>NC_092136.1:71612542-72841292 GCF_043159975.1 Macaca nemestrina
ACCTGTAGTCCCAGCTACTCAGGAGGCTGAGGCAGGAGAATGGCATGAACCTGGGAGGCAGAGCTTGCAGTGAGCCGAGATCACGCCACTGCACTCCAGCCTGGGTGACAGAGCAAGACTCCGTCTCAAAAAAAAAAAAAAAAAAAAAAAAAAAAAAAAAAAAAATCAAAAGACACAAAGAAAAATAGGAAAATATGACCACACATGGGGGAAAAGCAGACAACAGAAACTATCTGTGAGAGCATACAGATGTTGAATTTAGCAGACAAAAATTTTAAAGCAGTTGCTATAAATATGTTCAAAGAACTAAAGGAAATCTTGTCTAAAGAAGTAAAGCATGAGAACAATGTCTCAGATATAGAATTCAACAAAAAGATAAAATTATTTTTAAAAACCAACTAGAAATACTGGAGGTGAAAAATATAATAGCTGAAATAAAAATTTCTCTGGAGGGATTTAACAGTATATTTGTGCTAGCAGAAGAAAAGGTAAGTGAACTTAAAAATAGGTCTATAGAGATCATCCAAATGGAAGAACAGAAAGGAAAAACCATGAAGAAAAATGAACATTGCCTCAAAGAGTTGTATGTTTTATGGACACATAAAACATACCAACCAATGTGTACTAGGAGTCCCAGAAAGAGAGAGAGAAAAGATCAGAAAAAATATTTGAAGAAATCATTACTTTAAAAATGCCCAAATTTGAGGAAAAGCATTAATCTACACATCCAATAAGGTCCGAGAATTCTAAGTAGGATAAACACAAGGAGATTGTCACCTAAAAACACCATAGTCAAACTATTGAAAGGCAAAAAGAATGTCTTGAAAGCAGCAAGAGCAAAATGACTTATCACATATGGGTGAACCAGAATAAAATAAACAGCTGATTTCTTGTCAGAAACAATGGAGAGCTTGGAGCCAAGATGACTGACTAAACACAGCTAGGAGAAAATCTCCCACCAAGAGACTGGGACATCAGGAAGAATGGCACACTCCAAGCAGGTCTTCAGAGGGAAGGCATTGAGAGTGGATGGAGGTAGGACTTGGACACTGAACTGAAGGGGGATGATGCTGGGAACCCTGCATGGGGCTGCTGTGCACTGGGACTCATTCCTGGTCCCCCAGTGACTCCTGGGGAAGAGATGAATTGAACAGTTGAAGAGTGGCCCATTCTTGCCATTGCCACAGACCTCCAGAATCCTAGCAGCAGGAGACCCCACGGCCCCCATGGACACTTAAGCTGGCAGCAAGAGCTACTTAGAGAAGTGGTTAGAGCAGGACTCCAACTTGTGTGGAGCCAAGAGTGTTTGATGTGGGAACATTTACAGTGGAGCATGGCCAGGGATGCTCATCCCCCAAGGCTCATTCAGCAGACTTTAGCTGTTCCTTCAGGAGACTTTAGCCTTAGGTTAACTGTCAGAACTGGACAGAGCAAGGCAGTCTTGCCTGTGGGACAGGGCCAATTTTATCTGAGCACCCCTGTGTCTGCTGACCTCGCCCGGGGGCCCAGCCTGCCCATTCTTGCTTGCAGCACAGCTTCGGATGCCCAACTAGGTAAATCTAGGGGCCCTCATCATAGCTTCTTCATTGGCAGACCACACCTCACTGTTGGAGAGCTCCAGCAGATTGGCCCCTGCCAATGCACATCAGTCCACCCACAGTCTCCCTCCACCATTGACTCCCCCTGCCACTTTGCCAGCACACATTCGCCCACAGCCCCTGCTCCACCACTTTGCCAGCAGGCATGCATAGGTGGACCTCACCCCCTTCCACTGCCAGTGAATGTGGGCATGCACCCCACCATGTCGCCACTGCCATCACTAGTGAACCATACCACCCCTTCCTCCACTAATACATGGGCACCTTGCTGTAACCACCACTGCTGGCACAAATGCACACACAGACACCTGCAATCCTGCCCCAACCAGTGTCCCATCCCCACCATGCTGCAATCACTACTGGTGTAAGCACATGCAGGGGAGCATGGATCTCGCCTCCACTGCCCCAACAAAGTTCTTTGGCTGGCACCACTCATTAGAGTGTTGTGGCCAGTGGATCAGGAGCACTGTGGCCCCTTCAGTACAGTAGGTTCCTGACCTCAAGGGGCTAGAGAATAAAGCCAAGAGCCCAGTACCAGCCTCCCAGAGCATGCTGTCCAGGACTACTGAGCTGAGACTGGGCCTCCTAAAATCTTCAAGAAATGAAGCCTGTCAACTAAACCCACTTTATACCACAATCAAACCCCCAAGGGATCAAAGAAGATAAAAGCAAAAAACTCTATCCAAAGGACAGCAGCTTCAAAGATTGAAGGAATATCAGCCCACATAAATGAGAAGGAACCAGTGCAAGAACTCTGGCAAGTCAAAAACCAAAATGTCCTCTTACCTCCAAATGATGGCACTACTTCCCCAGGAATGGTTCTTAATTAGGTTGATATGACAGATACAGAATTCAGAATATGGATAGGAATGAAGACCATTGAGATTCAAGAGAAAGTCAAAACCAATCCAAGGAATCTAAGGAATATAATAAAACAACACAGGAGCTGAAAGATGAAATGGCCATTTGAAGAAAGAACCAAACTGATATGATAGAGCCTAAAACCTTACTTCAAGAATTTCATAATTACAAATATTGATAGCAGAATAGACCAAGCTGAGGAAAGAATCTCAGAGCTTGAAGGCCAGTCCTCCAACTTAACTCAGTCAGACAAAAATGAAGAAATAAAACAATGAACAAAATCTCAAGAAATATGGTTTTGTGTAAAGAGATCAAATCTATGACTCATGGGCATCCCTGAAAGAGAGGGAGAAAAAGCAAACAACTTGGAAAACATATTTGAAGATATCATCCATGAAAATTTTTCCAACCTTTCTACTGAGGCCAACACTCAAATTCAGGAAACGCAGAGAACCCCTGTGAGATACTATATAAGATGACCATCCCCAAGACATATAGTCATGAGATTCTCTGAAGTCGAAATGAAAGAAAAAATGTTCAAGGCAGCTAGAGAGAAAGGGCAGGTCATCAACAAAGGGAACCCCACCAGGCTAACAGTGAACCTGTTAGCAGAAACCCTACAAGCCAGAAGAGATTGGGGGCCTATATTCAGCATCTTTTTTTTTTTTTTTTTTTTTTGAGATAGACGAGTCTCGCACTGTCACCCAGTGATTGCAGTGGTGCAATCTTGGCTTACTGCAAGCTCTGCCTCCCGGATTCACACCATTCCAGCCTTGTCATGGGCACAGCTTTTTTAATTACTGGTGACAAATGTGATTTTAACATGGTCTTCTTTCGCTATCTCCTTACTTAAGTATCTCTGTTAAATTTCTGGCTGGTCTGATTTTTTGTTTGCCTCAATTATGATTTTAGCTTTCCCTGATTGTTTGCCACTGAAAGCTCCATTGTTTTTCACAATGCCACTGGGCATGGATTTCTCCATACTCGACTCCAAACTAACTCATCCCCTTCAGACAGTGAAGCAGAGCTGCCAGTCGTTATGGGTGGCCCCTCCCACCTAGGATAGAACAACTGTGCATGGAGATAAAGTGCAGGGAGTGAAAGCGACTCTTAGCTAAAATGTCACAGACTACCACTTTCTCTATTTTTACCAATATTCAGATAATTTATTTTCTTTTTTTATTTATTTTTTAAATTTTATTTATTTATTTATTTATTTTTGAGATGGAGTCTCGCTCTGTAACCCAGGCTGGAGTGCAGTGGCGCAATCTCAGCTCACTGCAAGCTCCGCCTCCCGGGTTCACTCTATTCTCCTGCCTCAGCCTCCTGAGTAACTGGGACTACAGGCGTCCGCCACCACGCCCGGCTAATTTTTTTGTATTTTTAGTAGAGACGAGGTTTCACCGTGCTAGCCTGGATAGTCTCGGTCTCCTAACCTCGTGATCCGCCTGCCTCGGCCTCCCAAAGTGCTGGGATTACAGGCGTGAGCCGCTGCACCTGGCCCAGATAATTTCTAAAAATAATTTATTTTCAATTTATTGTACAGTTATTCCTCCCTTATCAGTAGTTTTGCTCTCTTCAGTTTCAATTACCCCGGTCAACCAGGGTTCAAAAATAGGTGAGTATCATACAATTATATATTTTGGGAGAAAAAGAGACCATAGTCAAATAACTTTAATTACAATATATTGTTATAATTATTCTATTTTTATTAGTGTTGTTCATCTCTTTTTTTTTTTTTTTTTTTTTTGAGACAGAGTCTCACGCTGTTGCCCAGGCTGGAGTGCAGTGGCGCGATCTCGGCTCACTGCAAGCTCCGCCTCCCGGGTTCCCGCCATTCTCCTGCCTCAGCCTCCTGAGTAGCTGGGACTACAGGCGCCCGCCACCGCGCCCGGCTAATTTTTTGTATTTTTAGTAGAGACGGGGTTTCACTGTGGTCTCGATCTCCTGACCTTGTGATCCGCCCGCCTCGGCCTCCCAAAGTGCTGGGATTACAGGCTTGAGCCACCGCGCCCGGCCTGTTCATCTCTTACTGTGCCTAATTTATGAGTTAAACTTTATCACAGGTATGTATGTACAGGGAAAAAAACCAGTATATATAGGGTTCAGTACTATCCATGATTTCAGGTATCCACTTGGAGTCCTAGAATGTATCCCCCATGGATAAGTAGGGACTACTGTATAAACACATATATGCACACACATTATATGGATTGCTTTATCCATATTTATATGGCTTTTTCTCTGTTTATGGCATTTTACTTTACAGAGTTTCATATTTTAAATAATCAAATAGTTGAATTTTCAATTATGGCCTTGTCAAAACAAAGCTGAGTTTAATGCTTATGGAGGTAAGAGAGAACACTATCTCAATAGGGTCTCAATAACATCTCAGAGGAGGAAGGATAAAGTTAGGATGTTGACACTTTTTGAGGTTTCGAAGTCTGATCTAAGACAGGGACGTGGTTAGGATTGAATACGAATCCTAATAAAATGGAAGTAGATTGGTGCACACAGCAAACTGAGAGTTTTGAGGCAAAGTGTTCACAGGGTCTTGGGGTATAAACTGTCATTTGATGCTTTTTTTGAGAGTAGATGGGCCACTCAGGAAGTTCCTCAAATTGGTAATGCTGTATCTGTATTTAAAACTTTTATCTTCTTGGACAAGAGTTTCCTGGAATCATACAATAATGCTGATAAGGAGGGGAATTGTGAAGTCAATTAATGTAGGCAGTAAGCTGTGTGAACACAGATGATTTTGGTTCTTAGTGTCCCCTCTTGTGGTCATTCTCCAATCTTTGCTGATTGGCAGACCATTAATACGTGGGAGTGGGATCAATACAGATTTTCACCACTCTTTGAGGTGTCTGAATTATATGCCCAATTTCCAGGAGTGGTGGTTTTTGACCTCTGTTAAGTGTCAGTGTTCCCTGTTCTTTTTGCTGGATGATCATTCCTTAGATCACTTGATGAGACAGTCACAGCAAAGCAGCATTTGAGTCTGGAGATCACACATCTGAACACTGCAACATATAATCAGTTTGGTTGTATGCTTCAGTCAATTCATGAGCAAATAGTAGGCAGATGTTGGATTCATACTAAGAAGTGACTAAGGACGTGAAAATGATCCCCAAAAGCTCACCCCTGAAGTCCTACACAAAGCAATTAGGCAAAAGAAAGACGTAAAAAAGCATCCAAATAGGAAGACAGGAAGTTAAACCATCTCTCTTAGTGGATGATATGATTCTATACCTAGAAAACCCCATAGTCTCTGTCCAAAGGCTTCAAGGCCTGATAAACAACATCAGCAAAGTTTCAGGATACAAAACCAATGTACAAAAATCAGTAGCATTTATATACACTAATAACATCCAAGCTGACAGCCACATTAAGAACACAATCCCATTCACAATAGCCACAAAAAAAATAAAATACCCAGGAATACAGCTAACCAGGGAGGTGAAAGATATCTACAATGAGAATTACAAAACACTACTGAAAGAAATCGGAGGCAGCACAAACAAACGGAAAAATATTCCATGCTCATGGATCAGAACAATCAATATTGTTAAATTGGCCATACTACCCAAAGCAATTTACAAATTCATTGGTATTCCTATCAAACTACCAATGATATTATTCACAGAATTAGAAAAAAGTATTCTAAAATTCATATGGAACCAAAAAAGAGCCCAAATAGCAAAAGGAATTCTAAGCAAAAGAATAAAGCTGGAGGCATCATATTACCTGACTTGAAACTATACTACAAAGCTACAGTAACCAAAACAGCATGTTACTGGTACAAAAACAGACACATAGACCAATGGAACAGCATAAAGAACCCAGAAATAAAGATGCACACCTAAAACCATCTGATCTTCAACAAAGTCAACAATAACATGCAATGGAGGAAAGGATTCCCTATTCAATAAATGCTGCTGGGATAACTGGCTAGCCACATACAGAAGGTTGAAACTGGACCCCTTCATTTCATCATATACAAATATCAACTCAAGATAGATTAAATACTTAAATGTAAGACCTCAAACTCTAAGAATCCTAGAAGAAAACTTAGGAAATATCGTTCTGGACATTGGGTTTGGCAAAGATTTCATGACGAAGTCTCCAAAAGCAACTGCAACAAAAACAAAAATTGACAAGTGGGACCTAATTAAACTAAAGAGCTTCTGCACAGCAAAAGAAACTATCAACAGAGTAAGCAGGCAACCTACAGAATGAGATAAAATATTTGCAAACTATGCATCTGACAAAGACTTAATATTCAGAATCTGTAAGAACTTAAATCAACAAGCAAAAAACAAACAATCCCATGGGAACAAAAAATGGGTAAAGGACATGAACAGACACTTCTCAAAAGAAGATATACACACAACCAACAAGCATATGAAAAATTGTTCAATGTCACTAATCATTAGAGAAATGCAGCCACAATGAGATACCATCTTGAACCAGTCAGCATGGCTATCATTAAAAAAAAAAAAAATGTTGGCAAGGTGTGAAGAAAAGGGAACGCTTATACACTGCTGGTGGGAATTTAAATTAGTTCAGTCACTGGAGAATGCAGTTTGGAGATTTCTCAAAGAACTTAAAACAGAACTACTATTTGATCCAGCAATATAATAACTGGCTATACACCCAAAGGAATGTAAATTGTTCTACCAAACACATATATTCACTCACCTGTTTATCATAGCACTATTCACAATAGCAAAAACATAGAATTAACATAGATGCCCATCAACAATGGAATGGATTAAAAAATGCAGTATAGATACACCATGGAATATTACACAGCCATTAAAAAAGAATGAGATTATGTCTTCTGCAGCAACATGAACGGAGCTGGAGGAATTATCCTAAGTGAATTAACATGGGAACAGAAAATCAAATATTGTATGTCAACACTTATAAGTGGGAGCTAAGCACTAAGTACACATGGACACAAAGATGGGAACAATAGACACTGGGGCCTACTTGAGGGGAAGAGTGGGAGGAGGATAAAGGCAAAAAAACTACCTATTGGATACATCATCATTTGTACACCAAACCCCCGTGACACACAATCTACCCATGTAACAAATCTGCACATGGACCCCCTGAACCTAAAATAAAAGTTGACAGAAAAAAGGCTGATCTGTCTTTCCTTCCCCTTGCCCTAATTCTTTCAAATTCAAACCCCCTCAAATGGCTCAGGTAATCAGTAAAACTAAGTGTATGGGGAAAGGATCTACAGCAATCTCTGCTTTTTTCAGGACCTACCTCCAAGCCACAAGCCACACACACACACACACACACACACACACACACACACACACACATCAATTCCATGGAAAGAAAATATAAAAGGGCGAGAGCATTTTGTTCTCAGACACTATTTACAGAGAGGGACAGGGACCAAATCAAGGATCTGCAGGAGACCAGGTATCGACAAGTCTGAACTCGGCCCTCTGAAGAGCGGAAGAAGAGTTTCTGAAGGTGAGGAAATTAGGAATGTCTCCTGAGGAGATACTGGTATTAGGATGGGGCTGGGAGACAATCTGAGGGTTGGGGTGACTGAGGTAGAGGGGGTTATATGTCAAGAGGCAAAGTCTAGTTCTGTGCAAGAAATATTCCCTGTAGAGAGGTGGGGTCAGATCTGGAAAAAGAAAAACATCTAAAAGGACAGGAATCTCTCTTGGTAACAAGTTTCCCAGTTGAGTTCTTACGCACATCAAACCTTGAGAACCACTGTGAGTAGAGGATAAGGAGCTGCTAATGATTTTAAAGTAGGTGGGATGTAAAAGCAAATATTTTCTCATTAGCAGTGTCTTAACTCAGGGCCAGTCAAAATCTTCCTCTGGGGGATTTTAACAATTTAAGGAGGATAGCTCTAGTCTTAGAAATACTTAAGGAAGGCTGGGCATGGTGGCTCATGCTTGTAATCTCAGCACTTTTGATCCTGTGAGCCCAGGAGTTCAAGACCAGCCTGAGCAACATAGGGAGACACCATCTCTATAAAAATCAAAAAAATTAGCTGGGCATGGTGGTGTATGCCTGTAGTTCCAGTTACCCAGGAGGCTGAGGTGAGAGGATCACTTGAGCCTGGGAGGTCGAGGCTGCAGTGAGCCACTGTACTCCAGCCTGGGTGACAGAGCAAGACCTGGCCTCTAAAAAAATAAAAGTCCTTAAACAAGGATATATTAAATAGAAGCTTTTACAATTTTGCCTGAAGATCAAAGATTAGAATTTACTCCATATATAGAGATGTTGGATAAATACAAATATTCACTACCCTAATGCTATACAATTGAAAAATTCTAAGAATCAAGAATGTTAGAATAATATAATCAAAGTATAGGATGATTAAACAATTAGATTAAAAAGTAGTTATTTGAGGTATGTGTCAGATAGCAAAACTTTAAGTGGTGCTCAGATATTTTAGGTGGAAACTTCCTCATGGAGTCACATAATTTTCAAACACAAAAGACCAGTTTTTATCATTATAACACATTTCAATTTGCAAAAAAATTCATTTGAACAATCACGTTTATGTTAATTTTGCATAGTGCTTTAGTTGTTCAATATTAGTGAAGAAATCTAAAATTTCACATAAAATCAAAATATGCCATGCTTAAAATTCCCAATCTTGCGTTCTATTAAAAAAGCACTTATTATACAGATAAAGATATAAAATTCCTTCTTTTAGAATTAAGGGGAAATTTTAAATTTTTAGTTCTAATTTCATTTAAGTTATTTTTTGAGGTTTAACAGTATTTAATACAAAGTCTCCCAAATTCAGAATACAAATTTTAGAAGAATAACATCCATAGAATTATTGTTATTATTTAATAAAAGAAAGCAGGATGTGGTTGGTTCAGACTTGGCCCCCATATTTTTGATTGCCCTAGAATCAGAGCTTACTCTGTAACAGGATTAAATTTGATTTTAAAAAAGTGTTTCAAGGAAGTGTTTCAAGGGTACCATTCTTGGCTGGGTACAGCGGCTCATGCCTATAATCCCAGTACTTTGGGAGGCCAAGGGGGTGGGAATCAACTGAGGTCAGGAGTTTGAGACCAGCCTGGACAACGTGGTGAAACCCCATCTCTACTAAAACTACAAAAATTAGCTGTGCGTGGTGGCACACACCTGTAATCCCAGCTACTTGGAAGGCTGAGGCAGGAGAATCACTTGAACCCAGGAGGCAGAGGTTTCAGTGAGCCGAGATTGCACCACTGCACTCTAGCCTGGGGAACAAAGCAAGACTCCATCTCAAAAACAAAACAAAACAAAACAAAAACCATTTTTTAGATCTTGGAACATAATTTTTGTTTAGTGCAATAGATTCCTATCAATTACGGCTCCCCAAGTGCTTTTTGTCTGAAAGAAATTCTTTGTCTATAAAACAACCATTGCCTACCATATTCACAGAATTTTCACAATTAGACATCAATTTCAGTATATTCTCAATGCTTCCCGCTAGATGAGGATTCTTTGTAATCCCCAGCTTTCTGTAGTGTAGGGAACTGGGAAAGCTGCAACCACTCAAATTGTTGTTGGTGAACTGGTTCAGGTTCTTGACTTCACCACACAAAAGAATTTGAGAGCAAGTCCACAGTAAGAGTAGGGAAAGAAGTTTATTGCAAAGCGAAAGTACACTCTGAGAGGCAAAGGAGGCTGCTCAAAACTAGAGACAGCAACTAGTGCCTTAGGAACGATTCCTTTTGTGCTGACAACTTTGAGAGATATTCAGAAGTATTGACTTAAGTTTGAGCCCCATGTTAACACAACTTTGAGAAGATTTTTTTAAAAGCATTTGTGAAAGGACTTGCAATATTTCTCTACGGGAAAGTAAAATGTTAGGGGTTAGGAAGCATCTGCCAAAATGTAGTCTGTTTCTCTCACTGACAGTCTGCATGACACGTGGCTCTGCCTATTACCAGGATGCTTTGTTTTAATACCAGTGCCCTACCTGGAGCCAGATGTCAGAGTCACCTCATCGCTGGTACAGGACCCAGGCAAAGCTTTTTACAAGGACTCCTGGTTAGCTGTTCAGGAAGCAGTGTGCATAGGAGCCTGGACTTCCAGATTTGAAGTAGGGATTCATAAACACAGAACGGATGCATCAGCACACTCACAATGAAACTTATGTTCACACTTCACATTGTCTTATGTTTATTTGCAGTTATTTTTGAACTTGAAGATACCATATCTTCCACCCATAGCAGTTCACTTCTTCATGTTAATCTGGTGGCTAACACAACAGGTCATATCTACCACCAACTCCCAACCTACATCCTACTGATCTTGCTTTGCTCACATCTTGGAGACAATAGAGTTCTCAGAGTTGAGTCTGTGTCTAGAGCCAGTCAGAGAGCATGAATCTGAAAGATATTTTTAAAATAGCACCAGTAGGCCAAGCACAGTGGCTCACGCCTATAATCCCAGCACTTGGGAGGCCAAGGCAGACAGATCACTTGAGGTCAAAAGTTAGTGAAAATACAAAATCAGCTGGGCATGCTGGTGCACACTTGTAATCTCAGCTACTCAGGAGGCTGAGGCGGGAGAATCACTTGAACTCTGGAGGCAGAGGTTGCAGTAAGCCGAGATCATGCCACTGCACTTCAGCCTAGGGAACAAAGCAAGACTCTGTCTCAAAAAAAGAAAAAAAATAGCACTAGTAAACCAAACAGTCACAAAGCTTAGCTTTTCTCTTTATACTACTAATAGTGTCCTAAGATGGTGTTCATACATGTGCCATACACGAGGCCTATGAGGGGAACCTGTGAAATTTCATACTGAGCTAAAGCCCATGCTGTAGGCTCTGGACAGCATGCAACACACTTTCCCAGCAAACAGGTCAAGGGACTCTACTCCTTTGTGTGTGTGTGTGTGTGTGTGTGTGTGTGTGTGTGTGTGTGTGTGTGTGTGACAGAGTCTCGCTCTGTCGCTCAGGCTGGAATGCAGTGGCACAGTCTCGGCTCACTGCAACCTTCACCTCCCAGGTTCAAGCGATTCTCCTGCTGCCCTCCCAAGTAGCTGGGATTACAGGTGCATGCCACCATGCCTGGCTAATTTTTTTTTTTGTATTTTTAGTAGAGACGGGGTTTTGCCATATTGGTCAGGCTGGTCTTGAACTCTTGACCTCTGGTGATCCACCCACCACGGCCTCCCAAAGTGCTGGAATTACAGGCAGGAGCCATCACACCTGGCCTCTACTCCTTCTTAACAGGTGACCAGCCTGGGACAGCCGGCCAAGCTGGAAATGGCTGACAGTGTGTTTGATGACCAGTGTGCGGGTTGTGTTGAAGAAATGGAGAAAAGGGTGCCCCAGCTGTTAAAAGAAAAACTGAGTGAATACAAATTTAAACATTGAATGGAAAAAGGCAGAAACATGGAAGCAACTCAAAAACAAAATAAGCTATTCTAAAAAATTCAATGATTTCCATGAAACAGCTCTAGTGGCCTATACTGGGGACATTGCAAAGGCTTTTAACAAAGCTGTAAGAAAATTCTGTCAAAATTCACACAATTTTCAGTTTAAAGCCTTCCATTATTATCTGACAAGTGCTCTTCAGCTTCTCACTACAGGGAATTGTAAGAGTTTACAGAGGCTCTAAAACCAAATTTGATTACAGTGGGGAAGGAAATGTACGATTTGGGCAATTTACTTCATCATCTTCATCTGGAAATGTATCTGTGTCACCACCATTTCTTGGTGAAGAGGGGACACTATTTGTCATCACAACTGCCTGGATGTTAAAATCAAAAACTTCTCTTTCTATCCTCATGAAGGAGAAGTGCTAATTCAGGGTATAAGGTGTATCAGAAAGTTATCATGAAACAAACAAATAACACAATAACATTTTGCTTGAAAGTCCTAGGAAAATAAGGAGTAACTTCAATTGTTTCTGCAATGGTTCTACTACAAATCCCAGAAAACAAGACAGCAATTTCAACAGCTCAGGTGAGTCTGGGTCTGCACTGGAGGTGGGAGCGGTGGCGCCATCATGGAATAGAAGAGGTGGTGCCCTCCTATCAGACGCAGCCAGGGCACAGAACCGTGGGCCTCCAATCAACTGCTGAAGAGTATTAGGTTCCTGAAAGGGCAGGGCTGATGTCCCATAATAGAAAGCAGAGCCCAGGCACAAAGACACAGTGAAATGGGAAAGGTTCTTTTGTCCCCCTAACAGGGCGTGTGACAGGGGGAATGGCTCGCTTCTTCAGTGTCCCGCTGCTCAGACCTCTAGGGGAGCATACAGACGGGCAGGTTGTGGGCCTCCGACCCCACAGCAGTGTCTAGGGATGAATGTTTACAGCTCCTGAAGCCCCAGTGGGCATGCGTCACAGGGTGCTCTTTTAGTTTTGCTCTTTTAGTTTAGCTGTCCATAGGCAGCTTGTGTTCACCAGCTCAATTAGACCCCCTACCTTGTCACAAGGCCAGAGGGCTTTCTGTATCCTGGGTTCTTGCCTTGGTGTGCCTGAAGAATCAGATCACACCTGGGCTTGGAGAATGAGTGCAAGATTTTACTGAGTGGAAGTAGCTCTCTGCCCATCAGGGAGCCAGAAGGGAGATGGTTTTCCCTTGGAGTCGGGCTGCTGGGCAGCCTGGGCTCCCCTGCAACTGCCCTGGCCAAACTCCCCGTCATCCTGCCGGTCGGTGGTCTGCCAGCGTACTGGTGCCTGTCAGTGCGTTCCTCTCAAAGTCCAGCTGCTGGTGTGCTGGTGTGTTCCTCTGCTGATGTGCTCCTTTCCACGTGCAGTTGCCTCTGTGTCTTCTTCCACCCATGTGTTCCTCATGATGTCCAGCCACAGCCACTTGTGTGTCTGCCTGCTAGGGTCTGGGGGGCAGGGGTTGTTTTGTTTTTTTTGTTTTTTGTTTTCTTTGAGGCAGAGTCTCACTCTATCACCCAGGCTGGATGGCAGTGGTGCCATCTCGGCTCAATGCAACCTCCATCTCCTGGGTTCAGGCGATTCTCCTGCCTCAGCCTCCTGAGTAGCCGGGATTACAGGCACGTGCCACTATGTCCTGCTAATTTTTGTATTTTTAGTAGAGATGGGGTTTCACCATGTTGGTCAGGCTGGTCTTGAACTCCTGACCTCGTGATCTACCCACCTTGACCTCCCAAAGTGCTGGGATTACAGGCGTGAGCCACTGTGCCGAGCAGGGGGTTGGTTTTACAGGGACAGTGTTGGGGGGCATGGCGGGCCAAGGTGGTCTTGGGAAATGGAACATTTGGGCACAAAAGCAGGAGTGCCTATCCTCACCTAGGTCCGTGGGGGTGGAGCCCTAGCCAGGGACTGGCTACCCAGCACTTCCCTTCCTTCCTTCCGTATCATTTAAAGGATTTAAAGGGACCATGCTCTTCCCTTGCTAGCACTTCCATATCAACAGGACAGCCTCTAGCCCAGTGAAGTTCCCAACCTCCCTGCTATGCAGAAAGGTCAAAAAGATCTGCTGGGCAGAATGAGTTATGGAAACTACTGCTATGTTGGGGGACACATCAGAGGGCCAGGAGAGTGGGGAGACCTGGTTCCAGGCGGAAGACTGTGACTGCTACAGGCATCGGAGCAAGAGATGAGGGTGCCTGAGCTGAGCAGGTGGCCGCAGTGATGGAGGCAGGTCTGGGGATTGGTGCTTTCTATGGGGCACTCTAGGAGGAAGAGAGTGGAAGCTGGGCAGACTGAGAGGGTGGTCAGAAAACAGATTGATGGGCCTTGAGATTTCCAGTGTGGCTAGTTTACAGGTTCTGGGTAGGCGGGAGGACATTTCCATAGAAATAGTTGGCTAGACAGCAGAGAGATGGATGGTGTTAGAGTGAGGAGATCAAAGAATGGAAAGGTTTTGTACGAATGGGCCACAAAATAGACTAGATGCTTAGGGAAGATGCCTGGGCTGAGGAAAGTTAGAGGTGGCACAACCAGAGAACAGGGACCTCAGTGAGGCAGAGCAGTCATGGTTGGCAATGCTAATGGAGGGCATCAGGAGAGGCTAGTACTCCTCCCAGACCCTGATGGTGAGAAGTGCCAGCATGAGCACTTTACCCACTCTTTCCTTTCCCACATAGCCTGGCTTTTAGATCTTTGTGCCTTTGCACCTGTCATTCCTTGTGGCGTGAAGTCTCGTCCCTCCTTTGACTGCATATCATATTTCATCCCATCTAAAACACTATCAATTTCAGTACAGTAATTATCTTTCAAGACCTACCTCAGATATCACTTCCAGTGGTAAGCCTTTCTCAACACTTTCAGGCAAAAGTAAACATTGTACCATGCTCCATGCCATAGGTTTGGAGTCAGCCACCTCAGTGGTAATCTGGACTCAGCCATCAGCAGCTCTGTGACTCTCAAGCCAGTTACCTGAGCAAACTGTGTCTCAGTTTCCTCATTTGAAAGATGTGGGTATGAATAACAAATACTTCAGTAGTGTTACTGTGAGTATTAAAAGAGAGACATTTGTAACTTATTGCCTGGCACACAGACATTGCTCAACAAATACTACTTTTCTTTTTCCCCTGTGCATATCTCAGCCATATACTCACCATTTATATGATAATCATTTGTTTATAGTCTAGAGACTTTGTCTCCCCTTCCATCAGCACTCAGGCCCTGCCATTATGCCTGGCTGGAATGGGGGCTCCAGTACATGCTGGTGAAGTGAGTTAAGCTTTGTTGAGAGGCCAGGAATCCATCCAGAAGTGAATCTGAGCTGCAGAGGGATTGAGTACCCAGCAAATTGATACCAAATTAGTCCTTATGCTCTGAAGGGGTGCTGGAAACACAAGAAATCTTTGGGGTAGAAATGGGACCACAGAGAGGAGTTACAAGGGAACTCTGAGCTTTTACATAGAAAGATTTTGAATTTGGATCAAGTCTAATGAAAATAGGATAGCCACGTAGACAGTCCAGCCGAGGAAAGATGCTACTCTCCATCTGGAGCCAAATGGTTGGTGTTCAGATTCAGGCAGACTAAGAACCCCAGATGAGGAAGCCAGATCCCACCAACTCCGGTTAATATCAGTTGTAGGGACAGGAGTACATATGTGACTGCAAAAGATTGACTTCCAAGAGATACAGATTCAGAAACCTCTTCTTGGGTGAGAGAGACAAGCATGGAGGCCACAATGGCCAGGGGAGCTGCAGGCCCCAGATAGGGAAGGCCTTTCTCACTGAGGCACCAGTGGCTGGGAGCCCAGGTCTAGAAAGTGGCCATGCAAGGATGAAGGACCCGTCAGGCCTGAGAGCTCAGTCAACTTGAGGTGACCTGAAATTGAAGAACCAAAAGTGTCCTCACAGCCTCTCTCTCCCCTGTATTTCTGAGTACTTTACGGATCCTGAAAAGGCAAGGGTCTAACTAGGTCTAGTGAGCCCCTAGAGCCCACCTTTCTGGGTTTGTTTTTGTTTTTTGAGACAGCATCTTGCTCTGTTGCCAAGGCTAGAGTGCAGTGGTGTGATCATAGTTCACTGCAGCCTTGAACTCCCAGGCTAAAGTGATCCTCCCACCTCAGCCTCCTGAGTAGCTGGGACCACAGGTAGACATGACCATACCCAGATAATTTTAAATTTTTTTATAGAGACAAGATCTCGCCATGTTGCCCATGCTGGTCTCGAACTCCCAGGCTCAAGCAATCCTCCCACCTCGGCCTCCCAAAGTGCTGGGATTACATGCGTGAGCCACCGTGCCTGGCCCCTCTTGTTTTTTGTTTGTTTGTTTTACCTTAAGATGAAGCTCTAAAAGTTTGGGAGGCTCGTGTCTTGAGAAACTCCATGCAGAATCCTCTCCTTCTCTCCTTCCCATCTGCAGGAATGAGAGCAGGCCCCATGTTCCTTCTGCAGCTGCCAGATCTCCTCATCCTGCTGCTTCTCCTTGCTGGACTGTGACTGCCCTGCCTGGTGCCTGGTTCTGCATGGAGTTTGTGGAGCAGGGGTGTGGGAGGGAGGCAAAGAGGCACGGCCTTGACTGGCTCTCTGGCACGGGCAGTATTAGAAAGGGTAGGATAGTTTTTGTGGTCTACATTAGTGCTCACAGCACCCACAGACAAATGAGGAAACTAGTGAGTCTGGCTGCAAAAGTGAGCACTTTATTAAAATTCACTACCCAAGATAACACGCTGGTCCCTTGACACTTCGCTATGATTAAAAAGCAGTATTTCCATGTGCTGTCAGCAGTAACAGTCTTAAAAATGCAATTTAATTGTGATGAATGTTATAATCTAAAGAAATAAACCATTTATAATCAAGTCTTGCTTTTCTGTGACTAGATATTTCTATCAGTTGTATTATTTGCTCAAGATATTATCCTAAAGCATTAGACTTGATGCTGGCATTTTCACAGTTGAGAAGGCTCATGTTGTACATTTCTCAAAGATGTCCTTGCAAGACAGGTTGATTGAGCCAGAAATACAAGGGCTATTCTAGATAAATCCCTCTTTCTTTACTACTCCACCAAAAATTCAGGCAGTTGCCAAGCCCTGTCAATTAATTTTAATAATGAGTCCCAAATCTATTCCTTGCCTCTTGCCTACTCTGATTATCTCTGAGGAAATGAACAGGCATGTTCTGATGTCTCGATAGAGCAGGGAAGGCTACATGCTCTACTTGCCAAGGGTGGGTTTGGCTAAGATGCACAGAACTTCACATATTCCTTATCCTCCACTCTCCATGCCTGAAGACTACACTGCCCTTGGCCTAGCAGCTATTGAGACAAATTACAAAGAAATGATAAGTAGCACCAAATAGTAAAGTGGTGCAATAATAGACGAAAAGACCATCCAAGAGAATAGAGTCAAGAAAAAGACCCATGTAACACAGGCATTAGGTCTATGGCAGGAGGGCCTCACAAACTATGTGGGAAAGGATGAGTCACTGAATGTGTTGGGGCCTCTGTCTGTTAATATGAAAAAAGAAAAAGAAATTGAATTGGATCCCTACTTTGCACCTGTTAAATAAAATTCATGGGAGGCCATTGTTTTGGCCTAAGCTTCTTCACTAGGCCCCAACAGACCAGAGCAAACCAGAATGGACTCACTGGTGCTAGCTGCCACATAATCAAAGTGAACTTTGAAACAGGTTAGTTTCCAAAAAAAGCCCAGGAGATTCACAGAAACCAATCAGAAAGCACCCGGTTTACCTAAGCCAGTTATGATAAGGAAGTCATTTCTGTTTTAACCCTGTAAGAAAAGAAACTTTGAAATGACCAATCCATTTTCTGTTCTTTATTTCTGCTTTCTTCAGCCCTTTTCTGCCCATAAAGCCCACTTCCTCCACTCAGCTTATCGGGACACCCATTCTATTTTCTAGAATGAGACTGCCCGGTTCTAGAATTGCTAATAAGAGTCAATTAGATTTTTTTTTTCTTTTTTTTTGAGAGGGAGTCTCGCTCTGTTGCCCAGGCTGGAGTGCGGTGGCACAATCTGGGCTCACTGCAACATCTGCCTCCTGGGTTCAAGCAATTATCCTGCCTCAGCCTCCCAAAGTGCTGGGATTACAGGCATGAGCCACCACGCCTGGCCTCTAAAACTGTTAGTAAAAATGTAGGCCGGGTGTGGTGGCTCATACCTGTAATCCCAGCACTTTGGGAGGCCGAGATGGGTGGATCACAAGGTCAGGAGTTCGAGACCATCCTGACCAACTTGGTGAAACCCCGTCTTTACTAAAAATACAAATGTTAGCCACGCATGGTGACTGGCGCCTGTAGTCCCAGCTACTTGGGAGGCTGAGGCAGGAGAATCACTTGAACCGGGAGGCGGAACTTGCAGTGAGCCGAGATTGCACCACTGCATTCCAGCCTGGACGACAGAGCGAAACTCCATCTCAAAAAAAAAAAAAAATTTAGAAGAAGATTTTTTTAACATCAGGAATGGAAGATATTTTTTACCCCCCCACACAAAAATGTATTTATTGCCCATGCCTAATTCAGGCCACAACATCACAGCACATCCTTTTACAATTACCAAGGTAGAGAAAGGGAAAGCAGGGAGTGGGCGGGTGGCCTGACGGATACCTGGATCTCACCACTTCTGCCCAGAAGTGACACTATCACTTTTGCTCACATTTCACTGATTCAAGAAAGCCACATGGCTACACCCAACTTCAAAAGGGGCTTTCCAGAGGCCTGGAAGGTGAAGAGAGGGGGAAGATTTGTAATATGCCCCATTGATTGGAGAAGTCTTTCTTAAATAAGACCAAAAAGGACAAACAAATAAAGAAAAATAAATAAATTTGACATATAATAATAACACAAATACCTAAAATGTATTAGGTGATTGCTGTATATCAGGCACTCATTGTTCTAAGCACTTTACATATTTACTCATCTAATCCTCATCATGACCTAATGAGGTAAGTTCTGTTATTTTCCAGTTTTCCAGTTGAGGTACTGAGGTTATATGATTGACTGTCAAAGAACAGAATAGAGGTAAGAAATAAGGGAAGGGAACACACCAGGGAAAGGTCAGGGATTCTTAAGTGTTAGTAGGAGTTGTACTAATCAAGCAGTAAGAAAATGGCATTCCAGATAGGATAGACTGAGTTCATAGGTTTGCACGTAATTAGCTAAAAAAAAAATCCTGTTGTTGGCTGGGCACAGTGGCTCACAACTATAATCCCAGCACTTTGGGAGGCCGAGGAGGGCAGATCACCTGAGGTCAAGAATTCGAGGCCAGTCTGGCCAACATGGGGAAACCCCGTCTCTACTAAAAATACAAAATTAGCTGGGCATGGTGGCGCATTCCTGTAATCCCAGCTACTCGGGAGGCTGAGGCAGGAGAATTGCTTGAACCTGAGAGGCGAAGGTTGCAGTGAGCTGAGATGGCACCATTGCACTCCAGCCTGAGCAACAACTGTGAAACTCTGTCTCAAAAGGAAAAAAAAAAAAAAAGAATTCCTATTGTTTTTTGGTCAGGAAAGAGTTCTCGTTTACCATCTGGCATGCAAGAGTCATTAAAAGTTCATGATTACTTATCAACTTCAGCAGGGAAAACCCTAGTAGTGATGAGATAAAACATGCAGTTTTTATATCTCCCAAGCAAGTGCTTCTGTAGGTCAAAAATTTTCCTTTTACACAGCAAGTAAATTAAGTCAAAATCAAACATTTAAACTTCTTCTGTGGTGTCAGAAGACACCACAAACAAGCTTAAAATGCAGAAGTAGATTGGGAAAGAATCTTTCCAAGATGTTTAACATGTAAAGAAAATCTACAAATAAATTTTAAAAAATAGAAAAATTGGAAAAACAAATGAACCAGCAATTTAACAGGAGAAAAACATTTTTAAATGCTCATTTTATGCAAATTGCCATGGAAATGTAAATAGAAACAATAGCGTATTATTTCACCTGTAAGATTGGCCACTAGACCTTATTAAGTTTCTGCTATTTAAGCAACATTTTATCCTAGCTTTGAATCTGCATGAGATTCTGTACCCCTTGTTCTTATATTTTCATTACATTATTTGTTTAATATCCAGGTGAGAAAGATTTTGATGCATCCTTTAAGGTTGCAACTTAAGAAACATATTATAAGCGATACTGTGGCATAAACTATTATTGCCAGACCATGCAATATTTTGTACAATTTTTACACAATTCAAGAAGGCACAAGCTTCCAGAGTATGTGAGGGCTCTTTCCTTTGGTGTTTATTTTTCTTCTATCTCCAAACATCTACAACCTTTCCATTTTCACTTTCCATCTTGTCCTTGTGAGCTTCATCAAACATTTCTTTTTGCTCCTCTACTTCTCCCTTTCCATAATTTGACAGGACTTCTGTAAGTTTCTTCTCTTTCAAGTCATCACACACATACCCAACAGACATCAACTTGTAGAAGAGATCAGCGGCATGCTTAGTCTCGGGCCTCCTTAGAACATCCACCTCAGGTGGGAATGAGCATACTGGGCTTCAGACTCTCTCCTCATGGCTGAAGGACTTGTTTCTCCTTGGTCCAGTCAATAAATGATGACTGGAATTAAACACTGGCTGAAAATAACAGAGCCTGATCTCTAAAGACCAGGACCTGGATTTAGGCTTCTTCCATTCTCCTGGGCATTAGGTGTCTTGACCACTTCGGCTCTGCCCAAACTCTTTAGCCTCTCTAGTAGTTTCCACTACAGTTTTCCAACCTCAAGATTCTGGGAAGGTTTCAAGAATTTTCAAGCAAAACATTTCAGCTGATTGGAAAGCCAGAAAGTTTTTAGAGATTATGTGCTGGAAGCTTAAAGGGCAAAAGAGAAATCAAAGGAAATAGCAAAGTTAAAGAATAGCCATAGTTTAGCAGTTGGAGGCTGTTCTATGAAATAGAGTTGTGATATTCTTTTTTTTTTTTTTTTTTTGAGGAGGGGAGACAGAGTCTTGCTCTGTGGCCCAGGCTGGAGCTCAGTGGCGAGATCTAGGCTCACTGCAAGCTCCACCTCCCGGGTTCACGCCATTCTCCTGACTCAGCCTCCTGAGTAGCTGGGATTACAGGTGCCCGCCACCACACCAGTTAATTTTTTTGTATTTTTTTTTTTTTAGTAGAGATGGGGTTTCACCACGTTAGCCAGGATGGTCTCTGTCTCCTGACCTTGTGATCTGCCCACCTTGGCCTCCCAAAGTGCTGGGATTGCAGGCGTGAGCCACTGTGCCCAGCCGAGTTGTGATATTCTTAAGTAAAGATGTTTGTAGGAGTTTGGCTTGGCTCATGGTAGAGTCTTGCTACCTGTTGTAGCAGGTGGAGAATTCACAGCAGCACTTTATGTTACTACTTCTTCTTATGTTACTACTTCTTCTTATGTTACTACTCTATTGTTACTACTTCTTCCCAGGATCATGAGGCAAACACAGGCTTCTTATTTACAACAGCAAGTTACACCTAGGAGCCAGGTGGCATTATATTCACAAGAGTCTTTTGGGGTATTGGTTACAAATACGGGTTCATGGGCCTCCACGAGCAAGGGTCTAGGGGGAGGCTCCACACAGATTGCGCTTTTGATAGGACTCTCCCTCACCCCAGTATTCACAGCCTCACGGCCACTGTCTGCCTGGGGATCATAAGGAGCAATCTCTTTTTGCCCTTAGCCCCTGTTTATGAGCCCAGGTCACCAGATCATCCCATGTCCTCAGACTCCAATCTACCTAAGGATTTACCCATCCGCTTCTTTAACCCCATATCTCACACTTCTCTGCCTCCTGAAACACTGCCCCCTGGAATTCATGGCCAATTGTTAATAAATTGCCCCATATCCTCAACCTCTTTCTAAACATTCTGTCCACATTGTTGCTCTAACTGAAACATGTTGTCCCCTGAGAACACTGGAACTTCACTCTCCTAGTGGCTCAGACTAAGAAACATGGAGTTGCTCTTGACTCCTCTCTTTCTCTCACACCCCGCATCTGATCCCCAAAACCCATTATTTTTACCTTCAAACTATAGACTGAATCCAATCCAACCACTTCTTACCATTGCACTGCTACTACCTTGGTCTAAGACCCACTGTGTCTTAGACCCACCGTGTCTCACCTGTATCATTACAGTCCCCTCTGTGATAGATATTTAGATTGTTCTTTCTCAACTTGTCTTATTGCTTTCCTCACACCTGGGGAGATTGGAGAGTTAAAAACTACACTTCCTAGACTCTACTGCAATCTAGGTCTGTTAATTAGTTCCTAATAATAATCATACACACAAAACCTATTTTGTATTACCTTCCAAGGTGGTAAGTGAAGTGGGGGCCGAAGTGGCTGCTGGCAAACAAAGGTAGACAGACATGACTATTTTGGTGATCAGATTCTGGGCTGCTTGTTCCTTCCATGGTGTCTCCACCAGTTTCATGGGTGTGAGGGCCAGTTATGGGTGTAGCAATAATTGCATATGCAGAACTAGCTTACTGATAACTGAGTTTCAGCTACAGTGGTGTGACCTTGAAGGGCAATACTCACGGTGAAGCCTGACTACTTCTCCTCCAGCCCTTCCAATAATCTGTAAGCCTCTAATTTTGTTTGTTGAGTCTCTTTCTATTTGAAATGCCCAGAATGGTTTCTGTTTCCTTCATAGAACCCCACATGATACAACCTCCTAATTGGTCTCTTTGCTTCTACTATTGCCCACCTGAGAGACTGTAAACTTAGGTCGAAACATAAATTCTGTGCTTGAATCCTTAAATGGCTCAAAACCAAAGTCCTTACAATGCCTGAAAAAAGGCCACATCCAATTTGGCACCCCACAAACATTCCGATCTCATCTTCCACCGCTCTCCAAGTTGCTCACTCTGCTGCAGCCACACTGACCTCCTTATGATTCTCAAAGACGCAGGCACATTTTCATCTCAGGGCTTTTTATTTGTGTTTTTGCTGCCTGGAGCTAACCTCCTCCAGATACTTGCCCAGCTTACATAACTTAAACTTCAGGTCTTTCCTCAAATGCCCCCTTCTCAGTGAGACAACATTCCATGTCCATCTACAATCTTAACTGTCTCATCCCCTTCACACTCACTCTCCCCTTCCCTGCATTATGCTTCTCCTTAGTGCTTGTCACAATCTAAAATGTTATACATTTTTGACCATATTCAGTGGTTCATGCCTGTAATCTCAGTACTTTGGGAGGCTGAGGCAGGTGGATCACCCGAGGTCAGGAGTTTGAGACCAGTCTGGCCAACATGGCCAAACTCTACTAAAAATACAAAAATCAGCTGGTAGTTCCAGCTACTCGGGAGGCTGAGGCAGGAGAATCGCTTGAACCCGAGAGGCGGAGATCGCACTGAACCAAGATCACACCACTGCACTCCCTCCTGGGCGACTGAGACTCTGTCTCAAAAAAATGAATAATAATAAATAAAACTTCATATATTTTTTACCCTATTTCACATGGCAACTTGCCCCCTCCACACTCTTGGTCCTCCTTGTCTTCTCCAAGCTTTCTGTTCGCTTATATTCCCATCAGAAGGGTACAAAGAGCCTATTGCTTCCTTTTGTCATCAATACTTGTCTTTTTGCCATAGCACACACTTATTTTTCCATACTATATAATTTATTATGCTAATTTGTATATTGCCTGTCTCTTCTCCATCTCTACAATTTAGGCTCCACAGGGCAGGGCTCTCTGTAAGTTTGCTTTACTGGTGCATTCTAAGCACTTAAAACAATACCTGGCAGGTACTGGGAGCTTAGGAAATCTTTATTGGATAAATGAATTGCCTTCATTCTATGAATGAAAAAACTAAGCCTTAGAAAAGGCAGCTTCCTCAAGGTACCCAGCTAAAAAGAGGTGGATATGGAGTTATCCAGAGCAATGGGTAGGTAGAAAGGGAAGCTACTTCCTTACTTCATTTTTTTTCAACATAAATAAAGTATTTATTGTAGTATAAGTACTGGAGTCAGACAGAGTTGGCTGAATTAAAACCTCTGCTTCACTGCTTATTAGCTGTGGTGTCTTGGGCAAATTACTTCACTTTTCTTATTTCATTTTATTTTAAGCTCCGGGGTACCTGTGCAGGATGTGTAGGTTTGTTACACAGGTAAACATGTGCCATGGTGCATTCTTGTTTTAAATGTTTTATTAAAGTACAGTGTGCATACAGAAAAGTCCACAAAGTCATATATATACAGCTTAATGGCTTTTCACAAAATAGTTACAGCTGTGTAACCGTACCCTGACCAAGAAACAGAACATTTTCAGCCATCCAGGAGCACCCATGCCCTCCCTCTCAGTTATTACATCCCCAAAGGGTAAGCATTACATTAACTTCTAACCTCAGAGATCAATGTTACCTGTTTTAGAACGTTGTATAAATAGAAATCTATGGAATATATTCCTTTGCATCTGACTTCATTCACCCAAAATTACATTTGTGAGACTCATTCATGTTATTGCATATAGCTGTATTTTACTCATTTTTATTTCCCTGTTATGTTCCATTATATAAGAATATGACAATTTATTTGACCATTCTAAATGATAGGCGTTTTGTTCTTTCCAAATTTTGATATAGGAATAATGCTGCTATGAACATTGCTATGTATACTGTACAGATGTGCACACATTGTTGTACACATCACTCTTTTTTTTTTTTTTTTTTAAGAGAAGGGTGTCTCACTTTGTTCAAGATTGGTCTTGAACTCCTGGGCTCAAGCAATCTTCCTCCATCAACCTCCTTAGTAGTTGGGATTATAGGCACCCAGTCACATTATTCATTTATGTTGGGTATATACCCAGGAGTAGAATTGCTGGGGACACATTATTTACATATATAATGTTCAACTTTAGTAGATACTGCCAATTTTCCGAAGTGGTTCTATCAGTCTAAATTCCCATCAGAAGTTACAAAGTTCCTATTGCTCCATTTTGTCATCAGGATTTGGCTATTGCTAATTGTTTTAATGTGGCCACCCAGTGGGTATATCATTGTGATTTTCATTTGCATTTCCCTGATGTCCACTGAAGTTGATCACTTTTTCATGTGTCTGTCAGCAATAATTTCTCCAATGTTATCTTCTAGAAGCTTTTTGTTTTGTGACATATAGATCACCAACCCACCTGGAATTGATTTGGGGGTATGGTTGAAGGAGAAATTAAACTGTATTGTTTTTCATATAGATATCAGCTATGGTTTCAATGTGTCCGCCAGGCTTCATGTGTGGAAATGTAATCCCCAAATTTATATGTTGATTGGAAGTGGGGACTTAGGGAGGTAGTTAGGATTAGATAAGCCCTCATGATAGAACTAGTGACTTTATAAGAAGAGGACGAGAGGCCTGAGCTGACATGCACACTCTTGCTGTCTCGCCATGAGATGCCCTTCACCATGTTATGATGCATCAGGAAAGTTCTCACCAGGTGCCGGTGCCATGCTCTTGGACTTCGTGGCCTCCAGAACCATGAGCTAAATAAATCTCTATTCTTTATAGACTGCCCAGTCTGTGGTATTCAGTTTTAGCAGCAGAAAACAGACTAAGTATCTACTGACCAGCAGATCAGGAATAGAGAACCAGCTCACTGCCCTATAACAGTTCCAGGAGTTTCCTGGAGGGTGTCATAGCCTTGCTGGATCTCAAGAGAGAAACAAGTCATTGATTCCTGTGTTTAAGAGAAAAACAAGAAGTTGTTAAGTGGGTGAGTACATTTTCTTACAGTTAGAACATGAGATATAATACTGAAAGCCTTGGCACCTGTGTCAACTTGCCTGGCCTAAGGGATGCCCAAATGGCTAGTAAACATTATTTCTGAGTGTGTCTGTGAGAGTGCTTCTAGAAGAGATTAGCATTCAAATCAATAGGTTGAGTAAAGAAGATCTGCCTTCATGGGTAGCCGATGGTAGACATCTCTCTTCTTGAGCTGGGGTGTCCATCTTCTCCTTTCATTGGACATCAGAACTCCTAGTTCCCAGGCCTTCAGACTCAGGGACTTAATCCCACCTCCTTTCTCAGGCTGATAGATTCAGATTGGGACTTACACCATTAACTCTCCTGGTCCTCAGGCCTTTAGACTCGGGCTGAAGCCACCAGCTTGTTTGTGTCTCCAGGACCAGCTTTCCTGTTTCTGGGTCTCCAACTTGCAGGTGGTGTATGGCATGTCATGTGTGTGAGTCAATTCCCATTATAAATCTATCTATCTATCTATCTATCTATCTATCTATCTATCTATCTATCTTCTCCTATTGGTTTTACTTTTCTGGAGAATCCTAACTAATACAAAGTGTCAGCCATTTTAGTACTTGGCAGGGCTTGATATGGTCCCTTCCAATAAAGTTCCAGTGATGTCTTCATTTGATAAACCTTATGTAATTTCAGCCAACCGCTTTTACCCTTATTCTGTCTATGGAGGTCACCTGGTAGGTTGCATCTAGAATAGAATGCTTTGATGCACATCATTGTTGAGATGCTTTGAAATGATGGACATAAAATCAGAGAGCCTACAAATGCTCTTCCAGGGAGTTACCATGGGGGAGTAACTAGAAACAGCATAAGTATCCCACAGATTAGAATTCTTTGCCAACAAGGATTGTATCAACAATTGCACTTGAACATGCTTTAAAAGTGCATAAACTTATTAAAATATATCCATGTGGCCAAAATTTCACTCATATAAAAGCAACTTAAATGATATGCATAAAATCATCCTAGGGGGTTTCCCACATTGCAGTCTTGAAAAGTATTTAGTTTTTACAATACTGTTGAAAAGTTCTGAAAACTACACATTCCAAACATGCTAATCTTTCCTGGAAGTCCCTTTGTGTTTGTAGGTGCTGGACTATGGGTTACATATACAAAATACATTAATTCCATCCCAACAGCCCTGAAAGACTTAACTCATTTCAACATCAAATTTAAAATCTAAAGTCTCATCTAAATATTATCTAAATTAGATACGCAAATTGCTTTCCAGTTGTAAGTCTATGGAACACATGTTATGTGCTTCCAAAATACAATAATAATGGGATAAGCATAGGATAGACATTCCCATTCTAACAGTGAGAAATAGGAAAAAAGAAAAGGGTAGCAGGTCTGAAGTGAATCCAAATTGCAAGGCAAACTCCATGAATGCTTATGGCTAATCCTCTTTTGCTCAATGTTCTCTCCTCCAGGTGCATGGGGTCTAGTGGCCTGCCTTCCAGATCACACGGGCAGTGGTTCTGCCTCTACAGTTTCAGGTGACCTTGCCTCATGGCTGCTTCAGGGCTGTTGGGATGGAATTAATGTATTTTGTATATGTAACCCATAGTCCAGCACCCACAAACACAAAGGGACTTCCAGGAAAGATTAGCATGTTTGGAATGTGTAGAGTTTTCAGAACTTTTCAAAAATCTTGGGAGATTTTGTATTTCCAGGAATTTATCAACTTCCTCTAGATTTTCTAGTTTGTGTGCCTACATGTGTTTATAATAGTCTCTGAAAATAATTTGTATTTCTGTGGGATTGGTTGTAATGTCACCTTTGTCATTTCTGATTGTGCTTATTTGGGTCTTCTCTCTTTTTTCCTTGTTATCTAGCTAGCAGTCTACCGATCTTGTTTATCCTTTCAAAGAATCAACTTTTGGTTTGATTGATTCTTTGTATGGATTTGGGTCTCCATTTCATTCAGTTCTACTCTGATTTTAGTTATTTCTCTTCTTCTGCTAGCTTTGGGGTTAGTTTTTCTAGTTCCTCCAGGTGTGATGTTAGATTGTTAATTTGGGATCTTTCTAACTTTTTGAGGTAGACATTTAGCACAATAAACTTTCCTCATAACACCACTTCTGCTGAATCCCAGAGATTTTTGTATGTTTTGTCTCTGTTTTCATTTAGTTCAAAGAACTTTTTGATTTCTGCCTTAATTTCATTATTTAGCCAAAAGTCTTTCAGAAGCAAGTTGTTTAATTTCTATGTAATTGTGTGGTTTTGATAGATCTTCTTTGTATTGATGTCTGTTGGTGGTATTTCTTTTTTTCTAATTGAGACTTGCCTTATAGCCAAGCATGTGGTTGATCTTGGAGTATGTTCCGTGTACAGGTGAGAAGAATATATATTCTGTGGTTGATGGGTAAATGATCATCTATGATCAGAATCATTTACAGATTAAAAAATATACTATTAACATTAAACACTGATAGGCCAGGCATGGTGGCTCATGCCTGTAATCCCAACACTTTGGGATGCCGAGGCAGGTGGATCAAGAGGTCAGGAGATCGAGACCATCCTGGCTAACATGGTGAAACCCTGTCAATACTAAAAATTCAAAAAATTAGCTGGGCGTGGTGGCAGGTCCTGTAGTCCCAGTTACTTGGGAGACTGAGGCAGGAGAATGGCGTGAACCCCGGAGGCGGAGCTTGCAGTGAGCCGAGATTGCACCACTGTACTCCAGCCTGAGTGACAGAGTGAGACTCCATCTCAAAAAAGAAACCAAAAAACTGATGATAAGAATTCATAAGCGAAATATGGTAACAAAGCATTATCCACTTTAACTGGATGAACTATAAAAGTACACAATTTTGCAATATTATATGAGTTCCAGTAATACAATAATCAATTTATAAAATACTTGTTCTTTTAAATAATTCAACTAGTTGAATACTCATATTTACATTTACATACTCTTAAATATTAGTGCAAGTAACGATAATCAGGAAATTTGGAAATTTTACTTCATTTGGCTTTTGTAGGGATTAAAAAACTAAATTCAAAGTCTTTCAGGAACTGAAATCCAACATTTGCATTTTTATTTCTCACTGTGGTAAAATCAGGGAGAAGACCTACAGTCATCTTTTAACTAAAATTCACAATACGACTTATTTTATCAAAGGATTTGCCTTCACAGATAATATTAAGGGCATTAGCATTTCATTTCCTTGTATTTATTTACTTTTCTACTTTGTATATTATTTGAGAGCTTTGCCTGTAAAATCCCTAATTGATAAAGGCACATTGTTGCAAGATACCTGGAGGACAAATAAGGAGCACTCCTGATAAAGGATGGACGCAGGCCAGATTAGATGGCTTTTACTTCCTTGCTTTCCCTTTCCTCCCAAACCCCAAATCACAGCAAACTCCAAAACATCAGCTAATTTCAAAGCTAATTTGCTCCCCTCAGCTGTACTCTTGCCATGAAGGCTTCTGTTATGCGTTTTAAAAATGAATTCCTCAACTGCGAAGGATCACACAAGATACACATTCATACTCGGAACACGTTCATCCTCCTGAATACAAGGATTCTCAGGGACCCATGCAGATTTAGGATTCTGGCAAGATTCTTGGTCAAACAAAACCAACATCCAGAAGTAATCTCTGAGAGTGAGGGTGAGCGTTACCTGAGCAGAATCATTAGTCAATGACAGTGGGTCCACACCAGAGAGCTAGGCGGTGAAAGTCCTTCACTCCAGGAAGGCACACCCTTGGCCTGAGCCGCAGGGAAAGCTAAGCTAGTCAAAATATCAGATACTGACTCAGCAGAGACCAACATTTTTTCTCTTAGGATTGAAACAACTAAATTGTGCCTGGTATTTTCCTCGAAAATGATCGAATGAGAATCATTTGGGGGATACACTGACTGAGGTGGTTGTGTGCAGGAGAGGGTAGCAGGGTTCCCATCCACAGAGCAGATTTGGGTACAGGTTAGAAAATGCTCTGGTGTTCTTTTGAATCAGCATAGTGAAGGATGGATCAGCAACTGGAGTTTGCTCCATTAGCGTTTAGTAGTCTGCGTAGGCAAGTGCAGCCACCAGGGGCCAGGGTGCACATTTAACCCTGGCCTTTCTGAAACCCAGAGCACCCCAAGTCTTTCCAGGTGGATCTGAAACTATTTTCACCAAGCCAGTATGTTGTTTTCCTTGACTTGTGAAAGCAGTGGGTCATCAAGATAAACTAAAGAAAAAACACCCTTGAAGAAACTAAACTCGAGAAGTTGAAAAACAATGTCAGTAGGCTAAGCACAGTGGCTCATACTTGTAATCTCTGCGCTTTGGAAGGCCGTGGTGGGAGGATTGCTTGAGGCCAGGAGTTCAAGACGAGCCTGGGCAACATAGTGAGACCCCTGCCTCTACTAAAAACTAGCTGAGTGTGATGGTGTGCACCTATAGTCCTACCTAATCAGGAGGCTGAGGCGGGAGGATTGCTTAAGCCCAGGAGTTTGAGGCTGCAGTGAAGTAATGATTGTGGCATTGAACTCCAGCCTATGTAAGAGAGTAAGGTCCTGTCTCTAAAAAAAAACAAAGGAAGGAAGAGAGGAAAGGAGGGGGCGTGGTAAGGGAGGAGAGGGGAGGGAGGAAGAGAAGGAAGGAGGGAGGAATAATGCAAAAAAGGAAAGAAAGAAGGAGAAAAAGAAAGAGAGTCTGTTATATGTGCACACGCTGTCATTTACCCATCAGTCTCCAGATTACTTTAGAAAAATGAAACGCTAGATTAAAAAATGAGGGTTTACAGGGGTTCCCAACCAGAGAATTCAAATGAAGACTATGCTGGATCTCTGTCTTCAGTCATTTATAAGCGGATGGTGCTGTCATGTCCCTGGCAGTCGCACAGTCCATAGATTGCGAGGAGGCCCCGGGCCAACGCTGTACGTGGGCCACTTGACAAGTGGCTCAAGGGCTCCCTTGTATTTATTTTATAGAGTAATAAGACTCTGTAAGTATTGATTAGAAGTCTTAGGACTGAAGGGTTTCTTAAAGTGTTTATGACTACCAATTTTTGGCCTGATGTGAATTTGCATATTAGTGGGCCTGATCTGCATATTTATTTTGTAACTCAGTAGGAAGCTTGAAGCCACTGAACCAAAGTTAGATTTTACTGTTTTCCTATCCAAAAACATTTTGAAGAAAGAGCTTAGATTTAAAAACAAGAATAGTGTTTAAATTTGTATTAACAACCTAGTGTATTTTCCAAGGTAATTTACACATATTTCGTTTTATTCTTATAAGAGTATAAAACTTACCTCTTACATAGAGTTTTTAATACTCAATTGAGTAGTTTACTTTTTTTTCACTTGGAAGTCATTTATTCTAAGTAGAATGTTAAAAGATTCATCCTTTTGAAGACTAATTTCTTTAGTCTATTTAAATGTATTGACATAAATTACAGAGTGCAAGTTGCAGCTCAAGTCTCTTTGCAAACATGGTGTTCTGTTGTTTGCAAGGTTTTCTTTTATTTTTCTGTCAGCCTGGAGGGCTTTTCATAAAGGGCTGGCACATTTAAAGTATTGGAGGTGAGGTTTAATTTCTTAATTTTTCCCCCTGGGAGGCATTGAATCCCTTTATCTTAGATTTATATGAGCTCTCAGTGGTCTATTGAAGTCAGTATGAATAGGAAATCCACTAGAGAGACATTTTAGCTGTATTTTCTATAAACCTACAGAAGAAGCCTAATTATTTAGTAATTCAAAGTATCTTTGATATCAAACTCATTTCTTTGTCATCTATGGTGTATCCAGACCAATCCTTCAGAAACAAGCAAGCTGAAAAATCTGTTGGGCTTCAGAATTCCCTTGGATCCCCCACTTTCAATCCCTCAGTTCCTATCAGTGCAAACCCAACACAGCTGGGCTTTTGCACAGGGGAGCAAATCTCTCAAAAAACAGAATACATTATTAAATTATTGGACAATCTGAAGATTGAGCAGTAGCATTTTTCCCCTGAAGAAAAGAAAGAAGAAACCATTCAGAAAAACACAAAGCCACCTGAGCTTCCCTGAATGTCATACACATATTTATCTTCTAAGGGACATGAATTCCTTGTTTCTGGTGCAAAACAACCTTCTCTAGTTCAGAGTTTTGCCTCTTGGAACCTCTAGGGTAACTTCACTTACCTGGAACTTAATTCCAACAGAAAGAAAATGCTCTATCTTCCAATCAGATAAAATTCTATTTTTAAATTTTATTTATTTATTTTGAGACAAGGCCCATCACCCAGGCTACCGTGCTGTGGCTCAATCATAGCTCACTGCAACCTCCAACTCTTGGGCTCAAGCAGTCCTCCCGGCTCAGCCTCCAAGTAGCTGGAACTACAGGTGTGCACCACCTCACCTGGCTAAGCTCCTGGCCTCAAAATACCCTCCTGCCTTGGGCTCGCAAAGTGCTGGAATTGCAGGTGTAAGCCACCGTGCCTGGCCCAGAATTTTACAAATCCAACCTAGAAGCATTCATTCCAGGAGTCAGAGGCACAAGAGCTCCTCCAATCTGCATGGCTGGCAGTTTCACACATTGGACTCTACCTGTATCCTGTGGATTCATGCCTAAGAATACCTGGGAAAATCCACAAGACAATTGTCTATCCACAATAGAAAACAGAAACTGCAGTTTTTGCTTCCTGATGCTGTGTAGATGTTCTTGGCCCACTGCTCCCTAGTGCTCCTGTTTCCTGAGCTGGTTAGAAAGAAATCGAGACAGGCATGTGCTCAGTCAACGCCCAAATGCATTGTCATTGCCTGAGTTCCCTTCCAAAAACAGAGCCTGAGACAAAGAGTTGAAGAGGGTTTATCTGGGAGGTGACTTCAGGGTGCAAGGGTGAGGAACTGGCAGGATGACCAGCTGTCCCTGTTTTCTGTAGACTCGGGGGTTTCCTAATATGTGAGATTTTCTGTGCTAAAATCAGAGAAGTCACAAGCAAACTGTGATGAGTTGGTCACTGAAGGAACTGGGAAGCTAGGCCCAGAGAAGGAGGGAAAGACAGTTCAAGGCGGGGCTAATGAGTTGGTTTGACCCCATCAGACACCCAAAAATTGTCTGCCAGAAGGATGGAAGTGGGGAGCGTTTATCCACTGGTTCCCATCTCCTCTTAGCAAATGTTGTCCCTTGTTAATTCCTCCCACACTCAGGGCTCATATCCATGAGTGCCTGTGAGTTCCTACAGGCATTCCCCACTGAAGCTTCAGAGAAATGCCAGGCAGAAGTGAGAGAAACACACTGCAGTTGAGGCATGACCCTGTTGGGTTATACCTACATAAATCTGGTGGCTGCAGCAATGGCTGGATTCAAAAATGGACTGACAGGGTGTGAGGTGGTGCACAAGAAGTGCCAATACATGAAGGTGAGTTTTGCTTCCCTCTGGTTGCCTCATACTTGAGATCAACATGAGATCACCAAGCTCTGCTCTTAACTTCTCATTAGTTTATTAATTTAAATGAAACAAAACTCTCAAATTCTTTGTTTAAACCAGAAATCCAGCAGAGTGGTTTTATTTCACCTTGTGTATATAGAAGATGCAGCATGCCAATGCAGCATGTCCCTTCTTGGCTAAAAAGAGAAAATTCATAGGTATTTGTACTCCCCCCCGCCCCACTACAAAAAAAAAAAAAAAGTAGATGTCAATTTAAATGTCTTCAGCAGTGCAAATTGTTATTAACTGAGACAACCAATCAAGATCACGACTTTTTAGAAGTTAGGGCTTACTGTCATCAGACATAGCAACAACCTCTGAAGCCCAGGTGTGTTGCAAAGCTCCTTTTTGGAAATCACATTTGCAAGGATGATTTATATGTATTTTTTATTTCCATAGTTCTTTTAAACTTTTTCTTACGAAAAATTTTAGAAATAAAAGTAGACAGACTAGTATAATGAATACTCCTGTACAATTAACAACTACCAACTTTCAGCCATTCATTTTCCATCTCCCTCAGTAAAGAAGACATGTAGCCCCAAGAAACAGAAAACCTAATTATATGATCTGAAACAAATAAAAGTACTATTAGTCTCAGATAATATCCCATCTAGAAATCTGCAGTTCTGGGCTGGTGTAAAATTGAATAATATCTTCGAAAATTCAGCTCCTTCTATTATTTTGTTCCTCCTTCTTTATAATGTGGTTGCAATATAGCTGCTAAGCCTCCAGAAATCACATCCTTCTTCCAGGAAGAAAGAACACAGAAGGATGAAAAGGACCAAATGATGTGCCAACTGCCTGAAGATTCCTTTGGAACTCTTTCCCTGAAGCTCCACCCAGCAACTTTGACTTACATCTTTTTGGCTAGGACAGGATCACATGTTCTCTCCTTGGTCCAGTGGAGTTTGGGAGGTGAGTGATTTTAGCAGGAGACATAGCTGCCCTGAATTAAATCGGGGTCCTGTTTGTCAGGAAGAATAGGCCTCTGCTCTTTTATCCCTGCTTTCCTCTTTGCTTTGAATGCCTTCCCCTCCCTTGCCCACTCAGGTTATTCCTTTATTTAACAAATGTTTCTTAACATTCACTCCCTGCCAGTCCCAAGGCCAGGTCCTGGGACTCTGAAGGTAGCAGGAGTTCTAAAGAAGTAGTTTTTGCTCTTGAAGAGATCCTATTGAAACCAACCCAATAATTCCATAGGATTTTTTTTTTAATAAACATAAAAATTGACCCTCCTGGTCTTAAAGTTTGAAACATATTTGCTTCATCTGAGTTCCTTCCTCAGGGAAAGACCTTAAGGACTCTCAAAAAAAAAAAAAAAAAGGTATCAAAGAACTGAAACTCACCAGATCAAGCATCGGAGGCAATAAGATGCTGGATCCCTCAGATTGCTTCCCTGCCCCTTTCTAGTTCCTGTTTTCTTAAGCATTGTTACTTTTCTTCCCTGATACATAAACCCCTAGTTTTAGCCAGTCAGGGAGATGGATTTGAGAATGAGCTCCCATCTCCTCGGCTACAGCACCCAAGTAAAGCTTTCTTCCTTGGCGATACTCATTGTCTCAGTCACTGGCTTTCTGTGCAGTGAGCACAAGACCTAGACAAACCCCTGGTGTTTTAGTAGCAGGAAGCCAATACCAATATCTAACTGGATACATCCAGAGTCACACAAATGCATTATTTAAAGATATAAAAGTAACCCCTCTAAGATATAAAACCAGGAATGGTTTGAAGAGGTTGGTTGTCTCTGGAGACCAGACTGGGGACAGGGAAGTGGAGAACTGGGGATTGTTGAGACCATTATACATGATAAGCTCTTCTATACTGCTTGGTGCTTTTTTTTTTTTTTTTTTAAACCATGTGCCCATGTAATTTTGATAAAATATTTAAAAAATTTTAAAAAATAATACAGCAGGAAATATCTTTGTGCATAAAGAATTGTTGCCATTTTTTGTTATGTTCTCATGCTGTATTCTCAGAATTTCTGTGTTAAAGATTGCTGATACAAATTTGTTTCCAGAAAGTGCAGGTTGTTCAATAGAGTGACATGTAAACTATCAAGCACATAGCAGGTACTCAGTACATATTAGCTAGAAACAAATAAATCACTCACTGCTATGTCCAGATTCTAACCCCTTCCCAGTAGTTGCCACAAGGAAGTGCAGCTCTCTGGATGATATCCCTCTGGGCTTTTGCTAATACAAATACTACTGCAGCGAGCAGCCTGTGCCAATATCAATTCCAGTTTTTGGCAGTGTGTACTTGGGATAGATTCCTAGAAATGGGTAAATGCACATGTAATTTGGCTAGATAATGTCATGTTCCCCTCCACAGGGACTGTAGCATTTTCCACTTCCTCAGTAATGTGTGAGCAGGCTTTTTCCCCATATCTTCACCAAGAGAAATTATTTTCCAACTATGAAATTTATACAGTGAGAAATAATCTCTCAGTGTAGTTTGAATTTACATTTCTGTAACTGCCACTGCCCATTCCAAGCTTCCTTTGCCCTTTGCCAGCACTTCAGCTGGTCTAGCTGCTTGTTAAGTGGTGATGCAGACCTTTGTCCCTGAAGGCTCTGAGCCCTTGATCACCTTGCCCTTGTCAAGCCATGGGTCCCTCATTGCCCATTCGGTGTTATTACAGCTGATAGATGCACCAAGATGCATCTTAGGGAATCCCCTGAGGTCCAGACATTCTCCTTTTTATCCATGTTAAGTGTTCGCAACCATACCTTTTTGTGAAAATCGGTGTTGATTATACTCTGCCAGCATAGTAAATCCATTTTTGCTTTCTGAACCACTGATCCCAAAGTGACCAGGTAGCGGTTATATCTTCAGGTCCAGTGGAACCTTTCTGTGTCTCTTGACGGAAGAGCTCACCTCTTCCTGCAAACTAGGACTTGTATCCAGCAGAGCCTAAAGCTGTAGGAGCACAAGGCAAAATGTCTGCAAGTGGGTCACTGGAAATGACGGTAAGAGGAGCCACTCCTCCTCCTGCCCTTTGGTTCCTAACCTCTGTATTCCAACAAATGAAGACAGAGCACCACATAATAGCCATTGGTTCCATGTATATTTCACACCCTCCAGGTGCCCTGACCCTACGGGATGTTATCTACAGGCTAGTGCCTTTGCTAAGCCTTTCAGACCAGGTAATTCCTGGTCTGAATTCTACAGTAGGACCGATGGATCCTGTGGGAATGTGCCCACTGTCATACTTTCTTCACCACAAAATGAGGGCCCTTAGGCTCAGGCAATGCGAGGCAGGGTTCTGTCTCAGGAAATCAGAAACACTGGCAGCTCTGCATTGGTGCTGGCAGAGCTGCTGTAGGCAGGGAAGGCAAACTCACATCCAGAGATAGTTTAAGTTTATTTTTTTTTTTTGCCGGGCGCGGTGGCTCAAGCCTGTAATCCCAGCACTTTGGGAGGCCGAGATGGGCGGATCACGAGGTCAGGAGATCGAGACCATCCTGGCTAACATGGTGAAACCCCGTCTCTACTAAAAAATACAAAAAACTAGCCGGGCGCGGTGGCGGGCGCCTGTAGTCCCAGCTACTCCGGAGGCTGAGGCAGGAGAATGGCGTGAACCCGGGAGGCGGAGCTTGCAGTGAGCTGAGATCCGGCCACTGCACTCCAGCCTGGGCGGCAGAGCAAGACTCCGTCTCAAAAAAAAAAAAAAAAAAAAGAAACACTGGCAGCTCTGCATTGGTGCTGGCAGAGCTGCTGTAGGCAGGGAAGGCAAACTCACATCCAGAGATAGTTTAAGTTTATTTTTTTCTTTTACACTGGACATAGAGGTTTTTAATTAAATCATCTCTTACAGAAACCTCAATACAACTCTTAAAAAATGGAATCAAACCCAAATGGCTGCAGTAAAACTTACTTTTATAGCATTAACATATGAAGACGAGTTAACAAAATACATCCCCCAGCAAAGAACAAACTAAGCCAAATTCGCTCCACGAGTTGTTCATGGAAGCAGTTATTTTTGGCTATTTAACAGACTTCTACATCATAATACATACATCAGGTTGTCTAGATAACAGGACAGACTACAACATTTCCACAGACAAAAAAGGGAGGGTAGGACGGGCATGGTGGCTCATGCCTGTAATCCCAGCACTTTGTGAGGCGGAGGCAGGTGGATCACCTAAGGTCAGGAGTTTGAGACCAGCCTAGCCAACATGATGAAACCCCTTCTGTACTAAAAATACAAAAAATTAGGTGGGTGTGGTGTCTATAATCCCAGCTACTTGGGAGGCTGAGGCAGGAGAATCACTTGAACCCAGGAGGCTGAGGTTGATCACACCATTGCACTACAGCCTGGGCAACAGAGTGAGACTCCGTCTCAAACAAACAAACAAAGGGAGGATCATTTAAGCCTATCGCAGCAATCGTGGCTGCAGCTCAAAACGGCATGACCGGCCCGAACCCAGAGATAGTTTAAGTTTCTGTAAGGAAAAAATCACTTCCCCTTCCAGGTTAGAAGGGGTCTGATATAATCAACTTATTTGATCTTCTCCAGAGATGGAGCCTTCCTGGGGACTCCTTTGTTGGCCTATTAGATAACTGGCAGAGGCAGTGGCTAGAGCAGCCTTGGTGAACAGGAGCCATGCCACTGAGCCAGTGCTTAGCCTCCATCCCCACCACTGTCACTGCTCCATTCATGGCTCCATTGCTCAAGCACAGGAGTGGTTAAGGACAGAGGCTGGCTGACATCCACCAGAGAAGTCAGCCTGTCCAGCAACTTGCTGAGTACTTCTTCTGAGGTAGAGGCTTCCAAGCAAACATTGATGTGAGACACAGACATCCTGACTCTCAGTGTCCACTTCTGCAGGTCCATCCATGTGCCTCTTCCCAGTCTTCAGATGGTGCCTCTTTCAGTGGCCAGCCAGTGATTGACCACTGCTCAGGAATAAGTGTATGTTTCTACCTTAGGCCACTTCTCACTCCACAAAATGCTTACAACCAAATGCACTGCTCTTCGCCCCCTAGGAGGATTTTCCTTCGACACGGCCTTTAGTGACGCCCTGCCTAGGGCTATTGTGTGGCAGCAGTTCATTTTCAGCTCACACCAGCCTACAGGTGAACCTACCCATACAGAAACCAGGCCTGGATGTTTTCTTCCTCCATCATCTGGTCATAGGGAAGCCCCATGAGGCCCTAAGTGTGAGCTGCAGGAGAGACATGAGTGCGACAGCTTATGTGACAGTGGCTCTGAGCCACCTGCTGTGTGACTTGTGCCTTCTAGAGCTCCTCAGGCCTGGATGTACCACTTCTATCAGACAGTGGATTGCTGCAATGCCTGACTAATCTTATCGTGACTTGATGAATCTAACAATACCCAGTTTATGACAGGCAGCTACTGTCTCGAAATCACTTGGTGTCTGTTCCATGGTCAGTGACCACTAGGGCCTAGAAGTACACCAGAAGCTTCTTTTTGAATGCATAGTTCTCTGATGCGGAAGGGATGGCCAACTAGAAGTCTGTGTCATCATCTCCTACTGTGACCCGCCAGAGACTCCACCCAGCAACTCTATCTCCATGGATATCTCTAACACTATAGCCAAGTAGCAAACCAGTTTGCACTGCAACCTGGTCCTAATGCAGAGCCCTCTCTTCCTCGGGGCCCCACTTGAAATTGTTAAACCTCTGATTACTTGGTAAATGGATTGGGATAGTATTCTCAATGTGGCATATACTGCCTCCAAAATCCAAAGTACCCATCAAACATGTGTGTCTTGCTTAGTGATAAGGAGTATAAGGTGCAATAACTTGTTCTTTATCTCAGAAGGGATGTCTCAGCATGTCTCAGAGCAGGACCCTCTACAACCTTCACCTATGTAGCAGGCTCCTGAATCTTTGTAGGGTTTACCTACCATCCTCTGACACATATGTCTCATTAGGACATTCAGAATAATGCCATATTCCTATCTTCCAGGTCCAATTTGCATGATGTCACCAATGTAGTGGAGCAGAGTGATGTTTTGCAGAAAGTCAACATGAGCAAAGTCTTAGCAGATTACACCGTGACAGAGAGGAGAATTAACATAGGCTTGGGGCATGGCTGTGAGTGAGTATTATTACCCTTTTCATATACATGCGAACTGCTTTTGGTTTCTAATTGATTACTAAGGGGGATTGAAAAAGAACACATTAACAGAGTTAAAGCCAAGATGCCAGAGGCTGTGCTGATCTAGTCCAATAAATATATTGTATTCATCATAAAAGCAGCATTTCTGACAACCACGTGAATCCTGTGGTTACCACATCATCTGTTGGATGATCCACATAGATTTTGCAGATATTAATACAGGTGAATTAAATGGAGAATGTCATGGGGACCATCACTCCAGGATCCTTTATGTTTTTTTTTTAATGTTTTTGTTTTTGTTTTGAGACGGAGTCTCACTCTATTGCCCAGGCTAGAGTGCAGTGGCGCGATCTCGGCTCACTACGAGCTCCACCTCCTAGGTTCACGCCATTCTCCTGCCTCAGCCTCCCGAGCAGCTGGGACTACAGGATCCTACGACCACGCCCAGCTAATTTTTTGTATTTTTTAGTAGAGACAGGGTTTCACCGTGTTAGCCAGGATGGTCTGGATCTCCTGACCTCGTGATCCACCCTCCTCGGCCTCCCAAAGTGCTAGGATTACAGGCGTAAGCAACCGTACCCGGCCATCCTTTGTGTTTTAAAGGGTGACATTAATTTCTGAGCCCAAACAAATTTCCAACCTGCAGATTCAGGACTAAATAAATGGTTTTAGTTTTAAGCTACTATTTGGGACATGGTGCCATGCAGCAAAAACTGCATTGGATATGCATATTGAGAATACAGAAGCAACATCTGGACAGGGAGTATAGATTTCAGAGTCACAAGATGAAGTCAAGGAAGTGGGCGAGACCACCCTGGAAACTCATGTAAAGTAAAAACAGCTTGAGATTCCAAAACTCCACATTCCCAACTGAATTCAGTGTTCCCATCTCAGAAAATGTCACCAGCATCTACCCCAGCAGCCAAGGGGGAGACTGAGACTTTCGCAGCACACATCATGTCTTTGGTGGTCTGACCCTGCCAGCTTCATCTCCCTCCTTCAGGCACCCTACACTCCAGCAAATGGGACTCTCTGATGCTCCCAAAATTTGCTATGCTCGCCTCCCAGCACCATGCTATTGCCCACGCACCTTCTTCTATCTGGAATGCTCTTCCCAGCTCCTTCTTCATATATTTAACTGCCATTTCCATCTTATATGTCACTACCTCTGGGTAGATTTCCATGACCACCTTCCACCAAGAGTTAGCTTCTCCTCCTTCCACACCTTTTTTTTTTTTTTTTTAGACACAGTCTCACTCTGCTGCCCAGGCTGGAGTGCAATGGTGCAATCTCAGCTCACTGCAACCTCCACCTCCTGAGTTCAAGCAATTCTCCTGCCTCAGCCTCCCAAATAGCTGGGACTACAGGCGCCCACCACCACGCCTGGCTAATTTTTGTATTTTTAGTAGAGACGGGGTTTCACTATGTTGGTCAGGCTGGTCTTGAACTTCTGACCTTGGGATATGCCCGCCTCAGCCTCCCAAAGTGCATGAGCCTCTTTGGGAGGCCTCCTCCTTCCACATCTTTCTGTGCACAGACCACCATAGCACACAATATTGAGATGATTGCTTTATCTCTGCCAGCCCTTTCCATCCTCCCCACCAGACTGAGGCGGCCTGAAAGACAAGGATTGCGCCTTTTATATCTCCAGGCATCTGTGCTTACATATAATCAGGAACTTAGAGTGTCTCCCTGGAAACAAATAAATCTAAGCTGGGTCCTACTTGAGATGGGGAGATTTCAGAATGGCCAGTCTGAGTTAATATCAAGTCTGGTTTCTTTTTCCTCCCTTCCTTCTACACAGCGTATAGTGATCACTGTTGATGGACTGACGTAACACTCATTCTTTCATTGTCAAGCCACTTTTCCTTTGTCTCCTTAACTATAGAGGCAGAAAACCTATGTAGTTGATTTCCCAGGCTCTCTTGCATTTAGGTGTGGCCACGTAACAACATGTGGCCAACAAGGTGAAGCAGAGGCTCCTGGGAAGGTTTTTGCTTTTCTGATCAAAAGGACATTGGGGCTGACCTTTCCCTTTCTCCCATCTTCCTGCCAGGAATAGAAATACAAAGCCTGGAACTTCACCAGCTGTCTTGCACCTTGAGGCAACAAGCAAACACACTAAGGGTGGTCTGAGTCCCTGAGGGCTTTCAGAAGCTTTGCCCCAGCCTCAGGGGCCTGTCTCCAGGCCGCTCCTGATGTGAGGTATCTAAGTGCCCTGATTATTGAAGCCATTCCTAACTGAGACAGAGCACCCAGAGCCGCAGGAACAAGCTGCCTGAAGAGGAATTCAAGTCAAGGTCATGCTGGAACAGCGTTAAAGAGAAACCTATCAATTAACAAATACATAGGGGCTTGTTTCCCTTCAGCTCTTGGTACTGTGGGGGAGACCTGGAAACAAGAGAGGTAGCCTCCATTCTGAAAGTGTTGATAGTGGAGTGGGAAGCGGTCTGATGAAAGAACACATTCAGCAGCACACAGTTAATTGCTGGATACCATAAAGCTCGTGGGCTTTGCAAAGGGAAAGCGCCTTGATAGGGAAGGCTTCCTGGAGGACAAGAGGCTGGACCAGGTCTTCAGAAGTTAAGTAGGATGTGTTGAGCTGTCATTAGTCTGTCTGTGATCTCTGCCTGGAGAGGCGGGTGAGCTGAAGGAGGAAAGCTGCTTGGCGAGCCCCCAGTGCACAATAGAGGCTCGGTGGGTGTTAACGTCCTGGTGATCCTCCGCACACGGTGATTTAGAAAAATGTTTTTCTCCTTCTCAGATTCATTCACTCAACGAATATATTTATTAGGCCTTTTCTACAGATAAGGAACTGCTGTAGATGCTATAAATATACCTGTGGACAGAACATACACAGTTCCTGACCTCAAAGAGCTTCTGTTCTACTGAGGGAGACAGGTGGTAAATGTTAAAAAACAAAAAACAAAAAAACCTCAAAGCTGGAGGGGGCAGGATTAACCAACTCAGGACTGGGCAGCTTTCTTTCTTTCCTCAAGGTTTCTGTCTTTCCTGATGGGTTGCACATGTGTGTTATGTTGCCCAAGCAACTCATCAGACAGCCCTGCTTCCTGGAGCACGTGGGAAATAGTGGCCTGGCCCTCGCCAGCTGTGGGTGCCCGTGCAGCCTCCACACTGCAGGTCAGTCCTGTGTCTCTTCATCCAGAAGGGCCCTTTCCTTCTTCCTCTACATGGGGAATCCTTCCTCCTCGGCCAGAACTGAGCTGTTTGCAGTAGATCATCCCAAACTGTGAGACTCTGCAGGGTGAAAGGGGGCACTATTATAATCACACCAAACAACAGGCAAACCAAGACATGTGGTCTCCTATCCAGAGCCCAGTTCTGACGTCTCATCCTGCAGATATCATTCCCTATGTTAGATCGTCATTTCCTAAACTGTGTTCTGTGGAACATCTGGGAGACCTCAATAGAAGTTTCAGAAAAACAAAAACAAACTGAAAATCCGACATTGAAATGATTTTGAGAAAGTTTCAGTTAACCAGAGGCGAACAGATTTCCTTACTGCAGGACTCCCAAAATGAATATATATTGGTAAGAGGATAGCATGTCATGTTTCCCAAACTCATTTGCCCATGAAGTCCTTTGCGCAGAGAGCATCTCATGGAAGTAACACACTTTGAGAAATCCTGTCCTAGACAGATAGAATTGTTCCCAGAGTTTATGCTTACCCCTGTCCTGGTGTTTAGTATGAATGTATGAATATTAGGACAAAATGGGCTCATGTCCAACTCTGCTTCTTTCCAGCTAGTTAACCTTTTGCATCAGGATGCTTTTGGCTGCAAGTAACAGATATCAGTAGGTATTATGGTTTATCACTCTTGTCAACTAATAAGAAATAAAACCAACGCTGTGGAGCGGCAAACACAAGAGAAGGCTTTTTAATCAGGGTCTTAAAGGATTGCAATTTGGGAGTCACAAATTTAGCAAGCAGCTAAATCGTGTTCTGTCCAGGCAAGGTTGGGCAGGAGCTTATGAAAGTTTACTATAAGTCTACACAGGGGAAGAATTTGGCACAGTCCATGTCGGTGTGGCTGGCTGACAGTTTAGAATGCCTCTTCAGTGACAATTAGCTGAATTTGACGCCACTGTCTCCCCAGGAAATTTACGATCAGTCCTAGTATAAAGAGTTCAAATCAAATGCAGCTGCTTCTTAAGAATGTTGGTGACTTGCCCCAGTTGAACAGGTGAAATTCCAGCTGAGTGTGTATGTGATTGGAGCCCAACTCCCCATGCCCTCCTGGCTCCTTTTTAGAGGCCTCTGACATAACCATCTCCATTTTGGATTTCATTTTACACTCTTACAACAAGAACTCCTGAGCATAGCACAGAATTTTCCTCAAGGGCCCAGAGGTCCATTTCTTCACCCTGCCATCTTCAGCCTGTTGCTTATCTCCAATCATGGTCCAGGATGGCTACAGCAGATCCAAAAATAACCCACAGAAGACATCCAAAGGGGGCATTTCCTGCCACTTATGTCTTTACCATTTATTCTTAGCAAGAAAAGCGTTTTCCAGATGCCACCTCACACACACACACACACACACACGCTCACAGCCTACCCACACACCCCTATAGAAGCCTTTTCCTCAGGTCTCAGTAACCAACCATCCCAGTTTGCCCAGGGCTGAGGGGTTTCCAGGAGGCAGCACTACTAGTACTAAACCTGGGACATTCCTAGGCAAGCTTGGACGAGTTGGTAACCAGATTGGAATGGACCATGTGACTGTCTAAACCACAGTATCACCATGATTGGTTTAGACTAATCAGGAATGCACCCTAAGGCTAGAAAGGAGGCCAGCTTTCCTGAATATGGAATGATAAATGGCCCAACAAAACCTACTTTCTTATAGTGAGGAAGAGGGGTGAACGCTATTGGGTAAGTAATCAACAGGGCTGCCTTCTCTGTAAAAATTCTCTCCTCATGCTGTTGTTATGACGGTTAGATGAAATGATATGCAATAGTTCCTCACATAGAGAAACAACGATAGAGCATCCTTTTTTTTTTTTTTTTGGGACAGGGTTTTGCTCTGTTGCTCATGCTGGAGCGCAGTGGTATGATCATAGCTCACAATAGCATATAGCATCCTTTTATTAGGTACTTATCATGTATATGCACTATGCTAAAACTATCACATGCAGTAAAGGCATTGCATGTGTTAGGTCACTACATCCATACAATACCCTAAGGAACAGGGATGTGAATCCTCTTTTACAGATGTTCCTGAGACATAGAGAGGTTAAGTGATTTACCCAAGGTCAAGCAGCTAGTAAGCAGTCAAGCCAGGTCTCAAACCAAAGTCTGTCTGACGCCATGATGCCCCTCTTTTTAAAATAATTAATCTTACTTTATTATATTCTAATTCTTTTTTTGTTTGTTTTTTGTTTTTTTGAGACAGAGTCTTGCTCTGTCGCCCAGGCTGGAGTGCAGTGGCGCAATCTCGGCTTACTGCAAGCTCCACCTCCTGAGTTCATGCCATTCTCCTGCCTCAGCCTCCTGAGTAGCTGGGACTACAGGAGCCCGCCACCATAACCAGAGAATTTTTTGTATTTTCTGTAGAGACGGGGTTTCACCATGTTAGCCAAGATTGTCTCGATCTCCTGACCTCGTGATCCGCCCACCTTGGCCACCCAAAGTGCTGCAATTACAGGCGTGAGACACTGCGCCCAGCCTACATTCTAATTCTTTTAAATATGGTTTCTCCAATGTGATGTACAAGCTGATTTCCCATTATTCCGAATATATTTTATTTATCAACAAGGCAAATTGCCTGAAAGCAAGGAATGCTTGTTTACTTTTTTTTTTTTTGAGACGAAGTCTCGCTCTGTCGCCCAGGCTGGAGTGCAGTGGCGCAATCTCTGCTCACTGCAAGCTCCGCCTCCCAGGTTCACACCATTCTCTTGCCTCAGTCTCCGAGTAGCTGGGACTGTAGGTGCCAGTCACCATGCCCGGCTAATTTTTGCATTTTTTTTTTTTCAGTAGAGACGGGGTTTCACCGTGTTAGCCAGGATGGTCTTGACCTCCTGACCTCATGATCCGCCTGCCTCGGCCTCCCAAAGTGCTCGGATTATAGGCATGAGCCACAGCGCCAGGTCACTTATTTACTTTTATAAAGACTATTACATAAAAAGAACATTATGTGAAAAAAATACAGATACTAATAAATCAGTCAGTGTATGTCTTTGAACATTGTCAATTGTAAAACTTCCCAAGATACGATGATTCTTTAATCATAGTACCTTGAATGTGAGTATGTGGGCCTTGTGCCCTGAGCCTAAGCAGGTTGCTTAAGGAAAAATTCCCCAGTTGAGTTTTCTTCTTCCAAATTACAATTGTCTTTAGTCACATGACCAAAAGGATCATGAGATGTGTCCTTGTTAATGACCAGCTTTTCGCTCCCGTGTAGGGATGATGGGCCCACTTTCCATTCCAGGTCCTTCAATATCTGAACATTCTGTGTCAACAAGTGGGATCAGATATTTCTCAGCTTTGGTTAATCTTTGCTTCAGTTTCTGCTGCATTGACTCATAGCCAGCCAGGATTCAGGCAAAACTTGTTTTCAGGAGGTCTACTGACCCCTCCATTCAGATGGTCCCCTCTTCAAAATCTTTAGGCTCACTTCTGGCATCTGCAGTAAATACTGCATATTTAATCAATATTTAATCCATATTTAATCAAGATTTGCTTCCCTTTCTCCTCCAGCAGAGCTTTGACGTTTGGGTACTCAGAGCTTCCATGAGGTCATCTTCTGAGAGACGGAACAAGTCTGAGTAGCTGACACTTTAAATATTTGCCATTCTTTGATTACCAGTTCTGCTGCCTTTAATGTTAATGCTGACCTCTCTGGGCACGGTGGCTTGCACCTGTAATCCCAACACTTTGAGAGCCCAAGGTGGACAGATCATGTGAGCCCAGGAGTTCCAGACCAGCCTGGCAACGAGATGAAACCCCATTTCCACAAAAAATACAAAACAACTAGCTGGGCGTGGTGGCATGCATCTGTCGTCCCAGCTACTTGGGAGGCTGAGGTGAAGAATTGCTTGAGCCTGGAAGGTGGAGGTTGCAGTGGCCCAAGATCATGCCACTGCACTCCAGCCTGGGCAATAGAGTGAGACCCTGTCTCAAAAAAAAAAAAAAAAATTGCTGACCTCATCAAAGTAGCTGCCATCACTCAGTACCACAAACTGAGTGATTCCATCATCTCTTTAGCTGCCACCATGACGAGTTTGCCTCCCTTGATTATGTACATCTCTCATCCAATGTCCCCTTTCTTACAAATGTAATCTCCAGGCTGGGTGCAGTGGCTCCATGCCTGTAATCCCAGCACTTTGGGAGGCCAAGGCAGGCGGCTCACTTGAGGCCAGGAGTTCAAGACCAGCCTGGCCATTATGGTAAAACCTTGTCTCTACAAAAAATACAAAAACAAAACAAACAAACAAAAAAAATGCCAGGCGTGGTGTTGCATGCCTGTAGTCTCAGCTACTCAGAAGACAGAGGCAGGAGAATTGCTTGAACCCAGGAGGCAAAAGTTGCAGTGAGCTGAGATCACACCACGGCACTCCAGCCTGGGTGATGGAGCAAGACTCCCGTCTCATAAATAAATAAATAAATAAATAAATAAATAAATAAATAAAAATAAAAAAATTAAAAAGAGCCGATATTCTGGGTAATTACACTGAAGTTCATCAAAACAGGCCTTGGCAGCCGAGTGTGGTGGCTCACGCCTGTAATCCCAGCACTTTGGGAGGCCGAGGCGGGCAGATCACGAGGTCAGGAGATTGAGACCATCCTGGCTAACACAGTGAAACCCCATCTCTACTAAAAAACACAAAAAATTAGCCAGGCGTGGTGGTGGGCGCCTGTAGTCCCAGCTACTCTGGAGGCTGAGGCAGGAGAATGGCGTGAACCTGGGAGGCAGAGGTTGCAGTGAGCTGAGATCACACCACTGCACTCTAGCCTGGGCAACAGAGCGAGACTCTGCCTCAAAAAAAAAAAAAAGAAAAAGAAAAGAAAAGAAAAAAACCAGACCATCGCAGTAACCATAATCCAGGTCTACATTTAAGAGGTTCAGTGATGCAAAACAGCCAGTTGTAATATGTGTTTCCTGAGGGGTCAATAAATGTAACTTCTTTCTTCTCCAATTTATTATACAGGATACAACTCAGGAATAGCCAAGCGGAAGAAATGTATCATATGTAGGAAGGGGGTGGAGTTTCCATGCCCTCTCCAAGTGTTCCACCCTCCCAGCACCTCGATGTGCTCACCAGCCCAGAGCATCAACCATGGTGCCCTCTTAATCTCTCTACACTCTTCCAGTTGTGCATCCAACGTTAACTTCTTTCCCGTTAATCTCCAGCACCTGGTACAGATAGCAAGCATTCATTAAATATTTTTTAAACGAGTACATGGTAACAGCTGACATTTCTGCAACCATTATGGTTTATAAAGATCTTTTGTGTGAACTCAGGATTTTCTCCCCCAGATCTGGTCCACTTTCATGGCTTCTTCTCTTAGCAAATAGCACCGACATCTATGCAGTCGTACAAACCGGGAAACAGAGTCACCAGCCCCTCTCTTTCTGTTCCACACATCATATCCAGCCCATGACGAAGAGCATCTCTCAAATCTGTGCATTTCTCTCTCTCCTCCATGACTTCAGGCCAAGGGATGATTATGTTCTCACCTGGGCTGTTGCAGGAGATTCCTGCCTGGTCTTCCCATCGCAGTGAACCTATTTCCAGACTCTTCTCTGTGCTGCAGACACCACGTTCTGACAAGGTCACCTGCCTACTTAAAACCCGTAATGTTCACTCCTTTTGGGATAAAGCCCAAACTCCTTAACGCAGCCTGGCCTCTGCCTGCCTCCCTTGCCTCATCTTACCGACGATCCTCTATCCTCATACTCTACAGCCACCCCAACCATGGAAGCTCCATTCCCCTTCCTACATACCTTGCCCTGTGCATTTCTTCCACTCGGCTGTTCCTGAGTTGTATCCTTTATAATAAATTAGTAAGGCTTCTTTAAATTCTTCCTTCTTGTTGGGCTTCATCCTGCCTCCAGATCTTTGCATAAACTATTTCTTCCCCTCTTTGCCTCTTATACCTCAGGTGTTAACTCAGACGTCTCTCCCTCTACTGTGACCCCTGACCACCATCATTAGGTCAAATTCCCTCACATAGACTCTTGTGGCATCACCTACTTTTCCTTAATGGCCCAGTTGCAGTTTTATTTTTGCTTTGTTTTTATTTGATTAGTGTCTGTTTCTTGGCTAGTCTGTGGGCTTGCTGTCTGGTTTTGTTTACCTCTGCAGCCCTTCCAATCCCTGGTCAGGGACCGCGCATAACGTGTTTTCGATAAACGCATGTTGAATTAATTCATTCACATTTCACTCAGGTTATTGTGAGATCCCTCAGGGCAGGACCCCTGTCTTAATTCTCTCTCCCCTCTCACCAGGCAGTGAGCACAGGGCTGGGGCTGGGGAGGTGTATAATTAGCATTCTGTGAGGGATAGATGACCACATGGCTGATGGATGGGAGTGCTTGTAGAAACAACCTGTCAGGGAATGAGGCAAGCAGGCCAGGAAATGTGAAAGAGCTGCAGAAAGATGTGGTCTAAGGTGGCTGCAGCCATGGCCGGATTGGGGAAGGAGGGTCTGGAGCATAAATCATAGATGGCACCGAGCAGTTGCACCCCCTTGAGTCAAGGGGGCCAGGGTCTTGTGTGTACATCCCAGATGGTCTTCGGGGATTGGGCTATCCTGCCAGCTGGACCCAAGATGCCAAGCTGGAAAATTATGGTCATCAGCTAAGTCTCCTCCTCTCTCCAATCCATCTGTGTCCTGTGACCTGAGGGGTCCCTTCCTGATCCACTCACTGTGTTGGTTTCCTAGGACTGCTGGAACTATCACAAACTGGGTGACTTCAAACAACAGAAATGTATGGTCTCACACCATACAGAAGATGGTCTCTGCCTCCATCTTTGCATGGCCTTCTTCCTGTGTGTCTCTGTGTTATTTCCCTCTTCTCATAAGTCTTCTTACACCAGATGCTGGATTACAGCCCACGACAATCCAATATGATCCATCTTAACTTGATCACACCTTCAAAAAAACACCCTATTTCACACTTATAGATAGTGGAGGTTAGGACTTGCATAGATCTAGAGACTGGAGGACATAGTTCAACCCACAACAGCTACTAACCTGGAGTGCTACAGTTGCCTGTTTTGAACCCAAGTCTCTTCTGCTCTTCTGTGTCTGAAGCCAAAGCCCTCTTCCTGGGAGTCCCTTCTGGCCCCTGTGACTTTGTCTGAAGACAAAATGAGGAATGAGCTCCTTCATTCCCAGAAATGCACCTTTATGAAGCCCTGCACTTCAGACAGCTGCAGCTTTAACAGTGGTTGCAACTTCTCATGCCTTAAATATCCTCACAGCAGCTTTAACGAGGTTTATTATTTTTTTAAAATGTCACTAGGTTTTTGGAGAACAGGTGGTGTTTGGTTACATGAATAAGTTCTTTAGTGGTGATTTCTGAGATTTTGGTGCACTCATCACCTGAGCAGTGTACACTGTACCCAATGTGTAATCTTTTATCCTTCAGCCCCCTCCTACCCTTTCCCCCGAGTCCCCAAAGCCCATTGTATCATTCTTATGCCTTTGCATCCTCATAGCTTAGCTCCCACTTATGAATGAGAATATACGATGTTTGGTTTTCCATTCCTGAGTTACTTCACTTAGAATAATGGTCTTCAATTCCATCCAGGTTGCTGCAAATGCCATTATTTCATTCCTTTTTATGGCTGAGTAGTATTCCATGGGGGGTGTGTGTGTGTATATATATATGTGTGTGTATATATATATACACACACACACACATACATACCACAATTTCTTTATCCACTCATTGATTGATGAGCATTTGGGCAGGTTCCGTATTTTTAAAATTGCAAATTGTACTGCTATAAACATGCATATGCAAATATCTTTTTTGTATAATGACTTCTTTTCCTCTGGGCAGATACCCCAGGAGTGGGATTGCTGGATCAAATGGTAGTTCTATTTTTAGTTCTTCAAGGAATCTCCACACTGTTTTCCTTAATGGCTTTACTAGTTTACATTCCCACCAACAATGTAAAAGTGTTCCCTTTTCACCACATCCACACCAACATCTATGATTTTTTGATCATGGCCATTTTTGTAGGAATAAGATTGTATCACATTGTAATTTTGATTTACATCTCCCTGATCATTAGTGATGTTGAGCATTTTTCCAGATGTTTGCTGGTCATTTGTTTATCTCTTAAGATTTATTGCCAGGTGCAGTGGCTCACGTGCCTGTAATCCCAGCACTTTGGGAAGCTGAGGCTGGCGAATCATGAGGTCAGGAGTTCGAGACCTGCCTGGCCAACATAGTGAAACCCCATCTTTACTAAAAATACAAAAAAATAGCCAGGCATAGCAGTGCGTGCCTATAGTCCTAGTTACTTGGGAGGCTGAGGCTGGAGAATCGCTTGAACCCGGGAGGCGGAGGCTGCAGTGAGCCGAGATCATGCCATTGCACTCCAGTCTGGGCGACAAAGCAAGACTGTCTCAAAAAAAAAAAAAAAAAAAAAAGAAGGTTTATTATTATCATTCCCGTTTTATAGATAAGGAAATTGAGACTTGGGGAAGTTATCAGCCTTACACAAAGCCATGCAGCAAGGAAATGGCAGAGCAAGGACTTGAAGCAGGTCTGTCCGATGCTAGAGATCATGCCCTGAACCACTGCATTCTGCTGTCCAGATGCTTCCCTTGGCACGCAGCTGCCAGCCGTCAAGAGGGTCCATGGGAAGCACATCCCATAACTTAGAAAAGTGACACAGAAAACTAAAAGCTTAAGAGAGAACACAAAATTGGGGGCCTGTGTTTTGGTCACTAGGAAGACCCAGGGATGAGGAGTCACACGAAGAGATGCTTAGGGGCAGTTCGGGGTGACATTTCTTTAAGGAGAATTTTTTTTTCCATTGGTGATATTTTAGAATTTATTTGATGGCAACGTAGTGTAAATCGGGTTCTTTTTCTCTGACCTACTTTTACATGCCCCACTCGTAGTGAACGTCGTTTTGCATCCTGGAACCTGCCAGTGTCCTGGAAGCCAGTTTGTTTTGATCCATGTTCAGCCGATCATGCAAGCAGGATTCCGTCGTGAACATGATTTCTGTTGATGGGAGGCCTGGCTGTTTGTCATGCAGGCATGGTTTTGCTGGGCAGACTGTTTTCTTCTGTTGAATGAGGTGACTTGCGTGGCCGTGGTCACCACTGAGATAGTACTGAAGCTCTGCAGGCCAGCCCAGGGCTCCTGAGTAGATGAAATCGCTCAGATTGGATTTTTAATAATAAATGACTCACATGTCATTTAAGCTTTCAGTGAATTTTTGTTGAGTCCATACTCAGTCTCAGGTTCTGTGTTGGGTTCTAAGGACATAAAAATGAACTAGATTTAGCCTCTCCCCTCAAGGATCTCAGGCTGTATTAGAGAAGACAGGCAATTACAACCAATGGGATCAGTGCTTCAAGAAAGCTGCACCAGTCAGCATTCTTAGCTGTGTATGCCATACAGGTTTAAGCAGAAGGAGAAGAGAACTAGGCTTAGTGCTGCACAGCCAAAGACAACAGGGCCAGAGACAATGCAGCTAGGCAAAACGCCCAACTATGTCACAGGAATTTTTAGTGGAAACAACACTACCTGTAACTTGGCACCTATGTGAGGTTCTGGATATTAGAAACTCCCCCATGGACAGCCCTGAAATACCCAGACACCTCTGTCACAGCTCCTTTTCAGATGATTCTATCCACCTGCATGCAGTCATCAATGCCTATCCAACTGCATGCAGTCATCAATCCACCTCCACATCTGACTGGAGAACTTTTGTGATGGAACTCAGGTCACACATGAAACCCAAGCTATAGAGGATCCTAGGAATTGCCTTTATAGTTTTCCAGCTTCTACAACAGGAAGTCTGTCTAGAAGTGATTGGGCAAGTAGGTAATTGTATCTGCTATTTGGGAAAAATATATGCACCAGTGAGTTGGGCCAGATCACGGAGAGTTTGCTTGGATACAAAGATTGGTAAGAATGGTGATTCAGACCAGGGTTCAAGGCTGCTTCCACTTTGGTTCACTGCTGAGAGAGCAAATAAGCTGGTAGAGGTAGAGATACAAGTATGAAGCTACATCAGGTAGCTACCTGATGTCGCCCTGCCTCCTCATACAGGTGCACTTGGAGCCAAATGGTCAAAGCAGAGCAACAAATCGACCAGGGCAGGGGAGCCCATGCTGCCCACTGGCAATCCTTTATTCTGCTGGGCTGAGGGGAGGGTCCGCATCAGCACTGTTGGCATGAAGTGGATTCCTTGTTTTGCCAGTGTCAACTTCTGTGCCCCCCTCTCTCTGCATCATCAAGCCTATTGTAATGTGGCCTTGACCCACCACAGCCACAGAAATATTTGAGTGATCAATATCAATATTCAATTGTGATTGTATCCCAATATTACTAGCTAAAAGTGAAGTTGGAGGAAGGATAATGTCTATGTTAAAGCTTCTGGGATTTTTTCCTTTTATATCCTTTTTTCTTATATATATATAATATAGAAATAGGAACAGAATTTACCTTTGGTAACAAGTTGATCAATTACTTGGCGCAAATATTTTAAGAGACATTTTGATTACTCAGTAGGAAATCCAAAATCTTATTCTGATATGAAGGAGGTCTAAGCAATGAGATGCTAATTTGTTCTGCATTAAAATGTAAGAGTTGACTGAGAGGCATATCCTAAACTATAGAGACAGAGGGAAACTAGTTTTCCACCTCACCAGGCATCAGATAAGAGGGTGGAATGCCCTGACTCCAGGTAGGGACACATTCTTGGTGATAGATCAGGAGCTAGAGAAAGAGGTTCTACCAGGGACCCTTCTCTTCCAAGGAAGTATGTTAAGTTTCAACTCTAAGGACAAGAATATAGTGGCTAACTTAAAATATTTTCCCTATCTCTGCATTATGATTTCTTACCTGTTATCCCAGGATTTTAGTAGAATTTTGTAGAATTTTCTTACCATGATTTGGGAATTATGGGAAACGCTCTTATCTATACTTGATGAAGTTAGATTGAGGAAAGGCAAAATCATCACAGATTCAAGAAATACTACTTGCAAACCACACACAAAAAAAGACATACTATGAATCTCAAACAGGACAAATACAAAGAAAACCACATCTAAGTATATTGTGATAAAACTTCTGCAAACCAAAAATAAAGATAAAACTGTTGAAAGCAGCCCGAGAAAAACATGTATTACTTTCAAAGGAGCAATAATAAGACTGATGGCTGACTTTTCATCACAAACAATGGAAGTCCAGGGGCCAGGCGTGGTGGCTCACACCTGTAATCCCAGCACTTTGGGAGGCAAGGCGGATGGATCACGAGGTCAGGAGATCGAGACCATCCTGGCTAACATGGTGAAACCCTGTCTCTACTAAAAATACAAAAAAATTAGCCGGGCGTGGTGGCGGGCGCCTGTAGTCCCAGCTACTCGGGAGGCTGAGGCAGGAGAATGGCGTGAACCCGGGAGGCGGAGCTTGCAGTGAGCTGAGATCTCGACACTGCACTCCAGCCTGGGTGACAGAGCGAGACTCTGTCTCAAAAAACAAACAAACAAACAAACAAACAAACAAAAAACAATAGAAATGAAGAAATAAATTCTAATATATTCATATAATAGTATATTCAAAACATATATACATATACAAGAGTTTCCTAGGAACATTGTTCCTAGGAGCCAGAAGCTTCATATCCAAATGTCTATTCACATTCAAACATGGAGTACTCTGCAGCAATACAAATTAATGAAATAGACATGCACTCCCATCCAAAATAGGCTAATAAATACTAAATTTACCCTCCTGTCTAAAATAATAAACAAAAAAGGGGCAAAATCTATGAAATGAAGGTTTTCAAGGCATTGCATATCAGGCAATGACTGTGACTCCTAAGAAGTAGGAAACGGATGTGGTGAGCCCCACAGTACTCCACTTATTGCCTGAGAGCGTTTCCACACCACAGGCTAGGAGAGGGAGCTCAGGGGAACCCCAGAAGTCTCCCTGAGTTGAGGCGATGGAGTTAGGATCTGAGGAGGGCTTGTAAGCTGGAATCCACAGGGCAGGGTGCCACAGAGCCAAAGTTGCCTAGAGCGAGAATCGGAGAGAGAATTTGGAGATTTTCACAGGGCCTCCTTCAGTCTTCAGCTGAGTTTGGATGACTGGGTGCATTTGAATCCTGACTCGGCCACTTTCAGTCAATGAATACACCTGTTTGGACCACATACTCTGTCCCATACTCTGAGTAGGGATGTGGGAAACCGGAGCTGAGGCAGATCGGCTCCTGCCCTTAAGGGGCTCCCAGTCTACCTGGGAAGAGAATCTACGTGCCCCTAACAGGCACACACTGCCCAGGTGGTCTAAACTGAGAGCCAGATAAATGGTTCAGAGGCAAGTGGGAAGAAAAAAGATGATCGGCTGCTCCAACCTGCACCAGGCGGGTACAGGGGCACAGTGATTCATGGGAGATAAACCAGGGGCTGGTCTGTAAGGTGATCCCAGTGTGGGGCCTGAGGCTGGACCAGAAACTGCCATTCCTGTGACAGGGCAGAGAACCTGGGCCAGGAAATGAGAGCTGGTAAGCATTCATTTTATAAGAACTTCCAACAGCAAAAGGCTAGACATTAAGTACATAATTTCTTTTCCTTTTTCTTTTTCTTTTTCTTTTTTTTTTTTTTTGAGATGGAGTCTTGCTCTGTCATCCAGGCTGGGGTGCAATGGCGTGATCTCAGCTCACTGCAAGCCCTGCCTCCCAGGTTCACGCCATTCTCCTGCCTCAGCCTCCCCAGTAGCTGGGACTACAGGTGCCCACCACCACGCCTGGCTAATTTTTTTGTATTTTTAGTAGAAACGGGGTTTCACCATGTTAGCCAGGGTGGTCTCGATCTCCTGACCTCGTGATTCGCCCGCCTTGGCCTCCCAAAGTGCTGGGATTATACGCGTGAGTCACCGCGCCTGGCTTAAGTACATAATTTTGTTTGAGGAGAAGAGAAGAATGGCAGGGGAGGAGAGGGATGAAAAGGAATCCATCAGTAAGCAATAAGCAGGAGCTTGGATAGACCAATGATGGTGCCACGCTGTGAACTCAGGAGTAGGATTAGCTCAGCCATCTGCACCAGCTCTCCCCCGATCTTTGAGTGATCTTAGAAGTTCCTACTCCTTCTAGGTCTCAGTTTCCTCATCTGACCCTGGAGATGCTCTTTAAGCTCTGTTTGTTCTGAAGGAGGCTTCACCAGTTGAGCTTGTGGGCCTCAGTTTCCCTTGCCTACGAAGGGGACAATAGTTCCTGCCTGTCTTTGGGAGAGCCTTCCATTTAAGAGATTGTTCTTTTCTTCAGCCACTGCCGAGAGATGAGAAAGCCCCTGGCTGCAGATGCTGCAGGTACCTTCACCTCAACATGCCCTCCCAAACTGAGGGCTGCCCTCTCCACCTGGCCTCAGGAGTTGTTACAGGGTAGCAACTGGGTTTAGGCTTCAGGCCAAAGATGGACTTTGGAGTTTGGGGATGCACAGGCAGTGGTTCCTAGGAGCTCTACACTTTGGAGTTTCAATCCAGGATCCACCACTTCCTAGCTGGGTGGCCCTAGGCTCTTCAAGCTTCCTTTTCCATATCTGTATAAGGAGATTGCCAGTAGTAAATGAAATAAACACAGGAAAGCACCAAAAATAGGCATAGCTGATATCCAGACTCAGCCCAGGCTGAGGCCCCCTCCCTCCCTCCTGCCCACACTTGAGGCTTCACCATCCTGACCTTGGCTCAGGACACCTGCGATGATGCCTATGTCGGCTGTGGGAGGCCTGGAAGCACTCATGCTGGGAAACTCACCAGACCTATCCCCCTCTCTGCTCTTCCTCTCCCAAACACACAACATTCCATCCCATCCACCCTGCCCTACCCCAGCTTACAAGCCCAGCCCTGGCCAACATCAACTTGTCCAACACCCTGAACTGAGAGCTGAGCCTTGTGGACAGGCAGAGGCTCCTGGGAGCTCTACATGAGGCACTTCCCCCTCAAGGCCCTGCATTTCTACCTGACCTGAGCCCTGCCACTGCTGCAGTGCAGAGAGACTGCTGTGGGGGCCCTGGGAGGTGGTATTCCCAGGTATGGAGAGTCTCCACTTCAAGCTTGGGAGGATAGAGGCCTCTGTCCAACAGGGCCTGTTCACCTCCAGCTGCCTCCAGGGGGTAGTCCTCAGTTTTGGGAATGCTACATTTTTCTCCCTACAGGCCTGCTTCGGAGCTTCTATCCATGCCCTGTCAGGCTTCCCAAGAGGTGCTACTTCCCTCCGTAAGGTTTTGTGGCTGCCAGCCTCAACTGTGCCTGCCTGTCAGGTGAGCTCTCCCCAAGGTCTGCGCAAGCAGCCCGGCTCCCTCATTCATTCTCCATTCACTCACCCATCTATTCACTCATCAGTGCATTGACTCACCCAATCCAGTCACTCTTCAACGTCTTGATTCATTCACTCAGTCATTCTGGCACTTACTCATTCATTCAATGGCCCATCCATTCATTCACCAATTCACTTACTAATTCAATCATTAGCTCATTTCTCCTTTAACTGTTATTCATCTGCCCATTCATCCATTCACATACTCCTTCATTCACTAAGCAAGCATTTAGAAAGGCTTTCTATGGGCCAGGAATCAGACACTCTCTGAAAGGCTCTGCTTCTGGAGACAGATGCATTCTCAAACAAGAACAATTAAGGAACTCAGAGGAGGCTGACTGGGGGCAGGTGTGCTTCTTGTTCCTATGATATTTGTTCCCCAGACCTCAGGTGCAGAGGGCTGAGATAATTCTACTCCTGAGTTCACAGTGTGGAACCATCATTGGTCCATCCAGGGTCCTGCTCAAGGTTTTTTAACGAATTCCTTTTCATTCTCCTTCTCCTCTGCCATTCTTCTCTTCTCCTCAAAAGAAATTATGTACTTAATGTGTAGTATTTTGCCGATGGGAGTTCTTATAAAATGAATGCTGTAATTCTGAATCCCTGTATTTTAGTTTAGGTAAACTGTAGTGTATGATAGATCTCATTCTCTTTCTCCCTTTCTTCACTCAGCTGTATGTTTTTAGGATTCATGCTGCTATAGGTATGTCTATGCATTATTTCTACCTGCTAGTAATACCCTGTGGTGTGCATACACCCCCTTTTGCCCATCAACATGCTGTACATTCTGTCAGCATCCTCATTCCTGTGCCCTTTGAGCCTGTGGGAGGATTTCCCTGGGCTATATACCCAGGAGCGGCACTGCTGGTCTAGGGAATCTGGACACTTTGAGTACTGCCATGTTGCTGTCCAGAAGCGCAGCATCAGTCTACATTCCCATGGCCCTGTGTGAAAGTGTCCATTTCCTGGATCCCTCCCAGCAATCGACACCATCTGGCTCTTTGATTTCTGCCACTCTAACAGGTGTAAAAGATCTTCTAGTTTTCATCTCTGCTTCTCTGATAATCAACGAGTTTGAGCATCTCTTCCATAAATAGCTTATTCTGGGCTTTTCCTATTGGGGTTGCTGTCTTCTTCTTGCTGACTTGTGGGGATTTCTCATCTATTCCAGATATTAGCCTCTTGTCAATTTTGAACATTGCAAATAACATCTCTCCTTCTAGCAGCTCTCTATTAACCTTACCCTTGACATATGTCACTGAACAGAAATCCACAATTTCAATGGAATTGAATTCACAAATTGTTTTTCTTATGATTTGTCCTCCATGCACACAAAGATGCTCTGTGTTTTCTTCTGTTGACCTGGCACTCCTACCTTTCATGTTTAGTCTATAATCTGCCTGGCATCCACCTGTGTATGTGATGGTAAGCAGGGATCCAGTCTTCTATTTCGGCATATTATGAGTGAGTTTTCCCAACAATCCATCCTTTCTCCTAGTAGTGGGAGTCCCATTTTTATTGGGTAGTCTTGTGAAATTCCTAGTTGTACATATGCTCCCCTCTGAGCTCCCTACTCTGTCCCATTAACCCTTTCGTCTGTCTGGCACCAAAATCACATTTTTTTCCTACTCTTGTGATGAATTACAATATCACTTTTGGCTGGGTACAGTGGCTCACACCTGTAATCCCAACACTTTGGGAGGCTGAGGTGGGAGGACTACTTGAGCCCAGGTGTTTGAGATCAGCCTAGACAACATAGTGAGACCTTGTTTCTATTTTTTTTTTAATTATAATATCACTCAAAAATCACATTCTTGGCCGGGCGCGGTGGCTCAAGCCTGTAATCCCAGCACTTTGGGAGGCCGAGGCTGGTGGATCACGAGGTCAGGAGATCGAGACTATCCTGGCTAACACGGTGAAACCCCGTCTCTACTAAAAATACAAAAAAAAATTAGCCGGGCGTGGTAGCGGGCGCCTGTAGTCCCAGCTACTTGGGAGGCTGAGTCGGGAGAATGGCGTGAACCCAGGGGGCGGAGCTTGCCGAGATCGCGCCACTGCACTCCAGCCTGGGAGACACAGCGAGACTCCGTCTCAAAAAAAAAAAAAAAAAAAAAAAAAAAAAAAAAAAAATCACATTCTTCCTTACTTTCACTTTTCACATTTATCTTGCTATTCACAGATTTTTATTTTTTCATATATATTTAATAGGAGTTTACTGTGTTGCTCAAGAAACCAGCAGGAATTTGTATAGGGATTGTATTAAATATCTAAATTACTTTTAGGAGAATTAACTTGTAATAATATCAAGTCATTTCATCCAGAGCATGGAATCCTTCTCTATTATTCAAATAATCTCCTTTTTTTCTTATCAGATGTCTAGATTTTGTCCCAAAGATAGCATTTTAATTCTTAGATAGATAGATTTCCAAGATGCTTTATCATTGTTATTGCTTTTGTGAGTGGCATACTATTTTTGAGTTATATTTTCCAATTGGTTCTGGTTGTTGTAGAGAAATGGCATTAATTTTCATCTTATTTCCAGAAATATTGATAAACTCTCCTATTAGTTCTAATGGTTTGTCTATTGATTCTGTTTGCTTCTAGATAGACAATTGTATCATCCTGTGAAAAATGACACTCTAATCGATTCCCTTCCAAAATTTACACCTATTTCTTTTCCTTTCATTAAAGCATTGGCCAGGACCTCTAGTACTAGGCGCAACAGGATTGGTGATAATGGGCATCCCTGTCTTATTTCTTTTCACAGAGGAAATACATCAAAATTCCTCCATTACTAAAATCTTAACTGGAGAGGTCTGGAATATTACCTCGTCCAAATTAATTTCCCACATAATCCCAGTTCGTTGAATTATTTTAAATCACAAATAGGTATCAATTTTATCAAATACTCTTTTCTATATCAATTGAAATAATCCTATGGTTTTCTCCATAAGTCTATTAATATTGCAAATTATATGAATAGGTTTTCTGAGGTGAAACCATCCTTGCATCCCTTGGAAAAAAAATTTCTATCTGATTATGATGCATTTTAAAATATTCATTTGTATCTGGTTAGCTAACATTTTACATATAGGATTTTTGCATCTAAACTCCTACATGAAACTGAACTAACCTTATATTATCTTCTTTTGCATTATCTGGTTTGAAAATCAAGAACATGTTAATGTCATAAAATGAACTGAACATAAAATGAACATAAAAAAGCTTTGCTTTGTTTTCTGTAATAACTTATATAAACCAGACACTTACCATACTTTTAAAGTTTAGTGAACTTATCTATAAAGCTATCTGGAAAATGAGTTTTTTTGAGAGGCGGTATTTAACTGCCATTTCATTCCTTTAATATACATTGACCTATTCAAATTCTATATCCTGTGAATTTTATATTTTTCTAGAAATGTATTCATTTCATCCAAGTTTTTAAATTATAATTTTTTTTTTTTTTTTTTTGAGTGGCCGGATCTCGGCTCACTGCAACCTCCGCCTCCCAGGTTTACGCCATTCTCCTGCCTCAGCCTCCCAAGTAGCTGGGGCCACCTCACCCGGCTAGTTTTTTTTTGTATTTTTTTAGTAAAAACGGAGTTTCACTGTGTTAGCCAGGGTGGTCTTGATCTCCTGACCTCGTGATCCGCCCGTCTTGGCCTCCCAAAGTGCTGGGATTACAGGCTTGAGCCACTGCGTCCGGCCTTAAATTATAATTTTTAATGATACTCTTTTATTATGTTTTTAACGCCTCTGACATCTGTAAATATTGTCTGTCTTTTGTTCTATACTTAGTATGTCTACATCTTTCTTTTTTTATGATCCGTCTTATCAGAGGTCAATCTTACTAATCTTTTAAAAGAATTAGCTTTTGGTTTGGGGAATCTCTAATTGTTGCTGTTGATGTTCTCTGGGTTATTTATTTCTGCCCCATTTTAATTTTCCTCTTTTTGCTCTTTTGCTGTCTTTTGTCCAGCCTCTTAAGTTGAATGCTTAGTTCATTTTTAGTGTTCTGTTTCCCAATAAATGAATTTAAAGATATGTATTTCACCAGGTACTGTTTTGGCTATTCCATAAATGTTGATACTATATGTAGCAGAGATTTGTTTTTATGATCTAGTTCTAAGTATTTCATCATTTGCTTTATAGTTTTCTTTTTAACCCAAGAGTACTTTAATAACATACTACATCACTTCCAGACATATGGACATTTTAACCATTCTTTTATTATTAATGTCTATTAATATCTATGTTTATTATATTATGGTAAGAAAACACTATGTCATGTTGATCCTTTGGAGTCTTTAGGCTTCTGTGAGGTCTCACAGATCGGTGGTCCCCAACCATTTTAGCACCAGGAATTGGTTTTGTGGAAGACAATTTTTCCATGGACCAGGGGTGGGGGATGGTTTCAGGATGATTCAAGTGCATTACATTTATTGTGCACTTTATTTCTATTATTATTACATTTAATATATAGTGAAATAATTATACAACTCACCAGAATGTAGAATCAGTGGGAGCCCTGAGCTTGTTTTCCTGCAACTGGACAGTTCCATCTAGGGGTGATGGGAGACAGCGACAGATCATTAGGCATTAGCTTCTCATAAGGAGTGTGCAACTTAGATCCCTCGCATGCCCAGTTCACAATAGGGTTTGCTTTCCTATGAGAATCTAATGCCACTGCTGATCTGACAGGAGACGGAGCTCAGGAGATAATGTGAGCAATGGAGAGGCTGTAAATACAGAGGAAGCTTCACTTGCTCACCTGCCGCTCACCTCCTGCTGTATGGCCTGGTTCCTAACTGTATTCACTGCTGTCCATGGCCTGGGGGTTGCAGATCCCTGTAACAGATGGTCAATTTTTCAAATACTCTGTATGTGCAGAAAATTGTATATTCTCTGTTGTACGTAGGGGATGTGTATATACAGTCTTTGACTGTCCCATCATTATCCATTCCAACCAGCAGTGAATACTGTTAGAAACTCTGATGATAACCTGGTTCATTCTCCTTTTTAGGTGACCTGCATTTTCTCTCTGGAAGTTTTTGGAATTTTCTCTTTGCATTGGTAGTGTTAAATTTACGAAATAATGCAACTGGTTGGAAGTTTGTCCTTATCTCCCATGATTGACACTCTCAGATCCCTTTAAATTTTAGGTCTTTCAGTTTTTTAATAGAGTACATTTATGTCCACTCTTTCTACAAATATTTCCTCCAATTTGTTTATCCTTTCTTCTGGGATGTCTGTTGCCTGGATGTTGGCATTTCTACTTCTATCCTCCATATCTCTTACATTTTTTCTCTTACACCTTCTATTTCTTGATTCCTTTCCAACCGCCTTTGTCAAGAGTTTGTCCAGCTGATCCTCAAAGCTCACTATGTCTCTCTTCAGTTGAATCCTCCCTGCTCTTCTCATCTGTTGCCTTCTTTATTCCAACCACAATCTTACCTGATACTTCTAGTTGGTTCTTTTTTGTTTGGCTTTTTTTTTTGTTTTTGTTTTTTTTTTTTGAGATAGGATCTTGTTCTGTTGCCCAGGCTGGCATGCAGTGGCACAATCATAGCTCACTGCAGCCTTGACCTCCTGGGTTCAAGCAATCCTCCCACCTCAACCTCCTGAGGAGCTGGGACTACAGGTGTATACTACCACAACCAGCTAATTTGGGTATTTTTTGGAGAGACAAGGTCTTGCTACGTTGCCCAGGCTGGTCTTAAATAGTTCTCTTTTAATGATTTCCTGTTCTTCCTTCATGTTGCTAATATCTTCCCTTATCGCTTTAGGGAAATTTAAAACATTTAATTTAAATTCTGGGCCCATCTGTTAAAGTCTGCCTGATTTGTGTGTGTTGTTTTGTTTTCTTTCTTTTTTTTTTTTTTTTTTTTTTTTAGATGGAGTCTCACTCTGTCACCTAGGCTGGAGTGCAGTGGCACAATCTCGGCTCACTGCAAGCTCTGCCTCCCGGGTTCATGCCATTCTCCCGCCTCAGCCTCCTGAGTAGCTGGGACTACAGGCGCCCGCCACCACGCCCGGCTTTTATATATATATATATATATATGTATATATTTTTTTTTTAGTAGAGACAGGGTTTCACCATGTTAGCCACGATGGTCTCCATCTCCTGACCTCATGATCCACCCACCTCTGCCTCCCAAAGTGCTGGGATTACAGGCGTGAGCCACCGCGCCCGGCCTATTTTCTTTCTTTTAGTTATATTCTTTTGACCTGTGGGCCAATGTTTCCCTCAGGGCATCGTGACTCAAACTGATAATATGTGCCAGGGATGACCTGAAGGCAGCATCCTAATCTGTGCTGGGTCCTGACCAAACCAAGGACCAGATGCCAGGCCCAGGCACTCCACAGTCACAGCTGGACACTCCCTTCTGCTGGAGCCTCCTTTGACTAGAATGTCTAGAAGAGAAGCAGCCCTAGGCATCTCCCTGGATTGTGAGCCACCCGTCCTAGGGACTGGGAAGAGAAAGTGCTAGGGTGATGCCCACGGGGACCTGGCTGCCCCTCCTCACTGAATCAACTCACATCAGGAGTTTGTGCACAGGTGAAATGGGAGGCAGTGACTGTCCAAGGCAGCAGGGGTCAAGGCAAGCACTCCTTTCCAACCCAGTTCTCACTTTTATCTCTCCCTGCTCCCAGCGCACCCCAGGCTGCTGTGGAAAAATTAAGTGAGAAACTGAGAATGACAGTGAGAGAAATCTGTCACAGCTGACTGCATCTTCCTTCTAACCTCACAAGTACATCGTCTGCTCATTCCTGGGCATTGGCCAAGCTAACTATGGGAGGAATTTAGTTTATAGTTTAATCTTTTTTTTTTTTTTTTTTTTTTTGAGACGGAGTCTGGCTCTGTCGCCCAGGCTGGAGTGCAGTGGCCAGATCTCAGCTCACTGCAAGCTCCGCCTCCCGGGTTCACGCCATTCTCCTGCCTCAGCCTCCCGAGTAGCTGGGACTACAGGCGCCCGCCACCTCGCCCGGCTAGTTTTTTGTATTTTTTAGTAGAGACGGGGTTTCACCGTGTTAGCCAGGATGGTTTCGATCTTCTGACCTCGTGATCCGCCCGTCTCGGCCTCCCAAAGTGCTGGGATTACAGGCTTGAGCCACTGCGCCCGGCCTATAGTTTAATATTAAAACAAAAATGAGGCCGGGCGTGGTGGCTCACGCCTGTAATCTCAGCACTTTGGGAAGCTGAGGAGGACGGATCATGAGGTCAGGAGATCGAAACCATCCTGGCTAACACACGGTGAAACCCCGTCTCTACTAAAAATACAAAAAATTAGCCGGGTGTGGTGGCAGGCGCCTGTAGTCCCAGCTACTCGGGAGGCTGAGGGGAGAATGGCCTGAACCCGGGAGGTGGAGCTTGCAGTGAGCCGAGATCACGCTACTGCACACCAGAGCCTGGGCGACAGAGCAAGACTCTGTCTCCAAAATAAAAAAAAAAGAGGCTGGGCGCAGTGGCTCACACCTGTAATCCCAGCACTTTGGGAGGCCGAGGTGGGGGGCAGATCACGAGGTCAGAAGATTGAGACCATCCTGGCTAACACGGTTAAATCCTCTCTCTACTAACGGGCGTGGTGGCAGGCACCTGTAGTCCCAGCTACTTGGGAGGCTGAGGCAGGAGAATGGCGTGAACCCAGGAGGCGGAGCTTGCAGTGAGCTGAGATCTGGCCACTGCACTCCAGCCTGGGCGACAGAGCAAGACTCTGTCTCAAAAAACAACAACAAATGATAATAGCCTCTTCCTGAAACTAACCCCCTTTTTGTGAGGGGACCAAAACTGCCTTTATAAAACTTTATAAAACTGACAAATTGTCCATAAGTTTAGGATTATGGCTTAGAAGTTATGAAGCCAAAGGTCACAAGATTTGTAACCTCCCCAGTTGCTCCTATAGATAACACCACTGTTATAAAACCTATGACTGGTATTTGAGATATTTTTCAGACCTTGCAATCTGAGCAACCAGATGTTACCACCCAGACCAGTAGCCTACATTGAGAAACTGACTCAACCAGTCCTGTGACCCCCACCCAGGAACTGACTCAGTACAAGAAGACAGCTTTAACCCCCTGTGATTTCTTCTTCAACTCAATCAATCAGCATTCCCCATTTCCTAGTCCCCTGCCTGTTAAACTATCCTTAACAAACCCTAGCCTCCAAATTCTCAGGAAGGCAGATTTGAGAAACATCTCCTGTCCTTCCACTTGGCTGGCCCTGCAATTATTAACTCTTTCTTTGCTGCAGCACCTGCTGTTCTCAGTGCATTGTCCTTTCTGGGCAGCAGGCAAGAAGAACTCATTGGGCTATAACAACGTTGTCATTTCCTAGAATCCTATGCATCCCAATCAGGTCTGTAGTTCTCCCAGGGGTGATTTAGGGATTGAGAGTGGCAGCCATCTTGGCAGGATGTTGCCACACCTCCCATTCTCACATCTGACCCACCAGTCTCCAAACTTGATGTTGTGCTTTGTTTCCTGTATGGACTCATCTTGGTATTCCCTCAGAGAACAATCTGGCTGTGCCATCTATCAGACTTCATTCCCACACAGCTGCCCAGATGCAGGGCAGCCTCCCTCTCGGAACACCTTCTGCATCCTGAAGGCCTCCAGTAGGCTCATCCTCCCAGTTAATGGACAGGAAAACTAAGACCACTGAGGAATCCCAATGCTCATCCTGCCAGGATAGAAAGGAAAGCCCAGAGGAATTGCAGAGTGCTGAAGAGCAGGAATTCGCTGTGTGGGGACAGTTCTTGCTTTGTGTTTCAGGACAGGGAACCCAGGAGTGCAAACCTCAGTCAGGTAAGAGGCCTGCCCTGACATCCTTCATCCTCCCACACCACCCATGCTGCCTCCTCCCCCGATTTCCCATGCCCCTTCCTTCATTCCCGCCCCAACCCTGATTCTCCCTTCTCTCCCCAGGTGCAGTCCAGAGCCTGTCTTGAGCACAATGGCTGCTCTGCTCTGCCCCGGACCCTCACCACCTCCAGCGGGGTTCATCATCCCAGTTTATGAACAGAAAAACTAAGACTAGATGGGGGAGCTTAGCTCCTGCTCAGAGCAAACCTTCAACTCCTTCACCTCCCTGGACCTGGCACCCTCCCAAGAGACTGCAACCAAGGTTATGAAAATAGCATCTACTCACCATCTTCCCTCAGCACACCCCCAACCAACCCACTCCCTCAGTCCCACCCGTGTCTCAAGGAGACTGAGCCCCAAGAAGCACAGCTTCCTGCACCTCCTCACCTCCCAGCCTGCTTTCCTGCTCTATCTGCAATGTCCTCAAGTCCTTTCCCGTCCTCCTCATCCAAACTCCAAGACCTGCCTACACCTCACCCTCCTCCAGGAAGCCCCCTTCATGACCGGGGTTCACTGCCTGCCGTGACCGCCCTCCCTCACCAGCACAGCACCAAGCCTTGCGATGCTCTCTAGTAGTTATTTCCTGCACAGTGAAGGGGTGTGGGAAGCATCATTTCTGCCTATCCCTGTTCACATGCAAGTCTGGCTCTGCCTTCCCAGGGACCGTGCTACAGAGGGAGACCGCTCATCAGGCAGGCACCACCTCCAGGGATCTCACTAAGGTAGAACTGATGGGCCTCAGTTCTGTTCAGAGAACAGCTACACGGGCAGGAGGCCTCCAAGAAACAGTTTCCATTTTCCCTGTGGAGTCCGTATGGGTGTGTACTGTATAAGGTATGGGCTGTATGGAGTCTGCAGGTAAACATGCCTGTGTGTCACAGAATGAGCATGTGAGTGTGTGTGCATGTGTCAGTGTGAGAATGCCTCTGTGTTTGTGAGTGTGAGAGGGTCATACAGGTGCAGCATTCTGTTGATGGAAAGAGTCAAACTCTGTAAAAAAAAAAATTTTTTTTTTTTTTTTTTAGATGGAGTCTCACTCTGTCACCCAGGCTGGAGTGTAGTGGCACAATCTTGGCTTACTGCAAGCTCCACCTCCCGGGTTCAAGCAATTCTCCCTGCCTTGGCCTCCCGAGTAGCTGGGATTACAGGTGCCTGCCACCACGCCTAACTCATTTTTGTATTTTTTTTAGTAGAGATGGGTTTTTCGTCATCTTGATCAGGCTGGTCTTGAACTCCTGACCTCATGTGATCCACTCACCTCGGCCTCCCAAAGTGCTGGGATTACAGGCATGAGTGCCCAGCCTGTAAAATATTTTAAGAGATATATTCTGAGCCAAATATGAGTGACTGTGGCCTGTGACACAGCCCTCAAGAGTTCCTGAGAACATATGCCCAAGGTGGTCGGGGTACAGCTTGGTTTTACATATTTTAGGAAGGTATGAGACATCAGTCAAATACATTTAAGAAATACATTGATTTGGTTCAGAAAGGTGGAACAACTCAAAGCGAGGGGGTTCCAGGCTATAGGTAAATTTAAACATTTTCTGGTTGACAATTGTTTGACTTTGTCTAAAGACCTGGGATCGATAGAAAGGAATGTTCAGTTTAAAGAGAAAGGATTATGGAGACCAAGTTTTATTGTGCAGAGGAAGCTCTCAGATAGCAGACTTCAGACAGAGCAAGTTGTAAATTGTTTCTTGTCGGACTGAAAAGGGTGCCTGGCTCTTACTTAGTTGATTATCTCCTGGATCTGGAAAGAAAGGAAGGAAAACAAAGGGGGAAGGGAATCTCTATAGAATGTGGATTTTTCCCACATGAGACTATGGAGGGCAATTTCAAGGTATGGCAAGGAAATATATTTTGGGGTTAAATATTTTTTTCCTCGTTTCATAATGTTATGCCAGAGTCGGATTGAAAAGTAAATCACGACATATAGGGTCGAGTAAAACCCATCTGATGAGAATGTATGGTTTGTAGGGCATGACTCCCTAGACCTCTTAGGTAGGAATTTGGGTAAGACAAAAAATCAGAGCTCAGTCCTCAATTCCTAATACAAAGTTCTGAGATCCAAAATGCTCCAAAATCTAAAACACTTTTTAGCACCGACATAATGCCACAAGTGGAAAATTCCACACTTGCTTCAATGTGCACAAACTTTGTTTCATGCATAAAATTATTTAAAATATTGTATAAAACTGCTTCAGGCTGTGTGTATATAAAACATAAATGAATTTCCTGTTTAGCCTGGGGTCTCATTCCCAAGATATTTCATTATGTATATGCAAATATTCCAAAATCCAAAAAAATCTTAAATCTGAGACACTTCTGGCCCCAAGCATTTTGGATAAGGGATATTCAACCTGTAGGTGAATGGACAGGAGTGAGATTGCCAATCGCCCCCCGCCCTGCGCCCCCATACCCTTCTCTGACCTCTGGGGAGGTGAGGACAGTGAGGGCTGGACACCACCTGGTGACCATGAGCTGCACTACAAGCCACCACCACCCCACTCCTTTCTCCCTGCCCCCTACTCCAACTCACACACACACAGACCCACACAGGCACACACACAGTTGATCCCAGCTCTCAGCTCTTTCTCTGGGGCCTCAACCCACTTTGTGCTCACCACCCCAATGCCCTACAATAGTCTTGCAAAGACTGAAGATGGAGACCCCGTCCTTCTGAGTCTCCCTCCTCTATCCCAGAGGAGGAGAAAGGAATCAGACAGCCCTTGGAAGGGAATCAGACAGGTAGGGCTCACATCCTAACCTTGGTGCGTTACTTAACCTCTCCAAATCTTAGGCAACTTGGCTGCAGAATAGACTAATGGTATCTGCTAGAATCATTGTGAGGTTAAATAAAATGCAAAATGAAACCATTAAGATGGGAGGGCAGAACAGCTACAGGAAGCCAATGGGGTCAAGCCTTGTGTTCTGTAACCTGGTGAGGGCTGCCCTCAGGCTCCGTGCAGAGCCTCCTCCCATCTGTCCTCCCTCCCTTCCTCCCACCTCTCCTCCCCGGGCATTCTCAGACAGCAGTTTTGCTCACCTTTGCAGGGAGTTCACCCCTGCCAGAGGCTCCACCCAATACCTGTTGTGGGTAAGGGTGATGCTGAGCAGAGTCCCCATAGCTCTTCATGGAGTGGCATAGATCCCACCTCCCAGGGCCCCTCTAAGTCCTCCCTCTGCATCCCCCGACCCATTGGTCACCATGTTCTGCCAACCCAGCATCTCTTGAATTCCTCTCCTCACCCAGCCCGGGACACAGCACATCACCCACAGAATAATCCCTATCCACCGTCTCCCCTTGCAGTCATTTCCCTGCTCTCCAGGGGGATCTTTCTACAATGCACTTCTGAGTCACTCTCTTACTGAAAACCTTTCTCTGATTCTCCACTGCCCACAGACTCCACAAAGCCAAACTCCACAACCTGGCATTTAAGGCCCTTCAGGGTCTGGCCTTGCCTCCTCCTCCATTCCTCAGCTCCTCCAGCTGCCAGTCCCTTCCCTTCTCAGGGCCTTTGCAAAAGTGTTTTCTTCTACCAGGAGTGCCTGTCCCCTTTTGCCTGTAGGAAAACAACATCTGCTCATCTTTCAAACTTCATTGTTGTTCTCAGGGTTATGATCCTGCCTGGAGCCCCGTGGCCAGGCACCCCACAGCGTTGTCATGGCTTGCATCTGAGTTTAGATCTATCTCTCCAATCAAACTGTGAGACTTTCCAGACCAGGACAAAGACAAAGTTAGCCCTTGGCCCTAGCACGGGGTCCTGCATGATGAGGAAATATCTGTGGTTGTTCCCTCCATTTGGTGAAAAGCAGGGATGTGTCACAGCATGGGCCTCAAAGGAGGGCTGGGCTGGGGACAGAGAGCAGATGCAGGGTCAAGGTCCCCTTTGCCCGAAGGGTTGTGGAAGAGGAACATGCGCACACACTCAGGGTCAGGGGTCAGGCATAAGAGCCGCTACATCAGCCCACAGTGACCCTGAGGTCAGCCAGGCGCCATTAGAATAGCCATCTCTTCTCGGTTGTGGGTCACAAACTGACACTCCCACCCCCACCCGGGGACCCACTGGGCCAAGCCTGGGTCCTGTGCTGTGAGAGGACAGAGACAGACTTGGGGAGCCCACAGCAGGAGCTGGGAAGGGGAGGAGCCTGGAGCCCCATAACACTAAGGGAAGCTGGAAACCTGGAGACCATACAGCCAGAGGAGCAGATTCCAAACCCAGACAGGCTAGTGGGGCAGGGGGAGCTGCAGAGGAAGCAGATGGGCTCTGTGGTCCCAAAGGCAAGGCTGGCAATGGCTGATGGTCACAAGATGGCCCTGTCCATCTCCTTCCTTCTCCCACCAAGAAAGGAGACCCCAGTGCCCACCCTCTTAACACATCAACCTTTACTGGCCAGGAAGAGATGAACAGGGAGAGGAGCTCAGAGGGGGGTAGGCAAGTCGGGGACAGGGCCTGGAGACTGTACCAGGCAGAGCCTCTTCGTGGCCCCAACCTGGAGTGTGCCCATTTTGGACTGGGCAGAAGCAAACACTCTCACGCAGAGGAAAGCAGGGGACTAACTCCTCAGATACAACCGGGGCTGGATGTGGTGTGGAGTCTGACTCAGGGGTGCCCCTTCAGCAGGACTCAGAGAAACCGGGATGTGGGACTTCCTGAGACACAGCCAGGCATCATTGCAGCTAGAAACAGAGTTCAGAGGCCCAGGCCGTCACCGTATGGGCACTCATGACCAGGGCAGGCCAGCACTGGGAGGGAGGGTCTAGGACGAGCTCCAGGCTACCTCCTCCAGGCAACCTGCCTGCTTGCCTCAACCTCTCAGTTTTCCCTCTACTCCACAATTTCTGCCAGCCAACATGTCCCATCACTGCTGCATGGCCAGACCTTCTCATCTGCCACCCACCCCTTAACCTCCACGATCTGGCACAGGGCTGGCCCAAGGAGTACCCCAACAGGTCTATGACTTCCCCAGAAGAGGGGCTAGGCACCAAGGGTAGGAGACTCTGGAAGCCATGGAGTTCCAAAGGGCGTTTGCCTCTCCCAGTTCTATTACCCCGCTCCACCCACCCCAAGCACAAAGTCAGAAAACAGCCCCATAGGGGAGAACTGGTAGAAAGAAATAGATTTATTCTCATGTACAAAGCGGTCAGCCCACGGGACCATATACGACAGTTGCACAGAGTCCTAGAAAAACGCATCTCTCTAAAGGCAACTCAGAAAGGTAAGGCAGGTGGACCCCCTCCCCCACCCCGCAACGCACACAGAATGAAACAGAGAAAAAGAGAGAAGCCAGTGGCCAGGCTAACCCAAGAGTCCTGGCCCTATGGGGTCTCCCAAGCCCTAGGGCACAGGTGGATATGGCCTTGAAGAGAGAGCCCTGCCAGGGCTGAGGCCAGGTCTCTCCCTAGCTGCAGGAATGGGGAAGGGGCTCAGGCCAAGGGGTACACTCAGGGGGCCTCTGAGGGACTCAGGGTTGGGCTCTCTGGGCCCTAGGGTGGCAGAAACATTCCACAGCCTCTGCTGGGACTCCGCAGAGCGATAGAGCTATTTTAGACATTGATCTAAAATGGATCTTAGAGCATGGATTGTCTTACCCTCCTGTTTGGCCCAGACAGGGGGAGAGACTTGCCCAGCGTCACACAGGCAGGAGGAAACATGGCTGGCTCATTCATACCTGGGCCTGTCTCCCAGTGCGGGGATCCCTCCTGCCCATCAAGCCCATCCTGCTTCTTCCCGAGCCCCTTCTCTGCAGAGCACTGAGCTGCCCCTCGGCAGCTTCCTCCTGGGGCCCCTGTATCCCCCAGGTCCCAATCCCACTGTCACTAGAGTGGTGGTCCTCAGGGGGCCTTCGCCCTGCAGCTGTTTCTAGTCCTCCCACAGAACTAAGGACTGTTTCCAAGACGCCACACTCTGCTCACTCAGATGTCTCACCTTCCCCTTCCATGAGGATCCTGGAGACCCCAAGGGATGGGAGTCCTCCAAGGGAAAGGAGCAAAGACCTGGTGGGGCAGGAATGGGGCAAGGAGAAACCATCAAGCTGCAGGGACAAAGAATGGCTTGGGAAAGACTTGCCAAGGTGTGGTCAGAGGCGCAGAGCAGGGCCCACTGCTCATTGGTTACCCTGTGCTCTCAGAGGACAAATCACAAAGTCTCCGTGAGGCTGGAAGTCTTGCTTCCATTATACAGATGAGAAAGCTGAGGCCCAGGAAGGTAGTACTTGTCCAGGGTCACACAGGAAGTCCTGGTCTAGAACACAGGACTCCTGGCTCTGTTCCCAGTGCATCTGCTCAGACCAGTGGAGGGCTGTGGGAGGTGGCCTGGGCAGGGAAGTGTCCCTGGAGGGGATCACTCAGCATCAAGGCTGCAGCAGCCATTGATGGGAGCCCCAGTGCCATCCAGATCAGGCACCTCATACTCCTCATCCAGGAAGTCCAGCGAGTTGTTACTTGGGAGGCCGCGGATGGTGAACTTGTGGGACACCTTGGTCCAGTGCTCACGGTTGGAGGCCACACGCTCGTACAGCTCTGCTGCTTCGGGGAACAGGTCCTGCAACAGCCTGTGGGTGCATGGGGGCAGAGGGCGAGAGGACAGAAATCAGACCATGGGCAGCAAGAAAGACTAGGGCTACACAGCAAATAGAACTTCCACAAGGGCCAGGCACGGTGGCTCATGCCTGTAATCCCAGCGCTCAGGGAGCCAAGGTGTGCGGATCACCTGAAGTCAGGAGTTCAAGACCAGCCTGACCAAAATGGTGAAACCCCATCTCTACTAAAAATACAAAATTAGCCGGGCATGGTGGCGCGTGCCTGTAATCCCAGCTACTCGGGAGGCTGAGGCAGGAGAATCACTTGAACCCAGAACGGGGAGGTTGCAGTGAGACAAGATCATACCATTGCACTCCTCCAGCCTGGGCAACAGAGTGAGACTCCATCTCAAAAAAACAAGAACTTCCACAAGAATGTGAGACAGAGGAGGACACCTAGGAAAGCATGATGGTCTCTTTCCACTGCAGACCAAGGATGAAGTGAAGGACCCACTGAGTGGCACAGCAGGAGACAGTTGTGCCCAGAGGCAAGGGGGTGAATCACTTGGAGCTGGGCCAGGCACATGTGTTTGCTGTGATGTCCCCACTCCAGCCTACCCTCACTGTGCAGGGTGCCAGCTTGTCCCCATGAGCTCACTCACTTGTAGATGGGCATTGCAATGTGCTCCATGAAGCTGATTTGTAGCTCGGGGATATAGGCCTTCTCCCGGTCCATCATCTCCATTGGCCTGTTGCCCATGGCCTTTTCCTGCAGGCATCAAGTCATCAGGTCTGTCCCTCTCATTCCTCCATTGGGTACCAGGGTCAGGCTAGTTCAAGCCCTCCCTGCCCCAGGCCAGGAACCCTCCCCCAACCTGGACATCCTGGGGTCACTCCACACATACCAGGTCTCCCTGGGAGAAGAATTCTTTGTAGATCAGCTCCTGAAAGGCCAACACTCTCATCACATCCTGCACATAGGACACATCCACCCAAGCTCCTCTGACAGCCCGTTCCCAGGAGAGAAAACTGAGGTCCAGGGATTCAGTCCCAGCTCAGGAGCTGTCCCACCAGCCCCAGCCTGGCATGGCGATGGCCCCAGGCAAGGAGTGGCGGGGTTGGGGCCCACCTTCCACCAACCACTGACTTGCTAGGTCTGTTCCCCTTTCTGAGTCTCCATTTGTCACCCTGAGATGGTCTAGGTTTCTGTCTCCCCAGAACACAGCCAGGCTGAGCTGAGCAGAGAGATGGTGTTCAGGCGGCAGGGGGCATCCAGAGCTGGGCAGGGTGGGCAGCCTATGCCTTCCCAGGGAGGACTGCACCTACCGCGATCTTTCTCGTGGTCTTCCAGCCCTTGGTCTGGTCAGAGAGGTCACAGGAGGTCATGAGGAGGCAGAGGAGGAGTCTGTGATGCTGCTTGTTGTTTCGGTCGTAGCCCACTGTTGAGGGGAGGATGGGGTCAAGGAGCGGGGCCCAGCCTCCTTGCCCTTCTGAGGACAAGGCTCCCAGGGCCCAACCCAGAGTGCTGTAGGGAATTGGGCACTCTTGATGGGAGCCAAGGGGCCAGTGCTGGGTCTGCCTGGTGGGGCTGTGCGGTCAGAGAAGGGTTGATGCTGCAGGGGATAGGTCTGCACCCTGGGAATGCTCCCCTGGCAAATCCTTCCCCTGGTTGTTCCTTCCCACCCCCAAGGCCTGGGGCTAACAGCAGTCACCCTCAGCCATCTTCTGGAGGTCCTTGAAGATGCGGAGATGGTGGGCCAGGTCCGTGGCCAAGATGATGTCCCGCATCAGATCCAGCATGCGCTGATAGTCCTGGGGCAAGGGCAGGGGTGTCATGGCCTCCTGCTGGACACCCCCACCCATTTGCCCATCCCAGTGAGCCTCCACTCCTTGGCTCCTTCTCCCACCTCCAGCCAGCACCCAGCTCTCCCCCTCAATCCCCACCCCCACCCCCAACCCCATCACCTTCCGGGAGAAATGATCAAAGATGTTGCAGCCGTGGGTGTTGAGGATGGCGATGGCCTGAGCAAAGTGGTGCCTCTGGGGGGAGAGGAGTGATGGGGTCCCGGCTGGGGCAGAGGGGCTCCCCTCACCACTGACCCCAAGAGAGGAAGCAGAGCCTGGTCCAGCTCCAGCCCCCAGGTCAGCAGAGCAGTCAGAAAGGGGGAGTCAGGGGCCCCAGTTCCCTTTCTGAGCTCTGTTTCAACCCTCTGTGTGACCCAGGGCGAGTCCCTAGACCACTCTGACCCTCAGACTCCTCAGCTGTCACATGCAGGGAGGGACCCAACAACGTAAGCTCTGGGGTCCCTGAAAGCTGGAACATTTTTGAAATGATCCCTTGGAGTCCTAGACACTAAATCATGCAGAATGCATTTGTTTGCTGACAAGGAGAGGCAGTGATGAGGCAAGGGCAATGCCCCTGTTTCCGGATGCTGAATGGCTGTCACTCAGAAGAGGAGCAGCTTATCCCAGGGGGCAAAGGGCAGAACCAGCACTGCCACCAGGCCTCCTGGGAGAGAGACAGAGCACCCCATCTCTGGGGGTGTGCAAGCAGAGGCAGCCTCTGGAGGGGTGTTGTGGGAAGCAGCATAGGGCAAGGTGACTTTGGAAATGTGTCTCCCACTCTGTGGCAAGCCCTGTGCCAAGTGCAGGAAACCCAGAAATGGCTCAGACCTTGTGCATGCGGAGGTAGGCAGACCCAAACCAAACAATCTAAGGTGATGCTAAGTGATGGGAGTGGAGCCCATCCCAAGCTTGGCAGGAGGGGGCTGAATGGGGTGTTCCCAGGCAGCCAAAGGGAAACGCACTGAACACAAATCCTTGCTATCATCTGCACCTGCACCCTTCCAAGCCCACTCCAGGAAAATGAGCCAGACATGTCCTAGGTGTGGCTGCAGCTCTCGCAGCCTGTCTGGAGAGCATGGTTTGGGAATAGGGGGAGCTGGGTCATAACTTTGCAAGTCACTGGCCTTAGAGGGGAAAGAGGATGGGGGTGGGACAGAAGAGTGATACCTCCATGACGGAGCCCTCGGAGCTGTAGAGCGCAGCCAGCACAGATTTCTGGAAAAGCCCAGGAAAACTGTGGTCACTCCTCACATCTGGATCCAAGTGCCACTGCTTTAGGCTAAGCAGTGTCCTGCCCTTCCCAACTTTCTCCCCTCCTTCCTGTCTCAAAGTCATGGGCAAACCCTGGGGGAACCTCCTCCTGTGTTTAAACTTGGCTCCTGGTCTCACTCGCTCCCACCTGCCTTCAGGCTGGGAGAGGATGAGACTCCCAGACACCCCATGCAGGGTCCCCACTGTGAGCAGGGCAGGGTCTCACCGAGGCCACCTGGAAAGAGTTGTTTGTGCCTCTGTGGTCCAGGTCATGACACATGCAGGAAATAAACAAGGCAAAGATCTCGATGTCCCTGGTTGAGAGGCAGAAAGGAGAAAAAAAAGAGATCAGCCCACAGTCCCCTCCCCAAACCCCCAAGAGGATGACATGCCCAGGAGCCACTGGGACAGGAGTTGGAACACCTGGGTTCCCTTCCTGGAAAGAAGCACTGGTTTGGAGCCCAGCAGACCCAGGTTTAAATCAGGCTCAGTCTTCACTGGCTGCTTGACTGTGAGCAAGCCCCTCCTGGAAGATGGGGCTTGCAGCCTTCCCCTCGAGTCCCCTGGGGCTAAGAAGATCCCATGAGGCAGTGTGTGTAAAGTGCCTGACACACAGGGGGTGCTTCCCTGTCCCAGGGAAGGGGACCCCAGCGGCTGCCAGATGTGGGGGAGATGCAGCCACTCACTCGAGGTAGTTGGTGAGCTCCAGGTTCTTGTAGAGCAGGTAGCAGAAGTGGGAGACAGAAAAGGCGTGCATCCAGTTGTGATAGGGGGGATCTCGGTAGCCCTTCTTCACCATCAAACAGAACCTGGGGGAGGGGAGAGGGCAGCAGAGGGGCCTCAGCCTCTCCTCCTCCATCAGGGCCCCACGATGGCAGACTGCATGTCCCTTCCATCCCTGAGGGACCCTCCACAGCTTTCCTTGATGATCCTGTCTTAGCAGGAAGTTCCTATGCACATCTAACTTAAACCTCTGGTTACACACTCTCGGCCTTGCCTCCAGGCTCTGCCTTGCCCCATTTCTTGCCTTTATTGACAGTTCAGTGTCTAGGAATTGCTTCTCACTCATGGATCCTCCCCACCCCCATACGACTGGGTCTCCCCAGTCATCCTTAGAGAGATCCTCTCCAGAATGCCAGGGGCAATGGATGTGACAGTGGAGGAAAGAGGGAGGCGAAGACTGGGGCTGTCTGCATGTGGACGAACCGGGCCAGGGTCGGGCAGTCAATTTTGTAGTTGTTGATGAAATTCATGTCCTGCAGCATGCTCAGGATGGCCTGGAGAGGGCAGAGGGCAGAGGGAGGGATCAGAGGGGCTGCCAGTATCAAGATGGGACCCCCGCCTGGGCCCTTCTTCAAGCTCCACACTCAAAATCTGGAGTCTTAGAAACTTAAATCTAAACTAGAGAACCACAAAATAACTGAAGCAACCGTTCTCGGAGCTATGCATTTTTAGAGATCTAAGAACTAAGAACTCTTGAAACCAAGCCCACACAAAATATTAGAAAAACGGGGTTGGGAGGCATGCAAACCCTGAGGTCACATGCCCTGGGCATGGTTGTTCCAAGACAGCCCTTGGCATCATCCAGTCCAGCCTCTAGCCCCTGGGCAGGCCCCATGGCCTCATGATGGCAGACTACATGCCCCTCCATCTCTGAGGAACCCTCCACAGCCTTCCTTGATGACTCTGTCTTCCCAGGAAGTTCTTGATGCACATTTAACTTAAGCCTCTGGCTACACAAGTGGAGAGCAACTCACCATGGACGTGTCATCCTCGGGCAGGGAACGAGGGGTGTAGGTGAAACTTGCAAAATTGGAGTCAATGGCAGCCACAGGCTGGATTCCATCATGGAGAAGTTTGGTAGACTCATCATCGGACACCTAGAGGAGACCAGCCAGAGCATTAGAAGATAGCCTTCACCCCATCCGGTGTCTTCACCCTCAAATTCCCATAGAAGGTGGGGGATCCATCACCCAGAATGCACCACAGTTGGACCACCACGATGTGGACTGTAACTGGGCAGGAAATCACAACCCTCCCCTCACAGCCCTGCAGCCCACCCCGCCTGCCTCCCTGCAGGTGACCACCCTTTATCTGTTACAGCCTAATCTTGGCAAAGATTGAGAACACTCCTTCATGACACCCCCAAACCGTGGCAGCATTTCACACACAGTAACTGTAGCAGTCCTCCTTTTGTGGAGACCTTTCTACTCTAACCTTAACTCTTCCTACTACACTTTTGATCCACCTCACAAGGTCTGGGCCTCTCTGGTTTGGACACAGATGAGAGGAAATGTCCAAATGAACAGCAACTACCATATACATGGAACTAAGCCAGCTTTTCTGATCCAGGGTAGGGAATGGGATAGATTATCAGCAATTAAGACTGCCCAGGACTCCATGGGCATTGTACCTAGGGAAGCCATGAGGACAGGTCCTGAGTGAGCTTCCTAACCCTCAGTAATTCCCAAGATGGGAATTATTCCCTAAACATGGGGAATACCTGGCTGAACCAAATTATTCCTGGGCTGGTTCCTCTGGCTACTTCCAGCCTTGGGACTCAGCTCAGAAGCAGGTTGGAGGAGAGGTCTCTAAGCAGGGGTGGGAACTGCCCCTAAGGAGGGCAAGAGGCCTGCTATGGCTCTGGGCCTATCCTCTCATCCTCAGTAGAGATAGATCAGGAAGGCCTGCCTGGCCCTGGGTCCCCAGGAATCTGGGAGGAGGACCAGAGGTCTCTGCAAGCCTCACCTTCATGTGGTACATCATCATCTCATTGGCCAGGTGGCTGCGATACTGAGCCTCATTCACTTTTTTGTATAGGAGAGACTAGGGGAAAGAGGGAAAGATGGGGCTCAAGGAAGGTGGCTGTTAAAACTTAGCAATGCCCCAGACTGGGACGAAGGGGTCAGAAAGATACCCCACTTCCTGTCCCATTCTGGCCCCAGTCAAAACCTTCAAGCTCCAGTCCACAGTAAAGACCCCACCCCCACTTTCATCCAGACCCCCGCACCAGCTCCTCCACCTCGTCCTGCCAGCATTTGGTCTGGCCCTTTGCACCGCTCCCCATATCTGATCCAGGCTTCAGTGATGGAGCCTAAGGCCCCTGGCAGGGAAGGAGAAGCAAGGAGGGGATCATGTCAGGGACCTTGGGGCTGGATTCCCAGGCCAGAGCACCAGCAGGCCTGGACACCGAGACCCAGCACTTCCAAAAAGGCACCCGGCTTGGGCTGAGGATGCTTCCAGGGAAGAGAGGAGGTTTTGACAACGGGAGCTTCTCATGGTCCCAGGAGGCAGAGTTGACAGGACAGGAAATCGTATCCCCAATTTTTAGATGGGAAACTGAGCCCAGAGGTGGCCAGCGTGTCCTGAAGGCTACACAGCACCCCAGCGGCGGGACTGAGTGCCAGACCAAGGGATCAACCCACAGGGAGAGCTGGAGGAGAAGGGAGGGTCCCTGGTGGGCCCCGCCCCTATCACCAGACATCCCACTCCCACCCCCGCCCTCACATGGGCGATGCTGATGCCACAGTAGATGGAGAAGGCCGTCGCCAGGTCCTCGTCGAACTTGCTGAACCACGGCCCATTGATCTTGTTCACCAGCTCAGCCACACCGATGACCTCTGGGGAAGGGAGAGGGGCAAGGAACCACCGGTGGAGGGAGGGATTGGGTGGAGGGAGGGAACCGGCCGGGACCTGCCCTCGCAGTTTCGGCTGGTGACATCCCAAATATGAAACCCGACTCCCTTCTGCTCCGGGACGCCGAAGGCGGTGGGGAAGTGTTGCCCACCCAGCGCTCGGACTCGCCCTGCCCCGCGCAGGTGCCGCCCCAGCCCCGCCCCTCCGCCCCGGGCAGCCACACGCACCCTGGTTCTCGTTCTTGATGGGGAAGCAGAGGATGTTGCGCGTGCGGAAGCCGGTGCTGTCGTCTACGCCGCGGTAGAAAAGCGGATGGGCATATGCGTCCGGGATGTTCAGGATCTGGCCGGTGGTCGCCACGTGTCCCGCGATGCCCTGATCGGCCGGGATGCGGATCTCGTAGCTCTGCCGGGGAAGAGATGGAGTCGAGAGGAAGAAGTTAGTGACCCGACCACAGAGGGGACTATTAAACGTAGGGCCGCTCCCCAGCGCCCCCGGAGGACTCCCGGACACCCCTAGGGCCACATACTCCCTCCACAGTCGCTCACCTCATCATCCACCACACCCCCATCGAACACCTTGGCCACCAGTTCATTCTGATCCAGCAGGAACACAGAGCAGCTGTGGAGGGAGGGGGTTCGGTCCTCTGGGGCCTGACAACCCCCTCTGATCGCCCTCACTTTCCATAAGGAGGCAAAGGCCGGATTTTTCGAGGCCTGGGAGGAGTGCTCCAAGGTAAGCCACTCTGCTCAGGGCTGGCTGGCTCCAGAAACCTATCCATTCAAGTGTGTTTTTTGGAAGCACCTACTATGTGCCAGGCAGTGATAGGAGCTGAGGATCCAAAACCAGCCCTGTCCCTGCTGTCATCGGAGCTTACAGTCTAGTGAGGGAGACAGGCATGAAATAAAGGATCCCTCAAAAGGTGATGAGGTCACATAGAAGGCAGAGAAGGGGAAGTGGGTTGGGCAGGAAAGGAGATGATGGGGACTGAAGGCCACAGCCTCTCTCGTCCTGTCCCCTGGATAGAGTCACTCACATCTCTGCGTTGCTGAGGTTTCTGGCCTCTGTGATGATCTCCTGGAGCAGGACAGAGACGTCATCTGGGTGAGGGAGAAGACCAGGCATGAGACCAGGCTGCCAAGCCCTCCCACCTCTCCTCTGCAACTGCCAGCCCCCGTACCCACACACAGCTAGGCATAGAGAACAGTGCACTCACCCAGGTGGGTGAAGAGGTTCTTTGCCACTTGGAGAAGAGCCTGGAATGAAGAAAATGGAGATCATAGGTGGTCAGGGTGCAGGGGTCACCCTATCTAACCCCCTGCCCCCAACAGCATCCGGGTCTTCTCCTTCCTTCCCTAGGGCTCACTGGACAAGCCAGAAACTGTCAGTGTCTAATTATATCATTTGGCTACTAAGTGAAGGAGTAGGGGAATCGCCCCAGTGCAAGTGAGGAGTCTCCTGAGTGAGTGTCTCAGCCGCCTTCACACTAGCTCTAGCTGCCTATGTGTTGCTGTAGTGCCCAGATTGAGCACTAGAGGGCGATCACATACAGTGCCTGCGGGCAGTGGCGCGGCTCCTGAGCAACTGCAGGCCTCCAAGTCATTAGGTTAGGGAACCACCTGGGGAAGGGCTGCCACCAGTCCAGAAAGACATGGGCATTTCCCTTCTGAATGGGTCTCCGGGGCTGAAAACTGGGCGAGTCAGTGCCCGAGAGAGACTCAAGGCAGGTCACTCACCTGGCACTCACACTTGAGTTTCTGTTCCTTCTGGAAGGCCAGGGTGCTGGTGAGCACGGTGCTGGTGTAGTGGAAGCAGTGCTGGATAACATGTTCGTCCTGGTCGGTGAACCTGGAGGAGGGTGTGGGCTCACTCAGGAGGGAAGGGAAGACCGGCTTCTCTCCCCACTCTCCTTACTTCTGTTCCACCAGAAGCCCACAGGGGTACCCACCTGCCAACTATATAACCACTGCACAGGCCCTTGGAACAGCTTCCCACCCCCATGCCCTGCAGACTGGGGGCTCCCTGAGGGGAGGGCTCCAGTCTGCCTTAGATACTTGAAACCAGAGCCATACCTGCCCCCTCTGATTTGGGATTTACCCAGCCCAAAGCTGGGTCTCCTCCCTCAGACTAGAGACTGCCTGGGCTCAAGCTGGTGTTTTGCTCTTCCCCAGGCATGCCTCCAGCCTTAGGGAGGGGAAGTGGCACTGCCCTGTCTTGTGCAGCTCCTGTCACTACCCCACTCTCCCTGGACTCTGCTGGCCCTGATTCGGTGCCTCCAGAAATCCTAGGGTGGTGGTGTGGAGAGGACTGCTTGCCCTGCTCATGGAGCTAGCTCTGGTGAGACAAGATCAGCCCCAAATCCTGCTTAGGTCATTCAATCTGGCCACCAAATGATTTGTCACTGGGGAGTTGCATGGGGCTGGGTGGACCAATGGTGTGGGTCATGGGAAGAACCTGCCTCAGCCCACATCACACTGCCCTGAGGCGTCCCTGCCTAAGCCCTTCCCCACTTTTTGGCTGACCTTGGTGCTCTGCCCTTGTGGGGCATCCCCCACTCATGCTTGCCATCCAGTGATTCTGATCTAGATCCCATCCCCACCACCCTGGGTCTGTCTGCACACCTTCCTTACATTTGCAGTCCCTCAGCTAGCCCCACCCACCTCTCAACCCTCAACCCTGGACATCTCTCAACTTCAGCCACACAAAGATCCTCATCATTCTGAGAAAACCTCGGGCTCTTTCACACCTTCACGCTTTTTTTTTCTACACTGTTCCCTCAGCCTAGAATACCCTTCTCACTCTCTTCCCTCTACGCCCTGAAAATGAGCTTCGAGTCTTTTTTTTTTTTTTTTTTTTTGAGACGGAGTCTCGCTCTGTCGCCCAGGCTGGAGTGCAGTGGCTGGATCTCAGCTCACTGCAAGCTCCGCCTCCCGGGTTTACACCATTCTCCTGCCTCAGCCTCCCGAGTAGCTGGGACTACAGGCGCCCGCCACCTCGCCCGGCTAGTTTTTTGTATTTTTTTTTTTAGTAGAGATGGGGTTTCACCGTGTTAGCCTGGATGGTCTCGATCTCCTGACCTCGTGATCCGCCCGTCTCAGCCTCCCAAAGTGCTGGGATTACAGGCTTGAGCCACCGCGCCCGGCCGAGCTTCGAGTCTTATGAGATGGGGCCATGACTATATCATCCATGCCCAGTGCAGAGCGTGGTATAGTGGAAACACTTCCGAGAGCTTTGCTAATGTTGTCACTGTATCCTATCCCTGGCCTTGCCACCAGCCCCATCCCACTCACAGCTGAAGGGCTTCTGGAGCCCCTGTTCTCTGGCTACTTAGCTGTATTTCAGGAAGCTTCTCTGCAGTCACTGCACTGAGCTGAGCCCCACCCTGGCTCAGGTAGTCATTCAACACTCACTCCCTGAAATGCGTGGGACCCAGAGATGGCCCTGCCCCTGCCCTGGGCCTCAGGGCTGCCACCAAGGCCCCATCTTGTTTTTCTGCTGATACCACCTCTCCTCCAGCTCTGGGGCCATCCCAGAACCCAATCCCCCAGCCAGCAACGAGAGGTCATGGCCCCTGCTGGACCCCCATTCCCTCTACCTTCCCCTCCCCAAAGGCCTTCCCAAGGCCATCTGGTCAGCACTGGGATGGCAACATTAAGTGCTCAATATTTGTTTGCTGAATGGCATAAATTCTCCCACCATTAGGATGCCTACAAGTTCCAGATGCCACCAATCTCACATTCTCCCTGCCTTAGCGGATTCTGCCTTGCCCCTATCTTCGTTTCCCCAGGCCCACCCAACTGTCAACACAGTTCCATGCTGGTAGGTTCTGCAGCTCAGACCTAGGACTCCTGAATCTCCACCCTACCCCAGCAGACCTCAGGCCCAGGCTCTGACACCTACCTAGTCCCAGGCTCTCTAGTGTCCACCCCCTGCTGGAGCTCCAGGCCCTGAAACCCAGCCTGTTTGCTTAGACTCCAGAGGCCAGCATCCTATCAGCATCTCTTTGCATCAGGACTCAGCCCCTCATCTGTCTACTTCTCCTCACCTATGTGATGCAGCACAAACTTTCGTCCTGCCAGCCCAAGTGTGAACCTGCACCCAGGACAGAAATGGCTCACCAGACACAGCACTATTTCTCCCTGAACTAAGATGCATTTGCAGTAAAATTCAGGCACCTACTCCTGTTGATGAGTTGGTGTAGACATGAAATTTATTTATGACACCATTTCTAGACCCCAGGTTTGTCCTCAGTTCTCGAAATATGCTTCCCAACTAAGCCTCCAAGCCTGCTTCTCTGTCCACTGTGCCCTGCCCACCTCTTTTTTTTTTTTTTTTTTTTGTATCATTTTTACTGCTGCCCTGTCAGGGGCTCAAAAGATCCACAGGTTTTCCCAGTCCCCAAGCATATTCCCTTTAGCCACGGTCCACTGTGTTGATGATGTTCTGTGAGTCCCAGAGGGTTCACCCAACTCAGAACGCACCCACCCCTCCATCTAGCAGTTTCTAGCAGTAATGCAAAAACAGGGATGGCAAGGGAGGGAGCCCAATACCCCAAGAGCAGATAATCCAAACTTCAGGAAGTGTGGGAAGAGAAGAGGAACCAGCTTGGACCTCAACATGACTTTCATTCTGTTGCATTAACACACCGTTCAACCCACTGCTGCTGAGACAGTAGCCCCGGTTCAGTACCCTTCCCACATTGTTACCCTAGTGGAGCCCTAGCCAGCCTCTCAGCAACATCTCCTGATCTGCATCATCCCACAAAGACTCACAAGTCTCCTTCTAGCTTGTTGAAGGCGCAGGCCAAGGCCACCACCTGGTCAGTGGCCCGGCTGATGACAGGGACACAGAGCATGGCCTGCAGCTCACAGCCCAACATGCTCTGCAGCTGTTGCACATCCTCCTGCAAAGGGGAGACAAGTCAGGGCAGGGAATGAGCGGGGAGTATGCTTCCCTCCTCCAGCCCTCCATCACATTTTGCAATGGGCGGTTCTAAGGGACTCATGCAAGGCTGGAAGCTCCATGTCATGGAGATGGGATAGTAGAAAGTCCCCAGGTCGCCGGGCGCGGTGGCTCACGCCTGTAATCCCAGCACTTTGGGAGGCCGAGGCGGGCGGATCACAAGGTCAGGAGATCGAGACCACGGTGAAACCCCGTCTCTACTAAAAATACAAAAAATTAGCCGGGCGCGGTTGTGGGCGCCTGTAGTCCCAGCTACTCGGGAGGCTGAGGCAGGAGAATGGCGTGAACCCGGGAGGCGGAGCTTGCAGTGAGCCGAGATCGCGCCACTGCACTCCAGCCTGGGCGACAGAGCGAGACTCCGTCTCAAAAAAAAAAAAAAAAAAAAAAGAAAGTCCCCAGGTCTTATCTCCCCCATTCCTAGGCTGCTCTGTAACAGAGACCTTGGCTCTGAGGGATGGACAGTGGGGTCTCCCCTTTCCCCTCTGGGTCCTCCAGGCCATCACTTACAGAGGTGAGGTCCTTCAGCTGGATGGACTTCTTGTCTTCCACCACCTGGCCCAGGCATCCTGTCAACTAGGGGGTGAGGAGAGACTGAGTCAGGGCCCAGCACTCCCCAGGTCAGGGGATCTCAACCTGTCCCCACCCTCAAGTCTGGAAGTTTCAAAGAACCCTTCAGTCAGTTCAAATGGTGGGCAGGGTCAGCACTGATGAGCAGAGATGGAGGGGACTCTGGTAGAATCCCTACAGAAGATTCTAGGGTCTTCCCTAACTATGAGAGAGATAAGCAGACTCCATGGATTCTCATCAACAGATTCTAGCAGATCCATATCCAGAAACACTCCAACAGAAGTGAGCAGGTCCCAGGTAAGCCTTTCTGTAGATGCTAAGAGATTCTTGCTGATAAAGCCTGATGATCACAGGTTGTGATCCCTGCAGCATTTCTAAGTAGATGCCAAGATCCAGATAATTCCATCGGATTCCAAGAGTCTAGAGGATCCAAATACTCCAGACAGATCCCAGGAGTGTCTACCCGGCCCCAACCGCCCCTGCAGACTCCAACTAGAACACAGACGAGGGACTCACGGGAAAGCTGATCTCTTCCCCGAGCACTTTGTCTCCGATGACCTGAGGAACAGAGTGCAGGGAGCCGGTTAAAGGCAAGTGATTTCCCCCTCGGAGACCCGAGTTCCTCGCCCAGCCCCGACCCAGCTCTACAGTGGACCTGGGCCCTCACCTTGCAAGAAAGCTGGAGACTGTCCTCCGACACCAGCAGGAGGCAGCAGCGGGATGCCCGGGTCTCCTGCTGCAGCTAAGGGAGGGACGAGGGAGGGCGAGGGGGTGACCGCGGATCCGGGCCACCCCGCTCCCCACCTGCTCCCCTCTCCGGGGCTCTTCAGGGGGGTGGAGGAGAGGGGAAGGAGGGACATCGTAATCGGAACTGAGATGGAGGGCTCAAGGGGAAGTCGGTCCCCGGAGGGAGACAGGACGGGGAGGTGGCCGGGAGGGGCGCAGGGACTCACGTATTGGAGCACTTTGAGCTGCAGGGAAGAGGCATCGAGGTCGTAGAGTTCCCCTGCAAGGACCAGGGGCGGGTCAGAGAGAGGGCCCCTCCGTACCTCCGTGCCCGGGTCCCTCGGGCGCCGCTCAGCTTCGCGCCGGGCCAGCCGCCAGCTCCCGGGACCGCCTAACCCGCCCACCTCCCCTCCAAGTTCTGCCCGGCCCCGCCCTCGTGACCTGCCCAGGCCGGGTCCTCACCGCACAGTTGCAGGATCTTTCGGTCGCGGTCGGTGTACGCTGCCCCGCCCTTCTGGTCTTCCACCGCCCCCTCCGGGGGGTTCTGGACGGCTCGGGGAGCCTCGCTGGGCCGGCGCTGCTGCAGGGCCTGCACCCTCCTCAGGGCCACCAAAGTCTGGGACACGCCGAGCGGTTAGCGCGCCGCTCGCCCCACCCTCGCTGTGCTTGCTGCCGCGGGATTCCTGCCTTTGCTCCTGCCGTTCCCTCTGCCTGCTGGGTCCATGGACCCCGTCGCCGTCCCAATCACCTCATCCCTGGACTCTACCTTCCTGAGGGCTCCCCCGGGGGCTCCCACCGCCCCTGGAGCGTCCAGCGGTCCAGGAACAGGAGGGTACAGTGTCTACCTCCATCTTTAGCCCCTAGATTCTTCCAAGACAAGATGTCAAATTTCTGTCTCTAGCCCCCTCAGGAAGTCGCAAGTCCTTGTTAAAGTCACAAAATCATAAAGTCTCAGGCATGAAAGAGCCTCAGTATGTGGAGGGTTCTTTCTAAATACAGATGCTCCTGGACTTAGGATGGGGTTGCTTCCCCATAAATCCATCGAAAAGTCAAGAAATTGTAAGTTGGCAACCGTGTGTATTTACAAGGTATTTGACCAGTTTTGTCTCACCACCGCCCTAGGTCAGTCGGTGCTATCATTATTCCCATTTTCAGGTGTGAAACTGAGGCTCAGAGAGGTTTAGTGACTTGCTCAAGGTCACACAGCTCAAAAGCATCAGAGCCAAAGCTAAAACCTAGGTCTGTCCAGCTCCCTGGCCAGAACATCTTCCCACCAGCTGTGATAAGGGTCTTCAGCCTCATGGTACGTGGCCCCGCTCCCACTCACATGCTTCTCCACTGCCTGCAGGCTCCATTCCTCATTGTCACTCAGCTGGCCACAGTGCACCTGGAGGGATGGGAGAAGGGAACTAGCTGTGACCTCTCCCAGTGTCTGTCTCTGCCAAAGTGCCCTCCCCATGCGCAGCACACACAGGTCCCCACCAACACATACACACTCAAGTCTGTGGGCCTCAGTGATAACCTCATCTTTCCGACACCCAGACAGCTCCAGGAAAATCCCCTCCTGTAGGAAGTCTCCTAGGACTAACCCAAAGACGTGAAACTTTTTTGTCTCTGCCTTTTCAATCACTGACTCATCAAGAGCACAGCCCAGGTGTATGGTTTAGGGGATGGAGGGACCTTAGACCCCTCTTCAGCTCCCAGCTTATGGAGTTCTGCGGGTCCTGATTTTAGAATTGGTGGTATTAGCTTTAGCCTCCCAGCTCTATCCTTTCTGAGTTAGGGTTTGAGCTGCCCCTAAGTCTTGGATAAAGGAATGGGTTCAGTATGATGCACCTGCCATGGTGAGGATGGATGGGTGAATGAATAAATGGATAAATGGGTTGGTGAAGTGCTTTGCCTTACATGCGATTCTCACCACTGTGATGCAAGCCTCCACCTGGTAGGCAAGACATGGCCAGAAAACTGGAGTGACTTGCCCAAAATTACACAGCAGAAAGTGGCAGAGTGAAGACAGCACCACCCACTCCCTCCCGTTCTCTGCCCACACCTTTCCCCCTCTAGATCCACTCTCTCCACCACCCCTATCATCCTGTCCCTCTCCAAGTTCCCTGTGCCAGTCACCAGGGAACTCAGCCCATCTTTCATACCCTGTGAAGTCCCTTCCCCGACCCCTACTTGGGTGCTTGTAGAGAAAAATGAGAGACAGTGGGGAGGGAGGGTGGCAGCCTAGGGACCCACTACAGGCCCTGCCAGCAAGGCTCCCCACCTGCGTCACTAGCTTCCGGAGCCCACTCAAAGCTGCTCACCACCTGCAGAGCTCCCCACAGTGCCTGCACTGGGGGCCCCTCCTTTGTCCTCCCTCCCCAGTCAGCAGCCAATGCCTGCCTCAGCTCTGGGTCTCCTGCCAGGAGCAGATGGGGAGGAGGAGACCAGCAGGTTCTCGGGAAGCTCACAGTCTGACTGGGGCGGGATGAGTAGGGGGACATGACTGGGAGGAGGTGTGGAGCCTTGTACCTGAGGAAGGAGAGAGAAAACTAGGTGGGTAGCTCAGAGGGGAGGACATTTGGAAGGCTTCCTGCATTGGCATGGGGAAGACAAGTAGACCTTGAAGAGACCAGGACACTGGCAGTAGGTGGTTCAGGGAGACGAGGATCCAGGTAGGGGCGTGGTCCATAGTACCACAGAAAGAAGGGCCTTGAGTGCCAGGCTAAGAAGTTAGACTTTAGCCTGAGAGTACTGGGGAGCCATGGCAGACTTCAGCATCTGAGGGCCACTGTCTATGCGGTGTAGGGTGAATTTGAGGGAGGAAGAAGATTGGAGGCAGGAAAACCTGGAAGAGACCTGGGCTGTCAAGGATGGTGTTGAAACTTAAGCTCTGGATGAGGTTCAATCTGTGACTCCTACGGGACGGCGGGGGCTGGAGGGAGGAGAAGCTGGGGCTATGGTTCATTTGCATATGGCTTATATAAATATGTTGGCATTTTACTGTTAGCACATGGAGGAGGACATAGTTCTTGTTCCTTCCACCTGGTCCCATCTCTCAGAAATAGAGAAGTCTGGGACCCCTCTAGGGTTGTGGGGGCAACCAGTTCCTGGGCTGCCTCGGTCTGCCTGCACTCAGCATGTGCACAAACACACACATGTACACTCTTATGAAGAATGTCAGGCCCTCACACACATGCATTTACACTCACTCACCCATGGAGGTGGTACACACACACACACACACACACACACACGGAACAGTCACAGACACAAAGACATCCACACATCCACCCTTACAGTGTCCACAGCATCCTCACAGGCACATTCATGCCTGTACACAGGAAACTTAGTTCACATACTCAAGAGCCATGCACATGCACCTGGCACCCCCATATACAAACACACACAATCGCCCCAACACACTCATGGCTTTTTGTTCACCAACAGGAACACACACTTGCACCTGCTCTTGCTAATCAAGGCAAGTGTCGGGGGCCCAGTGGGAACACTCAACAGTGTGCATGGTGGCTGTACGAGAGGGTTAAAAACCCAGTACAGCCCCCAGGTCCCTACCCTCACCAGGTTCAAAATGGCTAATGGCATGAACACCCCATTCCCGTGCAGGGAGCTGGTGTGGCTGGTGCAGCTGGGGGAAGAGTGGGCACAAATCAGGCATCAAATGCCAGAGACCAAGGGCCGCCACTCCTCAAAGAGACTTATTATCCCAGGATTAAAGAACAGAGTCAAAGACTCTTTCCACACAAAAAAAATCTGCAATCAGGGCGCCTTGAGTGGTGAGCTGTAAAGGCCCAGAAGTCAGCCACACAGCCCTGCACCTGGCTGGCATATTCCTCAGAGAGCCCTCGCTAACTGCATCCTTATCGGGCCCCAACATTCCTTTGCAGGACTCCCTCAAGGGGTTTCCTTGCTAGCCCTTGCCATCACATGTGATCCTATCCTTATTTTGCTCATTTGTTTTACAATATTTTTGTTATTTTTATTCTTTTTAGAGATGGAGTCTCACTCTATTCTGCAGGCCAGATTCGAACTCCTGAGCTCAAGGAATACTCCCACCTAAACCTCCCAAGTAACTGGGGTCATGCTCACTTTAGTGCTTGTCACCAAGGCAGGGCCTGTCTAATCTGTCTTGGTCACTTCTGTGTTCCCAGCACCTAGCACACCATGCCTGGCATACAGTGGGTACTCAAGAAATAGTTGTTCAACTGATGGATGAGTGGGTGGATGGGTAGGTGGATCAGTGGATGAATACTAAGAGCAGAGACTCAGAGAGGGGAATGGGGCTTGTCGAGGAAGAAGCTGGTGACTCGACCTTCCCAAAAGATCAGCCCTGTGGCACTCCATCTACCTTCTGCACCCTCTGCCCTCAGATTCTGGCAGCAGCTGGAAAGTCTGGGGCTGCCTGTGCTGCTTCTGGGAGGCAGTGAGATCCTGTGGGCCAGGGAGCATCTGCCAGACGTGTATGCCTTGGGGAGGGGCATCCTGGGGAAGTGCATTTCCACAGGAGTGGGAAGGTGCAGGCTTGGAGGAGAGGCAGATGTGAATAATCTAAACACCTTTCAAGAGCTCTTCCCTGCCCAGGGTATTTGAGGAAATGAAGGGATGGTTGTTGAAAACTCCTGGGAGCCAGAGCCCAGCTGGCTAGCATACTACTCAATAGCATGCACCCCTATTTCAGCTTCCCCAGGACCACACTCTCCCCTCAGCACACCACCCCTTCCCCCGGCCTCCTTCCTGCCTCGCTCACATTCCTCCTCTGCCTAGAATCCCCTTTCCCTTCTTCCCTGCCTGTGGACCTCCTACCCGTGCCCCAAGGCCCCACACAAATGCTCTCTCCATGGTGAGGCACCACTTGCTGCTCCAGGCTCTGCCATCAGAGCACCTGCTGGCAACAGTATTTCATCTAGCCCGTGGTGGAGAGGGTGTCCCCACCTTCCCCAAGACTGAGAGCTCCCTGAAGGCAGAGTCAGCTCCAGCACCCAGACTGCCGCAGGATCACAGCAGAGTTCTACTGGGTGAGTTAAGTGTAAGTGATCTGATCCCACCAGCATCCCTGAGACACACACACACACACACACACACACACACACATTGGCCTCTGGCCCAGCCTGAGCCAAGGTGAGCAGCGGCCATGGCAAGCATTCTGCCCACAAGGGGAGTAACCTTCCAAATGTCTTCCCCTTGCTTCCCTCCTGACCCAGTCCTCACAGCCTCAACCTAAGGAAGTCCTTCTCAGGCACCTGGCACCCCAGGCCTTTTGCCCTTAGCAGAGAAGGAGGTGCTCAACCCAGCCACCGCCTCCCAACCCCCACCTCTGCACATAGCCCCTCATCTCGGTGCCCCTCAAAGCTGACCAGCCCTGGGAGAGACCGAAAGCAAAGAATAGGTGGAGGCGGCCCCCTGAGAACTCCATGCAACAGCAGCTCCATTCCAGAAGCTGGAAACAGCTTGCGGAGAAACCAAGAAGGGGGAAACAGCTTGCGGAGAAACCAAGCAGCGGCCTCGGCTCCCTCAGTCAAGCAGATGGGTGTGGAGGAGATCCAGCCAAGTACCCCTCTTCTCCTCTCCCCTCTCAGCCATCCCCCACTCCCACCGCCCTCTCCTGCCAGCAGCTCAGAAAGGTCAGGCGCCTGGGAAGCCTTTAATTCCATTTTAATGAGCTGGAGAAGAGTCCCCGGGGAACCAACACCTGCTCATTTATCTGTCCATGCCCCCAAGCCTGCCCTTTACCGGAATGGCAGCCCCCTTGACAGAAGCAGAACCCCAATAATAGCAATTTGGGAAACTCATCCTTTGGTTACTAGGATAGAACAAGAGTTTGAACCCCCACCTCCATACAGGAGAAGAAACTTAAAGAGCCACAGAATCTCACCCCCACAGGCTCTGCACTTCCACAACCCCCTCCGTGGAGCAGAAACCCTGGGAACTCTGCGAGGGGCTGTGGAGGGAGCCTTGCCTGGGTTCCGGGGCTCTGGAAGAGCATCCACCACTTCCCACTAACACTCCTTCCTCAGCCACTCCAGGAAGCCCGCCTAGCTACCTGTCTTCTGCCCAGCCTCAGCCCTGGGTCTGGCTGGCCTGCCCATGGCCTTTCTGTCCTCAAGGCCCCCAGCTCCAGCCACTCCAAATCTCTGGCTAGTTTTCTACACTGTCTCTGTTGGTCAGGCCCTTAGGTCCATCTGTCCCTCTGCAGCCTCTCTCTTCACACCTCACTTGGTTCATGCCCTCCTGGACACGGTCCCCACCCCATCTGGAGGATCCCAAAGAGAAACCAAGGTTAGCGCTGTGTATGCCAATGGCTGGGCCTTCTAACCTCATGGGGGCTGAGAGTCCAGCAGGGGCTTGCACATCCCTCAGAAAGCTGCTGACTGGGCCAATGGCTTCATCCTACCCATTCGAGGTGGGGCAGAAGGCTGGGGTGTGGGAGATGCCCCAACTCCTCCCACCCCCACACCCCCACTTCCCCTCACTCCATCCTCACTTATGGCTCCCATCTCTCTCTCTCACACACACATACACACACACACATACACACACACACACGCCCCAGACAGGCTCTATCCACCACTCCCTCCCGTGGTCTCCTCTCCCCACATCCCACCACCTAGGCAGGCTCTTACCAAGATGACAGCTGCCACGGCCCCGGCCTCCTTGTCCACTAGCGGTATGACCAGCACTGAGGGGGAGAGGGCAATGAGGTGCTCCTGCAGGGCTGGTGAGGCTCAGAGATACCAAGCCGGGACCCAGGGCGGGGACACAAAGATGTAGACAAAGAGAGGCCAGGACAGAGACACAGAGAGACCCCAAAACCCACAGAAACATAGAGGCGGGTCCTGAGGCAGTGACAAAAACAACCTCAGCAACAGCCTCTGCATGGAAGGAAACCCCTTCACTCAGTAACCTTCTCGTGATCCTCTCAGGGTTGCAGGGAGGAAGGCAGGTGAGGCTGAGCACCTCTATTTTACAGATTGGGAAACTGAGGTCTAGAAAGGGGAAGTGACTTGCCCAAGATCACACAGCAAGTCAGGTCTCCTGACTCCCAGTCTTGTGCACTTTCCACATCGAGACAGAGGACAGAGACCTAGAGAGACTGAGACACGAGGCAGAGAGAGACATGGCGGACAGGAGGCATGGAGGAAAAGAGAAAGAGAAATAGGGCCAATGACAGTGACAGAGAGAGTGTGAGAACAACTACAGCCCCATCCAGCATCAGGCACAAGCACATCACAACCACAGCCACGGGCCACTGAGCCCTCGCATGTGCCAGGCTCTTAACATGCATGATCTCACTTGCGCCTCCTTGAAACACCCCCTCAAGGTAAATACTATTGTCCCATTTTATAGTCAGGAAGTTGAGGCTCAGAGAGTTTAGTAGCACAATAGAGAGAGAATTAGATGGAGGGATTGCTAGAGACACAGCAAAAGAAAGAAGAAGACAGAGATGAAGAGGGGTAGAAGACAGACATGACCTGGAGTGCAGGGGCCACAGTCCCTCCCTGCCCCTGCCCAGCCCCTAGCCCTTACCTTGGGTATGAGGAGCCAGTGGAGCCACCAGCCTGGCCAAGGGCTTCCCTGGCAGGTCTGAGAGGCCCAGCCCATTGCAGCCCAGCCGCTTCTGGGAGATGATAGCCTCCCTGAAAAGAGGACATGATGCCACCTTGAGAGCTCCCGGCTCAGGGAGGAGCAAGGCCTGGCCTGGGGACACAGGAAAGTTTGGACCCTGCACATGTGCAAGGATCTGGGCAAGCTGACCTGCCTCAGGGTGGACACGATGACAGCAAAAGTGAAAAAGTAGGGGACCCTGGCCCCTATGTGGAGAAACAGGCAGCCACAGTCTGGCCTCTGGTGCCCCTTGCTGGTAAAGGCTCAGGTGGGGCCCTGCACAGATCTTCCAGGCAGTGGGAGAGCACAGGAAGTAAATGCAGGGGCTCAGAGCTAGGCTGCCTGCTACGATCTGACCTTAGGCATGTGACCTGACCTCTCTGATCTTCCCAAGGAGAACTAGGGTGGGGAGAGAAGAACCCTCCCCGTCACCATCCTCAGAAAACAATTGTTGATCAACTTTTAGTGCTAAGCACAGGAGGTAATCATTATAACTAAAGTTTATTGGCCATTTCCTACGTCCCGTGCACAGCCCAAGCAACTCACATAGATGAACTCAGAGTTCCCAGCAATTCTATGAGTTAGATATCTTCATTTTCAGACGGAGAAGCTATGGCACCAAGAGGCTAAATACTTGTCCAGGGTCACACAGTGAATAAGTGGTAGAGCCAGGATTTGAACCCAGCCAGGCGGCACCAGGGCTAGGTCTAACCACTATGCTGGAAACTTTCCAAATACCTGTGGAGGTGTGAGCTTTGAACGGAGGGCAGGTGTGAATGTCAGGGTATGACAGTGGCAGGGGGGTGGTGGGAACCAAGGCAGGGGAGGTTGGTATGGGAAGAATGAGTTTCTCTCTGTCCCACCACACAACCCACCTCCTCTACCCCCTGGCCTCTGGTTCAACCTGCTTAATTAAGCACCTGAGTTTGCACCAAATGTCACTCCTTGACGATTAATTGTCCTGGGTTCTTCATCCCTCATGCCTCCACTTAATTGTGCTTGTAGGAACTGCCTGGCCTGGACAGAAGAGAAACCTGGGGAACTGTGTGCATACAGTGTCACTAAGGGAAGCCCAGCAAAGGTCACATGAGGAAAAAGAGGGGGTGGCCTGCAAGTCACAAGATCACTAGATCACAGACTCTAGACAAAACGAGGACCAAAGAAGTTGAGCATCTCGTTCAAGCTCACGCAGCATTCTGAACCAGGCCCATTCCTTCCTGGCCACTTTAAGTAATCCAGGATCTACAGGAACTGGTGGTTTCTCCCACCTTCCAGCCCTTACACCCAGGACCTTTAAGGTTCCTGGAGTGCTGGGCTCCAGTTCCCGGCTGTCCACATTGCCAGTCACCCCAGAAAGGAGAGGGACGTAGGGCGGCAGGAGAGCAATGGGAGCCACGTTTCCTGATGATTAAACTGATGAGATGAAGGCTAAGGCTTCATGGAGGCAGTGGGTGACCCCCGAAAAAACCCTGCCCAGCTCCTTGGCCTCGGACAATCTGGTTACCCGGAGGCCACAAGGTGGCACTGGTCCTTGCGTTGCTGGTCAGTGCGCACTGCAGCCTCATCCTGCTGACCCCCAACTATTCCCCTCCCACCCCTGGACTGGAGCTGCCTTGGCCTCTCTCCCAGGACCCTGACGAAAGAATCTGTCCTCAGCCTTTCTTCTTTTTTGCACAAAACCCCTCCGTGCTCACGGCCTCATGACTCTCCAGCCCTCACTCATGAGCTCCAGACCCCAGATACTCAAAGGCCACCTGGAGCCTCCCACCCACGTCCCTGAGGTGGCCCAGGGACCCCCATCCCATCTGAATTATTATCTCCACTCCCCCCACCTCACAGCAAAGCAGCACAACCATCCACTGGGTCTTTTGCAGCTTGTCCAAAAACCTGCCTTCTTTCCTCACCTCCCCATCCGATCAGTGAGTCACCTCCTAGGTATCACCCACAACTGTCCTCTGCTCTCTATGCCCAAGTCACTGCCCCGCTCACGTGGAGACACCTTTTACCTGAACCCTGGAGCAGCCTCTCCCCGAGCCTCTAGCTTCCTAGCTGGGTCTCTTCAATTCATCCTCCATGCCAGAGCAAGAGTAAGCATTCTAGACTAAAAACCTCAGGGGAGGGTTCTACTTCAAGTCTCTCATTCCACTGGGTCCTTCTGGGTCAGGTTCAGTGCTGAGGGCTGAGGTGAGCAGAGGGGTCAGACATATGCCTCACCTGAGGAGGCCAAGGACATGCGGAGATCGACACACAGACCCACGCTTGAGTCGGGAGATGAGGGCTCTGCCAAAGGCAGGAAGAGCAGGCCCCAGCCCGCCCAGGTGCAGGGTATGATAGAGTCAGAGAAGGCTTCCTGTAGAGGGAGACACCTGAGTTGAGTCCTAAAGGACATGCAGAGGCTATTGAGGCAGACAGGAAAGGATGTCCAGGGAACTGCATGTGCAAAGGCTTGGAGGCGAGAAGACTGTGTGCCTGCTGAAAGGTACGGCCACAAGGAGGTTGGTGTGGCCAGATAGCCGAGAGCAAGGCTAGACAGAGGCCAGGGCCCTATGGAGCTAGGCTTGAGCCTGAGGGCAGGGGGAGCCCTGGGAGGGATTTGAGCAGGGGACGGTAATGGTCAGGTGATTTCAGAACAATCTGATCGTGCTGCCTGGGTAGAACTCTCAACATAAGGAGATTGTGACACTGGAAACCTTGTCTCAGTGAGGGTCCCATCATCTTAGTGGCCCTGGACAAGAGATAGGCTGGACTGGGATAGACCAACCTTGACTAAGCCGAGATGCCCCCAAGCACTGGGGCTTCCAAGGACCCTCAATTCTCAGGAAGCCTTGGCACCTTCCTCTGCAGCCTGCCCTCCCCCAGCTTTATAGGACCCCACAGCCCACGCTCACCTTAACCTATCCCTGTGGGAGCACCTTTCCTCTGCCACAGCCCTCCCAGAACTGCTGTCCTCCTGAAGGCTCCAAAGATGCCCACAGACTGCAAGGGGGAATGTGCCGAGGCTGAGACTCCCTCACCCACATGGGAGTGGGAGCTTTGTCCACTGCTTAGACCCCCGATAGCTCCTTGCTCAACTTAGAGCAGCTCCCTGCTCCTCTCCAGTTCCTCCCTTACTACTCCACCACCCCCACCCTGCCTTCCAGGCTCATGCTTGGGCTTGTGGGGAACTCCACCCCCACAGGGCCAGCTGCCCAGGCGAAGGCTAATGACAGCACTGGGTGCCTGGGTGGTCATGGCCTGCCCCACTGAAGATAAGGACAGATGGGCACAGAGTGAAGAGAGGAATAGGCGTGGATTTTATGGCAGTTCCGTCCCTTTAACAACTATTTGTTTAATGGAAAAAGAATCGAGGGAAAGGTTCTCTGCTGGTAGGGCCAACAGCCTGGAAAGAGCTGGGTCCCCTGCACTTCTCTGAGCCCCTGTGTGTGTCTTTCTCGGGTCCTCTACTTTGGAGAAGCCCCTTCCTCCAACACCCACTAGGTCCCAGGCATCAGCAAGCAGCCAAGCCTGTTGCTGAGCCCATCCTCCCACAGAACCCCATCCCCTCAGGGAACCCCCACCCTCACTGAGCCCCCCGACTCTCACTGAGTCTCCACCCCCTCACTGAGTCTCCATCCTCTCACTGAGTCCCCACCCCCTCACTGAGCCCCAATCCCCTCACTAAGCCCTCACCCTCTCACTGAGCCCCATCCCCTCACTGAGCCCCCATCCTCTCACTGAGCCCCCATCCTCTCACTGAGCCCCCATCCAATCACTGAGCCCCCATCCCCACACTGAGCCCCCATCCTCTCACTGATCTCCCATCCTCTCACTGAGCCCCATCCCCTCACTGAGCCCCCATCATCTCACTAAGCTCCCATCCCCTCACTTAGTCCCCATCCCCTCACTGACCCTCATCCTCTCACTGAGCCAGCATCCTCTCACTGGGCCCCCATCTTTTCACTCGGCCCTCATCCCCTCATTGAGCCCCCATCCACTCACTCAGCCCTCATCCTCTCACTCAGCCCTCATCCCCTCACTGAGCCCCCATCCTCTCACTGAGCCCCCATCCTCTCACTGAGTCCCATCCCCTCACTCAGCCCTTACCCCCTGAGCCCCCATCCTCTCACTGAGCCCCATCCCCTCACTTGGCCTCATCCTCTCACTCAGTCCCCATCCCCTCGGCCCTCATCCCCTCATTGAGCCCCCCATCCCCTCACTGAGCCCCCATCCTCTCACTGAGCCCCCATCCCCTCACTGAGCCCCCATCCTCTCACTGAGCCCCTATCCCCTCACTAAACCCCATACCCTCGCCAAACCCTCATCCTCTCACCTAGCCCTCATCCTCTCACTGAACCCCATCCCCTCAGCCCCCATCCCCTCACTGAGCCCCCATCTGCTTAGCCCTCATCCTCTCACTGAGCCCCCATCCCTCACTGAGCCCCCACCTTCTCACTGAGCCCCCATCCCCTCACTGAGCCCTCATCCTCTCACTGAGCCCTCATCCTCTTACTTAGCCCTCATCCTCTCACTGAGCCTCCATCCCCTCACTGAGCACCCACCTTCTCACTGAGCCCCCACCCCCTCATTCAGCCCCCATCATCTCACTCAGCCCCCATCCCCTCACTCAGCCCCCATCTTCTCACTCAACCACCATCCCCTCACTGAGCCCCCATCTTCTCACTCAACCACCATCCCCTCACTGAGCCCCCATCCTCTCCCTGAGCCCTCATCCTCTCACCTAGCCCTCATCCTCTCACTGAGCCCCATCCCCTCACTCAGCCCCCATCCCCTCACTCAGCCCTCATCCTCTCACTGAGCCCTATCCCCTCACTCAGCCCCCATCCTCTCACTGAGCCCCATCCCCTCACTCAGCCCTCATCCTCTCACTGAGCCCCATCCCCTCACTCAGCCCCCATCCTCTCACTGAGCCCCCATTCCCCACTAAGCCCCCACCCTCTCAATGAGCCCCCACACTCTCACTCAGCCTCCATCCCCTTACTTAAGTTCCTACCCTCTCACTGAGCCCCTCACTCTCACTGGGTCCCAATCCCTTCACTGGGCCACCCCACTCTCACTGAGCCCTCATATCCTCACTGGGTCCCCATCCCCTCACTGAGGCTGCCCACTGTCACTGAGTCCCCATCCCCTCACTGAGCCCCCCACTCTCACTGAGTCCCCAGGACCCAGACCCTCTTTTCGCCCTCCTTCCCTCAGCATGTGAGGATCCTGATATGGGAGCAGACCGTTCCCGGTGTCCTCCGAGACAAACCCTAAGGATGGTCAGATTCTGTAATGAAAGACCTGGTCAGTTTAGCGGAAGAAATTTCTAAGGGATGGGCCCTGAGGACCCCCAAGTGGTAGCGGAGGGAGACAGCCAGCCTGGGCCGAGGTGGGCGGTGGGTGCTTCAGTTGCAGCTGAAAGGCCTGAGATTTTTGCTGCACTCAGCAGCAGGTAATCAGAGGCTTTAAGATAGCAGGAGACACAAGAAGAGGAAGGCGGCAGAGCTGGGGCCTGAAACAGTCTGGGAGATGGAGGTGGGGCACCAACAAGAGGGAAGTGAAGCCTCCTTTCAGGAAGACCCTGGCCCAGGCAGCCTTCCAGGATTCTCTCCTCTCCAGCTCTGAGGCCCTTTGCAGCCCTTACAATTCAGAGTCTCACCAGCCCTCAACATCAGAATGTTCAGCCTATCATTTTACAGAAGGGCAAATGGAGGTCCAGGGAGAGGGCATCGATTGGGATTGCAGCCCTGTTGTCCTGGATCCCAGGTCTCTGACTCCCAGCCCAGGGTTCTTCCTGTGAACAGACCCATCCCTAAGGGAGGCCAATATGGCCCAGACCCCTTTTCTGAAAGTTGGTTCCTTCTCAGTGTCAGGGAACTGTGGAGCAGGCTTCCCCAAGAGGGTTTCTGGTCAGGCCATGAAAGATAAATAAAATGGGATTGACTGAAATGAAAGTGGAGCAGGAAAGGTCTTTACAAGGGAGTGAACAGCCCTTACAAGCACCAGAAGACAAGAAAGCCAGACACACTGGGGGGATGCAGCTGAGCATCTGAGACCCTGCAGAGTGGCAGGAACAGGGGCAGGTGGGGCTGGGAGCTGGGGCGGAGGGGCCTCCTCACTCCCGCCTTGACCCTTTTTCACCCTGCCTCTCCCCACACCGCCCTGAGCCCATTCCCTGCCCGTTGCCTCGGGCCTCCTTATCTGTCTTTATGATTCAGCCTCCACGCCACACCTGCTGCTGTTTGCCAGCCGTCCAGGGTTTCCTGGAGGAGCACCCTCCACACACCCCCACCTCCTCGGGCACTGCGAGAGCCTCAGGCTCCATGGCAGCCTGCAGGTCGGTCCCTCTCCCTCCTGGGGGAACCAGAGCCACAGAGGTCACCATCTGAAGGACCCTGTACCCAACCCCGCCCATTTCACAGAAAAAGAGGCCAGAAAGGAAGGTGTTTTCTCAAGGTCACTCAAGGCTAATCGCTGGTTGGGACTTGGGGGTGCAAGTAACAATCACTGAGCTCCTGCTGTGTGCTGGCCCCTGTGCCAAGCACTTGGCACCTGTCATCCATTAAGCCAATAGACCAGGCCTCAGGTAGGAAAGCAGAGAGACAGGGAGGGGGCTGAGCTAGAATCCAGACCTGTCTGAATCCCATTCCAGTGCTCTTCCCTCTTCCATACACCTGGGTCTCAAGTCCCCATCCTGCTGGGAGCTCCTGAGAGCAGGGCCCAGCCAACCCTGGGGCCTCTCCGCCCTAACTGTGGAGGTGGGCTCACCACCAAACACCAGGCACAAAGGTGGGCAAGCAAAGCTCAGATACCAGAGAGAGCACTGGGCCTGGGCCTTCACCCTAATCCTTTTTCAGGTAGCAGCTGAGCCTGGCAAGCCACTCACCTTCACAGGGGCCATGGAAAGAATTCCCGTTTGGGGATGATGACAGGTATGTCCTGATGATGGGTATGTCCCCTGGGAGGTCCTCGCTGCCCTGACCCTCTTGTCTTCTCATTCCCTGGCCCTCCTCCTGGAATCTTCAACCCCTGTCTCCCAGCAGGCACTCACCTCCCCATCTCCACTGAGCTCTGGGATAATTGGATTTGAACATTCACTTTTAATTGATTTTTTTTTTTTTTGTATTTTTTCCAAAGGGCTTTCTGAGTCTGAAGTGGTTGGAGGGAGGATGCTGAAAGGGCAGCTGATGCCAAGGATCTGAGCCCTCTCAAAGATTCCTGGACCACAGATACGCACCCACTCCACATGCCCAGACAGCTGAGGGGAGCATGTGTGGGTCCCAGGGGGTGGAGCAAACCTGCAGGCTGCCCCCCACTGCCTCCTGAGCCTGTTTTCCTGCATCCCTCCCAGGAAGGCCGCCCAGGCTGCTTCGAGGAGCCTTCCTGGAGGAGTGGAGCTTATATGAAGCAAAGTTCTTTAGAGTTAGAGGTGGGGGTTGCTGGAGGAGAGCAGTTCTTTAGAATTAGAGGAGAAAGGGGAACATGACCACATTTTCCCCGTTAAGACTCTAAAGACCTTTCAGACGATCCTCTTACAGATGGGACATGAAGGCTAGAGAGAGGTGGCAGTGGCTTTGTTCCCATGCTCCTTGACGGAGACGTTGTTCGGGGAAGGTGAAAGGAGCTCAGTAGGCCGGGCGCGGTGGCTCAAGCCTGTAATCCCAGCACTTTGGGAGGCCGAGACGGGCGGATCACGAGGTCAGGAGTTCGAGACCATCCTGGCTAACACGGTGAAACCCCGTCTCTACTAAAAAATACAAAAAAAAAAAAAACTAGCCGGGCGAGGTGGCGGGTGCCTGTAGTCCCGGCTACTCGGGAGGCTGAGGCAGGAGAATGGCGTAAAAACCCGGGAGGCAGAGCTTGCAGTGAGCTGAGATCCGGCCACTGCACTCCAGCCTGGGCGACACAGCGAGACTCCGTCTCAAAAAAAAAAAAAAAGAAAGGAGCTCAGTGGGAGAATAGGAGGTGGGAAGGTGACTATCAGAGCAGAACCAACTCCTTCCATGGGAAAAGGCTGGAGAGAGACCAGCATCCTAGAAACCAGGGTTTCCAGCACCAGGAGGGGCCTCAGGACCATGAGTCCAGCATCCTCAAACAGGAATTCTTTCCATGGCCCCTGTGAAAGGTGAGTGGCTTGCCAGGCTCAGCTGCTACCTGAAAAGGCCACGTCCCTGGATCACTTGGCCTGCTGGAAAAGCCCTCCTCATAGGGGTAGAGAGCTGCCTTCTGGGGCACCCCCACTGGTGCCCACTCTGCCCTCAGCTCCTGCCTAGTGCCCCCTGGGCCCCACAGTGGCTCTGCATTCAGTGCTTAGCAGGCAATGGCCACATCCTTTATAGCCCGCCTCCTCCCAGCAGCATGCCTGCCCTCAACATTTTCTCATCTGGTAAGTTCCACTTCCTCTCACTGTCCCCTAAATGGCCAGGAGTCAGAAGACCCGAGTCCTAGGCCTGGCTCTGCCTCATACCTGGCATGTGACCTTGGTCATGTCTCATGATATCCACCCATCTGGAAAATGAGGAGGCTGAATTAAATGGGCATCGAGGTATCAGGGGGCCAAGTGCACTGATCCCAAGATCCTGAAGTCAGTGATTCCAGCATTCTCTCGCAATGGTAATCCCCAACAGACAGTCCTCACCACGGATCAGGCCTGACTTAAATGCTTTACATGTGTGACACACATTTAATCCTCCCCACAATCCTATAAGTACCATTAGTATCACCATTTCACAAACAAAATTGACGCACAGAGAGGTTGTGTCATTTGCCCAAGGTTGCACAGCTAGTAAACAGGGAGCTAAGATTTGAACCCAGGCAGTGGGGCTCCAGAACCCTCAGCAGGACGCTGCCTCTGATCTCCCTGTTCTCAGATGTAGGGAGTTGGCACCGTGAGCTCCTGCAGGCCCAGCATGCTGGGATTCCAAGTCCAGCCTCACAGTAGTTCTCACAGCATGCTGGTGTTCTAACTGATAGACCCCATAGCCCCAACGTTCTGAGACTCTGCTCTGAGGAGGCCGCAGCCATTTAGAAGCAATTAGAAGGAGAAAATTCACCATCACTTGGTACTTTCTCTGTGCCTATCCATTTCCCCAACAAAGAGAAGACATTGCTTCTGCCCTTCTATGCTGGGGTCAGCAACCTGGCCAATGAATCCCACCTGGCAGGGAGGCAGAGATCAAGGTTAGATGGGGAGGGTCAGACCAGTTGACCTTGGATGGTGCCTTAGCCCTGAGAATCCTTGGCCATGCAAGAGGGCAATGGGGGTGCAGAGAATGGCTCACCAGACTTTCCCCTCCTGGGGCAGTTCATGTGGGGGGTCCTCACACACCAGCCGGGACTCCCCATCCAGCAGGTAGGTGTAGACAGTTTCCTAGGACAGAAGGCACTTATGAAACCCTGTGGAGAGGTCCTCTCAGCTGCCCAGTCCCAGCCTGCACGCAGGGGTCTACGGGGCAAGGTCATGGAACCTGTGGGAGTGGAGCTCTGGCAATGATCTGTTTGGTTTTCTCTCCAGGTGATTCTAAGATGCAGCCAGGGCAGCAATACACCTTGTGAACTAAGCGCCTTGTCCTCTCCTCTTGGAAGGAATTCCAAGCAGGCAATTCCAAGCAGGATTCATCAACCTGCGACTTTCTTTACCACCCGAAACCCAACGTGCCAGGCAAAGAATTTGAAGGACTGAAGGTGCAGACAAATCACCTCCCATCCGGGGATATTTCCCTGCCTGACTCCAGGCTCAGACATTCAGCAAACAATAACCGAGCATCCACTCTGAGCTGTACCAGGGACGGGGCTCGGAAAGCTCCAGGAAGCATCCCTCCTTCAACTCTACAAGAAACCACACACCTATAACCCCAGCCAAGGGAGGAGCACAGAGCAGGGCACTGCACCATCCTCTGTGGGGGCTGGAGAGGGCTTCTTGGAGGAAGTGACCTTTCAGCTGTCACTGAGTGGGAATTAGACACATTCAGGGAGTGGGCAGGGTGCAGAATGGGCTCCCAGGCCTTGTTGCAGGTACACAGGTAGGTCCAGAGGTGTATAGAGCATGGAGCATTTAGGAACAGATAGTGAGGGAAGGGGCACCAGGGATGGGCCCGAGGTCAGTAGGGCTGAGTGGGATGGGCCTTACGAACAGAACTGGGGGCAGGACAGGACGTGCGCAGGGAGACGTGAGCAGATTTGTATTTTGGAAAGATTGCTCCTCAGAGGGAGATCAAAGCTCTTGCTCTTTAATCCTCCCTCCCCAAGGGCCCAGAGCAGCTCTGGCCTCAGTTCCAGGCCATGTCTTGGCAGAAGTAGTTGCCCTCACTGACCTACAGGCAAAAATCTACATTCCTTCCAAGCAGAACTGGCAACCCTTAGGGATCCCTGACCAACCCCCATGCAACATAGCCTTGACCACAACTCTGTGTTTTCTCTGCAGGAGGGTGGAAAAGGGTTTGCCTCCCAGCTGAGGGTATCCTGGAGGACTTCGGGAGGAGGTGACAGTGGAGCTACGTCTTGAAGGCCCACACTCAGTAAATGTGGAATCCTTCCCATAAGAAGCAGTTGCCTTCCATGACTCTGAGAGTCCACAATCCTGCCAGCCACTCTCGTTGTCATCGGCTGTCCCCAGCCAGCCCCCACTCCCTCCCAATCCCCAGGAGATGCCTGGCCACTACTTCCAGAGACACTGAGCCAGGTTCGGTGGTGGGTGTGGCATGGGGTGGGAATGATAAGGCCTGAAGGGAGTGAGAGGGGCAGACACCCTCTTGTTTGGCTGGAATGAAACCTAAGTGGGATGTTCAGGGATAAAGAATTCAGTGGGAAGGAGGCCGCCCACTCCTCGGCTATATCTAGCCTCCTTGTCATCCATCTCTTCCAGCAGCCTGGGAGAGGTCTGAGTTATTTGGCCCAAAGAGGTTGAGAGACCAGGCAGGGTCACACAGAAAGTCCTACCCATGCAGAGGGAGGGGTGGGTAATCCATGGGGGCAGAGGGGGACAGATCCTTGCTTCACTTCCGGATGTCCGTATGTCTCCCACCCCCTCACTCAGTCCTCTGAGTTAAAATTAGCTGAGTCTATTGGAGAGAAGGAGGGAACCATTTCAGACACATCAGCACCATCTGCATTCGGGGCTGCCTGCCACAATGGGTGCTGATGAGGAAGCCAGGTGCCAGCAGCTCTCCTCCCTGGGCGGGGGTCCCCTCCCCATCTCTGCTCCCCTCCCTGGGGGCAGCAGAGCAGACCTCAGCTCCCTTACCTCACTGGGGGCTGAGCCCCTCTGTGCAACCAAGCCAGGACTCCTGAAAGTCAGGGCTTCCCTACCTCCTATAGGTCTCTTGGGGGGGGGGGGGCCAGGGTTGACATTTCCTACTGTCCCAGGAACCTGGACCACAGCTGTCATCCCAGCCCCCAGCTTTGGGGAGACAATTAATCTGTCACATAGCATCTAGGCTGGCACAGCCACCAGGGCACCCTGCCTGTGAAACAGAGCCAGTCACTTCCTCCTCCCACCCTAGGGCAGCCTCAGTGGCCACAAAGGCTCTTGGGGCAGCTCTGCAGAAACCGACCTGCCAGCTTCTACCACCTTCCCTTTCCAGATGTGCCTCCACCCCAGGCCAGATGTTGCCTTAGTCTCATCCTTCTCTGGGAGGATTTATTTTTGGGCTCCAACATGCCACCCACTTCCTACCAATTTCACACTCAATAAAGCTCACTCATTAGCCCTCCTCCTGGGCTCTGAACTTCTAGGAGGTTTGGGGAAGGCAGAGCTGAGGAGAGGGAATGGGGGTGCTTAGATACCAAGTCCCATTTATCCCTGTCATGCTGTGTGACCTTGGGACAAGCGCCCTCCCTCTCTGGGCCTCCGGTGGTTCATCCATCAAGCAGATTCAGGGACAATGGGCTCCGGAGGGATGCGAAGGTCACATTCTGAGTTGGCCATGTTTCCTGGAGCAGAAGCTGCCCTTGGCAGTGTTTAGAGTAGGGAAGAGGACATTTAAGGCTATCGGGACTCAGTCAGGGCATCTCCTCCTCCAGGAAGTCTTCCATGCCCTTTAGGCTGGATCAGACTCCCTTCCCCAGACTCCAAAAGTCCCCTGCTTCTCTCTATCTGGCACAACTGACAACCTGCTACTTTGGGCCTCAAGGGCCAGTTTACCCATCCTCCTGCCTAAGGGATGAACAGTGGCCATTGAAGCCAGGTTGGGGAGTGGCCTGGAATAGATGACAAGGGGCACAATCTCCCCAGTAACGCACTTTGGGCTCAGGCAACCATGATCACCATCCTACATCTTCCCCAAACCTGCAACTCATCCATGGTATTCGGATGGGACAAAGAGAAAGATGCTAAAATGCTGCTAGAGGCCATTTTCCCAGCCTCCCATCTCCAGGCAGGGCACTTTAACCCAATGCACATCTATTCATCAAAGCTGAGCCCTATTCTAGTACCTCCCAGACCTGGTTTCCAGGAAGTTCTTCTACATGTCTACCCTCTACTTCTCCTGCTGCATGGATTCCAAAACCCAGCTGGCTCCACCACGTCCTGTTATCCTAGGTGAATCCCTTTCATTATCTGAGACATAGCTTTTCCGCTTAACCTCTAAGGCCCCTTCTGACTCAGCTGTTGCAGGATTCCTATGCAAGTTCATTCCTTGGTGCTTCGCTTCAGGCTTCCTCCTCCAGAAAGCCATCTCAGAACACCCACCCAGACCCTTCACTTCCCCATGAAAGTCCTCTGGGCAGGGACCCTGCCTCTTCCTTCCCCCTTGACCCTGAATGAGGTACAGCGTAGAGCTGGTCAAAGGCTTAGGGGGCGGGGTGGGAAGTGTGGGGCAAGGGCGGGCACCTACCACTCGGGGGAGCACAGCTGACAGGGCCTCCTTGACAGCACGTTGCAGGCCCGAAATGTCGATGACAGAGCCCAGACTCAGCAAAGCATCCTGGAAGAGAGGAGAGGGCAGTGAGGGGCTTTGCCGGGCAGGCCAGGGCAGACTCATCTGCCCAAAGGATTGTGAGCAAAACCCCCCAGCTTAGTCCAGAGCCCAGGATCTTAGGATCTCAAAATCAAACAGTCTTAAGGCCATATAAGGTTCAAGTACCCTCATCTTACAAGTGGGGAAAATGAGGCTCAGAGAAGGGCCAGGGACAGGGACTTAGCAAAGGCCTCACAGTGAGTCAACAGGTCAAGCCTGGCCTAGACTCTAGGTCCCTCGTTCTCTAGTCAAGGACAATTCTGGCATAGTAGGGAAACCACAAGGCTCCAAATTAAAACAAAACAAGCAAACAAACAAACAAAAAAACACCCAAATTTGAATCCTAGCTCCACTGTGTATGAGCAGTGAGTGTCTTGGTTGAGTCACTGAGCCTCAGTCTCCTATCTGTAAGTTGGAAGCAGCTGGGGCTGTTGCCCCCTACAGGCTGACATGAAGACAATATGAAATTGAGCCCTTAAAAATGAAAATAAAAATGAATCAGAGCCCTAAAAGTGCCTCACAGAATGCCCAACACAGAGTAGATGCTCAGCTGAATATTCGCTGAAGCTGGGTCCCGCTCACTTTCCCCAGAAGGAAGGTGGTCTCACCTAGTCTCATTTTTCCAGCCTAGTGAGGGGCTGGGTTGAGAGTATCAAGAGCCTATGGGGTGCATGACCCATAAGGTGGGAGAACAGTTGGGCCATCCCTGGCAACTATAGGAGGAGAAGGAGACGTCAGCCTTGACTGCCTCACAGCCTTCCCATCCCAGGAACAGAACTCGTCCTTGCAGAGCCGGAACGGAGACAAAAGTCCCTGCTTCTCGCTCTATTAACTTGGCCAGAGCCATGGGGATCAAAGAGAAAGGTAACAGAACAAAGGAAACGAGGGCCAAGGCAAGATCGTGACTCACACCATCCACCAGCCATGCCCTCCCGCAAGCCCTTGGAAGTCCTTTCAGATGTCTTCCCAGTGGAAGGCTGGGTCTGTGTTCAGAAAGCAAAGTGATTAACTGCAAGATGAAGGAGACATGGCTGGGTCCCCATTCATGTGAACATGATATGAAGTTGAGTGTCTTAAAAGACTACAGCTCAGCATGAGCCCACAGTGTAAGCATGACTGGCAAGAAATAAAAATGCTCAAACTGCAGGACATATTAATAGAGGTATGTTAACCCAATTGGGAAAATGACAGTTCCCCCACTTTTATAGTCTAGTTAGACCATCCCCTGTCCATTGTGTCCCAGGTGCTGACAAGATGAGACTCATCCAGAGGAGGCGACCTATGAAAGGAGGGAATTGGAAACCAAGTTTTGCATGTGACTAAGACTGGATAACCCAGGGGTGCCTCATCTAAAGCAGAGGAGACCCAGGGTTATCAGTCTCCAACTCCAATTTCTCAGACCCTCCTAGATGGCGGATCTGAACTCTGGCCCCATGGACAGCCTGGGGACCCATAGGATTCCACAGGAGGCTGGCCTTGGTCTAGTGGGATGAAGGACCTTCTTCCAAGCAGGGCCACACTACAAAGGCAGGCTACAGGTCACCAGGAGAGAGGGAGCAAGTGAGCTGCCCATCCTCAAGGGTGCGCAAGAGTGGGCTGAATGCCCATTTGCCAGAAAGCTCCATGCTGGGCTCTAAATGAAGCCTTGCATACAGGCTTCAGCTCCAAATTTCACTCCTGGGTCTTCTTGGCTGCAGTTTCCTCCTCTACCCCCATGGATCCTGTGTTCCCAGGAGGAGGGCAGCAGTGGGCCTTCTCCCCAGATGCTTACTCAGCATCACCTTCTCCAACACCCAGGCTTCCTTGGTCCCTCCCACTGCTCAAGAATGAAGATACATATCTTGGTCATGGGAAGATGTCTGCCGTCAGACATCAGAAGCTACTGATTCCAGACAACACAATACCTAAATTGGATCACTCGTCCTTCGACCCTTAGGCTCCTCATCACAGCACAGACACCTTCAGCACCACACAGTCACAGACCCCACATCCTTGCAGACATCCCAGCATGCCTTCAGACACCATCCACATGCGCACATACACACACATGTTCTCACTGGTACAGTTCCTTACAGATTCACAGGGCAAGAGCTCGAGTGATGCCTGTGTACAATACACACAGGCTATTATGGCCTTCCAAGGTCAATTCTGAAGACTAAAAAGGGGAGGAAGAGCTGATGCCCCCAATACTCCCAAGATAGTCTTCCAGACGCATGCTCCCCAGACCAGGGCTCTAAAGACAGTGCAGAAGGTGGTGTTAGTTTATGTCTATTCCTTCCTGGAGGCAGAGGAGTCAACAAGCTGACTCCTGAGAGGCCCTGCCCTTGGTGGAGTCTGACGTACGTGATGTGGACTTGGGGAAGAGAGACCCAGGTGACAAAGTGAGCCTGATACAGGGGGAGAAATTTTTCAAAGCCACAGGCTTCAGAGAGCTAAGTCTCCTCATTTGACCGATGAGGAAGCTGAGGTTCAATGAGAAGCAATGATCAACCTGTGGTGAGCCAGCCAGTCAGGGCAGAGCCAGGTCCAGAACCCAAACCTCTGGATCTCTAGCCCCTGTCTGGTTCCTGCTCAGCACCTGATCCCCAGCTCCCACCCTAGGGGGCTCAGAAAGAACAGTCTGTCCTTTGTTCTGATTGGTGGACTCCTCAACCTGCCCTTTGCTTCAATTGGGGAATGCCCTCAACTGTCCTTTACTGGAATTGGTGGGTGCCTGCCTGACCTTTGCTCTGATTGTTCAGTTTTCTGTGACTTTTCAGGCCAAAGGCAGGATAATAGCAATAAGGAGATCAGGAAAAGAAAGTTGGGGAGAGTTGGGGCAGCAGCAGGGAAGGGTTTCCCATCTGTGCCAGAGTGGACTGGATGGCAATGTGACCGATGAAGCCCAAGGCTCTCTGCAGGCATCCCTCTGTCAATCTACCTCCTGGTCCTACCCAGCCTGCCCCAGGAGTGGAGGGTGTTGGGTGCAGGAACTGAAGCTGGGAAGAGCCACTTCAGATCTGGCACTCAAAGGGGCCTTCAAGGCTTGCTCAAATGCCATCTCCTCCATGAATCTTCCTCAGATCTCAAAGCAACCTCACCCCATTGCATCAACTCAGGGGAGGAAACAGCTCAAATTGCAAAGCCTATGAGGTGTGGGCTCAGAAGGAAGAGTCACTGCTTCAGTGAAGGAAGGAGAGAATCAGTGGGGAGCAGCTGAGAATGGGAAGCAGGGAGATTCCTGAATTGAAGGCACAGATGGGGAGTGAGGCTTAAATCAGGGGCCTTCAATCTTAAAAGGAAGAGGAAAGGAAAAATACAGACACAGCTTTACCTGCTCACATGCCCATCTACACATGCCACACAAATACATATTGCCATGCACACACCTCTATTCATATGTATGTGCACAGTCTCTCACATAAACATGCACACAGACAGATCAAAAGGCAATCATATATTCAATGCATACACAAGGCTGCACTTATGCATGCACACCACACACACACACACACACACACACACACATACACATACACAAACTCAGGCTCGAGATGGGGTGAAGGAAGTCACATTTCCTGCCTTCACAGCTTTTTGGAACAAATATCAGTATAGATATCAGCATAAAAGCCAGGCAATTTCCCAGACCACAGGGGAGAACTTGTGGTGTGTAGGAAAGAGCCACAATTTCCAGTCCTGTCCCAGATTGACTACATAAGTTCTGTGTGGCCTTAAGCAACAACTTTCCTCTTCTGAGCCTCAGTTTTCTCATTACTAAAAAATGGATCTTTCTAGCTCTGCAGCATATAGTTCTATGGTTTTGTGGTTTAATTCAATGAAGCTGGACAGATGAGTGGGTGGGTGGATAGATGAATGGGTGCAGGATGGGTTGGGAGTAGATGGATGGTGGATGGATGGGTGGGTGGATAGGTAGATAGGTGGCTGGGTGGGTGGGTAGATGGATAGATGGAGCCTTTCTGCTCTCCCCAGCTCCACCTGCAGCTCTGTAGTCTGAGGTAGGGCCAGTCAGCACCACAGACAGCACCATTACCAAGGACTTATCTTTCATTCACCCCAGATACCAAGAAAGGGGAGCCTGTTCTGAGTCAGGCCTCCTCTGAAGCCAGGGTTGCGGCTCAGCCTTGGGCTGGATCTGCATTTCTGCACTTATCTGGGGAGAGGAGAGGGTCTGGACTAAATTACTTCTAACTCCTTCTTAAAGCCTAAGATTCTATGAAACCAGAGACCTTGGTCTTACCCCCTCTGGAGCCACAAGCACAAGACCAACGCCCTTCCTGAGGGTTGGGGTCACTGCCATAAGATGCTCTCCTTATGGAGAGCTCTCCACGAGTCTCTATGCCTTTCCCCACCTCCACAGGTCCTCCTATGGCTCTCCCCGCTGCCTGGCACTGGCTCCATGCCTCCTTCTCTACAAGGAAGCCTCACAGTGCCCCTCACACTGGCCTACAGGAAGGCAATAACATCAAACTCAAGAGTCAAGTACCTCCCAAGGTCCAGCTGTGCTCTTGGGACTGTCCATTCACACTGATTCATGCAACTCTGCTTGCGTTAGGTCCTCTGCGAGGCCCTCCTCTCTCTGTGGGCCTTGGTGTCCCCTTCTCTAAAGGGAGGGGTCCTTCTAGATCCCCCCAGGACCTCGGAGTCCACAAACTCTCTGTCCATCACCCCTTGCCTTCCTTTCAGGTGGACCTGCCTCCCTCCCTGCCTCCCTCGGCCGACGTCCACCTCTGTCCCAGCCTGCACTCCTGTTCCTCTCCAGGAGTCTTGACGTCTTTTCCCACCTCCGCGTCCTCTCTTCCTCTCATAGCTTCTCCTCCCACTCTCCATCTCTCTCTCTCCTGCATACTTCCTGCCCCCACCTACTCTTGTGTCTCCAGCCCACTCCTCCCACAAACCTCCAAATAGTCACCTTGAGAACATGGGGAGAAAGCACCTAACTCAAGAGAAGCACCCACAGAATGGAGAACCCAGGAAGGCAGCTAGAGGGGAAACAGGGGGTGCCAGGCAAGTGTCATCTATGCCTCTTTTGCTTCCTCTCTCCTGTTCTGGTGGGCAATGTACATAGTCTCTTATCTTTCCAGAGGACGGGGCCCTTCAAGGGCACAGGAGAACTTATCGACCTCTGTGCCCAGCACGGGTCTGGCACTAGCAAGCACAGCCGCCCAGTCAGGGTGACTGGCAGAACTGCCCCAAAGGAGGCCTCCTGTAGGCTCAGACCAGAGAAGTCCCCTTTTGCTGAGCCTCGGCCCCGAGCCTCAGCCCAGCACCCAAGCTGACTCTATGCCTCCTCATAGCCTCACAGCACACCCAGCCTGCAGAGTCAGAGACAAGAAAGCAGAACACGGTGGTTCCTCCTCCTTCCTCCCCACCCACCCATGTGTGCCACCTGGCCAAGGAGCCGCCTCTCAAAGACACTGGTACCTTGGATGCTCAAAGAGGAACTGCCTGTGAGTGTGAAGATCTTGTAGCCCCAGACCCCTCTCAACGAGGCTGAGCTGGACCAGGGTCAGGAGAATAGAGGAAAGAGGCTTGGCAACCCTTGGGAGGCTTAGTCTGAAGGAGGAGGCAGGACAGAGAGCCAGAACGCAGCTGGACTAGCCCAACTGTCAGTGCCATGCTTGAGTGAGGCATCAGGTTTTGGGAAGGGGAAGGTACCTTTCCCAAGCACCTCCTGTGGCTAGAGGTTTCCACCAGGCATTCCCCAATGTTCGTGTGCACCAGAACCACCCAGAGTGCTTGTTAAAGTGCAGATTGCTGGCCCCACCCCCAGGGTTTCTGATACAGTAGGTCTGGGATGAGGTCCAAGAACTTGCATTTCCAAACATTCCTAGATGACAGTGATGCTGCTGGTCGGGGGGCCACACCTTGAGACCCACTGACACTATCTTGGATCCTCCTACAAGCCTGAGAGGTGCCTGTTTGGGTCATCCCCTTGTACAGGTGAAGAGGCTAAGGACTGAAGGGGAGGGGCATTGCTCAGGTGAGAACAGCCAATGAGGGGACGCCCCAGGGAAGGTCCCATTGGAGGGGAAAGGCTGGGGATGGAAGGAGAGAGCGAGGCTAGTGGTGGGGAGACACCGATAACAAGGGAGTATGGACGGGGCCACTCGCAGTGCAGGAGCCCAGTCCTATAGGAGGGACCTCTCAGAGACCTTTCCTCCTCCCCGCTCTTTCTCTTCCTCCCCTCCCTCCTCTACTTACCCCCTCCCCTTCCATGCCCCCATCCCTCTATCCTCCTGCCCACCCTTCGCAGACTCCGGCTTCAGTTGTTACTCCAACAGGGCCGCGTCTCCAGCCTCCGAGCCACACTGGAGACACGTGCACTGTAGAATACACCTGAGCCAGTCCCGGCGCCTCTCAAGGGTGTCCCCATCCACAGGAGCCTGACCCCAGACTGTTGGCTCCTCCCTTCCAGCATCCACAACCAGCTCCACCTGGGCCTCTCGCCCTTTCCAAGCCAGTCCCAGCTTCTACTCCAGCTCCTGCCTCCTCCAAAATGCCCTCCTGGTTGTCCCCCGCACCCTTGGATCCATCAGGAGCTAGGTTTGGGGATGGATGAAGGAAAAGGAAGAGGGAAAGAACAGGAGAAGGAAGGTAAGAGTTGTCTGCATGATCAGTTCCCCGAGGGCCAAACTCACTGGGATCCCCTCAGTCCCTCGCCCAGAGTCTGGAGTCAGGAAAGGAGGGAACAGTCAGAGTGGGTAGAGGGAGGGAGGCAGGAGCTGAGCGTGGGGAGGGGGAGGATATCTGCCCTGCGAGGCAGATATCAGATCAAGCAGGGCAGAGCCGGCTCAGATCTCCTCCCACTCCCTCCCACCTTCAGCTGCCTCATCTACAGGGCAGAACTGAGAGTGGCTCCCATTCCTGCCGCCCACATTCTTCTGGACGCCACAAACTTCCTCCCAAACACATCACAGCATCCCCCTCTCCATGCCATCACGGTCGTCCTGGTCACCTGGCATTCTAGCTCTCCTTGTCCTCTGGCCTGGGGCCCATGAGGCAGTTCAGGGCAGTCACAAGGAGGCAGATGCGGGCACACTCCTGAGCAGGATGGAGGAGGGGGCTCCCAGTCCCCAAAGGTGTGCAAGCAAGGACCAAGGCCCTGTCACCAGGGAGCCTGTGCCCTGAGAAGGGCCCCTGGTGAGGTGGCTACCCTCCAGCTCTGAGTTCGGTGACCCTGAATGTCTGTACACCCTCCTCAGCCTCACCCCCTCAGAGTGGGTTGGGAGCTGGACAAAGCAAGTCCAGGAGCCTCCAAGAGGCAGGCATCGTGGCTCAAGCAGGAGAGGAGGAGGACACTGTGTGTCCTGCTGGGCCAGTGTCAGAAGAGAGTTTACATCCCTCAGGAAATGATGGCCAAAGGAATAATTGGATGGGTGGATGGATGGATGGATGAATGAATGAATGAATGAATGAATGAATGAATGAATCAAGTGATTTCCCTTCTCTGGATCCCTCCAGGGAGAGTTTGTTGTTGTTCCCTCTCCAGGCAAGTCTGACACTCCCACCTGGGGGTCCCACAGCCCCCCATTCACCACCATGGCATGCACCGTGTGCATCAATGCAGTGCCACCCTCTCCCTTCTGGCTCCCACAACAGACTGCGAGCTTTTGGAGGGCAGAGATTGTGTCCTGCCCCTCTCTGGGTCTCCAGCGGTACCCAGCCCCTCATAGGTGTTGGTAGGTATTTGCTGAGCTGTAAATGACTGGGTGAACTCCTGTGTGCCCAGGACTACTAAACTGTGGGGGCTACATGCCATCAGGGAGAAGAGGGGTGTGGAGCAAGGATCCAGGCAGGGGAGATAGCTGAGACCTCTCAAAGCCTCCTCAGTCTGGCACAGTGACAGTCTTAGAGGAGCCTGAGGAATGGGGTGCCTCCTACTGAGAGCCTTTGGCAACCTCTCCCAAGTACCTCCGCAGGCCAGCAGGCCCTTTGTGCTTCAGGATCATCTCCACATGTGACCGGGTCAGGGCAGCAGGTCAGAGGGAGAGGTCTTCCCCAAGAGGAGCACTGTCACCATCACCTTCTTTTATGAGTGAGGTCACCTCCTCCAGGAAGCCTTCCTGTGTGGTCACTTGTCCTCCTCCCAGGCCTTCTGAGAATTCCCACAGGACCAGGGTCTACAGGGCCCTAGACCTCATGGAGTCCAATCCCAGCTTGATGGGGTAGACTAAGGCCAGAGGAGGCAGGGAAGGACTCACCCAGGCTCTCACCTGGAGCCAGAAGACCCATGCTTCAGCCCAGCCCTTTGGGCCACACTAGGACACCTTGCCCCAGAGTCCTGCTTGTCTTTGGGGCCCCTCTAATACCTGCCTTGGCTAGAGGATGGGCTGAGCCCTCTCGGATGTCAGGTGGGGCTGAGCGTCTGCTTCCAGGCCAGAGACTGGGTCTCTTGTTTCCTCGCTGTGCCCACTGGGTGTGGGAGGTAAATGCTGAAGGAGGCGGCCTGGCATAGGGTTAGTGTGGGCCTGCAGAGGGCGGGGAGGAAGGGCTGGCCTGGGGTGGGCTGGTGGGGGTGGACAGGGGGCAAGCCCAGCCATGCTGGTCTCTGTAGGGACAAGACAGAGAGCAGGGCACAGCAGCTAGCTGCCCAGTGATGCCTGCCCTGGGACTCTCCTTGACTGTCCCAGTGCATTTTCTCCCTGCCTCTCAGCCTCCCTGGGTGCTTGGCCGCTTCTCTCTGTGCCTGGTCACCTCTCTGTATCTGTGCTCTGCGGCATGTGTGTGTCCCACAGCCTCCCGCTGCTTTGTCCTATGACTGTATTTGGCTCTCTCATCAGAGCTTGGCCCATCCCAGCTGTTCCCCAAACCCCGGGGGGAGGGGGAAAGTGGAAGTATGAGAAAGAGAGCCGGATGGTCAGAACAAGGACTAATTCAGAAGCAGAGGGACAGACATAAGAGCTGGAAGGGAACCCCAGGGACAGGTGGGGGCTGGAGAGGCAGGGCTGGCTAGGGAAGCCCCTGAGGAGAAGCCCCTGAAGACCAAGGCAGAGTTGGGGGAAGAGAGGGGTCCACCCTCTTCCTCTGCACTGACTCCTGCCCCCCTTCCCTCTCCCTGCCCCTGCAGGAATGTATGAGCACTTTTATTGTTCCTAAAAATAGCCCTTCTATAAGGGCTAAGGGAGAAGCAATTTTCTGAGTGGGGTCCGTCTGGGGCACGCCTGGCCTTTGGGGTCCCAGTCACCATGCTCCCCAGGTGGTCCCTCAGCTCCTCTCTCCCAGTGCAGTGCTTTGTTAAACATAAATGTGACCCTGTCCCTCCCTTGCACAAGACTGTCATAGCTCCTGGGAACACCCCCTCCCCTCCTCCAGAGCGACAGGCTCCAAGCAAAATGCTCAGCACACAGCCTGGAGCAGGGCTCACAGTCATCTTACCTCATCAGGGGCTAAGGGTGAGAGGCTGCTCACTCCCTCCATCCAGGCTCTTCCTGTTCTGGCCTCAGGCCTCTTTGCAGTGCCCCAGCCTGATTCCCTGCACCCCTCCAGCCTCCCCACTCCAAGCCTTTGCTCCTCCATTTCCTGCACCGTGGTGTCTTCTCTTCTCTCCTGTTCTTCCTGTTCTGGTCCTCCAGAAGCCCCCAGCCCTCTCCCCGGTCTTGTCCTCCACCTATCACTGAGACTCTCATCCCTCTCCCGTCCTCCTCACAGAGCAAGCAACAGGTTGAGCCACAGGGCCCTGGGCAGATGGGGCACCAAGGCACAGAGCCCTCCTCCAGTGAAGGAAAGAGTTGGTGGAGACACGGCAGGCTCTGGGGCCCCACGCACTCCCCTGAACCCGGACCTTCTTTGCCCCCTTCATGTGCCCTCCCCAGCTTTGGCTGTCTTTTCTGGACTCCGGGCCTGAGTCTCTGTCTCTCTAATCAGTCTCCAGGGGAAAGCCCATCCAGTCTCACCTCCTCCCCGCCTCCATTTTTCAGATGAGAGCGCCAAGCCCCAGAGAGGGGAGGCGATGGGCCTATGAGCCCACGGAATGCTGGCCATGGGCCTTGGTCACTCTGCCTCATTACACAGGGTCCCGGTCAGCAGGGCCACAGGCGCTGAGGCAAGCTCTCACACAGCCCACCTCCCAATATAGCCCACCTCTCAACACGGCCCACTTTTCCACCCAGCCAGCCAGGCAGGCAGGCTGGCATCCAGAGTTGTTTTCCTTTGGAGGGCCCAGGAAGCCAGAGAACAAACATCCGGAGTCTCTGGAATCTCTCCTACTTTCCTTCCTCACATCCCGAAGATCTGGGAGCCAGCGTGAGATGCACGCAGTGCACACACACACACACAGAAGCATACACTGGGCTGGGTAAATATGTCCGCCTGGGATATTTTGTGGGACTGTTGTGAATCCATGGGTCCCTTAGACCCCCGAAGCCTTGAAAAGAGGATGATGCCCTCCCACCAGACCCTCGGACCCTCTATACAATTCAAACTAAATTTTATCTTGGAAATGAAAATTAAAATAGTTTTTGTGTGGTTTTTCTGACTGCAAAATTCTGGATACACTTATCAAAACTGACCGCTCCTCTTAGGTCACCAGCAAAGCAGAACTCCCACTTTGCTGGCGACCTAAGTGTGCAGCCTGCCCATTAATGGTCCAGAGTGGCGAGTCCCTGCAGGCCATCACATGATCATGGCAGACTATGTTCCCTGGGTCACTGGGAGAATGTCCGTGTGAAAGTATGTAGGTCTGTGTTTCTGTGTGAATCTGTAACCCACATGGGTTGTAAGAGTGTAAACATGTGTAAGTACCCGTGTCTATGTGTGTGCACTGGCCATCTGCACGTGGGAGTGACCATGTGGGCCTGCCACTATGCATATGTGATTCGGGTCATTGGTGTCCATGTGACAGTGGTGTAGTGAGTGTGTGGCTGTCTGGGGAGCTGTGAATGCACTAGTGGGTGGTTAGTCTTGTCTCCAAATGGTGAGTGAATGTGTGGCTGAGAGTGGTGGAATCTGAGAGGGTCTAATTCTCCTCTGTGCACCCCTGTCACTTCTCCCATCGCCTCCCTCAGATGCGGGCTCATCTGCCTGCCCTGCCACACACCATATGTACTGGACAAGTCTTTGGACCTTCCTGGGATCAGTTCCTCATCCGTAAAAATGGTCCCTTCCCCCAGAGCTGCTGAGAAGATTAAACTGAGCTGTCAAACCTTGCCTAAGCTGACTCCCAACAGGGGGCTGGGGCCACCTGTGTGCACATTAGAAAGGAGGGACCCCAATTCTCTGGGCAGATGCGGGCCTGAGGGGAAAGGCTTGGTGAGGGAGAGCGGGCTCAGCTTGAGCGCCACCCCACCTCTGCTGGAGCTCCTGTGCAAGGTATAGCCTGCATGGTTAAGAGGCTTTGGCCTTGCAGGTGACCAAGAAAGGGCAGCTTCCTTTCTTCCTGCCCCACCTTCAGGTGTGCAGCCTGGAACTAGAGGGTCTCTAATTATAGGACTGGGGTAGACATATTCCAGATGAGACTCTGAGGACACTTACCCCTCCTCACTTCCCTGGGGCCCACTCCTCTCCACCTACTCTTCAGCGCTCCCTCCCCAAGGCCCAGGAGAAGGCCCTTCAGAAGCCACAAGGGGGACTGACCAGAGCTGGGATGCAGAGCTAGGCAAACTGGGGCCTCTGAGACACCCCCAGTTCCACCCCCATTTTTGGAAAGGGAGACTGAGGCCCAGAGAGCAGCAGGGACCCTCCCAGGGATACAAGCAAACCCAGGAAGTCCAGGCTTCTGTTTCAAGGCCTCTGTAGCTGGGTTTGAGAAGACCCAAGCTTTGGACTCTGTTGGCTCCTGAAAGTAGCCCAAGAAAGCAGGTAAAGGTCCCAAAAGACAGGCACTTCGACACCTAGCCTCAGCTGTGGGTATGAACTCCTATCCACCCCCACCCTCCCGACTGGGACCAGATCCCCCACTGGTGTGATTAACCAAATTATGGGACTTTTTCTTGAGCAAATTGCATCGGCCTAATTGAATGAAGCTGCAGGAGCCTGGGCTGGAGGCTGACAGTACAGTGGTAAGGATGGCAGGGGAGAGGAGGGGGCAGGAGTGAGTGGGCGGGAGGGGGTATCGCTGACAACACCAAGCAGGGGACAGAAGTTGGGGAGAGGGAGAGAGGAGGGCTGTGGGTGTAAGAAAAGAGGACGCCTCACTCAGCGCACCCTCACTGTGCTCCTACTGGTGCTCCTGTTATTTGGGGGCCTGGGATGCAGGTGTTGAGGTTGCTGCTCCCCAAGAGGCCATAGAGCATTTACCAAGTGCCAGAGACTGCATGCACTGGAGCACTGCTTCATGTAATCCTCCCAATACTTGAGGAAATTGAGGCTCAAGAGATAAAATGACTTGCTGAATGTCAGAGCCTAGACAGGGCTGTCTGACACCACAGGCCCTGCTCTTAATCAGCACCTATGACATCCTGCTGAAATGCCCACATCCTGCCTCCAGGAAGCCTTCCTGGTATTCAGAGAAGAGAGGAGCTCGCATCTGGGCACAGACACCATTTCTGTCCCCATTCAATGTTTCTCCTCATCTACCCTACAATGTTCATGCTCCCTCCCATGCTCAGCAACTGAGGCTGGGGCTGAGCCCACCTGAATCACATGCAGCCCTGTCACCTATAGCACAGCTTCAGTCCCTCTCACTGTCATGCAGAGTCCTGCACTATGTCACACTCATCAACCAGGACGACGCAAGGAGACACGATCCCTGTGGCCTTCACAGAGCAGGTCCCACCTGCTTGGTGACACACAGTCATTTCAGTGTCCACAGCGTCCCACTGTCCCACATCACTGGTTGTCACAGGGCCACACATACAGTGATCTCTCACTGTCACCCTCACTCGGAGTCTCCTATATTTTCAGTGCTGCACCCATGTTCCCAAAGCCACCATGTCACCCTCACACAGCACCAGACACAGTTCCACACTGGCTCTGTGTCACTGTTACATCTCAGCATCATCCAGGACCTCCTAGCCTTAAAAAACAAAAATCCAACGTTTCATCTATTTTAGAATTTGTCTAGCAGGTTTTTCAGTCTTCACCGGAAAGCTCCCCCAACCAAAAAAAAAAAAAAGTCTACCTTTGGTGAGATGACATCACGTCTGGGATTTGCTTTAAAATATTTCAGCAAAGCAACCCATGAAATGGGAGAAAAATATTTGCAAAGCTTTTATCTGATAAAAAGGTAATATCTGCAATATATAAAGAACTACAATTCAACAATGACAAAAAAGCAAACAACCCAATGTTTTAAATGGGCAAAGGACTTGAATCAACATTTTTCCAAAGAAGATATACAAGTGGCCAACCAACACATGAAAAGATGCTCAACTTCACTAATCATTAGGGAAATGCAAATCAAAACCACAATGAAATGTCACCTCATACCCATTAGGATGGCTACCATTAAAAAAAAAAAAAAAAAAAAAAAGAACAGAACACATTTTGGCAAGGATGTGGAGAAACTGTCCGTGAGAATGTAAAAAGGTACAGAAAACAGTATAGCAGTTTCTCAAAAACCAAAAAATAGAATGGCTGTATGATCCAGCAAGCCTACTTCTAGGTATACATCTGAAAGAACTGGAAGCAGGATCTTGAAGAGATATCCGTACACTTACATTCATAGCAGCATTATTCACAATAGCCAAAATGTGAAAGTAACCCAAGTGTCTGGTGCTGGACGGATGTGATCTGTCCATACACTGGAATATTATGTGGCCATAAAAAGGAAGGAAATCCTGTCGCATGCTGCAACATGGGTAAAACTTGAGGACGTTATGCTAAGTAAACTTAAAAGCCAGTCACAGAAAGACAAATGCCACATGATTCCAATTACTTGGGGTATCTAGAGTAGTCCAAGTCATAGAGAGAGAAAGTAGAATGGTGGGTACCAGAAGCTGGAGACAGAAGAGGATGGGGGGCTGTTGTATAATAGGTGCAGAGTTTCAGTTTGAGAGGAAGAAAGAATTCTGAAGATTGGTGGCAAAACAGTGTGAATGTACCTACCACAACTGAACTGTACACTTAGAAATGGTTATGATGGTAAAGTTTAGGTTATGTACATTTTACCACAATTTAAAAAAAAAATTTAAGCTTAAGCAAAGAAAAATGAAAGAACAGGTAGTGGGGAAGAGAGGAAGAAATGAGGCCAAATCCCAGCAACTGTTGAACTGGAGTGATGAGTATATGGCAGTTTTTTATATTATTCTCTCTGGTATTGTGTCTGCTTAAAATCATCCATAATAAAAAAATGTAATGTCCCTTTTCAGTGACCATGTCCTTCTCTGCAGCCCTCACAGCCCAACATCTCCAAAGGGCTCTGCAGGCTCACGTCTTCACCTCCCTGACTATCCCACACAGGCCAGTCTGACTTCTGGCTCCAGCACATCACTGAAATGGCTCCCATTAGCCTGACTCACCCACAGGGCCCAGCACAGCACAAGCTTCCAGTTCCCATCTTGCCTGTGGGCCAGCACCAACCACACACCGTCCCTCCCTCCCACTTGAGCCTCTTTGCCAGCTTGGCTTCTGACTTCACACCCCTGGTCTCCTCTGCCTCCCTAGCCCTCCTGCTCTGTCTCATTGCTGCTCCTTCTCACCTCCCCGGCCTCTAGACAATGGAATAAGGGTTTAAGGCTTGGTCCTCAGTCCCCACATCTTCTGTTGCCAAGCTCCCTTTCTCCATTATCTGAGCCAGGTCCACGACCTTAACAAACCCCCATGCCTGTCGACTCCCAGGTGTATCCCCAGCCTGGCCCTGCTGCCCACTGCACACCTTCATCTGGATGCTTCCCTTAACATGTCCAAAACAGTTCACTCAATTTCTGCCTCCTTGTCTTCCCACCCCACTAGTGCTGACCCTCCCCCTTGCCTTTGCCCATCTCAGAAACATCTCCACCATCCATCGCTTGGTTCTTCAAGCCAGAACCCTGGAAATTGTTCTCTGGTTTTCCCGCTTGCTCATCTTCTCATTTATCAGCAAGTTCTGTCATTTCTACTTTCAAATATCTCCAAAGTTGCTCCATATCTCTAACTCTTCTGCCATTCCATTAGCACAGGCACCACCATCTCCTGCCTGGGCAGCTGCAGGAGCCTCCAATTGCTCTGCCCACCTCCTATCTGCCTCCCCCTAACTTATCTCCCCTCCCCTGCCACGCACCGTGCACACTCACACACATACATACTCTGCAGCCCGAGTATTCTTTTTCTTTTCTTTCTTTTCTTTTCTTTTCTTTTTTTTTTTTTTTTTTTTTTTGAGGTGGAGTTTCGCTCATCACCCAGGCTGGAGTGCAATGGCACAATCTTGGCTCACTGCCACCTCTGCCTCCCGGGTTCAAGTGAGTCTCCTGTCTCAACCTCCTGAGTAGCTGGGATTACAGGCACCTGCCACCACGCCTGGCTAATTTTTGTATTTTTAGTAGAGATGGGGTTTCACCAGGCTGGTCTTGAACTCCTGACCTCAGGTGATCCAACCGGCTCAGCCTCCCAAAGTGCTGGGATTATAGGTGTGAGCCACTGCACCCGGCCAGAGCAATCTTTTAAAATCATCCTTTGGACGGTGTTACTTTCCTGCCTGAACCCATCGGTGCCTTCCCATGACAGTGTCCAACACAGTGTTGTGTGTGCACACTGCATATTGTCACAACCATTACAGAGTATCACACATGTAATGTCAGGCCCAGGGTCACACAGCATCACACGCTCACTTCCACACACTTGCTTTCACTCTATGTCACTCCTTTGCACACTCAGCCTCACTAGATCATATGTTTGGGACACACTCAGTGTCACAATTCAGTGTCAGACACTCGAGCCACAGACTCAGGACCATACCTCCTACTGCAGCATCATTTGCTCATGTTCTGTATTTTATTCTCATGGAGTCACACCCTCCATGTGCTCATTGTCACTTGCAGTGTCACATATGTGGTAGCAGGCAATGTGCAATGTCACACACTTGGTATCAGCATCACACAATCAATATCACACAGTGTCACAGTGTCACACACTTGGTGGCACAGCCACCGTGTACACATCTGCTATCATAGAGTGCCTCACACCCAGTGTCACATACTCAGTGACTCACCCACACACCACACAGTACCCTGTGATCATAGTCACATACTTGACATTACATGTCATAAGCTCTGTGTCATACGTGCAGAATGCCCCGTGTCCCACAGTGTCTCACTGTCCCTCTTGGCATCACCCTGGGTCCCACAAGCTCGGCCCCTCGTCCCCACCCCACTGGGCAGTCGCCAGGGCTGTTGCCCCGTGTCACGGCTGTTTCCTGTTGTTGTGCTCAGAGTCCTCAGCCTCTGCTTGTTCCTTCAAGGATTTCCTGTTGTCAGGGCCCCCGGCAGGCCTGGCCTGTCTGGGATACACACCCCTAAGCCCAGAGGCTGGCCAGCAGGAACCCTGGGCCCTCTGCCTCCCCACTCTAATATTCTGGCTGGATCCATAGGACTTTCCATCCTCCCCCAGTCCACCAACCTGGATACCCTATGTGTCTACACTGGTGCTGGCTCTGCTGGGATGGACAGAGGAGATCAGCTCCGGGCCTTGACCCAGTCCCAGGGTGTCCAGGACTGTGCTTCCCAGAACAGGGCTCCAGGGCAGCCTGCACAAAGCTGTTACAGTGACTAAACAACTGGCGGACAGGACCAGCCCAGTGCTGATCTACGGGGCTCCGCATGAAGCTGCTGGAAGCCTGAGAAGTGGGAGATGGAGGGCAGAGGACAAGGGTTCGAGGGTTTAAAGTTGAGGAAGACTTCCCAGACGAAGCGGCTGAGAGCCAGGAAACAGGGAGGAGGAGGAGGAAAAGGCAGCCTGAGGAGGGGACACCAGGCTGGAGGCAGAACCTGGAGGAGACAGGATGGACCAGGAAGAAGAAAGGAATGTGAGAGAGGCGGAGGACATCTGTGGGGTTTGGAGAAAACAAGCTCCTCTCCCATCTGCTCCCACCTCTCCCTCAGCCAGCACTCGAACTCAGGCTCTAGGCAGGGGCCTCTGGCACACCCTTCCCTCCTAGCCCCATGGACTGCCCCTAAAAAAGGCGCTGCCAAGCCCCCTCTCCTTCTGCCCCACCCAGTCTACAGGAAGGACATATGGAGGCCAGAGCACACGCTTCTCACACAGCCTGAGATAAATATTTCCCGGGAAACGGAACTTGTTCTCTCAGTGTTTACAGCCAAAGGCCAGGCGGGACTGCGGGGGGCAGGGCCAGCTGGAGGAACCTCAGCCCTGGGCCGCAGCATCTGGCCTGGGCACTGCCATCAACCTGCCTGCGCCTCTGAGCCAGCTCCTGCCTTTCCCTAAGTCTCAACTCCAGGTCATTGACGGGGCTGGCCCTCCCTGGGCCTAGGCCTGCCTGCAAGCCTGGCCTGGTCTCAGTGTGTGTCTTCTCTGGGTATAAGTCCCTCGTGCGTGATGCCTCCTCCTTTGGACTAGGCTTCTCTGATGGCAGGACCTGAGATGCCCATCTCTGTCTTTGCTCAGTCAGCCAGGGGTGTGGACAGTGGATGGGCAGGCAGAGAGACAGGCTGGAGTGGTAGCTGAGAGTGCCTCGCCGGCCCCAGGTCCCTGCACGCCCGGGGCCCGTGCAGCCAGACAGGTGGGCACAGACAAGTGGCAGGGCCTCAGGACCCCCATGGATACCAGATGCTATGGCCAACTTGTTGGCATCCACTCCCTTGGGGCCATGGGGCACTGTAGAGGCCACTGGCTCCTGATGTGCAGAATCAGGAGGAGGCAGCACATCTGGCAGTTAGGAGCACTCACTCGAGAATGTTAGATAAGCTGAAAAGTGCTGCCTCCAGTGCGGCCCCTCCAGCCTCACCCCAGGGCTCCTTGCTGGTAAGCTGTTCTCCTATACTCAGAGCCTTCGCCCCTCCCATTCCTGCCCACACTCTTGCACAGGCTGCTCTTTCCCCAGTGAAGCCCTGCTGCACCCACAGCAGCAATGGCAATACCCCCTCCAGCCTGGCTCCCACCCCTGCCTAGTGCTACCCCCACAGCTGGGCCCACATATTCACTGGCGGCCTCAGCCTCACCCTGACTCTGGCATCAAGCCTTCCTCAGCCCAGGACTCACAGGCAGAGCGTTTTGGAGCTGGGTTCTGAGCATGAGCCAGTCTCCTGCAGACCCCTCTGGGGCTGAGTCCTTGCTCCAGGCTCCTCTATCTGCTTGTTCCCAGTCCTGTTCTCGTCCTGGTTGTCCTCAGCTGCTGGCATCAGAAGCTGACCTCACAGACCTCTCTGACTGCCTAGCTGCTCTCTGGCTTCTTCAGTGAGTGCCCTTGACCCTCTCCATCCTTCAGAGTTCCAAGGTTGCCTCCTCCAAGTCTCCAAGACCACCCAACCCAACTGTGCCCCTTCTTGGAACTACTCCAGCCCTACTCACGGCCACTCTTGTTCATTCAAGAAATATTTATTGAGCATCTACTGTATACCAGGCCTTTGCCAGGCACCACATGGGCCCAAGAGAGACAAAGAAGACTCAGCCTCAGTCTCTGTCTCCTGGGTGTTTACAATCCCATGGGGAAGGACACATTACCCATAGCACCATGTGGGGTAACAGGTTTCCCAACTGTGGGCTCAGGGAAATGAGGACTGTGAGTGCCCAGGGAAGGGAGGAGACTGGCTCGGCCTGAGGTGGAGGGACTAGTCTGAAAGAACGTTACAAAGGAGGTGACGTCACAAAGGAGGTGACATTTCATCTGGGCCTTGAAAAGAGAGTAGGTGGAGAAAGAAAGGAAAGGTGTTCCAGACAGGTGGTCAGTGTGAGCAAAGGTAGGGAGGCAGGAGGAGTTGCTGTGTGCTGGGAGTGAACACAACAATGTGGCTGGAGCGCTGGATGTCTCAGGGCATGAGGGGACATGAGGGGACATGAGGGGACCCAGCAGACAAGGCCAGCAGTGCCCTGCCAAGGGGTGTGGTCTTTGTCCCAAGGGCAGCAATAGAGGAGCTGGTGTTGGGCGGTGCATTTCTGTACTTATTGTGCACGTCAGTGCCCTCATTCACATCTGCCTCTCGCCATGCCCCCACCCCAGCTAGGGCTCCCAAGCCCCCACCTGGGCCCTGAGAGCCATCACAAAGAGGGCATTGACTCACCGTGCTCAGTTCACCAACTTGAACGGCCCCAGCCCCAGCTTTCAGAGAGGCAGTAATGACGCGGAGGCCTGGCCCTGAAGGAGGATGCCAGGCTGAGCTGGAAGAGCCCCTCCTCCAAGCCAGCTGCTGGCATAGGGGCTAGGGAACCATCCCAGGAGGGTGTGCTGAACACATGCTTGCTTGGTGGGGTTGGGTCTGGCAGCTCTGCTCTCTTGGCTGCTACCCAGTCAGTGCCAGGAGAGCATGCCATGCCCATAGAACTTCTATAAGCCTCAGCCCAGCTCTGCGGAGCACCCTGTCTCACAGGGGTACAGCCTAGTCCTGGCTCTAAGGATGGCACCCTTGAGGGAACAGTGGGGAGGCTAACTCTCCCCAAGGACCTGCCATGTGCCAGGCCTGCGCCGGGCACCCCACACATACAAGTTTTGTAACTTCTCCCAACAGCTCTGTTTTGGTAATGTCGAATAACAGTGGTTACGTCCAATAATGATAGAGGTTCTTCTTTTTTTTTTTTTTTTTTGAGACAGTCTCGCTCTGTTGCCCAGGCTGGAGTGCAGTGGCACGATCTCGGCTCACTGCAAGCTCCGCCTCCTGGATTCATGCCATTCTCCTGCCTCAGCCTCCCGAGTAGCTGGGACCACAGGCACCCGCCACCATACCCAGCTAATTTTTTGTATTTTTAGTAGAGACAGGGTCTCACCATGTTAGCCAGGATGGTCTTGATCTTCTGACCTTGTGATCCGCTCACCTCAGCCTCCCAAAGTGCTGGGATTACAGGCATGAGCCACTGTGCCCGGCCATGATAGAGGTTCTTATCCCTGCCTGGCAGGTGAGGAGACTGACACTCAGGCTGACTGAGTGGCAGGCACAAGGCCACACACCTAGCAAGCAAGGGAGTTGGGACTTGAACCTGTGCTCATCTGACCCTGTGACTTTCCACTATATGAGGCCATCTTGGCTTCCCAGCTCCACCCTGACAATAGGGTCCCTCAGGCTCCCCAGTCCCTTTTCCCTCCAGCTGTCCCTATGGTCTGAGCAATGCCCTCAGCTCCCCACTCTCTCCAGTCTTGCCCTCTCAATGTTGGGAGCATCCCCTCAGGCAGCCCATCTCTTCCTAGCAGGGTCGAGTATAGGCCTGGGCACTCGGGTGGGGTGCTGGCAGAACCCAGAAATCCAGCAGGCCCTGCCAAGAGCCCAGGCAGACACTAACTGTTTTTGGGATAGGTGTGGGGATGGGGTCAGGACAGAGCTGAGGGCTGAGGAGCTCATGGCTTCGGATCCTCGATCAGAGGGAGGAGGCAGCAGGACCCAGCTCAAGGAAAGGCAGAGAGAATACAGGGGTAGGAGTAGGTGGGGCAGACCCAGGGAAGCTTCATGGGAAGGACGAGGCCAGTGGAGCTGAACAAGGAGCAGAACTTGAACCTGCAGAGGGCAGACCTATGGCCTAGGCAGCAGGGGCTGCCCCAGAGGCAAAGCAGGGAGCCTGGAGCCACACTCCTTCCCTCGGGGCACAGCTCTGGTTGCCCAGGAGGGTCTCAGCTTCGCCAAAGGCCCCTCCTTTCATGGCTCCCTGGGTGGATGACAAATCCAGTCTTTCCTGGCGTGTGGCCGAGGCTGCTGAGACACTGCAGGCTCCCAGGAACACCATCTGTCCCAGCTCTGGGGGGAGCCCCGCCCCATGGGGAATGCCATGGCAGTAAATAAATTAATAATGGCTTTCCAGGCCCTCCCCTCCCATCTCCCTTTGCCAGCTCCCAGCAGCAGGGCCCAGTCCCACTTGGAGGCACATTCTCAGGTCTTGGCCCTGTGTCCCAGCTGGGAACCTGTGCTGAGCCCTTCCTGTGCACCAGGCCCTGTGTGGGCAACATCTTACTCAGGGGCCGGGAAAGAGTGAGCCTCGAGCCTGAGACACCTCTAGGCTCCACTCCTAGTTCTGTTCCAATTCACTCACTGCATGACCCCTCTGGGCCTCAGCTTCCCCAAATGTGAAACAGGAATAATGGCAGCCCCTACCTCATAGGGATGTTGTAAGAATTAAACAACGGGGGTGTCGAAGGCTCCTGGCACACACTGATACAAGCAGCATCTTCCTCTCCCTCTCAGCTGGGCCTGAGCAGACTCTTGCTGTTCTGGCTGTGGGTCCAGTTCACACACACACACACACACACACACACACCCTCCTCTGTGCCAATCTTCAACATCAGCAGCCCACCTTGTTTGCTCATCAAGGCCCCTTTGAGCACTGAAGATTCCTATGAGGCACCCCTCACAGGGAAGGAAGGCATGGTTGGGGGGTGGGGATGGCACCCCTCACAGGGCAGGAAATGCGCGGGCTGAGCGCTGCACCAGTACCCATCCAAGGGTGGTAGAAGGTTCAGGAATGAAGAAAGCATAGTCCCCAAGCTCAAGGAGCTCACAGTGCAGAGAAGGCAAGGCAGACACACATATAGAGTCACGTGATGGAGAAAACAGGGTGCTCGTGGCACAGCACAGTGGGCGACAGACAGCAGAGCACCCCAGCATCTGACTGCCAGGGCAGGAGAGCTCAGAGGAGGGAGCATGAGCGAGCTTGGTCCCGTGGTCAAGGGGTAGAGAGGACTTCCCAGAGGAGAGGAGGCTAGAGCTGATCCCCGAAGGATTTAGGAAGCTGAGAGGGGAAGAGGCCAGCGGGAGTAGTTTGGGGGAGGCAGCAATGGATGAAGGGGGACAATGGCCAGGCTGGGGTTGCAGAGGGGGACATGGGGATGGGGAGTATGGAGGATTCTGGGGCAAGAGAGTGACAAGTTCAGGTCTGTGCATTAGAAAGATCCTCCTGGTGGCCACGTGGAGGATGGGGGAAACTGAAAGCAAGCAGCCAGTGAGTGGCCCAGGGGAGAGTTGAGGGGGCCTGGACTCAAGCAGGGGGCGGAATGGAGAGGAGAGGAACTCGGGAAATACTCAGGGCAGAGAATCAACAGGGAATTGTTGGGTGAGAGTGTGGAGGACAAGGGAGTAGTCTGGAGTGACTGCCAGGTGAGTTGGGAGGAGGAATCCTCATGGGAGGACTTCCAGGCTGGGGATATATGGGGTGAGGGGAGTTGGCCTTGATATGAGGGTGGTCCTAGTCTGGAGGGCTGGGGCTGGGATATGACTCCAGCCTCCCCGTCCTCCCAAGGGTGAGGGCACCACTCAGACTGATCTTCAGTCTGCGCCCCACCCCCTCAAGCCCACCCACTTCTCCCTCCACTGAGCTCTCACCTCTAGTCGGTCGTCTCTATTCCCTGGGGGTCCTGGCTCCTTTGCAAGGGGGTCCAGGCTGGCTGCAGAGACAAGAAGGTCAGGGGCTGAGGCCGGCCAGGCCTTCTCCCCTTCTCCCTAGCCTGCCCTCCCATTAGCCCCCAGCAGGCCCATGGATGGCCCCCTCCTCCAGGAAGCCTTGCCCGCTTGCACCTTGCTCTCTCCCCAGACTCCCTCCTTATTCTCTGCTTCCCATAGGCACCTGTGGCTCTGCCATATTCTCTGTTCCTTGACTCTGAGGACAGAGCCATAGTCCTTCTTTCCACCTAGGGCTTCTAAGGAGTGGAAATGACCACCTCTTTACTCTTTCTGAGGCCTCTTCCACTTCTGCTTCTCTCCAGGGAGCTCCACTAGCCCTCTCTAAGCCTCAGTTTCCCTATCTGTAAAACGGGATCCATAATGTCTACCTCACATAGTCACTGGGCCTCCACAGTGAGTTGGGCCTTTACTCACAGACAACCAAGGGGCTTCCAGCCCAGGTGTTGTGAGTCTCAAATGAATGTGAGCGCATGTGGGAGCCCCCGCCCCAGCCTGGCACCCAGTCATCTGGACTGGCATCAGATCCCCCAGCCTGTATCCCACCGGCACCACTTCCACAGCTCCTGGAATGCTGGCGGTGGAGACATTGCCACAGCAGCCTGGAGACACAACAGGGACCTGCCCACTCGTTCTCCAGAAGCCCACCATCCCGCGGCATTCCAAACCCCCAGCCTCTCTGAGGGGCACTGCCTAGGGCCTGGCTGCCAGGCTGCTGCCCCTCTCCACCCCCACCCAACAAGCCTACCCAGGCATCGGACAGGCGGCGGGATATTCTGAGCCTGGCTTCGTTCCCGTCAGCTGCTGGCCGCCATGCCAGCCTGGCGCGGGTGCAGGGGCTGATTTGATTTGGCAGCTTCAGCATCGTGTGGTGGGGACTGGGAGGGGGAGGGGGATGAGACACCCATCCCTGCTAGTCCCTGCTAGGAAATAAACAGCCTGAGGCGCTCCTTCTGTGAGCTGGGGGGAGGGCACAGTCTGGCATGGAGGAGGTTCTGGGTTCCCTGCTGGTGTCCCCCTCTTCTCGCCTGGGCACTGGATACCTGCCCACGACTGCTGGAATCTCTGGCTCTCCTTGGGTTGACCGTAGGGGTGACAGGAGCTGCACCTGGTGTGCGGAGGCTTGTGGTGTGGCCGAGGCAGGGTGTCTGGTTGTCCCACATGTCCCTTTTTCCTGCAGGGTCTTCCCTCTTAGCTGCGCCTGCAGCTGGGCCTGAGTGTCACCTCGGGAGACTTGGTCTGTGTGTGGTGTGATGGTCTAGGTGTGGCCATCTCCCGCAGTGACTGTGGTGTGTGGCTGGGCCTCTATGAGGTGCTGACTGCAGCCCAGGGTGTGGTGAGGTCACCCATGTGCCTGACTCTCCTGTAGGGCCTGGTATGTATTGGCCCTGGCCTGTTCCTTCCCTCTGTGCAATGACCCCACTCACCCAGCTGTGTCCGGCAGAGGAAAAGAGGAAATGACGAGGGTTGAGATAAGTGCCTGACCCCAGGGCCGTCCCTTTTATCCACAAAGCCTGAGTCTTCTTTTCCACCCACAGCCAGATGGGCCACCTGCTAAGCAGCCAGGGACAGCCCCTCCCCTCCCCTGACAGGAGGGAGAATCCAGCTCCCCCATCAGGCCTCCCATCACTCCCAGGACAGGTTCCTGCCCCCCAGCAGAGGCACTGCCCCGAGGTGGAGGCAGGCTGCTGGCTCCTGTCCCTCCCCAACCCCACCCAACTTCTGGTTCCCCGTCCAGCCAATTTCAAGTGTGGAGAAAGTGGCTAGGATAAGGGGAGTCTCAGCTAGGTATTCCCAGCTCCCCATAATCCCACCCAGCCTGTGTTTACCACTCTCCTATCTCTTGTACACAGGCCCCCAGGCCAGAGAAGTTCAGCTCACCCCTCCTGGACACTGGAATCTGCACCAACCCGCCAATAACCTACCAGTGCCCTGGAGGCCTGGACTCCCTAGCCGCCAGTTAGAGAACTGCTGCTGGAGAAACAGGGCTTCTGATGCCCAGACCTCTGCACTGTGGAGTCAGACCAGGACCCTAGTCCTAAGGGGCCAACAGGCCAGGGCTGTGTCCAAGCCACCAGCCAGGGAGGTCAGGGGAGGGTAGAGTCTGCTTTAGGGAAGAGTTAGCCTCTCATCTGTCACCTCCTCCCCATTGTCCCACGTCCTGTGGGGACCTCAGGGCTCTCCCCACCCAGCAACAGGAAGCTGAACCCCTCCTGGAGACATTGAAGGAGTGGCCCCAGGACTGAAGGGGGGACTCAGCCTTGCCCTTTGAGTCACAGGAGGAACATAGGCTCACAGAGTACAGTTGTCACAAAGGGGCTAGTTGGATGAAGACAGTCTTCAGGGGTCCTAAGGGGCTTCCTAGAGGAGGTGTGTGAGGCCTGACAGGAAGAGGAGGACACTGGGTTCCAGGGTGGCCTCCTGATGGTCTGACCAGTTTTCAGCTGGGATTTATAGACCCCGTGATATGCTTGCACATGTCTGTGGGTCTGTGTCTGGGCGCATGGGTATGCATCCCAGTCATGGAGGCCTGAGCTCTAGTCTGTGTCCCAAGGAAAGTGTCTGCCAGAGGCAGGAGTCAGCAGACAGCAGGGATAGTGAAGGAGAGAGGAGCTGGGCAAAGAAGGGGAAGGGAGGGCAGCTCAGGGCTGTGAAGAAGGGCTGAGGAGAGAAGCCCCCCACCACATTTCTGTAGGTGCCTGTGTGCTTAGCGCTGATCATCACAGTCAGTCCTCAAACCGTGGACGCCTGATGCCAAGGGCAGGGTGCACCCATGGCCCAGCGCAGAAGGGAGCATGGCACTGGGCTGTGCCCCAGCCTACTGTGCAGCTTTGGACAGGACCTTCCCTTCTCTGAGCTGGCCTCCTCATCGGAAGAATAAAAGGGTTGGACTTGGTGATCCCCCAGGGCCCTTCCAAATCTAACTTTCACTGGAGAGAGGCTTAAACCCAGAGAAAGCCACAGACGGAGACCTCACAGGGATGGGGAGGGCCCAAGGGCAAGTGCAGATGAGACCAGGGAAGGAGCAGCAGGAGGAAGCGGGTGGTCACAACAGGAGGGTCCAGGGAGGCACATTTCGGGCCTGCAGCTGGGGAGGGGCTCCCTGCCAGGGACAATGGAGCCTTGTGGAGGACTGGGGGCAGCTGTCACCACCACACCTGCTTCTGGCCTGTGGGAGGAGGAAGACAGAGGGGTGATGGACAGAGGCTCTGCTCCCTAACCTGAGTCCCGCCTCCACTCCTGCCCCTCAGGTGTCCCAGGGGAAGTGGGGGAGGTTGTGGGCAACAACGAACACCCAGGACTAGGGGAATCAGGAAGCCTGATTTCAGGCCCTGTTGTGCTGTGTGACCAGGGCCAGCTTTGGTCTGTGAACCTACCAGGCAGGGGAAGCCCTTGGACCTGTGCAGTGGTACTGGGCTTCTAAGGATCTATCGAGGTGGGCACTCTGGAAGGAAACCCTCCCCTGCAGCCTGGACCCCTCCCCAACTCTGGCCTGGGTGCTGAGGCATAGAAAGGACCCAGGAAGCAGTGAGACACTGGACAACTGGGCTGGCCTTCTGCGAGGCTGGACTGTGGCCTCACACACAGGGGAGGACCTGTCAGCACTTCTGGTGCCTGACCTGGGACTCCCTTCCTTGACCCCTTCTCACTGCCACCCTTGGGGCAAGAACAGGGTCTTCCCTCCTCAGCCTATACTGAGAGGGTGCTGACAGGACCCCACTGGCTGTCCTGGCCTCTGCCCTTGTTTGAGCCCTATGGACGCAGGGCCCTCGCAGGCAGGGTTTCATGCATTTCCATGTCTGTGTCCAGGAAGTATTCATGTCCTGTTTTCCCCCCACAGGCTGTCAGGGAAGGGGCAGGAGTAAGCAGGCCTCTCCTTCCTCCACTGCTGCCATTTCTGCCCAGAAACTTTGGAAAGGGTAGCAACCCCTCTCTCCGCCCAGTCTGAAATGGTTAAGGAATAGAGGCCAGTGTTGAAGGAAATTAGCCTCTTAGTCTGCAAGCTTTGAGAGTGGCAGGTCTCTCGAATGTACACACACCAGTTCTGTTGTGACAGGAGAAACAGCCTGTGTGATCCAGGTTGTAAAGGTCTCTATTCTCCTCTAAGGCCAGCCCAGCTTCTCCTGTCCTCCCTCACTGGGAGTGGAGGGAGCGCCCACCATTCTGAGCTATCTGTCTCCATTGCTTCTTGTTATGTTTTTAATAACTGAACATTGACATTAACAAGGCAGGTGGTTGCAGCTCTTCCCAGCAGCCCCATTTAGAACCATTGAATCATCAAACCATCAAATCCTAGAATCCTAGATTCACAGAATGTCCGTATCTCTAGCTCCTAGAGCCTCAGCATCTTAAAGTCTCAGAATGTCGGAATCACACAACCACGCATCCACACAGCCCTGGCTGGGAGCTGAGAGTCAAGGAATGCTAGAATTGTCCCAGTTAGAACCCCACAGACTGACAATTCCAGATTCTCAAAATCCTACACTTCTAGAGCTAGAGCTCATATATCGCTGGGAGATATTGACCCCCAACTTCCTCCTTTTACAAGTGAGAAAATGCAGCCCAGAAAAATGGTCTCATGCAAGAATACTGGAGAGTGGGGGCCAAGGAATGCCCAGCTCAGAGACTGCAAGATTGGACTTCAACATTATGATGTTTCAGGAAATGGCACAGCTTTTCTATTCTGAAATACCAGTATTGATGTTGGGGCGATACCGCTCTTCAGCTCTGCCTGTCTCCCTTTGCTCTTACTCCCGGCCCTCTCCATTCTTCTGGCCACCCTACCTTCCCGCTCCCGCTCCATACCACGAGCTCTCGGCCCCTCTTACCCTGAGCTCCTGCAACTCCCATGCCCTTCCTGTCTCCCAGTGGCAGCCCCTAGTAGAGGCAACCATGGATGGGAGGCATGCAAGGCCAACTCCCTTAGGGTGGGGGACAGGAAAGGCAGAATGCCTGCCCCCTGAAGCCACCAGCCAGAGTACAGGCTCTGCAGAGGAGGGGCCCTGCCGGCTCCTCTCAAGGGAGCTGAACAGGAAGGTCCTGAAGCCACAGGGGGTAGCCACATCAGAGGCAGCAGCTTCAAGGGAGCCTGATCCGAAGTTTTGGGAAGCAGCTGAGGCTTACAATTTACATTAGAACAATCACGTATGTTTAGCATTTTCATAAATTTACATTTTTACTCATTTTGGAATGTACTCAGACATTTTTGGATTTGAATTTTATTAAGTATTATATTTCACAGATTGTTTCGATTATTGAATTCTGAACACTCTGCCCAGGGCAGATCCCGAGTTCCCCATGTTACAGGTGACGCTATAGCAGCCCTGAGTGGGCTTCAGGTCTCCCTTTAACCTCAAAGCTCATGACCTCCTCCGAGGCTTTTCCAAGACCTTTTGGTCTTTAAAGAGCCCTGACACAGGCCCAGGCATCTGCCACTAACCCCTGTCTTCCCTCCTATACCTCTCAGAGACTGCACAAAACCCACCCAGATACCTGGGTGAGGCAGCATTCTCCTCCCTTGACCTTCATGTCTACAGCTGGCTGGCTCCCTCCACCAGCCCTGGCCACTCCATTCCCTCCCCTGCATTCTTTAGCCATTTCCCTGTCCAGGCCTCATCACCCCCTTTACCTGGGCCACACCAGCCTCCCCCTCAGTCTCCACACCATGGTCCAGGAAGCTCCCGAGCATGCAGATCTGATCTGTCATATCTCTTCCCTCAACTCTTCCCAAGGGTCAATTTCCCTCCAGAACAAGTCCGCAGTCCTTAACATGGCTTACAAGTCCTGCACCATCTTGCTGGGCCAGCTTCACCGCTCCCATACCCTGGACCCAGACGCCTGGCACCCAGGGGCCTGCTCCATGGAGCGGTGCTGCCACAGGCTCTCCTCCCTGTCTGCCACCAACAAACCTTCACAATAACCATTCTCTCCCCTCTGTCCAGAACTTTCTCCTGGCTTGACCCTTAGCTCTCAGTCTAGATTTGTTTCCTCCTGGAAGCTCCCCAACGTGCCCCACCCTCCCACTCTAGGCTGAAATAGGGGTCCCTGCTTTATATTACCACGGCCCCTGAGTTTATCTCTTTCGTTGCCCTCTCCACACACTCTACCAACATCACTCCCTGCTTCCCCACCTCCCCGCCCCCAGCCCTATACCCAGGTCTGTGCCACCTGCCATGGGGCTGATGCAACATTGCTCAGGCTTGGGGGAATGTGTGGGGATTTTAAGGCCTGCATCCTGCTCATCTCTTCCCACCCTCTCTGCTGGGCACATAGCAGGTGTTCACCAATGTCCACCTAGGAAGTCCTGGAAGTACACATGTGTAACTCAGACAGGAAGGGCAGGGTGCTCGAAGGAGGTAAGAATCCCTGGGCTGGGTGAAAATGGAGACTTCCTGGAGGTGGCATCTGGGAGGACCCTCCATATGTCAGTCCTAAGGCAGCAGTTAGGGACAGGCTTCAGGAAGTTCCCAGGCCAGCCCTAAGACCATCAGAGCAAATCATCAGTGGAGGACTAGAGTCTGCAATGAGGGGGACTCAGTGCCTCGGGCCCAAGATAGTGGCCACTGGAGGAGCTGGCTGTGCATTCAGAGAAGCCTTCCTGGAGGAAGAGCTACTTCTGGCTGACGTGGGAAAAGGAAGAAGGTAGAGATGAGTCAGGTTGGAGAAAGTGGTGAGGGACAGGGATATGGAAAAGAAAGCTCTGTATCTTCTCATCATTTACCCTTAGGGTGTCATCATTTACCCTTAGGGTGTGAAGATCAGGAAGGTGAGGGGATGGGCAGAAGGAGCAAAGAAGACTCAGGCAGAACGAAGATAACATCAGCACTGACGCCATGGTCAGGGCGGGTATGGATAGCTGGGGCTGGCAGGGAGCAGGTCCCCAGCTGTGGCTGGGAAACATTTCCTGTCTCCTTGCCAGGGGGGTCATTAATAATCGTTTACCCGCCGCAGGCAGCACGGAGGCCAGCCAGAGAGCAGCATGGTGCTGGGGCCAGAGCCCAACCTGGCAGCAAGAAGTGCTGTCCTCTGACACCAGCCCTGCCACCCTGCTGTGAGACCTGCACCAGTCACCTGACCCCTCTTGGTCTCTGGAGCTACTGGTAAAAGAAGTGCCTGATGAGATGCCTTTAGTCCCCTCTTCCGCTGGACCCCAGTTTCCCTAGACGGAGCTGGGCTGCCAACCCTACAGGGCAGTTCCGGTCATCTGATGATAAGTGTGAGCATCTGGACTCTGCCAGACCCAGCTCAGGACACACATGGTGGGTAGAGGAGAGACTCAGGCCCAGCCTCTGCAGAGCTCACATTCTGGTAGGAGCCAGACCCCAGCACCAGAGGGTGTACATGCGGAGCCCCACAGAACCAGGCGCCCCAGACTGGGGAAACACAGAAGGGTGGGCGACTGGCAGCATGTCTGGACACAGAAGGTAAGAGCTCCATGAGGCCAGTTTGGTCACCACCATGACCCCGGCACTTAAAACTGTGCCTGTCTGGTACACAGCAGGTGTTCCATAAAGACTTTTAGACAATCACATGAGTTAATCTGCTAAATGAGACATTTGTGAAAGGACCTTGGTATTTGGAAAGAACTGCATAAAAGATGATGAAGATGACAGTGTCAATGACGATGAAGATAATTCCAGCCAGAGGCAATGGGATAAAAAAGGTACCATGAAAGCTTGAGAAGGCTGGAGGCCCAGGGACGGCTACCCAAAGCCAGACAGTGTTGCCTGGGGAATGGTCAGCAAGATCCCTTTTGCCAGTCAGGCTACAACCTTCCTTAGCCCCAGGCTGCATTTCTCTGCCCACCCCAACACCCCCTTCAAGGTCCAGCTCAAGCCTATTCATTTCAGAGAACCTTCTGGAGTGTGACACTGTGGCATCGACCCCAGGCCCTTCCCTGACTGACTCAGACTTCTCTGAGCCTTCCAATCTCAAGGAATCTTGGATGTTTCTTCTCTCAAGCACTTGCTGGGAGGTGGCCCAGTAGGGTTTTCCCACAGCTCTCTCTGGAAGGCATGACCTCGATCCCCCTACAGACTGCATCCCCTACAGACTGAGTCAGACTAGAGGGTCCCCAAAGGTGTGACCAGCTCTCTCCTTTCAGATAAGTGTCTCTGTGAGGACGGGGACTATTTCTCCTCCATCTGACCTGGAGTGAACACAAATAGAGCTAAATCGAGGTCTTCCTGGTTGTCTCCAGGGGCTGCAGCCACACAGAGAAGGGGCGAGGGGAGGTGAACCTGGAGAAGCGGGTGCTTGGCTGCTCAGCTGCTCAGCCCGCTGACATAAGCCAGGAAGGGCGCTGGGCCACCATGGACTAAGACTGCAGAGCTGGCAAACTCCAAGCCCAGCCCAAGCTGTTCTTATACCGAGAGGCGCCACCAAAGACACCACCCAGGCCTCACCGCCTGCGCCGTATGCCTCCCTTCTGCGGAGGACGAAGAGGTGTAGTAAACACAGTGACCTTGCTGCCTCGTGCATCCTCTCCACACCCTCCTCCAAACCGGGGCCCCAAACACCAGTTAAACTAAGAGGAAAAGAACAAAGGTTCCCAGACCGCGGCATCGCCTGCCGCCCGCCTGTCCAGCGCCTGCTCCACCGGAAACCCAAAACAAAGGACTTGGTCAAGGCAAGGAGGATGAAGGGCAAAGGGTAGGGGCAGTTGGGGTTGGGGAGGCATGGAGAACATTCCAGGGCATCTCTAGGGACCTGATCAGGAGGGGAGCAAGGACAGGATGGCAGCCAAGCCCTCCTGCACACATGCGTCACTACACAGACATTTATGGGGACACCCGCTATATTCCACACGCCTCAAATGTTATAGACCTCATTCTTCACACACACCTCATGCACACACTCCCACCGCAGCACATTCTACAGTCCTCAACACCCCCAACACACACACCGCCAGCTCACTGTCCATCCCCCACTCACTCCTCACCACACACACACAACTCACGGGGAGAAAAGATCACATAATCCACCCGTCACACCAAAAAGTCACACAGCTCACACACCCTCACTTCACACCACACTCACACCGTCTCCCACCACGCACCTCACACACCTCTCACCTCCTCAACCACAGGCATATGCATCCAATTAAATTCAACACGCACGCCACCTAGACACAGAGACACATGCAGACACAGCCTGCATAGATAATGTGCACACCTAATGTCACACGTTTGTGGGCACACACAGCCCCTTAGCATAGACAGCCCTGCTGGCCCACTGCCTCCTCCCACCCCACCCCACTCCCATATGCACACGTACATGCATGCACACACACACACTCACACACTTGTCAACTGGCTCCTCACCTCAGACCCCTCAGCCCTGCCTGCAACCCTTTCCTGTCCAGAATCGCAGGAGCAGCCACCACACAGACACATGACACTCAAACACCAGCACTCAGGTCCTAATAGATATATTCCCCAAGCAATCCCAAGATGTGCCATAGTGACTCTAAGCCAGCCACCCAGGCTGCAAACACACTGGCACACACAGCACCCCCCTGCTCCAACTCCTCTCTGACAAGAGACCCAATGGAAACCATCAGGCCCCTGCAGTGGCCCTTCCTGGCCACACACAACAGCCAGTAACATACACAACTACATATAGAGCCCTGTATGCAAGCTGCCCCTACAACAACTCCACTGTACAATGACAGACATACAGCCACATACACACAAGTTCTCTACACACACAACAGCCACACACCCAGTTACCACTCCACAGCCACAACACTGCCTCCCCAGCCACACATAGCACACAATGCCATAGACCCACAATTCCCACATTTTCCATAATCTCCCCACAAATAATCCCACTCTTGATGACACATTCATACACGGTACAACACACAAGATTACACACAGGACACACACAACACATGCAACCCAGCCCGTGCTGCACACACAGAGGAACACCCACACAAACACATACACTCTAGACCCACCCAGCCTGGACACATCCCACCGCAGGTGACTGACACCAGATTGCAGTCTACTCTTTCCTATCTCAAGCCCTAGCCGCCCCCATCAAGACCAAGGCAGCTGGGATGAGGGGCTTTATAAGTTACAAAAGCCAGTGCCCACCGCATCATCCCCCCACCACCTCAGACCCCTGGGCACCGCCTGAGGGCAGCACACTCCACGTTCAGGCCCTTCCACGTGAGCCCACACCATGCCATGCCTGAGAACATGGGATGCAAGGGGGTCCCAGGGACACTAGCTCTGCTCTCTGAGCCTGCCCCTCCTCACCGCAAAGCAGAGGTAAGGCTTGGAGATCTCCAACACAGAGGGAGGGAGGGAAGGGATAGAGGAGTGGGTCCCACAGAGGAGGCCAGTGAAGCCCTGAGGGAAGGACAAATTTGCACTCTGGGGTATGGTCCAGGCTGAGCACTGAAGTCCAGATGTTTGGGTGGGAATCTGAGCGGTGTCTAGTTGAGGCTGTGGAATGGAGGTTTGGGGCTTGGGGTGAGGTCGGCTCTGAGGTGGGGTCCTGTAGGATAGCTGAGGGTTCAGGTGGTCCAGGTGTGCCAGGAGTCCCACATATATGATGAAGGTTCCGAGGCGTGGGCAGGGGTCCCCACTAATCTAAGGAAACGAAATTCGAGGCTTGGGCAGAGCTCTCAGTGTGCACTGCAGTCCCACCGTGGACTGGAAGCTCAGTGCTTGGGGTGGAGCCCCGGATCCGAAAGGAGTTCAGAGTCTGGGGTGACGTTTGGACTGAGAGCCGGGGCTTCAAGGGCTCTTGGTCTGCGCTGCCGTCCCAGCACAGGAGTAGAATTCAGAACTAGAGGAGGGGTCTCCTCCCTGAGAAGGGTTCGGGGGCTTAGGGGTGGGCGGACCCGGCCCGGCGCTCGCCGGACACCCCGTTCTCCTGGTGCCCAGCGCGGGGCCCCCCTACCTGCAGGCTGTCGGCGCATGGCTGCGGCGGCGGCGGCGGCGGCTCGTCCGGCTTGAGGAAGACCTGCTGGCCCCGCCTGAGGAATTGGACAACAGCGATGAGGATGTGGTGCAGCACCAGGACCATGCTCGCAGCCGCCCGCCCGCCCGCCCGCCCGCCCGCCGGCCCGGCCGCTGCGCTCGGTCAGCGCGTCCGCGACAGCTTCGCCTGGTCCGCCCGAGTGTCCGCCCCGGCCCCGCCCCGGCCCGCCCCCCGCCCGCCCCCGGCCCTCCCCGGCCCCGCCTATGTCCCCGCCACCGCGGACCGCACCTCTCTGCCCGTCGGATCCTCTGACCCCACCGGACCCCCGGCCTCTGTCACCGCGCTTCTCTTTCGCCCTGGGTTCCCTCGGCCCTTCCAGCTGGCCTGCTGTCAGCCTGCGCTCGCTGCCCCTCGCCCGGTCGCCACTTCTCTCGCATCTCGCAAGGGCCGCTCTCAGAGCCTCCACCCTGTCTGATCGCACCCTGTTTCCCCGCCACTACTTTGGGGCCCGGGGCCCAGCCAGAGCCCCAGGCAGAGACGGGCGCAGTGGGGTGGGGTAGGGAGGGAAGGAGAAGGAAAAGGGGGGCAGGGGCCGCGGACACCGCAGGAGCCTCGGGCTTACTCCTCTCCCTCAATCTAGGAGGCAGGGGGATGTCGGGAGAATGTTGGAGGCCGCTCCGAGACGGACAGGCCCTGGAGCAGTAGCCCATCTGCGAGGGAGACACGTGCGCACAGACACCGAGCGCACACACGGCGGCCGCGACTGACTGGGCCCTCAGGCCTGAGCCGGCAGGTCCGTTTTGCCGTCCCCGGAGCCGGAGAGGGTGCAGGCCCCAGTGCCACACGGTCCGCAGTTCCGCGGTGGGACCTGCGCGCCGGGAGCGCGTTTCTCTGCAGAGCGGCTTCTGGGTTCAGGCGCCTGCGGCAGCCGCGACGCTCCTGCGCCCCCTGCCGTCCCATCGCGGCGGCGCAGCCCGGCCTCAGTTGCCGGTTGCCCGGAGGGGCCGCGTCCGGGGGTTCAGTGGGTCACCGGGGTCATCTCCCTGACCGGACCGACCCGGTTCTTAGGCCTCTGCTTGGCATGAAAGCGGCTGGGGCGGCGGGAAGGGTCTGGACTGTAGGGTGCGCTTGGGTCTCGCTAGGCCTTTGCCAGCGACTTGCCGCATGACCTTGGTCGGATCCCCTCCCCCCACTTCCTGGGCCTCAGTTTTCTCATCTCCCTCACAGGACGGCCAGGAGGATCAAACCCGGGAATGCTGGGAAGGCAGAGCCCCCCGACAGCCCTCACTGTGGTCTGACCTGAATCTCCGCCCCCAACTGCACTGCCGGCCTCTCTCTCTGCAGCTCCCCTCCTCACCAACTCTTGGAGGGTGACTCAGTGAGCCCCCAGCCTCCTGGCCTCCCAGCCTCCCCACCTCAGTTAGGTGATTCATTGGGGCCCTTTCTCCCTGGGGAGTGATTTTCTCAATGTTGAGTCACTGTGCCCATTCTTGGACACAGTCCAGGCAGCTTGCACATAGCCTTGGCAGAGCCCGGCCACCCCACCAACTCAGGGGGCGGCCCTCCATGCCAGCATTTCTCCCACCTTTCCGAGGCATGCTCTGACATGCTCTCCCCTATTCACCCTCAGTGTCTCCCTACCCCCAGCACAATAAAGCTTGGGCCCTCAGCCTGGCGGGCCAGACCCTCTACAGCTGAACCCTCACTTGTTCATCCAGCTCTGACTCCCCTCCCCACGATTCCTTACATTTCTACTTCTTGCTCTTCTCACATCAATGACTGACTCTCACCTCCAGGCCTTTGCCCATGCCACCCCAACCCCAATACCCTCCCAGATCCTTCCCTCCTGCCTGTCATTTAGGGGCCATTTGAAGGCCCACCTCCTCTGGGAGGGCTTCCGTGGATACTACCTTATCCCTCTGGGTAGCCCTTTTTTGTGTCTTTCCTGGGAGTCACATCTGGGGACTTAGGAGAGGTGTAGAGTAAGCGATCTGGGCCAAGTCAATGTATTTTATTGAATCTTTGAAACAGGGGCAATTTATCCTGCTTATTAACAGTGTAGAAAAGATTACCTGGGCTAAGGTGTGTAAAGGTTCTGGCCCCAACAAGGCCTCCCTTCCTGTTTTTGGCCTCAGTTTTCTCTTATGTAAAAGGGGATGGCCCATGTAAGGGCTGCTGGAAGGACTAGGTCTGAGTCTGAGCTCGGTGCACAATTCTCTTGGTAAATTCTGAGCATGTGTCACTGGCTCGGTCCTGGGCTCTGGACAAGCCTGGGTGAGACACAGGTGCCCAGGAGGTATCTGTTACAGCCACTGGCCAGAGTTACTTGTTCTTCAGGGGAGGCCACCTCAGACCACGGTCAACAGCCGACCCTGGCCTGGCACTGCCACCATCTCTTGGGCTCCCAACTCCAGGCACCACCTCCATGGCACTCACCTCTTGAGAAGTTATTTTATTTTATTTTATTTTTATTTTTTTGAGACAGAGTCTCTCTCTGTCACCAGGCTGGGGTGCAGTGGCTTGATCTCAGCTCGCTGCAACCTCCGCCTCCTGCGTTCAAGCGATTCTCCCGCCTCAGCCTCCTGAGTAGATGGGACTACACACGTGCGCCATCATGCCCAGCTAATTTTTATTTATTTATTTATTTTTATTATTTATTTATTTTTTTAGACAGAGTCTTGCTCTGTTGCCCAGACTGGAGTGCAACGGCGCGATCTTGGCTCACTGCAAGCTCCGCCTCCCGGGTTCACGCCATTCTCCTGACTCAGCCTCCTGAGTAGCTGGGACTACAGGCACATGCTGCCACACCCGGCTAATTTTTTGTATTTTTTACTAGAGACGGGGTTTCACCATGTTAACTAGGATGGTCTCAACTACTGACCTCGTGATCGGCCTGCCTCGGCCTCCCAAAGTGCTGGGATTACAGGCGTGAGCCACTGCGCCCGGCGCCCAGCTAATTTTTATATTTTTGGTAGAGACGGGATTTCGCCATGTTGGCCAGGATGGTCACGATCTCTTGACCTCATGATCCGCCCGCCTCAGCCTCCCAAAGTGCTGGGATTACAGGCGTGAGCCACTGTGCCTAGCCAAGAAGTTATTTCTTAAGTCTTACTTGAATCTCTCAAACTACAGCTCAATGACTGGGGTCCCTGGTGTGTGTTCTATCTGTCCCTCGGCTCAAAGAGTCTTTCTGTGTCAACCTTTCAGATCCAAGCATTCCTCAGAGGGTTTGAGTCCTAACTGTGCCATAGACTTGCTGTGGGATGCTGAGCAGGCCACAGCACCTCTCTAGGCCTCTGTTTCCCCATCTGTGAAATGTTATTACACTAGATTCAATAAACAAGTGCACTGCTTTCTTTCAGTGCTTGGTAGAGTGCAGAGCCCTTTCAGAAAAACCCTCTCACACAATCCCTGAAATTCCCCAACCGGCGCCCTCCCTGAGGGGCAACCAAGGCTCCTTGAAGTTGGCACATTTAAAGGCCTTGCCGAACTCTTATAGCTAGGAGTGACCCCGTTCCAAGGACTCCTCTACTCACACAGAGATCCCTACCTCACTCCAACTCCACAATCTGTGATCCTGTGCTGGGTTCTCACCCTGACTCATGTTAGAATTGCCTGGGAACATTTTAAATGCTGACATCTGGAACCCCCATCCCAGATGTCTGCCAATGTCCCCAGGTGATTCTAATTTGCTGCCAGGTCAGAGAACCCTGGAGTAGATAATTCTCCTCCCAGGGTGACCTCTGTCCCATGGAGCTGAGGGCCAGAGCTGACCCCTACAGGCCGGTGTGTACATCTGGGACTGGGAGGCTTTCACATGCATTGAGCACATACTGTGTGCCTCACATGTCATCTTCTCAACAATGATATAAGGTGGGATCTATTATTAGTCACATTTCACAGGTAAGGAAAACTGAGGCACAAAGTAACTTGCCCACAGTCACATAGCTAGTAAGTAGTTGAAATTCAAATCCAGGCCATCTCACTCCAGTCTGTACCTTAAATACATTCCTTGCTTCTTGAGCAAAAGCAGGTAAGGAAATCAGATTTCCCAGCTCCTCTTTTGTCCCCAAGAATGCAGTGGCTGAGGGTCCTACTATCCCGGTGTCTGTACCCTCTGCCCATCTCAGACACCAGGAAGCTCAGCCCCAGCCCCAGCTTTCCTCCCAGCTTCAGCTCAGGAATGCCTAGCCCAGCCCCTCTAGCCAACTCTTTTGTCTCCCCACCTTAGAGGCCACTTGGCCTGGAAAAGGTGACTCAGCTGTCAGCCTAGGTCCTGGGCCCACTCAACCTCAGGCCCTGTCCAGGAACCAGCCCTGCCTTGTTCCTAATAAAAATTACACCTCTCATTGGTAGGGACTTGTGCTGGCAAAGCATTTCCTCACCCAGGCCCCATCCAACAGCCTCAGGAGGCACAGCATTAGCCCCATTTTACAAACAAGGAAACTGAGGCTCAGATAAATGTAGATGCTTACTTGAGATGGCACAGCTGGTAACTATAGGAATGTGAACCCAGGCCTATAGATTCCAAACCCAGTGCTCTTTGCACCAAAGATGAGCAGCTACTATGTAGCCTAGCACACCCCCCCTTCTCAAACCAGGGCAGGTTCACTCTGACCATGTTCACCCTCTGCTCATAATCTTCACTGGGCTCCAAGGCAACATCCAAACCCAGTATAACATGCAAGGCTCATCCTCATGTGACTTTTTTCCTGCTGCTTCTCCTACCACTTCCTGTCCAGCCATGCCTGACTCAGCTGTGCCCTGAACCACCCTGAACCTCTAACTTAACTTTTCTTCCACCTCCTTGCCTTTGCCCAACCTGTTGCCCTCCCATTTTGAATACCCTTCCAAAGGCATATCTGCCTGCCAATATCATACTTTCATTCATTCATTCATTCATGCCATAAATATTTACTGAGAATGTACTCCATGCTAAGTTTTGAGGGGAAAGAAATTTGAAAGTTAGATTCAAGATGCAGGAAGAAAACTGTCATCCAACGAGAAGTAGCCCCCACTGTCTCCCCAGTCTATAATGCCCTCTTCGTCCTTCACCTATCCCCCAGCCCTCCCTCAAGAGCAGTGCATGTCTGATTCTTCCCTGAGTCCCCATGTTCCAGCCAAGCTGGGAGCCCCGTGATGCCCAGTGAGCTCTGGTGAAGAAGCACCGTCTCTCCATCTCCCACACGTGGTCCCGGCAGACACTCCACATACGGTGAGTCTTTTCCTATCCCCCACAACGACATGCCTGCTTCCAAGGGCCTGTCTGCTGCCTGACATGCATCTATCCTGTTGCCATGGACCATGGTTACACGCCCCCACTGGAAGCCCAGGTTCAAACCCGAGCCCTTCCCTGACATGCTGGGTGACCTCAGGCAAGGCTTTGGCCCTCTCTGACCTCAGACTTCTCACAGCAGCTGCGAAGCTTGGCCTGCTTCTCTTTTAGTGCTCAGGAAGCTGAGGTGGAGGAGGCAGTATCCAGGCAGGCCTCCCTGGGCAGAAGGTACCTCTCCTGAGCAGACAGGCCTACCCAGGCACCAGGCCCAAATATATGGGCAAGGACTAGATCCTGGTATTGGAGGACCCTCAGGAGAGGCTGCGTGTGACTTGCTCTCTCTGTGACCTGGGCTATAGCCCATGGACTAAAAGAGGTCCCCACTTCCAAGGGCTCTGTGAAGGGACAATCCAAGATGCTTCCTGGAACAAACTAACATCTCTGCAGGTTCTGCCTCCATCCAGACAAACCCTTTCCTCAACACTCCAGCCCTGGAGAGGGCACGGGTGTTCACCTGGGCAGGGGTGAGCCACCCTTAGGCCGCTCTGTGCATGTGTGCATGTGTGTAAGACTGTACACAGGCTTGTAAACATGATGTGTGTGAGGGTGGAAGAGGGTGTGAGCACAGGTTTGTGTCTTTGTGAGGGTGTGTGATACTGCAGTGGTATAGCTGAACTTGTATGTGTGTACACAGATATGTCTGTATATCTACAGGGGTTGGCATGTGTGCATGTATGCAGATAGGCATGTGTCTGTGTGCAGAAGTGAGTGTATATGCACACACGCAGGTATATGTGTGCAGTGGTGTGTGTACACAAGTGTCCAGGAATAGCATGCGCGTGCTTTCACGTGGGAATGTGTGTACAAGTATGCGACACATGTGTATGCTCACATTCACACCTGCCAGAGGTGCTGCCCATGGCCACCAGTCCAGGTCCAGCTCTGTGTCCACTGGCTATAGCTCCAGATATGGGAGTAGCCCTCACAGAGAGAGGATGTGGCCACGGGCAGGTACTGGGGACAATGTGGATTTCAGCTCCTGGTGGGCAAGGCCTGTTCCCAGAGCCCTGGCAGCAGCTCTGGGTCAGGAAGGGCACAGGCTGAGTGAACTCAGGCCCAGGAGATGGGGACTGTGGGGTGGGTCAGCCACAGGCCTCATCCATTTTCATGTGATTTGCATGCATGTTTGTCTTGTCTTCAGCAGATGGCTGGCCCCATGACCCTCTGGGGGAAGGGAACCCATAGGATTCTAGTCCAGGACTAGTCTAAGACCTGCCAGCTCACAGGGGCTAAAGTCCAGGGGGCTCGAGCCCCAGCATACTTTAGGCTTTAGTCTCTGCTCCTTATCACCCATAGACCCCAAGATCCTTCCTTTTCACAGGCTTCCCTGGGCCACAGAATCATACACACATACACCCCTATGCACAATTGGAGTATTTCCATAGATACACGTCCGTGTTCCTATCACACCTACACCCCAGTCTTCTACACAGACACACATCCTCAAGCACATGCTCACACAGCTCCTACACAGAGGCCCAGGTGGCCACGCCTGCTTCTGTGCCTCCTCTTCGATGCCCACACTGGCTAGAGTCATCTTTTCCACACCCAAGTCTGACTCTACCTCACCCCCACCCATATGTCTTCCTATTGCCAGCAGGACAATTGGAGCCCTGGTCCTGGCCTTCAAGGCCTTCCAGGTCCTTAAATCTGGGCAAAGCTTCCTCTCATGCTGTGCCCACACTCTGCCTTCTTGCCACACTCCCCATCACTCACCAACACTTCTCATCACGGTCTGGAAGAGCTCAACCTTCCCACCATGCTGTCAGCTCTGTTTTGCTCACTGCTGTTTTACCCCAGCAAATAGAAGAAGTCTCGACCCAGAAGAATTGCTCAAAAAGACATCTACAGACTACAGAAATCAGTGGTGGAACTGCCTCCCAGCCAGGTGTGCCCCCTTTTGTAGAACTTACCCAGCTATATTTGTGTCCCTGTGTGCCTCCCCCATCAGACTGGGGCTCCTCTAGGCAGAGACTGAGTCTGATTCGGCTCCATATGTCCGTGTCCAGTATAGGCCAGGAACAGAGCACAGGAATTGGGGGTGGATCAGAGGCAATGCCTAGCGTGCAGCGACCCCCTCTATGAGGCCCAGGGATGTCTGGAAGGTGGGGCTGGCGGGGCCACCTGAACCAATTACACAAAACACGATTGTCTCAAGCAAGTGGCCTCCAGACTACTTCCTCTGCCCCATCTGAACCACTTTCTGGAGTCACTCTAGCCATTCAGCCCCTACCCTGCTTGCATACTCCCAGGGGCAAGGAACTCACTTTCTTACCAGTCGGTTCCTTCCCATGTGGGATGGCTCTGCCTGACATCAACTCCTCCCACAGCGCCATCCTGTCAACCCCTGATCATCCTGAGCCACAGATTCCCATGGAAACCAGAAAGAAAGATGAGCAAAAGGAGAGGCAGATGCCAGCTTTCTCAGCAGCTCTAACAACCTTTCCAGCTTTGGGCAGAGTTGGGAAAAGGAGCTCTTGCTTCTCAGCCTACCCCAGGGACAGAGGGCTCCCCCAGCCCCAACCGCCATCCTTGGGAACCTGGAGCAGCACAGAGACAGCCCCAAGAAACCTTTTTTTTTTTTTTTAAGATGGAGTCTCGCTCTGTCGCCCAGGCTGGAGTGCAGTGGTGCAATCTTGACTCACTGCAACCTCCACCTCTCAGGTTCAAGCAATTCTCCTGCCTCAGCCTCCCGAGTAGCTGAGATTACAGGCGCCTGCCATTACGCCCGGCTAATATTTGTATTTTTTGGTAGAGACAGGGTTTCACCATGTTGGCCAGGCTGATCTCGAACTCCTGACCTAAAGTGATCTGCCCTTCTTGGCCTCCCAAAGTGCTAAGATTACAGGCATGAGCGACCACACGTAGCCAACCCCAAGAAACTCTTCAGCAACCTCCACTGAGCCACATCCCCTCGCTGAGCCCCCATTGTCTCCACCCTCTCAAAAGGTTTCCCATCCACAGAGCCCTTGCTTCCATCCTAAGCCCCAGCCCATCACTAAATCCCCAGCCCCTTCACTGATCCCACACCCCTTATTGACCTCCACTCCATCTCTCATCCCCGGTGCCCCACCTCACCGCAGATAAAGGTCCCAGTACTTCCCCAATCTCCTCCCCTTAGTGGCACCTCCTGCCATCCAGTCTGAAGAACTTGAAGGGGCTGCTCTGACTCTAGCCCTAGGAGTGCCGTGGATATGCCTCCTCCTGATTCTGGTAGCAGGCTGGGTAGCGGACGAAGGAGGCAGGCTGGTCCTCTGCCAAAGGCAGCCACCCAGACCCCTTCCTGCACCACCAGACAGCTGCAGCCCTGAGGCTGCTCGGCTTTCCTCCACCTGCTATTCTGGGCTGGCCCCACTCCAGGGGTGCTTCAGGCTAGAGTCAGTCCCTGACCCCAGTCCCCGCTACACACACACACACACATACACACACACACACAGACATACATACACACACACACACACACACACATATACATACACACACACACACACACACAAAGGCTGCTAAGAGCTGAGCCCAGCAGAAATACCAAGGCAAGAAAGTCTAAGCAACAGGGACTAAGGCCCCATGCTCTGAACACTCCCTGCTAACTCAGAAACCATCACACAGGGAGGCCCCAGTCTATGGCTTCAAGGCTCCAAGAACTCCCGGAGCTTCATGTTGTTAGAAAATCAAAGCCTCTATTATAACACCCCATCATTCAGAGAGTCTGTGCTTCTTACATTCTATGAATGCGAGAACCTGGGGTCTAGAGAATGCAGAAGCCCAAGATTCTAACATTCTGTTGTCCTGACTGCCTGAGATGCCTGATTGCAGGACTCTAAGACTCCAGCACCTGGTTTCTATGCCCCTGAGAACCTAATGGTCAGTGGGCTTGAGTCTCTGTGATGCCAGGTTAAGGGGAGGGCAGCAGCAAGCACCTGTGTCTGCCCGCAGTTGGGGATACCAAGGACTGGGATTGGGATAGCCCAAGGAAATGAACACCCACTCCTAGCGGGTGTCAAGGGAGTGATGGGTGTCCTGGAGGGGGGACGCAGGGAGTGGCCAGGGTCTGGGTGGGTGACTCAGTCTAACCCCCGTGCCAAACTCTCCAGCTGTGTAACCTTAGACAAGTGCCTCCTGGAGCCCCTGTTTTCTCACTTCTAAACTGGGGATCAACTGGCCTTCCTTGGAAGGTGGCTGTGAATACATGAGAAGAGGCTCAAAAGTACTTAACAGAGAGCTTGGCGCTCTCGACAGCTCAGAAAAGGATGTTGCTTGTTGTCCTCATGCCCTAGCAGGCCTCAGCATCCTCTGGCAGTGCCAGTGCCCATGGCTTGTGATAAGGGATGTTTAACCCTTTCCTGGTTGCCCAAGTGACATGAGACTCTGTCCTCAGGCCCCCACCCAAGTCTACCTCATCTCGTCTCCTCCCTCCCCACCTTCCCTGGTGGCCTGAAGTCCTTAGTGCAGAAGATAGGCCTGAAAAGAGGGAAGAGCTGGGCCCTAGCACCAGCAAGCTCTCCTACTTCTGAGCCTCAGTTTCCTCATCTCTACAATGACAGAGTGGGGCTTTCCATGGATACGTGCTGGCCCCAGGGTTCAGGCTGTGTGGCCATGGTGGCCTTGGTGGGCAGGCCTGGCAGGGAAGAGGAACCAGTGGGAGCCCCTCTCCTGGGACCAAGTGACAGGGTGGAAGTAGGGAGCAGCACGAGAATAAGCAAGGGGACCCCAATGTGGCTCCCTACCCAGCAGCCCCAAATGTTAGAAAAGAAATTTATTAAGTCCATCCCTTTGTACCTGGCAAGAATATACCTCCCAGGAGACAGAGTCTCTTCTCCATGGGCCCCTCAGCCTGCCTGTTTTGTTTTGTTTTGTTTTTTTGAGACGGGGTCTCACTATGTTACCCAGGCTGATCTGGAACTCCAGGGCTCAAGTGATCCTCCTGCCTCAGCCTCCCTAGTAGCTGGAATTACAGGTGCAGGCCATGGCACCCAGCTTGACCTGGCTGCTTCTGGCAGAACCATATCCAGATATGGCCCCTGGTCCTCCCTAAATACTCCAGCATATGTGAGGTGCGTGCAAGCCTCCAACCCCTTGCTTACACCATTCCACAGGCCTGAAGAACCCTCCTCCTCCTCTCCGTCAATTAAATTTTAAACAACTTTAAAGGGGAAGGGAGGGGAATGTCCATTGATGACCACCTTCTAAGTGCCAGATCTATTCTTTCATTTAATCTTCATGATATTATTAGCCCAATTTTACAGTTGATGAAACTGAGGCCTTGGGACCTGAGGTCATTCGTCTAAAGTCGTGCAGCTAGAAATGGTGGAACAGCAATTTCAACACAGCCTCTTCCAGCTCCCAAGCTTGCACTTCTTGCAGCAGGCTGACTCAGGGAAAAGAGCCCAGGGCCTCCCCCAGCTCCTTCCTTGGCTTCAGGGCCACACTTGAGCAACTCCTCCCAGCCCAACAGTCCCCCCAGCTCCAGAAGGTAGAGACCATGGTCCCCTCCTCTCTTGCCTCCTCAAGATGGAGGCAGCCTAGAGCCTGGCCACGCTTCCTGATTGATCGAAAGGCACTGTCTCTATCGGCAAAAACTCCCGTGGTGGGACTGGGAGATGTGGCATTCTGTTTCTAAGCACCCGTCGCTATGGAAGCCAGGTGCTGCCAGCCCAAGGCCTAGCAACAAGGCACGGTGTAGGGTGGAAGCCATTGTTGGGGGCTTCTGAGGCAGCCAGCAAGAGAGAGGGAGGGTGGACTCCATCTGTTCTCCGGGCTGGAGGGCTGGACCTGCTGCCTGGCTGGGCTCTCGAGGGGATGGAAGCAGAGAGGTCAAGACCAGTCAGGCCCTGAGAGACAGAGGCCCAGAGATAAGAGCAGAGAGAAGTATATAGAGAAAAACAAGGGAGTTCAGAGACATGAAAGTCAGAGACATCATCAGACAGTGAGAGAGATTCGGGAAGGTGGAAGAAGATAGGAGCTGGCCAGACTCGCAGAGACTGCTTAGACAGAGACCAGAGGCAGGGAGGTCCTGATTCCCAGTGGGGCTCCACTCCTGACTCCCAGGGAGGGAGAGAGTGTGCCAGGGAGTGGGGGAGAGTTGCAGGGGAGTGACAAAGATGGATAGAGGCATGACAGGAGGAGATAAGCCCGAGGCAGGAGGCAATATAGAGACAGTAATAAAAGAGAGGAGAGAACTGGAGAGGGCCAGGCGGGTGACTCGGACGCGGAGACAGAGCAGACGGCAGTGGGGCAAAACAGCAGCAACACCAGGTCAAGGGCACTCAGGCTACCAGAGTCCTGAGCTGGCCCCAGTCCTGGGACCCTCCTCCTTAGTCTGTCCATCAGTGGCATGGGTGTTACCCCCCAGCCTCGCCTGTCCCCTAGAACACAGAATCATCTGGGCACTGAAGAGATACTCTGGAGGTCAGAGGTCACATGTTTCTCTTACCCTCAAGGGGACAGGTCTTGCCCAAGATGGAACAATGAGGCAGTGTCTGAAATAACAGGAAGTCAGGGCTTGGGAATCCCAGTCCAGAGGTCCTTGCCCACCCCCACCCCAAGTGACACCACTCCTAGTTGCCTATGGGAGCTCAGTTAGTGCAGAGAGGCACATTTGTCCCTGTACCAGGGTGAATGAGGAGATGACAGAGCCTAAGATGGGACACCTCCATAGGGGGTAGAGCTCCAGCCCTGGGATGTTTACTTCCCTCTTTCTCAATAGCAGGACCTGTGTCGGGGCCCTGGGGACCCACCAGTGACCGGTAGAACACAGCTGCCCACCCAGTGCTGGGACCAGGGGAGGCACGTGCCGGAGAACCCTGAACAGCCTAGCTGCTCGGTGTCAGGGAAGTGGCAGGCACTTGACAGGCAACATCTCATTTAACCCTCACCAGAGCCTGTCACAGATGAGAGGGCTGAGGAAAGTGATTTGCCCTGACCTCCACCCTCCAGCAGGTGCCTGAACTGAGGCTCAATCCCAGCTCTCTTGAGGCCAGTGCAGGTGGGAGAGCCTGGGGGAGGCTCCTCCACTGGGAAAGAAGCAGCCAAGAAGCAAGGTGACCAGGCCTGCTCAGGAGCCCCTCCCAGAGGGAGAGTGTGGGGTGGCCTGGGGAGGGTCCCCAGCCCTCCTCCAGCCACCACTGCTCCTAGCGCCAGACATCTCCTCTCCCCTCATCAAGATGAGTGACAGCATGCTCTCCTCTGCCCCAAGCTACCTGTCCCTAGGATTGCTAACACTGTTAGCTGCACCTGCCAGCCAGCCCTGGGAGCTCCTGTGCCCTCAGAGGCACCTGGCTGCTCTTGGTTTCTCCAGACTTACTGGAGGAATGAGACAAGATGAATTCAGCACCCACTATGTGCCCCTTTACATTTCTTATCTCATCATATTGTCTGTCGAGGTCTCCAAAGGCTCTGAGGTGGGCTTGCCTCACCTCCCCGCAGCTCCAGCCCCTGGTCCCCCTACCCACCCACCCCCGACCACCATAGTGTGACTCTTGCAGCACCCACTGAGATCTGCCTCTAGGGCAGGGCGGGATGGTAGCAGTAGGCACACAGGTGCCTTGGAACTGGGAGTTTGATTCTCAGCCTCTGTAGTCCCCAGGTTGGGGACAGTGGGGGAATCAGGGGAAGGTGTGGGGCTGGCAGGTGAATGGCAGGAGGAAGGCAGGAGCAGGGGAAGGGAGCCAGGGGAAGGTGGGCAGCGGCACACCAGCCTCGCCCCACACATACCCTGTACGCACTCAGAGACTATGCTGCTGCCCAGAACATCGACCCACGGCGCCACACTCCCCTGGGCCCCAGTTCCTGGAAGGAGGCACTGCAGGGATGATCGATCGACGGTCTCCCAGCCTCCCCTTTCCACTGCCTGGAGGCTGCCGCCTCCATGCAGCTCCCCAGCCGGCCAGTGCCACAGCCAGGGTGAGATGGCCTGGGGACAATGAGCTTGGGGCAGCCTGGGGACAATGAGCCCTCTGCAACCCAGCATTCTCCTCACTCCTTAAGAACCTGGCCCAGGTAGATGGATGGTACAAGAGCCAAAATGGTGGCTCCTGTTCATGCATGCGCATGAGTACTTGTGCATGTGTGTGTGTGGGTGTGCACAGGTGAGTCAGTAGAGCAGGAGCTGTGAATGCAAGATGTGAGCCATAAGGACCTGGGTTCAAATCCCAGCTCTTCCATTTCCTGGATATGGAGCCTATGCAAGTCACTTAACCTCTCTGAGCCTGAGTTTCTGTATCGGTACAGTGGAGTGATGAATGGGATGACACATAGGGCTCTGCAACAGTACTTGCCATACAATATTCTTTTGATACACAAGAGCTTTTATTAGTGTTACTATGAGTGTGCGTGCCTGTGTGTGCATGTGCAGGTGCCCTAGGGAGATCCAGGAGGGATTTCTGGTACTCCAGCAAGGGAGTGCAGGGTATTCCCCAACCTTCGGGCCTCCCAGAGTGGGGGCTGCAGCCAAACTCTCAGCTTAGCCTCAGAGGAAGACCTGCTGTGCCCCCCTTCTCCCCATTTCTCCCCAGACAAAACCACCTGTGCTGGGCAAGGCTGCGTGGGGAGATGGATGGCTTGGCGGCCACCAGGCAGGACTGGTGATTAGGAGGCTAACAGCCTAGCATCCGGAGAGGAATGGGAGGGAGGTTGAGCTGCGGAGCCATCCATCAAGGCTGGCAGGCCCAACCATGCTGCACAGCGGGGTGGGAGAGGCAAGGGGAGAGCCGCGAGGTGGGGCCATGTAGACAAGCCGAGGGCCAGACAGCCAGGCCCAGCCCAGCCACTGACCTGTTGTAACCCTGAATAAGTCACTGTTACCTCAGGACCTCAGTTTCTTCATCAGGACAATGGGGCTAAAGGTTTCTTCTGCCTGGATAAGTTCCAGCACAGCAGGCCCAGTATCAGGCCCCAGGGCCAGAAGGAGCCCTGAGGAGAATGTGAGGGGCTCAGGGGGGCCCATGCCTTCTATAGGTGCCTAACTCAGCCAAAGGCTCCTAAGAGAGGGAGAAGAGGATGGAGCACAGAGTCTGGGCTGGGTCTCCAAAATCCCAAGTTTGAATCCACCTCTGACCTTAATGCCTTGCTGGCCCTGGCCAAGCCCCTGACTTCCCAGATCCTTCCCTGGATGCTCACCTCCACCCCACCCCCGCCCCCAAACAGGCCAGTCTGCCAGACACAGCCCTCGCTGATGCAAATTTCATTCAAACTGAGGGCAAAGTCACCCATGGGCTCTCCTTACCTTTCTCAGAGGTAGTGACGACCTGGGAAAATCCTGGCCAGCAAGTCTGGGGCAAGAGGTCCCAGCTAGAGTCCAGCAGGACCCAGGCAGAGCCTGTAGTCTCAGTCTGTCTCTAGTGACTTAAGCTTGAGCAAGTCACTTTCCCACCCTGGGCCTGTTTCCCCATCTCTCAAATGAACCTTCCCATTTAAAAATCAAAGAAGCAACAACAAAAATCTTCAGGGCTCCTCTTCCCCCAGGGACAAACTGCAAACTCCTCACTGCATCCACTCCCTCCCAGTCCTTCTCGTGCCTCGATTCCTCCCATGTTCTCCACTCCCCATCTCACACTTAGGCCACTCTGAACATCTGTCGCTCCCCCATCCCATGCTGCTTCATCTCTGACCTTGCCTCTCCACTGAAAACCTCCTCCCCACTCATCAGGGTCAGCAGCCACTTGCACAGCCCCCGGCCCAGCTGGGTCAGGCCCTCTCGCCAAGCCATCAGTGGTCCCCACACAGCTTCCCTGAGGCCTAGACCAGAAGGTGGCTGTCCCCCACCTCACTCAGCTCCCTGGGGTGAGGGCTGAGCCTGGCTTTATTCCCAGAGGAGGGGAAAAGGGTTGGCAGCCTAGGGCCTCAAACAGGAACAGGGCTCAGAGGAAGTGGGGGGAGGGCAAAGAGGAGGGATGGAGGAATGAAAAGAAGGGGAGAAGGAAGGAAACAACTGTCCCCAAGGTCCCTCTGGATGGAACAATCTGAATGAACTCCAGTCCATGCCAGATGCAGCCCCATGCCCTGGCCCCTGCCCCTCCCACTCCCCCATCTCCCTCAGGCCCCAGCCCCGCTCACACGCGCCAGTACAAAGGCCCAGAGCCAAAAGGGTCTCTGGCCTCTGCGGCTGAGCCCCGACTGGAGGCTAAGAGTGCCACGTGGTCGTCATAGCGATGTTGGATGCTGTCATTACTAATTCATCACCTGAACCCTGGGAGGCCTATGAGGTGTGAGGAGAGCTGGTCAGAGCCGATCAGAGCAGCCACTGGGCACGGGCGTCTTGGGGTCTCGGATCTGGGGGAGGAGCAGGGATCTGCTCCATCACCCCAATCCAGCTGTACCCTTCCCTCAGCCTCCCAACACCCTGGTAAAAGCAGCACAGATCTGCCTCCGTCTGTTGTGTGCACCTACTATGTGTCCAGCTCGGTCCAACTGCAGAGGCGGCCTCAGTGAAGGCCATGATAGGAGCCTCGCACCCAGCCTCTGTGAGCAGCGCAGGGCATGTCCCTCCTGATGTCACAGGAGCTGAGGAGGGGTGAAGGGAAGAAGGAGGGAGTTCATATGTTGTGCCTCCTCCTGGCAGGCATGTACCAGGCATCTTTAAAATGTAGTTCATTTAATTCTCCCAGAAAACCTGCAGGGTCAGAATCCTTACTCCATTTTATGGATGCCAGCTGTCCTCTCCGCCTCAGCCCTCCCAGCCAATCCTCTGGGAAGCCTTTCAGGATGCCCCACCCTGACTTATCACTACCTTCTCTGAACTGCCAGCAATGGTGGATGAGGGTTCTGGTCTCCCCCATCAGATTGGGCTGGGGGCTCCTCCTCCTCCTGCCCCAGGTTATGGACGAACCAAGGGCAGATCTTCCCACATAGCTACCTTCCTGGCAACCAGAAGACCACCCTCATCCAAGCAGGCTGGAGTTGTGGTTCTGATCCCTCCCAGGACATTCCCTGGACGTCACCTCCTCCTCAGCCTGGAGGATAAATGCCAGACTCTTACCTGTGAGGCACCCCTGCAACCTTCCCACCCGCCCCCACACAGACCCTATTTTTTTTCCGTTTTAAATTTTTTTAAGTAGAGATAGGGTATTGCTAAGTTACTCAGGCTGGTCTTGAACTCCTGGCCTCAAGTGATCCTCCCCCGTCAGCTTCCCAAAGTGCTGGGGATTACAGGCATGAGACACCACACCCAGCCCATACTGCCTATTTTCTTCACTCACAACCTCAGGAAAATGAACTTTTTTTTGGAGCAGAAGAATGGGAACAAAATTAACACGCAGTCACACAACAAAGCATTTACTGAACACCTACTTTGTGCGGTCCTATGAATGGAGCTTGGGATATAACAGTGAACAACACAAACCAAACTTAATCCCTGCTTTGTGAGGCTTTTGGTCTAGTAGAGTCAGCACTGAGTCTTCTAATTTTTTCCCTTTTTTTTTTTTTTTTCAGAGAGAGAGACTGAGAGACAGGGTCTCCCTACGTTGCCCAGGCTGCCCTCAAAACTACTGGGCTGAAGCGCTCTGTCTCAGAGCCTCACACCTGGGATGACAGGTGTGAGCCACTGTGCCCAGCTGAGCACTAACTCTTGCTTTGCACATTTTAGCCCACTCAACTCTTACAATATGCATGCAGGTGGATGCTATTGTGCCCACTTTGTAGTGGAGGAGACGGCAAAGCTTAGGGTGATAAAGGAACCTGCCCAAGCCCACATGCTGGCAACTTGCAAAGGCAGGAGTCACACCCAGTTGTGTCTGACTCCCAAGTCTCATTCTTCGTCTGCTGCTGGGTGAGGAGGCAGTCACAGAGCTAATCCCTGCCCTCACAGAGTTTACAATCTAGTGTTGCCGTCCCAGTTCGCCGATAAGCATCACTGGGAAGTGTTCTTGAGTCTGATCCAAAGCCCTCCTGCTGCAGCTCTGACTCGGCCTTTCTTCCTTAGGACCTCAGTGGGGCGGAGGATCAGCTTTCATCTCCTTGCAGACACCTGGGGTGCTCCCATGAGTTCCCAGTCTTTTTTCCACCCCCACCTTGCACAGAGGCCTCCCCCACAGGAGAGAGTGAGGTGTGTGCTCTAAAAATACCTTAATCCCTCCCTGCTCGCGCTCTAATTAAGCTGAGTGAGTCACTACTTTAAGTAATTTATTGCTCGTTACATAATTGCTTTAATATTCAGTTCTAGAACTGGGGGACAAAAGTGACCCCCTTCTTTTCAGGGAATTGTTAATCCAGAGAGTGGGTTTATGGCCCCTGGTCGGGGGGAGGATGGGGAGAGGAGTGGACCATCTTGGCCAGCCCTTGCTACAGTCTGGACAATATATGGCCATTTCCACCAGGACCACAGTGCACACCTGGTCAAAGGAGGGGCAGGTTTGTGGAAACACCAACTCCCTAGCCCGTCACCCACTCTATGGGTTTCTGAAGCCACCACTTCCAGCCGATCCAGCCCTCACATCCAAGACTTGCCCGCAGGAGACCAAGGCCTGAGCATCCCTTCCCCTGCCTGGCTGCACTGCCTCTGCCAGGAACCAAGGCCCAGAGAGGGTCAGCAGTTCCCTGGCAACTTCCAGCATGTCGGAGGCACCCCCACTCCATGTGCCCAGGTTTTCGGTCCAAGGAAAACCCAGTACCTCTCACACTCCTATAAGAAGTCCCCCCTCAAAGGGACTGACTACAAAGGGCACAAGGGAAGTTTGCTGGGATAAAAATATTATTTTCTGAATTGTCATGGTGGTTATGACTGTATATATTTATCAAAACTCATTATACACTTTAAATTGGTGATTTTATCGTATGTAAATTATGCCTCCATAAAACAGATGTAAAAAATTAAAAATAAATTTTGAAAAAGTAGTCACACCCCTACCTTCTGAGCCCCCACAGCAGTAACAGCTGTGCAGAACTGGCAGCCCTGCAGAAACTAAGGAGGGGTGGGGCACAGAACCCACTATGGAGGCACATAGTAGGTGCTCACACAAGAGGTGTTTGTTTCACTAAGTGCCAATTAGCAAGGACCCACTAGGCACCTCCTGAGTGCATTTCCACATCCTTGATCTCATTAGCTCTCTCCCTGCTCTCACACAACCTGGAGAGGGAGCCAGGTACATTACACACTGTGTCTCATTTAGTCCTCATGGCAGCCCTAATGAGGTGGGCTCTATTATCCTCTCCTTTCTACAGATGAGGGAACAAAGGTGGCAGAACTTGCACAATCCTGCAGCTAAGAAGTAAAGGAGCAGAGATCTGAACCAAGAGACAGTCCTCAAGGCTTGTGCTCCTAAGCACATCCCTCCACTACCTCCCTTCACAATACTCAGTGGCACGGGTTAGGACCCCAGGCATGGATGACGTGCCCACTGACCCCAGACCTTGAATAACGAGGATTTCACTGGACTTATAATGAGGATTTCACTTAGAAGTAGGGGTAGGGCACAGCCAAGCAGAGAAGCAGAGTGAGTATGTGTGAGCTCCGAGAGGTGGCAAGGGGCAAGGCCAGCTCTGGGAAGGAGGGAACTGGGTCAGGCAGCAAGCCTGGAAGAAACATAAGAGAAATCAGGCAGGGTCTGAGAAAATGAGGCAGAGGGGATTTGGCTGTGTCCTCTCTGTGGGTTTAAATGTCTTCTGAGGTTGGGCACAGTGGCTCATGCCTGTAATCCCAGCACTTTGGAAGGCCAAGGCAGGAGGATCACCTGAGCTCAGGAGTTCAAGACCAGCCTGGCCAACATGGTGAAACCCCGTCTCTGCTAAAAATACAAAAATTAGCCAGGCGTGATGGTGAGCACCTGTAATCCCAGCTACTCAGGAGGCTCAGGCAGGAGAACTACCTGAACCTGGGAGGTGGAAGTTGCAGTGGGCCAATATAGTACTACTGTCCTCCAGCCTGGGTGACAGAGCGAGACTCTGTCTCAAAAAATAATAAATACAGAAATAAATATCTTCTGAGGCCCTGAGTAGCTGGGGCTCCTCACAGCTATTCCTAACTCACTTCCCCCCAAATTTGCCTCTGTCCAGTTTTTTGTTTTTGTTTTTGTTTTTGGCCCTAATCACCCACTCACACCCACAATCACCACCTCACCGAGCAGAGGCAAAATCCTCCATCCCAAAACTTGACAGAAACTCATTGGAAAACAGTCAGTGATGCCATGTGGCAGGAAGCACTCGAAGGCTGGGGAGTATGGAAGGGCCGCTATAAAGGAGACAGAAGTCTTCCTGGAAGACCTGAAGAATGACAGGAATTAACCAGGTAAAAAGAGGAGGGCACTGGGGAAGGGCATTCCAGGCACAGGGAACAGCATGTGCGGGTCTCCCAACCCAGAGGTGAGAGACGCTGCACAGATGGGGAAGCACAGGTGGCTCGCTCTGGCTATTTTGGCATCTGTGTATATGCCAAGTGTGAGTGCTTCCCTGGGATGTGCCACACGTGTGCTGAATCGTACCTGTGTAGCATCTCCAGATGTGTATACCTGTGTCATGTGCATTGGTGTTCCCATTTGTTCTGTTTCATTTCTGGGTCACTTTTTGGAATGATCGTGTGTCTGCTTTTCAGCATCTGTTGGTGTCTGTGTTGTGTGTGTACTGTGGGTCTCTCTCTGTGCTATGGTCTGCTTCTTGGTGTGGGGAGTTCTGTGTTATTGAGTTTTTCCTATCTGTGTATTTATATTGGTGTTTAAGTCCCTATGCCTAGATTGTGTCTGGGTTTTGGTGTGTTGTTTGTTTGTGTCCCTTAGGCAGCTGGGGTCTGGAGGAGAAGCTGGGGCAGGCAGGTGCTGGAGCTGGGATCTAGTGGCACACAATAGCACCTAATGATTGTCAAGCACTTAGAGTGGGGCAGAAAGCTGCAGGGGAGATGCTAATTAGCACTGAAAATGAGTCAGCTGCCCAGGCCCAGAGAGGCTGACACAACATGGGTGAGTTGGCTGGGCCAAGGTCCCTCAACTCCCAGCACCATAAGGGGCTGCCCTCACTGACTCACCTCCCAGGGAGGCTCAAGGCCCAGGCTCTGGACAGCAAGAAGGACTGAGATCCAACTCTAGGAGGAAGGTCTTCAAAGGGAGGTCTTTTATCAGATTTGGCAGTGGAGGGGTCATAGTGTTATTAAGAGATAGGCAGCGGTGACACAGGTTTGCTTTAGGGGCCATTGTCTGAGGGGGTGGTTATGGGTGCCATGGATGAATGATCCAGAGAGTGAAAGCCACAGGCAGCATGAGGCAGGGAGGGATGTCCCTAGAGGAGGGTCTGGAGCTGCCACACACCTGCACTGGTGGGCAGACACTGAGGAACTAGGGCCTTAGCTCAGGCAGGTGAGCCAGGAGGTAGCGGCTGTCACTCCTCCTCTGGCCCATTAATGCAACTCACATGTCCCCGGCCAACCCCAATACTGCCTCTCACCTGGGTCTAGCCCCCCTACTTCACCCATCATTTGGAGCTTCCTAACCCCAAAGCAAACCATGGCCTGACCCTGCTTAAACTTTCCTCTGCTTCCCTTTGTGAGCTGGGCCTTCACTCCCTTCCTCTCCACCGCCAGGCCCTTCCTCCAGCCCAGGAGCCCTGAACCTGCCATCCTTGACTTCTTGCTGCTCACACCTTTGCTCTTGCAGGGCTCTTTGCCTGGAATACCCTTCCTCTTCTCCTCCACCTGGAAAACTCTCATTTGCTCTTTAAGGCTAAGACCCAGCATCGCCTCCTCAGGAAGGGTCCTCATCAGCGGTCCCATCACTCACCCCACAAAATTGATTGTCTGCATCTGGGTGTGCCTGTCTCTAACGAAGCTGACAGCAAGGGCTGTCAGGTCTATCTCCATGGCCAGGGTGACAAGCACAGGCAGAGCACACCAGGGAACCCTCAAGGCCAGTTGGGATGAATGAGCAGGTGGCTTGGTGGGGGCTCCAGGGCACACTGTGTTCTGAGAATGACATTCTTCAGCAGCCTCTGTGCTGCCCAGATATGGAGCATGGCGGTCAAGGTAGGAAGCAGCTCTCAGCCCGAGAGTGGATAACGCACATATGAGTCCACTCAGGAGACCTCAGTGAATGTGACAAAGTGAGTGTTCAGGCCAGGCGCGGTGGCTCACACCTGTAATCCCAGCACTTTGGGAGGCCGAGACAGACAGATCACCTGAGAGCAGGAGTTCGAGACCAGCCTGGCCAATATGGTGAAACCCCATCTCTACCAAAAGTACAAAAATTAGCTGGGCATGCTGGCAGGTGCCTGTAATCCCAGCTACTTGGGAGGCTGAGGCAGGAGAATCACTTGAACCCAGGAGGTGGAGGTTGCAGTGAGCTGAGATCACACCACTGCACTCCAGCCTGGGCAACAGAGCAAGACTGTCTCAAAGAAGAAACAAACAAACAAACAAACAAACAAGTGAGTGTTCAGATCAGAGGCAGGGCCTGGCTTCTGACTCCAATTCTGATACCAACAGGCTGTGTGACCTTGGGGGCAAGTCCACACCCTCTCTGTTCTTCAATTTCCCATCATCTATTTGTCCCTCCACCTCCAATCTCTAACCTTTGCTGCCGGGTTGTGTGCCCTGGAGGCCAACTTCTACGTGGCAGCTTCATCCAGGGCTCCCTTGCCCCCTGGCATCCAGATGAATTCTGCCAGTGAGGGTCAGGGTGCTGGCAGGAGAGCAAAGGGTGAGAAGCATGCAGGCTCACTGCGGGTATTCACCCCCTCACCCACCTGCCTCCTTTGACAAGCAGTGGCTGCAGCCACAGCTCCTGCAGGGCAGCCCTATCTCCAGGGCTCTGGCTCATGGAGCTGGGCACTCTCCTTGCCCCCCCTCCACCAACACCCCTGGCCCCTTGAATGCCAGTTCTGAGTACCTTGACATGTCCTGCTGGTTCCCTTAAGCCTTCCCCATCTCCATAATAGTTGCTTCACTAACTGTCTTCAGTTAAACCATTTAAGTGTGTCATCTGTTTCCCCTCTACAAAATAGGGTTAGCCCCTTGAAGGATTATTTAAGGAGGTGATTAAACAAGGTCATTTTTAAAACATAAAGGTCACTCTGTAAACCTTAGTTCTCTCCATCTGGATCCCAGATCCCACCCCACTGAGAGGTTTTGTTTGCTTGTTTGTTTGAGACAGAGTTTTGCTCTTGTTGCCTAGGCTGGAGTGCAAAGGCATGATCTAGGCTCACTGCAACCTCTGCCTCCTGGGTTCAAGCGATTCTCCTGCCTCAGCCCCCCGAGTAGCTGGGATTACAGGCATCAACCACCATGCCCAGCTAATTCTGCATTTTTAGTAAAGACAGAGTTTCTCCATGTTGGCCAGGCTGGTCTTGAACTCCCCACCTCAGGTGATCCACCCCTCTCGGCCTCCCAAAGTACTGGGATTACAGGCGTGAGCCACTACGCCTGGCCCACTGAGAGTTTTAAGATAACTCTGAATTACCTGACCTGGGAAGGAGCTGGTACCCAACTGCTGCTTCTCTCCTCTCCTACCCCAATTCCTGCCCAGACCCCAACCCCAGGAAGCCTCTCCTCTGCCCCAACCAGAGCCCATGTTTGAGCCCCACAGCCATGGACCTCCCACCCTAGAGCCCCACATGATTCGGGATCTGCCTCCCTGCTCCTTCCTGCGAGTGCTCAACAGCAGAGCCGCCTTGGACTTGCCCAGTCCTCCCCATCCCACCCCTACTGCACCCCGGAGGGTCCTCCCATCCAGCCCCTGCCTCCAGCCCCAAACCTCCAGGAACACAAATTTCCCTCCAGTTCTCCAGGGAATGGGATCTCCCTGCTTCCAGGTGCGCAATCTAACCTTGCGCCTTCCACTGCCCAGGACACTGGGAGCATTCTGTGAACTCAATCCTCCCCAGGTCCAAGAGAGCTGGGGCACGTTCTTCTCTGGCCCCCCGTGGCAGCTACAGTTTGAAGGGACTCAAGATCATCTGCAACCAACTTCCTCGCTAGAGTAGGCACCTCGTTTACAGCCTTGCTAACCAGGCTCTCCCGCCCCTGCTCATGCCTCCCCACTATGGGCAGGAAACTCATCCCTCTCTCCCAAGCAGCCCTTTCCCTAAGGGACTGCCCTGCCACCCTCACATTGAACCCAGCTGGGCCTCCAGGACTGCCCCAAATGCCAGCACTGTCTCAGTAATAAGCGCTCAAAGAGAGATAATAGGGAAAGCCTTGAATGTTACAACGGTGGAAACCTAAAAAACAAACAGAAATGAAACAAAAGCAACTACTGCAAAGAAGAAATTGAGGCTTCCAGAGGAGCCCCCTCCACTGGCCTCACTTCACCACTGGGCTCCTCTCCATGGAGTCTCCATGCTCCATGGAACAGTCGACTTCACACGTCCCTAGGAGGAATCTCAGAGCACGCAGAAGCTCTGGTAAAAACTTCAAAGGCAGCCTCTGAGGCCCAGGAGGCATGGAAATGGCCAGGTGCAGGAGGTGGCTTCACATCACAGACTTGGCTCTCCTCTGAGCTCCTCACCTGCTCTAGGGGCTGGAGGGAGGGCAGCCTTCCAGGTCAGACACTCCCCTCTCTGCTCCAAGCCCTATCATCTCATCCTGGGTCCTGCTGGGTGACCTTGGGTTAATCACTACACCTCTCTGGACTTCAGTAGTTGCATCAGTACAAGAGGACCGTGCTGGGAGTCCCTGAAACTCTCTAAGTGTGACCATTAAGAGTTCCTGGGGAGAACGGAACCTAGACACTTCCCAGCCATGTCCAGCTGCTCAATCCGATAGACTAGGACCCTGGCTGGCCCAACCTGAGACTGAACACAAAGCCTGACTCTGGCCCAGAGTCCTCTGAAGAAAGCCCAGCCCTTCAAGGATCTCTACCTACAGGAAGGCGGGACCAGGAGAAAAAGTGTTGAATAGCCAGACATTAGGCATGGCCTTAATGTTTAGCACAGAAAGTGTCTGGGCCTTCACACACACACATTCTCTCATCCCTGCGCTCACATTCAGACACGGGCATCTGTATACACAGGGAACACACATACAGTTTCACTGGAACATATGTATATGGCACTCTACACACATGTACACACACAAACCACACTCACATGCATATAACTATTTACCAAAATCAGACATAAAAATGCAGTCATGGCTGGATGCAGTGGCTCATGCCTGTAATCCTAGTACTTTGGGTGGCCGAGGTGGGTGGATCATTTGAGGTCAGGAGTTCGAGACCAGCCTGGCCAACATGGTGAAGCTCCACCTCTACTAAAAATACAAAAATTATGCAGGTGTAGTGGTGCATGCCTGTAGTCCCAGCTACTCGGGAGGCTGAGGCAGGAGAATCACTTGAACCTGGGAGGCAGAGGTTGCAGTGAGCCAAGATTGTGCCACTGCACTCCAGTCTGGGTGAGAGTGTGAGACCCTGTCTCAAAACTAAACTAAAGAAGGACACTCACATGCTCACACATATGAGTATGTTCACACTTTTATACGAACACTGACCCACACATTCTCACCCTCTCAGACCAGCATACACACATGTACAACTGGAAGCTCACATTCAGGTACACATACACACACTGAGACACAGACATGAATAAACCAAACAATATCCCCAACGCCTCAGTATCAAGCAAGTCATGACCCAAAAGAAACCCAGACCCCAAATGCAATGTCATTCTAGATGCATTTCCAAATCTTAGCCTGTCACAGAACCATGAGGAGAAAATTTCCTCTGGCTTAACTCAGTAGGTCTGTCTGATTGGGGTCCAACCTCTCCTCAGCCTTCATTCCTCCCAACGCCATTTCAGCAGGGCCCTCTCATCCTGGGCTCAATGGAGGTGAAGAACAATGGGCTATCCTTCTCTCCATCCTTCATCTCTGCCACTTGTCCAACACTTCTACTGGCCCTTCAAACATAAGGAAGATTCAGGCTGGAATGGACTGTATGTGACAGCACCCCCTTCTGAGACATGTGATATTACAGCACAGCTTTATGGTATAAGTTATCACTCCTCAGCCTGAGGCAGAGAAGAGTAGGAGAGAAAGAGGAAGATGGGCTGGGTGCAGTGGCTCACACCTATAATCCCAGCACTTTGGGAGGCCCAGGCGGGAGGATAACTTCAGCCCAGGAATTCGAGGCTGCAGCGAGCTATTATGGCACCACTGTACTCCAGCCAGCAAGACACTGTCTCTACTAAAAAAAAAAAAAAAAAAAATGAAAGAAAGAAAAAAAAAGGGGGGAGGCCGGGCGCGGTGGCTCAAGCCTGTAATCCCAGCACTTTGGGAGGCCGAGACGGGCAGATCACGAGGTCAGGAGATCGAGACCATCCTGGCTAACACGGTGAAACCCCGTCTCTACTTAAAAAGTACAAAAAAACTACCCGGGCGAGGTGGCGGGCGCCTGTAGTCCCAGCTACTCGGGAGGCTGAGGCAGGAGAATGGCGTGAACCCGGGAGGCGGAGCTTGCAGTGAGCTGAGATTCGGCCACTGCACTCCCGCCTGGGCGACAGAGCGAGACTCCGTCTCAAAAAAAAAAAGAAAAAGAAAAAAAAAAAAAAAAGGCTGGGGAAGAAGATGAAGGAGAGGAGGAGGAAGACACTGAGAAGGAGGAAGAAACTGAGAAGCAGCATGGAGGAGGGAGAGGAGCCAAAGTGCTGGGTGCACCAAGGATGGAATTTAGAAGCCTCAGTCTGACTTTGGTTTCTCCAGTTCAATCCATTCAGCCCAGGCTGCAAGATCAATTCTCTCAAAGCTCAGCTCTAATCAGAGAACCCCTGGGTGGATCCTGGTGGGCCACAACACAAAGTCCAAACTCTCGGCCTGGAATCAGCAGCTCTCTGCTCAGCTGTTCCTCTGCTGAGATGTCTCACATCCAACTTTAATTGTCCACATCTTGCCTGTCTGCCATCTGGAACAGTAATGTATGGAAAGAGCAGGAGCTCTGGAAGCAGACAGACTTGTGCCGCAGGTCTGGTTCCACTGTCACTAGCTGAATACCTGTGGGCAAGCGATTTCCCCTCCTGGATCCTCCGTTTCTTCATCCAGAAAACAGCAGTCTCTTGGGTTTGTGGTGAGGATTAAATGAGATCATAGATGTGGAAACAGTGCTCAGGAAGCTGTAAACTTCTGTGTAAACATGTGAGGAGTTGTAATTATGACCTGCACCCCCCAAACACATAGCAAGCCAGGGGTTCCCTGAGGGAAGAGGTTGATGCTGCTTCACCTTTGGGCCCCACACAGACCAGCACCCACCAGAGCCAGCCCTCAGCCAGCCCTGGCAGCGGGGTGTGGATTTGGATCAAAAGAGGCAATACAAACTATGCTTACTGCAATTTAACAACAGACTACAGCTCCCAGAATGGCTCACAGACTGCATGGGCGTGGCCACAGATTTAACCCCTTCTTCACCAAGCCCTTTCTTCCATTGTATTATCTGGGGATTGGTCTTAGACAACCTAATGAGGTAGCCACACTTCTCTGAGATACCTTGGTCCCTCCCACAGAGCTTTGTGCTTCTCACCATAGCCACAACCACAGCTCTGTTTCAGGCCTCCTGGTCCCTCCCACACGATGACAGCCCTGGGCTCCTAGCTCTGGTCTCTCCCACTTCAGGCCCCACTAAATCTCTCTGAAAGTGCAGCTGGGCTGATCGTGGGTGGTTCATAATGACAGTAGCTAACCTTTGTGAGCACCTGCTGCATGCCAGGGACTAAGCTCTGCACTTCCGGATTCTTCACAATCATCCTGCCCAGAAAGGATAATTATCTCCAACCCACTATTCACACAAGGTTCAGAGTAGTTAAGTAATTTGCCCAGGACCACACAGCTACAGAGTAACAGTACATCTTTCAGTATGCTGAAATTTGAGCATAAGCCTGTCTGCCACCTTCTCTGCTCTATCTTCAAAGCCTTCTCTGCGGCCAAGGCAACCATCCAAAGAATGAAAGCCCAGAAATCCGGGGTCCACACATCTCAGCAACTACACTGTTGGGAAGTCCTCCTAGATATTTGACTCAAATCTCTTCTGCTGCACCAAGCCCCAGTTGCCTCCTGTTTTTCGGCGGGGGTGGGGGGGCAGTGAGAAGGGTGACTTCAGGGACTTCAAGAAGTGGGTCACGTCACTGGGGACCTGGCCTTTCCCAGGGAGCAAGCAGCTGAACAATAGCAGATAAATGTGTGAAAACATTCCTGTTACTAAATATATCGACTTCTCGGGAGGGTGAGGGTGCTGACAGGGAGCCCATGGCCCCCACCCTGGAGGCCACAATCTTGTGGCTCAGAAAAGCTGGGGCATTCCAAGGAGCAGACAAGGCTGTTCTGGCTGTCCTGGAGGCTGGGGCTGAGGGGGTGCGAGGCCAGCATAAGAAGGGGTGATGGCTCATTTCTTCCAACCAAAGCTGCCAAGCCCTAGCCAGCTGATTTGCATGTTACTTTACATTTGTTTGCATGCCACTTACTGGAAGGGGCCCACATTCTTCAGCCACTGCTTCTCTCTCATTTCCAGGGTCTCTTTTGTTCGCTGAACACCCCTTTCTCAAGCAAGGCTGGGCCCTTCAGCAGGCCCTGGTCAGGAGAGACCAAGAAGTTGAAAACTTACAATAATACCTACATATCAAGCCTGTTGGAGACACCTTCATGGAAAAAAGTGCTTCCTACAGTCTAGCCTCAATTCCCTACTCCTCTTCTGCTCCACCACTGCCCAGGGCTTCCCCCCAGCCTGGCACTTCTTGCCTAGGCCACTCTGAACTCCTATAGTGCTGAGTAAACAAAATCGTGCTCGCCTCACCTCGAGGCCTTTGCACATGGTGTTCCTTCCTGGTGCTGTCCTTCAATTCAGCCTGAAGTGCCTCTTCCTTGTAAGGCCAGCCCCAGTGGCCCCTCCTCCTAAATATCTTCCTGTGACACTGGCACAGGTAGGAAAGACTCGGAGCTTCCATCCACGTGGTCACTGGCTCTGTCCATCTGCACCCAGGGGGTCATGTTTGGTAGGGCCAGTGAACGGCTGCTGAATGAATGAATGATGAGGCCCGATCCCCCTCCCCTGTCTCTCTCAGCTCCCCATCCCCAGTTCCCTCTCCCTGGATGACTTTACTCACTCACCTATGGGAGAGTCAGAGGCTGACAGTGCCTCTGCCTCCAATTCCCCCTCTTGTCCTCTGAGACCTTCCCTTTCACACGCACAGCCCACTCTCATGAAGCCAAGAGACTCACAGCCCTTCTGCATTGGTAGGAAGTTCTTCCTGCTGTCTGTCCTCACTCCCTTATTTGGCCATGCCTGTTTCTTTATCATTATTTTTGGAGAGGAGTCAGGGCCTGCACCCATCTCAGTTTTTTGTTAATAAAGGCTGCCCATTTCTCCCACTCTCTGCCTAGATGTGTTCTTGCCACTCCTGGATCATTGTGCCCCAGCCTGGCCCTACTTCAGGGGACAGTAACACAGGATGGAGAAAGGACATAAGGCCAGGCTGGGTAGCCTGGAGTTGCTGGGCCCTGCAGAGAAGACCCAGGGCAGATATAACCACCACAAGGGAAGGGCTGCCCAGGAAGGAAGAGATGAACATCCCATGTCTAGGGGTATGAAAAACAGCAGGCTGGATAGATCTGCAGGGCAAGCTGTAGAAAGTAGTAAAACAACTGCTAGAAAATGACCCAAATGCCCTTACTGTCTCCTCCCACCTGGAGGGTGCACTGAGTCAGGTGCCTAGCCCTGTGCCCTTCCTACCCACCTTCACAAACTGTTCCCTCTGCTCTTCCCTGCCTGTGCAATTCTTACTCTGGCTCAAATGTCTCTTCCTCTGAAGCCCGGGCTTGCTGTGGGCTCCCCACCTCCTACACACCACTGCTCACCCTGTGGGGTTGCGAATTTCCACTTATTTCTCCTTCATCAGACTGGGCACTCCCTGAGAACAGGGACTCAGTCAGTGTTTGCTCCGTGTCCCCAGGGACAAGTGGGCACCAAGCAGCTACTGAGGAGTTCCTGTTGAGTAGTTGAATGAATGAATGCAGGAATGGAATCATGCTGAGTTGGGAGATTTCACAGGCCCAAGCAGCAGAAGCCCGGGGAGCGCAAGCCTGGCCTGACAGCAGCATGACCGAGGGTGAGACTCCCAGTCCATTAAGACCTAGGGGTAGAGGACTGCTGGGAGCTTTTCCCACCCCCCGCCCCCCACCATTTGGCTAGATCCCAGCCAAGCCATCAGCAGTCCCTGGAGACAGGAGGCTGGAGTGGGAAGCAGGAAGAGTGGCAGGAGCTGCTTGGTGGGCAAGGGGAATGACTGCGGGGGGGTGGTGGTGCAGGGAGCATAAAGACAATTAACCCTCACTGAGCTGACCAAGCTCAGCAACCAAGAGGTTCTGGGCAGGGCCTGAAGGAGAATGATACTGATGGTCAGGTCTGATGAAGAGGTTGAGCCCCAGCCTTGCAGCCAGAGGACGGTAATGAAGCCATAGTTTCAATTTCCCTGTCTGGCAAGAGATGGCTCCATGATCTCCGACCCTCTGCATCCTAGCTAGAAACCCTATAAAGATCTCTCCCACTACCTCAGTCCACCCACGCCCAGCTTTCCTGAGCCTTCCAAGAGCCTTTTCCCTCATGAGATCCTGACTTACTGAGGTGTCTGCACTACACCCCCCACCCCAGTCCAAGCCTGAGCCACCTAGACACTCCCTTCCCTATCCTCATCTATTCAGCCTTTCCCAAGTTCTCATAAAGCCCCAGAACTCACTGACCCCTGTATTGGTTGGCCTCCACTCTAGCCTCCTGGCCCCACCTCTTTCTCAACCAGACAATGCCACCGAGGCAGGTTTCTTTCTTTTCCTTTTTTTTTTTTTTTTTTTTTTCTTTTTTTGAGACAGAGTCTGACTCTGTCACCCCCAGGATGAAGTGCAGTAAAGCAATCTCAGCTCACTGCAACCTCCACCTCCCAAGTTCAAGCGATTCTCATGCCTCAGCCTTCTAAGTAGCTGGGACTACAGGTGCACACCACCACACCCAGCTAATTTTATTGTATTTCTAGTAGAGACGGGGTTTCACCATGTTGGCCAGGCTCGTCTTGAACTCCTGGCCTCAAGTGATCCACCTGCCTCTGCCTCCCAAAGTGATGGGATTACAGGCATGAGCCATCATGCCTGACCCATGGCAGGTTTCTAGAACCCAAATCTGATCATGTCTCTCCCCTATACAAAACCTTCCTGGGCTCCCCAGGGCTCTCTGGATAAAGTCTAAGAGTCCTGGATCTCAAAGTTCTACAGAATGTGGCTCCTGCCTGCCCCTACTCTGTACAGCATCTTCACTGCTCCAGGACATGCCTAGCCCAGCCCAGGGCCTTTGCTTATGCAGTTCCCACCCCACCCCCACCTGTTAGCATGACGTTGATCTCTACTGCTTAATTATTCTCAAGCTATTTTATGTCTATGAAGCTTAGGAAGCCCCAGAGGGCAGAGTCATTATTGCCTATTTCTTTTCTGCATCTCTCCCACAGGGTGTAGAATGAATTGTCCTGAGTTCAAAGAGGTGGTCATACATTCAGCCCCTCCCTGCCCTGCTTCAGTGGGCCATGGTGTCCCAGCTGTATCAATTGCCAGGGGGAAGGAAACAGACACCCACACATACTCAGATGAACACACACATATAGACACACACACACACCAGCCACAGAAGCACCAATATACACACTAGCACCATGATCACACACCCACACCAGAATACTTATACGCACAGAGCCATATCCACCTCCACACACAGCAATGCTATTATTCACAGACTAACAAATACACACACATGAATGCACATGGAACAGATACAAATGCACACTGATTCACTCTATTTTGCAGACACAACACACATAACATACAAATGCAACCTAAAAGACACACCTACATACATATGCAGACCAACCTGCACTCACACTCAGACACGTGCAAATAAACTCTCAGTCACACAAGGATGATCACAAACTCTGACAGGCTGCTTTGCATCCAACCATCAAGGTACCCTAGAGCTCTACAGGCCCTTCTACACCCAACATGTCCCTTACACTCCACATGTGTACACACACACACACACACACACAAACACACACACACACCCTGCCTGCCACCTCAGCAGTCTTTAGTAGAGGGGTGTCTCCATGGAGACCCCCACTCACTTGCACATGCACCCCCCTGCACATGGACACACACGAGGCTGGCACCTCATTCTATCTGGCTCCGTAGAACCCTATCCTGGGACAGATGCTTTGGGGTAAAGTTTCATAAAGTGGTGTCCCTGAACCCCAATTCCCAATTCCATGGAAGGTGGTTACCTCTGACCCTCTCTTGCTCCAGGGCCACTCTTATTCATATTTGCTCCATCTTTCCCCCTCCCCACTTCCTTCACACACACATAGCCTTGGTGGGCCAAGACACTCTCCCTCTCCAGGGTCCTGAACCAGCCTATTGCAGCCCCGAGAGCTCCTCCCAACTCCTTGGCAGACCTCCCCCTCCCCACATATACTCTCAGCCCTTGTAGAGATGGTTCAGGTTTATTATCAGCCCCTCCTCCAACCAGCAGCCCCTTCCATGGGACCCCAGCCTCATCACCTACTAGGTCAACATTAGGCACCCTCATCCTGTTCAGAGGTAACCTGCCCCCACCCCAGGCTGCAGTCTGGCAACGCGGGGAGGAGGGGTGCCCAGGAGCAGGATCGATCCTTCCACGTGGCTCAGCTCCATGCCAAATCCAGCTCCTTGGAGGGACTCCCAGGACCCTGTCTGTGGCACCTCTCACAGCCGCTCACCACCCCAGCCCCTCACTATACTCACGGCTCAGCCGGTCGCGCTGCCGGGTACTGCTGGCTCCTGCAGAGGATGGAGTGGCCACATGCCTGCCCCATCACTCCTCATCGTCCGCTTCCCCAGCCAGACTAAGGTGGCACCTCGCCCTGTCCCCGCTGCCTGGAGTTCCGGGCAGGGCACCCCCAGCAGGCACAGGGACTGAGAGCAGTGGGCTGCCCCCGACTCAGCCTGGACTCAATACCCCAATCCAGCTCTGCTGCCCCGCTGCTCCCACCTCTCCCGCTGCCACTGCCTCTGCTGCTCGGCTGGCTCTGGGAGGAGGTTGGAGCAGGTCTGATAATGCAGAAGGGGGAGGGAGGAGGGAGGAGGAACAGAGAGAGGCCCAGACAGAGAGGGAGAGAGGGAGGGGTAGAGAGAGTCTGACTGGGAGAGAGGAAAAAAGACTCACACACAGAGAGACTGAGATAAACACAGACAGGAAGGGGGACAGTAACACATGAAAAGGGAGAGGAGAGAGGGATCAGAGCCTCAGAGAGATCAAGATGGAAGTACAAAGGGATCAGAGAGGCATAGGGAAAGACACATACACAGAGGAACAAAGACAGAAAAGGAAAAAAAAATCAGAGGCAGAAATAGAAAGAGAGCTGGGTAGGGGGAGAGGGGAGTGGCTGACAGAGGAGGAGAGAGGGGAGAGGATGAGGGATTTACAATCCTCATGGGCTACGATGGGGCTGGGGACTCCAGGGGCAGCAGACCCAGACCCTCTGCTGCCCCACTACAGAAGCCTTCAGGATGAGGTGGCACGCTTGTGCCCTCCCTGAGTCTGAGAGATCAGGCCTCCATGCACAGCTAGCCGCCCTCTCCTCTGGGCTCCCTCACCCGGTGTGTATCATGTCCTAGGGTGCATCCCGGCCTGGAGCTGGGTCCACGGAAGACTTAGGGGGCTTTACTGATGGCCTTTGGACTCAGAGCCTTATCACAGGGCCCACCTCTTGGTGGCTTGACTTAGCTGGGACTTGGAGCTGATGTGTGAGCATGGACTTCTACCAGGATCTGTGGAGACCTAGGCCACAACCTGCCCCACATGGCCTTCCCTGCCCACACACTATAGGCATGGGGGAAGGCCTGCTGCACCCCCACCCTGCTTCCAAAGAGGACTCCCTAGGATAAAGCTATAACCTAGTGAAATAGAGGCATTTTAGGGCCTAGGACGGATAGGGAGTTGTCACAGCAGAGCTGCTATTGTGTGCAGGAGAAAGAGCTCCACACCTTGAAGCAGGAAATGGGGATTTGGATCCTGGCTTCACCATGAACTTACTTATTCATTGGCCTACCAGTGGTTGAGCCCATGGCTCACACTATCCCTTGTCTCAGAGAAGCACTCAGGCTGGGGAATGGGGAGGGGAGACTTGCAGGCTGTGACAGAAAGAAGCACAGAGTCTGTGAAGCCCAGAGGGACCCCTGACCCAGTTGGGGAGGGTTGGCAAGCATTTCTGGAAGAGAGGGTCCAAGCTGGGTCTTTAAAGGCAGAACAGGGTATATTCCAGGGTAGAGGAGCTAGAGCAAACCCTCCACAGCAACTGCATCTCTCTGAGCTGTGGGGAAAATACCCCCCACCCACACAACAGGCTTCAAGCAGAGAAGTCCCTGAGGCTGAAGAGAAACCTGACCCATGCTGAAGAATATGGGGGTGCATGGTGGAGGGGGCAAGGTCAGAAATGACTGAGCTTGTGTATACGGCCTGTCCAGGCTGGGTGCTGCAGAAAACCATTGTCTTGTGGTTTGGGAAGTGTCAGGAAAGAAAATGTGAGGAGTCTTTGCTTCCCACTGTGGCCCCAGAAGGCATTATAGAAGTTTAGATCTCTGAACTCTGGGCAAACCATTTTCTCAAAGGGAACGAGGCCCAGGCTGGTTGTAAACCAGCTGAGCCAGCCCAGAACTCATGTCGTGCTTCTCTGCCTCACCTATCACTGGGGCCTCGCTGCTCCATTCCTGACAGCTAGGAAGGCATTCTCTGGGCTCAGGAAGCTGCAGTCCTGGACCATGGCCAGTCCTGGTCCCTCACAGCTCCCCTTCATGTCCTGGAAACCTGCTCAGGGGCTGGAGGAACCTGGCAACAAGAAGCTGGGTCAGAAGAGTTCAAAGGAGGGTGCCTCCTGGGCGTGGGTGGGTGCAGGTGTCAGGAGGTCTCACCTGGCCCTCAGCTTCCTTTCTGCCTTCCCACTCTAAAAACAATGGTGGTGGCCCCATCTTCAGAAATCTCCTGGGAATACACTCAAGCAAGTAGGTGGAAGGGAAGGTCTCCTCCCCATCCCACTGCCACACTAGACTCCACAGTCACCCAGAATTGGAGAGTCTGCAGGAACAAAATGCAAGATTCAGGACTCAGAAGGGCTAATGGGCACTCAGGACTTAGAGCCCAGCAGGTGGAATTCAAATGCCAGCTCTGCCACATGCCTGGGCAAGGTATTTCCCCTTCCTGAACTTCAATTTAGTTTCCTCATCTGAAATATGGGGTCACAAATTCCAAGCTCAAAAGGTTGTGAGGTTTTGGGAATGTCTGAAAAGCTCCCAGTAAATAGTTGTCCCTCTCCTCCCATCTCATTCCCTGAAGTCGTCGAATTGATGGAGCCAGGAGAGTAATAGCCCCAAATGCTGGGACAGGGGCTCCTGTAGGCCAGTGCCGGGATGGGGGAGGTGCATAAAGGGGAGAGAGCTGGAGACAATCCAAGACTGTTCTTCCCTCCTCCACCAACTGTCTGCCTGCAAGACCGCTCCCAGCCAGAGCCAAAGGCACGAGTGCTCAGACGGCGCACCCCCGCCCCCACCGCAGGCCCCGCCCCGGTCACCGGCCGCTCTCCAGGGTGCTGAGCCGTGTTCGCAGGCCCGGCCCGCCCCCGCCGCCCTGCCGCCCCGCCGCCCCGCCGGGGGTCAAGATACACCGTTTTTTGTTAGCTGGGGAACTGGAGGTGGGATAGGAGGAAGGATGCTCCTGGGAGGCAAGGTGGCTGCCCAAAGCGATGGGAGGATGCAGTTCTGGAATCCGGCCTCCGCGCTGCCCCCATAGCGTTGAGAGGACTGCAGGCTCCACAGGCTTCAGCTACCTCTTTATCGAAGAAGGAGGCTTCTTCTCAGCGCCCGCCTCCGCCCCGTCCTGTGCGGCTGTTTCCCTCCCACCTTCCAGACGGCCCCTCCTCTGTCTCCCTCACTGGTGCACCCCCTATCCTCGCCCCCTCAATATGGATGCTCCTCGCAGGACGGCGGTCCTGTCCTCATTCTCCACCCCACTCCCACGGAGCATGCAGCCTTCTCCCAGCATACCAACAACTCCGGGTGTCCCCTGCCGCCCATCCCTCTCCCTGGAGCTCCAGGTGTCCAGACTGCCTCTTGGACATCTCCTCTGGGAACAACCCGTAGGTCCCTCATATTCAAATACTGAACATCCAATACACCTTTTTTCCCTATTAAAGACATCAACAAACTTCTTAGTTTTTTTGTTTTTTGGGTTTTTGTTTTGTTTTGTTTTTGAGATGGATTCTCACTCTGTCACCCAGGCCGGAGTGCAGTGGCACGATGTGGGCTCACTGCAACCTCTGCCTTCCGGGTTCAAGCAATTCTCCTGCCTCAGCCTCCTAAGTAGCTGGGACTACAGGCACCCGCACCATACCCGGCTAATTTTTGTATTTTTAGTAGAGACGGGGTTTCACCATATTGGCCAGGCTGGTCTTGAACTCCTGACCTCGTGATCTGCCTGCCTCGGCCTCCCAAAGGCATTAGCAAACTTCTAATCTCCGAGCTGGACACTTCAAAGTCACCTTGCCCCATTCCTCTCCTACACTTCCTGTATCGTCTGTCCCAAAGGACAGCAGATTCTCTCACATCCGTCCACTCCCTCCATCCCCATCCCCTGCCTCCTTCCCGCTCCCCTGGTCATGCTCCAGCCCCTATCCCAGGTCAACCTCTCTACTCCACCTCCGCCTTGCACCTAGGAGCAGCTAATTTTTGTATTTTTTTTAGTAGAGACAGGGTTTCACCATGTTGGCCAGGCTGGCCTCAAGACATCTATCTGGTAATGGAATTCCCTCTCAAAACCTTTGCAGGGCTCCCCAGTGCCCTCCTGATCAAGGCCAAGCTCCTCAGCCTGGCATTTGAGGTCTCTTGTGATCCAGCCCTGACTGACTTCACCACCCTCTGCTCCAGGGGGGGGCCAGGTCTGGTCCCTAAGCACACACTGGTTTCTCCTCGACTTTGTACAGTGTTTCTCGTCCCAGGGAGACTTCCCCCTCCTCTTCCTTTTCTCTGTCCATCCCAAATCCTGGCCCACCATTGCTCAGCCAGTCAGCACACACGCTGCCTCCCATCCACAAGGACAGGTAGGCAGGAGGGGGCACTGGGTTCTGGGCTAGAGACCCTTGGTGGCCTTTCCCTTCCCTAATGTCTTGCCACCGGCTGTCTCACCACCGGCTGTCACCCCCCAACCCCCGCTCAGGCTCATCTCATTTCTTCTACGGGATCCTGTTTCCTCAAAAGACAAGCCAAAGTCCTATTTACCTCGGCCCTAGTCCACAGCCTTTGGGCGGCCTCCAACAGGCCCAAGCAGGAAATGTTGGTGGAGGAAAGTCAGAAAGGAGGCTGATGGAAATGGGGTGGTGCACAACAGAGCTCAGCTCAAGGGCACGGAGGGGCATGTGTGTCTTGCAGACAAGAGACCACAGGTGTGTGGGGATGCAGGCAGTGACGCTTACTGCTCTGCGAGCACCCCCCAACCCCAGGGCAGGCTGGGGCTACCCAGTGTGAGACAACCCTCAGCTCTCCAGGGAAAGGCTGGTAATTGGTGGAACATGGCTTTCATGAAGGGTTGGTCTGAACACCCTTGGGTGACTCCCTGTGGCTAGGAGACAGAATAAGCCCACATCTGGGTCTTTGCAATGGGAGCCCAGGCATGGGGAAGGGGTGGAGTGGGGAGCTCAGGGAGCCATCCCACAGCTTCTCCCTACTCCTCCTCTGCCAGGAAGCTCCCCTCTGTGGCTCTGATGACAATGGCTGAAGGAGCACCATGTCCTTGGGAAGGGCCTGGCATGGGTCTCTGCATTCTCATACTAAGCATGGCCCCCACCACACAAGTGACAAAGCTTCTGCTGATAAAGGAATGAAAGGCCACCACAGCCTCTACAGTAGTTCTAAGGTGGAGCAGCTTCTTCAACACCTCAGGAAGGTGACTTTGGGATTCAGGTTGGGGCATGAAGGATCCACTGCAGGTTCCAGGATATCTGTCAGAGCTGTCCAGTGAGGAAGGGGTGACCCCAGGTGAGAGCAGTGACCTCCCCATGGCTGCTAGGCAGGGGGCTGGGGGTCTGGAACAGATGGCGAGTTCAGGGAAGGGAGAGGCCGCCTGAGGCTGCCCAGCCCCAGCTGAGTCCAGGGCCCTCTCCTGCCTCCCTTGTCCTGCGGGTGGAGGTGGCTGCACTGGTCTAGGAGGGATGGCAGAGAAAAGGGAGAGGGAAGTCAGATGGAACGGGGCTGGGCCAGACACTTGAAAGTGTCTTCAGCCTCAGGTTGAGATCATCTCCAGGGTTATAAATCAGGGAGCATGAGATGCTACAGCCCGTGAATCTAATCCCTCATTGTGCAGATGGGAAAACTGAGGTCAGAGGGGTGCCCAGGCAACCTAGTGAGTGAAGGGCAAGGCCGAGCCTAGGACCGAAGACGGTGGCCGTTGCCCCATTGGACTACTTCCCCCTCTTCACACTCTTCCACCTCTCCTTCCTCCTCCAGTTGGGACAGCAGCCCACAAAAGAAGGCTGTGCGTATAGCTTGTGACTCTGGGGAGGGCCCCCAGGAATGTGGAATTCCAGCAGAGATGGGTCAGGGCAGAAGTGGCCCCTGTGGCTTCATATTCTAGGGAAGGCTCTGCTCTTCTTGGGGTCTCAGCACCAGCCCCCTCACCACCACCACCCTCCAATCCAGCACACTAGGATCTTCCTTGCCAGGAGGCCCTGAACCTCCCACTCAGCCCTGAACCACCTCTTCCCCCATAACTCCCCGCACCTGAGGGGGGATGGAGGGGGTGTGACTCTGTGGGATGAAGGCAGCTGCTATATTTGAATTATTACATAAGCCAGGAGGGAGGCAGTTGCAACGTGACTCCATGAAGGTCGGGAGACAAGTTGAGGCTGGGCCCAGGAGGCAGGGGTCTCCTGCCCTCTGTCCCTAGACTCCAGCCTGACCTGGGGATTCCAAGTTGGTCTGCACTGCTGCACTGCAAGAAAGGTCTTCCCTAGGTCTAACCACACTAGGAAGGCTCTGTTCTCTATCTTCTTAGAAAAATATAACCTGCTTTCTAGAAACCCTAAGGCCAGACCCAGGCTATGCCCCAGATCCTGCCCCTACACCCTTTCCAGTAATAAAGATGGGATTAAAAGCTTTGCCATTCTTTTAAAAGAGCGTCTGATGGAGACAGCAATACACACTAGCCTTGGCTCGCCTGCCCCATCTGAGAGGGAACTGTGTTCCTGTCCTAGCTACTCCACTTACCAGTCATCCTCCTCCTGGGTCTTAGAATAAAATGGGATGACACATGCAAAGCCTTGGCACAGCAGGTGGTGGGCGCCCCATGATGGTTTCTCGGCACTATCACTTGCATCTTCAATCCCACTGCCAACTCTAAGGGCTGGCTGGAGATGGTGGTGGGAACTGAGATTGGACTGACCCCTCTGCCCCCAGTACCCTCCTTCTGGGTGGAAGGTAGGAGACCAGAGGAGAAAACGAGTCTGAGAGTCAGGAGCTTGGCCAGACTTGCTGTGTGACCTGGGACAAGCCCCTGCCCTCTCTGGCGCCCAGCTCTGGAGCTAGTGTTTGAGAGAGGATTTCCCAAATGGGATCAGTGACTTGTGGCAGTGGAAGCTGCAGTGGCAAGCAAAGTTGGCTGGGCGGGTGGGGGTGGGCTGTCCTGGGAATGGTGAGCTGGAGGCAGCCGTGGTGGGCACCAGCACAAGGCCCACTTCCTCGGCACCTCCTCCTCTTGACCCCACCCCCCAGGAGGAGGAAGCTGTGCCCACCCGAACTGTGTTGCCATGACACTGGTCTCCATGGTGCCAGGCACACAGCCCTCCCCTAACCCAACAGGAGGGACTGAAGGTGACAGGAGCTGAGGAGATTCGGGACCTGAGGTCCCTTTCACTTGTCCCTATGCCTCCATCGGCCCTATGAGGTCCCCATCCTGAGCCTCTCAGGAGAGCTGGGAGGAGCAGTTTCCACTTCAGAGTTGAAAGAGTAACAAAGAGGCCTCAGAATGACTTGTGTGGAGGGCAGAGACACAGGAACGCAGGGAGGTGGCAGGCTGATGGGGAGGCAGGGAGAGCTGGGGAGGCAGACGGGCAGGGGGAGGAGGGCATGCCACAGTCACAAAGGGAGGAGGGTGTCCCAGGCTGACAAGTGGTGGGAGGCACCGTCCGGCCCATCTCTTTGGTCTCAGCGTTTGGAAGTGGGTAGTGGTGGGAGGACAGGGTGGAGGAGGAGGAGCAGGAGGGAGAGACAGCAATTTTCCTAGAGAGCTCTGTGTGGGTGGGTGTTCATCCACGTGCCGTGTGTGTGTGTGTGTGTGTGTGTGTGTTCATCCACGTGCCGAGTGTGTGTGCGCGCGCAGCATGCACTCACAGATCTGGAGAAGCAGGCTGAGGTGTGCAGACACGTGTGTGCAGGCCTGAGTGTGTGTGTGGCATGTGTGCGCCTGTGCCACTGTGTCTCCAGGGTGATAAATACAGCAGTAGGAGCTGTAACCAGGGCAGAGAAAGTATGGAAATTTCCATAGGCTGGAAGTGGTATGGGAGAAGGGACATGCTATGGCTGGGCCAACCCTGGCTGACCAAGGAAATCCCTGACTAGGTGTGGTGACCTGGGCACATACACATACCTTAAGTAGGCACAGAGGGATGGAAGAGCAACCCAGAAGAGCTTCCTGAAGGAGGTGTCATACTGGAGGAAGGGCTGGGAGGTTCAGGCCACTGCACTTATGTGAGAGACGGTCCCCAGAGCAGGGTCAGGGTCACTTAGGTCACAGAGCTGGCTAAGAGAATAGGAACCGTTCCTTGTTCTGATGGGGGATGATTCCAAGGAACCCACTGGACTGGGATGTGGTCATATCTCATATCTCAGAGGCAGGGGTATGGGGGACAGGCCCTAGGGTGCTATGGGGCACTGTGCCCCAGCCACAGCAGGCCGCTCACTGCAGGGTCACATCCCCTTGTCTTGTGCTCAGACCACTTCCTCTCCTCCACCTGCGGAGAACTGCCTCTCCTTCCAGACTCACCTCCTCCAATCTTTCCTGACAATATCCCCCACCAGGAGGTCTCCACCTTCCTCCACACCACTCACTCATCTGCTCCCCCTTGGTGTTCAGTAAAGCTCTGCATACAGTCAGTGTTCAACAAGTGCTTGTTGAGTGCAAATATATTGGGACTAGAATATGCCATGATATCTTCTCAGACATTTGGGAAGAAGGGGATTAGCAAGGGGTAGTGCTAGACATTTCACACTTACTAGTTCATTTAATTCCCCAAACCACTAGGGGGTAGCTACTATCAAAACCCGCAAAGTACAGATGACAACATTGAGGATCAGAGACCTAAGTAATTCAGGCAAAGTCACACAGCTTGTGAACAGGAGCACTGGCACCCACATGCGTGCTTTCCAAGACAGCGGGCCATGGGCAGGCGGCTTGGAGGCCACCAGAGCACGGGCCAGGAAAGAAGTCCCAGCTCCCGCCCTTCCCCGCCCCACTGATTTCCTTCTCCAGAGGCCCCAGGACTCCTCAGAACTCTGCAGGGTAGGAAGGTTGTGCTGGAAGGAGGCAGGAGAGAGGCAGACATCCCACCCCACCTCCTTGCCCCTCTCCCCTCTGCCCTTGGCCTCCCCTCCACCTGCAATGCCCTCACCATCCAGGCTCTGACGTGCCTCGGTCTTCTCTCACCAGGCACCCCGTATTCCCCGGGGGCTAGGCCTGGATTCGGGTTGGTCCTTGAAGCCCTGTCCTTCTCCCCCAGTATTTCAGTATTTTAACCTCTACTCCAACCATATCTGGCAAGGCCTCAGGTCTTCGAGGCTGACTCAGGAGCACCTCCTTGTCCAGGAAACCCCTCCCTTTCCAAGAGCTACTCCTGGCCCCACTGCAGGTCCAGGTCTGGGGTCTTCAACTCATCCCTAGCAACCCGACCTCAAATAATATGTGAATGAGCAAACCATCCAGGGTCCCAACAGGCCCCATTTTTAGGAATCCTTGTGGCAAGGACCAGCAGAGCCTCCTGCCCCTAACCCCATCCAGCACTATTGTCACAGGCATATTTCATTCTGGTTGAGGCCCTGAGACTCCTGTTGGGATGTCACCCCTACCCCCTACCAGAGGGAAAGCACTTTAAGCCATCACTAACTCCTGGCAGTTCAGACCCCCTGCCTCAGGCCATTTGTAAGAGGAGAAAAGGGTTGGAATCAGGTGGGGAGTCAAAGAGGGAGACCCCACCAAAGTAGGGCAGTAGGAATGGACCTCAGGCCTGCTTCACGAGCATGGTGTGACCTTGGGAAAGTTGCCTCCCTTCTCTGGGCCTAGCTCGCCCTTGCCAAGAGCAGACAGTGCAGGAGGCACAGGGGCCGATTCATAGCAGGTACTTGGTAGAAGGCTGTTCCCTCCTCTTCCTGGTTCCCAGAGCCCAGGACTCCAAAGCACATTCCTGTATGGTGCTGCCTTTCAGAATGTCACCAGCCTGAGGGTCTAAAACAGAACTGGGTCCCGCTTCACACCCCAGCAGAGAAAGGCCTGTTCCAGGAGCACCATCAGGGCATCCTCCAGACCCTGCTTTGATTCCAGCAATGATGAGTGGTCCGTGGCTGCCACCTTGTGGCCCAGCACAGGACTGCAGCCAGCGCCCTGAGCTGGGGCAGTGGCCGTAGCAGAGCAGGGGGTGCCTCCAGTCTCACCCACTCGGGTGGTCCTCAGGGCCAGCTGGGCAGTGCAAGGTCGGATCCAGGAGCAGATTCCGGCCCCCGAGCACTTGGATAAGGGGGTCCACTAGCCCTATCCTGGCTGGAGGCAGAAGGGTCAGACATCGACCTGTGGATCTGGCCAGAGCGACCTGTGGATCTGGGAGACTCAAGGGGCTTGGCCCCAGCCTGTGAAACAGGTCAGCAGGACTCAGGGAACCGGTTCCAGTCTCCTGCTATATACCTCCAATTCCTGAGACAGCGAGAGGGAACCTGAAGTCCAGCTCCCCAAGTCTTCCACTGGACCCCAGGCTCCCCAGAGCTGGATGTCTGAGTCGGAGGTCACGTGGCCCATCCCCACCCACTCTGCCCAGCCCCACTGGCTGAGGCTAAGGACGGGAAGTCAGCCTGTCCGCCCGCTGAGCCCCCGAAGAGTGGGTGGTAATGAGGCTCTAGGGAGAGGCGGGAATGTGGTGTCTGGCACCTCCCCAGGGAGTCCCAAACCCATCTCTGAGCAGTTCATTATCTCCCCTGCAGGCCAGGGCCTAGTCTTGGAGGAGATGGCCAGGCAGTGCCCAGCGAGGGCAGCCCCATAGTGCATGACAGGCCCCACTTCTGGAGGGGTAGGCACTGGGGCCACAGGTGACCCGAAGGTGCTTCTTCCTAATTTGCTCAGGCTCCTGTGGCTCTGACCTTGCGTCTCCAGCAGGGGGCTGCTGCAAGGGTACCAGGCCTGAGTCACTGACATACTACACCCAGGCCCCAGCTGGGACTGCAGCAGGACAGGGGCTCATGTCCAGCCAGAGTCAGTGCTGGACAGGAAAGGACCGGCATTTCCAGCCTGACTGCACGATAGTACAATGGGGAAGGCATGGAGACAGGCCAGGGCTCTGCTTGGGGAAGTGGGTCATCTGAATAACTCAGGGCCTGGAGAAAGCAAGGCCTAGGTTCTCAGCTTCAGGCACTAGGCACTCACCCCTGGGCTTCCCGACCTCCTGTCCCTCCTACCCCACGACGCCCAATCGCTTTAACCAATCACAGGTCTCAGCACCATAGGGTAAAATATACAGATATGTTTATGTTATCAAAAAACCCCAAATGGGGGAAGGGGCATCAGGTAGTCTGGACCCCCCAGTCAGCCCATACTGGAAGGGAGGCTGAAGTCCCCAAAGCGCAGCTCTCAGCCCTGTAGAAGCTCAGCCCAAAGCTCCCTCCCCCTGAGCTGAGTGCTCCTCTAGAGCACCCGCTTTCTGCTGTTCCGGAGTTTGCTGGGGGTAGCAGGGGGCTCCCTTCCGGCGGAGGCCCCAGGGCCTCATGCCCCTGAAAGGGTGGTGATCCTCCCAAGTTCCTGACTTATGCCCATCTCTCCAGCACCACAGGGACAGTGAACCCGGCGGGGGTGAGCAGTTTGGGCTAAGAGGTCTGAACACCTGAACAGAGTTGGGAGAGGTTCCCGCCCAGGCTGACCCTGCTGCCTCCCACCCCTGCCGGGGAACCCCATGCTGCAGTCAGGATGGAGGATGTGGGGTGTGGGGTGCAGTTTCCCAAGCACCCCCTACTGGCTCACACCAGGCCTTGGAGCATAAGGGGTGTCTGAACAGGCTTCCAGCGGTGGAATCCTAGAGCCAAGGATGGGCTCCTGTGCTCAAACGTTGCGCAGGAGCTGCAGGAGGGGAACAGGCCCACAGATATTTTGTGAAGGACCAGAGGGGTCGGCGCCCCGCTCAAGCTGCTGCAGCCACTCTCCACTGCCAGCGGGGAGCACTCCAGTCCAGCGGGGAGCACTCCAGTCAGCCAGGCTCCCAGCTCCCAGGGCCAGGCAGAGGGGACTCCCGCTCCCAGGGCCAGGCAGAAGGGAGTCCCAGCTCCCAGGGCCAGGCAGAGGGGAGTCCCAGCTCCCAGGGCCAGGCAGAGGGGACTCCCAGCTCCCAGGGCCAGGCAGAGGGGAGTCCCAGCTCCCAGGGCCAGGCAGAGGAGACTCCCAGCTCCCAGGGCCAGGCAGAGGGGACTCCCAGCTCCCAGCGCCAGGCAGAGGGGGCTCCTTTGAATGGTGTGAACCAAAGGGGCCTATGAGGGCCCCCACTGAGGCTGGACGGAGGGGGCCGGAGGGCAATAGGGGAGGGCAATCAGGGCAATCATCTACTGTGGAGTAGAAGGCAGGCACCCAGCCAGGCCCCCAGTCCCCTGCCCAAAGACATGGAGAGCCACTCACAGAGAGAGGGTCCGCGGTGAAGGCAGCCACACTCCGGCGCATTTCATTTTCACTACCTCGAAGGGGGATCAGTGACACGCTGCCCAGCCGGACCTCAGGCACCGCCCGGGACACACGTGAGGGTTCTGAGGGCCACACCAGGCCGTCGTGCTGGGGAGCAGAGAGAGGAAGGGGCTGGGCTCAGCTTCAGCTCACCCAGACATTCAGCCTCAGATCTGCCCACCCTTCCCAGAAATGCCTCCAGCTGTGATCTGAGATGACGCCCTCAGCTTTGATCCCAGCCGATACGAGAAGCAGCTGTGGGGAGAACATGACTGCATCTCTGGCAAAACACGGCCAGTTCTGTTAGTCAACTCCAATCTCCAGATCCACAAACCCCTCCAAGAACCAAGAAAACATTTCTCTTAGAGGAACATGGCTGTGCCCCGTCTTAGGAACCAGGAACTACAGAATCCACCGTTTCCCTTTAGGCTTTGCTCACCACGAAACTCAGGGCTAAAAGAACACAGCTCTAAGAAAGAACTCAGCCCAGCACCCTGGTCATTTTGTGTCCCTTTTCCCTAAACACTTATGAGCTCTCACTTTAAAAACTCTTTGTCTTAACTCATCTGTTTTAAGTCTAACCCAGCCTCTGGCCCTGCTCTGGCTCAGGAGTCATCCCCACCATGTCTCTGCCTGGGCTACCACAGCCACTGCCTCACTGGCCTGCTCACCTCTGGGCTCTACCCTCCGTCCCTCTTTCTGACGCTGCACCCAGAGTGAGCCCTCGCAGACTCAAGCCTGCACCACACTCTGCCTAAATGCCACCCCCACCCCCCGCCAGTGGTTCCCCACTGACCTCTGTGTCGAGTTAAGTTTCCCTGGCATGGCCTACAAGGCTCTTTGAGATTCTGCTTCTCACTCCCTTTCCTGTGTTGACTTCCAGCACTCCTGGCTTCTCCCCTCACATTCCACTTTAACAATCTGTGCTTCTCTTGCATATCTCTGGACCTTTGCCTAAACCATTCCCTCTGCCTAGAAGCCATTCCCCTCTTTGCTTGAATTCTCCCACATTTCCTAAAACTCAGATCCCCTAGGCTCTCCACTGCCACCACAGCACTCATCACACTGGGCTATAACTGGCCACTTCTGGGTCTGTTTTCCTGTTCACATAAGGGGTGCCCCAACGGCAGGGTCTGTGTCCTGTCTGTCCCTAGCATCCCTGGCTTGGAGCTAGACTAACAGTAGGTGCTAGGAAGGGTTTATTGAATAAACTAGCAAATCAATTAAAAGCAACTCAAAATCTCCTTGAAGCAAGGGGTGGGCTGAATAGCACAGAAGCCAATGTCCCCATTCTCCATAATGGAAGCCTCCAGGGACCCACCCCACCCCCTACACTCTGCACCTGGTACCTGCACGAACAGGAAGGTAGCAAACCACTCCCGGAGCTCCATCTGTGTGTCACAGCAGAGGTACCTGCAGGGTGGGACACGGACCTGCATGATGCCAAAGGCCTGACTGAGCAGGGAACACCGTGTCTGCCTCCCCAGCCCAGGGCCTGCTAGTGGACACAGATCTGGGCAGTGATGAGGGACCCAATCAAGGGCGATGTGCCACCAACTTTCCTCAGCCTGGGGTCTCAGGCTGAGGCGCTCACTCACCACTGCTGTTTCTCATGTTTCTCTGTTTCATGCACCACTGTGAAGCCCCAGCTGCAGAGGAAGAGGGGAGAGAGTGGGGTGTTTGACAGGCCATAGAGGCTCAACGCCCCGGTTCCCAGGACAGAACCCAGAAGCCACAGCCAGAGCCAGAGTTCAGAGCCTTCTCACAAGAGTGACACGTCCTGGCCTCTTCCTCTCTCAGCCCCCACCAGCCTTCCAGGCCCTTGACACCCCTAAGCCCCAGCCCCACCCTCAGAATCTGTGATTCAGTAGGAATGGGGTGACACCTGAGAATTTGTGTTTCTTTTTTCTTTTCTTTTCTTTTTTTTTTTTTTGAGATAGGGTCTCACTCTCACTCTGTCGCCCAGGCTGGAGTGCAGTGTCGTGACCACAGATCACTGCAGACTCAAACTCCCGGGCTCAAGTGATCCTCCCGCCTCAGCCTCCTGAGTAGCGCGCCACCAAACCCAGTTAATTTTTGTATTCTTTTTGCAGAGACAGGGTCTCACCATGTTGCCCAGGCTGGTTTCGAACTCCTGGGTTCGAGCAATCCGCCTGACTTGGCTTCCCCAAGAAATGAGATTACAGATACGAGCCATTGCACTTGGCCGAGAATTTGTGTTGAAAGTGTGTCCAGGTGATGCTGCTGGTCTGGGGACCACACCATCAGAGCCCCTGTACTGACCTCTGTCAAATTAAAAACCCCAGCTGTGCCTCCCCTATCAGTTCTGAGCCCCCACAGGCCCCAGCAGCAGGCCTATCTGCCCAGTCCCAGCTTACCAGGTGGGTGGCCTGAGTTTCTTCTTCACTCCCAGGTAGACTCTGAGACTCTTGACGGGCCACTCCTTCTCAGGCCGGTGACTCTGGGGTAGGGTGAGGAGAAGAGGGCACTTTAGTCTGCAGAAAGGGCACTGGGGCTGCTCTCCCGACCGGGCACCTCCCTCTTCCCACTCCCCAGCCCTCTTTGCATCCCAGCACAGAGCACCTCCTCCAAGAAGCCTTCCTTTTAAAGCCCTCCCTGTTCACAATCCAGCCCAACCAACCTCCCAGCCCTAGGCCCCCAAGGCCTGTCTCCCTGTAGCAGTATCAGACAGTCAACCCTCAGTCTCTGAGGCAGCCGTCCCAACTGGGACACCTATAACAGCAAATCCCAGCACCACCCTGATGCCCTGCAAACTGGAGGACTTGAAGCATCAGCCTGAATCAGATTGTATGTGGAGGGAGAACTGCACATCCTCCCCCAGCACCAAGCTGGAACAAGCAGGTGTGATCACAGAGCCTCGGTTGGCTGCTCGTGTCTATGTTCGTCTCAGATTATTCATTTCTCAGCCCTCCCTGCCCCACGGAGGCTCCAGGGTTGACCGTGTGAACAGAAGGCTTGAGGGACCAGCAGTTACTAGCTCTTTGGTTCCACAAGAAGGCTAATGACTCAAGCTTAAGCAGAACAGCTATTCAATAGACCACAGGAAGAACTTCCCAATGGTCTAGGTCAGGAAGCGAGAGACCAATGTACTGGGGAGGGGCACCAGATTGCCAAAATGTTCACCTCTGGCCCCCACCTCTGCATATGGGTCTGGGCTTGGAAGGAGCAGGCTGGCTCGGAGGCAGAGGGATGGGGGCAATGACCCCCAAGGAAGGTCAAGCTAATGAGGCTTCCTCCTGCTCTGGGAGCCACTTGCTTGAAGCCCTACCCCTACCAAGCACCCCTGGAGCCCACAGGGGCACCAGGGTGAATGGCACGGGAGGGGGATTCACTTACAACCAAAACTGGGGGTCAAAGACTGAGCTACTGCCCCCCTGTTCCCCACCATTGCTGCCAGCCACCTCCAGGCATGGCTCCTCAGCAGGGGCCAGAGAAGGGACAACCAGGGGAGAGGGAAGTTTTGGGAATTGGTGGACTTCCTGTGATATCACAAAAGGATGGGCTGCCTAGGGACTGGAGGAGACCTCTGTGCTCTCACAGGGGGTGTGGCTTAGGAGGGCCTTAGTAAGGACTTTTCACTCTGCTTTCACCCCGATACCTGCTGATTGGAAAGCCTCATGTCTTCTATAGACAGCACCTAACCTGATTATGGGCATGTGCCCAGGAGGGCCTGGTACCAACTGGGCTGCAGGCATGGGACAATCAGGGTCGCAGACAGGGAGGAAATTAGGCAGGCGGAAGGAAATCAGGCTTCGGACATGGAAGAAACAAGATGTGGGGGAATACAAGGAAGAAACCTGTATGCACATACAGAAGCAGCAAGGCTGGGAGCACTAGCAATCGGCCTGCAAACTGGAAGACAGCTGATGGCAGAAATGGAAAGACTTGAGATAGAGGCTGTAAAAGAGATTCGGCTGCAGGCACGGTAAACACAAGGCTCTGGGCATGAGGGAGGAAGGATGTGGGGGAAACTGGACTCCAGGTACAGGAGGAATTGGGCTGAGGGGATGGAAAACAGGCTGTGGGTTTGGAAGAAGTCAGGCTGTGGGTGGGAGGGGAACAGAACTAGAAGCAAGCAGTCAAGTGAGTCGAGGGTGGACAGGACAGGCCCAGTCAGGCACAGAGACAGCTGCAGGAATCAAGGTATTCAAACCAGGCTGTGGCTCCAAGAATGAAAACACAACCCTCAGGCCTCCGATTCCCTGGGGTCTGATGTGCATGGCACATGTGTGATGTAAGGGTGGCTGAGACAGGAAGTCTGCAAAAGGGGGTCTTGGGAGGGAAGGATGTCAGTCAATGCAATCTCCTTTTGAGAATGAATCCCCCAAGTTGGAGTGTTGTGGTGCAATCTCAGCTTACTGCAACCCCACCTCATGCGATCAAGCCATTCTCCCACTTCAGCCTCCTGAGTAGCTGGGACTGCAGGCATGTACCACCATGTCCAGCTAATTTTTATAGAGACAGGGTTTCACCATGTTGTACCAGGCTGGTCTCAAACTCCTGGACTCAAGCAATCCTCCCACCTCGGCCTCTCAAAGTGCTGGGATTACAGGCATGAGCCACTGCACCTGGCCCAAGGACTTCATTTCTAATCGGACAGCTCATGTTTCCAGTATCTCCAAGGCACGGGGCCACAGGCAGACAACGAAGTTTACTCTTGATGCTTAACGATCTCTGCTGGGACCAAGATCTTTCTAGCATGTGCCTTTTCCAGGTGCCTCAGGGTTTTTAATAAGAGGAGACCCCCAGGATAAGGCACAAGTGGCCATGTATCCTGCTGAATCACCTGAGATTGTTCCAATTTCAAATATTCTGTCCTACTGCCGCATAAACCAACAAATGCCAGAAATGATAACCCCGTGGTAACCAGCCCACGTCTGCTCAGGGCCTCTGCCAGGCCAGAGGTGTTGGCTGCCACTGGGGTGTGGAAAGTACCACCTAGTCTGTGCCGAGCACCCCTCCCTGCTGAGTCCTCAAGTCTGAGACTTCCAGGAATATAAGCTTGTGTTTCCACACTAAGAAACCTGGGTGCGAGTCCCAGTCTACACTTACAGATGGCCTTGGGCAAGTCACACAAAGCCTGTTTTCTCACCTGCAAGTGGGGACAGCCCTCTTCCTCAGAGAACAGTAGTAAGGATTCCATGTCTCAGTATGTGAGGGGCCAGCACTAAGCCTGGTTCCTTAGGGAACACTAGATCTCATCCCTTTTTCGAGCTCTTCTGCCTCCTTCCTTCCATGCCCAGGGATCCACAGCTGCCTTTCCAGGTGCCTCAGCCATCCTCCCTCCCTTCTGCCCACGGCAAGGGTTCTAAGCACTCCTAGAGGTCGGGGGCCAGGGAGAGAGCATCCCAGAACCAAGGGGGATTGACTGGACAGGCGGAGAGGCTCAGAAGTGAGGATGTGATCACAGAAGAGGGCAAAGGAGAGAAGAGACGGCGTTTCCCACAGGGTTAGCAGGAGCCCGGGATGCATTAGAAGAGGCACAAAATGCAAAGAGAGGGAGATGAGGTCCTGTTCTATCGGCTCTGCTCCTGCCATGGCAGCCAAGCCTATTCAGACAACCTCAGGAAATGCAAGGGGCAGGAAGAGGCTGAAGACACTGGGGGTGCGGTGGGGGGTAGCTGTGGGAGCTCAGGCTAGACCACCAGGCTTGGAACCATGTCTCTGCTGCCCATCTTGCAGGGCAGCAGTCCCCAATCTTTTTGGTGCCAGGGACCAGTTTTGCGGACAATCATTTTTCCATGGATGGAGGGATGGTTTTGGGATGAAACTGTAAAACCTCAGATCTTCAGACATTAGATTCTCATAAGAAGCATACAACCTAGATCCCTCGCTTGCACAGTTCACAGTAGGGTTCACACTCTTAGGAGAATCTAATGCCGCTGCTGACCTAACAGGAGGCAGAGCTCAGGCAGTAATGTTCACTCGCCCGATGCTCACCTCCTGTTGCATGGCCCTGTTCCTAACAGCTGGGAATCCCTGCTGTAGGGGCATCTATGCTCTGTGGCCCCCAAGGCATAGCTGGGACCCACAGGGGCATCATGAGATGCAGATTCTCAGCAGAACCTGAGCAAGGACCTTCTCTCAGACAGAAGTATCCCCCTAGGAATAGGGTGGCCCCAAGGGCGGAGGGGATGAGCTCTCTCTCCTAGGACTGTGCAGAGTGGAAACAGCCAGCCAGGGAGGCCTCAGAGAGACTCCTACCCCAGGTGGGGGATATCCCACAAGCCTCTCTCGTCCCACCCTGGCATGTCAGGATAAGGGCAGTAGTAAGAATGTTCTGACAGTCCTGGAACACTGTCCAGCGTTAGAAATAAGGAGGCTGCAGGGATGACAGGAGAAGATCAGAGCTCTAATTCAAACCTAGGTGCCATCATTACTGGATCTTTAACTTCCACACAGAGTCCTTTGGAAAATTCTAGAGCACTGCACTGATAGGGAACCCTATCTTGGGGAAAGGACCCTGGGACAGGATTAGGGATAAAGGGGAGGAGCTTAGGCCCAGGATAGGGGCTAGTGCCGACCGGCAAGCGGGCAGGGAACCATGCCTGGAGATGGCCAGGAGCCCTGGCTGTGTCCCCATGCTCCTACCCAGCTCATTTGGCCCCCAGGTGGTGTAAGGCAGCTGGCAGTCAGCCCACAGCTACTCACGGTCTCAGGGGCCCCGCTCCACGGCCTCTGGCTCTGTTTGATAGAGGATCAGGGTTATGGAAGAAGTCCCAGGTCTAGAGCCAGGACAGCATGTGCAGTGATGTGTGGGGTTGGGGTGTGTGTGTGGCATGTATGTGCAGAAGGTGGAGGGTGCCTAGTGGAGTCTGGGTTGGGAGAACACCTGCATGTGGACAAAATGAGTGAGGAGGGTGGCTCGGGAGGTGTACGATGTACGATGTGACAAGGCATGCATGGGCCACGACTTGGGGCTGTCATCAAGTAACAGGTTCCTGTGGGTGCAGTGATAAGGCACAGGCACAGTGAGACAGAGCATGGGCATGGAGTGGTGTGATGGCATCCGGGTGCCAGGGCCTAGTGGGGCTACAGGGCACAGTAGAGTGGACATCCAGGGCCACAGCAGGAGGGGCCTTGAGAGTCTACAGTTCTCCCCCACTGCTGTGCTATCCTGAGAGCCTGCAACAGGAATATTTCTACTTGCAGACCAAGGGGAATCTCTGAGCACATTCAGGGGTACAGGTGCACAACCTGAGGCCGAACCCAGTGGGGCCACTTACCCGGACCTCCTTGTAGAGCCGCAGGCAGCTGCTGTTGAGGATGAAGTAGCGATCGTGGAAGCCGCCTGAGGGCAGGCCCAGGCCCAGGAGGCTGCGGTCCTCACGGAACTTCATCATGCCATGCTTGGTGTCACTGACACGGCTGGCTGGGGGGGGACTGGAGTGGGTACAGGCTGCACCAACCCAGCTGGGGCTGGGTCCCAGGATGAAGGAAGCTGCCCCATCCTGCCCCAGCCTCTCCACAGAGGCCCACCCACCTGGTGCCCTCTGCCTGAGCTGCTCCTACCTGGCACCGCCAGGTCCCACCCTGGCTCTGGAAGAGGGGAATGCCCGGAGCCTGGCCACCCTGCAGGCACCACCTACCCAGGTACAGCAGCATGGCCTCCATGGCCTGGTGCTTCTTCACCACCAGGTGGCTGTCCGTGCCCAGCCCGTGCAAGATGGGCAGCACCTTCTCCGCAAAGTGCAGGGGGCGCTCTGGGGAGAGGTCACACCTACCGTCACTGGGACCATATGGCCCGATACCACCAAGGGCTGGCAGATGGGCACATATCACCTACACATCCCCGGTCCACTCCAACCATCTGCAAGTGCCACGACACAAAACACTACCATCACGACCGCCCTTCCCATGACCAAGCTTCAGGCTTGACACACCTGGCTGGGACCAAAGCTGCTCCAATTCAACATGTGCAAAACCATGCCTGTGATCTCCACCCCCTGCCTCCCTTCCTGCCCTCCCCGTGGCCCCCATCGGGGAAACACCACCACCACCACCCACCAGGCTGCTCCATCCAGAAACAAACCTCTCCTCCCTCTCCTGATCCGCATGTCAAATCTCTCTGCTCTGTCCATCTCCACTGCTGCCACCCCAGCCCACATTACTGCCTTCTCCTCAGACTAAACCATGGCCTTCAAAGTGTGCTCTAATTTCCCTCTCCCCACCCAGCAGCGAGTAGCAATCTTCTTAAACTCTTACTCACTAACCCTCCGATGGTCTTGCATTGCTGCTAGGCCCTGCGTGGCTGCCTCTGCCTTGATCTCCAGCCCCACCCATGTCACCATCCCCTCACTGCCCTCGTCTCCTTGAAAGGGCTGTGCCTCTGCCCACCACAGGGCTTTTGCCTTCTTCACCAAATAACCCCTACTCTTCCTTCCCATCCTGGCTCGGGAAAGATCTGGTGATGCCATGGGTCTTTCCTCCACAGCGGTTAATGCAACTGTAGTTGAATATTTATTGGTGTGATCATTAGACTAATGCCTCCATCCCCTACCAGACTAACCCCAACGAGGATAGGGACTATGTGTGTGGCTCCCCAGCCCAGTGCCTGGCACTCAACAAGGACAGTAAAACAAATGAACACATACAGCCTCATCCTCCACTGCCATCAAGATCACCTTTACCATAAATTACCTTTCTCCCCTCAACCATCACCATTGTCACTGACACCTAAGAAAGCACCATCACAGTCAACACCATCTACCCCTTCACTGTCCCTTCTATCAGCCACATGACAGGCATAACCTCAATCCCTGCCAGCACCCTATCACCACCGTCACAGAGATCAGTGTGACAGCAACACGTCATCAAAGTCCTTTTCACCACCCATCCTCATGTGCAGGGTAGGGGAGGACAGACTGGGGCTACAGCTGAGACAAGCCATACCACACCCTGCACAAGCCCAGGGTCACCCACCTGCCTCCTCCCTCTCGTTAACCTCAAAGCAGGTCCAATAATCCTTCTCCCTGATGCCTACATTCCGGCGATCCAGGATCTCCAGGGTGAGCTCCTCAGCAGTCATGGATGCTGGGATCTGCAAGGACCAAGGAGAAGATTAGCCTACCTGTGCCTGGCCCCTGCTCTACCATAACCTTGCTACGTGATTCAGAGCCTGAGCCCATCCTTCTCAGGCCCTTCTTGAGTCCTGGGATACAGAGGGGTATTTCTGAGTAGTTCTTAGGAGCAGGCCCCAGCACCAGCCAGATACAGGTCCCAAACTGGTCCTCTCCTTGGGATGGAAGCACTGCTCCCCTGGCCATCTGAGCCTGTGCCTGGCCCAGCCTGACTCTCTGGCCCCTTGGCTTCTAGGTCCCAGCACCTACCTTGACATGCTGCTCGGTCTCTGCCTTCTTCTCCTCCAGATACACTGTGCAGATGAAGTCACCAGCATGCTGCAGGGAGACAGGGCTCAGCTGGGGGCCTAGAAAATGGGCGCAGGTGGTAGGCCCAAGCCCCCCACCCAGGCTCCAGACTTCACCTGGGTCCCACTGGCAGTGCCAGCCACACGCATCTTCACAATGGCAGTGATCTCCTCCCGCTGCTTCCTGAGCTCTTCCTCATCCACCTGGGAAGGGGCGAGGGGCAAGGACAGGTGGTCACCGCCATCTGGAAGGCTCATCCCTGCCCTCCACTGCCCACTGACCAGGGACGCACACTAAACACCACCACATAGTGGTTAATGAGATCTTCCACCACACGGCCAGCCTTGTAGTCCTGCCCATCTGTCTGGAAGAGCGTGGGCCCAAACACAATTGCCAGGTTGTGCACGTTCATCTGGTTCGTGTCTGAGAAGCACTGGACACTGGAGAGAGGCGGAGGAGGGCCTTGAGTGAGGAGTCAGGCCAGAGCTTCCCATCTCTCCCTGTTAATTTCTGACAGGTCCAAGACTGGTCTGATCAGAGGGGACCACTATTTAATGGGGTAGGAACAGTTTTTCTGGCCATATCTTGGGTCCTGGTAGGAGTAGGACTGGGAAGCTGGGAGATCCAGCCAAGGTAACCTGGTCCCAAGTGGAAAAATCCTCTATAACAGTGGCCCCAACAGTTCTGGCACCAGGGATTGGTTTCATGGAAGACAATTTTTCCAAGGACAGGATGGTGGGGGCAGGGGATGGTTTCAGAGGCATTAGATTCTCATAAGGAGTGCGCCACCTCCCATGTGCAGTTCACAATAGAGTTCCGATCCTTTGAGAATCTAACGTTGCGGCTGATCTGACGGGAGGCAGAGCTCAGGCAGTAACGCCTGTTCACCCACCACTCACCTCCTGCTGTGCAGCCTGGTTCCTGACAGGCCACAAACCTGTACTGGTCTGTGGCCTGGGGGCTGGGGACCCCTGCTCTACAAATGTCCAATGTTAGGGCAGATCAGAGTCAGCACTTGGTGCAGAAGCCCAGCTGGCTCCCAGGGGAGGGCAGTCAGGCGGGGGGGGGGGGGGGGGGGGGGGGTAGAAGAACCTTCACCCCATCCCCCCAGAGTCTCACAATGGTATCCTCCCTCACCAGTACAGGTGGCTGATAAGGGCCTTCACTGTGGCCCGGTTGACAGGTGGCAGCCGCACCAGGAGCTCTCGGTACCTGGAGACCTTCTCCTCCTCATCCTCAATCTCTGGGTGGGAAAGAAAAATCAGGTCAGAAACCCCCTGTAACTATCATCTCCTCACCCCGCCCGGGCTGTCCTGCTTCTCATGGTGGGTGACAGCAGTCCCTGTGCCCTCCAAGTCAATGCAGGCCAGGCACTCAACCAGGGTAAGGAACTCTGGGTCTTCCAGGGCCCCGGGCTCCGTATGGAGTGGCGATGGGAATGACAAGCAGAGGCGGGCAACTGGAGCCTGTCGGTTAGGGTGAGTCTAGTGCAAGTGCCAGAAAGGAAGGGTGGAGGAGTCCGGAGGGATGGGTGGAGGAGGCTGGGCACGGGCTGCAGGGCCCACCTGAGGCCTCCAGCCAGGCTAGGCGCTGGGCACGAGTGAAAAGCCCATCGGGCAGGTCGCGCAGGAAGCGCTTGAGCGCCGAGGAAACATCATCCACGTGCTGCTCGCCCTCCTTGAGGTGCACAGAGCGCGCATCCTGCCGCAGGCTCTCCAGCAGCCGCTGCGTCTTCGATGTCTGCCCACACTTGCGGTAGATGCCCTCGGAGGTCAGGCCTAGGGAGGGGCGGGGCCAAGCGTTTGGGGCCTGAGGCATTGCGTCATGGGGCGGGGCCACGCAGCTCTGGGACGGGAGGCGGCTCTCTGGGAGGGGGCGGGGCCGGCACCCCAGGGGCAGGGCTCACCGCACTGCGTGATGTAGTCCACACAGCGGTACACGATCACCGGGATATCCGAGTCCCCAAGCTGCTGCTCCGACAGCGTGTCCCCCATGCTGGCGGCTGCTTTCTGGATGGCCCCCAGCCAACCCATGAAGTCCAGCCGCCGCTCGCCCTGTATGTACAGTGTCCTGGACCAGGGACAGTCAGTCACTGAGGGGCCTACACCTATCCCACCCTGTCCCCAGGCCCATCAGACGGCTCCAGGCTTCTCAGAGCCCCTCAGGGAGGCCGTGGCTCACCTCCTTCGCTCCACCAGCACCAGCACCTGGTTCTCACTGTCCCCCTGGATGGCTGTGGAGGGGTTAGTCAAGGTGAGGCCCAGGTCTTGTTCCTGATCCCCAACCTGCTCCCTCCCTCTCTGAGCGCACACACATCCTTAGGACCCGCCCGCCAATGTATGGGGTGGCTGAGATGCACTCCAAGGACATGAGAGGGCAGGATGGCAGCTCTGGCCAAGCCAGGCAGAGCTCAGACTTCCAGGCAAGGGCTGGGGGCCTGGGAGCCCAGGATAGGGTGCCCTGGAGGCTGGGGGCCCGGGTCTGGTCCACGCACAAAGCTCCTGCAGTTTCCGTAGTTGCAGCGGCTCTTCGCAGGGCCCCTCCGGGAAGACAGCGCGGAGCTCCGAGCCACTGAGAGAGAACCAGCCCTCCTGGGCCCGCTGTAGGCTCAGGCCAGCTTTGTAGGGTAGGCGTCCGAGCCGCTCAAAATCCCGGGCCAGCAGATCCTCAGCCAGGGGAGGCACGAATGCCTGGCAGAGAGGCAGCCGGGGGAGACAGCATCAGCCAACAGCACTGCCTGCCCCAATGCCCCAGCTTCTTGGCTTACAGGCAGGTGCCCTCTTCCCACCCAGCGGCCTTCTCTTCCCCAAGGCAGAACCAAGCCCACAGATGGAACTTGGGTACCATGTCCCACTTCATACCCACTTAGATGTGCCCACCTCTGGAAAGCCTTCCCAGACACTTTCTGGAGGGCCCTTCTCTGGGCCCCTACAGCACCAAAGCATTCTTGCCCTCTGTTGTGGCACTGGTTACACTGTTGCTGCCGCCTGAACCCCACCCGCAGGGGAGCTGTCTTCCACACCCACATAGGAGCTACTGAAGGGCTAGGACTAAGCCTGGTTCATCTGGGTCCCCAGGTCTCTGCGGGCTGACTCTCAAGAGGCGCACAAGACAACTGATCAATGGACAAGTGAATGATAAAAAGTCACAGGCTCTTACAGCACAGGGGACCCCACAGGCACCTGGCTCTAGTCCCCGAGGCAGAGCTCTCCCCGTGGCCTCCCTGCCTCTTCCCTCCAGCCTCTGCTTGCTTGCCTCCAGGAACAAGGAGCACACTCCCCTGGAGGCGGCACTGTCCATCCTAAGATGGCTCTGACTGTCATTCACTTATTGAGCACCCGTGGAGTACAAGGCCACAGCCCTTCTTCTGCAGAGCTAAGACAGGTCTGACCAACCCTGCAGAGGGCTGCAGATTACAGTAGGCCCTTGGTGGGACAGGCCTGCTCCATGTCTGCTGCCCTCCATCTAGCTGCTGCTCTCTAGATGGGGGAGCTGGGATACATGGGATTGGTCAGGAGGCCCCACCTTCCCCCGTCAGACACCCTTACACCCGCCCTGCTACCCCAGGCCCACCTTAGCAATACACTTGACCCACTCATGAGCCTGCTCCATGCTCTCCAGCCCAAACAGGTACAGCCGTTCTCCCTCTGTGTACACCTCAAAGGTGTGCTCAAAGCTGCAAATACACAGGCCAGGACTCAGGCCCACCTCATCCAGCACTGGCCCACCCCCAACCTGCACCATCAACCGCCATCCTCTGCCCCCTCCACACTGCCTTGGCGCTTGTCCTTACTCGGTCCCCTAAGAGGTGGTGGAAAAGTCTTGGGCTGAGGCCTCAAAAGACCGGGGTCGGCCCTTATGCAGCCTCCGTTTGCTGTGTGACCCTGGGGAGGTCCTCCCCTTCTCTGGGCCTATTTCCCTGTCTCCCCAGTGGGGGACTGTACCTTATAGCAACCACAGTCTGATTTGCCCAGGGGTGCTCACCCATGGGTATCGGGAAGGGGCACTGCCAGGCACACAATCTCGCTGGCCCGAATCTCTCCGTTGGGGGTCACTGCCCGCTCATTCTCATAGTAGCTCAGGACCCCGTCACTAAGGACACACCAGCGCCGGCTGAACTCTGGGGAGAATTTGGGCAGGGGAGCCATCAGGGAGCCCCCCACCACCTGAAAACCACCTCTGCATCCTCCCAAGGCTCCCACTCCCATCTGACCCATGTGCTCTTCATTCTCTCAAGTTTCTCCCAAATCCATCCACCTCTCTGCATCTCCACCATGCCAGCCAGCCCACAAGTCATCCTCTCCCCGAGGCCTCTAAGGCAGCCCCTTCCAAAATCCCAGAGTGATCTAGCTAAAATCAGACCACATCCTTCCTCTAACCAAAACCATTCCATGGTTTTCAGGACAGACTCTGCACCCCTCAGCCTGCCATTCAAGGCCCTGCCAGGTCTACCCCTGCCATGTCTCTCCAGCTGCCTCTCTGTCACTCCTGGACACACATATCCCCACCCAGCACTCCCAGCTTTTGCAAACCCTGTCCCCTCCACCCACCACCTGAATGTCACAGGAAAACTTCTATGCCCCAATCTCCTTTTCTAGAAGCACCCATCACTCTCTACTCTGCCTCCTGCTATAATGGCTTTGAGAGACTGACAAGGTCCCACAAAAGAAATAGAAAGGAGAATCTGACCAGGAAAGGTAATGGAAAGGATAGGTTGTCATGGCCATGCAGGCTTATACAGTTCACAGCACTGAGCTTTACAGTGGCTCAGAGCTTCCTGGCATCCAGGGCAAAAAGGATGACTCAGGCAGTTGTTACATAAATGACATTATCAGGCAGAGGGAGGCAGACCTGGGGCAATGAGGTTGTGAACAGCATGGAGTTCCAAAGAAATCTCTTGGGAGTCGAAGGGCTTCATCCCTATAGGAGAGCACGCAGGAGGTGCTGAGGGATGTTGTCAGCAATGACCTCACAATGTTCCCACAGCAGACTCTGCCTCTCATCCTGTCTGTGAGGGCCTGACATTTGCTCTCTGAGGTCAATGTTTCCTCAGGTCTGACCCTGTGGATGGGCTCCCTCCAGGAGCACCAGCTCTGCCTGAGTCATCCTTCATTCTGCAGATATTTGCCAAGTGCCCACTGTGTGCTAGCCACTGTTCTAGGGTCTGAGGGCTACAGGCAGTGGTGGCCAAAAGGAGTTTATGTCCCAGTGGGGTACAGAGAATCTATAGATAAGTACATTAATGGACAAATGAGTACCAGGTAAGTGACGTGAAGAAAATGCAGGGTAGCCGGGCGCGGTGACTCATGCCTGTAATCCCAGCACTTTGGGAGGCCGAGGCGGGCAGATCACCTGAGGTCGGGAGTTTGAGACCAGCCTGACCAACATGATGAAATCCCATCTCTACTAACTAAATTAGCCAGGCATGATGGCGCATGCCTGTAATCCCAGCTACTTGGGAGGCTGAGGCAGGAGAATCGCTTGAACCCGGGAGACAGAGGTTGCGGTGAGCCGACATTGAGCCATTGCACTCCAGCCTGGACAACAAGAGCGAAACTCTATCTCAAAAAAGAAAAGGAAATGCAGAGTAAAGGGAGAGATGGGGGGTGCTATTTTGCATAAGGTAGTCAGAGATGACATCTCTGCAGGAGTGATACTGAAACAGAGACCTGAGGAAAGTGAGGGATTGGCCATGCAGATACCTGGGGGAAAACATTTCAGGCAGAGGGAACAGCACGGGCAAAGATCCTGGTAGGTGACAACATGTCTAAGAAACAGTGAGGAGACCAGCAGAGTGATTAGGGGGGTGGTTCAGAGAGGTAATGGGGGTGGTGGCCAACTGTGCGGGCTCTTATGGATTTTCTTCTGATTTGGGGAGTGAATGGAAGGCTGAGATCAGAGAGGGACAGGGCTTTCCGTTCAGTCCTCAAACTCCCTACCAGCCACAGGCTCTAACTACCAGATGCTCAGCAGAGCCCATACCCAGTAGGGGCTCAATAAAGGCTCATTTAGTCCAAAGAAACTCTGGCAGTGACCTGCTCTGCAGCGCCATAACCCTACCCCCACTCCCACCAGGATCATTTAGGAAGCACCTTCTGCGTACCCCAAACTATATCCAGGAAGCCCTCTAGGGTGACTCTGCCGGAGTCCACTTGGCTGCCTCATGGGTCCACCAGTCTGGCCAGCCCTAGCTTCCTAGCCCTGCAGCCATGCCCAGATGCCATGGGCCAGGGCAGGGTCTGGGGTGGCACCCACCTTCCCGGGCCCGGCGGTCCTGCAGCAGCTTGCCGGCAGAGGCGGTCTTGTAGAGGAAGCCACTGTGGCTCACGGTCGGCAGGATAACTGAGTAGTGCTTTTCCAGGGGCCTTCATCGAGTCCAGCCGAGGCACCTCTTTGGAGGTGGGGAAAGGATGGCAGGTCATGCTGGCCACCCAAGAGGGTGTCCCCACCTCACTCCCACCTGGCCTGGGCATCCAGGCTCACTTTCGAATCGTCAGCCCCAGCTCCCTAACTGGCAGCCTCAAGCTCCCCCTCCTATCTGCAGGGTCTTGCCAAGGCTGTTTCTCCACCTCTCCGCACTTGTGGAAATTCACTCCATTCCCAAGGCCCAGTTCCAGCACTGCCCCCTTCCAGGAAGCTTCCCTGACTCCTGGCCCACCCCACTCTCCAGGTTGTAAGCACAGGCCAGGCACACTGGCATCAGGGGGGCATTGGGCAAACTCAATAATAATCCCTGGAAAGAGGATTTTCCCAGATGGCAGGAAGCTCAAGGTGGCAGCCTGACTACAGCTTTGCTCCCCATGGTCAGCAATGGCGGGGGGGAGGGGCGGTTCTGCCCCCAAGCCCAAGCCAGTTGGGTGGTCTCCTGTGTCTCCCTGGACACCTGGGCTCTCTCCAGCCCAGTGTGCCCCGCCCACCCATGGCCCTGAGCCCGGAGCCCCAGCCTTGAGCTCCACCCTCAGTCCTAGGATGTGGCCCCAGAGGCGAGGCCTGGGCCACGAGCTGCACTGCTCAGCGCACTGACCCCTCCTCATCCACCCCAAGGGGGAGCCAATGGTACCCAAACCAGGTTCAGGACTGAGCTCCACCCAAGCAGGGCAGTAGACAGGGCTGCCATGGTGGGTGACCCACACATGGAGAAATGTAACACAGCATCCCTCACGCAGCAACACAAACACACTCTGCACACACATTCACTCCAAAGCTCTCAACATCCCCACAAACACAGACCCAGGGGTTCAGAGGTGCACAAACACCAGCACAGCTGCCAGCCATCCTGAGGGACCCACACTGCGAGTCAGGGAAGTCATCAACAGAGTCACAGAGACAGAGACACAGAGGAACATGCATACGCAGCACAAATACACACTGACGTGCAAACCCAAGCACACCCCAGCTCACACACAATTTACCAAGGGCCCTTGAGGAGCTGCGATCACGGCCTGAGAGCAGCACGTAAATCAAACCCCACTGGGCACTGCACAGCCTGGTGGACCCCCACCCCACGCTCACCTGTGGTCCGATTGTTCCGAAGGAATTCCATCTGCAGTGTCTGCCCCGCCTGCTCTGCAAGAGCCAGGGGCGTGGGGGCCTCGGGGTCCCCCGAGAAGCAGCTGATCCCGGCCCCACAGCCCAGGAGCGCCTGAGTCTCAGCCAGGTCTGTGGTGGTGACTGCAGCACACAGGGCCTAGGAAGAGGCAAGGGAGGGTCAGCCCAAGCAGGAGTGGGGGACCCACAGGGAAAGAGGGTATGGGGGAGGAGAGGAAAGAAGAGGAAGGAGTCACCCAGGCCTGGAGCGGTCCATCCTCAGACTGAAAGAGAGAACAGGAAGGAAGGAAGGAAGGAGAGGGAAGAGAGACGCCAAGGGGAGGAGGGGCGAGCAGGGGCTGCCTAGCGGAGGCCAGGGGATCCCAGCTGCCCGGGGCCTCACCCCTGCTGGCGGCCTGGACACAGCTGCCCAGTCAGCCACAGAGCCTCCAGAGGATCTCAAGCTCCTTCTGCCTTGTGGAAGAGCGGTGGGGGGGGGGTGCTTTGTAGCTAATTCCTCCCACATTTGAATTCCTCACTGCCTGCCCAGCACTCCCAACCAATGGGAGTTGCCGCCCTCCTGGCTTGCAGGCTAGACTGGGTTGGGCTGGGAGCAGGACGCCTGGGTCCCTGGGAGGTGGAGGCCTGACTCCCAGCAGGCTTCTAGCTGGACTGAGTCTGCCTGGGAGGGGCAGTTTGGGGGAGGGGCTGAAGGCCAACCAGAGGTCACAAATGGCATACCCCTGCCTCAGAGCTGGCCACCTCCCGCTCAGGCGGAGCCAGATCAGGGCCTGAGACTTGGCTCCCACCCTGTCAGGGCCTGGGGCCCATACGGGGCCTCATCTTGAGTTGGGTGTGGATGGGGGTGGGTTGGAGCAGCCCAGCTGTTTTTCATGAGCCTGACAGGAAATAGCATCCCCATCAAGTTCACTCCTTTTGGCAGGATTCAGAAGCAACAGGACGGGGTGCAGGAGACTGAGGAATCGGGAGAGAGACAGACAGATGCTGGGGACGTGGCCTTGGCCCAAGGGTCAGGCCTGGCTCCTCCCTGCACGGCCAGAACTTTTCATATGGCTTAGGCAGGGCCCTTCTGCCCTCCAAACATCAGTTTCCCCATACGCCAAGGCATCTCCCTGAGCTGGTAGACGAGATGGGTTAAGACAGTGTAAGGAACAGGGCAGCAGAAAGACAAGGGTGGTCCCAAGGGGCCCCAGAGCTGCAGTATCCTGACCTTGTCCAGCTCCTCCTGGTTGCCAAAGAGTGGGTGGTAGCGGCGGTACTTGCCCTCACGGTACTTGGCCTCCAGGTGGCACCGCCGGGTGCTGGGGCTGCTGCTGGGCTGCAGGGCCTCACTGGGGGGCACGTTGGCTGCCCAGAAGCGGTTCCCAGCGCCATTCCCCAGCTGTAAGAAGAGCTGCAGGGGGTTGTAGGAGGTCAGACGGGCCAGCTGACAGCCAGGGGCCGTGCCGGGCAGAAACTTGGTTTCTGAGGTTGTTAGGTAAGGGGCTGGGAGAGCCAGGCCATCTGCCCACTTTCCCAATGGGGAAGGTGAGGACAGCCTGGCCTGCTGGCGGCTGGGGATGCTCCTGCCACCAGAGCTGGGCTCTGAGTCTAGGTCTCAGGCTCAGTGACAGGACAGGGGGTCAGCAGCCTGACAGGTGGACGCCTCAGGCCCTGCGCCTGGTCCCAGGGGCCTTGCTGCTGCCCCACCCAGTTCCACATCTAGAGCTCTGCATTCCTGAGACTATGATAGCCGGGGGTGGGTGCCTAACCTGTCAGCCAATGGGGTAGGCAGGGATTTTGGAAACCTCTCCTGTCCCTGACATTCCTCTCTAGGCAAGAGGGATAGGGGTGGATTCTGGGTGAGTGCAGGGATCCAGCATTCGGGAATCAGTTCCTTCCTTCATCCGGCTCCTCCTTCCACAGCCATTTCCTAGGCCCCCCCACCTTGCCTCTTTGTCAGGTCCTGTATGGGGTGCTGGGGTCACAGCATAGAACAAAGCATAACAATGCCTGCCACTACAGATTCACTCTGTGTCTTCCAGCAAGTTATTTTCTCTCCCCAGGCTTCAAGGCTGTAAACTGGTTATTCTAATCCTAACTCCTGGCTTGTTCTGAAAGTCAGTTAATTAACATATGCAAAGTCCTTAGCACTTATGTGCCAAACACACTGTGGGGAGGTGAGAAAGGGATGTGACACTCCAAGTGCTCTGGAGTCTGCAGCCTGGGCCTAGCCTCCCATTGCAGGTTCTCCCCTGTATCTACCACATATGGGTACCTGGGAGTTTCCAGTACAGAGGCATAAATGTACACGTGTGTGCACACGCAGCATACATACATATACCCACTGGTGCACGTGAGTTCAGATGAAATGAAGGCTGAGGGCCTCTGAGAGGGTATGCAAGGTAGGGGAGAAGGCCCTGGGTCAGCCAGAAGTGAGATGGAAAGAGGCAGGGGTGGTGGTCAATGTGCATTTACAGGGTAATCTCAGACAGATTACAGCCCTGCCCAGGACCTCAGTTTACACATCTATTCAATGGATGAAAGTGAAATAAGAATAGGAGTTAGCAAATTCTTTCTCTAAAGGGCCAAACAGTAAATATTTTAGGTTTTACAGAACACATACAGTCTCTGCTGCATTTTCTTCCTTTTTTTTTTTTTTTTTTTAATATAACGCTTTAAAACTATAAAAACATTCTTAGCTCACTGGCCAGTTTGCTGACTTTGCCAAAAATTGCTTTTCCGAAATTCCCACCCACTAGATTATCATTAAGGATCTCTTCTAGCTCCAAGGTGCTGTGGCCACTGAGATAGGGAGGGGGCTGGGAGACCCAGACAGCTGTTGAATGGGGCAGAGTCCAAGTATCAGTGGCAAGCAGGGGCATCCCCACCTCGATAAGTGTTTCTGTCCACACCTTCCTGTCCATCTTCAGGCTCCGCACCTTGGAGACGCCAGCGCCCAGGCCACGGTGCTCCCCTGTAGACACAGGGCCAGACCCAGCATCACCTGTGCCCTCCCCTTCACGGAATCACTTACCCACCCCCAGTGTCCACTGGGACAGGCAGGGATGACAGGCCACAGGCAGGCGCCAGGGGGTAGGCCTGCTGGCAGCTCTGGAATCCAGCCATGCTCTCTTGCTCCCCACAGGGCAGGACTGAGCCCTGTAATCCTCGCCTGGGCTCCTGTACCAGCCCCCTGCAACTGGCTCCCTGGAACCATGCTTGGCCTCTTGCAGGCCACTCTTAACACAGCCCTGCCAGAGGTGATCTCTTTAAAATGCAAATCCCTGACTTCTAATCCCTGCTTTCACCCTCCAGTGGCTCCCAGAATTAGATCACAACTCCTTTCCTGCTTCCCCTCCATCATCTTTCTACCCAGACTGTCATCGCCCATGTCCTCATGGCCACTCCTTCTTGCCATTCAGATCTCAGCGGGCATGTCACCTCCTCACAGAGGGCCTCCCCAGCACACTTCCCAAGACTTGCTCCTCCACCTGGATCCCCACCTCCAGCAGCCCACAGCCACCGCCTGAGCTATGTCAGCTCCCAGGAGGACAGAATCCCCAGCATCTGGCACACAGTGGCCAGACTGAGTGGCCTTGATTGAGCAGATGAATGAACCCTGGGCTCGACCATCTTGCATTTCATCTTCCTCATCCAGTCATTGAGAGTTTTCCACCATAGATCCTCAATAGCCCTCAAATGCTCACAGCTTCCCCAGGCCAGGCTTCCTCCTCCTCCCTCTCCTGGATCCTATGGCAGTCTCCTCACTGGTCTCTAGACTTGCCCCTCTAACTCAGTTTCCACGCACCAACCAGAGTCTGACCCACAAATCTGACCACGTCCCTGCCTCCCGTTGCCCTCCAGACAAAACACCAGCTCCTCCCTCTGCATGCAAAGCCCTGCCGGGTTCCTGCCAATTCCTCTTGCCTGGCCTCCCCTATTCTTCTGTAATGAGAGGAACACCGGACCCCAACAAGCCTGGGCTCAAATCTGGGCTCACTTACTTGCCAGGTGACCCTGAATAAGCCACTTCCTCTCCCTGTGCCTCCGAGTCCCCACCTGTGATGGGAGAAGTTGAACCCCCGCCTGGCAATGTAAGGACTCAAGGCTAATCACAGGGGAAAGGCCTGGTGTGCAGGAGAAGCCTCATCAATAGCAGCTCTCTGACTGCTGTCTCCACTCCAGGCCCTCCTCCAGATAGGACACCTGGCATCCCAAATGGCCAACCCCGCCACACCTCTGCCTGGTGCCCCAACCCCAGCACACACACCTGCACAGCGCTTGCAGATGACGACACAGAGGTTGATGGAGGCCCAGTCAGGCTGGGGAGCCCCGCAGTCAGCACAGAACCTGTTGGGGGCTGCAGCCCAGACGCGCTCGGCCACCTCTGAGGTAGACAGGGCCTCGGCGACAGCTCCCTGCATGGCCTCCAGCCACTGCTCCTTCTCTAGCTCTGAGTCAGCAGAGAAGCTGGGGACACAGGGGTGGGGAGGTTGGTGGGGATAGACTCAGAGGGATTTGGGAGCAGCACGAAGAGGCACAGAATGAAGTGGGGGACAAGGTGTTGGGAGCGCTTAGGCAAAAGAGTGAGGCATCCCATTCTGGTAGGGAAAGTAGGTGTGGACAAAGGCAAGGACACCAGGAACCCAACAGCGTATGGGGGCAGGGAAGCCCAGTGGGGGGCTCTGCCCAGCCTGCGGAATGAAGGCTGCTGGGAAGAAAATGATGCCTGAGCTAAGGTTTGACGGATCAGAAGGGCTGAGCCAGGTGAAGAGGTGAAAGGGCAGTCTAGACAGAGGGAACACCGTGTGCAAAGGGGCAGGATGGCACAGGGGGCATTCCAGGAGACAGGAGGGCAGACTGGCAGAGAAGAGGCTGGAAGACGAACAGGACAGGCCTGCATCAGGCAGAGGAAGTCAAAGTGCACCCTGAGGACGATGGAGAATCCACAGAGGGTGTAAGTGGAAAGGAGGGGAAGGTACAGAGATGTCTTTAAAAGACTCCTCCACCATCCCCATCCTCATTCCTATCCCAGCCCCAACTGTGACATGCTCCATGGCCCCACCCCACAAAGCACTCCATTGGCCCAGCATACCCAGACACCTGTGGCTGCCATAGCATGCCCTGCTCTTCAGGGTGGGAGGCCCTGGTTGAACAATAAATGATGACTGTCCCTGAAAAAATTTAGTTTTAAAAAGACCCTTCTGGCTCTATCCCTGCCACCACCGAGTCACACATGTGACCATGAGTCTACTCCACCCATAACCCATTGCCACAACCAAGGAAGGCATCGCTGCTGGAGGTGTGACGGCCGTTAATGCCATCTTATGGAGGTCCTGGAGACCTCCTCCTCCACAACCTAGCACGTGCAATTTGCAAAGCTGCCAAAGGTGGAGCCAAGACGCCAAGCTCACCTTCCTGTGCTTGCGCCCAAATGCAATGAGTCACGCATGCGAGCTGGAGGAGGCCCTTTGTGTAGAACACCAAGTCTACCTCTTTAGGGTTGATGACAACAAGAAACCCGGGAATGGGCAGGCCTCTCAGACTGACAATCAGAGAACGCCCGTCAGGGGGGGCTGTAGCTGTGTGGTAGTTAAGGTCTATGGCAAAGAATCTCAGGCCAAGGATGTCATCAAAGAGAACTTCAAATGCAAGAAATGAGCAAATAAAAACTTATCTCTCAAAAATAAGGCCCCCCAGCAGTCAAAGCAGTTGGAGTAAAGAGGCTGACAGGCACGGGTGGCCTAAGAGTGAGGAGGCAGGTGCTGGGGCCAAGGGTCCACCAGGCCCGGGCCAGAAGGGTGACAGCAGAGGGATGGGACCAGATGGGATAAAAAGGAAAGGCACAGGCCAGGTGCAGTGGCTCACCCCTGTAATCCCAGCGCTTTGGGAGCCCGAGGTGGGTGGATCACCTGAGGTCAGGAGTTCCAGACCAGCTTGACCAACATGGCAAAACCCGATCTCTACTAAAAATACAAAAATTAGCGTGGTGATGTGCACCTTTAATCGCGGCTACTTGGGGAGGCCGAAGCAGGAGAATCACTTGAACCTGGAGGCAGAGGTGGCAGTGAGCCGAGATTGTGCCACTGCACTCCAGCCTGGGAAACAGAGCAAAACTCTGTCTCAAAAAGAAAAAAAAAGGAAAAGCATGAGTCCTTCCCTCTTGGTTGGAGAGACAGGCCCCTGGGAAGAACAGGGAGCTGAAAGCGGGAGGTGACTACAGCCGTCAGACATGCAGGACAGAGCTCAGCAGAAAGATCCCACTGGAGATAGACACCTGGGCTAAGAGCAGAGAAGTGGGAGGGTTGGGGGTGATGCTAGTGTTTATTGACCAGTTACTACCAGTATTACAAACACTTCCCCAGGAAACTGAGGCACACAGAGGCCAAGTGATTTCCCAGGTCACACAGCTAGTCAGTGATGGACCCAGGATTCAAACCCGGGCATAGTTCAGTACATCAGAGGTAGCGGCTGAATGCCTGGGAGTGGGCAAGGCTGCCCAGGGAGAGGGCAGAGGACAGAGAAAGACACCAAGGGACAGCTAATGTTAGAGGAAACCAAGACGGCAGAGCCTTGGTGGCCCAGAGACAATGCCTGAGGAGCAGCCTCATGAGAGACAAGAGCACTCTCCAGGGGTGGTGCAGGCGTAGGGGCAGTGGGTGCAGGAGGCCAGCATGGGCAACCCCTGAGCAGCATGGCGGGCAGGGGAGGACAGCAGTGGCCAAGCGGCACAGGGGAGAGTGAGACCTCTTAGGAGGAAGGGAGATCAGAGTGAGTTAGCAAGTGACGGGAGAGGGGCTCCACAGGTGGGGCAGGGCGGAGCAGGTGAGGGAACCAATCCCACAGAAAGGGGCAGCCTCCCACGTTGAGCAAAAGGAAAACATTAGGAAGGAGTGAGGATGCCGGTGAGCCAAGAGGATGGAGGGTCACCTGAAGATGCGGTAGGGCGTAGTGAGGTCGAAGCTGCGCCGGTCCACTTCCTTCACGTTGCCCACGCTCATGTCGATGAAGGTGATGCCAATGCCCAGGTGGTACTCCTGGAGGGCGGGTGGGACGGGATGAGGGCAAGGCTTTAGGGGCAGGGCATGAGGCTTGGGACGGGGAGAGGAAGGGAAGGTAGTGCAACTCAGGGACTGGGGGGGTGCCCAGGAGGGAGACAGCGGGGGACACGGGAAGCTGGGCGGGGCAAGGGGCTGCAGGTTCAGGGCCCACACAGCAATGAGCAGAGGTGCGGGGGCGCAGGGGCCAGGGCAGGGACTGGAGGGTGATGCTCAGAGCTTGGGGGAAGTGGTCAGAACTGGGGAAAGCGAGGACACATCCAGGCAAAGGGCTGGGCTCAGTGCAGGAAAAGAGGGAAGAGAAAAGGCAGAGCTAAGGTCCTAGGTGAGCCTGGGGCAGGGTAGGCGGGCATGGGCAGAGGAGAGGTTCTGTGACCCCTTAGCACCTCTAGATTCTTGTAGAGCTGCACTTTGTCCCCGACCACGGCCACATACAGCTTATTCTTGAAGCCACGAAGCTCCAGGCTGCCAGCGCGGTCAGGTTGCTCTGAGCCTGGAACTCCCAGCAGATAAGCACTAGAGAGCCGGGCCCGGGCACGCTGCTCAGCCATGGCCTGCTGCAGGGCCTGCATCCACTCCTTCCGCTCCACTACAGGAGAAGGGTGGAGGAGTAAGCCCAAGGTCGGCCTGGCAGGGAGCCCCTCAGGGGTCTCCTGGCTCTAGGCTCCTCAGGCAACATCTCCTCTAGAAAGCCCACCCAGATTGCCCCCCTATCATTTTGCTCGACTTCTCTGACTTGAACGAGCTCAGGCTCAATCCCAGCTTTGCCACTGATGCTGGGTAAGTGACCTCACCCCTCCAAGCCTGCTCCCGCTGATTGTGTGGTTCTGAAGAGTCAGTGACCATGCCAAGCACAGAGCTGGTCACAGAGGGTGCCCCCTTCCTCCACCCACCTCACAAAGGGACCACGCCTCCCTGGATGTGATGTGAGAGGACAGATGCGCCATGCTTCTCCTCCCCCTCCTCTGCCCAAACTTCCAGTCTTCTCTACCCACTTACACACACACACACACACACACACACACACACACACACAACACTCCACACTCCCCACCATCACTCTCTGCCCGGAAGGCAAAGGTCCGGTTGTTTGTAATCACTTCAAACTTCTGGTCCCCGATGGCAGCCACGCGGGAGATGCAGGCCACAGAGATAAAGCGCTTAGAGTAAGCGTCCTGGGGGAGAGACAGGAGCTGTATTATGGGACCCAGCACCTCACTGACTCCCCCAGCCTCAGCCGAAATGAAGGCTGCAGCCCTGTCTCCTGCAGCTGGTCAGAGACAAGACCCTGTGCTGACCCTGACTGCAGCAGAGGGCCAGGAGGACATGGGTTAAGGGGTCAGAGTTAGAGCTCTGGCGAGGACTCCCCTGGGGAGGGACGCCACCTCGTTCCAGTGTTGGGGCCAGCCTAGGCTACAGCAGGGTCGCGTCAGGACTGAGGCAGGCCTCACCTTGTTACTGTCAAAGTATCGCAGGTGATCAGCATCCAGTCTCACCCATCGTTTCTGATAAATGTAAGATCTGGAGAGGGAGAGGGACAACAGGCAAATGACTGGGGGTGGGAGGACACGTTCCAGGACTACTCCAGCCCTCAGAAGCCACACTCAGAGTGAGGATCAGCCAGGTTCTAGGGAGGAAGGATCCCAAATGGCCATTGGCAAGAAGATGGATTTTACAGCAAAAGTGACTGAAGTCAGACTCAAAGTAGCACATCTCTTTTATTTTATTTTATTTTATTTTATTTTATTTTATTTTATTTATTTATCTATTTTGAGACAGGGTCTCACTCTGCCACACAGGCTGGAAGGCAGTAGTACAGGCCTAGCTCACTACAGCCTCAGATGCCTGGGCTCAAGTGCTTCTTCCACCTCAGTCTCTCAAGGTAGCTAGAACTACAGGCATGAGCCACTGCACCTGGCTAATTTTAAAATGTATTTGTAAAGACAAGGTCTCGCTATGTTGCCCAGAGTGGTCTCAAACTCCTGGCCTCAAGCAAACCTCCCACCTCAGCATCTCAAGTGCTGAGATTACAGGTGTGAGCCACCATGCCCAGCGATCTCCCAATTTTCAGGGCAATAAAATGGGTCTGGAGGGCATCATCGGTGGTCGCAGTCTGCCTGGAGGGAGACCTGTGCAAATCATCTCAGGCCCTTCTGGCTTTCAGATCTATGATACCAGCGTCCTGGGGTCCTGGACACTGCCCCCCGCTCCCCCATGCAGAGCACGGCAGGACCCAAGAGGCCTCACTCACCCCTGCGGTGGGTTCTTGTCCAGCCAGCCAGCCTTGATGACTGGTGTGACGGGGGTGGAGCCCCCAGGCGGCCCGTCCATGGGGTGTGGCGCAGCAATTGTGCTGGGCAAGGACAAGCTCAGGCTGCTGGTGTGCCATCCGCCACTAGCGAGAGATGAGGGGATGGGGGGCTGGGCTGAGGAGGCGAAGAGGGGGCGGGCTGGGGTTGGGCTGAGCAGTAGGAAGGAGGGTGGCTGGACACTCACTTGGGGACGCCCTCATAGGCGTGGTCATCCTCATCCTCATCCTCTTGGTCATCCCCAGACAGTTCCTCTCCCTCGCTCAGCAGACTGGCCACACGCACGGCCCGTGGGACTCGGCTCAGTGGGGGCTCCTCCTGCCCCCGAGACCCACTCAGCGTCATCCTTTCCTTCAAACCACAGATCACACCCACCCGGGGCTGCCACACCCCCTGTGTCCACACAGCCCCGACTCGCACAGCCCAGCACTTTTAGTTCTGTTTCCTCACACTCCCCTCCCCCTGCCAGCAGAGACCACACAGGGACCCAGATCACAGGGACAGGAGAGCCAGTGGCAGACACCGACCTAGGACACAGACAAAAACAGAAAGATAAAGGGACAGAGAAAAGGACTGTAGGCTAGGGAGGCAAGACAGACAGACACGGGAACGCAAGAAGTGAAAGACAGACAGACACTCTGGGATAAGACACGAGCTCCTAACACAGAGGGTGGGGGAGGCCACATGCCCACACACATGCAGCCAGGGCCTGGGCCCCGACCCCTGGCCCAAGGCACTATGGCTACACGTGACTCCTGACCCCTGTATGGCAAGTGAGGTGGGGAAAGGGGAAGCCTCCCAAGAAATGGCTGCCCACTCTCTATATGGTGGTCCCCAGGATCTGACAGGCAGATCAGTACCCCCCCAACACACTGACAGGCAGACAGTCCCATGCCTGGCCCTACCTTCTTGGTCATCACTCTGGCTGGGGCCCCTGGCCCCTCCTCTGGGACCTCATCGTAGTCAGAGTCATCTGGTGAGAGAGGGGTTGGGGGGACTCAGGGCAAGGGGCCTGGTCTCCTCTCCTGGGGCACCACACTGGGCTTCACAAAGCCTCCCCCATGCCAAGACCCCCACCCCCACTTCTCCCTGGCTTTCAAAAAAAGGCACAGGGGATAGGAAGTGTGATTTAGGCCGGGCGCGGTGGCTCAAGCCTGTAATCCCAGCACTTTGGGAGGCCGAGACGGGCGGATCACGAGGTCAGGAGATCGAGACCATCCTGGGCTAACACGGTGAAACCCCGTCTCTATTAAGAAATACAAAAAACTAGCCGGGCGAGGTGGCGGGCGCCTGTAGTCCCAGCTACTCGGGAGGCTGAGGCCAGAGAATGGCGTAAACCCGGGAGGCGGAGCTTGCAGTGAGCTGAGATCCGGCCACTGCACTCCAGCCTGGGTGACAGAGCGAGACTCCGTCTCAAAAAAAAAAAAAAAAAAAAAAAAAGGAAGTGTGATTTATACCCTCAGGCCTCAGGACAGCACTAAAGGGTGGCAGAGGAGAGGCTGGGACACCACAGGGAGGTCTGAGCCAGTGGTGAGCCTGGGGATCGGGGTAAGGACTGTCAAAGGCAACATGAATCAAGAAATGTCGCCAACCCCAGGAAAAGCAAACCACCCAACACCATGGAAAATCAGACCATGGGTAACCGGCAAAGCTGGCCATGGCCCCACACTTAACAGTCAGGAGGCCAGACAGGTGGGCACTGTCTCCATTGTGAGGATGAAGAGAATAGCGCTCAGGGAGGCTGTGACCTGCCCAGGGCCACAGAATGGGCTGGTGGCAGGGTTGCACAGAAAGGAGTGTGATCCTTGCATACCCTCCAGAGGCCTGATCCCAGGGATCCCAGGCCATCCACCCAGAGCCACATCCCCTACTGCAGCACTCACCGAACTCCGGGAACAGGCGTACTGGCTTTGGAGGTATCTCCGGGGGGCAGGGAGGTGGAGAGGGGGGCTGGGGAGGCCCCTGAGGGAGGGCGGACAGGGGATCCTCAGGCTCTGGCTGGGGAAGGGATGACAATGGCAGCAGTGACTCCTCCTCCTTGGTGGGCAGGCTGGGAACAGAACAAAAGTTGGGCATCACTAAGCAACAGAGCCAAGACTGAAACATACTGAGCCCCCAGCTCACCCGAACTGCAGCAAAACTCAGGCACTACACAAACTCATGCAGACACGAGCCCTCCTGCACACAGCCCTCCTCAACTCATCTCCCAGAAGATGAGTTCCTGGTTCCCCGAAGCCTAAAGGAAGCAGGCACCCTCTTTGACCTGAATGAGGTGGTCACCTATCCCCAATGCTCTAGCTTTTAGTCACATGTATCCACTGGGTCTCCACATTGAAGGAGGGATAAAGATCAGAATGGGGAGTCAGGGAAGTCTTCATGGAGAAGGTGATGCTTGACCTGAGCTTTTAAGGATAAGAAGGCATTGACAGCAAAGAGAAGGAACAGGATTGAAATGAGCTGCAAAGCCCAAGGCACAGACTAGAGCCTCAGAAACCAATTCCTAAGGCCCTGAATTGTGGGTCTCTTGTCTCGAGATCACCTTGCTCTTGCCCAGATTTGGATATTCACTACCTCCTGGTGCCCTCAGACTCCTGAAACTCACCTGATCCCACCAGACCCATCTCCCACACCAGCACCTCACCTCTGCTACCACTCCCCAAGGAACCCTCCCCTGATTCTCCAAGGCCAGGTTCAGGGCCTCCTGGGCTCTCACAGCCACACAGTGTTCCCATCTGTCTCAGTACAGATCACATTGCTCCTGGCAGGCTGTCTTCTGAAGGGCTTTGGCATCAAGGACATGAATTTGAATCCGGCCTTAGTTTCTAAGTTCTTGTGTGTCCTGGGCTGAGCACCTAGCCCCTCTGAGCCTCAGTTTCCTCTTCTGTAAAACGGGGGCTATATCACTGACCTGGCAGGGTGCTAGAAGGATTAACCAAGACAGGATGTGTCATGTGCCAGCACACAGGATGTGCAGGGACCATAGGCTGAAACAAGGTGCCTGAGCCCTGGAGGCCTGGCCCCACCAGCTGTCTCTGCCACTGTCCTGCAGGGGCCAAGGAGGAGAATCAGGGTGGACGGGCAACTTCCCCCTGGGTTATTTTTGGCCTTGTCTGTTGCCCCAGTGTTCCTGGCAATGGCTGACGGTGTGGGGCCACCATGAAAGCAAGGAGGGGCTGGGAGGAAGTGACAGGGTCTGCCTGGGGTGTGGTCATGATGCCAGGCCTTTCCTCCTGCTGTTGCCTCCACCAATAACACCCTTCTCCCTGTTCTCTGCCTGGGAACATCCATTCATTTTTTAACTTTTTTTTTTTAAGAGACTGGGTCTTACTCTGTGGCAGACTGGAGTGCAATGGCACAATCACAGCTCACTGCAGCCTCAAACTCCCGAACTCAAGTGATCCTCTGACTTCAGCCTCCCAAGTAGGTGGGTCTCAAGGTGTGCGCTACCATGCCTGGCTAATTTTTAAATTTTTTGTAGAGACTGGGTCTTGTTATGTTGCCCAGGCTGGTTTTGAACTCCTGGCATCAAGCAATCCTCCCACCTCAGCTTCCCAAAGCAATCCTTTAACTCTAAAACCACATTTCCCTTCTCTGAAAGTCTTCCTTGACCCTCCTTTATGCTGCTGTCCATTAAGAACTTCATACAATGGCTGGGTGCAGTGGCTCATGCCTGTAATCCCAGCACTTTGGGAGGCCGAGGTGGGTGGATCACAAGGTCAGGAGATCAAGACCATCCTGGCTAACATGGTGAAACCCTGTCTCTACTGAAAATACAAAAAATTAGCCGGACACGGTGGCAGGCGCCTGTAGTCCCAGCTACTCAGGAGGTTGAGGCAGGAGAATGGCGTGAAACCGGGAGATGGAGCTTGCAGTGAGCCGAGATGGCGCCACTGCACTCCAGCCTGGGGGACAGAGTGAGATTCTGTCTCAAAAAAAAAAAAAAAGACCTTCATACAAATTATTCTAAATGACATTTTTCAAAGTATCTCCTTTGTGCCAAGATATGAACCCTGACTCCAAAGTTTATGAGCTTCTTAGGACACTTGGCTGCTTCCACATCACCTTCTACTAAACTTGTCTCTTCTCCAGGTATAGATAAAAGTTAATCAATCCCTTTCCTCTTCTGTGTGAAGAGCTGGCCTTTGACTAGGTTTCTAGCTCTGTTCCCCTAGAAACCTGCAAACAGTGGCGTGTCAGCCATGTTACCAGGCAACCACTGCCTTTGGCAGCACGGCCTGCACAGGAACAGTGTCCGGATGGAGAGAAACTATAAGCAGATTCTGTACTTGGTAGAGAAACCGGAGCTTTGCTTCGCTCAGTGTGGTGACTTGCAAACTGGGCACATCCCACATAGGGAGTTGAAGCCACACCTGTGTGGATGTTAGAAGACTACCGGCCCCTTAGGCAAGAGCTTTCAAAGCCAGGCTGGCTCCCTGTGAGTCACTATCCGCTGTGAGACCCAGTCCTTCACTCCTGAGCTGTCACTTGGAGGGTCACAGAGAATGGCTCCTGGACAGCTGCGTGGGCTATGGCTCGGATTGCTTCAAAGACCCCATGGCAGAAGAAGGCCTGCCTCTGTCCTGGCAGCAAGCTGCTCCCCATCCAACGGGCCTCTCTGGGAATCTGGGGCCAAGGGGTGGGACTGCGGGAGTCTTGAGTCGGAATATACTCTCACAGCTGGACCTATGAAGATCCCCCGGTGGACACTGCACCAGGCTGTCTCTCCTACATGACCTGAGTCCCTTTGGGGCACGGGCAGCATCTGACTTGGTACCCCCGCCCAGTCAGTAGCAAGAGCATGCGGGCAAGGTGGGTGGACAGGTGAGCAGGTAGATGGCAGGTGGAAGGGAAGGCAACGGAAGGGGTGAACGATGACCAAGTGACTGAGGGGAGTGCCTGAAGGCCCAAGAGCATGACCTGGGGTGCTGGCCCCAGCTGGTCACCTGCGATTCCCTTAGAGACTTTTTTTTTTTTTTTGAGACGGAGTCTCGCTCTGTTGCCCACACTGGAGTGCAGTGGCCGGATCTCAGCTCACTGCAAGCTCCACCTCCTGGGTTTACACCATTCTCCTGCCTCAGCCTGGGACTACAGGCGCCTGCCACCTCGCCCGGCTAGTTTTTTGTATTCTTTTTTTTAGTAGAGACGGGGTTTCACCATGTTAGCCAGGATGGTCTCGATCTCCTGACCTCGTGATCCGCCCGTCTCGGCCTCCCAAAGTGCTGGGATTACAGGCTTGAGCCACCGCGCCTGGCCTCCCTTAGAGACTTCTTGACGGGCAGATCAAACCATCACTGCTACCTCCCAGAGCCCAAGAGGAAGGGGCCTTGGAAACCCAGTCTGGGATCGGCAGAGAGCAGAATTCCAAGCTGTCAGGCCAGGGCCAGTCAGACCTCAGTCCAAGGAGATGGGGATGGGTGTCATCCCTCCAATGCCAAGCAGGATTGAGGGAGCCTGGCTCCCAAAGCTCCCCCAGGTCTGAGGGCCAGAGCTGAGGGGAAGGTGGTAGCCATAAATAAAAACTGCCCACCTGCTTGTCCTCATCCCTGGGGTCCGGCAGCATCAGCCCCCTTCCTCTGGCACCACAGTGCATCTCCCATCACTGTCCTGATCAGCTGCGAGGGGTCGACCCATCTCGGGCAGCAGGCGGGTTCCCTGAAGCAAGCTCCACACCCTCCTTCCTCATTGGGGTATCTCCAGCATGCAGCAGGGACTTACAAACACCTGGATTCATTAACTGTGTGTATGTGTGTCTACGTGTGTATGTTCTCAGTCATTTTCTCAGCACTTGACATGGATTCTTCATTCATCTACTCACAGCGCTCTGTCAGGTAAGGCTCGTCATGATTCCACTTTACAGAGGAGGAAACCAAGGCACAGGGATGCTAGGTTATTTGTTCTTGATGCCACAGCTGGGATTTGAACCCTGGCAGCCCAGAACTAGAGCTGAGCAAACAAGGCCATGCCAGGGTCCCAGGGCTCCTCTGAGGCCAGCCTCCTCCCATGGGCAGCCAGGTCTCAGGACCCATCTGAGAGGGAACACATCACTGCCCTGCCACGGCAAGAAGGCAGAGGGAAACCGATGCACAGGGCTCCTCTCCCAGCGGAGCTTCCACAGGGAAGGGACCGTGTCTGATGAAGGTGGAACAAAGGGACCTCTCAGAAGCATCTGGGAAATTCTAGCCACCTTCTCCAGGAAGTCTCCTGGCTGCTCCCTGACTGCCTGCTTACCACAGGGTATCAGGGCACTGCTGAGTCAGGACGGAGCCCAGGAAAGGAGAAGTGCTTTCAGGAAGGCACAACATGTGGGAAAACCCCAGGGAAAAGGCAGTGACCCCCTACCGAGAACAGGGCCCAGAGAATGCCCCCACCATAGCCCAAGTCCCAGCCTCTTACTGCTTGCACCCCTAAGAGTAGGCCCCGTTCCAATCCCGAGGTCCAGCTGAGGCCTGGCTTGGATGTCACCCACTGACTTGTCACCCACTGGACCACGTCCTCAATGGCGACACCTCCAAGCCTTCACACAGTTTCATCCTCTTCTGCCCTCTCCCTCCCAAAGCCCACAGAAGCCCACCTCCACCTCAAAATGCAGCTCAGCCAGCCTCCTCCTCTAGGCAACCTCCAAGATTCTCCCACAGAGCTGCTCCCCACTCACCCTGCACTGCAGCTCCCTGCTCCTTCAGTCTTCTCTCCTCTACCCAAGGGGCATGTGAACCCACGTGCTTACCCACTATTCCCAAGAGACTAGGCACCCCAGGCAGCTAAGGGGCTGGTTCACCCTAGCCTGGGCCCTCAGCTTAAATCTGTTTTATAGAATCAGAGACAATACACACAGCAGACCTCATGCCTGGGGGTTAGGGGACATGGGGGGTATGCAGAATGCAGAATGCAGAATGGGTAAGAGGAGGGTGCAGCTTGTGCAGAAGTCGAGAGGCAGACCATGGACCTCCCATCCTCATTGGGGTATCTCCAGCACTCAGCAGGGACTTACAAACACCTGGATTCATTAACTGTGTTTGTGCGTGTCTACGTGTGTGTGTTCCCACGCATTTTTTGAGCACTTGGCATGGATTCTTCATTCATCTACTCACAGAGCTCTGTAAGGTAAGGCTCATCATGATTCCACTTTACAGAGGAGGAAACGGAGGCACAGGGCTGTTGGGTTATTTGTTTTTGATGCCACAGCTGGGATTTGAACCCTGGCAGCCCAGCACCACAGCTGAACAAACAAGGCCATGCCACGGTCCCAAGGCTTCTCTGAGGCCAGCCTCCTCCCACGGGCCACCAGGTCTCAGGACCCATCTGAGAGGGAACACATCACAGCCCTGCCCACGGTCACCCTCCTCTTACCCATGACCACATAGTTCATTGTATAAACCAGAAACACTTCTAAGAGTTAAAAGAGGCACTATTAATAAATATGTCAGGACAGTAGGCATAAACAGGGCCTGTCCCAGGTCAGATGAGATATGTGATTACTCAATTAACCAGAGACAGGGCTTTGGAGCCAGGCAGACCTGGGCTTGAACCCAGCTCAACCACTCATTGGTTTGGGACCTTGAGTAAGTCCCTGCCTTTCTGAGCCTCAGTTTCCTCGCTAATCTGTCTCCAGGCTTGCTGATAATTCAGTAAAGAAGGGCCACTTGAACATGGCATCAGCAGAACCTCTTCAACTTGAAGGAGACCCAGGCCCTACAGGCTGAGCCAGGAACCAGCTTCATAGCCTTAGCAGCCTCTGATGCCATCTCCTTTTCCTTCACCCCCACCCCTTCCTATCTTTCTGTCTACACCAATCTCTGGCCGAAAGAACCAGGTCTCACTGTGACAGAAGGAAGGCCACAGAGTGGAGCAGTCTGCATATCTCAGGCTGACCCTGGACTCACCCTGATACTCACACTCCAGCCCTCCTTGACTGAGCTGCAGTCTATCAATGCATACTTACAGGCCTTTGATACCCTGTTCCTTCCACCTGGAACACCCTCCCCTGCCTGGCCAACTCCTACTCCTCCTACAAAAAGCCCAAATCATACATCCATCCTCCCCACTATTGCAGGCCTCCCCTCACATCTCAGGCTGATATGGGGCCTCCCTGGGGCTCCCCACAATTCCGATCACTCAATATGGTCATATCAGTCAATGTGTGCTTCACTGAACTGCCTCAGAGGACTGAGGACCCAGACCTAACCCCATCCTACAGTCACCACCTCCCCACAAGATGTCACACAGGTCTTGGGGGGACCTGGCCCAATCCCAGCCCCTGGACTCTCACCATCAGGGCTGCGGGTCCAGTGATCTGGGGACACCTGTGTCCCACCCTGATGTCCCCTTTCCACAGGGGTAAACTGTCCTGGCTGCCCGCTTCCTCAATCATGCTCTGGACTCTCAGGGGCCCAGGCCTCAGTCCTATGCCTCCTGCTTCCTCTGTGGCTTCGTCCTTCCTCCTCCATCATGAACTCAAAGGTCATCCCCTCCAGCACTCTCCTGGTTCTGCTCTGCTCACTTCTGCCAAGCCCCTAGCATAGACAGCCCTTCCTAGGGTCTCACTTGCTAGAATGGGATGTCCACAGTCTGCCTCTCTTAACTTCTGCACAAGCCGGGAGCCCCTAGGGCCAGTCCTCTCCATGCCACCAGCAGTTCCCAGCACAGAGGGGACTTTCAGTAAGTGTGTACTGAATGACCACCACCCTACTTGCATCCTCATCACTGGAGGTCAGTAGCTCCCCAACCTCTCCACACGGCAGCGCCCAGTTAACCTGGAGCCCATTCTCACAACTGCGCCTTCACCCAGCTCTCAGCACTTCTCCCTGGGACAACAGCTACCACTCGCTAAGCACTCACTATGTGCCAAGCATTCTGCTGGGGGCTTTTTTTCCACGTATTGACCCGGGATTATTAACTCCATTGTGCTCAGGACATGCCTCCTCCTCCAGGAAGTCCATCAAACCGCTCCCTCCTCTAAGCCCACACAACCTGTTTGGCCTTCCACAACCAGACCTACACTCAGCTTCCCCACTGGCCAGCCCTGCCGTCCGGGCAGGAGGTGGCAGAGGTCCCTTTCCCATGGCAGCTCTAAGCACTTCCCAGGCCTGGCCCTGTGCTGCCTCCTGAGGGCAGCAGCGGGAGGAAGTTTAGTCCTCAGGGAGCTCACAGAAGTACTGAGCCCTTCCTGGGTCCAGCCCACGCCTGGCCTGGCAGAAAGAGCAGGTGCAGGTATCTGCTGGGCCCTATGGAAAACATGAGCCAGGGGCACAGGGCAGGGCTAGAGAGCGCCAGGTGTGTGGATAGGACTTGGTTAGAGGTCTATGTCCCCAGTAACCCGAGCACAGGATTGTTGAGTTCATTAGGAATCTACGGTAACTGAGGAAAGGGGAGACCAGCCCCCACACTCCATAAGCACCCACTACAGCACCAGTCCTGGGGAGGAGGGCTAAGAAGCACACCATCTCCCCATCACCCCGATCTGGGGGTGGGAGGTTCAGAATCACAGCACCCTTGAACTTGACAGTGAAATAAGCCAAACTAAGCCTCCCCGAGGGAACACCCAGAGGGGTGCAGGGAGCTGGGAGCAGAGAAGTGAGGCGATCAGCGCCAGGCCCCCAAGGGGCAAGAACCCCAAAGAGGAGCATTCTGTGGGGCAGAGTCTGAGAAAACCCCAGAAAACAGGCACCGTGGGCTCCTGGTGGACTCAGGAGAGGCATATGGGGAGGTGGAGACCTAGAAAGCCCAGGGGAGAGGGAGGGGTGAGACAAGGGGAGAAAAGGAAAAGGCAGGAGAAAAAGAGAAGAAGTGGGGAAAGTAAAAGAAGACAAAACCCTAAGAGAAAAAAAGAGAAGGGGAGGAGAGCAGCACAGAAAACCAGGCCAGAGGTGACAGACAGGGACTTCAGCCCTCCCAGGGCCTCCCTCCTACCTGCCCGACAGCAACAACAGCAACGGCAGCCCCTCGCTTACCCTCAGATGCCTGCTGGGTCTTAGGGCTGAGGACTCCCACAGCTCTGGCCAGGCGGGCTGCGTATGCCCAAGAATGCCGTGGACCTGCCTGTGTAAGCCTGGGTCCCGTCTGGGCTGGTCTCCCAAACAGCCTGGCCCCTGGTCCCTGGGTGGGTCTGAGGCTGCGTTCTCTTGGAGGTTTTGGGGCCCAGGTGTGGCTTTGCACCTGTGATTTATGTCTTCAAGTTTTATGTCGTGCGTGTGTGTTTCTGTGTATAACTGTGGATCTGTCCAGGAGGGAAGAGGACAGAGAAAGAGAGAGAGAGAGAGAGAGAGAGGAGAAAGGAGAGAGAGAGAGAGAGAGTGTGTGTGTGTGTGTGTCTGTCTATGTGTGTGTGTCTGTGTGTGTGTGTGTGTGTATGTCTGTACCCAGCTCTGGTCTCCTAGAGGCTTCCTGCTTTCTGTCTCCTCCACCCGCTATAGCCGTGGCCAACACACACACTTCCTGAAAACACTGAGAAAGCGAAAAGTCACCCAGAATCCCCCGGGGCAGACACTTCCTCCCCGCCCCCAGCCTGCACCCCCACCCAAGCTGGGATGAGACAACCGACAGTGTCCACTGGTCTTGCAGGCCCTCACAGGGTGGAAGCCCAGGAAGTCCTGACTGACAAGTCCTGGCAGTGGCCTCTCCACCACTCCACCCGCATAAGGAGACACAGAGAGGCTAGGAAAGAGGCTCTATGAAGGGCGCAAGTTCTGGCCTGGCAACAAGTGATCAGCCTCCAGGAAGACCAGGGATTGGCTGGACTGCGGGGCAGTCAAGGGCACAGGAGGGAAGCCTGGCAGTGTGGCTCCAGCTGGGCAGCTGCCTTCTGGGCACACACTCCCACTTCCTGAGGTGCCTCCAGGCATGCAGGTATCAGAGAGGGACACCAAAGGCCGGAGCAAGCTGGGAGGGGATCTGCAGCATGACCCTGGAACCTCACATCAGAAATGAGCCCTCTGCCACCCTCAGGGAAGCTAGTTCACAGGGCTCATGTCTGCGGCACTTAGAGCTGAGTAGACCTGACCTGAAGCCAGGAGGCAGGGTCTGGACACTGGCTTCCCCTCTGCCGGGCTGGGTGACTCTGGGCAAGTTTCTCAGCATCTCTGGAAACCTCAGCAAGTTCCCCACCACGAGCTTAAATTAATGGTAGGGGGCCGAGTGCGGTGGCTCACACCTGTAATCCCAGTGCTTTGGGAGGTTGAGGCAGGAGGATTGCTTGAGCCCAGGAGTTCAAGACCAGCCTGGGCAACAAAGGGAGACCTCGGCTTTACAAAAGATTTAAAAATTAGCCAGGTGTGGTAGCACACACTTGTAGTCCCAGCTACTTGGGAGGCTGAGGTGGGAGGATTGCTTGAGCCCAGGAGTTCGAGGCTACAGTGAGCTATCATGGCACCACTGCACTCCAGCCTGGGCAACAGAGCGACACCTAGTCTCTATTAATAATAATGACGATAATAATAATGGCAGGGGGTGCAGACTCTGGGGGTGATGTAGAGTCCCCCCAGGCCAGGCAGAATGATGAGACTGGTTCTGAGAGTCCTGGGCTGTGCCAGGGCTGGGAGGAGGAAACTCCATTCTTGCTTGTTTCTGATTTGCCTAAACCTTGGTCTGTGGCCTAGAACCCTATTGCAGCCTCGTTCCTCCCACCTGTCTCCTCTGAAGACCTCTCCCTTCCTAAAACATCTGGGATGACATAGGTTGGGTCATGGGATGGGGGACAGGGAGCTGGGGCAGTGAGCTCAGGGCCCTATGGCCCAGCTGTGCTGAGGGCACTCACTGGGTGCTGAGTCACATGCATGTTTACCCACATGCACCCCAAGCTCAGCACATGGCAGTACACAGGCTCACGTTGGCATTCATCGACTCACCCACACGATATACTTTCCAAGGGCCTATTAGGCACCCACTACTGTTCTAGATGTTGGGGATTCTGCAGCAAACAAAATCGACTAGGATCCTGGCCCCAGTGGAGCTGCCATCCTAATGGACTCACCCTCTTGGCAGCACATGTACACACACGTGCACACACTGGCTCAAGCCTGACAGTGCACAAATAGCACAAAGGCCATGTACTGCTCAAACAGCACATGCACACCCACAGATGTACTCACACACTGTTGGGGTCCCCACCACAGCAGTAATGTGAGCACGAAGGTCCCAATAAACTCACATACACACCACTCCATGTCACCACTGAAACTACACAAATCCTTACATGCTTCCACATCTTAGTAGCACACACTCTCAGAACCTGTCTGTGTAAATGCACAGACATTCTACCACCCTGACAGCTTGCATTACCACCCACACCCATCCGTATGGGTGCACATACCGATTGGCCCAGACATGCCTCACACTGACTCAAGACCCTGAGAGTACATACATGCACACGCATCCACCCCCAAACTCCACTGGGGAGCCTGGAGATGACTGGCCTCAGCCACCACATGACCTTGTGTGAAAGGCCCTAAGGTTGAGAGAGTGAGTTCCCCATCACAAGGGGTTGCAAGCAGGGGTAGGAAGGCCATGTCATAAGACACTGTGGTGGGACTCCCACAAGGCGGGAGTGGGCAGGAGCAGTGTTCTTCTACATGCCATGGAGCTGGGGGTCACAGGAAGGGACTGAGAGGGGACAGGGTGGCCAGTCAGGGTCCGTGTTGGCCCCCACCCTGATCACTACAGTACCCAGTCTTGGCTTGGTATACACACATGAGGCTCTATCTGCTGTGAGTTTTTTCTACCACAGGGCTTTGAAGACCGTACACTCTCTGAGTTGAGTGTGTACAAAGCTGAGGACTGCAGATGCCCATGACTCCAACTGCCAAAGACCCCAGGACACAGGAAGCCAAGCTTGGTAGCTTACCTGCTACCATACTCTGCTGTTGTAAGGAATAGTCCCAAATTGCAGGAAATAATTTTCTTCCAATTCTCTTAGCACAGAACAGATTTTGGGTACTCGAACTACAAGGGGCCAGATCTCTTCCTGACCATGGGGCCTGGCGTCCTCTTCATGTGGCCTAAATGGCTACGTTCAGACAGGCTCTGAGAGTAGGGGCTGGTACCCTGGGGCCCTGGGGTGTGGACAGAACTTCCTCCTACCCAGCTAGCCTCCTGAACTCAGGTGTCAGTGCCAGGAGGGCCCAGAAGGCTGTGGAGGACCACAGAGGGCACCTGATGGGGAAACAGGCCCAGAGGAGCAGGTCCTCATCAGAGTCACAAAGCTAGCTGGGCCCGACCCAGGCATCCTGCCTCCCAAGCAGGAATCCAGGCCTCCACTGCCTGTCCGGGAGTCACAGGAAGGGCCTGAGAGGGGACCTGGCCAGGACTCTGCTTCTTCCCTTTGTTCACCCACTTCCAACCCCAGAGACAGACAGACAGACTTTCTCTCCTCTATTCTCTTCTCTCCTCTATCCCCTCTCTCTCTCTGTCTCTTTCTCTTTCCCCGAAGCTAATGCGGTTGGAATAGAAAACGCTCCTGCATGCAGAAGCATGGTCACTAGAGGGCGCAAGGGCACCAGGAAACTTCTATCTGAGCTTCCATCCAGGTTCCTGGAGAGACCCTATACCTGTTACCAGTTGTGTGAACCCAGGAAAAGCATGTAGTCTTTTTGTGCTTCCACCAATCAACCCTCAAAACACCACAGCACTAGCTTGGCCTTCAAGGCCCCCTGACTTAATGCTCCTCCCTGGGTGGGAAGAATCTCCCAGACCCTCCCCATGAGGCCCCCCGAGTATGTCCTTGGTATCAATCCAGCCAGGGCCCCCTCTCTGCTGTCCCTCTGATTCGTTCATGTCCTGCATGAAGCCAGCACACAAATCTCCCAGAAGGTCTGCTGCAGGGATCATGGAGACTATGGAAGCACAGAGCCCAGCAGAGTGCCCAGCAATAAACAAACAGGGACCAGGAGACCTCTCTCCACACAACCCTTCCTCCTCCAAGAAGCCTTCCAAGATTAGCCTGACTTCGCCCAAGTGTTCCACCAAATCTCCCTCACCCCAAACACATACCTACCCTGTCTGCGGATGCTCCCTGACAGCCGGGCACCCCAGCAGATGCCAGGAAGGGAGGGCGTCTGTGAAGGAGATTAACATGGAACATCCACAGGAGACCGGGGAAACTCAAGAAAACACAGGGTACCAGAAGCCCCGGAGGGGAAACAGTTCTGAGGAGGGAGGGCATGCCGGATGAGGCCTGAGAGTGTCCCAGGATTTGGTGACATTTGGCAGTGGGAGAAGGAGAAAGGGTGTGAAAGAGCACAGCACCAGGACCTGGGCAGTCCCCTCACCCCCAACCCCACCCCACAGCTTTCCGTTTCCTCCACATGTTGCCTCTTGATGTCCAAATGCACCCTGATGCCCGGCAGTATCTCACACTTGCCAGGCCCCAAGCTGAACTCGACTTCCTCTCAAATTCACTTCTGTCCTGGGGTCTCTGGATCAGTGATGGCATGACTGTCCACCCAGCCACCCAAGACAGAAACCTGGAGGCCTCACTGGCACACGCCCAGCAGCCCAGGCACTGCGCTGAGCACCTGGACAGCTCTCCCCTCCTCCCGAGTCACCGGGCAGCTCTCCCATCCTCCAAGCTTTGCACACGCTGTTCCCCTGGCATTCCGAAGCGCCTTTCTTACCCCAGCACCAAAGGCCACAAACTCCATCTACCCTCTGGGATCCTCTGCTTGTGTGCCTCCCACCCTGGGTGGCATCCACTCACCTCAACAGCAGGCGGGGGGGTCCGGTGCGGGGCGGCACGGGTGGAACACTCAGCTCTGCCAAATGCCGCTTAGCCGGCAGTGGGGGCAGCACAGGGTCTGTGGCAGCTGTGGACGGAGTGGTGAAGCAGGTGGGCGGAAGGCAGCTCCTCCGGGGTGGGATGGGTGGGGCAGTGGGGAGCCCCTCATCCTCTGTAGCGGTGGGCAGCGGCTCGGGTGGAGTGGCGGGTGCAGGTGGTGAGCGGAAGATGTGGCGCTTCATGGGCACAGGCCGTGGGGTGGGGCGGGGTGCAGGGGCTGGTGGGGTATGGGCACGGAGCAGGCCAGCCAGGATGCGGCGGCGGTGGCCCGGGAGTAGCATGCCCATGTCCATCAGGCGGGCGTCGCTGAGACCTTGGCACTCAGTGGCCCACACCAGGCCATGCTGCTCAAAGAGCCCCGTGTACTGCTCCAGGTGCAATGCCCGCAGCCACTCGGCCACCGACAGCGCAGCATCCCCAGCCTCTGCCATGGTTCCTGCCAGCGGAGGCCCAACTGGCCTGACTGTCCAGAGCTAGAATAGACAGACAGGCACAGGTCAGAGGCAAGGCTGCCGAGGAGAGGTCCCCTCACCAGCAGTCTGCATGGCTCTCTCAAGCCATAGATTCAAGTTCTGTCCTGGAGCTTCCTCCCCTGTGCTCCATGTGCTAACAAGGCCAGGTACTGCCAGGTCTCTGAACACAAAGGCTCTTCTCTCCGCCTGAACCTCCCCGACCCTTCCCCTGTGCTATCCCAGCATCCAGCTCACGTTTACTTCTCTAGGAAACCCTCCATGATCTCTGGGGTTGGTACCACCCCACACCCCAACACACAGCCTTGGCCACTGCCGCGAGAATGGCCAGTGGCATGATTGGTGCTGTGTCTCGTACCTCCTCCTCACTGCCCTCTGCAAGACCCAGGGCAAGGCCAATTCCTCTGAGGCACCAGTTCCCAGTGAGGGCCAGGCCAAGGGCTTAATGAGCATTGAAGTATACCACTGCTGGTCCCTCCTGCAAGCCCAGTCTGGGAGCTGAGACTAGCCTCCCCCTACCTCCATGCCCCTGGAGGAAGTGAAATGCTGTGGGAGGTGAGTAAACCCAGCATCACATGGCCTCTGGGGGCCTGGCCCTGGAATTGGGTAAACCCTCCCACTAAGGTCATTCATCCATTTGTTCTTTCAAAATAGCCTGGCACTAGGCAATGGGGACTCAGGCTCTACCCCTGCACCCTGTAATCAAGAGCTCCTGGCCTGGTGGGAGTCAAGAGGTGATATGAAGAGAAGGTGACCAGAAGAGATGATTAGCAGATCAAAGGGAAAAGTCATCTGATCATCTCCACAGACACTAAAGAGGCATATGATAAAACTCAATATCCAGCTTACTTAAACAAAAATCTTACTAAAACAGAAATAAACTGATACCTTCTTAAATGAGAAAAGGATATCCATTTTACTGTTGTTATTATTATTCCTCACATTGCCCTGAAAGCTCTGGACAACAAAAATAAACAAGAGGTATTAAAATCAGAAAGGAAGAGATAAACTATCTATTTGTTGCCAATAATATGAGTGTTGAGTTTGAAAGCCCAAGAAGCTCAACTGAGAAACTATAACAACCAGATAGTTGGGTTCAAAATTAATATAACAGACTGGCCGGGCACGCCTGTAATCCTAGCACTCTGGGAGGCCAAGGCGGGTGGATTGCCTGAGCTCAGGAGTTTGAGACCAGCCTGGGCAATACAGTGAAACCCCATCTCTACTAAAATACAAAAAATTAGCCAGGTGTGGTGGCAGGCGCTTATAGTCCCAGATACTCGGGAGGCTGAGGCAGGAAAACTGCTTGACCCCAGGAGGCAAAGGTTGCCATGAGCCGAGATCATGCCACTGCACCCTAGCCTGGGCAACATAGCAAGTCTCCGTCTCCAAAACAAAACAAAACAAAAAACAAACAAAATTAACATAACAGAAATCAACATTTATAGGCAATAAACAGGTAGAAACCAGGATGAAAGACTCCATTTACAAGAGCATCACAAAATAGAAAACACCAAGAATAAACTTCCTAGGAGATAAACAATAGCAATAGGAAGAAAAATTGGGAGTGTTACTGAGGGACAAAAAGAAGACCTGGACAAATGGCAGAGCATAGTAAGTTCTGGATAGAAGACAACATAAAGAGATTAATGATGTCTAAGTTACTTTATAAATGTACACAATCCAATTAAATATGTACACATAATTTTTTTGAAGCTAAACAAGCTGATTTGAAAGTTCATATGGAAAAATAAACAAGCAGGAAGAGTCAGGAAAATTCTGGAAGCAGGGGTGGAGGGTGGGGAGGGTAAACAGTAGGAGTCAACCTCACCACATGTTAAAACATATTATAAAGCCATAATGGTTAAAACAGTATATGGTTACAGTGCGTGAACAGAACAATTAAACAGAACAGAAAGTTCAAAAGTAGACCCAAATACATATACAAATTTAGGATACACCAAAAGTAGCCTCTCAAACTCGTGGGGAAACAAGCAGTTATTAAGTTGTTGGGACAGCTGTAGAGCGCTCTCAAAAAAAACTAATGTGGATCCCTATCTCACACTTTACAACAAGAAAAATTACAGCTGGATCAAAGATTTCAGTATTTTAAAAAACCAAGGCCAGGTGAGGTGGCTCACACCTATAATCCCAGCACTTAGGGATGCCGAGGTAGGCAGATCCCCTGAGGTCAGGAGTTTGACCAGCTTGGCCAACATAGCAAACCCTTGTCTCTACTAAAAATACAAAAAATTAGCTGGGCGTGGTGGCAAACACCTGTAATCTCAGCTACTCAGGAGGCTAAGGCAGAAGAATCGCTTGAACCCAGGAGTGGAGGCTGCAGTGAGCCGAAATCACTGCACTCCAGCCTGGGCAACAGAGAGAGACTCCATTTCAGAAAAAAAAATAAAAAATAAAAAATGAAAGGATTGACAAAACCATCTTAGGGCTGGGTATGGTGGCTCATGCCTGTAATCCCAACACTTTGGTAGGCTAAAGCAAGAGGACTGCTTGAGGCCAAGAGTTTAAGACCAGCCTGGGCAACACAGAAAGACTCTGTCTCTACCAAAAAAAAAAAAAACCCTGAAAATTAGCCAGTTGTACACTTGTGGTCTCAGCTACTTGCGAGGATGAGGTGGGAGAATTGCTTGAGCCTAGGAGTTCGAGGCTGCAGTGAGCTATGATCACACCACTGCACACCACTGCACTCCACCCTGGGCAACAGAACGAGACTGTCTCTAAAAAAAAATAATAATAATAATAATAATAAATCATTTCAGAGAGTCAAAAGCCTTTTGAAAGTGAAACAAATCCAGAAGGTACACAGAAAAGACTTAAATATTCAACTCCACAAAAATCAAGCATTCTTGCATGGTAAAAAGCACCATAAGCAAAGCCAAGAGCTAAACAACAAACTAGGGGATATCTGCCACTCATATTCCACACAAAGGGCTCATTTTCCTCAAAGCTGAAAAGCATGCAGAAATAAGAAACGGATCAATCATCTAACAGAAAAATGGGCAAAGAGTATGAATGAAAAAATTTACAGAAAGGAAAATATAAATGGCTCTTAAATATCTGAAAAGGAACTTAACCTCCCCCATACTAGGAAATATGAATGTAAAATATTCTGAAATACTGCTTTCTACCTATCAGACTGTCAAAGAGCAATAAAGTTGGAAAATACAGGCACTGGTAATGGGGTAGGGCATCCCTTCCCTGGCTGTGGAATACCTCTAGGCGTGAAAGCCCTAAGAGATGTAGATGTCTGGGCTGGGCACGGTGGCTCACACCTGTAATCCCAGCACTTGAGGTCAGGAATTTGAGACCAGCCTGGTCAACATGGTAAAACCTCATCTCTACTAAAAATACAAAAAGTTAGCCGGGCATGGTGGCAGACACTTGTAATCCCAGCTACTCGGGAGTCTGAGGTGCAGGAGAATCGCTTGAACCCAGGATGTGGAGGTTGCAGGGAGCCGAGATTGCACCATTGCACTCCAGCCTGGGTGGCAGAGACTTTGTCCCCCCAGCAAAAAAAAAAAAAAAAGAGATGCAGATGGTTGACCCAGCCACCCATAGGCATTTAGCCTGCACTTTTACTGGCACCCGCCAGAACTGACATATATAGAAGGTTACTGGCTGCAGTGCCTCTGTTTAATAGCAAAAGAATGGAAATAACCAAAATGGCTACCAATGGGAGATTGGTTAACTAAATTATGGTATAGTTGTGCAAAAGAATACTGAGCAGCCATAAGGATGAGGAAACTCCTTACATATTGGCATGGGATGATCTATAAGATACACTGTTAAACGAGTAAAGAAAAGTGCAGAACAGTTTGTATAACATTTTCTCTCTGTGGAAAAAAAACAAGGGAGAGCATGGAGCAGTGTGCAGCTACCGGTAGGTGAACAAAGCATCTCTGAAAAGACACATGGGGGCAAGGTGACAACAGTTACCAGCTTCCTCCTAGGAAGAAAACTAAGGCCTGAAGGGACAGGAGGGAACAGTGGAAGATCCAGAGTTCATAGGGCCTGAAGTTCATGGAGCCTGAAGCTTACACAATTTAGGCGCCCTATGATATGGTTTGGATGTTTGTCCCCTCCACATTTCATGTTGAAATGTGACCCCCAATGTTGGAGATGGACCTAGTGGGAGGTGTTTGGGGTCACAGGGACAGATCCCTCATGAATAGCTTGGTGCCCTCCCCACAGTAACAAGTGAGTTCTCACTCTATTTGTTCACATAAGAGCTAGCTGGTTAAAAGAGCCCGGCTTCTCTCTTGCTCCCTCTCTCGCCATGTGACACGCCTGCTCCCGCTTCGCTTTCTGCCCTGACTAAAAGCTCCCTGAGGCCTCACCAGAAGCTGAGCAGGTGCTGGTGCCATGCTTGTACAGCCTGCAGAGCCATGAGCCAAATAAACCTCTTTTCTTTATAAATTACTCAGGGTATTCCTTGATTGCAATGCAAAACAGACTCTCCTTAAGAGCATCTCACTTTTGCAAAATTCACAAAAACACATGACCACGTGCACACACTGTTCGGGCCCCTCTTTACATCCTGGAAGGAGCCCTGCACCTCAAACTCCAGCTTCCCTGGAAATGCACCTCTGAGGAGAGGGAGACTTTTCACTTCAACATTATAAAGATGTCAGTTCCTCCAGGGTTAAGCTAAAACTTTAACACCATCCTAACTAAAATTACCAACTGGAATTTGTTGAGACCAGCAGATTCTAAAGTTCATATACAATGATATTAAAGATGTGTTAAGTGGAAAAGCAAGATGCAGAACAATGTTATGTAAACATCTTGGTTAAAGAAAAAGAAAAAATATACATGTTATATATATACGCAAATATAAACAAAACTGTACGGATATATATGACTGAGTTTGGGGAGGGGAACTGACAGCTGGGAAGACAGGAGACACTACACCCTTCTGTATCTTTTTAATTTTGTATCATTTTCCAAAAACTAAATAAAAATTAAAAGGGAATGTGATAACCATGAATAGAGCCTGAGAATGAGAAAGGGAACAAAACTTGCCAGGCAGGGAGGGGAATCCAATGAGGAGATAACATACAAACAGACCCTCAAAATTCAGCCTGCTGGCCCCTGCCTTGTCCTTTCGTCCCATACCCCCTCCCCGTTCCAAGGTTCCAAGGCCTGCTGGGAGGCTCGTAGCAAGCTCTTTGGGCCTCACCCTCTGCCTCTCAAGCTCAGTTCTCAAAATGGAAAATGGGCTATCAGGTGTCAGCCTCCTTCAAGCCTCCCCCCACCTCAATGTTAAGGCCTAGCATGCCACAGCCAGCCCTGTTCCCACCACTCCATCTCCTGACTCACCAGCTGGGCTGCCAAGGACGCCTGGGTCCTCCCAGAGACAGCAGCTATTCTGAAGGGCTCCTCATCTTGGCCTGAGGCAGAAGCTGCAAGGACAGGGATGGAGGAGAAAGCCCATGAGGCAAGGCCACTATGAGATGCCACAGAAGGAGAGGGGAAGAGGGAGAGGGACAGGGAAAACGAAAGAAGAAATGGGCGCCAGGCACAGTAGCTCACGCCTATAATCCCAGCACTTTGGGAGGCCGAGGCAGGTGAATTCCTTGAGTCTATGAGTTCAAGACCAGCCTGGGCAACATAAGGAGACCCCATCTGTACGACAAAAATACAAAAATTAGCCAGGTATGGTAGTGTGTGCCTGTAGTCCCAGGAACTCAGGAGGCTGAGGTGGGAGAATCACTTGAGCCCAGGAGGTGGAGGCTGCAGTGAGCTGTAATTGAGTCACTGCATGCCAGCCTGGGTGACAGAGCCAGACCCTGACTCAAAAAAAAAAAAAAAAGAAAAGAAAAAAGAAGAGATGGAGAAGAGGTGGAAGAAGAGGAAGAGAAGGAAGAGGGAAGAGGAAAGGATTCAGGGAACCTCATGTTCATAGAAGCTGGCAACAGAAGTCAGACCAGAGGAAGGCCTTCCTGGAGGGAGAAGGCAGACAGACAGGCCTGTCCAGATGTGGGGGCTGCACAGGTGGTAAAGAGGAGTCAGGACTTCCCTACTCTCTGGCCCCGCAAGACCAGTGCTGGGATGTGTATAGGGGCAGACTGTGGAAGGGACAGCCCCAGGAAGGGTGAGGAAGGGACAATGCAGCCCCACGACTAAAGAAGTGTCCCTGACACAGAGCCTGTCAGGAGAGGTGGGGGACCTTAGAGGACCCAGGGACACAGGACCCTCTCCACTAAGCCTGGGGACCATGAAGTGGCCTAAGGGAACAAGTGGGATAACTGAGTCAGGGGCATGAGACCCCAGGACCCTGCCCCTAAACATGTAGGGGAGGTTGAGGAAAACAGACCAAAAGCGGACGCTTCCAGGTAGAAGGAGAAAGAATAGGACACCCCTAGGCAGGCCACCACCCTTGCTATGCAGATGGCCAGGGCTCTGTGGGGCTAGTGACCAGTGGGGTGGCATAGACAGGTCTCCCTCCCCAGGGCCTAGAGCAGTCAGGTCTGCCAACACTAGGGTTAACTTCAAAACTGCTGTGCTCTGCATAACGGCTTCAGCAGGTATTCATGAACATTTTACATCTTACAATCACATAAACAGGTATTTATCTTAAGTAAACTCCATGATTATCACTTCCTAGGACAGGGCTAAAACAGGTATATATTTTTTAAGTATTTTATTTTATTTATTTTGAGACAGAGTCTCACTCTGTCGCCCCAGCTAGAGTGCAGTAGCGCAATCTTGGCTCACTGCAGCCTCCACCTCCCAAGTTCAAGCACGATTCTCCTGCCTCAGCCTCCCGAGTAGCTGGGACTACAGGTGCGCACCACCATGCCCAGCTAATTTTTGTATTTTTAGTAGAGACATGGTTTTGCCACGTTGGCCAGGCTGGTCTTGAACTCCTGACCTCAAGTGATCCACCCACCTCAGCCACCCCAACTGCTAGAATTACAGGTGTGAGCCACTGCACCCAGACTTATTTTATTTTTGAGACAGGGTCTTGCTCTGTTGCCTAGGCTGGAGTGTAGTAGTGCAATCATAGCTTACTGCAATCTCCAACTCCCAGGCTCAAGCAATCTTCCTGCCTCAGCCTCCCAAGTAGCTGGAACTACACGTACATGCCACAGTGCCCAGCTAATTGTGTTATTTTATGTAAAGACAGGGTCTTGTTATGTTGCCCAGGCTGGTCTCAAACTCCTGGTCTCAAGCAGTCCTCCCACTTTGACCTCCCAAAGTGCTAAGATTGTAGGCATAAGCCACTGCACCCAGCTCAAAAGTGAGTATTTAAAAAACAACCTTTAAGTAGCTAGCACTTCAGATGAAAGCGTTGGCAAAAATGGCAGTGCTACTCAAACGACAATTTAAAACAAGAAAAGGAGACTGGCCGGGCGCGGTGGCTCAAGCCTGTAATCCCAGCACTTTGGGAGGCCGAGACAGGCGGATCACGAGGTCAGGAGATCGAGACCATCCTGGATAACACGGTGAAACCCCGTCTCTACTAAAAAATACAAAAAACGGCCGGGCGCGGTGGCTCAAGCCTGTAATCCCAGCACTTTGGGAGGCCGAGACGGGCGGATCACGAGGTCAGGAGATCGAGACCATCCTGGCTAACACGGTGAAACCCCGTCTCTATTAAGAAATACAAAAAACTAGCCGGGCGAGGTGGCGGGCGCCTGTAGTCCCAGCTACTCGGGAGGCTGAGGCAGGAGAATGGCGTAAACCCGGGAGGCGGAGCTTGCAGTGAGCTGAGATCCGGCCACTGCACTCCAGCCTGGGTGACAGAGCGAGACTCCGTCTCAAAAAAAAAAAAAAAAAAAAAAAAAAAAAAACAAAAAACTAGCCGGGCAAGGTGGCGGGCGCCTGTAGTCCCAGCTACTCTGGAGGTTGAGGCAGGAGAATGGCGTAAACCCGGGAGGCGGAGCTTGCAGTGAGCTGAGATCCGGCCATTGCACTCCAGCCTGGGCCACCGAGCGAGACTCTGTCTCAAAAAAAAAAAAAGAAAAAGAAAAAGAAAAGGAGACCACATAAACAGTGCTTACTGCATGCCAGGTATCCAAGCACTTTATATTAACTCATTAAAGCCTCACAGCAGCCCTGGGAGGTACATATGATTGCTATCGCTGTTTAAAGATGAAGAAACTGAGATAAAGGGAGGTTAAATAACTTTTCAAAGCCACATACCTAAGAAGGAGGCAGTATGTATATAGTCTAGCCCTGTGCTGTCCAATAGCAGCCAGCAGTAGCCTCATATGGCTGTTGGACATTTGAAATGTGGTCCCTGGAATATGATGTGCTAGATTTTGAACACAGTGGATTTTGAAGACTGAGCACCAAAAAAAAAAAAAAAAGAATGCAAAATATCTCAATAATCTCCCTATTGTTTACATGATGAAATATATTATTAACATTACTTTCACTTGGACAGTTAAAATTGCATTGTGGCTTACACTCTATTCATACTGGAGACTGTAGCTCTCAGCTTTATTTTTTAGACAGGGTCTCGCTTTGTCACCCAGGCCGGAGTGCAGTGGCACAATCTCTGCTCACCGCAACCTCTGCCTCTTAGGCCCGAGCAATTCTCCCACCTCAGCCTCCCAAGTACCTGGGACTACAGGCTTGCGCCACCACGCCCGGCTAATTTTTCCATTTTTTTTTTTGTAGAGATGGGGTTTTGCCATGTTGCCCGGGCTGGTCTTTAGCTCCTGGGCTCAAGTGATCTACCCGCCTCCGCCTCCCAAAGTGCTGGGATTACAGGTGTGAGCCACCAGCCTGGCCATCAACTCTTTTTTTTTTTTTTTTTTTGTTTTTGAGACGGAGTCTGGCTCTGTCACCCAGGCTGGAGTGCAGTGGCGCGATCTCGGCTCACTGCAAGCTCCGCCTCCCGGGTTTACGCCATTCTCCTGCCTCAGCCTCCCGAGTAGCTGGGACTACAGGCGCCCGCCACCTCGCCCGGCTAGTTTTTTGTATTTTTTAGTAGGGACGGGGTTTCACCGTGTTAGCCAGGATGGTCTCGATCTCCTGACCTCGTGATCCGCCCATCTCGGCCTCCCAAAGTGCTGGGATTACAGGCTTGAGCCACCGCGCCCGGCCAGCCATCAACTCTTAACCACTCTTCATGGCCTCTCAAAACACAACCTGAGGGCCGGGCGCAGTGGCTCATGACTGTAATCCCAGCACTCTGGGAGGCCGAGGCAGGTGGATCACTTGAGGTCAGGAGTTTGAGACCAGCCTGACCAACATGGTGAAATCCCGTCTCTACTAAAAATACAAAAAATTAGCTGGGCATGGTGGTGGGTGCCTGTAAGCCCAGCTACTCAAGAAGCTGAAGCAGGAGAGTCGCTTGAACCTGAAATGCAGAGGTTGCAGTGAGCCCAGAACACGCCATTGCATTCCAGCCTGGGTGACAGAGTCTTGAGACTCTGGCTCAAAAATGAAACAAAACAAACAAACAAAAAAACCTGAGCACCTGCTATATATAGGCCAGGCACTGTGCTAAGGGTTTAACACAGATTGATAGATGATGGTCCCAACCACCCCCACTAGAATGACAAGGTCTGGGAAACAGGAAACTACTTCTCTCCCTGAGAAAAGCCTGGCTCCCTACTGGGCCTCTCTCAAGTTCCTATTCCTGCACTAAGGGCATCTGGCTAAGTTCAAAGACATGGTGACTGGGCACTGATACCCCTTTGGAACAGCCCTGTTCAAGGCACTGCAAGCATGAACCAGACCTCAGACCTGGACTGGCCCTCCAGGAATCTCAGGCTGGAAGGGATCAGATACCATCATCCAGTAAAAACAGCCTAGGGGGCCCTCAACCAGACTGGGGTCAGGGAAAGCTTCCTGGAGAAAGCAGCAAATTGGAAAAAGTTCAGAGCAGTGCCCTGCTAAGCCACACTGCAGCCTGAGGCAAAGACAGAATCATCAGTACTGGTCCTCTTTTTATTTAAAATGTTAAATGTTTTATATTTTGCTCATCATGGATTTCTGGCATTCATTTTTATTTTTAAATGGCATTAAATATTATATACCTCGATTACTGACCTTTTTTAAATAAATAGTTATTGCTTTTAAATTTTAGGTATCTTTTGTTTGTTTGTTTGTTTGTTTTGAGAGAGGGAGGGTCTCGCTTTGTTGCCCAGGCTGGAGTGCAGTGGCATGATCATGGCTCATTGCAGCCTCAACCTCCTGGGCTCAAGTGATCCTCCCACCTCCCCCTCCCCAGTAGCGGGGACCACAGGATCTCGTGACCAAACCCAGCTAATTACTGAGTTTTTTGGTACCCCCTCAAATTCTGCAACAGAGGCAAGCGCCTCACTTGCTTTACCCTAATCCAAGTCCTAGTTTGGAGGTTTAAGCCCCTCAGCTGCTATGACACATCACTGAGTCCTCATCCTCAGGAAGGCAGGGACCTGGCAGAGGGGAGAGTCATCCTGTTGCGACAGCACAGCCAAGAGCTGAGGGATTTCCCTCCTCTCCACCCCAAGGGCCCAGTCAGGCCTCAGCACCCCCACACCCCCTTCCTGACTCTCCTTCTCTCTCGTGTCCCTCCAGCGTCTCTCTGCTATGCCAACTACGGTCCCACCCCCATTCAAAGCCTTTCCATGGTTCCCAGTGCCTTCAAGCACTCCTTGGTCCGTCATTCAACTTCATTCAGTTCTGACGTTTACAGATGAAGAAACACACACCCCCAGGGAGGAAGTGACTTGCTCAAGTTGTCAGTGACACCCCAACCCCCAGCCAGGCTGGGCTGGCCCTGTCCATGACTTCCTCCATGTCACTTCTCACACTAGGCACTGGCCTGGCAAACAGGGAGCCCCCGAAACTGTCTGCTGACAATGAATGAGTAAACCGCATCCTCCCATCTTCAGGTGGCTCCAGGCCACCTCCTCCAAAAAGTCCACCCTGACTGCCCCCTCAAGCTCCTAGTCCTCTAAGGCTGAGCCCCACATCTCAGCACTGCTTCTGCTCTCTCTTTGGTTGCTCATTTTGTGGGGGTCCACCTCCACCCAATCCCCCATGTATCCTGGAGTATCCTGAGAGTCCATACCCTTTCTTATCTCCTCTGCCATCCACAGTGGTACCCAGGACCTGGCTGGGCTCACAGGTGCACTCAGTCCCAGTCCAGAGGTAAGGGTTGCCTGGAATCTCTAATCCTTGCCAGCCAGTCCTTCACGTCTGGCTTGAGTCCCTCTTGCTGGGACCAACACTTTTGCCCTTCTGTTCTCTACCTACCATTTCAACCCCAAGGTCAGAGTTCAAATCTCATCACCCCTTCTCTGTCCCAGCCCAGCAACTCCCTGATAATATCTCTACCCACTACTGACTAGTGACCTGTTTCACCAGCCCAGCAAGAAGATGACCCAGAGCCTTAGCCAAAGACAGGCATCCTCCAGCTTCCTTCTTTCCCTAAATGTACACCATTTGGCAATCATGTGCCCAGCCCCTGGTAGATTTTCTCCATCTCATTTTTTCTTTTTTTCTTTTTTTTTTTTTGAAACAGGGTCACTCTGCCACCCAGGCTGGAGTGCAGTGGTATGATCTCAGCTCACTGCAACCTCAGCCTCCTGGGCTCAAGTGATCTTCCTACCTCAGCTTCTCCAGAGTAGCTGGACTAGAGGCACATGCACCATGCCTGGCTAATATTTGTACTTTTTGTAGAGATGGGGTTTTGCCACGTTGCCCAGGCTGGTCTCAAACTCCTGAGTTCATGCAATCTTCCCCTCTTGGCCTCCCAAAGTGCTAGAAGTACAGGCGTGAGCCACTGCACCCGGCCCCTCATTCATTCTTATAACAACCCTAAGGACTGGGATTCTTCTTCATGTCATGGAAGCTGTGTGAGGTAGAAGCTCACCAGGTCACCTGCTGTAGCTCACGGGGCCTTCAGAGGATGTGACTGCTTCTGTCTGGTGAAGTAAGGGAGGCTTCTAGAAGGAACCTCTGACTTGGGCCTTGAAGGATAAGTAGGAGGTAGTCAGGTAGAAGCCATTCCAGGCAAAGGGGACTGGGTGTGCAAGGCCCAGGGACAGAAAAGGACCTGGTGAATTTGGCAACAGGAGATGTCAGTGGGGTAGGAACAGAAGATGTTTGGAGAGGCTCAATGGCTGGCCCTCGGTCACCTGCAGTCTGCTGACTGTGTGGGTGTGGCCCTCTCTTGAAGCCTCCCTGAGCCTGTTTTGCATTCTGATTTGCATGAGTCAGCCCTGGATCAGGGCAGCCTTAAAGGCCCTAACCCTTTCCACACCCAGCTCTGGAGTCCTCTTGGCCAAGTCGCCTCCCCTGATTGCATCCTCAGCTCCCCTCCGCACAGGGCTCTGCCCTGGGTTCAAGGAAAGACCTAGCCCTACGGGGAGCCAGGAGGGGAGGAAGGCAGGCTAGGGGTCCTGACTGAGGCCTCAGCTTGTCCACCACCACCTCCCTTATACAGCCTCATCCTCTACCCTGGGCCCAGCTGTCCCAGCACAGGCAGGCAGGGCAGGGACCCCAGCATCCAGACCTCAGGAAACTCCTCGGAGCTCCTCAACAGGAACCAAGAACATACACAGCCAGTTCTGGCCAGGTCTGGGTCTACAAACCACACCCCACCGGTACCACAAACGCACGCCTCACACTACCTCAAGGGCCACACATCTCCCAGGGCCACACACACCTACCACCCCACCCAATGACCACACCTCAGATCTGCTCTTCTCCACCACACACAGCTCCCTACCAGCAATTCAACCGTGCGAAACGACCCCACAGCCCAGAACTCCACCCTCAGCCCTCCCTAGCCCAGGCACCAGGTGATACCTCTGCGTAGGGGCCCCTTCGCTCTGCTGCCCTCCTGGGCTTTCTCCAGGCTCCGCTCACTCAGGCAAGAGTCTTAGAGACACTTCCGTAGATATGAGGAACTAGTGGGGGCTGGGTTCCCAGCCCAGAGGGTGCAGAAGTGGCCCCCACACCCCTGCAGAAGCCACCTCCCTCCAGCCCTGCCAGGAAAGGCAGCAGGTACAGCCTTCAAGTGGGCAAGCTGACTGATCCCTGGGCCAAGCAGCCTATTTTCCATCTCTTGGGGACTGGCGGCCACCACATAACAGTCCCAGGAAGGCACACTGGGGCCTCCTGTCCCACCCCAGGCGACATCTCTGCCCTATAACTCTCCCTGGCACCAGGAGATTCCTGTCCTGGCCCATGTGTGGTGTGGCCCGTCTTCTGGGGTCTCCGCAGTGCTGGTGGCTGATGGGGAGCAGCCCCTCAGGGCAGTGAGGACTGAGTGGGACCCCAGGGCCTGGGGGAATGAAGAGCTGCCTCAGCTAGCTGGTGGGGAGCTGGGGGTCTATCAGCAACGTCCCTGGGCTTCAGGCCTGGGTCCCCTCCCCACCTAGGATGCAAGACAACTCTGGTTCCAGTCCTGGCTCCACCATTTCTTGTCTGAAGCCCGGGGCAAGTCACATCACGTTCTGAGCTTCGGTTTCCCCTCCACAAAGTAGAGCTGTCACCCCCTGCCTCCTAGAGCCTGGCACCCAGATGACCATGACACGCCACCGCGTGTGTACTGGAGGTCAGCTTGCTCTTCTGCTCACTCCTCTGCCGCCAGGCAGTCACTTCCTGTCCCTAGCCCCAAGGTCTTGCCTAGTCCTGACCCTGGGTGCTAGGCTTGTAGCCAGGCTCTGGGCTAGACTCCCTCCGCATCCCGAGGTTCTCAGTCACCCCAGACACCAATGACTACCACAGCCTGCCTCCAGCCATGTCCCCCTGCAGAGCTCCAGACCAGACCTGACTCCACGGCATTCTGGACCTCCGCCTGGAACGCCCCGCACGGCACACTCCCATCATACAACGAACCCAACAGCTCCCCGTGGGGAATGTGGGGAGCCGGGGGAGAAGAGCTGTCTCCAACCCACGTGTGGCCGTTAGGCAAAGAAGAAAAAGATTCCTCTTCTTCCAGGAGCCCCACACCAGGGGAAGCAGCTGAGCAAGAAGAGGACAGGCTGGGTTTCAGTCCTCCTTCTCCCTCACTTCCACACACCGGCCAGGCACCTCTGAGCAGTACACAACACGCACACCCACACACAGTGGACCTGGCGGGAGGCAGGACCTTTTAACAACCTTCTTGCAGCAACCCTACCAGCATCACCCTAATAAAATGCTAAGCCACAGTTTTATTAATGACTAAGGGACATGAAAGACTAAGGGACAGTAGGCATTGCTGACCCCACTTTCAGGCCTCACACTAACTCCAACCCCAATCTTGAAAGACTTTCACTTTCTACAACCTTCAAGTCGGCACTGTTTCAAGTTTTCACAATTGAGTACCATTTTTATAATTAGAAAAAAATGACAAATGTTTTAAGTCATTAGAATTGAGTTTATTCCAGTTTGCTCCCCAAAACCATCATTATAAGGTAGCTTTATGATTTAAGTGTAACATGCATAGATTACTAACAGAACTATTATAAGTGAAATTGCTAATTTCCTAGGCTGTCTGCTTGGAAAATAAGAGACTGAGACCCAAAGCCCCCTCCCTGCCCCTGCCTTACCCTCCCAAGGGTCTAAGACAAAGCTAATCAAATAAGGTCTCCCTCCCAGGCACTGGTGGCCAGCAGCACAGAGCGCAGCCCTCGGACTTTCACATGGGAAATGGACTGAGGCTCACTAATAAACTCCAGACACCAGGGTCCCTGAGGTTTGTCCTCCAGACACCATCAGACCCCACCCTGGCCCTGACTCTCATCCACCACACCTTAAGCCTCAGCCAGGGGCCCCTCATGCCCAAGACCCCAAAAGATGGTCAGGTAGGGAAGGAGGTGTGGGATGACTCAGGAATGTCTAACGTACCTCACTTGCAAATACATGTAGCTGAAAGTTAAATGGTTTGGTTTTAGGCCTTGTCAAAAAGTCTATCACATACTATGCCCCTCTGGCCGCACCACATACCCCTGGCCCCAAATGGGTCTGGGGACCACTGCCCCTTCCCCCACCTCCTTCCTGTTTACCATGTTTTGGGCACACCCTTGCCCTGCATCCATGCTGCCCCCATTCACCCTAGCCTTCTCAGCTTGCCTGGACTTCTGGGCCCTCACCCCTGCCTCCGGCCTCTGCCCCCTGCAACCAGGGCCCACTCTAGCCCACTGGGCTCACCTGATACATGGCGTAGCTCCTGACCTCAACCCTCCAGAGCCTCGCCCCAGGACCCTCCCCACTCTCCCAGTCCTCAACCTCGGCCTAGCTCAGTCCCTTCCCACCCAGAAAGGTGACCCAATCAGCCCTACACCTACAGAGACCTGGGGCGCTCCCACCACCAGCAAGATGGGGCTCTGGCCTGCCTCCCTGGCCCTCCGGCACAGACACACTCTACAGGGGTTGGGGACTTCCCATGGCACCTCCTCCCATAGAGGGCAAGGGGCAGCCCGAGGAGCCACAGGATGACTCCTGGAAGATCCTCCTGTGACCGCTGCCCCCAGGGGGAGCAGGAGGGGGACTCTGAACACCATAAATGAGGCAGAAACAGGAAGAGATGGGGCTGACCACAGCAGGGTGGGAGTGCACAGGGATGACCACAGAATCACAGGCAGCAGGAGTGGACAGACCCAGTGGCACCAGTGCTCAAGCTACAGACCCTCACCATGTGCCCTGGGGGCCAAGGGCCAGCACCCACCCTGCCCCAAGAAGGAAAGGGAGGATGCCAACTGACTCCTCTGTGAGCTCACTGGGAACCTAAAGTTCCTGCCCACCAAGGAGGAGGGACTTGGTGGGCTCCTCTGCACCCCAGAAGTAGGAGCCCAGGGGAACAGGGACCCAGACCTGCCTAGTCTCTAGATGGCCCCTGGAATACAGAAGACAGAAGATAAGGGGGTCCCTTACTGCTGGCACGTGAAAGGGGAAGCTGCCTGTGTTGGCTGGGGAGGGTGACCACATGGGTGGGGCCGGGACTAGGGCCAGAAGGGAGAGAGGGAGACAGAGGGACCAGCCCCACAGGCTTTGGCCTCCAATTTGATGTGTGACCTCAGTCTCCCTGACTATATAATCAGACAACAGCCAGGGAAGACTCCCTGACTCAGTCTCCCTCTCCAACCCATTCTCCAGCAGGGCCACAGGGAACACTGGAACTTGCTCACTGGATCCAGCCACCCCTGCTTGCAGCAACAAAAGGTGGCGCTTACGCAGTGCTTACTGTCTACCCGGCACCACACTAAACATATCACATGGATTGCCTCATAAAATCCTTTCAACAACCTAGCAAGCAGGTGGCTTCAGGCCATGTTACAGATTAGGAAACAGCCTCAGAGAGGTTAAGTAACTGGCTCATAGTCACTCAGGAGCCAGAATCTGAATCAAGGGTCCTCTCAAGGGAACAGCATGGAGACAGGTAGGGCCCAGGAAGGAGAAGGGGAGGTCAAGTGATAGAGGGAGAGGGAGGCTGAGTGCGACCGAGAAGGGCCTTGAAGGCCGTGCTAAGACCCTGGTCCTTACTGTCCAGACAACAGGAAGTCATGGAGGACAGCAGGGTGCTCTGGTGATGGAGCACACTGTGACAGAGAGGCAGCAGGCAGGGGTTCCTCCTGCTGTGGGATTTGGGAATTATTCTAACTTCTCTGAGCCTCAGTTTCCTCATCTGTGTAATGGAATTAGGATAGCTCCACCTTGCAGGCTTGTGAGGGAGGGATGAAGCAGATCCCAAATCTGATCAGTTCTCACTCCCCAGTGACTTGCCACCTCACTCAAAGTAAAAGCCAAAGCCAGCAGCCGGCCTGCCAGGCCTGTGCAACCTGTCCCTGCATGCCCCCACTCAACTGCTGGGCCCCGAGCTCCTTCTGGCCAGAATGTTCTTGCCCAGGCATCTGCATGACTCCTCATACCCATTTGGGCACCTCCTCAAATGCAAGGCCTTTCTTCCCTGACCACTCTATCCTAAAAAGCACCCCATTAGCCTCTATCTCCTTACTCTGTTTCCTTTTTCAGCATCCCACTTATCACTACCAGACACTGCCTTGTATGGATATTTGTTAAAGTCAGACTCTTCAGCTGAGAGGCACAGACCTTGTCTTATTCACAGTTGTATCCTCCATGGCTAGGACAGCGTCTAGAAAATGCTCAATCGATAATATTTGTGAAATGTACGAATGGAAATCTACAAAGGCCTGGTTTGCAGGCATATTGAGCAGGCACTCAATATGTGGCACCTTCCAGTGTTTTCAGCCTTTGCTGCTCACCCTTCTGAAGTGCCCCCACCCCCACCCACACCCCCACCTCAAATTCCTCCCCAGGAAGCCTCCTGAGCCACAGCAGCTGGGGCTGGGCACACAACAGAGTCAAGAAGAGGGTGGCCAGGGGCAGGGTCTGCAGAGGGCTGGACTGGGAGGCCTTCGGTCAGGGTTTGACCCCGGCTCACCCTGCTTAGGAGGCTTGGGACATGGGGCTGCCTGGAGAGATGGGCAGAGCGAGGGAGAGTTGGAGGAAGCAGGTGCCAAGGTTCAGCCGGGAGATCTAGGAGTTGGAGATTGACTCTGAGGCTCCCTGGCACCCTCCATGGCAAGGCCTGTCCCTTCTTTTGACCTCTGAGGCTGCCCCAGCACTTCCTGCTGGGCAGGCCCCTTAAACACTGCTGGGGATGCCCTCACCCACACAGGGGGAAGTATGACTCTCAAACTCCCTCAGCCATTCCCCAGAGCAGGGCAGAACCACCCCAGACTTCTAGGAGTCTCTGAGACCAACCCCCAGTCCTGAGGCAGGGGCTGCCTCTCCTGCCCGCCTACCCGTTCCCTGACCTCCCCATTACCCAGTGGGGCTCATGGGGCTGCCACCCACTGGCTCCTGCCACCTGCCCCTCCCCTCTGGTCTCATTTCCTCCACACTCATGCTCCAACACCAGCACTTCACCACCAGGCCTTTGCTTACATAGTTCCCTTTGCCTGGAACATCTTTCTCTACCTCACCCTGCAAGCTCAAGTGCCACCTGCTCGAGGAAGCAGTCTCTAACTCCCACGGTCACAGCCCTGATCACACCAGATGTCACCATCTGTGACTGTGTCTGTCACATACATACTATCTCACCCCCAACCCTGGCTGGGTGCAAGGTTTCTCAAGGCAAGACCAGGGATACTTGTGTCCCAAAGGTGGCACACAGTGAGTATCTGTTGACTGAATGAACACTTCCCAATTCTACACATGGAGAACCAGGCAAATGACAACTTGCCCACTGCAAATCAGTGGCCAAAGTGTGGCCAGAACCCAGCCTCTAGCCTCCCAGCATAAGGTGCCTCCCATTCCACCCAGTCCCACCCAGTTACAGTTCTACTAGGCAGACCCCAGTCCTGCCTTCTCAACCAGGACCACACAACCCAACCACCTCCTCCTTAGGCACTTAGGAACCACCAAATCAACCTTCCGTATTTCTAGAAATGAAAGTAAGTCCCAGTCCCAGAAGGGGCAAGAACCTAGACAGGGCCACACAGCAAGTCAGGACCATGACTCAGACCTTGGCCTTCCAGCCTGAGCTCAGATATCTCCAGCAGCCTGTTCCTCGGAAGAACTGGGGAGGGGGCCTGTCTCTTAGACAACCTTAGAGATACTGGAGCAACCTCCCTCCCCGACCCCCCACAAACCTCCAAGTGAGCTAAGCCAGTTCTGCACTTAGAAATGTGGGTTTTCAGGCCACAGGCAGTAGAGGCAAATGAGTGTCCTGGTTCATGTCTGTGGAACAGAAACTGGAACAGAACCACTGGACACCCCCTGGATCTTCAGACTCCCTAGGCTTAGCATGTCCATCTTGAGAGCCGAGAAAGACACAGAAGGAAGAGAGCAGCCCCAGGCAGAGCAGGGGAGAGAAACCTTTAGCCAAGGCTCTGGTACCCCTTCACCAAGCATGGGAGCCGCTGCCCCAGAGCTGTCCTGTTATCACCTGGAAAAGTGTCAGTCTCCAACTCTGCTCCTGGAGTGGGGAGGGGTGGCCCATTCTCCCTACCAGGCACACTGTGGTCACTGGGAACAAACTTGCATTTAAGCTGCAAACCCACACAGCGGTCCACCTGGATAAAGGTCCCCAGAGACCGAGAGACCAAGCTGCTTTTTTTTTTTTGAGACAGAGTCTCGCTCTCTCGCCCAGACTGGAGTGCAGTGGCACGATCTCGGCTCGCTGCAAGCTCCGCCTCCCGGGTTCATGCCATTCTCCTGCCTCAGCCTCCAGAGTAGCTGGGACTACAGGTGCCCACCATCACGCCCGGCTAATTTTTTTAAATTTTTTATTTTTAGTAGAGACGGGGTTTCACCGTGTTAGCCAGGATGGTCTCGATCTCCTGACCTCGTGATCCGCCCACCTCAGCTTCCCAAAGTGCTGGCATTACAGGCGTGAGCCACCGTGCCTCGCCACCCAAGAGACCAAGTTTCAAGTGGGTGAAAGCCTTGCCCAGCTCACACATCAAGGGGTGCAGAACTGGGCCCCTCCTACCCCAACCCATGAGGAATGATGACCATACCCGCATGGAGTACCTACTGGAGGGATGCGCTGCAGGCCGGGGCTGGGAAGCACGACCCAGCCAGGAGCCCGGCCAGGCAGTCTTCCAGGAGGACATTCCTGTGTCCCAAAGGGCACCTGTGTCATGTCCCAAAGGTGGACAGGACCAGGGGCCACACCTGGAATCCTGGCCGTCAGTGCCCTTCTCCTGGATGACTGCCTGGTCGGGCTCCTGGCTTGGTTGTGCTTCCCTGAGGGGCAGAGCTGCTCCTGACCTGTGGCCTCTTGAGAGCAGCTGCTGTGTCCACAGGCCCAGACAGCACCGGGAACAGCTGGGGTTGGTAGCTCCTAAGTCCCTTAGCCAAGCTCAGCCTTCTGTATCATAAGGCAGGGCAATACCTCCCCTCAGGCTCCTGATCTATGTCTACCACTTTCTGCAGAGGCTCCTGAGCCTGGCTCTGATCCTTCAATGCTTGACCTGGGTCTGCTGAGCCCTGATGGCCAGCAGTGTGACCCTGACCTTGCTCTTTGAATTAGCCAGCCACCAGCCCTCCCCAAGCCTCTCCACAACCCCGCCCTGGTGTCCACTGGAACAGCTGCACTATCACCCGTGAATGCAGAGGGGGCCTGGTCCATCTCTCCCCACTGCCAAGATAACTGACTGCCCCTCTGCTACCACCTAGTCTGTAGGGTTCCCAGATTTCTTGAAAGGGAGGCAGCTGGGTGTGTGCTGGGGGTGGTAGGTGCAGGGAGCACCTGGCACCTGGAGACCAGCTGTGCCTCTGACCCACCAGCCAGCACTGAGAAACTCTCCAGACCTCAGCCGTCTGCACCAACCTGGATGAAGCATGGCACATGCCTCAGCCTCAACTCGGGGGTGACCCAGCCTAACTCGAGGCTTTTTAGGCTCTCGGAAGCTAGAATTTCAGAAATTCAGAAGCTGGGACTCATAGGCGCATAAAACCCTAAAACCCTCAAATCTTACCAGCGTAGAATCTCAGACTCAGAATCTTAAAATTCTAGCTGCTCAGTGTGGAGAATAGAAGGGAATGGAGAGGAGTGAAACAGCCCCCTCCCCCTGGTTCCCTCCCCTTCTCACCTGCCCAATTTGGTTGGTTTCTGTCCTGTGCTATTCACACCTACGGGCTGGTAAGGGTCCCCAGAGCTGGGGGGTCCCCAGAGCTCCTCCTTACTGCCCCTCCCTGAAGCTCCAGGGAAGTTGAATCCAATGAAGATAAATGCCCAGCCAAAGGTCTCACTGAGCTAGAGGCCTGAGGCAGACCCTGGGTTCCTGACTCTGTGCCTGACTATAGGGAGACCCCTGCCCTATGCATTATGGATTGTGGAGGAGAGAGGGGGATGCCCAGGGTAGGGCAGTGCTCAGTGGGCCAGTAGGAAAGCTGGCAGGGGAGACCTTGGCACCTGGAAAGCCAAAATGCAGTGGCAGCTCAGCCTTGCTCCTGGTCTTCTGTCCCGGGGGTTAAGCCACCCCCAGCACTGGCCTGGCCAGAAGGAGGCAGGGCCAGCCCGAGCTCTCCCAGGACCACTGACAGCCAAGATTCCAGGTGTGGCCCCTGGTTCCGCTCTGAGAATGGGGACAGAGGAGTGGCCCTCCTGATCTTCTCCCACCCTCCTGCCTTTAACTTTGCCCTCACAACAATGAAGATAAGGACAGGAGGGAGATTTTAACACACTCCCTCAGGGAGGACTCTCTGATGCCTGAATCCTCCTCTAGGCCCCTCTGACGCTGAGCCCCACACACTGGACCACAGGTGGTCCCTGTCTCTGGGCTCTGGAACTATGTTTCCAGGGTTGTTCAGTTACTGACACCTGCTGTAGCAAAGCCCCAGCACCCCAACAGGATCAGGTTCCTGGTTTGGTCAGGGAGAAAAGACTTGGACCTTGTAACAAGGCAGTGTGGGCAGGGTCTGAAGGAAGCTCAATGCTTCAGGAAGCCCCAACCAGGCCTCAGGCAGAGTGGTAGAGTGCGGGCCTCAGAGAGCCATGCCGGGGTTCCAGTGCCTGCTCTTGCTTTCCTTGGCTGGGAGACTGCAAGCAAGTCACCATCTTTTACTGGCCTTAGTCTCATCAGCAAAATGGGGTCTGGGAGAACCACTGTATGAACAAGAGCCAAGGTGGATAGGACAACAGCAGAAACTAGACCTCCACAAGACACTCATCCCAGGGCCAGGGCCACGGGGGCTCAGGATTTGACAGCAATTAGTCCAGTCTGCAAGCAGGATACCCCTGTACCCTTGAGGGCATCCCAGATCCACAGTTGGTCACCAACAATGTCACCTGACCAGTTGGTCCTCTAGTCTCTGCCTGTCACTGACTAGGCATTCCCAGGGTAGGACTGGGTTTAGATCTCCTCTGTCTGCAGTGCCTCCAGTGCTTGCGGTTTTCACTGTGAAGCAATGGAAATGTAGATTCCCAGCTATCTATGTAATGGATGATCTTGGACAAATCACTTAACTTCTTGGGACCTCAGATTCCTCATGTGTAAAATGGGAATGGTGCCTACCTCACAAGACTATTTTGAGGATTAAATGAATTCAGTATATAAAGTGCTTACCACACTGCCTGGCACATAGTAAGCTTCCAAGAAACAATAGCTACTGCTACTATTATTACTACTATTAAATAATGATATGTTGGCCGGGCCCAGTGGCTCACGTCTGTAATCCCAGTACTTTGGGAGGCCAAGGTGGGCGGATCACGAGGTCAGGAGTTCAAGACTATCCTGGCCAACATGGTGAAACCCTGTCTCTACTAAAAATACAAAAATTAGCTGGGTATGGTGGCACCTGCCTGTAATCCCAGCTACTCGGGAGGCTGAGGCAGGAGAATCGCTTGAACCCGAGAGGCGGAGGTTGCAGTGAGCCAACATCACACCACTGCACTTGAGCCTGGGCTACAGAGCAAGACTCTGTCTCAAAAAAAAAAAAAAAAAAAGATTTGTTATTGAACTGGTCACTTAACTCCACGTCCCCTCCCAGCCACTCTCTGACTGTCCCAATGGTCTAGGACAGATGACCTAATTATGGGACAGGCTCTTCCCCTCTTTACTATGGCCTAAGGATGAGAAAGAGAGACATTCCACAGGAAGGCCATGGGGAAGACAATCCATGCATTGCCCCCCACTATCTCTCACATCTGGGGTCATCTGCCTCCAGCTGGGACTGTCCTCCTCAGATCACTGGTTGGAATGTACATATGGTTTGGGGGCCTGGCCAGGGGTGGGGGAAGGTGGAAAAAATGTTATCTCTGATCAGAGCTGGGGACACTGGCTTTGATTCAGCAGCAGCCCCGAGTTTTGTGGGGCATGTACATTGGACGGGCATGTCTCTCCACCCACCAAATCCTTATGCTGTTCAGACCCCTGGAGTGGCCACCCTTAGCACAGAACTCCTTTCTAAAACATAACACCTCTGCACAGGACTGTGGAGGGTGCTGACTCTAACCTGCCCAAGACCAGAGAAGGGAATAAGAAGAGCTGCCCAAGGGACTGGACTCTGCTCCAGAGAGAGGGGCTGGGTCAGCTTAGCTGGGGTCACACTCTGTTCAAGGCTGCCTCGGTCACCACCCAGGGAAAGCACCTCACTCAGCCCTGGGAGGTGCTCAAAGAGTTAAGATCAAAGTGAAGTCAGACAAAGGAGGCAATGAACACCTGGGTCCTGACCCTGTCTCTCTACCACCCTCCCAATTTAATCTTGCCCAAGTTACTTAACCTCTCTGTGCCTCAGTTTCCTTATCTGTAGAATGTTACCTAATTTCTTGGGTTATTGGCAGGATGAAATTGGTTAACATGCATAAAAGTGTTTACAACAGTGCTGTAGGCATGTTTGCTGACCTCATTCTCGCTGATGTTATTACTCAGCTTTCTCTAAGGCTATTTCTTCCACTATGATATTGAAGGGTGATGCTCTTCTTACACTCTTATGCAATTATGTAAATCGTTAGATGACAAATGTGCAGTGTCCAGCCCATAGCAGGTACTCAACAAAGAATATTCCCTCTCCCAGCCAGGTGCGGTGGCTCACGCTTATAATCCCAGCACTTTGGGAGGCCGAGGCAGGCGGATCACGAGGTCAGGAGATGGAGACCATCCTGGCTAACAAGGTGAAACCCCGTCTCTATGAAAAATACAAAAATTAGCCGGGTGTGGTGGCGGGCGCCTGTAGTCCCAGCTACTCAGGAGGCTGAGGCAGGAGAATGGCATGAACCCGGGAGGCGGAGCTTGCAGTGAGCAGAGATTGGGCCACTGCACTCCAGCCTAGGCAACAGAGCGAGACTCGATCTCAAAAAAAAAAAAAAAAAAAAAAAGTTCCCTCTCCCTCCCTCCCCTTTCTCCCAGAGAGGCCAGACTAGGAGACAGAACCTGTCCTGACCCCCACCAGGGGTCTCTGTGTGATCCTACCCTGATGTCTAGCTCTTGGCCTCAGTCTCCCCATCTGTGAAAGAAGCTTCTGGGACAAGTGGTCTCTAAGTGTCCATGGCCATATCTGCTCCAGCCTATCCCACCCTTGTTCCCTCCTTCCTTCCCCATTTCCTACTGCATCCCCTCCTAATGTGACAGAACCTTTGGGAGCCTGAAGCGGGGTAGAGCGGACAGCTGGTGAACAAGAATCACCAGCCCTCAAGGAGCCCAGGGCCCAGTCCAGGCCCCCAAGGGTTAAGACCCAGAGTGAGGGGTGGGGGGCCAGGGTCAGTGCTGGACAGGCGGGCCTGGAGCCCAGGGCCTGCCTCCCCTCCCCCCACCCTGGGAACAGAGGCCACTTGTTTGGGCAGTGGCGGGTGGCTTTGAGCTCAGCCAAGGGAGAGTTGGGTGGGAAGGAGAGAGGGCTCCGGAAAATGGAAGGGACTCCCCACCTCCAGCCGATGCCCTAGGCCTGGTCCACCACTAGCTCCCGGTACTCTCAGATACCCCCCACCCAACCCCTCTAAACTGACCCCTTCCCCTGGGTTCTCTCTTTCTTTCATTCATAACACTCAATGCTGGAGGTAGGACTTAGCAGATAGGCCTGACTATTGTCCCAGCACCGTCTCTCTTTGGGGCATGAGGCCAGGGCTGATCACCCCATCCTGCAGATGGGGAAATGGAGGCTCTGAGGAATTTGGGGACTTGTAGAGTCACATAGTGATTGGTGGCTGCACAAGGACTCGGGGCCCCAGGTCCCAGTGAGCCCCATGGCTGTGCAGGCCCCAACCCCACAGAGCTCCAAGGAGACCCTTCCTAAGCTGTGCTATTACACAGGACTGAAGGCTGGGCAGGAAGAAGGGGCAACAGCACCCCATCTCTGAAACCTGAAGTCCCAAAGGACCTGGGGAATTGAATGGGGACGAAGCTTCTAGAGGGTTGGGAGGAGGATTAACAATCTGCACAAAAAGCTGAGGCTGGATGTGTGAAGCATGGCTGGAGCCCAGGTGGTGGGGGCATAAAGCTGGGGTTGAGTGGGAGGCCTGAAAGCAAAACAAAACCTGGAGGCAATCGGGGCCCTGGTGGCCTCTGCCCCCTCCACCTCATCAGTCACCGGTACTCTGCCTGGGACACCCCTTCCTGAACTATTCCAATATGCCAGTAGCCAGTGGGGAGGCAGGGTCCCCAGGCCCGGTCCCCACAATCCCCAGCCAGGCATGGGACACAGGATGAGTTCTCTCTGCCCCTCTGCCAGCCACACCCATCTTTCTGCCATTCCTCAGACACACTATCCAAATTCCTGACTTTGCACAAGCTACACCTCCGCCTTTGGAGGGTCCTTATCCTTGTAAATTGCCACTTAACTGCCAAGCCCATTCCAGTCATCTCCTCCCCTGGGGCCTGCACCTGTCCACACCTGTCTTCACAGCTCTGCTGGGCGCCTTTTATCCTGTGATGATCTTGCTGGGTGGTCTCTCCCAGCCTGGCCACTGGGTAGTCTACACGAATAGCTTTCACAAGTGCCTCAGTCTGGGACCCTGGGACCCACCAGAGAGTCAAATCCTTCTGAGTACCCCCAGGTGTCTGGCCCTGAAGCACCCCCCTCCCACCTATCTGGGATCAGGGAAGGCTCCCCAGGACATGGGATGTGGGGGAAGGGAATGTATATAGCAGAAACCACAGTGTGATGGCTCCTGGTCAGATTCCCCCCCTCCCCCGCGGCCCTGCACCAAACACCCATCCCCTGTCCCCAGGCTGCACCCCAAGCCTGCTCTCTCCAGGCCCAACCACCCCAGTCCCAGCGTGACCCCATTCCCTGAACACATACTTCCTTTTACCAGCAACTGGGCCAGGTAGGGGCTCTGGGGAAGCCATGCCCCATTTGCTGGTGGGGAATTGAGATGCAGAGACCGGAAGTAGCCTGCCCAAGGTCACTGGAGCCCCAGGCCCAGGGCGTAGGGTCGTACAGATCTCCAGAAATGTAAGGGTCTCAGCGGCCAACGAGGTGGGAGCCTTCACTTCACAGATGGGAACCCCAAGGCGCCCGAGGACGGCTGACTCCGGAGACCTTCATGCCAAAGGGCTACGGGCTGGAAGCCCCGGGTCCCGCTGGTTCACCCTCCTCCCTACCGTCTCTGGCCCGCCAGAGAGGCCAGACCCCCACCTCAGGAGGCGACCCCCACCACCACGCCCAAAAAGGTAACTAGAAGACGACCCGGGGAATCAGACGCAGCCCGCGGCCTCGGCGTTCCTTTCTGCAGAATGGGGAAACTGCAGGCCAATGTGGCAAGGGGGCTGCAGACGGGGAGGCTTCGGCAGCCGCACTGACCTGTTTTGAGTAAAGGCTCCACGCGGGGACCAAGCGTACCGGCGCCACCACCGACTTACACCGCCGCCGCCAAATCGCAGCAAGGGGCCAGGCGCGCCCACCCCTCCGGGCGCTTCCGCCCGCCCCACGTGACTCCCCGGGAGGGGAAGGTGGGGCTGGGGCTGGGGCAGGGCAGGGCAGGGCCGGGCCCCGCCCCCCCCTCGGCCCCGCCCTCCGCCTAGTCACCGTCCTGGAGTTGGCTGGCCTGGCCCGCCCGCCGGACCCATCGGTCTGTGTCTCTCTCCTGCCCCTCTAGCTGCTTGCGGGTCTTCCGACTGTCTCCTGAGGCTCAGGTCTAACCCCTGCCACCTCGCCCGCTGAGTCCACCTCTCCCTGAGTCTCCCTGCTCTCGCCACCCCTCTTCTGGTGAGTCTGCCCTGACACACACCCCACCCCTAAGAAGGCCACACCCCCGGGAGGACAGGAGGCAGTTGAAGGCCGTCCGTGGTTCCTGACCACCTCCTCCAGGAAATCCTTCCTCTACCATATTCTTCAAGGGTATCTCACTTCCCTCCCCGGGTGCCCACAGACAGGGTTGTGGGGAAGCTACCCACCCAGCCACACCTCCCAAGGATCCCTCAGCGGAAGGCTGCAGCCTGAGGTTCCAGCACCCACACCTAGAGAACAGGAGATTCCCACCCATCCTCGAAGCACATACACACATGAGGGTACCAGGCTTGGCAGGCATTTCTGGGTCCTGTGTCCAGAACACCTCTGGGGCCAGCCACACCAGAGACCTTCTCTGGGCTTCCATTTCTGCATATGCACAAAGGGTATATTCGGAAGAACAGATCTCACATTGCGGGGGATGAGGGTTTACCCCCTGAGAAGAGGAAAGTGTCATTAATCAGAGCACCTACTACATGCCAGTCCCAGTGCTGGGCAATTTATTCCTTTTATCTCAATCCTCACATTCTGCTTGATGGCAAAAATTATCATTCCAGGTTATGGGTTAGGAAATAAGGCTCCAAGAAGTCTGAGGGCTTGCCCAAAGTTACAAAGCCAGTGTTGGGCAAAGTTGGGAAGCAACCCACTTTTGAGTTGTAGAATCTCCTGCCTGCCCTCCACTGGCCATTCACCCTGTCCCTCTGGGAAAGAGTTGACTCTGAGTAGACCGTGTCTTCCGGTGGTAGGGCTAAGGCAAAGGAGCTTTCCGGGAGGGGAGAACAGGGCCAGACCTTGGGGAGAACTTCCGGGCCTCAAGTTCATATGGGGTCAAAAACATTGCAGAGGAGCAGAGCATAGGCCCCTCCTCTGGACCTGGCAGCAGGGGTGTCCCTTGGGCAGCAGAGGGCACCTGGGGGCCACAGATCACAGGGGAGGCCCAGGCATCCCTCTAGACTTCAGACCAGTGAGGTGCAGCGCAGGGTGAGAGGGCTGGCATCTGACCACTGGCAAGGGGATGGGGGGTCTGGGGACCTTACCATTTCTGTTAACACAGTCCTGAGGTCTTCGAAATGACCTAGGGAGGGCGTGAATCACCAAGCCTGGTCCCCGCCAACTGCACTGGAATCTGAGGCCCCTCACCTGCACCCCCAACCTCCCTCCAGGGTATGCTGCCCCAGCCTCAGCTCTGAGGCCCACAGCCCTGTGGCTTGAGACCCACGGACCCTTCCACCTCCCTTCTGGGATGACAGGAGTGTCAGACCCCCAGTCCTTTGGGTTGGACCCAAAGGGCCTTGGGCCGATGGACACAGAGTAGAACCTCACCCTCTGATTCCTGACCCAGGGTCTCTGTCCAGGCCTGCTCCTTCCCTTAGAGCAGAGGTCTCCCACCCCTGGGCCACAGACTGGTACTGGTCCTATCAGGAACCTGTTAGGAACCAGGCTGCACAGCAGGAGGTAAGCAGAGGCTGAGCTAGCATTACTGCCTCCTGTCAGATCTGCAGTGGCATTGGATTCTCATAGGAGCGAGAACCCTATTGTGAACTGCGCATGCGAGGGATCTAGGTTGTGAGCTCCTTATTAGAATCTAATGATAAATGTGATGCACTTGAATCATCCCAAAACCAATCCTCCCCCAATCCTGATCCATGGAAAATTTGTCTTGCACAAAACCGGTCCCTGGTGCCAAAAAGGTTGGGGACTGCTGCCTTAAAGCAGTGAAAATAAAGCAAATATCCTAGTGTGAATGCCAAAATGACCACTCAACAAGGACAGCTGGATAGACATGGGCAGAGAATGGAACAGAGTACGGACAAGAGGGGGGCAGTGATAAACCCCCTCTCCTCCCCACTACACAACGGGAAATGAGGAGATGCTGGAAGGATCAAAGGCCGTTTGATCAGTAAGCTTAACAAAATTAAGGGCAGACGCAGGGGACCACGGCAGCTGCCATGAGGCAGGTGGGAAGCAGGCACAGTGATGAGCCGGCTGAGGCTGGGGATCGTTTATTGGGGCTGTGTCCAGCCAGGCTGCAGCGCCCGCCTGGGCCCGGCCCGGTGCCACCAGGAGGCGCCAGGTGGGGGAGGGGAGAAAGTGCAGGAGTAGCCGCCGCCCCAGGGCTCGCCCGGTCCTGTCTCCGTCCCTGAAGCGGTATGGCGCTCAGGTGAGCGAGGTGTCGTCGTCGCTGCCCTCGCCGCCCGCGCCGCCCATCCGCTCCTCTCGGCTCTCGGCCACCGCGCTCTCGTCGATGTTCTCCAGTGAGTCCGCATGCTGCACCGACAGCTCCGACAGTGCCAGGCTCGGCAACGGGCTCTGCTCCGGGTGCAGCCACGGCTTGAAGTGAGGCAGGTGCTTCTGCTTCCACTCGGGGTACTTGAGGCACGCCTTGTACATCTTCTTCATGGCCTGTGGGCCCGCCGCCCCGCGGGTCAGGGGGTGGCTGGGGCGCGGGTCCAGGTCTTCTCCACGCTCCCTCCAGCGCCCTCCAGCGGCTCAGCCCCCAGCATTCTGACTAGCTCCCTTTCAAAACTCGTCCCTCAGCCCTACTTATCCTCTCTGAGCCCTAGGCTCCATCCTCCATTCTTTCTTTTTTCTTTTTTTTTGAGATGGAGTCTCACTGTGTGGCCCAGGCTGGAGTGCAGTGGCCCGATCTTGGCTCACTGCAACCTCTACCTTCAGGGTTCAAGAGATTCTCCTGCCTCAGCCTCCCAAGTAGCTGGGATTACAGGCGCCCACCATCACACCCAGCTGATTTTTTATTTTTAGTAGAGACAGGGTTTCGCCATGTTAGCCAGGCTGGTCTCGAACTCCCAACCTCAGGTGATCCACCCACCAAGGCCTCCTAAAGTCCTGGGATTACAGGCATGGGCTACCATGCCTGGCCCTCAGGCTTCATGCTTGACTCCACCCACCTCATCCCATAGTCCTCTCTCCAGCCTCCAACACCCCCCAAAAATCCCAAGGCCACTCACCTTGGGAGCCAGGAACTGAGAAGATTTATTCACCACCCACTTGGGTAAGGAGCCTGTGAGGGCAGGGAAGGGAGGAGAAGCAGCCTCAGGGACCCAGCCCCTCCCCCCCACAAAAGCCCCACCCTCTGCCCAGAGCTTCCAGGGAGGCCACTGTCTTCCCCATGAGGAGCGGGTGTGTGAGGCAAGTCCTACAAGACTTTACCCTCACTCCCTTCCACCTCAGACTGAGGTCCTCAGGCTTAGTTCTGTCCCCCACTTCCCTCTGCCCAGCCTCAAAGACTACGTGGAAGAAAACCACAGGGTCCTAGGTGAGCACAGGCTACACATGGGTGGAAACTCTGACCCACCCCGCTGCACCTGCTGCCTCCCTCAATCACACTGACATCCCTTCTCAACCTAACCTCCCTCCCAGGAATGCCCCTGATGCTCAGCCTCTCCTCTGCCTGTCCTTCCAAGCCCTCCCCTGACCACACAGGCCTCTGACTGAGCACCCCAGCCTGGCCTGACCCGGAATCCACTGCCCAGCTCTCCACCCTGTTTCATTCCCAAGTGTCCACTCTACCTCTGACACCCAACACAATGAGGTGCCGGGGGAGTGCTAGGCCTGGACCACTGTGTGCTCCCAGGCTTGGAGCATTTCCAGGCAAGGATGTTCAAGGCTTCCCCATCCTCTAGTCATTCACTCACTCACTCACTCCATGTTCACTGTGACACCCACCCTGGGTCAGCCCTGGGGACCCAGAGAGGAACTCACTGGGGGCCCAACAGGAGCCGAATGTTCTACTCGAGGGGAATGGACCACAGAACAGCAAGCCAGTGACTCCCCTGAGTATCAGGGATCAGGAGGTGACACCTGCAGCACCCCTAGAGGGGTGAGGAGGGGAGGCTGTGGGGAAGGGCTGCCTGGGCACAGGAGTGGGGATGGGTGAGGTGTGAGAGACACCAGGAGACCTGGGATGGGGCTTAGGCTTTTCTTGGAGGGCAATGGAGAGCCACAGAGTAAATTCAAGCAGATGACAGTCATGTGGAGATAAGTGTTTTAGAGAAATTCCTCTGGCCGCTGTTACACACAGACAAGGTAGTTGGTATGGAGAGAAATGCCAGACTCAGGAGCTGCTGAGAAGGCAGAATCAGTAAGAATCAGTGACTGGGGCTGGGCATGGTGGCTCACGCCTGTAATCCCAGCACTTTGGGAGGCCGAGGTGGGTGGATCACAAGGTCAGGTGTTCGAGACCAGGCTGGCCAACATTGTGAAATCCCATCTCTACTAAAAATACAAAAAATTAGCTGGGGGTGGTGACAGGTGCCTGTAATCCCAGCTCGGGAGCCTGGGGCAGGAGAATCATTTGAACCCAGGAGGCAGAGGATGCAGTAAGCTGAGATTGCACCATTGCACTCCAGCCTGGGAAACAAGAGCAAAACTCCACCTCAAAAAAAAAAAAAAAAAAATCAGTGGCTGGATTTGGCTGAGGAAGAGGGAGTGACCCCAAATGACAGCAGGTTCTGGGCATAGATGACTGAAAAGTGGAGACTTAGGGCAAGGGGCGGGTTAGGAGGAAAGATGGCAAGTCCCCCACTGGACACAACAAGGCTCAGGTGCCTGGAAGACATCCAAAGGGAGATGTCCAGGTGGCCGATGGCCACAGGGATCTGAATCTCAGCTGAGAGAGACGTGGCCACCTTGTGACAGAAGCCACAGGAGTAGCTCAGCCATCCCCAGGGAGAGAATTCTGACTGAGGCCTGGAAAACCCAGGCCCCCAGGACAGGCAGAGGGAACAGCCAGTGAGCAGGGAACAAGGAAAAGCATGGGGATGGCAAAGCCCAGGAAGAGCGCTCCCAGCTTCATCAGTGGGGCAGTGGCACCTCCCTGGCCCACTCTTTTCAAACCACTGTAAAGTCCCAAGCCTTGGTTCAATGAAGGCTTTGGATGGAGATGCCCCAAAATGCAAAACAGCTCCTAACAGATGCCCTTCTGGATCCCTAGTAGATCAGGCCCCACCCCTGTAGTATAGGGAAGGATCCCATGATAAGCTGCCAGGGCCAAGCCCTCACCTTTGGGGTCCACCTGGGCCAGGTAAGTGATGACGCAGCTCTTGGGCCCCGTGCTCTGGATGAGGTAGCCCGTCTGGATGGACACAGCTCGGACCAAGTCTTTCCGAGGTGGGTATTTCTGGGGACAAAGGCACAGGGAGGTGAGACTCGGGGTAGGGGCAAAGAAGATGTTTTTGTGAGTATACACAAACACGCACGCATGCACACACACAGACACAGTTAATTCACATGCCATGACATCTGTTCCAGATCAGGCCTGATTCTGGGTACAGAGAAAGGGAAGAATCAGATTAGGTCATCCTAGCCCCTCCTGAAGCTTTCCGTGTTCCCCTCAGAAAAGCCCCCAGTCTGGGGTCAGGGCTCATGAGCACATATGGGCACTCACAGACACACACACTCACCCTTGCCCAGGCCAGCTATACCTGCCTGTCCTTGCCCAGGGAGATCAAAGTGGCTCAGCCTCAGGGAGGACCAGAGGACCCTGCCTCTCACCTCTTGTTCCTCATTTCCCTGTCCCAGAGCCCAACCAATCGAAGTCAGCCCATCCCACCCACTCGCCACAGAGGTGGCCACACTGTCCTCTCCTGATCTGCTCAAGAGACGCAGCAGGGAGACAGGAGCCATTATCCTCACTGTACAGGAAGGAAACTAAGGGCCAGTGGGCCCACGCCTGCCCGAAGTCACATGGAAGTCACGGTGGCAGCCTCAGCCTTGCGCTGCCTGACCCTCTCCCCTGCTCCGCCGCAGGGAAGGCAGGTTGACTCACGGGATGTTTGACTGAGTAGTTCATAATGATGTAATCAGCGCCCATGGGGAGCCAGGAGCGGAGGGTGATGACATCACGGTTCTTCAGGGGCTTAGGACACCTCCCTGTGGAGGGCAAGGGACAGTTCAGCCAGACCACTGGCCCACCTGCCTACAAGGGAGGGTGTGGCAGAGGCCAGAGATGCAGGGATGCCTAATTAACTGCGAGCTCTCCAGTGCAAAGATGCACCTCCCTCCCAGACCACAGTCCCACAGCTGGAGCCAGAAAAAAGACAGGGCAAGACCTGTCCCTAGTGTCTCCAGCCAGCCCTGCTCCTCACAACCTCACATAGCCCTTACCTTGTTGGCCTGGCTGGTTTGTTTATGTGAACGTGAGTGTATGAGAGAAAAACAGTATGAGTGTGCATGAAAATGTGTGCCCGGGACTATGTGGCATGTGGGTGGGGCTTGTGTACCTGATTGAGTGTATGCATATGTGTGCGTGTATATACATGAACATGTGAGTGCATATGTATTTGTAAGTGTATGGGTGTGTGCCTAAGGGTCTAGGAGTGGACAGGGAGGTCAGTTCTCTCTCTCAGCACTCAAGTCTCCGAGCAGCTTGGTCATGTGAGTGACCACAGGAGGGAGGAGGGAGGAGGAGGCTTGGTGGGAGGCCTGGATGGAGGCCAGGGGGACTGGGATCAGCGTGCTATGCCTGCTCACAGGAGTAATAGCCCACGTCAGCGTTGACTGTCAAGCGGGCGATGTCAAAAGTCTCAATGACGTTGCTGTCCCATTTCTTGCGGTACTCAATGTCGTGTAGGACGTCGTAGAGTGTCTCGGCTGGCACGTCACGGCACTCCATCCGGCACTGCAGACAGATATATGGGTTGTCAGGATCATACAGGGCTCAGAGCCTTGGCTAGGGGACCAGAAGGCAGACAGGCAGAGGGGGAAGAAGAGAAAGAGGACAGCGAAGAACAGGGGCCTCTGAAGCCAGCATGGACTTCCTTCTTGCCACAAGCCCTGTCCAGCTCACCAAAAAGCCACCTGTGCCAGGAGACAGCCTCTGTATCCAGAGACCATCTCCCCTAACTCAGTCCAGTCTCCTCCTCCAGGAAGCCTTCGCAGCCAGACCTTCTGGGCTCCCACACAATGAATCTCTATGTCTGTGCCCTCCCAGACCCCTGTGAGCTCCTCATGGGCAGAGGCTCATGGTTGCTTCAGCATGGAGCCTGGAATGGCTACATGTTAAATGAAAAAGCATACATGAAAATCAAATGCCCAATGGATGATTTGTTTCCTCCTTGGTACTTATCACCCGGCCATACCACCTGTCCTCCTATTTGTGGGTTGGTTTGTTTTCCTTCAACAAACATCTTTGGATTTCTTTTTTTATTTTTATTTTTTTTGAGATGGAGTTTCGTTCCTGTCACCCAGGCTTGAGTGCAATGGCGTGATCTCGGCTCACTGCAACCTCTGCCTCCTGGGTTCAAGTGATTCTCCTACCTCAGCCTCCGGAGTAGCTGGGATTACAGGCATGTGCCCAGCTAATTTTTGTATTTTTAGTAGAGACGGGGTTTCACCATGTCGGCCAGAATGGTCTCAATCTCTCGACCTTGTGATCCACCCGCCTTGGCCTCCCAAAGTTCTGGGGTTACAGGTGTCAGCCACCACGCCCGGCCTGGATTTCTCTCCCTTCCCCTCCCCTCCCCTCCCCTCCCCTGCCCTGCCCTCCCCTGCCCTGCCCTGCCCTGCCCTCTCTCTTTCTTTCTTTCATTGAGATGGAGTTTTGCTCTTGTTGCTTAGGCTGGAGTACAGTGGCATGATCTCAGCTCACTGCAACCTCTGCCTTCCGGTTTCAAAGGATTCTCCTGCCTCGGGCTCCCGAGTAGCTGGGATTACAGGCACCCGCCACCACTCCTGGCTAATTTTTTGTATTTTTAGTAGAGACGGGGTTTCACCATGTTGGCCAGGCTGGTCTCTAACTCCTGACCTTGTGATCCGCCCGCCTCGGCCTCCCAAAGTGCTGGGATTACAGGCATGAGCCACTGCGCCCAGCCTGGATTTCTTACTATGTATTAGCCTTGCCCTCAAAGAGCTTTCCATCCGGGTAGAAGATGGCCAAGGGCACCTTGTTTTATTTAACCTCCCCACAACAACTCTGCCAGATAAGAAATTCAAGGAGGAACTTGAGGTTCAAAGAGGTTAAGTAACTCGCCCAATGTCACTCAGCTGGTAAGTAACAGAGCTAGGATTTAACCCAGATCACATATCTGGAAAGCAAGTAAAAACAGAACAGGTTTCCCTAGGTTTGCACTCAGTGAGATGAAACTCAATGTCCTTGTTCTGTGATTTTTTTTTTTTCCTCAAGTGCCCTATCCCCAAGATCAAGTTCCTCTCAGCAAATGGACAAGTTTTCTTGTTTAGTTTAAAAAGATCTCCCAGAAATGGCATTTAGACAGTGCCAAGAGAACCCTCACATAATACCTTCCACTCACAAGAGGAGACAAGCAAACATATGAGGGAGAGGTCACGTTGTCTTCCCCCTCATCCCAGAATAGGCCTTAGCCCCACTAATGGTGGTAGGATGCCACAGGAAGGACACACCAATGCCGGCTGGCTAGGCACCAAGAAACCCATCAAGCCTTGGATATAACTTCAGTTTACAGAAAATACAGAGGACAGAGGAACGAGCTAAGTGACACCACATGAGAATGCAGCCAGACAGAGCCAGATAGTGAATCATTCTGTGGGGCTACTGGCCCAAGCTCTTCTACCAGTCAACGTCAACGAAGGGGCTTGGTGGGACTGACTTGCAGGAGATAACAACCACATGTAAAGTGTGTCTCTGGATTGCAAACTGATTTAGACGCAGCATCTATAAAGGGGATTTTTGGGACAACTGGAGAAATGTGAACGTGATCAGAGTATCAGGTGCACTGAAACAAAATGGTAGAAACTGCTGCCTAAAAAAAGGTTACAAAATAGGTCAGATTACAGTTATGAGCACAGTGGCTCATAACTGTAATCCCAGCACTTTGGGAGGCTGAGACAGGCAGATCATTTGGGGTCAGGAGTTTGAGACCAGCCTGGCCAACATGGTGAAACCCCATCTCTACTAAAAATACAAAAATTAGCCGGGCGTGGTGGCACACAACTCTAATCCCAGCTACTCAGGAGGCTGAGGCAGGAGAATCGCCTGAACCAGGGAGGTGGAGGTGTCAATGAGCCGAGATCATGCTGTTGCACTCCAGCCTGGGTGACAGAGCAAGACTGCCTCTCAAAAAAAAAAAAAAAAAAAAAAAAAGGCAGCATAACCCAACTGGGGGAAAAAAATATATGCATAGAGGAAGCTCAGGAGGCACAATTGCTAAGGTGTTAACAGTGGAGATCTCTAAATGATAGGAATGTGATGGTTTCATTTTGCTTATCTGTATTTCTTTTTCTTTTTCTTTTCTTTTCTTTTTTTTTTTTTCTTTTTTAAGATGGAGTTTCGCTTTTGTTGCCCAGGCTGGAGTGCAATGGGGCGATCTTGGTTCACCGCAACCTCCGCCTCCCGGGTTCAAGTGATTCTTCTGCCTCAGCCTCCTGAGCAGCTAGGATTATAGGCACCTGCCATCACGCCCAGCTAATTTTTGTATTTTTAGTACAGACAGGGTTTCACCATGTTGGCCAGGCTGGTCTCAAACTCCTGACCTCAGGTGATCCACCTGCCTCGGCCTCCCAAAGTGCTCGGATTACAGGCATGAGTCACCGTGCCTGGCCACTTGTCTGTATTTCTTATTATCTAACATGTATAGTACTGCTTCTGAAATAATGAAAACAATTTCAAAAGGTCCCCCAGCAATACTGACAGGTACACCCACCATGTGCCAGGTACTATACTAAGTGTTTTATACATATTATTTTATTCTTACAGCAGCGCTCTGGGATATTGGCCCCATTATAGAATTAGGAAACCAAGGTTCAAGGACAGACTCGAGACTGCAATACTGTTTGTGTGACCCTAAACAATTCACCTTCCCTCTCTACCCCATTTACCTTTCTGCTGTATAATGGGGCAGGACTAGATCCAACCATTTAATCAGCAGCCCCCAGCTCCAGCCCTGTGCTGAGCCTGGAAGAGTCAGAGATGAGTCGGAGGCCTGTCTTTGAGAGGTCTGCAGTGAAAGGAGGAGCCCACCTTGGAAATGGGGAGGTGCCCTAAAGTGCTCAGTGGGGGCATAAGAAGGAGATCATCTCCACAGGCTGGGTAGGAGGATTAGGCTTCATGGAGAATCTCAGTGCAGGAGGTAGACGTTTGCCAAGTGCCCCTGGCAGACAGAACAGCCAGCCAAGGTGCAGAGGGAGGTGAGAGTGTGGCCTGTGGGCAGTGAATGAGTTCCATCTGGCTCAGTCTCCACGGTGTGGTATAGCCTATGACTCAAAAGGTACCTGGGTCTAGGTCTTCTTGGAAAAACAGGTGATTCCAGGGCTCGGTCAGAGAAAGTAAAAGATGAGCATGGAACATCTTCTTGTGCCAGGAAGTAAGCACATACTTACTGATAGAGATTTTGGACACTGGAACCAGCTTGAAGGGCTCTGCCCCTGGCAGAGTGGCTAACTCTTCAAGGTTTACCCAGGACTTCCCCAGTTTTACCACTGCAAAGTCTCACATCCTGGGAAATCCCTCAGTCCCAGGCAAGCTAGGACAGTTGGTCACCCTACCACGGGCTCAACCTGAGATAAGCTGTGTATTAAACTCAATAATGACCATAACCGATGATATTCCATTGACTAAAATAGGAAATCAAAGTCTATACAGGTATGAATAAACAAATAAATGGAATGTTTGATGAGGAATGGGGGATTTACATAGTTTCAAAGTAACTTCCCATCAAAATACTTATTAATTACAAAGGGAAAATGAGTCACTTCATAGTAGAGAAGCCTGGCAGATAGCACCTTAATCAAGTGATCAAAGGGAATATCATGAATCACAGGACAAGTTGCCATCAGGTGTTGCCTGGTAGGACGCAGTAAGGGGAATACAGATATCACTTCTGTGCTACCTCTGCCACAGAGACATAACATAAATAGAATCACAAAGGAACCTCAGACAAACCCAGAATGAGGGCTTGTCTCATTTTACAAAATAATTGGCCTGTAAGTGTCAGGATCATGAGAGTCACAGAGAGAACTACATTAGCCTGAGGACACTAATGAGATGTGAGTAACTGAGTGAATGAATGAAGGAACAGAGTGATAGGAGGAACACGATGGTGAGAAAAGGGGTTGAAGAAGACAGAGGCCAGATCCGGCATCATCACTAGCATCCAAACAGCCTCCTCAGCGGCCACAGGGAGCTCCAGGCACTGCCCCAGACATTCAACACGTGCTCATTCTTCACCCCAAACCTAGCTGATGGTTGCTGTTATCATTCCTGCACTGCACCATAGAAAACTGAAGCTTCGGAGATTCAGCAACTTGCCCAGATCATAGAGCCTGAAAGCAGCCCAGCAGGGACTCAAAATCGGATCTTCCTGTCCTCTTAACCATCAAAGAGCACTCAAGCGTGGCTTCTGAGGAAACCAGAATTTCTCTAAATCCAAATCTGGATGCTAGTTGGCTTTGCAAATCTTCAAACATGGTATCCTGGACCATGAGTGTATGGAGGGGCAGTGACAACAAAACTCTGCTTCCTGGGTTAGAATCCAACCTGGGACTGCCTCTTCCCCAGCCAGGCTCAGTGCCCCCAAGGCCCAGCTGCAAAGCAGCTGAATGCACACTGTGAAGGGACCCATGCTGCCCCATCTTCCTTCCAGAGCAGGGCTGTTGTGGCTCCATAGGCCAAAGACCCACCTCTGGGACAGAGGACAGTGGGCGGAGCATGCAGAGTGACGAAACAGACTAGTTGCTCAGTGTAAACTCTGAGTAGCACTTTATCTTATAAAGAGAAACTTCAAAGGTTTCCCAGGCTAGTGGCAGACTCTTGTGGAGGAAGGCTGCTGCCCAGAGGGTAAGAACCTTTGCTGTGGCAGCACAGGTGAAGAAACTGAGGCAGGCCGGGTCGTGAGGGTCAGGCAAGTGTCCACAGGCGTCCCCCCTTCCCCGGCCTGGCTCGTGCCTTTTCCACAGCCCCCAGCAGGCAGCACTGCTGCGCTAAGCAGAAGAAATTACATCCATCATTGTTCCTGCTGGTGGTGGTGGCCACGTCCCAAAGGTGTAATTCTAAGAGGCTTGGGAAGGGACAGGTGGTGGGGTAGGGCTGAGTCTCTGGAGAGCACCAGGTGGGCGGGCCCACAGCTATTAGGCCCTGGGTGAGTGAGTGTCCACACCAGGTGTTGCCCGTCAGGTGTTGCCTGGTAGGCCATCTTGGCTCGCCCCCGCCGCTGATAAACTCCCCCCGGAAACAGGAACCCAAGGGAGGTTGCTCCACCAAGGAGCCATGCTGGGCTTGAGTGCGTTTAAAACCTGGTGACAGCAGGGACCCCGACATTCAGCGGTATTACAGTTGAGAAAACTGAGACCAGCCGGGCGCAGTGGCTCACGCCTGTAATCCCAATACTTTGGGAGGCCGAGGCAGGCAGATCACCTGAGGTCGGGAGTTCAAGACCAGCCTGACCAACATGAAGAAACCCTGTCTCTACTAAAAATACAAAAATAGCTGGGGTAGTAGCACATGCTTGTAATCCCAGCTACTCAGGAGGCTGAGGCAGGAGAATCGCTTGAACCCAGGAGGCGGTGAGCCGAAATTGCGCCACTGCACTCCAGCCTGGGCAACAACAGCGGAACTCTGTCTCAAAAACAAAAAAAAGAAAAGAAAAGAAAAGAAAACTGAGGCTGGGGGAGCAAGTGACGCCAGAGAAACTACAGGCTATGTCCCCGGCACTCCACTCTCCAAACCCCCTCAAGTTCTCAAGGTGAAAAACCAGGATTGCCCAGAACCCCTGGGGCCAGCACTACACTCCACAGCTCCCCAATTCCCATGAAGCCATGGTCAGAAGGGACTGGACAAGCAAGGAGCAGGAAAGACCCACACAGGCTTTGAGGCTGGCAATCCCAGGCTCAATCCCAGCTCTAACTCCTGGGCACGAGAGTTAACGCTTAAGAGTCTTCATTTCCTCATGTGAAAAATGGAAATAATAATAGCAGCTATCTTGTGGGGATGTTGTGATTAAATGAGATAACACATGTAATATGCCTAGCGCACAGTAAATACTCAAAAATAGGCCGGGCACAGTGGTTCACACCTGTAATCCCAGCACTTTGGGAGGCCGAGGCGGGCAGATCATTTGAGGTCGGGAGTTCGAGACCAGCCTGACCAACATGGTGAAAACCTCTCTACTAAAAATACAAAAAAAAAAAAACAAAACATTAGCCAGGCGTGGTGGCACACACCTGTAATCCCAGCTACTCGGAAGGCTGAGACATGAGAATCACTTAAACCCAGAAGGAGGAGGCTTCAGTAAGCTGAGATTGCATCACTGCACTCCAGCCTGGGTGACAGAGTGAGACTGTCTCAAAAAAAAAAAGAAAGAAAAGAAAAGTAGCTATTGGCTGGTCCAAATGTAGTGAGTGATCTCAATTGATTATTCACAGCAAGTTACAGATCGAACTCCTTGTTCTACTGTTTTCCCCGTTCTCACTACTGCATTTGACTAGTCTTTAAAAAAAAAAAAAAAAAAAAAAAAAAGTAGCTATTATTACTCCAGCGGGTTTCCGTGAGTAGCCACGCACCCTTCCACATGGCCAGGACTAGGCTGCACTTGCAGGTGTCTGCTGATACTGTGCACCCTGGGTGCCTCCCACGCCTCACCCTGCCCTGCCCTTCCATTCATCCTTTCACCATTCTCTGAAGCCTGCTGTGTGCCAGACCTGTGTGCAACTGGGTGGTGGGAGACCGGAGGAGAACTGGACCTGAGCCCTGCCCCAAAGAGGTCCCGCCAAGTAGAGTGGTAAGGGACAGGGACACAAAATCTCAAGATAGCATGAGCAGGGCTAGGAGAGGGGAATGCACATGAACTGCATGGTAGAGTGCGCCTAAGCCCAAAAGGATAAGGCCCTGAGCCACTGAGGGGCAGGGAAGTGCATTTCAGCAGGGGGACCAGTGGTGCAAAGGCCTGGAGGGTTAAACAAACAAGTACAGTCCAGGGTCCAGTGCCCAAGCTGTCTCACTCTACCCCTCACCTCTCTCCCACCCCCTGCCTGTGTTCTCCGGGATGCCTTGCCAGTGCTGAGCATTAGAGAAGGTGGACTCTCCACTCCAGGGAGGGGCAGCAGTCTCTCCCAAGACCCAGGGAGATGGTTGACCTGAGATGGGAAAGGAAGTCAGGTCCCCTCCATGGAGCTGTGTCCTGGCCTTGAGAGCCAAAGGCCCAGGCAGTTACAAGCAAACAGACACACAGACAGGTAGACCCAAGGCTAGTCCTCCCTCCAAGACCTTACATAGCAGGACGCCAATATCCTTGCCCATGGAATATGTGGAGCACACAGATTATCCCAAAGTCCTAGGAACCCAGAAAATGATCTATTCACTCAGAACCCTTCAGGTGACCATTGGGGAAACCTGGCTTCAGCTGGGCTCTGAAATATCCTACAGGCTGTGCTAACTTCTCCATACACTGCATTTCAGCAGATAGTTTTGTGACAGGAGTAACTGTTAAGCAAATCACCCTTTCCCAACAGAACCATATTCAAATGAGAGGAAGAGTTCCTGATGGGGTGGAGCACAAAGTATCAAATCAATCACAGCCCTGAACAATAGTCCCAACCTCAATAACCATTACCATTGCTCCAAATCACTGACCATTCAGCACCCTGCAAAGGAGACAGGAGCACCTGGACCATGGACCCCACAGGGGCTGAAATTTAGCTCAAACCACCTCTGCCAGCTGTCAAGGGCACAGAGCTGCATCCTTTGCAGATATTGCCTCTGACCCTTCCAACACCCCAGAGGGAAGCATTGCCCCCATTTTACAGATGCTGAAACTGAGGCCCAGGGAGGTACAATCCACACAGCTAACAGTAGTGAAGCAGAGAACCAGAGTCCAGGTGTGACTGACCCTACAGTGTCAAGACTTTCTGCTACCTTCACCAAGGGGCAGGACTGGCCCAGCTAAACAAAACACCCTGGCAACTGGAGGCTGCCTTAGTTGATGGTTATAATGCAGTGCTCTGGACTGAGGCCTTGCTGACCAGGGAGGTAGAGCCCACAGATTCTTCCTCCAAAGTTCCTGACCCAAGCTCTAGATTTTCCAGAACCCAGTGCTGGGGCTCCAAACCTGAAGCCCCTGTTGCCTGCAGGCCCAGAGTTCATACAGCAGTGCTGGTCCATCTGTGTCAGACAGACCTCTGCCCTGCCATGTCCCAGCTGTGTGGACTTGGCTTGGGCAAAGGACTCTGAGCCCCAGCATCTCATCTGTCAAGCAGGGATAATCCTTTCCTCAGAGTGGTCCTGTAAGGATTAGATGAGACTGGTCCCTAAAGCCCTTGGCAGTAGCTGCCCCTCCTCCAGCCCCAGGCCCCAGCAGCTTTCCCTGATTTCTCAGGCCCTGCCCTGGGGGAACACCTCCCACTAACCCCCAAAGGACAGGACATACAGGGACAACAAGGAACAAAGTTTAAAATAAGAAAAATGCCAAAATTCCTCCACAGCATGAGTGCACAGGGAGGGGGTGGGCAGCTCTCTCACGCCAGGGCCCCGCACAGATGCCCCCTTCACCCTCACAGCCCACAGCCAGGCCCTGCCCTCACCATGCTGGACCAGGAGAGGAGGCTCTGAGAGATGCAAAGCCTGGCCCACAGCACACAGCAGGTCCGAGCCCCAGCGCCAGTGCCCCTCTGCCCTTTCTGTTCCCGCTTCTCCTCCCAGGACCCACTCACCACCTGCTGGCTTCAGGGCCCTCCACTGTGCCCTTCCCTGAGGTCCCCACAAGGCAAGCATCAGGCCAAGCTAATGGAGCACCTGCCCTTTGCCTCTGGGTTTCTGGGGTCCCCAAAATGGAGACCCCCAAGACCCTTCACTTTACACTCCCCCTGGCCCCCAAAAAATCCCAAGAGCTGTTCCAGGGCACAGACCTGAGGGTTCAGGGGAAGAGGGGAAGGAGAGAGGTCTGCTCAGTGCTGTCATGAGGGGTGCTGAGGCACCTCCTCCTCCAGCGCTGCCCAGAATGCTTTCCCAGGACTTTCTCTCACTGGCTCCCTTCCTATTATGTCTTCAATATGTCTTCAAACTTCAGCCCGCTGCTCCCTGTCCAGGCAGCCTGCCCTATCCCTAAACTCTCCAGGATGGGCTGGAGGCCACCCTTCCTTGTCTCCTAGACCCCCAGCAGCTCCCTTCTCAGCTCGCATTGTCATGCATTCATTTGCCTGTAATGCTGTGGCCCCTTGCTCATCTTGGCATCCTCCATGCCTTGCAGGGGGCCTGGCCTATAGCAAGCGCTCAGTAAGGAGCTGTTCCTGAATGGAGGGATAGGCAGGTAAGCCAACAAAGAGGCTGAGCCTGTGTGGGCTTCTCTGACTTTTAGAATGCCGGAGCCCTGGTCCGTGGCCCTCCGTGCATCTGTATAATTCCCAAGGAGGTGCAGCCATGAAAATCCCTGAACTCTTGTAGATCTCTATAACACAAGGACAACTACTATTACTACTTCTGCCATCATCCTCTTAAAAAGGGGTAAAGGGCTGGGGGGTGGAGGCATGAGCCTTCAGAAATACCAAGAGACAGGTTCAGGGGAGATTCTGGGACTTGCTTTAAGATCTTTAATAGTCCTGACAGTCAAAGAAAAGTAAAGTAAAATTGTACTGAGGTACCAATTTATGCTCAGTAAATTACCAAAAATATATAAAATACTCACTGCTTATCAGGTACTCACTGCTTATGAAGATATGGTAAAACTGTTACACAGTGGCAGCAAAAATTGGTTCCATTATTCTAGAAAATAATTTGGCAAATACTTTTTAAATCATAAAAATGATTTAAAAAGAAATTTATCTTTCTTTCTTTCTTGGTTCACTGCAGTGATCACAGTTCACTGTCCCAGGAGCTGGGACTACAGGTGTGCACCACCACGCCTGGCTAATTTTTGTATTTTTTGTTTTGTTTTGTTTTGTTTTGTTTTGTTTTTTGAGACGGAGTCTCGCTCTGTCGCCCAGGCTGGAGTGCAGTGGCGCGATCTCGGCTCACTGCAAGCTCCGCCTCCTGGGTTTACGCCATTCTCCTGCCTCAGCCTCCTGAGTAGCTGGGACTACAGGCGCCCGCCACCGTGCCCGGCTAATTTTTTGTATTTTTAGTAGAGACGGGGTTTCACCGTGGTCTCGATCTCCTGACCTTGTGATCCGCCCGCCTCGGCCTCCCAAAGTGCTGGGATTACAGGCGTGAGCCACCGCGCCCGGCCTAATTTTTGTATTTTTTGTAGAGATGGGGTTTCATCATGTTGCCCGAGCTGGTTTCAAATTTCTGGGCTTAAGTGATCCTCCCACCTCAGCCTCTCAAAGTGCTGGGATTGCAGGTGTGAGCCACTGCACCCCACCAAAAATGCATTTTTCAATTCAGTTCCCAAAATCCCAGGACTACAAATTTATACTCAGGAAAAAAATATAAAATAAGAAAAAATGTTATGTTACAATATTCATGAGTATATTATTGAATCTGCAATTAGCAAATTATACTGGAGAACAACCTGAATACCACCACCAACAGCCCCAGTTGGGGTAAGAGTGACACATCACCCTAATGATGACTGCACACCACGGAGGGCGGAGGGTTCCCCCGAGCAGGGGCGGCCACTGAGCTAGCTCTGCACCTTCAGAACCCAGACAGGCCTATGGGGAGCAGTTGCCAGAAATGTTCCTGAATTAAGAATTCTGTAGCAATATGAGAAACTTTTTTTTTTTTTTTTTTTTGAGACGGAGTCTCGCTCGTCGCCCAGGCTGGAGTGCGGTGGCGCAATCTTGGCTCACTGCAAGCTCCGCCTCCCGGGTTCATGCCGTTCTCCTGCCTCAGCCTCCAGAGTAGCTGGGACCACAGGTGCCCGCCACCACGCCCAGCTAATTTTTTGTATTTTCAGTAGAGACAGTGTTTCACCGTGTTAGCCAGGATGGTCTCGATCTCCTGACCTCGTGATCCGCTCGTCTCGGCCTCCCAAAGTGCTGGGATTGCAGGCATGAGCCACCGCACCCGGCCAATATGAGAAACTTCTACAGAGCAAGATTAAATGAATAAAACAGGATACAAACTAGTACCTGTGCCATGGTTTAAACTATGAACAAACTCTACACCTTTGAATGAGAGCTGGAAGGAACCAAGGAAAAGTTCTACTCAGGGAACTGAGGCTCCGGGTGATTTATATTTATTTTTCTTTTTTGGATTCTTATTACTGGTGCTACACTATCGTTTATACAAGAGATAAAAATCACTTTTTAAGAAAATTATTTTTTTTTTTGAGACAGAGTTTGGCTTTGTCACCCAGGCTGGAGTGCAGTGGCACTATCTCGGCTCACTGCAACCTCTGCCTCCCAGGCTCAAGGATTCTCGTACCTCAGCCTCCTGAGTAGCTGGGATTACAGGCGTGTGCCAGCGCGCCCAGCTAATTTTTGTATTTTTAGTAGAGATGGGGCTTCACTATGTTCGCCAGAATGGTCTCGAACTCCTGGTCTCAAGTGATCCACCTGCTTCAACCTCCCAAAGTGTTGGGATTACAGGCGTGAGCCACCACACCCAGCCTTCCTTTTTTTTCTTCCTAATTAAAAGCATTGCCCAGAACCCCAAGTCCTTGCTCCCCAGACCTGAAAGCTGTGACTCAGCTGGTTGGGGCCTGAGACTACCCGTCTGATGCTGAGTTAACCTGGGAACACTGCGTCGTCTGGCAGGGCTTGCAGGCACTGACAATGACAACTCTTTAGGTTCAAGGAAGGGACAAAGGGAAGCCAGAAATGCAGGTAGAGGAAGGGGTATCTAAGCTGGGCCCTAAAAGATGACCAGGAGAAGAGACGGCACCCAGATGAAAGGGAGGGGGAAGGGGCTCCCGGAAGAGGTGATGGCCTGAGAACTATAAATGGCCTGGACTGGTTGGGGGAAGGAAAGAGATCAACTCAGTGCCACAAGGTAACCCGGGTGAACAAGGACAAAGGTGGGAAATGGAACTGTCCTTTAGGGACCTGTTCATTCATTCATCCATTCTCAGCAAATGTGGATGGTGTGTGGCTCTGTGCTGGGCTCTGTGCTAGGAGGTTGGTATAATAAACTCACTGAATTCCATCCTCTGAACTACCTGGGAGGAGGGACAATTACGCCCATTGGTAAACAGTGGCTCAGAAAAGTGAAGTGGAGGAACCAGGTTGGAACCCAGCACTATCAAAAGTCCATCCCTGAGACTATTCCCCGAGAACGAGGCTCTGTTCTGTGTAGGACCCAAGGAATCAGGTGGGCCAGCACCTGGCCAGAGGAGGACAATCCCTGACAGGTCCATGCTGGGAGCTGGGGCTTTTGAGGGTGTGTGTGGAGTTGGGGGATGTTGGGGCTGGCTTGCCTAGAGCTGGCGTGGGGGTTGGAAGGACACAGAGCACAGTGGTGTGGGCCCAATGCAGGGTCTTCTTTCCCCATCTTTGAACTCAGTATTCCCACCTGCAAAATGACCAGACAATCCCTATGGCCCTCTCCTGTGAAGTGAAGGGGATCTGGCAGCAGCTACCTCCAACTCATCTTCTCCCCAAAAGTGGAGCCCCCGAGACTGTAGTGGAGAGTAGAAATGTTACCATGTCTCACCTAGACAGAGCTCCCTGAGCAGACTGAGCTAGGCCTTCTCTGCCACTCTCCATCCAGGGCTGAGTGACTCATCCCTGCTCTGCCTCCTTCCCCCTTCCCTCCCTAGTCCCCAGCAGCCTCCCTGGACCTCCACCCCCACCTCCACCTCCAGGCTCCAGAGCAGCAGGCCCAGCTCTGCAGCAGTGATGAATGTCCTGCTCCAACGACATCGCAGAGGCTGGCTTCCTGCCCTGTACCTCTCCACTTCTATCCTAGGGGGCGAGGGGGAGCCAGGCAGAGAAGGGAGAGCTGAGAAAGGGAGGCAGAGAGTGGAGGGCCTAGAAGAAAAGGGAAGGGGTAGGGGAGGCCAGTGGGACAACACAGAGGCCAGGGCTGACTTCCAGACATCAAGACAGGCAAAGACAAAGAGGGAAAAAGCCTCCCAGGGCTTCCCGGACCACCAGTGGACTGATGCCCCCAGAGCTCTGCAGTAAAGTTCCAGGCTTCATCCCTAACGGCCTCTGGAGCACCACACCCTGGGCAGCCCATAGACGTCTCCCCCTCCCCATGCTCAGCGCTGCCATAGCAGGCACAGTTCTCCCTGTGCCCAGCACTGCCATAGCCATAGTGGGCATGGCTCTCCCTGTGCCCAGTGCTGCCATAGTGGGCACGGTTTTCCCTGTGCCCAGCACCGCCATAGGGGGCATGGTTCTTCCTGTGCCCAGCACCGCCATAGGTGGCCTGGTTCTCCCTGTGCCTGGCATCACCATAGTGGGCATGGTTCTCCCTGTGCCCAGCACTGTCATAGGGGGTATGGTTCTGGACTTGTCCCTTATGCTCTTACTCTCAACCTCTAGCCAACTCTGCCCCTTGGATTCCACTTGGCCACGACCTTCCCAGAAGCTCCTCTTCACCAGCCCAGATAGGCCTCACCATCCTTGCTTGGACCCCTGTAGCCACATCCTCTTCTCTGGCCTCCTGACTTCCAGGCCACTCTGTCCCCTGTGGCCAGGGAGCTTTTTAAAATCCAGAGCTGATAATGGCCCTTCCCAGCCTGAAAGCTTCTGTTGTCTGTCTGTCTGTCTGTTTCTCTCTCTCTCTCTCTTTCTCTGCCATCAGGATAAAATCTAAACTCCAAAATGTCCTCCCCACCCTGGTTCTGGCTCTTCTCTTCCTCACTGTTAGCCCTGAACCCCTGCCACAGGGGGAGCCTATCTCCCTGACCAACTCACCAAGACTTTCTCAGTTTGTTGCCTTATCCTGCTGGGTCCCCGAGGCCCCATCCAAACACCACCTCCTGGAGAAGCCCCTGTACCATCCCCCCACCCTGCTGCCAGTCACTGGCCTCACTCAGCCCCAGTATATGTCTCTGTCCCCACACTGCTCACAAAAGGCTGTCACTGTCTCCATGTGTCTCCCCATGAGGACTCGAGTCTCTTAAGAGCAGGACCCAGATCTGGTATCTCCAGGTGGCTGGCAGGATGGGTGGGAGGCATGAGAAGAGGTTTGTTGAGTGAATAAACAGCTGGGACAGGAACAACATGACCAGTAGAGACATTAAGGACAGAGTAACCTTAAGACACAGGAACGAAGTGACCAGGAGAGACATTAAGGACACTGCCAGTAACCATTAAGGGACAGGGGAACAGAGATAGATAGAAAACACACCCCAAAGGGAAGACCTTGAGTCCCAGAGACAGGCTTGAGGCAGCTGCACCCCTCTTGGTGCCTCCCTCTATCCCCTCTGGCATGCTTGAACTGGTCTTGATGCCCTGGGGCCCCTGGATGCAGGACAGGGAGCTTCAGAAGGGGAAACCACAGCACAGTCAGAGCTGAGCCAGGGGCAGGAGCTGCCAGGAGACAGCTGAGGAGACATAATTGGATCACAGACAACTCTGCTTCTGCAGTGAGGGGGTGTGACTCACACACACAGAGTAACACCAGACACAGAAACACACATAGAGTCTCACACTCAGAGGCACAGGCGCACATACCTTCAACACAGATTGACTGACCCTGTCAGGTCCCTGTCCCAGGGCTGTCAGGTGGGTAGGAAGTGGGAGACGGGAAACCCAGCACCTGCCCCTGAGGAGCTCAGTGTCTGCCAGACTAAGGGCCACATCACACACACAGTCACCCACAATTCAGCTCCACACACGAAGGCTCCAACAGAATCCTCAATCCCTATCACATTATCTCATCCTTATGCACAACCATCATCTGGTATCTTATTTAGTTGTTTGCTTCTATCTTGCTTGTCACCCCTTCAGGATGTGAAACCCATGACAGCAGGGTCTGATCTGTGTGGTTTGCCCCTAAATTCCTAGATATGACACAATCCTTGGAACGTAGTATGTGCTCAATAAACATACTGAAGCAATGAATGAATGCATGCATGTATGCAAGTGGCGACACACAAGGGAACTCCATCCTTCTAGCTATCAGGCAGGCCTCTACCTCAAGACTCGTCACCTCCCTGGCAAAGTACCAGGCCCCAGCCATTCTGGCAGGGTCCAAAGATGGCAGGCACAGGCAGGAGATGATGGAGGGGATCTCAGGAAGCCAGGGGCAGATGGAGGTGGTAACACAAACCCCAAGGATGAGTAAATGGCTCAGGCACCAGAGGGGAGAGCAGAGGTGGCAGTCACCCCCTATATCCTATTGGGCAGCAGGAGGCAGTATATATGTGCAGATATTGCTCACTGGCCCCAGGACATAGGATTTGAGAGAAGCATCAGAGGTGGCAAGTACCTGCCTTCGGGGAGCCCAGGCTGAGGGGCAGGAAGGCAATGGTTATGCTAAAGCCCCAGAGAATAGCTCCAGCTGCCCTGTGCCACCTGCCCCAGGCTCTCTTTAATCAAAGATAGGTGACAAGAATCTACTGTGATTGGCATGGGACCCTCTGCTGCCCATGCTTTTGAGTCTCCAGGGACCCCAGGGCATCAAGACCAGTCCAAGCATGCCAGAGGGGATGAAGGGAGGCACCAGGAGGGTGCTGTCTCAAGCCTGACATGTGGTCTGAGTTGCTTTCCCCCACCTGTTGCCAGAGCACCACCATCTGCCCAGTCAGGGGCAAAGATGAGGGGTCAGGGTTGAAATAAGGTTTCTATTCCCATCTATCCTCAGTGGCAACCTGGCACCCAGGCCAGGTCTCCTGCTCCTCGGGAACAAGCTGGAACAGCCCCGCCGAGGCCCCGGAGCCCCACAGAGCACTGGGGTCATGGCACCCACAGCCCTGGCTCCAGGTGGCCCGGCCAGGCATGGAGATGCGGGGGAAGAAAGAAAACCCATCTGTCTCCAGGACTCCCTTTCTCTCATCTCCTGAAACTTTAAAGACTCTCGGCTGGAAACTGAGCTGGGGCTCTTTAAAGTTTAAAAACCGGAGCCTGGGGAGCTGGGTGTGGAGAGCACAGAGCCAGCCTGGGGGCTGAGGGCTCCTCTAGTCCCAGCAGGGACACAGCCTGGAGGCACCCTCCACTCCACTCCGGCTCATAAGGGTTCCTGCTTAGCGCAGGCACTGAGGGGGCTGTACATCCGTGCCGTCCTGCATCCCAGCCTGCACAACACTTCACAGTGCGCACATCGCAAAGAGTTATGCTGTAACCATCATATCCTGTCCATGATCACTCCTAAGGCTCTCTGGATTCCATCCTTTGCTCCATTCCCCACAACCTGGCTTTAAGGTGGGCCTCCGCACCTCTGCCCAGACAAATAGAGCAGCAGCGCCCTCTTACTGGCTTCCCTGTCTAAGACCCTCCCCTGGCACCCCAGAGCCTCTAAGACTCAAGGCATGGGGCCTCGGTCTAGCTCTCTAATCACCTCCAGCCCCCTGAGTTCCGAGCCCACACTGAACCACCTCCCATTCTCCAAATGATCCGCCTCTGGGCCTTTGCACAGCACCCCATGATCCACCTCTGGGCCTTTGCACAGCTGCTGCTCTGTATGGAATGCTTCCAATGTGATCAAATTTGTAATCTTCATTCCCCACCCAATTCCAAAAGGATCACCTGAACATTCCTCTGTGCAGTTCCTTCCCTGACTCCCAAGGCTAATTTAGATGCCCTCTCTAGATTTCCAGAGCTCCTGTGACAAGTGTGTGTCTCAGCACCCAGCTGGGGGCTCCTTGAGGGCAGGGCTTGGATCTGATTGCCCTCTCTGTCCCCCACCTCCAGCACAGAGCCAAGCAGAAAGAGGCTAACGATGGATGCTTGCTGAATGTGTGAATGAATGAAGTCTCTGAAGGCAGGCAGGGCAGATAAGGAAGCTGAATCCCAGGCATAGACAACTTGCCCAGGGGCACACAGCCAGGACTCTGGATCCTGGTGCTCTTTCCCCAGCATCCTCAACCCAACCCAGGCACCTCCTCCAGGAAGACTTCCCTCACACCTCCAGCCACCTCTGATCTTTCCCTTCTCTGAGCACCTCCAACCCAAAGTCTAGACACTAACTAACTGGGGTCATGCTCTCTGGGAGCCTGTTCCCTGAGGACAGCTCTGGAACTACTTCTTCCAGTTCCCCCCATGCCAAGTCGGAGCTGGAACCAGGCAGCTCAGTGCCTAACCCCGGATTCAGGATCCCCTTCTAGGGACCTCTCTGATGGCACAGACTGGCAAGACCTCAGCCACCATCCTCACTCTGTCTCCAGCAGGGCAGCCTCCCCTAAGGTTAGGACAGCCTCTACAGACCACCTGCCCAGCAACTTCCTGTACGGGGAAACTGTGCCCCATAGCAGGCAGAGCCAAGCTAGAGCCTGAACTGACCCAGTCCAAGGCCCTAAAACTAGATGAACTCGTGCCCCTGCCACTGCCAATAAGAAGACTGACCCAGAAAGGTGAAATGACCCCCAAAGTCACACAGTGAGCACTGGACTCTTGCCCAGCTGGGTCCCCTCTAAGGTGCCCTCCCACAGTGACACAGCACAGGGAGACCCATGAGTCCAATCACGTTAATAACCCGGTCCAAGGGAGTTGCGAGATCTCAGCCTTGGCGAGTCAAGGACCTAGGTCCTGATCTAGCTTCAGCCATGTCTGGCTGTTTGGCTGTGCACAAGTGAACCTGCCTTGAGCCTCAGTTTCCACATCTGCTTGATGGGATTAAAGAGACCTGTCCCACACACAGCCCTGACCCCACCTTCCCATGACCCTTTTGAGTCCCTGAGACTGGTAAGGGTGGAAAGGGCCTTGGAGACCCCTGAGCCATCTGGCATTTCACCAGGTGAGAGGGTGAGGTGCTGAGGGGTCACGAGCTGAGCACTGGCTTTGGAGTCTGGAACCCAGGTGGCCTGTGGTGTGGGGTAGGTGGACAGTGAGACAGGGCTGGGAGGGGCCACCAGAGCTTTTCCCAAAGGGGAAGGGGAGGAGCAGCAGGACAGGAAGTCAGAGGAGACAGGTCCCCACTGCCCAGCTTCCTGCGGCCAGCAGAGCCTCAGGCTCTCAGCCACACCCCCACCCACACCTGCTCCAGGGTCAGGTCTCTCCTGTCATGGGCCCAGGCTCCTCTCAGGCCTCATTCCTGCCCCCAGGCTGCCTGTGCAGTGGGTGGAAGGTCACCTGGAACTGTCTGTCCTCTCTTCACCAGGGTCTGAAGACCACTGAGGAGATACGCAGGTCTCCCCTGCCTCTCACGCGGCAGGCCTCAGGAGAACACAGCATGTCTGTACCCAGGTCAGGGCCTCACAGGCCACGTCCTCTGCTGTCTGCCTGCTCCTAATCTCTCCCCCAGGGCCCCAGCCCGGGTGCTGAGTTCAGAGACTCTTGGAGCCAAGAGAGACCAATTGCACAGATGGGCAAGCAGCCCAGAAAGGGGCAGGAATGTGCCCAAGGTCACATGCAACAGCCAGGACTGGACCCCAGCTGGCCCTGGTTGAATGACTGACAGAAGCTCTTGGTCTCCCGTTTCTCACACCAATACAGGTGCCATGGGGAAGCTAACCTGGGCTTTGAGAGACCTGACTTCAGCCTCCAAGCTGCCTCCTGCCTTGTACCCAGGATCCATGTTCAGCATCTGTCCCTGGGACAGGGTCTGAACTCTCAGGAGGTGGGATCTGCCTCCTCTCCAGTATTCAGAGCACAGTGCAGCCCTGAGGCCCGGTCAGGCTGGAGGCCAGGAGGGAGGGAAGGGGTGGAGGTGGCCTCCAACAGCCCCTTTCCCTTTGTCCTGGCTCCAACTACTGGGCCCTGAGCCACAGTGGCTGCCAGGGACCTCTGGACCCGGGGAAGGGGAAGGGAGATGAGGAGGAGGAAACAAATCAGGTAGATAGCTAGGTGGAGTCCCACCCCCACCCTGGGATCAGGAGCACCGGGCATGTCCAGGGGGCAGCTGCTTTCCCAGCTCTGGGGACAGGTCCAGAGCAGGCTGGGGCAGGAGAGGGGAGGGGGAAAGGGGGGCAGAAGTTCAGCAAACACCTGTAGTTGAGTCCCAGCCTCCTGGAGTGACCCAGTCATCCCCAGGGATTCTGGCTCCAGACCTGCTGGGTGACCTTGGCAAGCCACTCCTCTTTGTGGGCCTCGGCTTTCTCATCCATCAAACAAGAATAAGATGATAAGAACATGGCGTCCTCCAGGCCTTCAAAGAGTTATGGATGGGGTTAAAGGCCACGGTGTTGACTAAGATGCAAGCCCATGCGGAGAGGGGCAGGGGCTCTGGAGCCAGGCTGGCATGGTTCCACTCTTGCCTCAGCTGTGGCATGACCTTAGGCAAATAACATTACCTCGCTCAGCCTCAGTTTCTTTGTTTGTAACATGCAGACAAGACTACTACTGCCCCAGACTAGCCTCAGGGCAAATTAGATGAGGGGGAGAAATGTTTGGCTCAGAGCAGGGGCTCTCATTTATCAGAAATGGGATTATCTGCATGGAACCTGGGAGTCCTGGAATCTTGGGGATGGGAAGATCACAGGCCTCTGTCCATCTCTCCCAGAGCTCCAACTAGCTGTGCTGAGAGGATGAGGAGCGGGGAGCTGGCACCTTGGGGTGCCCATAACCAGGGTCCCAGCCTCCTTCCTGGGTCTGGGCTCTGCTCACCTCCTCTCCCCACCCTCTCTCCATTGTGGGGAGCAAAGCTGGGGAGGCAGCCTGCAAGGAGAAGCAAGGAAGGAGCACTAGCCAAGATGCTGTAGATCTGGGTTCCAGACTCAGCTCTGCTGAGACAGCTGTGTGACTCTAGGCAGGTCCCTGCCCCTCTCTGAGCCCCAATATCCTCACCTGCATCCAGGGCAGGAAGGGTATGACATAGGGATTACTAAGGGCCCTTTAGCACCTCCAACATCTGTTCAGTCTGAAAGAAAAGGAGGGTAGCGTCCTGGCTGCCCAGGAGGGTGTATGCCTGTCCAGAAGCCTATAACACCCCAGTTTTTCCAAGTCTCCGCCACCCACAAGGAAGGCCACCTGACAAGCCTGTTCTGGCCACGAGTGGTCTGTTGCAGTCAGCCTGGGCCCCAGACCCACCAATTCCAGGCCTGGGCTGGGCAGGGTTTGTTCATTAACCAAGCCAGATGGAGGAGGTAGCTCTGCCCTATTGACACAGAGGGTGGGAGTACTGGCCTCAGTTCAGACCCCTCCTCCCCTGACTTTCTGGAGTGCCAGCTTGGTAGGGAAACTACACTTCTCCCCCAGTGTGCACTGCCCACCTGAAGGCTTTCCCAGGTCACAGTCAGGCTCTTGTGAATTCCCTTCTCACCTTTCATTCAATTTGTCCCTTCGTTCTTTCCTTCCCTCTCTCTTCCACCAATATCCCTGCTCTAACTGTGTTGGATGCTGGGGACGCAAAGAGGACAGGACCTGAGAGGCTGAGGTGGGTGGATCACTTGAGGTCAGGAGTTCAAGACCAGCCTGGCCAATATGGTGAAACCCCATCTCTACTACAAATACAAAAATTAGCTGAGTGTGGTGGTGTGCACTAGCAGTCCCAGCTACTCAGGAGGCTGAGGCAGAAGAATCACTTGAACCTGGGAGGTGGAGGTTGCAGTGAGCTGAGATCTTGCTACTGCACTTCAGCCTGGGCGACAGAGTGAGGCTTCTCAAAAAAAAAAAAAAAAAAAAAAAAAGAGGATAGGACCTGTCCCTGCTCTCAGGGAACAACCAGCGGGCACATGCCAACTGCCTTCCCCTTCCCTGCTCCTCAGGCTCAGACACAGGTCAAGGTCCTCTGGCCCTGGGCAGCGAATCCCAAAGTGGGAGACACACATGGAAACCCAGAGGGAAAGACAGTCAGATGGTCAAGGTGCAGACAGAGTCAGAGAAGAGAAGGGGAGGCAGAAAGTGAGAAGCAGATAATCCTGTGGGGAAGGACAGAAGTATATGTAAATGACTAAGACAAAGTGAGGCAGAAGGGCTTAGGGTCAGAGGGGAAAGGTCAGACATCTCAGGCCTTGGTAAGAGGCCAAGATACATGCCTGAGCTAAGTCTGAGACTAGGCAGAAGGGGAGGGTGGACTCCTCCACATTTCCAGGAGGATAGCAGAAGGGAGAAGGCAAGGAAGAGGGAGGCGAAGGGCACAGCCTACTGCCAAAGCCCACTGCAGGGAGACCTAAGAGCCCTGGAAATGCAGCACCCACAGCAACACCAGATGTATTGGGGGCAGCTATTGAGGCCCTTAAACCAGAGTCTTCACCACCACCCCCCCATCTGGTCCTCTGGGGGAGGTGGGTTCTCAAGGTCCCAAACCCCAAGCCTGCCCTGCAAGGCAAAGAGAGGAGAAATGTGGGGTTGGGAGGAGCAGGGGAGATGGCTGTGAGCGACTGATGTGTCTGCAACTGCTCCCTATGTTGGCTTCCCTTGACCCCAGGCCCCTTCCTCCCCCAGCCCACCTGCAGCCTGGCTCTGTGCAAGGCAGGGGTATCAGAGCCCTGCCTTCAGGATCTGCCAGCCACAATCCTGAGTCCCTGCAGAAGACTGAGGGAGCAGCCACGGAGGGAGGGAAGGGAAAGAGCAAGAGCAGGGCATCAGGCAGGAAGGACTCAGGTCCTGGGCACCCCAGGGTGCAAAAAGCAGGGAAGGAGACCCAGTTCAGGCTGAGAGAACCAGGAATCAGGGAGAGAAGGGCCCAGTCTCCCAACTGGATAACTCAAGTCAGGAACCAGGTGGAGGCTTCCCAAGCAGAGGGGTCCCTGAGGGAGACCACTCTCCTAGAAGGGCCTGGCAGCAGCCCAGCTCCCTGGAGCAGGCAGGGGCACCCAGAAGCCTGGGTTCCAGCTGAGAGAGGCAGGTTGAGTCACTCCTGCTCTCCAGGCCTCGGTTGGCCCATCTGTGTGATGGGGCTTGGCCTCCTCCCGGTCCCTGGCAGGAGACTCTCTCTGGGCCCAGAAACATAGTCAGGTGTCTAGCCCAGAGAGAGGACCAGGAGACTCCGGAAGAGAGGCAGTAAGGGTGCAGTGGAGGCTGAAGTGATAGTGGGCAACCCTACCTTGATCTTGTGCAGCGTCCGATCCATCTCCACAGCCTGCACCCAGACAGACACCCCAGCCTTGCTGTAGGTCAGGTTCCAGCCCACCTCGGCCTCACACTCTGACCGGAAGCTGCGAAAGTCTTGGTCATCGGGCACCTGGACACTCTCACGGCCCAGGACCGGCCGAGGCCCTTGGGGCTCTGTGGAGGCCGCCGGCTTCTCCATAGGGAGTGTGGGGAGGCCCAGGGCCCTGGCCCTAGTCCGGTTCTGCTGGGTCCTCCGCGGAGGCTCCGACAACGTCGACGCGGTTGCAGATGCTGACGCCACCTTCCTGGGACCTGCAAGACCGGTTTGGGGACGGGAATCAGCGCGCTGGGGGCGCGGGTGGGGCTGTTCGGGGTCCTGGCGGGTGGGGAGCTAGAGAGAGGCAGGGGCTGGCCCCGGGGAAGGGCGGACGGGCGCTGGACAGCCTCGGAGGCCCCCTCTCGAGGAGCGCCCCAGACCCTTTGGGGCCGGCGTGGAGACTGCGTTTGGGACGCGGTGGCCGGCGGGCGCCCGTCGGGACCCAGGGACCGGCCGGGACCCGAGGGGAGGGACGGTGCGGGGAACCTGCTTAACTAACTCGCAGCGACGCCGGGCGGGCGCGGGGCGGGTGGCGGGGCGGGAGGGGCGCCCTCCGGGCCAGGCTGCTCACCTGTGCCCGCCGCTCCGCCAGGGCCCGCCGGGGCTGGGGTGCGAGCGCCGCCGCCGCAGCTACCCGGGCGACCCGGGGCCGCGCGGGGGCTCTGGGGAAAGAGCAGTGGGTCCCGCCGCCCGGCCCCGCCCCGGGCCCCCGCCCCGGGCCCCCGCCCCGCGCGCCCCTCCCGGCTAGGCTGGGGGCTCGGGGGCTCGGCGGCCGCGGCTCGGGATTTTCCAGGCTGCGGAGGTGAAGCTGACTGAGCTGCGAGCCCCGCCCCGCCCCGCCCCGCAGGGTCCTAGCGCCCGCCCCCACCGGCCCCGGGAGGGGACACGGCGCGCGAGGGGCCAGTCCCCAACGGAGACCGGGGACGGGGTGAGGAGAGGCCAAGACAGAGTGGGCTTTGCGAGGAAGGGCCACGAGGTGCAAGAAGAGGAATTCTGGAAGTTGACTGTGAACCCCTTCTCTCCACCACCTCCCATACTCACAGGTACACACCTCTGCAACAACCTACAGTATTTACACACAGGCACGCTGTCCCCAGAACAACCCAGAGACGCCCCCACGCAATACCCCAGAGATCCAAAGATGGGCACACACCCCCATGACAATCAAGAGACTAACTCGCAGGGATGACAGCCCCACAGCAGCTCAGAGATGCCCACAGCTTGCATTCCCCCACCAAGCTAGAGGCACACCAAGCCTACACACACCCAACCCCATTCCCACTGGGCAGTGCAAACCCAGCAGGAAGCCGATCCAACCCACAAGGCTCAAGGTTCACAAGCTGGCCAGACGTAGGCAACATCTCCACCCCCGTCTCACTCGTACCTGGGAGCTTGAACCGGGACTCCCTCCAGCCCCACACTCTGGCCCTTATCCACCAGCACCCCTTCTCAGCATGCACACACGTGCGTGTACACACACACAAACATGCACGCATACACGCACACCTCCTATGGACTAGACTAGGCTCTCAAGAGCATCTGGCCCAGGGCTCTGGGCTCTCTTACCTCCCCAGGCAGAGTTGGCCAGAGCTCCATAGCTACCTGCACCAGGGCTCCTGCCATCCCTTCCAGCCCGGGAGGCTCCCCCCAGCCCCCTGGGTCCTAGTGCCAGCTCTTCCTCCATCTGCTCTGTGTGAACTGAGTCCAGTAGCTCAACTTCTCTGAGGCCAGGCCAGGGTGAGTGTGGCAGTCTGTCCCAGCGACTGTGGTGAGCTCCTCTGGATGAGCAACTAACAGGGCCCAACAAGAACCTGCCACAGTCATCCCGACCAGCATGCAGATGTCAGCCTCCTCCCACCTCCGTTCCTGTCTGTGCCCCACTGCCTCCTCCTCTCTGGCCCTTAGTTTTCCATTTACAGAAAAAGGGAATCAGAATGGATAACCCTAAGGTGCCTCCTAGCCTCACCAGCCTAGAGCTCTAGGATGGAACAGCTTTTCTTAAATGTGCTAAGAAAAAAAACGAGGAGTCGAGGATTTGTCACGGTGCTTCACAAATAGAGGTGTTTCTTCCTGAAGTGCTTAAAGCGCTGAGATGTTTGTAAATTAGGCCACATTTTTAAAATGAGTGGGGGTGAGCGGGGAGCTATGATGGCAAGTGACCCCAAAGGGCTTCCTGCAAAGTGAATCCTGGACAATGTGCTGCAGGTCCTCATGAGGCCTGTGTGAATGACCTTAGATCTCCAGGCCTCCCATCTGCAGTGTGGGAGGCACAGTCAGATAATCACCCATCCCTTCTAAACCACACTCCTGAAAAGTGTCTGGGAATGAGTGGGTGGCAGGGGGCTGGCTCTGGGCTCAGGATGCCCAGGCTCTGACTCTCTGCTATCTACCTCCTCTGCCTCTAACTCTAGGCAGGTCACTGCCCCTCCCCAGGCCTCAGCAGTTTTACCTGATACCCACACTGCCTGGGTGGGACACTCAGGTAGTGTGGGTCTCAGATAAAACCCAAAGGGGACCCCAGTAGAGCCAAAGCCTGCTTTGCTTTGTGAACTGTATCCTCTTGGATGTGCCATGAGGAAAAGAGGTGGCAGCACAGGCCTGGTGGCTCCTGCCTTTTTAAGGCCCCAATAAAACACACCTCAGCAGATAGCAGGCACCAGGGCAGCAAACCTCTCACACCCACCAGGTGTGTGTGGTCCAGGGCAAAAAAGACAAGGCCAGGTGACAGGAGGTAGCAGTGAGGGCAGACTGATAGAAGGACTTCCCCACCCTAGAGAGCTGCCAGACAGAGAAAAACTCAGGGAGGTGCAGATGGCAAGAACTAAACCATCGCCGGGCACAGTGGCTCATGCTTGTAATCCCAGCACTTTGGGAGGCCGAGGCAGGTGGATCACCTGAGGTCGGGAGTTCAAGACCAGCCTGACCAACATGGAGAAACCCCGTCTCTACTAAAAATACAAAATTAGCTGGGGTGGTGGCACATGCCTGTAATCCCAGCTACTCGGGAGGCTGAGGCAGGAGAATCGCTTGAACCCGGGAGGCGGAGGTTGCGGTGAGCCGAGATCGCGCCACTGCACTCCAGTCTGGGCAAGAAGAGCGAAACTCTGTCTCAAAAAAAAAAAAAAAAAAGAACCAAACCATCATTCAGATCAAAACACAGAAGAACCAAGAATCTTTCGGACCTTGGGTCAGTAAAGGTGGGTGACGTGGCACCTGAGGGCTCAGGCAGCCAGGCCCTGGGCTCATCCCTGGGTCCTAGGTTTAGGCTAGGCTACCTCGCCAGCAGGTGGGTAGAAGGGTATCATCTCATTCTACTCATCGTTAATTTGCCCTTGCAAATGCTACCCCTCCCAGGAATTTCAGTATCTCTGGATCTGGGTCTCATGAAAACCTCTCAAACATGACAAAGCCGATTCATATCCTTCTCAGAACACCTCTAAGCAGCCAAGAAGGACCCCATCTGCTCCAGAGCAGAAGAATGAGCCCAGGAGGGCTGGAGGGGCTCGGGGAGAGGAGTCTGGGGAGGACCCACAACCTAGCAGCACAAAGGGCCTGTGGAGCTGAGTTCAAATCCTGGACCTCTGATTTCCTAGCTACGTCACCAGAAGCCAGTGACAGGCCTTCTCTGAGCCCCAGTTTCCTCATCTGGAATAATAATACCTATCCTCTGAGAATTGTGGCAGGGAAAAGAGTTGTATATGTGCCAGTTTCACCCCCAGATAAATAACTAAAAATAAAACTGGTGGGGGTGAGTGGGGCAGGGAGGAATACACTGTCCAAAAATGCACGGTTCCAACCATCTTGACATGATGGTTTGGCAAGTTTTGAGTCTCATGGAAGATCAAACAATGGAAACAGTTTTGGCAAAGCATGCCGCTGCTCTGCCCACTGCAGTCCCCTGCCCCAGATCTGGTCCCCTGCCCAGGAAGTAAATTGAGGTGCCTCTCTGAGCCCCCAGGCTAGAGTCCAGGTCTGGCTGCTCTCTGGGTCCCAGTTCCAGAATGGGGCATCACGGAGCAGGAGCCAGAGTGGGTATAGAAGGTGAGACTGTGTACGAGAAGGCGCTTGACAAACTGAGAAACAGCGTGGGAATGTGAGGCATCATTACACAGGGCACTGGGCAGGCCTGGATCTCATACGTGCCCCTCACAGACGGAGTAGCTGAGGTTGTGGGGAGCACGGGGTGCCCCTGCATCACACAGCAAGTCAGAAGCCCTAAGGGGACTCCAGTAACTCAGGACTGACCTAGACTCCGGGAACTGAGGAAGGGGGCACTTGGAAAGAGTCACACCAGACTTTTTGCTCACTACCCCCTGATGGCTGTTGGAGGAGGGGTCAGGGCACCTGCCTGTAGCCAGCCACCCCATGACCTGGTCCCTAACACTCTCCTGAACTCCGCACAGCAGAACTAAAGACCCCTCAGACTAAGGGCATCTGGCCCCACTCCCTCCCTGTACAGATAGAGAAACAAAGATCCTACTAGCAGGGACGAAGTAGAAATAAGAACCTAGGGGCCAGGTGCGGTGGCTCACGCCTGTGATCCCAGCACTTTGGGAGGCCGACACGGGCGGATCACCTGAGGTCAGGAGTTCAAGACCAGCCTGGCCAACATGGTGAAACCTCATCTCTACTAAAAATACAAAAATTAGCCAGGTGTGGTGGCATGCGCCTGGGAAGCTACTCAGGAGACTGAGGCAGAAGAATAGCTTGAACCTGGGAGGCGGAGGTTGCAGTGAGCAGAGATTGGGCCACTGCACTCCAGCCTGGGTGACAGAGCGATGCTCTGTCTCAAAAAAAACAGGAATGAAAACCTAGGTCTCTCAGCTCCTAACCTGAGGCTCCTGCTCCTCCCACCCCCTATTACATACCACACCTTCCACTTGCCTGCCAGTGACCCTGACACAGTCACCGCCTTCTCTCAGCCTCAAGAGTCAGCCTCCCTTGGTGCCCCGCAACCTGCCCAGTGTCCTGGACAATGAGGGGCCTGAAAGTCTAGCCTTGCTCCAGGATGCCCACCCCTACTCACCATCTAGTTAGACAGGTGATGGCTGCCTTGATCTCCCCTCTGGGAGATGATAGGGCCCCACCCCTACCTCTTCTCCCCCACCCCCTCCTCGGGGTAACCCTGCCTGCCAGTTTTGGTGGAGCAAATTCCCAGGTTGTCCAGGGCAACAAGGCAGTGTCCTGGCACTGTTCTAGAAGATTGGGCAGTGACCTGTGTGATGTCACCAGGAAGCAGTGGCATGGAGGAGGGGTTCCAGAGACCCTCAGAAGGGTGCAGCAGGCTGGACGCGGTGGCTCACACCTGTAATCCCAGCACTTAGGGAGGCCAAAGCAGGCAGACTGCACAAGTCCAAGAGCTCAGGACCTGACTGGGCAACATGGTGAAACCCCATCTCTACTAAAAATTAAAAAATTAGCTGGGTGTGGTGGTGCACACCTGAGGTCCCAGCTACTCAGAAGGCTAAGGCAAGAGGATGGCTTGAGCCTGGAAGGTCAAGGCTGTAGTGAGCTGAGATGGTGCCACAGCATCATCTCCAGTTAAAAAAAAAAAAGGTTCAGCACCAAGAACTCTGAGGCCCCTAGGGCTGGGTTGGCCTTGAGAGGGACGTGTCCTTCACAGTGGCAATAGGTGTTCCATCCCAGTCCCACCTGGAGCCGGATCTAAGTGTTTGCCCAGGGTGGGTCTCACACCTTGCTGGGCCTCACTGAGCAAACAGCTCACACCTGCCCTTAGGGAGCTGCTGGAGCCTCAGGGAGCCACACTGTAGTGCGCAGCCTCAAAGTCAGTGCAGGTTAGGGTCACCCCACCTGCAGTTCTCCTGATGTCCTGTCACAGTCCCACACAGAAACACTTCACCTTGCTATTACACAGGGCCAGACCTGCACAGCTACACACACTTTGTTATGCCAGGCCACACACGGCACCAAAGTGGGGTTGCCAAATAAAATACAGGACAACAGCTGAGCGCAGTGGCTCACACCTGTAATCACACCTATAATTCCAGTGCTTTGAGATGCTAAGGTGGGAAGACTGCTTGAGGTCAGTAGTTCGAGACCAGCCTGGGGAACATAGTGAGATGCTGTCTCTACAAAAAATGTAAAACTTAGCTGGGCATGGTGGCACACGCTGGTAGTCCCAGCTACTAAGTAGGAGCCTGAGGTGGGAGGATCACTTGAGCCCAGGAGTTCCAGGCTGTAGCGAGCTATGATCGTACTACTGCACTCTAGCCTGGGTGACAGAGTGAGACCCTGTGTCAAAAAAAAAAAAAAAAAAAAAAAGGAAATGGGACAGCTGAGACACAGAGAGGCTAAGTAACTTGTTCTAGACCACACACCACTAAGTAAGCAGTTTCAACCCAGATGGCCTGGCTGCCTAGCCCAAGCCATTATACAAGACCACCGAGCAGGGAACTTGTGGCATCTGTCCTGCTTCCTCTTCCATCCTTCTCCCCACCCCATCCTCTGATCCCTGCACCTCTGAACCCTGGGAGCTGCCCTCTGGGCCTTGCAGGGGCTGCTGCCTCCCCCAGGTTCCCCCCTAGCTGCCATCCCTCCCGCCACCACCATATAGTTGACAGAGTCCCCAGCAGGCGGGGAGGCCTCTTGACTGGAGAACAGGCCTAGAGAGGGCCAGAGGCTTGTCTGAGGTGGGCAGGGCCTGGAGCAGAACCAGGTGGATTCCCCTTCCGGAGGGTTCCCAGGCACAGATGGCCACACCCCGCTCTGCCTGCTGGGCCCTCCCACTGTTGATGTCTATTGGGCACTGCCACCTGTAGGAACTCAGTTCGATTTCGGGGTCGATGCATCCTTCCAAAAGCCCTGGAGTTTCCTGTCAGAGGCGCCTGATCCATCTGCCTGTCCCCAGGCCCTCCCTTCAGCTCTATGCTCAGGCTGGGTAGGGGTGGGGGCATCAGTGTCTTGTGTCTTCAGGAAGGATAAGGTTGTCTAGGCCTTCCTCCACGAAGGTGGGCAAGAACTCCAGCCCTGGGACCACAGCTCCTTTTCTGGCAACCCACACAACTTCCTTCTTTTGGTTTATTCTTCTTTTTTATCTCAAAGTTGGGGCCTCAGTGTCCTGACTCAGGACAGTTTCCACCTCCTGGAACTGGTGGGGCTTCTGGGGAGGGCTCAGGGTCACCCTTTGGGTGATAGGAGAGGTTGGCGGGGCGGGGGCAGCCCCAAAACCTAGCCTAGACTGTTACTGTTCCTGAGGGAAGGGGCTCCTCTGGGAGGCTTTGTGGCCAGAGTGCTGTGGGCCTGCTTGGGGAGCCTGGACCTACCCAGGGACATAGCATGGCCCCAGGTATAGCCCAACTTCCATACCCAGGGGCCATACGCTGGGACATCTGGGGTAAGTTCTTCTCCCACTGGGCCTTATTTTCCTCATCTGTCCAATGGGGCTAACAGTCCCTGCCTGACCTTCTGCCTGAAGGGGTTGTGAAGGTGAGACCAAGTGTGAAAGGCACCTACTGTGGCCCAGTGCCCCTCCCTAGAGAGGGTGTGCAGAGCCATGTGTGAGTGACAACCTACAGACCTCTGTGACCTCGGTGCTGGTGTGCACATTCCCCAGGAGCAGGAGTGACTGAGGCCTGTGTAGGAGCTGGGGTGTGACTGTGTGGCACTTCAAGGTTTCTCAATGTGGGTGAGGCAGTGCCTTGGGTGTAAGATTACCAGATTTAGCAAATATTTGGGATGTACTTATAGTAAAAATATATTTGTTCCTTCTCTAAAATTCAGCTTTTTTTTTTTTTTTTGGATGGCATCTCACTCTGTTGCCCAGGCTAGAGTGCAGTGGCGTGATCTCGGCTCACTGCCACCTCCCAGGTTCAAATGATTCTCCTGCCTCAGCCTCCCAAGTAGCTGGGACTACAGGCACATACCACCACGCCTGGCTAATTTTTGTATTTTTAGTAGAGATGGGGTTTCACTATGTTGGCCAGGCTGGTCTTGAACTCTTGACCTCGTGATCTTCCTGCCTCAGCCTCCTAAAGTACTGGGATTACAGGCGTGAGCCCCTGCTCCCGGCCCTTTTTTTTTTTTTTTTTTTTTTTAAAGATAGGATCTTGCTCTGTTGCCCAGGCTGGAGTACAGTGGTGCAATCATAGCACATTGCAGCCTTGAAATCTGGGGCTCAAGTGGTGCTCTCTCCTCAACCTCCTAAGTAGCTGGGACCACAGGTGTGCACCACCACACCCAGCTAACTTTTTAATTTTTTGTAGAGATGGGGTCTCCCCAGGCTGGTCTCTAACTTCTGGCCTCAAGTAATCCTCCTGCCTTGGCCTCCCAAATTGCTGGGATTATAGGTGTGAGCCATTGTGTCTGGCCTCAGTTGTTCCATCTAAGTTGGGTGGACTACTAGAATTTCTGTCATGACAATGAGGATGAAGTGAGTAAATCCTGTGGAATGCTTAGCACAGTGTCTGGCACACAGTGAGTGCTCAATAAATGCCACAGCTGCCATCCGTTCTCAGTTCCTGAGCTTCCTTCCCCCAGGTCTGGCATCTGTCTCCGAGGCCTGGCCTCTGTCCTACATCTTTGTTCCTCAATCTGGAGGCAATGATTTCTTTTTCCTGAGTGGGGTTAACCTAGAGCCTGGAGGGTTGAGAGGGAAGAGAGGTAGCTGAAATGACATCTTGTCCCCCTCCCTAACCCTCAATCCAAGCAGAGCTGCAAAAGGCCTGGTGTCAATGGCATTTGCTCCTTGCACCCACACAGTCCCTCCTCAATATCTGACAGCTGCATGCTGGGACAGCAGCGAGGCACAGGGGGTCTGGCCATATCTAGCCAGAGGGCAGCATGGCCCTCCACGTTCCAGGAGCTGGCTCCCAGGACCGCATGAGGACTAGTGTGGGCAGAATTCTCTAGGGGCTCTGTCTGAGAATGGTGCTGAAGGCTCTGCCCTGGGTCAAGGTTCACCCTGGGTTCCAAACCCACACCTGTAACAGGCCTGCAGCAGGCTCAGCTTCCATGGGCACTGCTGTCCGGGGACTCCTGCCAACCACTGCTTCCTGCTGTGAGTCCCTGGTGTCCTGGGTCAGCAGGTATCTCCACAGGCTTCCCGGGGGAAGACTGCCTCTTTCAGCACCTTCTAAATTTAGGGCTTGGGCTCCGTGACTCACTCCTGAGCCTGCTTTGCTCCCCTCCTCCGGGAATGTGCTCCCACGGGATCTGCATCCTCTGCTGCCTCAGACTGATGAAGGCCCCACAATCCTGCAGCAGCCACACACACACCAAGGAGAGCTCCCAGACCCACTGGCTCCAGGCCAGCCCTGGGCTTCTCCCAACCAGTCCCTGTACTCTCCTTCCCTTACCTCTCCATCTTCCCAACCCTCCCTGCAAACCACAGCCCACCCAGGTGGCCACACTGGGGGCTGGCTCCAAGCATGACTATGAGGGTAGTCGGGGGAGGAGAGGAATCAAGCCCTGCCCCCTCCAGCATGGCTGTGGCAGAGCCCTCACCTGAAATCAGGAGGCTTGAGTTCTGGACCAGACTCACGCTTACCTCACTGTGGGGCTCTCGGTGAGTTCTTGGCCTCTCTGGGCTTCTCTTTCCTCCTCTATAAATAAGGAGTTTGAACCAGACTTCCATTAGGGAGACTTGAAACAGAGCTGAAGTGAGCACAGGGCCAGGCCTCCAACTACTAACAAGGTGGGCCGGGGGGTGGTATCTGACGTCAGGCCCTGTCTCCCACCAGGCGCCCCTCTTCCCCCAGCTCCTGCTCCATGAGGGGAAAGGAGGACCAAGAACCTGCTGTTAGCGTTCATGGACTTCTGCCGTGCAAGCAGGAAGCTCATGCACAACCCCACACCTTGAAGAGGCCAGAAAGAGCCCAGGGTCTTATTCTGGTCTGACTCTCCAGAGCTGTAATGTGTAGCTTTGAGTAAAAACCAAATTCACTCTTGGCCTCAGGTTGTGGGGAAGAGAATCATGTGCATGTGCAGGTGTAAACGCTCGAGACGTTTCTCCCCTGCCAGGTTCCCAGAACTGGAGGAGGAGATGGGATCCCCCTCTTGACTTCCAGAAATGCAGGCACCCAGGGCAGGGTGTGGAGGTATCTGGAGATGGAGACCTGGGGCTGCTGCTTCTCTGCCCCTGCATGACTCTAGGAGAACCCCATCTGTGGCCTGCCTCAACTTGTGTTCACAAGTAACAACAGTGGCTAACAGTTACTGAATGCTTACCATGGGCCTGGTGCTGGTCTATGCACTTAACAGGTCTTAACTCATTTAATTTATAGGTAAACCTTGAGACAGTCCCAAGGCTTAGCATCCCCACTTTACAGACAATTTGAGGCTCAGAGTGGGACAGGGACTCACCCCGGATCATAGTCTTAAGTCACTGGGAGGGCTGGTTAAAAGCCAGGTCTGAGGACAATCCTGGCTTCTATTTGCTACCCCAAGTTAGTCCTTCTCGGAGCATACATTAGACACTAAAATAAATGTTTGATGAAGATGTTTGACTACTGCCATGTGATGGAAAGATCCCTGTCCTAGTCCAGTTCTACCCCAACTCCTTGTGTGTCCTTAAGAGAGTCCTTTTCTGGCGGGGTGTGGTGGCTCATGCCTGTAATCGCAGCACTCTGGAAAGCCACGAACAGATCACCTGAGGTCAGGAGTTTGAGACCAGCCTGGTCAACATGGTGAAACTGTGTCCCTACTAAAAATACAAAAAATGAGCCAGGCGTGGTGGCGGGCACCTGTAATCCCAGCTACTCAGCAGGCTGAGGCAGGAGAATTGCTCGAACCCAGGAGGCGGAGGTTGCAGTGAGCCAAGATCGCACCCTTGCACTCCAGCCTGGGCAACAAGAGCGAAACTCCGTCTCAAAAACAACAACAACAACAACAAAACAAAACAAAACACAAAAGAGTCCTTTTCCTTTTCAGCCTCAGTTTCTCGGGCTGAAAAACAGAAATGATAAGTGAAGGCCCAAATAATGAAATGCTTGGAGGTGAATCCAAGATCCACCTCCAGATAATTCCATCAAATTATCTTGGATATCTTTTTGTTTTTGTTTTTGTTTTGTTTTGTTTTGTTTTGAGACAGAGTTTTGCTCTTGTTGCCCAGGCTGGAGTGCAATGGAACTATCTGGGATTACGACAACCTCTGCCTCCCGAGTTCAAGCGATTCTTCTGCCTCGGCCTCCCAAGTAGTTAGGACTATAGGCATGCGCCACCACGCCTGGCTCTTTTTTTTTTTTTTTTTGAGACAGAATCTCCCTCTGCCACCCAGGCTGGAGTGCAGTGGCATGATCTCGGCTCACTGCAAGCTCCGCCTCCCAGGGTCACGCCATTCTCCTGCCTCAGCCTCCTGAGTAGCTGGGACTACAGGCGCCCGCCACCACGCTAATTTTTATTTTTATTTTTATTTTTTTTGTATTTTTAGTAGAGACGGGGTTTCTCCATGTTGGTCAGGCTGATCTCGAACTCCCAACCTCAGGTGATCCGCCCGCATCAGCCTCCCAAAGTGCTGAGATTACAGGCGTAAGCCACCGTGCCTGGCCTACATGGGATATCTTGAAGGATCTTGGATTTATATTTCTACAAATACCTGCCTTTCATGACTTGCCTGGGGAGTCCCAATCTGTAACAAGACCTCAGAGTCTCCCAGCCCTTCCCCCAACCTACCCCCAAAACCTCTAAGAGCAATCTAGAGAGAATCAGCTGCATACAGTCCAGCTCCACCTCTCCAAGGGACAGAGAAAAGTCCCCTTCCCTGGGGGTAGCTGCATGATCCTGCAGGTGCCACCGTGTGCCTAGGTGCCACCTCGCTTCACCTGGCTGGGGAGTGGCTACTACCGCCTCAGCTCAATGTGCATCACTTCCCTTTCTCATCACCCAGGCCAGCCCAGGTATCACCTCCAGCTCCAATGCCCCCAGATGGAGTCACCTGAGTACCCGATTCCTCCTAAGCTCAGAAACAGAGTCCACTGCCTTCCCACTCCTATCCATTCAGAGTCTGCCCCCTTAGTGCTGCCCCCTCATCTGTCACGCCTGGGCTCTTTCCCTTACCTGGGCTACTGTCCTGAGAAGCAGGGTCTGTACAGCTCCAGCAACACTCTCCTCTTCCTCCAGAATTTTCCAGATCCTCCTCAGCTTCCTGCCTCTTGTGGTCATCTCGACACAGCAGGGTCTTCCTCCATCAGGCCAAGGTGGGGGTAGAAGAAGAATTGGGAACAGGGACTCCCCTAGGTTCTCAGGGTACAGTCAGTCAATCTAAGCCTGTATCCAACAAAGACACTGACCCCTGGGGTACAAGGAAGGGCTCCAGGCCCAAGGGCAGGAGGATTAGTTTTTAGCTCTTGCTCACAGCCTGCCGAGACCTGGGGCAAGCCCCTGTACCTCTTGGGGCCCTCAGGTTTGCAATCTGCAGAATGAGGAAATGGGTTCCTCAATCTACAATCACCTGACTATAATAATATTTTGCCTTTATATACAGCGTGGGTAAATTCCCGAAAGTAACTAAGCTGTTTTCACCCCTGGATCTCATTTGATCCTCCCAACAGCCTGTTCCCATTTACAAATGAGAAAGCTCAGGTCCCTAAGGGAACAAAATTACCCAGTCACACAGCAAGCTGGAAGCAGAGCCTGGGTGCAGTCCTTGAATCCTGATCCTTCCCTGGCCCTTTACCCTCTATGATGCTGGGACTCTGCCTGACTTCCTCTAACCTGTTGTCCCATTTGTAAAAGGGCTGTTGTGAGGACTGAATTAGGAGAGGCGATGAAGAGGGTCATTCCTTGTGAATCATAAAAGGGCCACAGAACGACGACTGGACCGTTAGGTTACTATTTATTACGGTTATCTTCACTAAGGCGCCCCCACGTGTCGATCCCGAGACTCTCGGCTTGCGCAGGCGCTCTTTGGTGTTTACAGAGGCTGCGAAGCCCCGCGTTTGCGCGTGCGCTTCTCGCCCGGGACCGCCTAGAGGTCCCGGACTAGGGGCGGACTAGGGGAACCTCTGCCTCGCGCCCCCTAGTGGTTGTCGTCGCTGTCACCACGGCTCCCGGGGCCTCTGTCGGCTCCACTTTGGTTGAGACGTCTCCACAGCCCAATAGCGGCGGCGGTCTGAGGACAGGCAGGAGAAAATACGGGCGCTCGGCATCGTCCTTCTCACCGGGGACTCCAGCATCTCAGTCACTGCGTCACCAAGCCCCAGGTGCAGGTTCTAGCATCCATCACGGCAAACTGGAGACCGCGGTGAATTCCACCGGAATGGCACGCGCATTGCCACATGGGAACTGTAGTTCACGGCTAGGCCCTTTCTGGGGCTGGGCTGCTGGAAAAACTACATTTCTCAGGAGCTCAAGAGTCAGGCTGACAGAAAGGGGGCCCGCGGCATGTTGGGAGATGGAGTTTGGGGGTTCGTGCTGGCAAGGGAACAGTTAAGCAACGGAGCCAAGTGTTCTGAGCCTGGGCCTGTGGGTTTGAGTTGGGCAGGAGTTACACAGTAGCTCTTATAAGAGCGGAATAGCATTGTTGTGGCTTTTAGAAAGAATACTACTTATTAGTTGTGTGATCTGAGCGGTCAAGACAAATGCCCCTTTATCTTATTTATTTATTTTTTGAGACAATGTCTCTCTCTGTGTCTCAGGCTGGAGTGCAGTGGCCCCAGAACTGCTGGCCTCCCGCCTCACCCTCCCGAAGTGCTGGGATTACAGGCATGAGCCATCAGGTCTGGCCAGATGCCCTTTTATCAACTCCGATGGACCTTAAGGTTAAGGTTAAGGAAACAAACGTTGCCTACCTCAGGGCTCAGATGGCATGGCAACTTCTTAAATTTCTACTGCTACCAGAAAAACCACACTCTTACTAAACCCCTAGCAATAGGAGCTATCAGGCAAATCGTCAGACTCTTTTTTTTTACTGGGATTTACAACTCAAACCACTACAATGCTGATCGACAAAGGACAGATCTTACAAACATTCTTTCCTGATAAGCAACTGCAGACCTCAAGCCAGTTTCAGCAAGCTCACAGAGACTGCACGCAAACTGTGTTTGTGTCCTATAGTTCACCTTTTGATGCAAAGAACCAAATTCCACCTAATTTTCATGCAAAAACCCCATCACAAAGTGAACATGGAATGTATGTTACATGTGTTTACCCACTGCTCATGCACTCATATCCCCTCATAAATATGTATAGCTTTCCCCCCAAACCTGCTGAATATGTATGATTATTGTGAAATACAGACCCTATGAGTCATAAAAACCAGCCTGCCCTTTCCCTATACGAAGAGAGAGCACCTTTGGTACATGCAGGAAAGTGTCTCTTCTCAGTTTGCAAACTGATGTCGCTAATGAAACTGCCTTCTACTGTTTAGGCATCCTGGTGTTCTAGAGGGCAGCAGTCTGCACCTCTCACAGGGCTTCCTCTTCCATCACTCCTCAGAGACTGTATTCACAGGGGTCACCTGTGTGTGAGATACTGTTTGTCTTTTTTTGGGAGAGGGCAGGGGCTGTTCATTTGTTTTTGTTTTTTTGAGACAGGGTCTCGTTCTGTCACCCAGGCTGGAGGCAAGACCATTGTTCCCTGCAGCCTGGACCCCCTGGGCTCAATCTATTCTCCCACCTCAACCTCCTGAGTAGCTGTGATTATAGGCACACACCACTACACCTGGCTCATTTTTTTTTTAAATTCTAACTTTAATAATGTTTTGCCTTTTTTTGTTTGTTTGTTTTTTTAGATGGAGTCTCATTCTGTCACCCTGGCTGGAGTGCAGTGGCACGATCTTGGCTCACTGCAACCTCTGCCTCCTGGGTTCAAGCGATTCTTCTACTTCAGCCTCCCAAGTAGCTGAGATTACAGGTGCACACCACCACGCCCAGCTAATTTTTTTTTTTTTTTTTTTTTTTGAGAGGGAGTCTTGCTCTGTTGCTCAGGCTGAGTGCAGTGTCGTGATCTCAGCTCACTGCAACCTCTGCCTCCCGGGTTCAAGAGATTCTCCCACCTCAGCTTCCTGAGTAGCTGGAATTACAGGCACTAGCCACCACGCCCAGCTTTTTTTTTTTTTTTTTTTTTGTACTTTTTTAGAGCTGGGGTTTCATGCTGTTGGTCAGGCTGGTCTCGAACTCCTGACCTCATGATCCACCCACCTCGGCCTCCCCAAGTGCTGGGATTACAGGTGTGAGCCACCATGCCTGGCCTAATTTTTGTATTTTTAGTAGAGATGGGGTTTCACCATGGTGGCCAGGCTGGTCTCAAACTCCTGACCTCAGGTGATCCACCTGCCTTGGCCTCCCAAAGTGCTGGGATTACAGGTGTGAGCCACCATGCCCAGCCTAATTTTTTGTAATTTTTGTAGAGACAGGGTTATGCCATGTTGCCCAGGCTGGTCTCAAACTCTTGAGTTCAAGGGATCCTCCTGCCTTGGCTCCCAAAGTGCTGGGATTACAGGCGTGAGCCACCCCACCTGGCCTCAAACTCCTCTTTGGAAAAAAAGTATGGGCCACAGATTCTACCATGGCTGTTGTCTCTTTCCCAGGTTCGTCCTCAGCCCTGGCAAAATTAACCTCTAAACTGATAGGGACCTGCCTTGGGTACTTTTTGGTTTACAAAATTGTATTAATAGGCCGGGTGCAGTGGCTCACGCTTGTAATCCCAACACTTTCAGAGGCCAAGGCATAGGGATCTCTTGAGGCCAAGAGTTTGAGACCAGCCTGGCCAACATTGCGAAAACCTGTCTCTACCCAAAATACAAAAATTAGTCAGGCGTGGTGGTGTGCGCCTGTAATCCCAGCTACTTGGGAGGCTGAGGCAGGAGAATCGCTCGAGCCTGGGAGGTGGAGGTTGCAGTGTGTCGAGATTGTGCCACTGCCCTCTGGCCTGGGCAACAGAGCAAGATTCCGTCAAAAAAAAAAAAAAAGAAAAAAAGAAAAAAATATATATATGAATAAGAATGAGGCCGGGTGCTGTGGCTCACGCCTGTAATCCCAGCGCTTTGGGAGGCTGAGATGGGCAGGTCACTTGAGGTCAGGAGTTCGAGACCAGCCTGGCCAACATAGCGAAACCCTGTCTCTACTAAAAATACAAAAATTAGCTGGGCATGCTGGCTCATGCCTGTAGTCCCAGCTACTCAAGGCCGAGGCAGGAGAATCACTTGAACCCGGGAGGCAGAGGTTGCAGTAGCTGAGATTGTGCCATTGTACAGAGTGAAGTACACTGTATAGATGGTGACAGAGCGAAACTCCATCTCAAAAAAAAAAAAAAAAAAAAAAAAAAGAAAGAAAGAAAAAGAAACTCTGGCCTGAAAGATCTAAGTCACTAAGCGGACAGGGTTTATAATGCAGGTACAGAGATCCAGGTAAGGAAGTTTTGAACACAGTATTCCACATCTATCTTATTTTTTCCAAAGAAACAGGACTGTAGGTCCTGTGGCAGTCCAGAACTGCTGCCAGTCCCTTTATACACAGCTCTGCTTTGCTTTGAGCCTATCAAAATATTGCTTCATTTAAATTTCACCTCATCTTTACCCGCTCCCAAGCCCTGTAAAACTGTCTTCCTTTGTGCTTAGTGGGACACTCCTCGGTTTCTCCAGTGTGCTGTCTTATTACAAGGGGACAAGAAACCTGACTTCATCATACCATGGGTTTGTCCCTTAGTGGTCTTGGCTGATCGGGCTAGGACAGCCTGAAATACTGGTGTCCTCCAGGTCTGCGACAGGCCCTCTCTTCACTCTGCACTCTTTTTTGGGATGACCTCATTCACTTCCAACCATATGCTTATAGCCCCCAAACCTCCAGCTCAGGCCTTCCTCCTGCCTCTAGGACATCTCCCTCTGGTCGACTCACAAGTTCCTTAAACTTGGTGTGTTCAAAACTGACTTTTTTTTTTTTTTTTTTTTTTTTTACTGACTCTTTGGTTGGAGGGCAGCTACTCCTCACTGGACCAGGTTCCTCTTCACCCACTGCCCACAAACTGTGTCACATTGAATCGACTGTTTTTCACATAGATCAATATCCTAAAACCTTAGAAAGCTAGGAGGATTTTAGGGTGGGGTAAGGTAGAAACTGGGCCTGATTTGCTCCGCCCCTAATCCCTGTCTCTTGACAAGGGGTTGGGCCTCAAGGTGGAGGCTGCAGAGGAGGTCCCGCCTTTCTACCCCTTCTCCTGAGCTGAGCTCTCATGGTCTCCTACCTTGAAGACCTTCTAGTCAGTTTCCCCACCCCCTCCAGTCTCAATCCCTTCTTGTGTCTTGGGAATTTCACAGCCACCTCTCTTCCCAGATCCTGGTGGCTTTCTCCTGGGGTCAGCTGAGATCTCTGAAGAGGGGCAGGCTGTGGCCTGTCTGTGCTGGGAGGGGGAGTACTGTGACAGGAAGCTTCCCTGTGGCTGTGCCTGGTTTTCCTTCTAACACTTTTGAAACCAAACACATTTCAATAAAGGGTCTAACTTCTTTGTGAGGTGATCCTCTTGCCACTTCATCCCAATCTACCTCTGTCACGTCTCATACCAAAGAAATTTGCATTCCTTTTATTCACATAACTTTGACCCGGTTTCTTTTAAAATATTATGGGATCATCCTCCTCTCTCTTGCCCTTTTTTTATTTTGAAATGGAGTTTTGCTCTGTCACCCATGCAGATGCAGTGGCACGATCTGGGCTCATTGTAACCCCAGCCTCCCAGGTACAAGTGATTCTCCTGCCTCAGCCTCCCGAGTAGCTGGGATTACAGGCATGCACTGCCATGCCTGGCTAATTTTTTGTATTTTTAGTAGAGACGGGGTTTCACCATGTTGACCCAGCTGGTCTTGAACTCCTGACCTCAAATGATCCACCTGCCTTGGCCTCCCAAAGTACTGGGATTACGGGCATGAACCATTGCGCCTGGCCTCTCTTGCCCATTTCAAAGCATTTTCCACATTAGCCAATATTGAATGATGCTTGATTCTTCTCTTGGAGGGAGGAAAGGTATAATTTCAGTTCACTCCATCCCAAACACTGTTTTCCCTTTAAGGTGTCAACCTAAATAATAGAGAGGCTCTTTAAAAGAAAATGACGTTTATTTGGGAATAGAACATCACAATGGGAATACACATGCCATAGAAACCAGTGCGTATTCAGGGAGGTAAAGGAAGACAAATGTTTTCAAAGGGAAAAAATGAGGAGGACTATATAATTGTTTTGAAATAATTATGCTTGGCTACAGAGATCAAGTAACACCAGTCTGGGGTTGGCCAGGCAGTTGCTGGGCAGATTTCCTCACAGAAGTTTTTTTTTTTTTTTTTTTTTTGGTGGAAGGTTGCAGTGGCTTTTGTACCAGGTTGTGGTTTTTATAGTCGTTTGTGATTGTTTTTCTTTTCTTTTTTTTTTTTTTGAGACAGAGGCTGGCTCTGTCACCCAGGCTAGAGTACAGTGGTGCGATCTCAGTTCACTGCAACCTCCACCTCCAGGGTTCAAGCGATTCTCCTGCATCAGCCTCCTGAGTAACTGGTATTACAGGCGTGTGTGACCACGCCTGGCTAATTTTTGTATTTTTGGTGGAGACAGGGTTTCGCCATATTGGCCAGGCTGGTTTCGAACTCCTGACCTCAAATGATCCTCCTGTCTTGGCCTCCCAAAGTGCTGGGATAACAGGTGTGAGCCACTGTGCCCGACCTGTGATTATTTTTCTTTTTCTCTTTTTTTTTGAGATGGAGTTTTGCTCTTGTTGCCCAGGCGGGAGTGTAATGGCACGATCGGCTCACTTGGGTTCAAGTGATTCTCCTGCCTCAGCCTCCCAAGTAGCTGGGACTACAGGTGTGTGGCACTACACCTGGCTAATTTTTTTGTATTTTTAGTAGATACAGGGTTTCACCATTTTGGCCAGGCTAATCTCGAACTCCTGACCTCAAGTGATCCACCTGCCTCAGCCTCCCAAAGTGCTGGGATTACAGGCGTGAGCCACCGCGCCTGGCCTGTGATTGCTTTTCTTAGGAGGCATACAAGCATGACAATTCTCTCTTCATATCCTTCCCTGACTGTAGTTGTCAGGGATTTTTAAAAGTTAATTAATTAATTAAGCTGCTAAGTTCCAGGTAATTTGTGTTAAAATAAATTATTAAAATTAATTGATTAATTATTTTTTTGGAGATAGGGTCTCACTCTGTCGCCCAGGCTGGAGTGCAGTGGCACGATCTTGGCTCACTGCAACCTCTACTGCCTGGGCTCAAGTGATCCTCCTCCTTAGCCTCCTGAGCAGCTGGGACTACAGGTGTGCGCCACCATGCCTGGCTAATTTTACAATTTTTTGTAGAGACAGGGTCTTGCCATATTGCCCAGGCTTGTCTTGAACTCCTGGGCTCAAGTAATCCTCCCACCTCGGCCTCCTAAACTGCTGGGACTGCAAGTGTGAGCCACCACACCCAGCCTTGTTTTTTTTTTTTTTTTAAATACTAGTGACTCCGTTTTGTTGTTGTTGTTGTTGTTGCTGTTTTGTTTTTTTTTTTTTGAGACAGAGTCTTGCTCTGTCGCCCAGGTTGGAGTGCCGTGGTGCGATCTCCGCTCACTGCAAGCTCTGCCTCCCGGGTTCACGCTATTCTCCTGCCTCAGCCTCCTGAGTAACTGGGACTACAGGCGCCTGCCACCATGCCCCACTAATTTTTTTTTTTTTTTGTATTTTTAGTAGAGAAGGGGTTTCACCGTGTTAGCCAGGATAGTCTAGATCTCCTGACCTTGTGATTCGCCCGCCTCAGCTTCCCAAAGTGCTGGGATTACTGGCGTGAACCACCGCGCCCGGCGTTGTTTTTTGTTTTTTTTTTCGAGACAGGGTTTCCCTCTGTTGCCCAGGCTGGAGTCCAGTGGCGTGATCAGGGCTCACTGCAGCCTCAACCTCCTCCTGGGCTCAAGTGATCTGCCCACCTCAGCCTCCCAAAGTGCTGGGATTACAGGTGTGACCCACTGCTCTGGGTCACGTGACTCCATTTTGATTCTGGCGACTTTCATAAAATAATAGTGAATAGTAACGCATGTGGTATGCACACAACGTCAGGGAGTGCTGAGACCCCGTTAGCAACTGCTATCTGAATGTTGGTATCACCCCAAAATCCATACCCAGTGTGGAATCTGATACCCAATGTGATAGTATTCAGATGTGGGGTTTGAGGGAGTGATTAAATCATGAGGGCTCCACCCTCATGAATGGAATTAGTGCCCTTATAAAAGAGGCTTGAGGGAGCTTCCCAGGCCTCTTCTACCATGTGGGAATGGAGAGAGAAAGCATCGTCTTTGAAGCAGAGAGCAGCCCTCACCAGACACCGAATCTGTTGGTGTCTTGATCTTGCACTTCCCAGCCTCCAGAAATGTGAGCAATAAATTTCTCTTGTTTATAAATTACCCACTCTAGGGTGTTTCATTACAGTAGCCCCAAAAGACTAAGACAGCGGCCGGGCGCGGTGGCTCACGCCTGTAATCCGAGCACTTTGGGAGGCCGAGGCAGGCAGATCACAAGGTCAGGAGATCGAGACCATCCTGGCTAACATGGTGAAACCCCGTCTCTGCTAAAAATACAAAAAATTAGCCAGGCATGGTGGTGGGCACCTGTAGTCCCAGCTACTTGGGAGGCTGGGGCAGGAGAATGGTGTGAACCCGGGAGGCGGAGCTTGCAGTGAGCCAAGATGGTGCCACTGTACTCCAGCCTGGGCAACAGAGCAAGACTCCGTCTCAAAAAAAAAAAAAAAAAAAAGACTAACACAGCTACAGCTGAACCTACTTTCCCCATACCATGGATGTTTCTTAACCATTTCAGACTTTTAAACTGTTTATTTTTTAACCTTTAGTAGAGATGGGTTTTTGCCATGTTGCCCAGGCCTGTCTCGAACTCCTGGGCTCGAGTGATCCTCCTGCCTCAGCCTCCCAACACTTTGGTTACAGGCATGAGCCACCACACCTGGCCTGTTTAGTTTTTAATTCTATTAATATATTAGTTAATTATCATCTTTAGTTGGGCTATTGGTTATGGACATAAATAACTAATTTAAAAGAAGCATAAAAATAAACCTGCAAATTTGCCTCAAGATGATTGTTATCAGATTCTTGCATTTATCTGCTCAAAACTCATATCCAGATGTCACTAAGGCTGCAATTCCACGGCTGGAAGGAAAAAATAATAGACACGATGATCATATCTCATTTGGTTTTTCATGTACCGAGAAAAAAACTAACCTACCCCTAAAGGTGTCATTTATGAAAACTGTTTGCAAACAGCCATCCGAACGTTTAATCTCATCATTTATAATAGAAACAGAATACGGCCGGTTGAGGTGGTTCACGCTTGTAATCCCGGTGGTTTGGGAGGCCAAGGTGGGCAGATTGCTTGAGTCCAGGAATTTGAGACCAATCTGGACAATATGGCAAAAACCTTTCTCTACAAAAAAATCATAAAATGAACAAACAAAAAATCTTAGCAGGGTGTGGTGGCACATGCCTGCCTGTGGTCCTAGCTACATGGGAGGCTGAAATGGGAGGATTGCTTGAGCCTGGGAGGTGGAGGTTGCAGTGAGCAGAGATCATACTACTGCACTCTTGCCTGGGCAACAGAGCAAGGCCCTGTCTCTAAATAAATAAATAAAAAGCTTGGTGTGGTGGCGTGCCCCTGCAGAACCAGCTACTTGGAAGACTGAGGCAGGAGGATCACTAGAGTCTGGGAGGTCAAGGCTACAGTGAGCTATGAGCGCACCACTGCACTCGATCTTGGGTGACAGAGAGACCCTGTCTCAATTAAAAAAGAAAAAGAAGGCCTGGCACAGTGGCTCACGCCTGTAATCCCAGCACTTTGGGAGGCCAAGGCAGGTGGATCACAAGGTCAGGAGATCGAGACCATCCTGGCCAACATGGTGAAACCCTGTCTCTACTAAAAAATACAAAAATTAGCTGGGCGTGGTAGTGCACGCCTGTAATCCCAGCTACTTGGGAGGCTGAGGCAGGAGAATCACTTGAACCTGGGAGGCAGAGGTTGCAGTGAGCTGAGATCATGCCACACCACTCCAGCCAGCCCGGGCGACAGAGCGAGACTCCGTCTCAAAAAAAAAAAAAAAAAAAAAAAAAAAAAAAAAAAAAAAGAAAAAGAAACAGAATATAACATTAGAAACAAAAAATAAACCCGTTGGGTTTGAAGAAGTATTATGAAGTATTTCAGACATATACTTCCAATGTTGGGACACATAGGTCCAGCTCCTTCTTTGAATTGCATCGGATTCTGTCTTATGAATGTACCATGATATCTGTAACCATTCATCCTGTTGCACACTGGAGTGCAGCTGCTGGGTCCAAGGATGTGCGTATATATCAGTGTGTAGATGGCCAAATTGTCCTCCTAAGAGATTAAACCAATTGACACTCCCACCAGCAAAGAACAATGGACTCCATTTCCCCCACACTCTCACCAACTCTGAATATAGCCATGCATCACTTAACAATCAGGATACGCTCTGAGAAATGCATTGTTAGGTGATTTCATCCTTGTGTGAACATCATAGTGTACTTACACAAACAGAGGGTAGAGCCCACCACACACACCTTGGCTATATGATATAACTTTTTGCTCCCAGGCTGTAAACGTGTACAGCGTGTACTACACTGAATACTGTAGGCAACTAACATAATGGTTTGTATTTGTGTATTTTAACATAGAAAAGTACAGTAAAAATACAGTTTTATAATCTTATGGGACTGCTGTCTTATCTGCAGTCTGTTGTTGACTAAAATATCCTTATGCAGTGCATGACTGTATCTTGCAATTTCTTAACTTTTGCCAATATGTTGAGTAAAAAAAATGACCCCTCATTTGTACTTTCACTTACATTATAATTTTTGTGGATAACTTTTATTTTCCTTTCTTTTTTGGAGGGCATGCAAGATCAGTGAGTTTTCTTTCTCTTCTGATGATGAAAGTTATTGCTTATTTTTATATTGGGTTTTCAGTTTGGTTGATTTGTAGAAGTTCTATTTTCTGGATTTTACTACTTTGTTTTTTTTGTTTTTGTTTTTTGAGACAGAGTCTTGCTCTTGTTGCTCAGGCTGGAGTGCTGTGGAGCAATCTCGGCTCACTGCAACCTTCGCCTCTTGGATTTAAGCAATTCTCCTGCCTCAGCCTCCCGAGTAGCTGGGATTACAGGAGCACACCACCACGCCCGGTTAATTTTTGTATTTTTAGTAGAGACGGGCTTTCACCATGTTGGCCAGGCTGGTCTTAAACTCCTGACCTCAGAATGACATCAGGAGGCCGGGCGTGGTGGCTCACACCTGTAATCCCAGCACTTTGAGGGCCTCAGCCTCCCAAAAACCTCACTCTTTTTGAGTGAGGTTTTGTTTTTGTTTTAAAATTGTGGTAAAACATAAGTAACACAAAAATTGCCATTTTAACCATACTTTAATTTTTTATTTTTAAGAGACTGGGTCTCACTCTGTCACCCAGGCTAGAGTACAGTAGTACAGTCATGGCTCACTGCAGACTCGACGTCCTGGGCTCAAGTGATTCTCCTGCTTTAGCCTCTCAAGTAGCTGGGACGACAGGCGCATGCCACCACACCCCACTACTTTTTACATATTTTGTAGTTTTCCTGTGTTGCCCAGGTTGCTCTCAAACTCATGGGTTCAAGTGATCCAAAATGAGGTTTCACCATATTGGCCAGGCTGATCTTGAACTCCTGACCTCAGGTGATCCACCCGCCTCAGCCTCCCAAAGTGTTGGAATAACAGGCGTGAGCCACCAAGCCTGGCTATTCTGTATATTTTATATAAGTGGATTTATAGATCTGTCCTTTTATGTCTGGCTTATTTCACTTAGCATGTTTTCAGGTTTCATCCATGTTGTAGTATGTATCAGAATTTCATTCTTTTTCATGGCTGAATAATATTCTGTTCTTTGTATACACACCTCATTTTGCTTATCAGTTCATGTGTTGATGGACACTTACAATGTTTCCACTTTTGGATGTTGTGAATAATGCTGCTAGGAACATGGGTGTATGTCTTACTCTGATTCCTGAGGCTGAGTAATTTATAAAGAAAAGAGGTTTATTTGATTCACAGTTCTGCAGGTTGTACAAGAAGCATGCCACTAGCATCTGCTTCTGGTGAGGCCTCAGGCTACTTCACTCACCATGGAAGGTGAAGAGGGGCCAGGGTGTGCAGAGATCACATGGTAAGAGGGGAAGCAAGAGAGAGTGAGATGGGAAGTCCAGGCCCTTTTTTTTTGTTTTTTTTCTGAGACAGAGTCTCACTTTGTCACCCAGGCTGGAGTACAGTAGTGTGATCTTGACTCACTGCAACCTCCACCTCCTGGGTTCAAGTGATTCTCATGCCTCAGCCTCCCAAGTAGCTGGGACTACATGCATTTGCCTCCATGCTGGGCTGATTTTTTTTTTTTTTTTTTTTTTTGTATTTTTAGTAGAGATGGGGTTTCACCATGTTGGCCAGGCTGGTCTTGAACTCCTGACCTCAAGTGATCCGCCCACCTCAGCCTCCCAAAGTGCTGGGATTATAGGAGTGAGCCACTGCTCCAGGCCTCCAGGCCCTTTTTAAACAACCAGTTCTTTGGGAACTGATAAAGGAAGAACTCACCACTCCTGCCCACCTAGGGAGGGCATTATGTCTTCATGAGGTTTCTGCCCCCATGACCCAAGCACCTCCCATTAGTCCTCTCCAACACTGGGGATCCAATTTCAACATGAGATTTGCAGGGGACAAACATCCAAACTATAGCAGCATACAAATCTCTGTTCAAGTCCCTGTTTTCGATTCTTTTGATCTTGTGGATATGAACCCAGGAATGGAATTGCTGGATCATGTGATGGTTGTACTTTTTTTTTTTTTTTGAGACGGAGTCTAGCTCTGTCGTCCAGGCTGGAGTGCAGTGGCCAGATCTCAGCTCACTGCAAGCTCCATCTCCCAGGTTTACGCCATTCTCCTGCCTCAGCCTCCCAAGTAGCTGGGACTACAGGCGCCCGCCACCTCGCCTGGGTAGTTTTTTGTATTTTTTTTAGTAGAGACGGGGGTTTCACCGTGTTAGCCAGGATGGTCTCTATTTCCTGACCTAGTGATCCGCCCATCTTGGCCTCTCAAAGTGCTGGGATTACAGGCTTGAGCCATCGCGCCCGGCCGGTTGTACGTTTAACCTTTTGAGAAACTTCCAAACTATTTTCCACGTCAGCTGCGCCACCAGCCATTCCCACCAGCAATGCATGAGGGTTCTATTTTCTCCGCATCCTCCCTGACACTGTTAGTTTCTTTTTAAAAAATTATAGCCATCTTAGTAGATATAAAGTGCTATCTCATTGTGGTTTTTTATTTGCATTTCCCTACTGATGATGTTGAGCAATTTTTCACATGCTTATTGGCCATTTGTATATTTTCTTTGAATAAATGTCTATTTATTTATTTTTGAGATGGTGTCTCACTCCATCGCCCAGGCTGGAGTGCAGTGGTGCGATCTCTGCTCACTGCAACCTCTGCCTCCCGGGTTCAAGTGATTCTTCTGCCTCAGCCTCCTAAGTAGCTGAGACTATAAGTAAGCGCCACCATACCCAGCTAATTTTGGTATTTTTAGTAGATATGGGGTTTCACTATGTTGGCCACACTGGTCTTGAACTCTTGACCTCAGGTGATCCGCCCGCCTTGGCCTCCCAAAGTGCTGGGATTATAGGCGGGAGCCACCGTGCCTGGCCTGAAGAAATGTCTATTTAAATCCTTTGCTTGGCCAGGTGTGATGGCTCATATCTTCAGTCTCAGGAGGCTGAGGTGGGAGGATTATTTGAGCCCAGGAGTTTGAGGTTACAATGAGCTATGATTGTGCCATTGCACTCTACCCTGGACAGCAGAGTAAGGCTCCGCCATTAAAAAAAAAAAAAAAAAAAAAAAAAAAAAAAGAGGAAGAAGCAAAGTGTGGAAGTCTGTAAATGCTACCCTTTGTGTTTTCTGTGGTTTTTTTTTTTTTCTTTTTTTTTTTTTAGACAAGGTCTCACTCTGTCACCCAGGCTGAGTGCAGTGGCATGATAACAGCTCAGTGCAACCTCTGCCTCCTGGGCTCAAGTGATCCTCCCACCTCAGCCTCTGGAGTAGCTGGGACTACAGGCACGTGCCACCATGCCTGGCTAATTTTTGTATTTTTAGAAGAGACAGGGTTTCGCCATGTTGCCCAGGCTAGTCTCAGACTCCTGGACTCAAGTGATCTGCTCAGGGATTACAGGCGTAAGCCACCGTGCCTGGCCCCCTTTGTGTTTTATGTGTTGTATATGCACAAATGTTTCTGGAAGTATACACTATGTAGTGTTAGTGGTGATGCTTTTAGAGGAGGAGACTGGGAAACTGGTGTGTGTTAACCACAGTGATGTATCCACACCCATTTCTCTTTTCCAGGAAATATGGAAAGACTACATTTCTCAGCCTTCCTAGTAGATGTGATGTCACCAATTGGAACTGGGCAGAAGAATGTGTCATTTCAGTCCAAGGCAATTAAGTGTTAATCTCAGTCTTTTCCCTTTCCCCTACCCCGATCTGAGCAGTTGAAATCAAATAACTGAGATTATGGTGATGTCAGAAGGACGCACTCTGGTTTTAAGTCACTGCTGGGGGAGAACAGTACACCATCATTGTCTAATGTGGGATGAGTAAGAAGTAAGTCTTTGTTGTGTTAAGCGACTGAGATTTGGAGTTTTATTTAGTATCACATGTGGTGGATTAAAGATGGCCAGACATTTTTTGACATTCCTTTTTTTTTTTTTCTTGTTTTTTTGAGATGGAGTCTCATTCTGTTGCCCAGGCTGGAGTGCAATGGTGCAATCTTGGCTCACTGCAACCTCCACCTCCGGAGTTCAAGCAAATCTCCTGCCTCCGCCTCCTGAGTAGCTGGGATTACAGGCATGTGCCACCACACCCAGCTAATTTTTGCATTTTCAGTAGAGACAGGGTTTCACCATGTTGGTCAGGCTGGTCTCGAACTCCTGACCTCGTGATCCGCCCGCCTTGACCTCCCAAAGTGCTGGGATTACAGGTGTGAGCCACTGTGCCTGGCTTGACATTCCTTTCATTGAAAGCTGGGGCCTATGTCCCCTCTCCTTCAATTTGAGCTGGTCTGTGACTGCTTTGGTCAATAGAATGCAGAGGAAGTGATGTGTTCTAATTTCAGGGTCAAATCGTAAGAGACTGACAGCTTTCGTACTGTTGGATGCATGTTTTGGGATGCTCCCTCTCAGAATCTAGCCACCATGCTCTGAGAAAGCTAAGCCATGCGAAGGGGCCATATGTAGGTGCTTTGGTTTGCAGCTCCGACCCTCTAACCAATGGATGGCATCTCCTGCCAGCCAAATGAGCAAGCAAGCCATCAACAGCAACCCGCCCAGCTGAGTCTTCAGGTAACTCCAGTCCTGGTGTGATCGCAGTCACATAAGCCACTCAAAGTGAGAATCACCAGCTGAGTTCAGCCAACAGAGTCACGGGCAATATTAGAAATCACTCTACTGCCAGGTGCGGTGGCTCACGCCTGTATCCTAGCACTTTGGGAGGCCGAGGCAAGCAGACTGCCTGAGCTCAGGAGTTCGAGACCAGCCTGGGCAACGTGGTAAAACCCTGTCTGTACTAAAATACAAAAAATTAGCCGGGCGTGGCAGCATGTGCCTGTAGTCCCAGCTACTCAGGAGGCTGAGGCAGGAGAACTGCTTGAATCCGGGAGGCGGAGGTTGCAGTGAGCCAAGATCATGCCACTGCACTCCAGCCTGGGCGACAGAGCGAGATTCCGTCTCCAGAAAAAAAAAAAAAAAAGAAATCACTGTAACCACAGACCAGTCTGTCTGTAGAAGAGACATAATAAACAGCTAGCAAACACAGAAATGTGATTCTTTCTGGGAGTATTAGGTGCTCTGAAAGGAAGAACAAGGGTGATGTGATAGATGCTTATTGGGATGGGAGCTTTTTCAGAATGGGTGACAGAAAAGGTCCGCCTGGTATGTAGGAGCTAGCCCCTAAAAGTTGTGGAGGAAGAGCACTAGGAAGGGGGTGCAGCCAGGGCAAAGCCTCCAAGGTGGGACTAAGCTTGGCAGTGGGATTTCAGTGCAGTGAATAAGGCTAAAGAGTAGGAAGAGGTAAGATCAGTGATGTGGGCAGGGGCTAGATCAAGCAGGGCCTTGAAGGCCATGGTAAAGGGTTTGGTATTTGCTTTGACTATGCCGGAGAGCCTTTCAAGGGTTTTAAGCAAGAGGAACTTGAGATGATTTAAGGTTTTGTTTTTGTTGTTTTGAGACGGAGTCTTGTCCTGTTGCTCAGGCTGGAGTGCAGTGGCGCAATCTCAGCTCACTGCAACCTCTGCCTCCTGGGTTCAAGCCATTCTCCTACCTCAGCCTCCCGAGTAGCTGGGATTACAGGCGTGCGCCACCACACTTGGATAATTTTTGTATTTTTAGTAGAGATGGGGTTTCTCCATGTTGGTCAGGCTGGTCCTAAACTCCCGACCTCAGGTGACCTGCCCACCTCGGCCTCCCAAAGTGCTGGGATTACAGGCGTGAGCCACTGTGCCCGGCCTGATTTAAGTTTTTGAACAATCACTCTGGCTTCTGGCAGATGCCTAACCCAGGTGCAAGGTTTTTTTTGTTTGTTTGTTTTTTTGGTTTTTTTTTTTGAGATGGAGTCTCGCTCTGTCGCCAGGCTGGAGTGCAGTGGCGCGATCTTGGCTCATTGCAACTTCTGCCTCCCAGGTTCAACCAATTCTCTGCCTTAGCCTCCCAAGTAGTTGGGATTACAGGCACCAGCCACCAAGCCTGGCTTTTTTTTTTTTTTTTTTTTTTTTGGTATTTTTAGTAGAAATGGGGTTTCACCATTCTGGCCAGGCTGCTCTTGAACTCCTGACCTTGTGATCCACCTGCCTCAGCTTCCCAAAGTGCTGGGATTACAGGTGTGAGCCACCGTGTCTGGCCTCCCAGGTGCAAGTTTTTTTTTTTTTTTTTTTTGTTTTTTTGAGACAGAGTGTCGCTCTGTCCCCCAGGCTGGAGTGTAGTGGCGAGATCTCAGCTCAGTGCAAGCTCCACCTCCCAGGTTCACACCATTCTCCTGCCTCAGCCTCCTGAGTAGCTGGGACTACAGGGGCCCGCCACTGCACCCGGCTAATTTTTTTGTATTTTTAGTAGATATGGGGTTTCACTGTGGTCTCAATCTCCTGACCTCATGATCTGCCCGCCTCGGCCTCCCAAAATGCTGGAATTACAGGTGTGAGCCACCGCGCCCAGCCAGGTGCAAGTTTTAAACTACATTCTAAAGTACTTTAGGGTCAGGTGCAGTAGCTCGTGCCTGTAATGCTAGCACTTGGGAGGCCAAGGCAGGAGGAATGTTTGAGCCCAGGAGTTCAAGACCAGCCTGGGCAACATAGTGAGACCCTGTCTTTAAAGAAAAATTTAAAATGAACTGGGTGGCCAGGCACGGTGACTCACGCCTGTAATCCCAGCACTTTGGGAAGCTGAGGTGGGTGGATCACTTGAGGTCAGGAGCTGGAGACCAGCCTGGCCAACATGGTGAAACCCCATTTCTACTAAAAGTACAAAAATTAGCTGGGTGTGGTGACGCGTGCCTGTAATCCCACCTATTCGAAAGGCGGATGCACGAGAATCGCTTGAACCCCAGAGGTGGAGGTTGCAATGAGCTGAGATTTACCACTGCACTCCAGCCCGGGTGACAGAGTGAGGCTCTGTCTCAAAAACAAACAAAAAAAGAGCCAGGTATAGTGGCATGTGCCTGTAGTCTCAGCTACTCAGGAGACTGAGGTGGAAGGATCATTTAATCCCAGGAGAATGAGGCTGCAGTGAGCCATGATTGTGTCATCGCATTCCAGCCTGGGCAACAGAGAGAGACCCTGTCTCAAAAACAAAACAGAACAAAAAAAGTAAAGTACATTAGGTCCCCAGATCATGGTATAACACTTTTTTATATTTATTGGTCAAATAATATTTCTCTTACATAATTAATTTGAGATACATTAAAGAGCAAGTTAAATGTAAAAAGCAGAAATTTGTCTCCATATATTATGTTATCTAAAATTTTCTTTTTTTTTTTTTTTTTTTTGAGACGGAGTCTCGCTCTGTCACCCAGGCTGGAGTGCAGTGGCCGGATCTCAGCTCACTGCAAGCTCCGCCTCCCGGGTTCACGCCATTCTCCTGCCTCAGCCTCCCGAGTAGCTGGGACTACAGGCGCCTGCCACCTCGCCCAGCTAAGTTTTTGTATTTTTAGTAGAGACGGGGTTTCACTGTGTTACCCAGGATGGTCTCGATCTCCTGACCTCGTGATCCGCCCATCTCGGCCTCCCAAAGTGCTGGGATTACAGGCTTGAGCCACCGCGCCCGGCCTCTAAAATTTTATTTCAAGTGATCTTTGTAATACAGTCTTTCATATTCTAAAAGTAGAACATGAATATTTTTAGTCAAAATCAATCACTTCTTTATCATATACTACTCAAAAATGACAATTTATTTAGTATTTCCTAGGTGTATTTTGTGAGTCAAAAAAGGATTAGGAAACCCTGCCCCAATATGACTCCTTACCTGAGAGAAACAGCATCTCTGCACCTCACAGCCAGGCCAAGCCCTGTTAATATCCTCTCCAATGCACACAGCCAGAGTTCCTTATTTATATAGTGTCTCCAAGCACCCAAGAGTCAGCCAGTTCTAAAGGGAATTCATCACTGTCATCAGCTGGCCCTGGGTCTCCATGGGCACTGTGCCTGTCTCCTGGGCATGCCTTTTGCTGAATGTTACCACCCATCTTTAACAGAAATACTCCTTCAAGAGACAGGCCAGGCCTGGGCTGGGGCTAGAGGTACAGAGACATCCGGGACCCAGGCCCTGCCCTAAGGGGCACTGCACAGATTACAGGATGGTGTGATAACTGGCGACAGTTATAACTCGAACTCAACTGGGGCTGGTATCTGAGAAGCTTGAACTTAGTGGAGGGGCAGGAAAGTACTCCTGGAGGAGGTGATGCATGATTAGGAGCCAGGCCCACTAGAGGGGATGGTGTTCCAAACATCAGGCTTGGCCTGTGCAAAGGCCATGGGTGTCTAAGACAGTGACATATGAGAGACTGAGCCCAGCTCACTGTGAAAGCAGGGCAGGCTACACTGACCTGGGGGCGACTGGGCCTTCGCTGCTTTCTACATCCTCTGACTCGTCCCCATCAGAATCTCAACAGACTCGTCACCTCCAGGGCCTGCACTGCTCTCCCAAGGTTGCCCAATTTCTCTCATTTCCTAGGGAAGGCCAGGTCTGCCAGCACTTAGAGGGCAGGGCCTGCTGGCATGCCCCAGGGTGAGGCTGGGCCCAGCGAGTCCCTCCTTTCGTGTGTCACAGGAGCCTGAGCCTGCAGAGGTGGCTCTCTAGCACCTAGCTAGAGACGATTTGACCAGTGCCCTGCGACCCACGGTTCACTTTCAAGGGTATCCACAAGAGATGTGTCTGCTCCACCCAGTGGGATGAAGCATCCGGCCCTGAGTCAGGATGCTGGGGTGCTGGCCATCTCAGCCACCCACTCCCTTGCAACCCCAGGCAAGCAAGTCCCTTCTCTCCTCCCGGCCAGGGGCTTTCCAGATGAAAGCAGCTGCACCCCTTTACTCTCAGGGACCTAAAATTTCGGCGACCATGTGGAGCCATAAACCCTTCTGCCTCCTGTCCTCCCAGCCCCACACCTACCTGGCGTTTTCGTGTCACGGAACCTCTGCACGTGCTCTTCTCGAGGCCTAGAGTCCCTCTCTCTCCCTCTGGCCAACTCCTCTTTCATCCCTCACAGACCCAACTCGAACGCCATCATCCCCGGAAAGCTGGGATTCCTCCCTTCCGTCTCTGCTTCCTTATCTCGCTGTCCTGCTGCGCGCGCCCTCAGTGTACGCGCAGAGCCCGGGGCTGAGGGCCTCCGGGTCCCTGACTGGGCGCGCGGCCGGGACCGCAGCGGCATGGGGAGCATCAGCAGCTGTGGGACTCCGCCCGGGCGCGACGGGGTTAAGGGACCCGGACCTTGAGGGCCCCACCTCCGGAGCGCTCCACCCGCGTGGGGGAAGCCGCCCCGGAGGCTCCGACCTCGCTCCTGCTTATGACCCTCACAGCCACAAGAGCCCCCACTTAGATGAACATTTCGGACGGGACCCCGGCGGTTCAGACCCGGAGGCGGCTCCTACCGGAGGCGGCTCCTCCCGGCGTCGGCCTTCGGTCCTCCCAACCAGAGCGCTCTTGGGACAAGCCGGGGATTCCCCGCCACCGCCCTCCCCCTGGCGTAACGGAGTCCGCGCAAGGCCCCGCCCGGGCCTGGCGCCGTCCTGGGCGGGAGGAACGCGCCGAGAGGCGGCAGAGCGCGGCCATGGCTGGGCCCGGCGTCCCCGGCGCCCCCGTAGCCCGATGGAAACGCCACATTGTGTGGCAGCTGCGTCTTCGGGACCGTACGCAAAAGGCGCTCTTCCTGGAGCTGGTGCCGGCCTGTGAGTGCGCCCCGGGGCTGAGAGGATGGTCGCTGAGGGGACGCGACTACGGGCGCGGGGAGAGGGTTTGACTGGCTCCTCCGCTTGTGACCCGAGTGCGCTGTGCCTTGTGCCTTGAGCCTGTGCGTTACGCCCACCCCGACTGCCAGGACTCCGCCCCTTGCCATCCAGGCTCTGCTTAGAACCTGGACAAGCCCCTCCTGCCCCCCCGCCCTCGTCGCCCTTCAGGACGGGCTCTGCCTCCCACGAGCTGGGCTTCCGAGACGCAAGTGCGTCCCCGGGTGTTGGTTTTGAAGGGTCTCTTGTGCCTCCCCTTCCGGGCAGTCCCCGGGGTAGGGGCTTGATTAGTGCACTTAGTCTCCGTAGAGCAATGAAAGAACGCGGGACTTGTCCAGAGCAGCCACTTATTGGCCCATCCGGAGAGGGGCGACACTCGGAACCTCTAAGGAGGAGGCTGTGCATCTCAGGCTCTGCCGCCGACAGGCAACGCTGGCGCAGGCTTATGGAACACCTCCCCGTCAGCCTACCCAACCTGAGGGGGCATCAGGGGGCCCCGGGCTGCTGGCGGATGCCGGCTGAGTCCAGCGAAGTCGGACTCTCAGAATGGTTTCTGGGCAGCTGGTCAGGATGGGGTGTGGCAGTTCAAGACGGGATGAACAGGTGTGCCTGTGTATCGCGCCTCTGGCCACCAGCGATTGTATGTCTGCTGTAGGAAGTCTAATCACAGTCCCTGCGGCTCTCTCACTGGGGCTAATCTTGGCCAAACCCCCACAATCAAATTTGCTCTTAGCCAGGGAAATTTCTCTGCAAGCTTCCAGGCTGCTGGTCCTCTGCCTTCAGGGTTTCGAGGCCAGCCCCCACCTCCAGCAGCCACACTTTTCCACTGCTCAGACGGACAGTGGAACCGTCCAGTTTGGGGGGGGGGGGTCACCGCCCCCCCCCCCCCCAGGGAGCTGTGAGTCTGAGGGACTGGAGAGACCTGGAGGGCTGAAATCAGACCGAAGGGCCAGTCTTGAGACTTTGGGCCGGTCACAGTCTTCTTACTTGTTAATTAGGTATTAACCTCAGCTTCTTACTTGTTAATTGGGTATAGAGACCTTCTTTAGGTTTGCTGGGGGATGCAGTACCCTGGGGGCTGAGGTGGGGTTTTCGTGAGAACTAGGCCAGGCCCAGGGGCCTCAGTCAAGGTGACAGACAGGTGGGAAGTAGTGTGGGAAGGAAGTTGATGAGGAGGGAGCTAGGCCTGGGCTTACTACCCCGCCCTCCCCTGGAACTGGTGAGAAAAGAGGAAGTGACTGTTGATGGGGGAGGGAGTGTGTTCCAGGGTCAAAACCTCCAGAATGTCTGCTGAATAATTGCTTAAGGACTTTCTATTCTAGCCTGGGGGTACCTTACACCAGGGCTGGGGAAGTTGGGATTATTTATTTATTTATGAGAGGGAGTCTCTCTCTGTTGCCCAGGCTGGAGTGCAGTGGTGGGATCTCCATTCACTGCAAGCTCCGCCTCCCGGGTTCACACCAGCCTCCCTTCTCAGCCTCCAGAGTAGCTGGGACTACAGGCGCCTGCCACCACGCCTGGCTAATTTTTTGTAATTTTTAGTAGAGACGGGGTTTCACCGTGTTAGCCAGGATGGTCTCAATCTCCTGATCTTGTGATCCGCCCACCTTGGCCTCCCAAAGTGCTGGGAATTCAGGCGTGAGCCACCACGCCTGGCCGGGGATTATTTTTAAGTGCAGAAAGCTAGAGCCCTTGGAGGGGAAGTGACTTGCCAAAGGCTATTGACAGGTAGAGCTCGGTTTATCACTTTCTGGGGCTAAACCTTGCTCTGAGGCAGGGATGAATCAATTCCAGGCCCCTTCCTTCCCTCAGGACCCTCAGCAGGCAGTACCCCGCAGTGGTCATCCTTCTGTCCCTGGGAGAGCAGGTCCTCTTCCCGGTGGGCCTGGGGACCGGTGCTATGAGGACACTGCTAGGGCTGAAGGTCCTGTAGAGCTGCACAGACGCCCCTCAGGCACGGGGCAAGGCCAGCCTGCCAGAAGCTTCCCCATGCCTAGCATCTCTGGGCTCCTGCAGCCATCCTAGCTGGAGATAACTTGCATGCCAGGGGGCTGCTGGGTATCTGTCTCTGCCCCAGGCTCACTCTTTTGCACCCTCCAGATAACCATCTCTTAGAGAAGGCTGAGCTGCTGGACAAGTTCTCAAAGAAGCTGCAGCCGGAGCCAAACGGTGTCACTCCCACCACCCACCAGGGCCCCTGGTGAGTGTATGTGTGTCTGTGGTCACAAAGAGCTGCCTGTGCTGGGTTCATTCTCTCCCTAGCGCCTCATCAGCCCCTGGCTGCTGCCCAGGGGTGGTGGGGGTGGTGGGGGAGGCAGGCCCTTGGCCTTCCCACAGGATAGCTGTTTAGAATCTCTTTCCCCTCCAACTTTCTTTGTCCATCTTTCTGCATTTGTCCCATCTCCTTCCCCTCCCACCCCTACACTTAACGTCTTTTCCCTTTTTCAGTCTTTTTCTATTTCCCTGTTCCTTGCCTGATGCCTAAAGAAAGGGTCTTGCTACCTATTCCAAAGAGGGAGTAAAGATGAGAACCAGGAATAGGTTGGGATTCAGAGTTGGGAGGTGCTTCTTTTTTTTTTTTTTTCTTTTTTTTTTTTTTGAGACGGAGTCTGGCTCTGTCAGCCAGGCTGGAGTGCAGTGGCCTGATCTCAGCTCACTGCAACCTCCACCTCCTGGGTTCAACCAATTCTCCTGCCTCAGCCTCCTGGTGCATACACCACCACCCCTGGCTAATTTTTGTATTTTCAGTAAAGACGGGGTTTCACCATGTTGGCCAGGATGGTCTCCATCTCTTGACCTTGTGATCCGCCCACCTCGGCCTCCCAAAGTGCTGGGATTACAGCGTGAGCCACCGTACCCGGCTGGGAGGTGGCTCTTGAGAAGGGTCCTTGGCCAAGGCCTAGGGGAATCTTGGAGCAGAGGAGTCATGGACAGCTCATTTCTAGAGACTTGCCTTTTCCTTTACTGGCTTGCTAGCTTCCATCTTCCCAGGAGGAAGTTAATGGCTCTTGTTTTAGGCTTTTCATGTAGCATCCCTTGGGTGCCTTTGGGCACTTGGGTGAACTGGGGGACATTGAGCACCACTCTGATTGGTTGGCAGGGAGGAGTCAGGGCTTGACTCAGACCAAGTCCCATCACTGGCCACACTGAGGGTGAAGTGGCAGGAGGAGGAAGAGGGGCTCCGGCTGGTCTGTGGTGAGGTAAGTTGGGAAGGGGTCTGAAAATGGTGTAGAGAGATGTGGTCCAAGGGAGCCAGCCAGTGAGGGGTACACCTGTGTTTGCTGCATTCTCCAAGCCCAGTGCTGCAAGCATTGAGTGAGCCCTAGTGTGTGCCAGGCCCTGACCTGAAGCTGAGCAGGGGTCAGAGTGCCCCGGGCAGCCCACAATGAAGTGGGTCCAACAGCAGCTGGAGGGAGTTAGGTGTGCAAGGGCCTGGCAGCCCATTTCCCTTCCACATTGTTTAGCCTACTCTGCTCACTACTCCATGGCTAACCCCTCGCCCAGCCATCCCCAAGGCCTCGCACCAGTTGATGCTCAATGTACATTTGCAGACTACAGGAGTAAGGTTCATTTAGCTCATTGGCAGGGTGTGGACGCTCCACTTGACACTACCGCCTTCCCTGTCCCCTTGCAACAGTATCTCTCGGCTTCTCTTGCACCGTGCTCTCCTAGTTTCCCTCTCATTTTTGTGATTGTTGCCTCTGAACTTCCTTCACTGCCTCCTTTCCCTCCTCCCTATTCCCCTTCCTTCAAATATGGGTGTTCTTGGGGCTCACGGACTCCCATTTTCTCTGTTTGCCAACTCTCAGATCTGTCTCTAGCCCAGCCTTCTTTTCTGAGCTCCTGACTCTCTTGCTTAGCTGCTTTTTGGACATCACATCTAAAATCAGGCTCACCATCTCCCCCAGAATTTGGCCCACGCTGTTTTGGTCCATGCTGTTTTGAGAGTTGACTCCCTGCAGGCATTGGGCTAAACATTATCTCAGTTAATCCTTCACAACTTTATGGTTGCAGAGGAGGAAACTGAGGCTTGGAGAGGTAGAGCCAGGATTTGAGCCCCTCTCACACAAGTCACCTTCTGTTCTCTCCATTCATTCTCTCAACATCTATTGACAGTTGCTATATCCAAGGTACAGGGAATGCAGCAATAAACAAGAGCTGGCCCATGGGGGCTTCCAGTCCTCTGAAGGAGACTGTGATAGCCCAGTAAATACACATCCAGTCACAGCATGGCAAGTCACCTGCCCAACAGAAGTGTGGGCATAGGTACGGACTCATTTGAGAACCTTTCCCCAGAGCTGCTGTTGTAGGTCCAATTCAATATTTGTTTGAGAGGTGATTCTCAAACATCTGACCCCCTACACCACCCCCTGCCTCTGGGCTGTGAGCTCCCCAAGCTGTGGGATGTCTTGTTTTGCCTCCAAGGCAAACCTGTATCTTTAGGGCCTGTGTCCACAGTCCATTCCATACTAAGGACTATTTGTAGACTAAGCTATGAATGAGGTGGGCTGTCCTTCCTGTGACTGCCCCCCAGTGGTTCTCACACAGGCTGGAAACGCCCGGGCGCCTCTGACTCTTCCCAGCCCTCCATCCTGAGCTGGTCACAAGGTCATGTTGACTATCCCCAAATCCATCAATGTCTGTTTCTTGTACCATATCTGACATGGTACAAGTAACTTTCATCCTACCCTGGAACACTCCTTCAGCACTCCCTGTCCCTTCTCCATACAGCTTTCAGAGTGACATATTTTAATTAAAAAAAAGATCTCCATTAAAGACAAGCAGTACACAAAACATGCTTGTAAACAACTCAAGAGAATAGAAGCCATAAAGTAAAAAGTAAAGGCCCGTCTTACTACCTCTCTCCATGGTTAGTGTGCTGTAGATCTTCCAAAGCTCCTAGCCTGGCTCCCCCGTTGAGCTCACCAGGCTCCTGTTGCATTTCCTGCCACTCTCATCTCTGAGCTCCCGGCTCCCTTTGCCTGGGATGCTTTCCCTGGCCCCCAGCATTCCTTCCCTGGACACACACCAGCCAGTACCCATTGGATGCGCCAGTGGATGGGGGCAGTGGGGAGGCTTTTTCTTTTCTTTTGTAAAAATTTCTCTAGTAGTTCCACACATCACAAGCATTTATCATTATTATTACTTTAACTTTTTATTTTAAAATAATTATAGATTCACAGGAAGTTACAAGGATAGTCCAGAGAGTTCCTGCGTCCCCTTCCCCCAGCATCTCCCACTGGCTACATCTTACATAACTATAGTACCCACAACCAGGAAACTGGGATTGGTGTTAAGTGTGTATATGTCCTTTATCATTTTATCACGTGTAGATTTGTGTGACCATCAAGATATGGCACTGTTTCACCACCACAAAGATCTCTTTCTTGCTACCCCTTTTTAGTCACATTCACCCCTCTCCCCTCAACCATCCCTTACCCCTGGCAACTACTAATCTGTTTTCCACCTCTACTACTTGAATTTTGAAAGGCATACAATGAAATATTGAATGGTATAACATAATAGTACAACATAAATGAAAGCAAGTAACAGGTGAGAAAGTGGAGGTGGTGATCAGATTACTCAGTGGTGAAAACAATTATGTTATAAATGGGGCCAACTATGAATAAAGGTGCCCCAACCCGCATGTGCAGATTCCCTTTCCGCAGACTCACTCACATAGGGCGTCATGTCAGTGCAGGTGGCAGCATCAACCTTGCTTCTCAGTCTGTCCTCACCAGGCCCACGTGAGAACACAGGAACAGATTAGCAATAAGAGCCCCCAGCCTTGGCCTGGGCCAGAGGCGCCTCTGGCCCTCATGTTCTTTTGTCACACTGGTGGGAGCTGCCTTGCCTGGGGTCTGTCTCTCCCACCGACCCTGCTTGGCTCTGAGTTGAAGGCATGTCGAGTGAGGCGGGGGTGCAGATGAAATGACACTCACTGCCTCTCCTAGGCTGCCAGGGCTGTTCCCATATTGAGTCTGGGCCCTGGCTCCCCGAGTCCATGCCTGATTTTAGCCTTGTGTGCCTCTGCGCAGGGCTTCTCGCTGCTGAGACCTGTGCTTGGGCAGGCCTGGGTTGAGTGAAGCCAGGAAGGCCCCAGGGAGGGGTGGGGAACAGAACTCACATTCCCCTGACCAGCCTGGAGGGTGATGCAGTTAGGTGGCTTGGGCTCAAATCTCTTAGCTACGTGACTTTGGGCCAGACACTTAAACCTCTCTGTCGGTGTCCTCGTCTGTGAAGTGAGAGTGGCAGTACCAGCCTCCTGGTGTGGTGAGGATGGAAAGAGCATGTAGCCTGCTGGGAACATCATGGCACCCGAGGGCCGGATGGGCATTTAGCAGCCTCTGCGCTAGGAGTCCTCGCAGTGGTTCTGCATGGCGCTGGGAGCGGAGCGATGTCTTCTCACTCTTCAGGCGAGGCAGCGTAGCGGGTTGCTCTTGCCAGAGAGGTTCCTAGTAGGGTCGCAGAGAAAGGAAGCAGCACAGCGAGGACTGGGACCCAGGGCTGATTCCAGAGCCCGAGGGCCTTCCACTGCTCCACAAACAGCAGCGCGTCCCTCTGCAAGGTCCCAAACCTGTGTGGGGCACGGCTTGTTTTTCAGGAAGGGGGCGGGCAGGGGAGCAGCCAACTGTCCCTTAGCGCCTTCGGCCCGGGAGGGACTAGAGGCCTGGAGGGGCCTCAGCGCCGCCGTGCTCACCTGTCCGCCCCCAGATGGCCTACCAGGTGGTGGAGAAGAGCGTGGCCCTGGGCGCCTTGGAGTCGGAGCTGCAGGAGCTGCAAAGCAGGTGAGGCGCAGGCGCGGGCGCGGGCGCGGGCGGGGGCGGGGGCGGGGGCGGGGGCGGGGGCGGGGGCGGGAGGGACCGCGCCCACTTCGGGGAGGCCCAGGGCCAACCATGCGGGAGAATGGCGCGGGCCAAGAGCTTTCCCCACGTGCCCTTGAGCCTATCGGTTGGTGCCAGAGGACCGAACGGCTGGGCTCTGAGGGCGAAGTCTTGGGGGAGACCTGGCTTAGCCACCGGCTAGCCGCGTTTGGCATGGGCAGGTCGGTCTCTGCTCCGAGGCAGATTCCCACTGGGCAGTGACGGGGGAGGCTCGGGACCCGCTATCCGCTCTTTCCATCCTCCAGGCTGGCAACCCTGAAGGTCCGCGTGGCGCAGCTGCGAGAGGCACGGGCGCAGCAGGCCCAGCAGGTGGAAGAGCGGCGGGCGCAGAACGCTGTGCAGCGGGCAGCCTACGAGGCGCTGCGCGCGCACGTCGGGCTCCGGGAGGCGGCACTGCGCAGGCTCCAGGAGGAGGCGCGCGACCTGCTGGAGAGGCTCGTGCAGTGCAAGGCGCGCGCCGCAGCTGAGCGCAACCTGCGCAACGAGCGCCGGGAGCGGTGAGGGAGCAGGCCCCGCCCCTTCTGAGGAAAGGCCCCGCCCCTGAAGGGAGAGTCGGGCCTCGCTTGTGTCTGGAAGGGAGGCGGGCAGCAGCCGCCCACTGGAGAAAGGGACCGGGTCGCGCCCCGCCTGCGTGCGAGGCGCCGCGCCAGGCTCTCAGGATGCTTTTTACCCAACAAGGGCCAAGCAGGCGCGGGTGTCCCAGGAGCTGAAGAAGGCTGCCAAGCGGACCGTGAGCATCAGCGAGTAAGAGTGGGGATGGGCCGGTCCGACCCTTGTGTTCTGCCTCCCGGCCCCGCCTGCCTGCGGCGACCCAGGCCGCCGACTGTAGTTGTGCATAGCCGCGTCCCGAGGACCCCAAGTACTCTGGGCCCACGGGACACCTGCAGACGACCGTGTGGTCGTAGGAGCCTGCATGCGTGCCCGCTGCACGTGTACCCACACAGAACCCTCATCACTGAGAATTCCTGTCTTCAGCGTGTCCTGTGCTGGGGTCAGGAGGGGCTGGCTTGGTCCCTTGGCGTTTCTGAGCTTCATTTCTCCTCCTAGGGGTCCGGACACTGTAGGCGATGGGATGAGGGAGAGAACCGAGACTCTGGCTCTAGCCCCTGAGCCAGAGCCCCTGGAGAATGAAGCTTGTGAGAAGTGGAAGAGGCCCTTCAGGTGAGGACCCAGGTGGTGGTCTCAGAGCTCTGAGCTCAGCCCCACCCCAGAGGCTGCCAGGGTCTTCCTCTTGGACCTTGGAGTCAGCTCTTGGGTTGGGAGGGAGCTTGAGGAGAGGCCGGAAAGCTCAGATCTCCCAGGGCTAGTCTGACCTCCATTGTCTGGAGCCACTTGTGGTCAGTTCCATCTCACCCACCCCAACCCCTACCCTCAACCCTTTCCCTCCTTCTTGGGATCAGAGCTCTGGGGGTGGGGTGTCAGGCTTGTGAATAGCTGTCACCAGGAGGGAACCTGTGGGTAAAGCCCAGAGCCCAGTCATGCCAGGCATGTGTGTGCAGCCATAGGTGTACAAGCATGTGCATCCACAGGGACATGAGACATAGGTGTGTACAAACTTGACTAAGCCCGTCTGTGTGTGAATGTATGAGCACGTGTAGATGTGCGCTAACACTTGTGGGACCTGACTGGGGCTTCAGACCTTGGGTACCCCTCCGCAGGGTCTCCCCTCTTGATTTGCCTGTCATTGAGGCTGCCCCTCTCCGGGCCCCATTCCCCAGCCTAACGCCTCTTCTCAGTCTTTCCTTGCAGGTCCCCAGTGTCCAGGCCTTGGGGCAGTGAAGAAACCGTGGGGAGGGGCATGAGATGCTGGTCCCCAAAGTCCTTGGGAGCCCTTGTGGGCCAAGTAATTGCAGGACACACCCTCTCCTGGGCATTGTTGAGGTCACCCAGCAAGCCTAGGCTTCCCCCTCCTTTCCCCACCCTGGGGGAACCTTCAGCGCCTCTTCTCTCTGTAGGCCCCAGCTCAGCTTCCCAGGAACTTTCGTTGGTGGGTACTTGTAGGGTGAGGCAGTTCTTCTCATCATGAGGGAGACCTTGGGAGACTTTCATTACCAAATCCATTGCTGCCCTGACCTTCCTGGGACTGGTCTGGGTCATCCTAGTCTCCTGGTCTTGGAGAAGTCAAGTTCTTGTCCCAGACTTGAGAGGTTATGAGCCTCCAGGTCTCTGGCAAAGTGTGGAGATGATGGACAGCCATTTGTACACACACCAGCCAGTCCCTTAGCACATCTCTCTCGGTTTTGTCTCAGGTCTGCCTCAGCCACCTCCCTGACGCTGTCCCACTGTGTGGATGTGGTGAAGGGGCTTCTGGAGTAAGTGTGTGTGTGCCTGTGTGCACCCATGTGTGTGTCAGGTTCCCCAGCCCAGGCTTGGTCTGTGTCTGCGCCTCGACCTGTCCATCCTTGTGGTGCGCAGCTGTCTGTGTGAGTCTGTTGGGCCCTGGAGACAGGAGCCAGGTGAATGGCCTCAGCCCCAGCCCCTGCTCAGCTGTCTTCCAGGTTCTGTCATCACAAGGGTCTGTCTTCATCCAAGGTCCTCACAGGGGACCAAGAGCTCCAGCCTCAGGCAGGGCAGGAGCTCCTACTCAATTGGGAAAAATGCTCTGAATGAGCATTTTTCATTCAGAGTCACAGAGCCAAGAAGTGGCAAGACTGGGATTGAAACCCCAGCCCTGAGGTTTCTTTGCACCTACCAACCCTACCCTGCTCCTGTGCCTGCCTCTGTGTGCTCTCCACACTGACCCCTGGGGTAAAGGCTGGGTTGAGGAATGCACTCGCTGCTTCTTGGGGCCATGTTCTGCCTCCTGCCCCATCTGCTTCCTATGGTTGATGCCTCAGGGGAGCTGAAGGCTCCCACCTGAGAAGGCCTTGCTGAATGCCCTCCTGACCCCAACCCACCTTACGCCCAGTTTTAAGAAGAGGAGAGGTCACTCAATTGGGGGAGCCCCTGAGCAGCGATACCAGATCATCCCTGTATGTGTGGCCACCCGACTTCCTACCCAGGCTCAGGATGTGCTGGTAAGGGAGGAGCTGAGCCATATGGGTGGGGCAGTGGTGAGGAAGTGCAGGCACAGGGGTGGTCCCAGGAGGCTAGGGAAGCAAGGCTGGGCTCCTCAGCAGGAGCAGGAGGCTGCCTCCCACAGCCTGTGGTGGGAGTCACTTACGCATGTTATGATGGGGGAATGGGCCAGGGAGGGAGAGAGAGGAGGCTGGGAGGCCAGGCAGGAGAGTAGAGTAGCATAGCACGGAGGCTGCTGCAGGGGTCCTGGCAGAGGTGAGAACACCTGGTGGGGCCGGGTTTGAAACTCAAAAGTGTAGACAGAGAAACCAGAGATGGGGATACCATGTCTGCAGCAGGCTGTGTCTGCACAGGCACCGGTGGGAAGGCCTGTGAGCACTCACAGAGATATGTGTGGGGAGGGCTGGGGCACCAATCTCCTCTTTCCCCACAGGATGCCCACCTCTCTGAGGTCAATGCTGTTCGTTTTGGCCCCAACAGCAGCCTCCTGGCCACTGGAGGGGCTGACCGCCTGATCCACCTCTGGAATGTTGTGGGAAGTAAGGAGCCCTCCCCTGCAGGCCAACTCGGGGCTTCTCTCCAGACCCGCTCCTCAGTTCACTTGGTGGGCAGAGGTCTTGGATCTCTTTGTGTTTCTCCATCTGGAATATTCTGTGGGCAGTGACTAGACAATGCCTTGGAAAGAGTGAGACTCGGGGCTCGCTGCTCTGAAGAAGGGTGGAGCCTCCTGGCTCCTAGGGTCCAGATTTGCAGAATGGGGAAGGCTGAGTTCAGATGGTCCCTGATGGGGGTGGGTGGGGGTCCCCTATCATGAGGTCCTACAGGGACAGGCCCTTGAAGAGCAGGTCCCTGAGTCTACCAGGTGATCCTCTTGTAGCATCACGTAAGCTCTCAGAACTCAGGTAAGGGACAAGTATGAACTGTTGGCCTTGTCCCAAGCTCTGTGCTCTGGAGAGGGGGTGTCCTGGGGAGTCAGAGCTGGTTCCTGGGGGCTTCCTAGAAAAGGCAAGTTTCTGGCTGGCCTGATCCCTTGCTGCATGACCCACAGATAGTCCCTTCTTCCTGGTCCTCTCTAGCCTGGTCTGTGAAATGACTAGCTGTCCCTGGGACCCACTGCCAGCAGTTAGGGGAGGTGTAGTCTCCAGCCCAGGCCACAGAACAGACCCAGCGATTCTGTCTTCTAACCTGTGGGGGTGGGGGGGGGGGGCAATGGGGACTGATCTTTGCTCTCAATCCCAATTCCTCCATTTTGTGAGGTTAGGATCTCATTTCAACTGTCCCTTCTCCTGGTCCTCCCAGGTCGCCTAGAGGTCAACCAGACCCTGGAGGGAGCTGGTGGCAGCATCACCAGTGTGGACTTTGACCCCTCGGTGAGGAACTTTGCCCCAGTGGCATGGGATTGCGCCCCCTCTGATCTCCACACTGGACAGGTCGGGGCTCTGGGACCTGAGGGCGCAGCATGGATACCTTAGAACCAGGCCCTTGGGCTCTTACACAGATCCTCATCCCTGGGCCGGAGGCTCCTCTGCCTGCCTTGGAGACCTGGGCTGTGGGAAGCTCTGGGGCAGCCCCTAGCCTCATTCTCTGGCCCGAAGGATGTTGCCTACGGCTTAGCACCTCTCATTTTCCTCTCCCATTTCTCCAGGGCTACCAGGTTTTAGCAGCAACTTACAACCAGGCTGCCCAGCTCTGGAAGGTGGGGGAGGCACAGTCCAAGGTGAGGCCTGACTGGGGAGGCTGCCTGGGGGTCAGGGGGTCATACGTCAGGACTAGGGGGCCTGTTATGGGGTCTTGGCCAAACTCTTGATCCGCACCTGGGGCTGGGGTACAGGAGACACTGTCTGGACACAAAGATAAGGTGACAGCTGCCAAATTCAAGCTGACAAGGCACCAGGCAGTGACTGGGAGCCGTGACCGGACAGTGAAGGAGTGGGACCTCGGCCGTGCCTACTGTGAGCCCCAACCCCACCTCCCCTCCCCACCAGCCAGGAGCCCCAGGCCAGGGTACGAGGGACCTCACCTGCTCTCTGGGAGTGGCTCTGAGATTCATAGGCATTTGGGGGTGAAACCTCTCAAGGCCCTCCAGTCCCCCAGTGGTATCCCCCAATGGTGTTTTCTGCCTGGTTTCTTGGTGTCCACAGGCTGTGGGTGGGAAAAAGACGTGGGTGAGCCCTGGGCTGGGAAGCAGAAGACCTGGGTTCTAGTCTTGGGAGGACACTGCGTTCTGGGCCTCAGCTTCTCCATGTGTCCTGTGGGGTGGCTCCTGACAACCCTCCTCTGAGGCCCTGGGGTCTGCTGCTTGGTCTCCAGGCTCCAGGACCATCAATGTCCTTTCCTACTGTAATGACGTGGTGTGTGGGGACCATATCATCATTAGTGGCCATAATGACCAGAAGATCCGGTTCTGGGACAGCAGGTGACAGGCGCAGGCTGGGGGAGGACTGGGGGAGGGCTGGGGACAGGGCTCCCAAGTTCTTGTTCCTTTCTCTGGCCATGGCAGGATGAGTTTTGGTGGCACTTTGGGCAGGCAAGGCTGTGGGGCTGGCACTGCCAGCTAGTGCCTCTTGGCTGGGCTCAGCTCCCCCAGGAAGCTGTGCCACTGTCTTCATGGCTCTTGGTCCAATGCTGGACTCCACCTGGACCTTGCAACCAAGACGGAGATGTACCTTTTTCCATTTAGTTACCACTTTTATATCAAAAGGAAAAAAATTATTGTAGTTGTTTTTTAAACCAAAGATCCTAACTTTGGGCTTGAATTGTTTGTAAGAGCAAAGCTAGAGGCCGGGCATGGTGGCTCACACCTGTAATCCCAGCTTTTTGGGAGGCCGAGGTGGGCGGATCACCTGAGGTCAGGAGTTCGAGACCAGCCTGGCCAACATGGAGAAACCCTGTCTCTACTAAAAATATTAGCTGAGTGTGGTGGCAGATCCCTGTAATCCCAGCTACTCGGGAGGCTGAGGCAGGAGAATCGCTTGAACCCAGGAGGCAGAGCTTGCAGTGAGCTGAGATCCGGCCACTGCACTCCAGCCTGGGCAAGAGAGCCAGACTCCGCCTCAAAAAAAAAAAAAAAAAAAAAAGCAAAGCTAGAGCCAGTGCTAGGCCTGCCTCAAGCCTTTACTGACCTCCATCAACTACTGTTTGCAACCCTTTCTTCTCTCTCTTACATTTTTTAAAGATAAGACTTCATTGCTCAGATGATATGGTGCTTATTTTAGTGACCCAAATGTTTCAAGGGCTCTGGCTTTCAAATCAAAGTCTAGGTTCCTCGATGGAGGCAGCTGGCTGCAGTGAGGAGAAGGGAGATGAGTCACGGGCAGCCTTTACCCCAGGGATCCAGGGCCCTGGGGTTCCTCTGGACTTGGTTAGCTGGGAAGGCTGCTGTGCCTGGCCCTTTCCTGTCAGGAGTGGCCTGGCTGGGCTGTTCCTCATCCCCGTCTCTGTCCTTGTTCCTCAGGGGGCCCCACTGCACCCAGGTCATCCCTGTGCAGGGTCGGGTCACCTCCCTGAGCCTCAGCCACGACCAGCTGCACCTGCTCAGCTGTTCCCGAGACAACACACTCAAGGTCATCGACCTGCGTGTCAGCAACATCCGCCAGGTGTTCAGGTACCAGCCTCATGCCTGCTGACCCTGTGGCCTTTGCTGGGACAGCTGAGCCTCTCTTCTCCTGTAATAGACCCTCTTGGGACCCTCCCTGGAGGCCCCTCCAGACCAGGTCCTGCTGAGGTACCAAACCCCTTGACAGAGTGGAAGCTCTGGAAGCTCCCTGCAGAGGGACTAGTGGTGACCTCTGTTCTGACCCCAGCCCTGTCTGTCCTCAGGGCTGATGGCTTCAAGTGCGGTTCTGACTGGACCAAAGCTGTATTCAGGTATGTCTGTGAGAGCATATGCCTGTGTCCAAGTGTGCCCTGCTGGACCCTGTGTGTGCCCTCCTCTCTGACCCCACCCCCACTTTTTTTGCTCTGCTGTGGCCACTACAGCCCGGACAGAAGCTATGCACTGGCAGGCTCCTATGATGGGGCCCTTTACATCTGGGATGTGGACACCGGGAAACTGGAAAGCAGACTTCAGGGACCCCATTGGTGAGCATGGCCTCCACCTGGCCACCTGCCTGGCCCCAGTCCTGCCAGGCTGATTCCAGGTTCTGACATACTGGGACTCTGGAGTCTCCAGCCCTTGTCCCTCCACCCTCCACCCGACCAGAGCCCTTTGCAGTTCACAAGGTACTTTCCACACACACTGGGTCTGTCCTTTCCACAGCTCTGTGAGCTCACTTTACAGATGAGGAAACAGGCTCAAGAGAGGGCCTCAAACTACCCAGGTCCAGCAGTTGGGGCAGAGCCAGGTTGCAGGCATAGTTCCCAAAGGCCCCCTGAAGCCTGCCCCTCCCTTTCCCCAGCACTGCTGTCAATGCTGTGGCCTGGTGCTACTCCGGGAGCCACGTGGTGAGCGTGGACCAGGGCAGGAAGGTTGTGCTCTGGCACTAGGGCCATGACTTCCCTGCCTGGGCTGGAGCTCTTGCCCGAAGCCTGAAGCTTCCCTCGGCGCCGTGCGGGGGTTGGGGTTGGGACTGGAGATGGCCTTGGGATTTAATGGGGAAGAAGGCCTGGTAGGACCTGGCCTGTTTGTTTAAAAATGAAGCTAGTTTTTCTTTGTATTTTTATCTCTATCTCCTCACTTTTTCTCCCCAAGTAGAAAAAAAAATGATATCTAAACTGCGTCTGCCTGCCTCTTTGCAGCATTCATGATATGGAGACCTTTGGGCTAGTGGGCTCTGGGAGACCCAGGTTTGGCCCCCTTCCTCCTTCCATACAGAGCTGGGGCAGCTAGCCCAGTCTCTGCCTGCGGAGACAGGTGCTGCTCAAGTCTAACCATGGAAACAGCAGGAAGAAAGGCCCTGAGGTGGCAAAGAGCCATGGATGTGACTCCTGGTCCAACCTGGTCCTGAGGCCTAAGCAACATGTTAGGCCCACCTGCTTCAGGCACCCAGGGTAGACTGAAGCTGAAGAGGGGCTGGGGGAGCTCTGAGGAAGGGGCAGGGAGGCAACCCAGAGGGGTCCTGGTGGGAAGATCCTAAAAACCCAGGTAGTGATATCAAAGTCCTTGGTCCATGGGGCCTCCCTTAGACTGGGTCTGCGTTCTTCCTCCAGAGGTAGTGCCCAGGGTGGGGCAGAGTAGGGCCTCTATGTGTCTGTGCCTGGGGGAGGGCAGCTGTGGGCCAGACCTGGGCCTGGGGCTTTGCTTACAAGGCAGAGTCCACAGGGCAGAGTTGGGGCAAACCAACTTCCTTCACACCTAGGACTGGGCACAGGCCTGTGGAGACAGACAGTGTTGGTTAAATGGCAACACCTATACTCTGTTGACTTCCAGACCATTCACTACTTTTGGTTCAGCTGCCTCCTGGCCATCATCTCCCCTGCAAGTGATCTGTTCCTCCTGCACCCCATGTCCCTGGGACCTTGTGCTGCTGGATCTAGTACTCCTCCATCGTTCCTGCCACTGTGGGCCACCTTCTAGACTTGCAGCCTCCCCATCCAATCCTTTCCCTTACTATGGCCAGAGCGACTTTTTTTGTTGTTGTTGCTTTTGAGACACACAAAAAACCTCACTGCAGCCTCAAACCCCTGCAGCCTTAAACCCCTGGGTTTAAGTAAGCCTTCCACCTGGTCCTCCCAAAGGGCTGGGATTACAGGTGCACAGCACCATGCTTGGCCCAACAGGGTGACTTTCTAGGGTGTCGTGGTCACAAGTCCAATCCTTTGGAGTTCCCCTGCTGCCTTTAGAGACCACCCCCAACCCCAGCATGAAATTTGGAGCCCCTGGGATGTGACTCTGCTGGCCTCTCAGCTGCCTCTTATTTCCTTGCTATTCACTCATTCATTTACTCATTTAGAGATGAGGTCTCACTGTGTTGCCCAGGCTGGTCTGAAACTCCTGTGCTCAAGCGATCCTCCTGCCTTAGCCTCCCTGGTAGCTGGGCCTACAGGTGCATGCCACCGTGCCTGGCTATTCCTTGCTATCATGAGTGCGTCTCAGACGTGCTTTTCTTTCTTCCCAGAATGTTCTCCTTCCCTCCCAGCCCCCAATTCAAATTTTTCTTTCAGGATTCCCCTTCCTTTGCCTGCCAAGCTGGGTAGAGGCCTCCTCTGTCTCTGAGCTCCCCTTTTGTATCTGCCTCCCTCCATTTTAAGCCAAGGAATTCTTGGAAGAGGCCAGGATAGGAATAGATTTATTCCCTGGGATCAGGCCTGGCACAGAGAATGACTCAGGAAATGTTTATTAAGTGGTTAAATTTTCTTATTCAGGCTGGGCGTGGTGGGATCACACCTGTAATCCCAGCACTTTGGGAGGCCGAGGAGGACGGATCACCTGAGGTCAGGAGTTCGAGGCCAGCCTGAACAACATAGTGAAATCTTGTCTCTACTAAAAATACAAAATTAGTTGGGCGTGGTGGCACATGCCTGTAATCCCAGATACTTGTGAGGCTGAGGCAGGAGAATCACAAACCCAGAGGAGGAAGTTGCAGTGGGCCGAGAATGCGCCATTGCACTGTAGCCTGGGCAACAAGAGTGAAACTCCATCTCAGCAACCTTCTCTTATTCAAGGACTCGGCCAGTCTAACAGTCTAAGAGTCTTGGGTTCCAACATTCTTCAATACTGAGACTTCTACTCTGCCCCAGCCCTCATGCCCTGGCTCCCAGTAGCCACCAGGGGTCACCAGCTGCCTAGTCTACTGTGGCCATTCCAATTTCCAGGGACACACAGCTGGGGAGACCAACACTCCTACAGCCACCGTGACTGAGCCCTTAAGAGATGCCAGGCCCTGCCCTGCACCCTTTTTGCAGCGTTATTTGTTCCTCCCAACTGCACTGCCATGTAGATACCATGTTTCCCAGGTGAGAAAACTGAGCTCAGAGAGGCCCTGCAGCTGGACTGTGGCTGCATTACACACACTCTTTTTAAAGCAAGGTGTTCAGATTCTCAATTAGGCAGGGCTGCAGGGCATGCCCCCTCCCCCAGGGTGTGCCCCCTGCCTGACACCACGGGGGTAGAGGTGTGATGCTAGCCTTGTGTCTAACCTGACTCCCTCCCTGCATCTTTGCCCTTTTCTATTCTGGGTCCTGAGCCTGGACAGTTAGTATCCCTTGAAGTGAGGGACATGCAGGGACACGGGAGTGAGGGAACTTGAATCCTGGGAGGCCAGCTGTGCCATTGTGTTTCTCCCCCATTTCACAGGGTTGCAGTGGAGACTGTGCTTAGAGAGCCCAGAGGAGGTGCTCAGGAAATGGTCTGACTGATCTCTGGGACGGTGATCCCTCGGCTCCACCAAAGCCTTCCCTTGTACCTTAGGGGCGTCAATCTTACCACACACGCAGCTGCTGTCGGGTGGAGTTGCCTCTCTCAAGGAGCACATGTTCACCTTAACTTGCTTGGAGGTCCCCCTCCCAGTAGGACGGGGTGATTCCTGGAGGAACAAGTCTGTAAGGCCAGAAACAGGCCAAGGAGTTCCCGGTAGACAGGAGGAAGAGGAGCTCACAGACTGAGCAGAGGAGTTCAGAGGGGCATGTCAGCAGGAAGGCTGTTCCTCCCTCCAGTCTCTTCAGTCCCGTTCAGCAGAGGGGTGAAAATGGATGCTGACAGCTCCTCCAGGCTCTCAGCAGTCAGTGCTCAGGTTTTCAGGACTCTGGTGCTCAGGGGCTGCCTGCCTGAATTCGGGTGCCTAGGTCAAATCTGGAATGGCCCGCACTCATGGGTATAAAAACTGAGGCCCAGAGATGGGGCAGCTCCCTTGGCTCACATAGCAGAGCTGGGTAAGAACCCAGGCCTCTGATGCCCACTTTTCTAAAAACTGGATTCAGATTCTTCAAAGAGACTGACCAGGGCTTCTGGAGGCCTAGTTTGGGCTCTCCAGTTCTGTCTTCCTGGGAGATCTTGGGCAGGCTCTCATATTCCCCACCTGTGAAACTTCCTGCCCCAAGCCTCCCCAAAGGCGACACGGCTCTTCTGCAGAGCTGTTCTGTAGGCATGAGGACCACGGCCTCTGCCTGCCCTGCCCAATCTCAGGTCTTAGTGAGCCTGAGACCCCAGGGAGGGAGAAATGACAGATGCCCCTATCCTGTGCTCCTACTGCCCCTTGGTCATCTTTCAGTCTCTGGCTTCATTCTGCTGTTGCCCTGAATCTCTCCTGCCAGATGCAAGCCCCTCAGTGACAAGGCTCCAGAGACCTGAACATGACCTGCGGCAGCATGTTTGCTGAATTGAATAGAGGTGGTCTCTGGAGAGATCTGACACCATCAGATGTGGACCCATCTGTGAGATTCAGACATATCCATGCCTGCATATAGGCTTTTCCACTGGAGGCACATTCACTCATCACAAACATTTTCAGCTTATCTGTACATTACCCTATTTCATTCTCCTGGATCTTAGAAGTTTGTACTATCTACTTGTTCCTACTTTACAGATGACGAAAGCAGGGTCCAGAAGGTGAAGGGATGAGCCTGAAGTCACAGCTAATCTGAGGTGGGCTGGGGATTGGAATACATTTCCTTTGGCTGTGCTCTTTTCTGTTCCTCACAGGAGCAAATGGTGAAGAGGGAGTTCTATGCGCAGTGTAGAAGGGCTGTAAGCCCTGTCCCTGGGTTCATTTCTGTTATGTTTCAGCATAAAACATTCCAGGAAAGGCCGGGAGCGGTGGCTCACGCCTGTAATTCCAGCACTTTGGGAGGGCGGGGCAGGTGGATCACCTGAGGTCAGGAGTTCGAGACCAGCCTGGCCAACACGGTGAAACCCCGTCTCTACTAATAATACAAAAAAATTAGCCGGGTGTGGTGGCACATGCCTGTAATCCCAGCTACTTGAGAAGCTGAGGCAGGAGAATCGCTTGAACCCAGGAGAATCACTTGAACCCAGGAAGCAGAGGTTGCAGTGAGCCGAGATTGCGCCGTCGCACTCCAGTCTGGGTGACGAGCGAAACTCCGTCTCAAAAAAAAAAAAAAAGTTTTTCAGGAAAAGATTCCCAGACCAGAGCTCTCAGAAACAGACATGGCAAGAGTGTGTTTTTTGGCCTGTGGGACCGAGGGAAAACAGTCTAGGAACAAGATGCTCTTTGGCATTCATTTGGTTCTTGGCAGATCGAGCAGTAACAAGGCAAACACAGGAAGATTCTAGGAGGAAACTTAAAAGTTGCAGGATTTGGGGATAAATTACAATCCTCCCGCTTCTAACCCTAAATTTCTGTAATTTAGTTATATTTCTGTCATGGAAAACAACTTCACAATGAACAAAATAAATGCGAAGATTCAGAGCAGCTGGATTTCATCCCAAGGCCACTGGGAGAGGGCTGGGCAGTCATTGGCCACAAAACCAAAAGCTGCGGCTGGGTTCTTCAGGCAGTGAGTGGATACAGCAGCCTGGGATGCAGTTGCAACCTAGAGGATAGTGGTTTATTTTGTCCGAGTTCCCAGTGGGAGAGTCCAGTGGCTGTTTTCTTTTCAATTTCTTGCCATCCAAAGAAGTCTGTGTATTAGTAAGTCTGATTTCAAATATTGTGACCTTTTTTGTGTGATGTTCTCTGTATCTAGAAACTGAACTCATCCAGGGCATGCGAATTAGATAAGCCTTTGGAGATCACCTCATTCCATTCCTTTTTTTTTTTTTTTTTTGAGACAGAGTCTTGCTCTGTCACCCAGTCTAGAGTGCAGTGGTATGCTCTTGGCTCACTACCTCTGCCTCCCTGGTTCCAGCAATTCTCCTGCCTCAAGCCTCCCTAGTAGCTGGGATTACAGGCACCTGCCACCATGCCTGGCTAATTTTTGTATGTTCAGTATAGACGGGGTTTCACTACGTTGGTCAGGCTGGTCTCAAACTCCTGACCTCAGGTGATCCACCAGCCTTGGCCTTCCAAAGTGCTGGGATTACAGGTGTGAGCCACTGTGCCCAGCCATCATTCCATTCCTTTCAAAATTGAGGATGTGGTACCTTAGAGGGAAAGGTCTTCCATCAAGCAGTGGCAGGGCTAAGGCCAGATGATGCCCTCCCACTGGGTCTCTGGCTTGTGAATGTGGCTGGGGTGGTGGGTCAGAGAGGAAGGGGAACTAGTTGGTGTGCTGAGAACCTGTGGCCTGACTGCATCATGCATCAAGTCAGTTCCTGTCATGGAGACCAAAATTTAGCTATGACGCTGGGGTGAGGCAGTTAGCTAAGCTTTGCCCTTGGTCACAGATGGAGCTTCCAGTACTGAAAGCAGCTTTCACTGGCAGTGAAGTCAGAAGATGGAAATGACATTTTGAGTCCTGACAGCCCTTCTCAACATTTTTGGTAGAGCACTTCACACACATTCTTTCCCTTGGGCCTTATGACACCCTGTGTGTTACTGTGGGCCTGGAAGACTATCAAGAACCTTAGTTCTGAAGGTAAGGACACTGAGAAGAGGCAGGAGAGGTGGTAGTAAGAAGAGTTTGTGGTGACCAGCCTGTGCCACACACTTTATATGGCTTCCTGGAGCCACAGTCTTATTCTCAGGTTCCAGATGAGGACACAGGCTCAGTCCCCATGGCTGTCAAGTGGCAGGGCCAGGATTTAACCCAGACCTCCTGGCTCCCAAGTCCATATGCAGTTGGTGGGAGTATAAATGGATATAGTCCTTATAGGAGGCCAATTTGGGCAAAATCTAACACAATTAAATACATACCTTTTTGACTCTCAAAATCCACACTTAGGAATCTACCCAACATTTATACTGGACCACATTTTTTTTTTTTTTGAGACAGAATTTCACTCTTGTTCCCCAGAGTGGAGTGCAATGGTGCAATCTCAGTTCACCACAACCTCTGCCTCCCACGTTCAAGCGATTCTCCTGCCTCAGCCTCTCAAGTAGCTGGGATTACAGGCACGAGCCACCATGCCTGGCCAATTTTGTATTTTCGGTAGAGACGGGGTTTCTCCATGTTGGTTCGGCTGGTCTCAAACTTTTGACCTCAGGTGATCTGCCCACCTTGGCCTCTCAAAGTGCTGGGATTACAGGCATGACCCACTGTGCCTGGCTGAACACATTTTTATGTAAACAAGCAATGTGTACACTTAAGAGTCTTATGCACAGGAAAATGTCTGGAAAAATACTTACTGCACGTCCCCTGCTCCGAGAAAGAGGAGAGCTTGTGGAGCCCTTCCCCAAACAGGCTGTGTCCTGGTTCTCGGTGTGGCTGGCTGGAAGCCAGAGGGACTTAGCCTTTAACTAAGAATGCTCCATCCACCCATGAGACTGAGAAAATCTCCTTTCACACAATTCATTACTCCTTAGGGTGGAGGTTTAGGAAAGGGGAGAGGCATTCAGAATGCCTGCTTCCTGGAAGCCAGCGGTCACATCCGGCAAGGGGACTTCAGTGACCTTCCTCTCACCCCTCCAGCAGCAGAATCAGAGCTCCCTCCTCAGCTGCCTCTCTGCTGTCTGCCCCTCCCTTCTAGCACATGTCCCACAGTACTGTCCTCACATATTTCTTTTTTCCCATGGGAAAAGCAAAGACCGTAACCTATTTACTGCCATCTCTAGTACCCAGGATATTACACCTAGCACATGGGTGGCTTCAGGGACTGTATCATGGATGGATTAATTTACTGTCTCCTCTCTCTGTCTGTTAGCTGGTTTAAAGGAGGGCCCAGGAATGTCTTTATAAGAAGCATGGGCTTTTTGGAAAGGTCTGTTTACCCAAGTCTTTCTATATTAAATCTTAGAAAACATAATTCCATTTTTTTTAATTATTCAACATTTTATACATAATAAATACAAACTTTTTACAGCCACTGTAAAGAAAACACATCTGCACAGAGGCTCCCTCCGAGCCCTGACCTGTGCACTGTGGTGCTGGATTCCATGTCCGGGATGGAGGGGTTATTTTTTAAAAAGGAGGCATATTTTCACAACTTTGTTTTTTAAAATAAAATTAGCAGCTCTTCCAAAAAATATTTTAAAATACAACAAAAGATTTCAAATAACCCTCTGAGGTTGTGGAAAACCCAAATTCAAGGACAATTTGGCTAGCTAAAGAGAGAATACAAGAAGACTGGGTGGCAAGAACTGCTCTATTTAATAAGCATTTGAAGATTTTTTAATATGTTAGCAAACTTTAAAATCTTAAAAAAACCACCCTTTTAATTTCTTTTTTAAACTTAAGAATAAGTTTGATAAACACAAAAGACCTCAAATAGATCAACAGGTTAAGAAGTGTAAAAAACAACAACAAAAAATCCCAAATCATGAAGAAGATTCATCAATGGGTATTGTCACTGAAGTGATCAAAGAACTAAAAATTTCTTCAGTTATGACCTTACTTTTGGTCAAAAATCCCATGGGGACATTTGGTGAGCATTTCAAGTTTTTTAAGATTCTTAGGAGGGATGGAGTTTTCAAAGCATAATGCAACTTTTAGATTAAATTCTGCAAATTTGATTTCTTAACCTAGAAAACAAAAAACAAAACCACAACCAGCAAACATCCCGTAGTCCCCAGGTATTGTGCTCCCTACCTTCTACAGCAGCGGACAGCGGAGAGTCAGTACCTGACTCGGGGGCACCTGCTGTTGTAGGCTTGCTGGCCTGCAAAGAAGGCCACTCCTGGTTTTCCCTGTGACACACAGAAGACACTTGTCTTTTCCTGGTCAATCTGTACTTGTGCAGGGTGTGTAATCCTTCAGTCCTTTCTCACAGGAAGCTGGTTTCCTCCACGGGCTCCCAGGTTCTTCCTTCCAAGGAAATGTCAGGGTAGTGGGACCTGGAAGCTCCATTTTCCACCGTAGCAGTTGGTCTGGGATAGCCACAGCCTGGCTGGCTGGGCCGGTCTGCTGGCTTGGGAATAAAATGATGCCAGGGGCCTCCCCAGTAGAGAAGCTCAACAATGCAGGTATGTGTCCTCAACTTATCTAGACATTCAGATTCTAAGGATACTGGTAAGAAGAGTATATGCTGTAAAAATTAAGATGAAAAATACCCAAATATAAAATAACATTATATTGGCTAATTTCAGATCTGGAAGCTCCATTTCTGCTTTAGCCATAGCCTCCTTTCTATTAGTCTATGTGATGGACAAGATGTGGCTACTAGTTCAGCCCCTCCATATTAGCTCCGCTAATTCTAAATGAATGGCACAGATATTAATACGAAGGACACTGTTATTTTAAGTCTGTTAGTTGTGGAAGAGATGTGCGTTAATGCAATTGGTGCTAAATTCAGGGCAGTCCAATTTTTCCCAATAAGGTTTCACTTTTCTCAGTCTGGGGACTAACCTTGGGGAGGAGCCAGCCTCTCCTGAAATCCCTCCTTCTGTTTCCTTATGTAGCCAACATGATCTGATTAATTCTCAATCAGATGAGCAAAACCCACTTGAAGAAAGATGAGAATCTTTGCCACATCCTTGCGGTCACAGTAATATACTGTACGAGTGCACATGATCAGTAATTTAGGGACTGTGCCCTGGAATGAGGCCTGGTCTTGAGTCTCATATAAAAACAGACCACTGTTAGGCATGAGGGCTGCCCCCCTCTTTGCTCCTAGGGTCCACTAGGATTTGTGCTATGGTAGGAAAGATGACATAGAAAATGACAACAAAAAAAAAAGGCACGAAATATTCAAAACGTGGGAGGAGTCTACCAGGTCACCCAGTCACAAATAATCCTTGTTTTTGCTCTGTTTAAGAGTCATCATCATGCAAAGGTGCCTAAAAACAAGACTGGCCAAACTCCAAGCCTGGCCTTGATTGTAGCAGTAATGGATGGGCAAGCCCATCATCACACCAGTGTGATTTCCACGTCTTCAATCTTCTCTGCTGGCCTTCGGTGATTCTGCATAGGTGGAGGGGGAGCTGCCCGGACCTGAGCAGGAAACAGTTAGGTAGATTGTCAGTCAGTTCCTGACTCAGTATCTGAAGCATCCCCAAAACCTAATCACTCATCTGTCCAAGGACGTGGGCACCCTAGGGGTCTCAGAAATGTTGTGAGCACATGCTTTCAACCTAGTCTTCGCTATTTCCTACACTGAGAAGCAGTTGTTCTCAGTGAAATATCAAGCCCACAAATCAGCCTCTTGTCTAGGCTAAAAACCTCATGGGCGGCACAAGAGTCGCATGACTAAGATCGTAGCACATCCTCCAAAGCAAAGGTCTGGTTGGAAGCAAGGGAGAGCAATGCTTAGAGAAATGAAACATTTCAGCATATCTTGGGAAGAGAGTTACAAAAGGTAAGGCTAGAAAGGTAGGCTGGGGTTAAGTCGTGAAGGGCCTTGTTAAACCATGTTTAAACATCTGCTTTAAGAAGAAAAAAATCTGTGCTTTATTCTGTAGGCAAAAGAGGAGTTTCTGATGGATTTTAAGCAATATCAGATCTGTGAAAAGATGACTCAGGTAACAATTAGAGAAAAGATCAGAGGCAAGCAAGAGTCCAGGTAAGAAGGCAACTTAGGAGACTTTTGTAGTCCTCTGAATGAGAGTTGACAATAGCCCAAACAAGGGTACTGGCAGTAGGGGAAGTAGAGAAGTGTAAAGATTTGCGAGCTGTCTGCAAGGTATATCTGGCAGGATTTGGGAATGACTGTGGGAGGCAGGGGTGGGAGGTATTAAGAATGATGCCAGAACACCAGTAGGATGGGGGTTCCATTTACCAAGATAGGCAATATGGAAAAAGGAACATGTCTGGGAGGGAACACAACTCATTTTTGCTGAGTTTTGGGGATCTGGGATATATAAACAGAGACATCCACAAATCTGAAGCTCAGTGAAGGGATCGGATTGGCAATTACAAATCTGAAACTTGCTGGTATATAAATGGTTATCATAGCTGTGGAAGTAGATGAGGTCATTTGGTAAGAGTGCTTTCAACAACTTCAAGAGAAGCAGCCCAGGGACAGAACAATGAGAAGTATCAGCAGAGGCAGGTGGAGGCAAGGCTGCAAAGGTCCACAGAAAGGTAGGACCAGAGAGGAAGAAAGCAAACGAGGCAAATGTGGTAGAGAAGCACATCAGTCCACTGCTCTCTGTTCCTACTCTTACCCACCAGTCCATGCTGCCACCACCTCTTTCTTCGATGCTGCCCCAGTCTCCTAATTGCTCTCTAGGTCCTTTCTGCCAGCCTCCATCCATCCTCCACTTAGCTGCCATAGCGATGCTATAAAAATGCACCAGCCACAACACTGTCCAGCTTACCACTTTACAATGGCTTCCTATCTCATTTGGGATAAAGACTCAAGTCCTTAAGAAGGCACTCAATACATATTTGCTGAATGAATGAAGCCAAAGGAAGCCAGTGGTAAAGGAATGGTATCAAAAGCTAATGGGGTCAAGGAAAACAAAATTGCAAAGTATCCAACTGGATTACCAATGTGCAAGTCATGATCTTGGAGTACAGTGGTGGGTGGAATGCAGATGGCAGTAGAGTGAAGGGTGAAGACAGAGGTAACTTTGCTATAATATATTCACCCGGAGAATAAACGCTCTTTAAGGCCATGAAGTTAGCTTATTATTTCATCTCAGTATTCCTCAAAGAGGCAAACAGAGGCCTGGAAAATTAAATGTTTACTGAAAAAAGTGTTTCACAATTAGCCCACTTTAATGCTCATAAAGCTTGTTCTAATCTAAATACACTTTCATAGCCATCATCTTGCAATCTCACTGTGGCTCAGTGAAAAAAGTTCTAGTGTAGATTAAATGTTCCAAGATGAGTTGATTTCTATGGCCTTCCTTTTCAATAGCTCTTTTTACCTTCCCAAACCCAGTTCATCCTTGTTTGGCAGAGTCAGTGACAATATAGGGGCCACGGGGAAACATTAATTCCTTCCTTTCAATTTGGAAGAATTATGCATTCTATAATCCTGCAAGATAAGAGACTTACAGGTCGCAGTTTGCCATGTGAGGTCTCAGGCGTATGCCTTGATGCCTGAGAGAATCCTGGTGACTCAGCATGAAGGCTGTTTTCTACGGGAGAAAACCAAAGCAGCTCATTTTACTTGAGTTGTTGAATAAAAATGCTGATGCAAGGCTGGCATGGTGGCTCGAGCTTATAATCCCAGCACTTTGGGATACTGAGGCAGGAGGATTACTTGAGGCCAGGAGTTCAAGGCTGCAGTGAGCTATGATCCTGCCACTGCACTCCAGGCTGGGTGACAGAATAATACCCTTTCTCCACAAAAAATACAAAAATTAGCTGTGTGTGGTAGTGCATGCCTGTACTCCTAGCTACTAGGGAGGCTGAGGCAGAGGATCACTTGAGCCTAGGAGTTAGTTATCACTTGAGCCACTTGGTTAAGCTGTGAGCCTACTGAACTCCAGCCTGGGTGTCCAGCCTGAACTCATGCCACTGAACTCCAGCCTGGGTGTCCAGCCTGGGTGACAGAGTGAGACTCTGTCTCCAAAAAAAGAAAAAAAAGCAAATGCAGTTTTGTTTGCCCTTCAGGCGAATATGCAGATTTCTGAAGTGAAAATGCATTTAGATCCATGCCCAGGAGAACCCTTACCGTTTGCTGAAGGAGACCGGGGAAAGTACAGGGAGCTCCTCTTATCTGGGCTGGGGTAGGGGCTGCTGGGAGGCTGGTCATACAACGGCAGTGGAGGCAGGGAGGCGTGTGGCTTGGGGGAAGGAGAGATCTGCAGCAAAGGGAAGTGAGGTTACCTGGTGCTTCTGCCCAGGAAGGACAGTCTGGCTGCTGCTTTGACTGCTCTGTACACATCCCTTTTCTCTGAAGCTAAGCTGACTACTGAAACTTGTCAACCTCATTAGAAGCAACTGAGCATTAAATAACCACCTCAAGCCCCAATTTTGCATTGCACTTCACTTTTTCCTCTTACAGATCTCATCACATTACTGATTTTAGTTTGTCTTAAACAGTTATCAAGTGATGCCACTCTCTAGGGTTCTATTGAAAATGTACCAAATTAGTCAATTCAGTAAACTTAGCAAAGAACACCAGCAACAAAAGGAACAAACTGGATTTTTTGGGGTGAAGATAAAATACCTTGATGAATTTCTGACTTCCCCAGGTTTTGTGCATGTTAGGCTAAGGGTCACAATCACCATGCAAACAAAATTGGCAAACATGTTCCTTCTTCCTCTACCTGTCTGGCCCGCAATGATAGATCCCTGAGGGGACAAACTGAACTCTGACTGAATTAGAGGTTCCTTTAAAGGCTGTTTCCCTGTGATAAACTAAGTCTAGGATCACTTGAGTGGGGATTGGGGGCTCTGGCAGGCTCATTAGTTCTCTGAAATAGATTGGCAGGACCTGGACTAGGCAAGGAGGCTCTGACAGTGAGGGAGAGAGCGAGCCAGCTAAGAGTTTTACTACGTAAATTAACCACAGAGCAATACCTTCCCTCTTCGGTTTGTTTTTCTCCACCTAAATGATCTTTGATATGTCACATATAATTTGGCATTTTGGTTAACCGATTCAGGGAAGAGAATGTGGGAAGATGGAGGTGTGGGAGGATGGCCATATTCCACAAGGGACTGACTGAGAAGTCTCTGGTTTCCCAAATTCAGTTGTGCAGACACTGGCAACCAAGGACCGGTGAGGGTAAGGCAGAGACTGCAGCCCACTTTTGTGTGAATTCACAGACCCCTTGGGAGCAATTTTCTTTAAACATCTTTTAATTCAACCAGCTCCCCTCTTAGGTACCTGAATCTCTCTCATCCATGGAGTGTCACCATTTTCTGAGGCTGAAAGTTCTTCCACTAGCACGGATGGGAAAACTCCAATACGCCCATTGAATTCCCCTTCCCAGAAGCCATCGTCGTCTTGGTTTTCTTTGTTCAAGATACGGATTATTGCTCCCTCAGGAAAAGATAACTCATCATCTGTCTGGCCCTCATAATCATAAAGTGCTTTCACAAAACAGACTAGGGAGCAAGAGAAAAACAAATCTGGTAAGATAATTAACAGCCGGTTGCTTCTGCAACCACCCCTATGCTCACATGACAACTAAAACAGCATCATACAGAATAGGATTAAAGTTGTAATTTTTTTACTCACGGATGATTAATTTTAGGGTTCTACTGTGCAGGACAAATGTGACCATATAAAGAAGAGCATATTATAGGACAGGGGGAAAGTTGTGCTTTTTATCCTAGTGAAGGCTTACTCCAGGGCAATACAGTTTAGGTCAAATGTGACCAAATAAAGAGTGCCTTGTTTCAGTCTTTACCACTGGCATCTCCGTTGAGGCTGCCTGAAACGAGTTCTGCTTCCGTGGAATTGCTGGACGTGTGTGACCGACTGTCCAAAGTGGCCAGGGACTGCAGCATGCTCAGGAGGCTGTTTGAGGTGGGAAACTGTAGGTACTTTTCTGGCACATAACCCACTTGGCCAACTTTATTTCGAGCCTGGGTAAAAGACATGTGACAAAACAAGTTTACACACACACAATTTAGACAGGGTACAACAAAGACCAAAACGAACTCCTAAAAATGTCACAAGAAGGGGCGATATGAGCAAAGGAATATACCTTTACCCAGTCTTCCATATCTCCATCTTCAATCACTTCTAACACCTCATGTTCCTCAATGGTCAACTCATCTGGTTGAGAAGCCTGCAATGTAGGATGGTCATGGACAAAATTAAAAAGGTTAGATAAGGAGCAGATGTGGGCTGATCATGACAAAAACTGGGGATCAAAATATTGAAATGATATTGAGAAACATGTTGAACATAAAAATTTAAATGCTGTAAAACTTTCATAATGAGGTGAAGTTTTACTTTAAAAAACTAAACAGAATAAAACCGTAACAAAAACCAAAGAAACTGAATCCTCAAGAGGCAATGAGGTTCAATGAACAGAACATGTGAGCCTGGGCAACACAGCAAGATCCCCATCTCTACCAATAAATAAATAAATAAATAAATAAATAAATAAATAAATAAATAAAATTAGTCAGACATGGTGGAATGTGCCTGTAGTCACAGCTACTCGGGAGGCTGAGGTGGGAGGATCGCTTGAGCCTGGGAGGTTGAGGCTGCAGTGAGCCATGAGCATGCCACTGCACTCCAGCCTGGGCAACAGAGCGAGACCCTGTCTCTAAAAAAACAAACAAACAAAAAAAGAGAGCACTTCCTGGAAGTAGAGGACCTGGGTTCCAACTCCAGCTTCTGTATCAAGTTATTCAACTTGATGCCTCCATTTCTTTGAAATGACAATCCTGCCATTTTCTGGAGGATGTGAGTCAATGTGGGATGAATAAGCACAGAAGTGTGATGATTTGGGAAGCAAAAGCAAAGGAGAAGGCACTGAGTTGGAACTGCTACCAGAGGGCTCCCATGGACAAGCATGCAGTGAAAATGCAAAGAACTATGTACATGAATTTGATGACAGTGGGTGCAGTGCCTAGGATTGATCTGGAAACACTGTAAAGCAGTGGCTAAAAGAAGAAAATTGTAGGAAAGGAAATGATTGAGATCAGTCATGGTTTGGATTTCTTATGTTCCAACTTAACGGTGTGGAGACTGAGCTGATCCACTTGCATGCTACTGCACAAGCTGCTAACCATAATGGTTTTCTTTTTTATCCCTGACAATAGCAGTCCACCAGCATCAGCCACCCACATGTTGCCCTTGAGACTGCCAAATCTGTAAATGCTCTGAGGCTCCACAGAGGGGCTGGAAAGTCCATGTGGCTTTGCTTCCTAACAGCCTTGCCTGTCATGTGTAATAGGCAGGGGCCTGCTGTCTTCTGGCTCTCTAGAAAACAGTCTTAAAAGCTTTTCTCAAGTCCCAAGATGGGTTAGAACCATCACTTAAAACCATAAAGTTTTTAAAATCTCACAATCTCAAAGTGTAAAATTAACTCCAAGTTACACAAAAATAAGGCAAAAAAGGGGGTCATTTTCAAGATCAATTTCCCATTTTATGAACACTAAAACATTTCATCAAAATCCAGATTCTGGATGTTGCCATAGCTCCCTGAGACAGAAAAATTATATTGAGGATGGCTGACCAGTCACAGAATACTCGAAGGCCAGATTTTAAATTAACTCTTATCTCAAAACATAAGGAAAAAACCCCACTCATTTACCCTTGATAGCTTTTCCAATGGAATTCCTTCACTACTCTGAAACTACACTATGCCTTGGATATGCCAGCAAAAGGCACTTTTGTAATAAAAATGTTTTCCATGGCAAGACCTAAAAAGTATCAACACAACCAGACGTTAATGTATGTGATAGCAAACCAGGGAGGTAGTACACTTTCAAATAAACTGCTGCCCTTATAAAAACCTATGGAGAGGCTGAGTGAGGTGGCTCATGCCTGTAATCCCAGCACTTTGGGAGGCCAAGGTGGGTGGATCACTTGAGGCCAGGAGTTTGAGACCGGCCTGGGCAACATGGAAAAACGCTGTCTCTATGAAAAATACAAAAAACTAGGTGGGTGTTGTGGCACGCGCCTGTAATCCCAGCTATTTGGGAGGCTGAGGTGGGAGGATCACTTGAATCAGGGAGGCAGAGGTTGCAGTGAGCCAAGATCACACCACTGCACTCTAGCCTGGGCAACAGAGCAAGACCCTGTCTCAAAAAAAAAAAAAAAAAAAAAAAAAAAAAGCCATGGAGGTCCGTGCAAGTTTTTCAACACTGCAGCACTAGTTGTCCAATGTAAGCAGACACTAGCTTGATCATCCCATCCTAAAGCAGTGATGACCAATTCTTCCACCTAACAAGGTGGAAGTTCTTTGTGTGGCAATCACGACCCTGCAGTTTGGTCCCTGTGGGCCAAAGTGGGCCTCTAGACACTTTGGCCCCTGCACACTATTCCTATTCTCTGAGCATATCATGTTCTTCCTTACCTCTGTGCTTTTATCAAGTGTTCTTCCATCCAGCAGGCTCTGTTCCCTCTTTCCTATCTGATGAGCAGACTCAGATTACTGTGGGTTTAAGTCCGGCTTCAGTATGTTTTTATGGGCAAGTGACTGTAAGATACCTTTGAACTTCAGTTTTCTTTTTTTCTATTAGAATATAAGCTCCATGAGGGCAGAGATTTTTGTCTATTTTGATCAATGCTATATCCCAGAGCCTAGAAAAGCCCACAGCACTGATACACGGAAAGTGCTCAAGCACTGTTTGTTGAATGAATGGGGTGCTTGATAATATCTTCCTCATAGGGTTACTGAAGGGATTACAAATAAATAGATAGATAGATAGTAGTTATGATTACTTTGGATTTGAGACTGAGCGCATATGTTTTCCCAGACTACTCATGATGAGTAAGCTGCTCCTCCTTTTGTTCTTTTTTTTTTTTTTTTTGAGACAGAGTCTCACAGTTTGCCCAGGCTGGAGTGCAGTGGTGCCATCTCGGCTCACTGCAACCTCCTCCTGGGTTCAAGCAATTCTCCTGCCTCAGCCTCCCAAGTAGCTGGGAATACAGGTGAATGCTACCATGCCTGGCTAATTTTTTGTATTTTTAGTAGAGATGGGGTTTCACCGTGTTGGTCAGGCTGGTCTCGAACTCCTGACCTTGCGATCCGCCCACCCTGGCCTCCCAAAGTGCTGGGATTACAGGCATGAGCCACTGCGCCTGGCTCTCCTTTTGTTCTTAAAAGGCTCTGAGCGTCCCCATAACACTGACTACCATGATGCTCTAATGAATTTGTCTTTGTGAGCGTCCTACTAGAAACAATTAGACAGGGACTATATTTCTTCTCACTTACCCCAACTAAAGACAGTGAGCAGTAAATAGTTATTAAATACACACATACTCTCATACTGTCTCCTTAAGTCCTAGTATCCGGTGACAACCAGAGCTCTGTTTCTACTAGTATCTCTCCAAATTTCCTGTATTTCTTTTAAAACAATGTTTTTCCTGATCATATCATACATGTTCATTGTAGAAAAGCTGGAAAATATGTATAATTGAGATCTTACGGTACATACAATTTGGTATCCTACCTTTTAATTTATTATTAGGACATAAGGGTATGGGCAGCAAGCCACCCAGGTGCCGAGGCAAGAGATCGAGGGCACGAGCTGTTCCAGTATAATAAAATATATAAAATAAGAATAGTTATACTAGATATAGATAATAGATATGATTATATATGAATATCATTAATCATTAGTTTGTAGCAATTACTCTTTACTCCAATATTATAATAATCCTTGCTCTACAATTATAACCTAGGAAAAAGCAGGCCATGCAGAGATAGGAGCTGAGGGGACATAGTGAGAAGTGACCAGAAGACAAGAGTGCGAACCTTCTGTCAAGCCCGGACAGGGCCACCAGAGGGCTCCTTGGTCTAGCGGTAATGCCGGCGTCTGGGAAGATGCCCGTTGCCAAGTGGACCGTGGTCTAGCGGTAGCGTCAGTGTCAAGGAAAAACACCCGCTACTTAGCAGACCAGGAAAGGGAGTCTCCCTTTGCCCAGAGGAGTTCAGAGAAGACTTTACTCCTCCACCTCTTGTGGCGGGCCTGACATCAGTCAGGCCCGTCCGCAGTTATCCGGAGGCCTACCCGTCTCCCTGTGATGCTGTGCTTCAGTGGTCATGCTCCTAGTCTGCCTTCATGTTCCATCCTGTACACCTGGCTCTGCCTTTTAGATAACAGTAGCAAATTAGTGAAAGTACTGAAAGTCTCTGATATGCAGAAATAATGGCTTAAGCTGTCTCTCTCTCCTCTCTTTCTCTCTGCCTCAGCTGCCAGGCAGGGAAGGGCCCCCTGTCCAGTGGACATGTGACCTACGTGACCTATCACTGGAGGTGGCTCACACTCCTTACCCTGCCCCTTTGTCTTGTATCCAATAAATATCAGCACAGTCTGGCATTCGGGGCCACTACCAGTCTCCGTGTCTTGGTGGTAGTGGTCCCCCAGGCCCAGCTGTTTTTTCTTTTATCTCTTTGTCTTGTGTCTTTATTCCTACAGTCTCTCGTCTCCACACATGGGGAGAAAAACCCACCGACCCTGTGGGGCTGGACCCTACAAAGGGTTTCTTCTTATATAGAAAAACTCTAATGTAAATTTCAATAATCTTTATAATATGATACGTTATGGCTGTAGTATATGAATGTCTAGTTTAATTATTCTCATTGAACTGCCAATTTTAATTTTTTTTTTAATTTATTTTTTAGAGGCAGGGTCTCACTCTGTCACCCAGGCTGGAGTGCAGTGGTATAATCATGGCTCACTGCAGCCTCGATCTCCTGGGCTCCAGTGATCCTCCTGTCTCAGCCTCCCAAATAGCTAGGACTATAGGCATGTGCCACCATGCCTAGCTAATTTTAATTTTTTTTTGTAGAGACCAGGTTTTGCTTTGTTGCCCAGGCTTGTCTCGAACTCCTGGCTTCAAGTGATCTTCCCACTTTTGTCCCACAAAGTGTTGGGATTACAGGCATGAGCCATTGCGTCTAGTCATGAGCTCCATTATCCTCACTGATGTCTCTAACAGAATGACGGCAAGAGAAGGATTCATTTGTTCATGCCTTCCTTCTATCATTCAAGTATTCATTCCACAAATATTTACTAATGACCTACTACATGCTGGGCATTGTCCTAGGGGCTGAAGACACACAGACAAGGTAAACATACAGAGACGAAACTTCTCCCTTCATGGGCCTTTAGTGGGGAGTCAGACTAAGAAACACGAAAACTAAGATTAAGTTTGGCTGGACAGAAGTGCCATATATTACAAAGCAGTACTATATGAAAGGACATTTTTGTGTCAAAAATGTTTCTATATTATGATTTCTTTTTTTTTTTTTTTTTTTTTTTTTTGAGACGGAGTCTTGCTCTGTCACCCTGGCTGGAGTGCAGTGGCCGGATCTCAGCTCACTGCAAGCTCCGCCTCCCGGGTTTACGCCGTTCTCCTGCCTCAGCCTCCCGAGTAGCTGGGACTACAGGCGCCCGCCACCTCGCCCGGCTAGTTTTTTTGTATTTTTTAGTAGAGACGGGGTTTCACCGTGTTAGCCGGGATCGTCTCTCGATCTCCTGGCCTCGTGATCCGCCCGTCTCGGCCTCCCAAAGTGCTGGGATTACAGGCTTGAGCCACCGTGCCCGGCCATGATTTATTTCTTTAGGATGGATGCTAATAGGGTCAAAAGTTGTGAACATTCTTAAGGCTTTGACTCTAACGTTTATTTATTTATTTTTTTCTGTCACCCAAGCTGGAGTGCAATGGTGCCATCTCGGCTCACTGCAACCTCCTCCTCCTGGGTTCAAGTGATTCTCCTGCCTCAGCCTCCCTAGTAGCTGAATTACAGGCGCCCGTCACCACGGCCAGCTAAGTTTTGTATTTTTAGTAGAGACGGGGTTTCACCATGTTGGTCAGGCCAGTCTCGAACTCCTAACCTCAGTGATCCACCTGCCTCATTTTCCCAAAGTGTTGGGATTACAGGCGTGAGCCACTGTGCCTGGCCAACTCTAACCAACTCTAAGCTATATAACCATTAAATATAGCTTTCTTTGTTCTCACCAGATTATTAGAGGCCTCCTTTTTGGTCTGGACTACAATAATTATGATTAGGCTTAAAGTCAGTCCTTCTGTATCCTAATCTGTCCCCTAGAATATCTATACCATGACCAGGTTACCTTCTTAAAAATCCAATCGGATTTCAGGCCATCTAAGGATTTTCCTAGCCAAGATAAAAAACCAAACCTCTAAGTCTGGTATACATGGTCCTTTACTATCTGACAATAAACACCTTTATGCACAGCCCCTCTGTTCTCCTGCAGATGCTTCTACACCATCGAATTTAACATTTCCTGAACACCCCACACTCTCATCACACTCTACCTCTATACCTGCTGTTCTCTTTGCTTAGAAGGCCCTTTCCTCTCCCTACCTTCTCACTGCATCTAGAAAGGTCTTAAATCATGACCTAATTTAAATGCCACCTCATCTGTAAAATTTTCCCCAACGATCACAGTAGAATTAGTGGCTCTACCTTTACTATAAATCTTTTCACACTTGTTCTATTTTCCATTTTAATATTTATCCCTTTGTAGATTGTCCATTCCTAGAGGGGAGAGATAATGTCATATTCATTCTGGCATCCCCCCAGTGTATCACACATTGGGTACTCTATATGTTTATTCAATGATTAACTGACTAAATAGATGTTCATAGTCTATTTAACCCAGGGATGTGCCTGGGATATGCCAACAGCGGGAATGTTGAATGAATGTGAACTGTTTAAAATCACTCGGACACTTAGGAATCTCTCTATTTAATAAAGGACCTTAAATTTTAGTTCTGGGACGTTCAAGTAAACATAATGGAGGTGGTATCAGGAAACAATTCCAACGCTAGTTTTATAATACCCTGTAATACCTTTCCAAGTATCTGAGAAGATGATTTTAAATTTTCAAAAGATTATCAAAACGATTTACATTGGAAAAAAAATGCTAACACTTTCAATGAACAGGAAGTATTATGAATTTAAATATAAAATGAAAGGATGTTAAACTCAAAACAAGTCTGGGAATCACTGATATTGAGGAGTAAACACTGCCACCTTTTGGCTACACAGGGATGTGGCGGTGGGAGTGCATCTGGTGCATGACAGGTGGATTATCTCTCCAGGACCTTCCCTTCTGATAGCCTTCTGCATTGCCCCTTCTCATACATGCCTCCGCCAGAACAGGGGCAAGAGAAGATTCATGTATTCACGCCTCCCTTCCAACATTCATGTATTCATCCCACAATTATTTACTGATGACCCACTATGGCTGGCCATCGTCCTTGGGGCTGAAGACACACAGACAAGGTACACATACACAGACAAAATTTCTGCCTTCATGGACCTTTAGTGGAGAGTCAAAGAAATATGAAAATAAATAAGATTAAGTTTTGCTTGGCAGAAGTGCTATGTAATAAGTAAAAGAGGCAATGGGATAACAAGTAGTGACTGAGGAGTTGGTTATTTATTTAGGTGGTTATGGGTGACCTTAAGGAGGAACTATTTGAGCTGAGCTTCGGTGAGGAGCAGGGGGCAACCAACTGAGATCTGGGGGAAAAAAAGAGTTCTAGGCAGACGGAGTAGCAAATGAAAGACGTCAAGTCAGAGCCTAAACTCATCACCATTCTGCTATGTTGCCCCAATATTAACCTAATAACAATTTTATGCTAAGTACAGCTTGAGAGACTGGATGGATACAGTCATGTGTATCTTCAGAGTTAATCAGAATTAAATAACAGTATGTTGGAGAAAAACAAACCTTGTAGGAATAAACAACTTTGCAGGTGAGTGGATAATTTCTTAAGGTGCCAGAAGGGCTGGAACTGCTGTCATCAAAAACATCCATGTTATCTTCAAACTCTTCTCCTTCTTCTCTTTCGGTATCTGCATTAAGCTAAGAAAAATCAGAAACCATTGGCTAGTTTCCTTACTTCAAGAAAATGGTTGAAAGCCAGAAAAACACTTAAAACTTGATTGTTTCAAAATGTTAATTTGCCTTTTAACTCCGCATAGAAATGACTATCTTTCGCACTTACATTTTTCATGTTATGAAAGAAGAGAGTTTTTTTTTTTTTTTTTTGAGATGGGAGTTTTGCTCTTGTCACCCGGGCTGGAGTACAGTGGCTTGATCTTGGCTCACTGTAACTTCTGCCTCCCAGGTTCAAGCAATGCTCATGCCTCAATCTCCCAAACAGCTGGGATTACAGGCACCCACCACCACACCTGGCTAATTGTTTTGTATTTTTAGTAGAGATGGGGTTTCACCATGTTGGCCAGGCTGGTCTTGAACTCCTGGCCTCCAGTGATCCACCCACCTCCCAAAGTACTGGTATTACTATAGGTGTGAGCCACCGCACCAGGTCTAGGACAGAGATTTAAAAAAAAATTTATTTTTTTTGAGACAGAGTCTTGCTCTGTTGTGTAGGCTGGAGTGCAGTGGCACGATCTCGGCTCACTGCAAGCTCCGCCTCCTCAGCCTCCCAAGTAGCTGGGACTACAGGTGCCCGCCACCACACCCGGCGAATTTTTTGTATTTTTAGTAGAGACGGGGTTTCACTGTGTTAGCCACGATGGTCTTGATCTCCTGACCTCATGATCTGTCCACCTCGGCCTCCCAAAGTGCTGGGATTACAGGTGTGAGCCACCGCGCCCGGCCAGGACAGAGACTTTTTTTAAATCAAGAAGTAAGTTTCTGTCAAATACATAGGAAATATTTATCAGTATCCTTTCACTTTTCACTGTTAAGTACTGACTGACAAAGGCCTCTGAATTTTAACTGATCCTGTTATCAAACATTAAAAAGGTTTCAGGCCAGGTGTGGTGGCTCACGCATGTAATCCAAGTACTTTGGGAGGTGAAGGTAGGTGGATCACTTGAGGTCAGGAGTTTGAGACCAGCCTGGCCAACATGGTGAAACCTAACCCCATATCTACTAAAAATATAGAGAAAAAAATATATAGCCAAGCATGGTGGTGCATGCCTGAAGTCCCAGCTACTGGGAAGGCTGACTCAGGAGAATTGCTTGAACCCACGAGGTGGAGGCTAAGTGAGCCAAGATTGCACGACTGCACTACAACTGGGGCGACACAGTGTGACTCTGCCTCAAAAAAAAAAAAAAGAACAAAACTAAACAAACCACTTGATCTAGCAATTCCACTTTTATGAATACATCATGAGGAAATAAAAGCACCAGGATGTAAGACTATTGTTTACTGCAGCACTGCCTGTAGTGACAAACGCCTGGATACAATCGATATATCCATCAACAGGGGAATGTTTGAATGCACTCTGATGTATCCATATTATAGATTAATAACACTCATTAAAAATAAAGTTCGCCAGCCGGGTGTCATGGCTCATGCCTGTAATCCCAGCACTTTGGGAGGCTGAGGTGGGCGGATCATGAGGTCAGGAGATCGAGACCATCCTGGCTAACACGGTGAAACTCCATCTCTATTAAAAAAATACAAAAAATTAGCTGGGTGTGGTGGCATGCGCCTGTAGTCTCAGCTACTTGGGAGGCTGAGGCAGGAGAATTGCTTGAACCCGGGAGGCGGAGCTTGCAGTGAGCCGAGATGGCGCCGCTGCACTCCAGCCTGGTGACAGAGCAAGACTCTGAATCAAAACAAAACAAAAAACAAAACAAAAAACAAGAAAAAAAAAATAAAGTTCGCCAAGTATGTGAAAAAACACTCAATATCATTTAGAGAAATGCAAATCAAAATCACAATGAGATACCATTTCACATCAATCAGAGTGGCTTTTTTTTTTTTTTTGAGATAGGGTCTTGTTCTGTTACCCAGGCTGGAGTGCAGTGAAACAATCACAGTTCATTGCAGTGTTGACCTCCTGGGCTCAAGCAATCTTCCTGCTCCAGCCTCCTGAATAGATGGGACTATAGGGGTGCACCACCATGCCTGGCTAATTTTTGTTTTTGTTTTGGTAGATAAGGGGTTTCATCATGTTGCTTAGGCTGGTCTTGAACTCCTGGGTTCAAGTGATCCCCCCGCCTTGGCCTCCCAAAGTGCTATCATTATAGCAGTGAGCCATCATGCCTAGCTGAGAATGGCTATTATTTAAAAAGTCAAAAAATAACAGATGCTGGTGAGGTTATGGAAAAAAGGAACACTTACACACTGCTGGTGGGAGTGTAATTAGTTCAGCCACTGTGGAAAGCAGTGTGGCGATTCCTCAAAGAGCTAAAAACAGAACTACCATTCAACCCAGCAATCCCATTACTGGGCATATACCCAAAGGTATATAAATCATTCTACTATAAAGACGCATAGGCAGGAGTGGTGGCTCATGCCTGTAATCCCAGCACTTTGGGAGGCTAAAGTGGGTGGTGCCAAAATGGTGAAACCCTGTCTCTACTAAAAATACAAAAATTAACCAGGCCTGGTGGTGTGTGCCTGTAATCCCAGCTATTCAGGAGGCTGAGGCACGAGAATTGCTTGAACCTGTGAGGCGAAGGTTGCAGTGAGTCAAGATTGTGCCAGTGCACTGCAGCCTGGGCAACAGAGCAAGACTGTCTTAAAAAAAAAAAAAAAAAAAAAAAAGACACATGCACACATGCACACATGCACGTGTATATTCATTGAAGCACTATTTATACTAGCAAACACATGGAATCAACCTAAATACTCATCAATGACAAGTTGAATAAAGAAAATGTGGTACATATATACCATGAAATACTATGCAGCCACAAAAAAGAATGATGTCTTCTGCAGGAACATGGATGGAACTGGTGGCCATTATCCTTAACAAACTAATACAGGAAGAGAAAACCAAATACTGCATGTTCTTACTAGTAAGTGGGAGCTAAATGATGGGCACTCATGGACACAAAGAGGGGAACAACAGACACTGAGGCCTACTTGAAGGCAGAAGGTGGGAGGAAGGAGAGGATTAGAAAAAATAACTATTTACTAGGCTTAGTACCTGGGTAGTGAAACAATTTGTAAAACAAACCCCCATGACACGAGTTTACCTATGTAACAAACCTGCCCATGTACCCTTGCACTTAAGAGTTTTTTAAAAAATGAGTTCGAGACTAGAAAAACCAGAAATAAACCTTCACGTACATGATTAAATAATTTTCAACAAGGATGCCAAGACCACTCAGTGGAGGAAAGGACAGTTTTTCAACAAATGTTGCTGGAAGAATTGGATACCCATATGCAAAAGAATGAAGTTGAAATCTCACCTTATATAATACACAGAAAAAATTAAATGGATCAAAGACCTAAACCTATGAAACTTTAAAAGAAAACATAGGGTAAACACTTTATGATGGTGGATTTGGCAATTATTTTTTTGGAGACAGAGTCTTGCTCTGTTGCCCAGGCTGGAGTGTAGTGGCGTGATCTTGACTCACTGCAACCTCTGCCTACTGGGTTCAAGCAATTCTCCTGCCTCAGCCTCCCAAGTAGCTGGGACTATAGGCGCACACCGCCACACCCAGCTAGTCTTTTGTATTTTAGTAGAGACGGGGTTTTACAGTGTTGCTCAGGCTGGTCTCGAGCTCCTGAGCTCAGGCAATCCCCACCCCCGACCTCAATGATTTTTTTAAATATGATGCCAAAAACATAGGCAACAAAAGAAAAAAACAGATACATTGAACCTTATCAAAATAAAAAATATGTATGCATCAAAGAACAATAGAGTGAAAAGGCAACCCACAGAATGGGATAAGGTATTTGCAAGTCATATATCTTAAAAGGGATTAATATCCAGAATATATAAAGAATCCCTAAAACTGACCACCAAAAACAAATAATCCAATTAAAAATGGGCAAAAGGTTTGAAGAGATATCTTTCCAAAGAAGATATATAAATAGCCAATAACCACATGAAAATAGCTCAACATCACTAATGATTAGGGAAATGCAAATCAAAACCACAATGAGATACCATTTCATACCCATTAGGATGCTATCTCATACACACACACACACACACACACACACACACACACACACACACAGAGAAAATAAGTGTTGACAAGGATGTGGAAAAACTGGAACCTTTATATACTGCTGGTGGGGATGTAAAATGGTACAGCTGCTATGGAAAAACAGTAACATGTTTCTTCAATAAATTAAACACAGAATTACCACATAATTCAGCAATGCCATTTTGGGTATATACCCAAAAGAACAGAAAGCACAGACCTGAACAGATATTTGTAAACCAATGTTCACAGCCACATTATTCACAAAAGGTAGAAGCAACTCAAGTGTCCATTGAGAGATGAATGGATAAGTAAAATGTAGGTATATATCACAAACCAAATAAAAATGTGGCATATATACATACAATGGAATATTATTGTCTGTCTGTCTATCTATCTATCTGGTTAGCGACAGGGTCTCACTCTGCTGCCCAAGCTGGAGTGCAATGGTGCGATCATAGCTCATTGCAGCTTTGAACTCCTGGATGCAAGGGATCCTCCTACTTCAGCCCCCCAAGTAGCTGGGACTACAGGCACATGCCACCATGCCCAGTTTATTCAGTCTTAAAAAGGAGGGAAATTTTGACACATGCTACACAGAACATGGGTGATCTTTGAGGCCATTATGCTAAGTGGAATAAGCCAGTCACAAAAAGATAAAATACTCTGATTTCATTTATATGAGGTTCCTAGAGTAGTCAAATTCATAGAGACAGAAAGCAGAATGGTGATTGTCAGAGGCTGCATGATGGGGAGTTATTGCTTAATGGGCAGAGAGTTTTACTTTAGATAGATGAAAAGAATCCTGGAGATGGGCCAGGCGGGGTGGCTCATGCCTATAATCCCAGCACTTTGGGAGGCTGAGGCAGGCAGATCATGTACGGTCAGGAGTTCGAGACCAGCCTGGTCAACATGGTGAAACCCTATCTCTCCTAAAAATACAAAAATTAGGCCAGGCACGGTGGCTCACACCTGTAATCCCCGCACTTTGGTAGCCCGAGGCAGGCAGTCCACCTGAGGTCGGGAGTTCGAGACCAGTCTAACCAACATGGAGAAACCCCATCTCTACTAAAAATACAAAATTAGCCTGGCGTGGTGGCGCATGCCTATAATCCCAGCTACTCGGGAGGCTGAGGCAGGAGAATCGCTTGAACCTGGGAGGCGGAGGTTGCGGTGAGCTGAGATCGTGCCATTGCACTCCATCTTGCCTGGGCAACAAGAGCGAAACTCTGTCTCAAAAAAAAAAAAAAAAAAAAAAAAAAAGACCAAAATTTGCTGGGGGTGGTGGCAGGTGCCTATAATCCCAGCTGCTCAGGAGGCTGAGGCAGGAGAATCACCTGAACCCAGGAGGTGGAGGTTGCAGTGAGCCAAGATCATGCCACTTTCACTGTACTCCAGCCTGGGTGACAGGGTGAGACTCCGTCTCAAAAAAAAAAAAAAGAGTTCTGGAGATGGATGGATGGTGGGGATGGTTCCACAACCATGTGAATGTACTTAATGCCACTAAACTTATACTTAAAATGGTATATTTGTATATTTTACCATACACATGAACAAACATGAAAGGCACACTCCCTTCTGAAATGTAACACAAGGAAAATAATTTTTTAACCCAGTTTCAAGGTATATTACCCATCAGAGCTAAAAGGCATCTATTAATTGAAATGGCATTGAGTGTAAAAAATGAGTTAGATCCATAGGCACTTAGAGCACTGTCCGTGATATATTGAATATAAATAATATTTATATCAGCATACATATCTGACAGGGGAAGGCAGAATGAGAAGAATAAAGACTGGAAAATTGAGGAAATGACTGACTTACTTTTTATATACATCTATACTCTTTGAATTATTAGAATACATGTTTTACTTTTTAAATTAAAAACCTAATAAGAGACAGACAGCCTCAAATATTTGTTTCTTGCTTGCTGCACACAAGCACTTATTTGGCTGCTTTTTCCCATATTCAAACATACAAAAACACCAATGTTTACACATTTAAGGTTACAAAGAATGGACAGGCAGGATTGGCCTTCATAGAACAGCCATTAAATTAATTAAAGTATCAAATATCTACTGTATGTAGAAAACTATGCTAGCCTCTTTGACGAAGATAGAAAACGAAGGACACAGTGTCTCCTTCCAGTGGTTCACAATCCAGAGTGAAGGATACTAAAAGGAGAGGCCAAGTGCATGGCCCTGGGAATGCGGAAGAGGCCACTGGAGAGGAGTCAGGGAAGACTTCCTGGGATACGATGAGTCTAAAAGTACAGGCTGCCTAGCTGTCAAGTTCTACTTTTTCATGAATTAAAGGGCTTTCTCTTGAGTAACTATCACTAAAGTTTTAAAAGTGACTCTCCTCTTAACCACTGTTTCCCTAATAAAATTCTATAGCACTGTATACATGTATCAAAATGCCCTTCTGTATCCCATAAATATGTATAAATATTATGTCAACTAAAAATAAAGGGAAACAATTCTACAGAATTGTGGAGAGTACCAGAATAAGAAATTATACATTTTTCCTGACATATTTATTGCCACCATTTCAAAGCTGCTGAAATATTCTCATTGATAACTTTATTAAAAATTTTCCACAGCTGAGTGAGGAAATCCTGTGCTATGTCTTACAAATTATTCATCCATCATCAGTCAGGTCGGTGGCAAAACAGTCTCACATCATATTGAGTCTTTTGCCACTCAATAGGAGCAAAATATTCAAAATCACAGACTTATGATTCTATTGTTTTCCAACAGGGCATTGTGCCACATAAAAGAATCATGCTAGAAACTGCCATAAAATTAACTTTGAACATATTATATATACTTAGAAGACATTGCCTTCATATTCTAGGGAAGGTTACAGGCATTTAAAAAAAACAGTGGGTACTACAAAATCAAAACAAAACAAAACACCCATACATTTATAAAAATGTGGGTAGAACAAGTTTTCAAAAATATACATGTACTGTGCTTTGGCACTGGGAATCAATCCAAAACATTTTATCTTGGCAACCTGGTTGATACTAAACATTCCTTTCTTCCTCCTTTATTTGGAGTTGATTTTTGGATTCCCATGGAAGGCAATAAGGTTGCAGTGCCAGCAATAGGGGTCACTGTCATATGCTTCTGTGTTGCTCTAGCTGCTTTCCAAAGCATGTCATCTCAGAATAATTTCTTCCTTTTTCCAATTCCACTCTCTTAACTGAACTGTTACACTGTTTTCTTGACCCAGCATTTCTAAAATCACATGCTTCCTCTGTCTCTTAAGGACTGCTCTCTCATCCCCTTTTCTTTCTGTCCCTTGACAGAACTTCAATCAAAACTATTCTTTCTAGTCATACTAACATTTTTCCTTTCTTAGATGTAAAATGCTTACTCTTTTTTTTTTTTTTTTTTGAGACAGAGTTTCACTCTTGTCACCCAGGCTGGAGTGTAATGGTGTGATCTTGGCTCACTGCAACCTCTGCCTCTCGGGTTCAAATTATCCTCCTGCCTCAGCCTCCCAAGTAGCTAGGACTACAGGTGTGCACCACCACACCCAGCTAATTTTTGTATTTTTTTTTTTTTTTTTTTTTTTTTTTAGTAGAGATGGGGTTTCACTATGTTGGCCAGGCTGGTCTTGAACTCCTGACCTCAGATGATCCACCTGCCTTGGCCTCCCAAAGTGCTTGGATTACAGGTGTGAGCCACCGTGCCTGGCCAAAATGCTTACTCTTATTGCAGAGGCAGGCAAGATGATCTTTTTGAGTTGATTTTGGGAGCCATCTTCTTGTACTTAGCAAAAACACCTCTGAGGGGCTCAGCTTCATGGCACAATCATGAGGTAGAAAGCAGAGTCTTGGGGTCTGGCCAACTTGGGTTTGAATGCTGAATGTGTCACTTGTTGTGTGACCTTGGGCAAATTATTAAACTCCTCAATTTCAGTGACCTTGTCTCTCTAATGAAGACAATTACTTCTTCACAGGATTAGCATAAAGATTAAATGAAGTAAAATATTTAAAATCCTAACACGTGTTTGGTGCACAGGAGGTACTTAATAAAGCATTAGCTTTTGTTTTTACGAGGAAGGGAGAATCCAGATAAAGAATCTGGTAATACCTAACACAGAGGAAGGCAGCTCCTCAATATTTACTAATAGAACCTCTCATCTCCATTGGACAGAGAAGTGATCACAGTGGACATTACTCCAAATACAACATGAGTAAGTTATCAAAGATGATGTTAACCAAAGGAATATAAATCATTCTATTATAAAGACACATATACATGTATGTTCACTGCAGCATTGTTCACGATAGCAAAGACATGAAATCAACCTAAATGCCCATCAATGGTAGACTGGATAAGGAAAATGTGGTACATATACACCATGGAATACTATGCAGCCATAAAAAAGAATGAGATCATGTCCTTTGGAGGGACATGAATGGAGCTGGAGGCCATTATCCTTAGCAAACTAACACAGGAACAGAAGACCAAACACTGCATGTTCTCACTTGAAGTGGAGGCTAAATGATTAGAATATGGACACATAGAGGGGATCAACAGACACTGGGGCCTTTCAGAGGGTGGAGGGTGGAAGGAGGTAGAGGATCAGGAAAAAATAACTAATAGGTATGAGACTTAATACCTGGGTGATGAAATAATCTGTACAACCCCCCCAAAACACAAGTTTACCTATGTAACAAACCTGCAATTATATCCCTGAACTTAAAATAAAAATTAAGAAAAAGATGATGCTAAAAATATCAGGAAAATGGATTTGTGCTTCCAGGCAAGATAGAGTATCAGGGATCAGATTTAACCTCCTGTCAGAAACAACTGAAAAACTGTTCAAAATATATGAAAGAACAGTTTTCAAGACACTGGGCATCACTCATGAAGGACAGTGATCCCTGGGGGATGGGAAACAAACAACTCCCACAATATACTGTATGAAGAACGTTTCTAGGCTATGACATAGGGAGAAGAAACCCAGGCACATGATCGTGATCTCCCTGAACAGAGGAGATGAAACTGGGAATTTAGTAAAGCCAAAGTGGAGACAGCTCAGGATGTGGAATATAGCAGTCTCCCCTTATCCGTGGTTTGGCTTTCCATGGTGCCAGTTACCCAGTCAACCATGATGCAAAAATATTAAGTGGAAAGTTCCAGAAATAAACAAGTCATACGTTTTGAATTGTGTGCCATTCTGAGCAGCTTGATGAAATTTTACAGTGATTCACTCTGTCTCCCCAGATGTGAATCACCCCTTTGTCAAGTATATGCAAGCTATGTAAGCTACTTACCCATTAGTCATTTAGTGGCCATCTCGGTTATCCTGATTGACTGTCACCATACCACGGTGCTTGTGTTCAAGTAGCCCTTATTTTACTTAATACTGGCCCCAAAGCACCAGAGTAGTGCTGCTGGCATATTGTTATAGTATTCTACTTTATTACTAGTTAGTGTTGTTAATTTCTTACTGTGCCTCATTTATAAATTCACTTTATGATAGCTATGTATGTATAGGGAAAAACACAGCATACATAGGGTTCGGTACTATCTGCGATTTCAGGCATGCACTGGAGGTCTTGAAATGTATCCCCCACAGATAAGGGGGGACTGTAATGAAGAAGAGAGAGATGCACAGAATTTAGGAAATCTGTAGAGGGTCCTCCTCAAGGCTTTGGCTGAGTACTGGTCAGTACATATATGTGAAGAAATTACCCAAAGCTAGGGCTAGAAGCACTAAAAAGGATTAGAAAAAATAATCCTCAGAACTCACACAGGTCTGAGAATAACTCCTGCTCCCTCCTAAAAGAGTAAAAACCTCATAAGGCACAGGGCACCCAGTAGAGTATTAAGATTAGTAAGGATACAGAACAGCTGTCCCCAGTCTTTTAGGCACCAGGAACCAGTTTCACGGAAGACAATTTTTCCATGGACCAGACCCTTGGGGCACCATGAGGGAAGGTTTCAGGATGAAACTGTTCCATCTCAGATGAGCAGGTATTAGATTCTCATAAGGAGGGTCCAATCTAGATCCCTCACATGTGAAGTTCACAATAGGGTTTATGCTTCTCTGAGAATCTAATGCTGCTGCTGATCTGACAGGAGGTGGAGCTCCAGCAGTAATGCTCCCTCTGGGGCCACTCACCTCTTGCTATGTGGTTCAGTTTCTAACAGGCCATGGACCGGTAAAAGGTTTGTTCCAGTCTAGAAGACTAGAACAATACTATAACCAACTTGACTTAATTGACATGTATAGAATGTAACCCCTAACAATAGCAAAATATACATTCTTTTTTTTTTTTAAGAACACATGTAACAGTTACCAAGATATACCTTTATACTGGGTCACAAAACAAAGCTCAAAAAGTTTAAAAGGATTCAAGTATGTTATTTGACTACAATGGAAATAAACTAGAAATAAACAAAAAGCTATCTGGAAAAATCTCCAAATATTTGGAATTTCAGTAACACACTTTTAATTACCCATCAGTCAAAAGAAGAAATTAAAACATAAATTAGAGGCCGGGTGCAGTGGCTCACTCCTATAATCCTAGCACTTTGGGAGGCTGAGGTGGGTGAATTGCTAGAGCTCAGGAGTTCAAGACCAGCCTGGGCAACATAGTGTGACCCCATCTCTACTAAAAATACAAAAAATTAGCTGGGCGTGGTGGTGCTGAGAGGCTGAGGCATGAGAAATCACCCGGAAGGAGGAGGTTGCCATCAGCTGAGATTGCGTCACTGCACTCCAGCCTGGGTGACAGAGTAAGACTCTGTTTAAAAAAAAAAAGTAAATTGGAAAATATTTTGAAGTGGATAAAAATGATAACACAACATATCAGAATTTGTGCAATGGACCCTAAAGCAATACTTACAGGGAAATGTTTAGCACTTAATACCAATATTCAAAAAGAAGAAAAGTCTCAAATCAATGACCTCGGTTTCTACCTTACAAATTAGAAAGGAGAAAATTAAATCCAAATTGAACAGAAGAAAGGAAATAATAAAATCCTGAGCAGAAATCAAGAAAATAGAAAAGAGAAAAACAAGAGGGAAAGATCAATAAAATCAAAAGCTGTTTCTTCATAGAGATCCATCTAATTAATAAACCTCTAGCAGAATGATCAGAAGAGAGGAGACACCACCAATATCAGGAATGAGGTGATATCACTACTAATTTTCCAGATAATCAAAGCATAAGGGAATATTATAAACAACTTTGTGCCAATAAATCTGACCACTTAGATGGAATAGACAAATTCCTTAAAAGAGACAACTTACCAAAGTTCACTCAAGAAGAATAACCTTAATAACCCTGTATCTACTAAATAAATGGAGTCTGTTATTTAAAAACTTCCAAAAGAAAACTCCGGGACCAGATAACAGCCCTGGTAAATTCTACCAAACATTTCAGGAAGACAAAATTCCACACAATTCTACACAAGGCTTCCAGAAACTTGAAGAGGAGAGGATACTTTTCAAATCATTTGGAGACAAGCATTATAACAAAATCAGACAAGAATACTACAAGGAAATGAATGGAGATGGAAGCATGCTTATCAGAGTCCTAGCAAACCAGTTCCAATCAATATATAGAAAGGATAGGCTGGGCACGGTAGCTCATGCCTATAATCCTAGCACTTTGGGAGGCCGAGGCGGGTGGATCAACTGAGGTCGGGAGTTCAAGACCAACCTGACCAACATAAAGAAACCCCATCTCTACTAAAAAAAATACAAAATTAGCCAGGCATAGTGGCATATGCCTATAATCTCAGCTACTTGGGAGGCTGAGGCAGAAGAATCGCTTGAACCTGGGAGGCAGATGTTGTGGTGAGCCGAGATAACGCCATTACACTCCAACCTGGGCAATAAGAGCGAAATGCCGTCTCCAAAATAAATAAATAAATAAATAAATAAAGGATAATATATCATTACCCAAGTGGGGTTTACCAGGAATGTGAAGCTGGTTTAATATCTGAAAAATCATCAATACAATTAAATCATATTAGCAGACTAAAAAAGAACCATTTGACAAGATCCAACATCCATTTCTATTAGCAAACAAAATAGAAACAGAAGAAACTTCTTTAACATGATAAAGGGCATCTACAAAAACCCTACTGCTAACTTTATACTTAATGGTGAAAGACTGAATGCATTCTTGCTAAAAGTTCAAGAACAAGGCAAGGATTTCTGCTGACTCTCACCACTTCTGTTCAGCAATTTTATAGTAAGAAGGAAAAAGGAATACAAATAGGAAAAGAATAAGTAAAACTGTCTTTATTTGCAGGTGACATGGTTATATAGAAAATCCCATGGAATTTACAAAAGAGCTATTAGAACTAGTAAGTGTGTTTAGCAAGATTGCAGGACACAAGATCAATATACAACAACCAACTGTATTTTTACAGATTAGCAATGAACAACTGGAAATTGAAATTTAAAAAATCATTTACAATAGCATCAAAATTATGAAATAGGGATACGTCTGACACAGGATGTGAAAGATCTATCTACTGAAAACTTGTACAAAACATTGCTGAGAGAAATTAAAGTCCTAAATAAATGGAGAAGTATATTATGTTCATGGATTGATGGATTGGAAAACTGAATATTGTTAACATGGCAATGTTATCTTCCAGTTGATCTATACAGTCATCATAATCCTAATAAAAATCCTGATAGGCTTTTTGGGGTAGAAAACCAATTTTAAATTCATATGGAAATGCAAAGGACCTAGAATACCCAAAACAACTTTGATAAAGAAGAAAGTTGGAGGACTTACACCACCTGAAGTCATGACTTATTCTAAAATTACAGTAATTAAGACAGTGTAGTACTGGCATCAAGCTCGACAAATAGATCAATGGAACAGAATAAAATGTCAAGAAACAGACCCATACATATATGATTAATTTTTTTTTTTTAAAGAGACGAAGTCTTGCTCTGCTTCCCAGGTTGGAATTCTGTGGCATAATCATAGTTCACTGTAACTTTGAACTTCTGGGTTCAAGATATCTTCTTGCCTTAGCCTCCTGAGTAGCTAAGACTGCCAGAATGTACAACAGTGCCTGGCTAGTTGAAATTTTTTTTTTTTCTTTTTTTAGAGACAGGGTCTACTATGTTGCTCAGGCTGATCTCAAACTCCTGGCCAGAAGAGATCCTCCCACTTAGCCCAATGTGTTGGGAATACAGGCGGGCCTGAAAAACTGATTTTTGACAGTGATGCAAAGGCAATTCAGTGGAGAAAGGACAGTTAAAAAAAAGTTCCAAAAAGGGACAAAGAACTCTGACTTACTCTGTTTACCATAATCAAAGATGAGCTCATGCTGAATTACAGATTTAAATGTAAAACCTAAAACTATAAAACTTCTAGAAGAAAACCTAGGAGAAAATCTTTATGACCTTGGTTTTAGGCAAAGATTTCTTAGCTACCACACCAAAAATATGATCCATAAAAGAAAAATTGGTAGGTTGGACTTCATTAAAATTAAAAATTTGTGCCCTTTGAAAGGTATTAAGGAAATAAAAAAATAAGCCACAGACTAGAAGAAAATTACATAAATCAAAATGTCTGATAAAGGATTTGTATTCAGAGTATAAACTCTTAAAATGCAATAAAAAGAAAACAAACCTAATAAAAAATAAACAAAGATTTGAACAGACACTTCACCAAAGAAAATATACAGATGCAAATAAACACATGAAAAGATGCTCAACATTATCAGGGAAATGGAAATTAAAATGACAATGATTTACAACATCACACCTATTAGAATGTCTAAAGTTAAAAAGACTGACTATACTAAGTGTTGACAAGATTGTGGAATAACTGAAACACTAGTACCCTATTGATGGGACTGTAAAATGGTATAACCACTTTGGAAAACAGTTTGTCAGTTTCTTAAAATGTTAAATAAATACCTATTGTATGACCCAGCCACAGCATATGATCTTAGCAGTTTTAGGAACTCCTTATCTTACCCTTATCTCCAACATCGTTATTGAGCATGGTCCTCACAAAGACCAGTCAGAATTTATTTATATGCAACTCTGCAGATGTTCATACTCTAAGGGAGGCTGTACAACAGAGTAGACTGGCAGTTTGCCTTTGTACATTAGTTGGGGAAAGTGGCTGAAAACAGGGAAGTGATGTTAAGATTGTGGGCTATAGTTTGAAAATGCAAGAAATAAAAGAACAGGGTGGGTGTAGTGGCTCACAAATAAAAGAGCAGAAAGAATAAAAATATGGGCTGGGTGTGGTGGCTCATGCCTGTAATACTAGCACTTTGGGAGGCCAATGTTGGTGGACTGCTTGAGCCTAGGAGTATGAGACTAGCCTGGGCAACATGGTGAAAATACAAAAATTAGCTGGGCATGGGGGCATGAGCCTGTAGTCCCAGCTACTCAGGAGGCTGAGGCAGGAGGATTCATTGAGCCCCAAAGGTTAAGGCTGCAGTGAGTCATCGACAGCACTACTGCACTTCAGCCTGGGTGATAGAGCGAGACTGTCTCCACACAAACAAACAAAAATACACATTATGTTGTATGCTATAAATATATACAATTTTTTGTAAATTAAAAAATAAATAAAAGAGTAAGTAAATACACTGAATTGCTAGCTGTGCTGTTATAAAGATGCAGCTATTAATCATTTTCTTCTTTATTGTATTTTCCAATTTTTTAGTAATCTGCTTACATAACTTTTTCTATTGTAGAATTAATATAATTTCAAAAGTTAGGTTGTCATCTTGGTATGGCTTTTGAGTAAGAGAAACCTGACAACAAGAGAAGGGAGGCCGAGTGACACAGGCTGATGGGGTCACTGGCAGCAATCTAACAGGGGAAGCAGCATGCAGGCTCTGGCCACCTGCAACTGAGTAACTGTGTCAGTGGACTGTTCTCCTTTAAAAACAATGTTGCTATACTCTGGAATTCCTTTCTTCCAATCTTACATTCTGTACCTTAGCATGATACAGAAGGCAGAGTTAATACCCAAGTAAGTATAGTTCCTTCCTTATTCTATAAGGGAGTAGCCTGTGTCTTTTTAAAACATTTATCTTCCAAAAGGCATTTTCAGTTGCACTACTATTAATGTCTAACAGTAGTATTAATCATGTTTTCCAGATGACGAATGGTTTTGTTGGCACCTGTAATGGAAGAAATAATTTAGCCTCTAGAATGTGTATTTCTGCTTCATGTTCCTTAGCCAGCTAGCTGTCAGTATGAAGAGATACAGCCCCCTCTAAATAATTTCAGTGCTGTTATTTAAAAGCAGATTAAATAAATATGGGTCCTCATGAAGCTATTTTGTGCCTATGTCTCTCCTTTATTTATATTATTAGATCTTCTACAAAATGTAATCTCTCAGTTGAAAGATGCAGGTTCGTAAGATTGACTAGGGAGAAGAACGTGGGACGGGATTGCAAAATGCTCCCTTCACAGAGGATATGATATGTCTCTAGATGAGTGATTTCTCTGGACAGGTCTCAAAAACACTCATTTATTTAATGCTTACTACTACTGTACTAGGCACAACTCCTTCATTTCCTTCCTTCACAACGAGAACAGCCCTTCTTTATCTCCCGTTAAAATTCTTCAAGGACTATTCCAAATGACATATCCTCCATGGGGCACACTTTCTTCCCTATTCTAGCTGATATTGAGCTTTTCTGACAGTATTTCAAAGAATCACAAGATTCTGGAGTTGGTTGGTGGGGGGCGATGGTGGGAATCTCAGAGTCTTTTAATCTTTCTTTCGGAAACCCAAGAGAAGTGACTTTTTCCAAGGTGTGCAGATGAGTAAGAAGTAAGCAATTCCAAGTTTGCTACACAGTAGCCCAGTCATACACTGCCATGTATCACTAAGATCTATAAAAGTCTGTCTGGTCTCCTAGCTTGTAAACTCTATGAGGAAGGAGACCAAGTTTTGTTCATCTTCAGTTTGCCCTGGAAGTAAGTACAAAGTTAGGTGGTATGCGCCTGCTCAGTTCAAAGTCAGATGGTATATGTGCCCGCTCAATTGATTTGGTTAGAAAAGGTGCTAGCTGAAGGAAAATCATGGGTTTGATTGGTTGGAAACAGTCCTGCTGTAGAAGCCCAAAGCAAGTGGGCCTGGAATTTGCTGTCATCAAAAACTCTACAACAATCTGAAGTAGATGAGCATTATGACTTTTAGAAAGTGCAATAGTAGGAGATACTCCATGAGATGGAGCAACTCTGTTCTGTTTTTTTTTTTTGGAGATGGAGTTTCACTCTTGTCACCCAGGCTGGAGTGCAATGGCATGATTTCAGCTCCCTGCAACCTCTGCCTCATGGGTTCAAGCAATTCTTCTGTCTCAGCCTCCCGAGTAGCTGGGATTACGGATGTCCGCCACCATGCCTGGCTAATTTTTGTGTTTTCAGTAGAGACAGCGTTTCACCATGTTGGCCAGGCTGGTTTCGAACTCCTGACCTCAGGTGATCCATCTGCCTTGGCCTCCCAAAGTGCTGGGATTATATGTGTGAGCCACCACGCCCGGCCGGAGCAACTCTGTTCTAATAACAACTGGGGAAGCGCTTGTAACCCCAAAGTCAAGTGGGTGATGTTTCTTTTTCCCTCCAGCTGGATTAACATTAATAGTTAAATGAAAATAAAGCTTCAATAGATTGTTTTTCCTTAAAATGTAGACCCACACATAATCCTTTTTAAATGTGCAAGTGTATTCTCATTAGAAAATCAGAATGCTACGTAAAAAAACTTCAGGAATGTTTTAAAATTTTGGCCAGTTTCTCTAGCAAGCCTGCCTGATATCTGAAGAGCACAACATTTAAAGAGGCACTATGAAGATAGTGGGAAGTTGGGAGGTTAGAGGTTTAGCTTTTAGTTTGCTACTATTCCAACTACCTACTCAGCCATCCAGCCATTCACTCCTTCCTTCAAAAAATATTTAAGTACCTACTATGTGTCAGGCACTTTGCTGTGCAGAGCAGGGAACCAGGAAGATATGGCAATTACATTCTAGAGAGGAAAACAACAATAAACAAAAGAAAACAAATAAAGAAGGCAAGTTCAAACTATAATAAATACCATTGAGGAAATAAACAGGATAATAGAGAGTAATGGGTGGGGAGGTGACAGTAGGAATTACATTAGTCTGACTAGCAAGGCATCACGTATCCACCTATGTAGTATCAGGCAAATCACTGAACTTTTCTAGTACTTAGATCTCCAACATGAAAAACTAAGGTTGAACCAGATGACATCAGAGTGGAAAAAGCCCTGGACTTGAAGTAAGGAAACTTAAGCTGTGTCCTGGCCTTGCCTGTAAACAAACTCACCTACACTCTCTCTATGTAAGGAGAATATGAAAGCTGTTAAGAGTTGAAGTCACCTCAGACTAAGCCCACACACTAAGAAGAGCATTCCTTTCACTTAAGATTGTGTGCAAATCTCTGGATGTTTATTTTCATTTTCACTAAAGATGACCTCCGAGAACTTCAGAGACACTAGATTGTTTTCTATTCTATTACTTCCAGACATGAAGCATATTTACCCTATGAATGGGATGAGTTTGGTAGATAGGCATTGATAACCCAAATAGTGATAACATATTCTTCATCATACATTAAAAAATACACTCATTTTTTTCCTCTCTTTCATTTCCTGCAATAATTTTAAATCAATTAGTGATAGGCTGAAGAATAAAACCTAAACCACTAGAAAACTATTATCTTTCTAAAAAATTTTGGCTATTATTAAGTTTGGCTACAGAGTCAAAGCATCCTTCAATGAAAATCAACTTATCATATCCAAGAAAAGAAATCGTACCGAGTGTAAAGTGCCATTACTGGTCACTGCAGGAGGGCGGGCCCATCGCTCATTTTCCAGTTCTTCCATTACTTGGCTCATGGCACTCTTTAGCCATGTGTCCACAGAAACACCGATCTGCTTTAGCAGGTCCAGCCGGGCTTCAGCTTTCAATTTAATTATCTACGGAACGAAGAAAATGGTCAGAAGTCAAGGCTTTTATTATTCACAATAGCAAAGATAAGGAATCAACCCAAATTACCATCAATGATCGACTGGATAAAGAAAATGTGGTTACATATACACCATGGAATACTATGCAGCCATAAACCTCAGCAAACTAAGACAGGAACAGAAAACCAAACACTGCATGCTCTCACTTATAAGTGGGAGCTGAACAATGAGAACATATGGACACATGAGTGGGGGAGAACAACACACATTGGGGCCTGTGAGGGGATCATGGGTGGGGAAAGAGAGCATTAAGAAGAACAGCTAATGGAGCTGGGCTTAATAGCTAGGTGATGGGTTGATCTGTGCAGCAAACCACCATGACACACATTCCAGTATTACTTTTGCACCACCCTAATAACAAACCTGCACATTCTGCACATGTATTCTGGAACTTAAGCGCTGAAAAAAAAAATTAGCTAGGCATGGTATCATGGGCCTGTAGTCCCAGCTACTTGGGAGGCTAAGGTGGGAGGATCACTTGAACCCAGGAAGGGGAAGTTGCAGTGAGCGGAGATCACACCACTGCACTCCAGCCTGTGTGACAGAGCAAGACTCTATTTAAAAAGACAAAACAAAACAAAAAAAAAAACAAACAAAAAACCCTAGAAAGTATACAACTGTTACGAAAGGAAATTACTTAAAAGGAAAAGAATCATACATGATCCTATCAGTCTTACATGGCAAATAAGCTCAAGGCTTTGTCCACATGCAGACATATTTTTGCACAACTGTATTCTTTGTGGCAATGTAACTTTTATTTTTTAAGTTACCTTTTTTTTTTTTTAATTTTTAATTTCTTTGAGGTGGAGTCTCACTTTGTCACCCAGGCTGGAGTGCAGTGGTGTGATCTTGGCTCATTGCAACCTTCGCCTCCCAGGTTCAAACAATTCTCCTGCCTCAGCCTCCCAAGTAGCTGGGATTACAGGTGTGTACCACCACACCTGGCTAATTTCTGTATTTTTAGTAGAGTCGGGGTTTTGCCAAGTTGGCCAGGCTGGTGTCGAACTCCTGACCTCAGGTGATCCACCTGCTTCAGCCTCCCAAAGTGCTGGGATTGCAGGTGTGAGCCACCTCACCCAGACAAGTTACCATTTATTATAAACTTCTTGTTTATATCCCTATCAAAAAAAGGAAATCAAGCCTTTTTTCCCTTCAAATTAATCAAGTTCTTCCTAATCGATTAATTAGAACAATCTTGATATTTACTAGCAACTCTTCCCTGGCATAGATGCTGATTTTTCACTTGGAGCAGGGCAAGAGAAGGGGAGAGAGAGGAGAGATAGTGAAGAAGGGAAAGAGAGGGTGGAGGGGGTGGAGGGAAGAAGAGAGAGAGAGAGAGAGACAGAGGCAGAGAGACAGAGATCAGGAACAAAAGAAAAGAATCAGGGTATCCTAACAATGAAATACTTGTTTTTTTTTTTTTTTTTTTAATAAAAGTATGGAATGCTTCATGAATTTAAGTGTCTTTTTTTTTTTTTTGAGACGGAGTCTCGCTCTGTCGCCCAGGCTGGAGTGCAGTGGCGCGATCTCGGCTCACTGCAAGCTCCGCCTCCCGGGTTCACGCCATTCTCCTGCCTCAGCCTCCCAAGTAGCTGGGACTACAGGCGCCCACAACCGCGCCCGGCTAATTTTTTGTATTTTTAGTAGAGACAGGGTTTCACCGTGGTCTCGATCTCCTGACCTTGTGATCCACCCGCCTCGGCCTCCCAAAGTGCTGGGATTACAGGCGTGAGCCACCGCGCCCGGCCAAGCTTAAAGAATTCCCCTTTTGGGTCGGGCATGGTGGCTCACGCCTGTAATCTCAGCACTTCGGGAAGCCGAGGGGGGCAGATCACGAGGTCAGGAGATCAAGACCATCCTGGCTAACACGTTGAAATCCTGTCTCTACTAAAAATACAAAAAAGTAGCTCAGTGTGGTGGCAGGCGCCTGTAGTCCCAGCTACTATGGAGGCTGAGGCAGGAGAATGGCGTGAACCTGGGAGGCGGAGTTTACAGTGAACTGAGATCGTGCCACTGCACTCCAGCCTGGGTGACAGTGTGAGACTCCGTCTCGGGAAAAAAAAAAAAAAAAGAATTCCCCCTTTGACTTGTTGACTTGGCTGCCTTTATTGATTAACTTGTTTGTCAACTAACAGTAATATCTTTGCTTTTAAACTAAATTTATGATGTGGCTGGCAGAAATAGCAGAGATTGAGAATAAAAAGTTCCTATTCTCCAAATTCAGGAAAGGGAATAACTGTTTATTCTTTAGCCCTTGTTCCATAAACCATAAACGAGTAGCCACAGAACCAGTTTTAAATCCCTCCTGATCAGAAAGTAACTGCTGGCCGGGTGCAACGGCTCACGCCTGTAATCCCAGCACTTTGGGAGGCCAAGGCGAGCGGATCACTAGGTCAAGAGATCGAGACCATCCTGGCTAACACGGTGAAACCCTGTCTCTAGTGAAAATACAAAAATTTAGCTGGGCGTGGTGGCGGACGCCTGCAGTCCCAGCTACTAGGGAGGCTGAGGCAGGAGAATGGCGTGGACCCAGGAGGCGGAGCTTGCAGTGAGCCGAGATCATGCCTCTGCACTCCAGCCTGGACGACAGAGACTCCGTCTCAAAAAAAAAAAAAAAAAAAAAAAAAAAAGAAAGTAACTGCTGCTTTGCTCCAACAGCCATGCCTCTGAAAGTCGGCTAATCTGTGACAGCTTCTGCTTCTACTAGTCCTCCAAACTCTAAACACCATGGCTAAAAGTGAGTCAACTCCTTAAAACATTCCTAGTTTTGAAAATCTGCCAATCCCTGACATTCAACCTTCTCAAAACCGTATATATATCAACTCTTGCTTTGTTCAGAGTGAATGTGTTTCGTGTCATTCTCTTTTGCTTAGCAAGTAATACATTCAGCCTCTTTTGCATAGCAAGTAATGCATCCAGCTTCATTGTTTCACATATGCAAGTGGTGATCTCTTCCTTAACATTTAAGGTTCCACTAAGTTAATTTTGAGGACTCTCATTTGGTGGCTTTCTGTGGGACTCTTGGACTTGTTTGTAGTAGTCCAAGCTACTCAGAAGACTGAGGAGGGAGGCTCACTTGAGTCCAGGAGTTTGAGGCTACAGTGAGCTATGATCATGCCTCTGAATACGTAGCCATTGCACTCCAGTGACAAATACTTTTGGTACACAATTTTTTTTTCCTTTTTTTTTAAGAGCCAGAGTGGTTGGTCTTGCCCAGGCTGGTCTCGAACTCCTCAGCTCAAGCAATCCTCCTACCTTGGCCTGCAAAAGTGTTGGGATTACAGGTGTGAACTGCTGTGCCCAGCAGGTACATAATTTTGATTTCCCTCCGAATTCTCTGCTTGGCGAGTTGATATCAAAAACAATTTGTGTTCTGACTTGTTTCACTGGGCTTTCTTTGCTGAATTAATTTTTTTATATTAATGTTTTTAAGCAAATAGACTTTTATAAAAATTGAGGTAAAACATTACATAAAATTTACTATATGAACCATTTTAAAGTATATAATACAATGGTTTGGGGTATCATATACATTTTTAAATAAGATAATTGGAATTTTTGGCTTAGAGGCATGCCATTTGGTAAATACTCTTGCAAAAATCTGCTTATTCTTTTCATAATTTACTCTTTTTGGTAAAAATTTATTGACATATAGCTCAGGTGACAAAGACCTTTTGGCACACAACCCTTTTTTTTTTTTTTTTTAGGACCATACAATTCACTCAAGTCTGAGATTCAATGGCTTATAGTATATTCACAGCACATGCAACCATCACCACAGTCAATTTTAAAATATTTTATAACCTCCAAAAGAAATCATGAACCATTTACCTATTGCTCTCCAGCCCCCTATTCCCTGCAGTCTTGAGAACCGCTATTCTACTTTCTGTCTATATAGATTTGTCTATTCCAGACATTTAACACATATGAAATAATATAATACATGGTCTTTTATGACTAACTTCTCTCACTTTGCATAATATTTTCAAGATTCATTTATGTTGTAACATGTATCAGTATTTTATTCCTTTTAATGACCAAATAACATTCTATTGTGTGGATATACATTAGAATGTTTATCCATTTGTCAGTTGGTAGTCATTTAGGTTGTTTCTATTTCTTGGCTATTATGAATAATATTGCTACAAACGTGTGTGTACAAGTTTTAGTGTGGACATGTTTTCACTTCTTTTGGGTTTATACATAGGGCTGGCATTGCTGGATCATGAAGTAATGCTAAGTTTAACCATCTGGGGAAATACTAGACTGTTTTTGAACGTGGCTCTATCATTTGATTCCACCAGTAGGGTATGGGGGTTTCTCCACATTCTGGTAATCGCTTGTTAATGTCTGCCTTTTGATTCTAGCCATGCTAGTGGGTATAAAGTGGTATCTTACTGTTGTTTGCATTTTCCTGGATAACTATTAATGTTACGAATCTTAGACCAGGCACGGTGGCTCATGCCTATAATCCCAGCACTCTGGGAGGCTGAGGTGGGTGGATCACGAGGTCAGGAGTTTGAGACCAGCCTGGCCAACACTAAAAATACACAAAATTAGCCGGACGTGGTGGCGAGTACCTGTAATTCCAGCTACTCAGGAGGCTGAGGCAGGAGAATCGCTTGAACCCGGGAGGTGGAGGTTGCAGTGAACTGAGATCAGGCCATTGCCCTCCAGCCTGGGCCACAGTGTGAGACTCGGTTTCCAAAAAAAAAAAAAAAAGAGAATCTTTTCATGTAGTTATTTATTGGTCATTCGTACATCTTCTTTGGAGAAATGTCTATTCAGATCCTTTTCCCATTTTTAAGTTGAGTATTTTTCTTTGCCTTTTTATTATTACGAGTTTTAATATATTCTAGAAGCAAGTTTCTATCAGATACATGATTTGCAAATATTTTCCCCCATTCTGTGGGCTGTCTTTCATTTTCTTGATAGCGTCCTTTGAAACACGAAAGTTTTAAATTTTGATGATGTCTAATTTATCTAGTTTTTCTTTTGCTGCTTAGGTGTTATATCTAAGAAACTAATCCAAAGCCACAAAGACTTACCCCTGTGGTTTTTTTTTTTTTTGTAAGTTTATTAGCTTTCGCAGTTACATTTAGGTGTTCATTGTGAGTTAGTTTGTATATATGATGTGAAGTGGGGTTGTTAAGATAATTAACTGGAAGGTCATTAAACTGAGGCAGCTCCAGCATCCCGGCTTCCTATGTAAGCAAACCAAAACTCAACTCAGTATAAATGGTAAAACAAAACTGAAGCTTAACCAATCAAAAACTGCCAACTACCTTCTAACTAGAAACCTTCCACTGGAATGATCCAAAAAAGGCTACTACTGTGCCACTTTAACCAATCAAATATTTGCTTTGTTTTGCTTCTGAGTTCACCCTATAAAAGCATTCCTCTGGTGTTCCATTGGTGGAACTCTGAACTGCATATGATCTGGTGCTGCCCAAGTAATTATTGCTATTTTCTCAAATAAAAAACAATTTAATGTGCCTAAGTTTATCTTTTAACAGAGTCAAACTTCATTCTTTTGCATATGGATATCCACTTGCCCTACCACCATTCTAGTATGCTTTTGCTTTTTTAAGAGACAGAGTCGGCCGGGCGCGGTGGCTCAAGCCTGTAATCCCAGCACTTTGGGAGGCCGAGACGGCCGGATCACGAGGTCACAAGATCAAGACCATCCTAGCTAACATGGTGAAACCCCATCTCTACTAAAAAAATACAAAAAACTAGCCGGGCGAGGTGGCGGGCGCCTGTAGTCCCAGCTACTCCGGAGGCTGAGGCAGGAGAATGGCGTGAACCCGGGAGGCGGAGCTTGCAGTGAGCTGAGATCTGGCCACTGCACTCCAGCCTGGGTGCCAGAGCGAGACTCCGTCTCAAAAAAAAAAAAAAAAAAAAAAAGAGACAGGGTCTCACTGTTGCCGAAGCTGGAATGCAGTGGTATGATGATAGCTCACTGTAGCCTCGAACTGCTGGGCTCAAGTGATCCTCCCACTGTAGCCTTCCCAGTAGCTAGGACTACAGGTGCATGCCACTATGCCTGGCTAATTTTTTTTTTTTTTTTTTTTTTTTTGAGACGGAGTCTGGCTCTGTCGTCCGGGCTGGAGTGCAGTGGCCGGATCTCAGATCACTGCAAGCTCCGCCTCCCGGATTTACGCCATTCTCCTGCCTCAGCCTCCCGAGTAGCTGGGACTACAGGCGCCCGCCACCTCGCCCGGCTAGTTTTTTGTATTTTTTAGTAGAGACGGGGTTTCACCGTGTCAGCCAGGATGGTCTCGATCTCCTGACCTTGTGATCCGCCCGTCTCGGCCTCCCAAAGTGCTGGGATTACAGGCTTGAGCCACCGCGCCCGGCCTGCCTGGCTAATTTTTAAATTTTTTGTAGAGACAGCCATCTCACTATGTTGCCTAGGCTGATCTTGAACTTCTGGCCTCAAGTGATCCTCCTGACTTAGTCTCCCAAAATGCTGGGATTACAGGTGTGAGCCACTGTGCCTGACCTCTAGTATTCATTTTAAAATAAAGAAATGTTTTTATTTTTGTTTTTTAAAAGTGAACCAACAAGCTCTTTCTTAGAAATCACATATGCAAGACATTTAATTGTGGAAGCAGAAAAGAGAGAAGTATTCAGTACATTCTATTTTCTCAAAGCAGTTATTCAAGTAATCTAGTTTTTTTTTTTTTTTTTTTTTTTTTTTCCTTTTTTTTTGAGACGGAGTCTCGCTCTGTCGCCCAGGCTGGAGTGCAGTGGCCGGATCTCGGCTCACTGCAAGCTCCGCCTCCTGGGCTCACGCCATTCTCCTGCCTCAGCCTCCTGAGTAGCTGGGACTACAGGCGCCCGCCACCTCGCCCGGCTAGTTTTTTGTATTTTTAGTAGAGACGGGGTTTCACCGTGTTAGCCAGGATGGTCTCGATCTCCTGACCTCGTGATCCACCCGTCTCGGCCTCCCAAAGTGCTGGGATTACAGGCTTGAGCCACTGCGCCCGGCCGTAATCTAGTTTTTATAAGATTTATTTTGTCAGTATTTTACCAAACAACAGATAAACATGGTATTTGCCAACTCAGATTGACTGCAGTTCCAGAATTAAACACAGCTATCTTCCCTTTAGGGTTTCAGTTGCTTATAAGTTAAAAATTGTCTAAAAGCAGAACTTTCTAGTGTTCTCAAATGAATTTTCATGATTTGCCAACTGATTAAAAAATTTCAGAGCATAGCTCTCTGTAAACTTGATGGCATTCCAGATACTACTTGACCAAATCATTTTTAGAACCTTTAAAGAGGTAGAACTTTTAAAAATAATATTTAAAAGATCCAGATATTTTAGGATACATAATCTTGGTTTATAAACACAGTCAATTACCTAGATTCTAACACAAAATTTAACATAAGCACATATAAGTGTAAAGCTATAGTTGAATTTCAAGTCTGTAAATCTAATTTGGACTTAATTCATTTGCCTTCAACATATCTCTTCTTTAAGGACAAGGACTGTGAGTATTATATTACTATTTAGGACAGTGCTTTAGTTGTAGGATAAAATCAATAATGGTAGATAATAGTATTTGCTACTCCATCTTTGGTACCTTAAAAAAAAGCTCCAAACAGCTTTTATGATAGGTACTAGGAACTATATCATCATGTATTTCATTTAATCCACAAAACAATTCTAGGGGTCAATATTATAAACTCTATCTATCTAGCTATTGTTTATTTGACAGGGTCTCGCTCTGCTGCCCAGGCTGGAGTGCAGTGGTGCAATAATAGCTCACTGTAACCTTCAATTTCTCCTGAGTGGTTGGGACCAGAGGCAGGTGCCACCACACCTAGCTAATGTTAAAGTTTTTTGTAGAGATGGGGTCTTGCTATGTTGCCTGGTTGGTACCAAACTCCTGGCCTCAAATGATCCTCCTGCCCTGGCCTCCCAAAATGCTGGAATTAGAGGTGTTAGCCACCATGCCTAGCCCCTAAACTCCATTTTATAGATGAGAAAAATGATTTAATCATGGTCATACCAACTGTGGTAACCCGTTATATTAAAGGTTCCCAAATAATCATGCTTCCTGGTATCCATGTAGTCTACTCCCACCATGATTCTGGGCTTGTCCATGTGATTTGCATTGGCTAGTGGGGCATTTGCCAATTTAATGGAAGCAGATGACCCTCAGTAAGTGCTATTTCGACTTGACTTCTTGAAATATGCTGTCACCATGCTGGGGAAGTCCAGTTTAACCTATATGCTGATGAAAGACCATGGGGCAAAAGGCCCAGCCATCGCAGCTGAGCCTAGCCCTCTGGCCGATCCTCTAGCTGAATGTAATTGCTTGAGTAATCTCAGGCAAAACCAGCAAAAGAAATGACTAGTTGGCCTGGCACAGTGGCTTACACCTGTGATTCCCCACATTTTGGGAGGCCGAGGTGGGAGGATTGCTGAGCCCAGGAATTCGAGGTTTGAGACCAGTCTGGGCAAAAAAGCGAGACCCTGTCTCTATAAAGAATAAAAATAAAATATTAGCTGGGTTTGGTGGTACATGCCTGTAGTCCCAGCTATTTGGGAGGCTGAGGTGGGAGGATTGCTTGAGGCCAGGAGGTTGGGGCTGCAGTGAGTTGTGCCACTGCAGTCCAGCCTGCGGGACACAGTGAGATGGTCTCAAAAGAAAATAAAAGAATAAAAGGAAATGCACAGTCAGCACCCAGAAAGGCAACAGATAATAAACCACTGTTGTTTTTGCCATAAAGTGTGGGGTGGTTTTCATATGCAGCAACAGATTACTGTGTTTGAACAGCATAATCTCCAAGTATCTGGGTATTTTCTAGCCACCTTTCTATTATGGATTTTTAATATAAGTCTAATTAATCAAGAACTTACTATGTATAATATCAATCCTTTTAAACTTATTGAAACAGGTTTATGGTCCAGTGTATGGTCTTGTTGAATATTCTATGTGTACTTTAAAAGAACATATTTTCTACTCATATGCAGTGGAGAGTTCGATGAATGCCAATTAGGTAAAGTTGGTTAATGATGTTCATTTTCTATATCCTTACTGATTTTCTATCTTCTTGTTCTATCAATTACTGAAAGAGGGATGCTGAAGTCTCCAACTACAATTGTAGATTTGTCTATTTCTTCTTTCAGTTCTGCCAGTTTCTGCTTTATGTATTTTGTAACATTATTATTATATATACATCCAGGACTGAAATATATTCTTGATGAAATATCTTTAAAAAATCATTATGTATTATCCTTCTTAACATTCCTTGTCCTAAAACGTATTTTGTCTAACATTAATATAATCACTTCATTTTTTTTGTTAGACAGGGTCTGGACTTTGTTGTCCAGGCTGCAGTGCAGTGGTGCAATCACGGCTCAGTGCAGCCTCAATCTCCAGGGCTCATCCTCCTACCTCACCGCAGCCTCCTGAGTAGCTGGGACTACAGGCGTGCATCACCATGCCCGGCTAATTTTTATATTTTTTGTAGAGACAGGGTTTTGCCACCTCAGTTTTTTAATGATTAGTGTTTGTTCTCCTGTATAAGCAACAGCTAAAATTTCTCCTGGATTTTTTTGCCTTTCAGTTATTGTTTCCTGCCAAGCTCCTTGGAGTCTATGTTCCACATGTGTACTCAGGTATCAGCCAAGGATTTGGAAGGGCTTTCCAAATGACATCCACCTTCAGGCCAGTAAGATGGAGGTTCTGCTTAAATTCTGGTTGTGCTGCTCCTTACAGATGCAGAGCTATATAATGGAAATGTCACTAAGTATAGTCCTGTTCTTTTAAGGAGAAATTCCTCTCCAGGTTTTACATGCTTTGGGTCATTTTCCAGTTCTATTAAATAATTTTTGTTTTAATATTTTTACCCCAGATTAATATTGTAATCTAAAGTAGTCTTATATAAGCTAGTAACCTATTACAAGAAGCAGAATCTCTTAGAGATATATTTATTCTACATTCAGAGAGAATTATAAAGAAATCTAAAACTTTCACTCAATAGTTTACTATTAATAGCAATATTCATGTTGTAGTTCTGAAAGTGCTTAATATATACTGCAGTTATTGTTCTATAATATACAAAGCAGGCTGGGCACACTATAATCTCAACACTTTGGAGGCTGAGGCAGGTAGAATGCCTGAGCCCAGGAGCTCAAGACCAGTCTGAGAAACATGGGGAAACCCTGTCTCTGCAAAAAATGCAAAAATTAGCTGGGTATGGTGGCACATGTCTGTAGTCCCAGCTATTCGGGAAATGGAGGTGAGAGGATTGCTTGAACCTGGGAGGTGGAGGCTGCAATGAGTGCCACTGCACTCCAGCCTGGGTGACAGAGACTCTGTCTCAAAAAAATTTTTTTTAAATATATAAAGCACATAAAATATTATGATAATACGATTAGGAATAAAACTTTTTGGTATAAGAGGAAAAAAGGATATACATAAATGTAAAATCAAAGAAATCAAATAAGTTCAATAAAATCCCTCTAGCTGGGCATAATGGCACGCACTTGTAGTCACAGTGATTTTGGAGGCTGAGGCAGGAGGATCATTTGAGTCCAGGAGTTCAAGGCTATAGTACACTACGATTGTGCCCATGAATAGCCATTGCATTCCAGCCTGGGAAATATATTGAGACCCTGTCTCTAAAAATAAATAAAATCCCTCTAATTGTCCATGTTAATTGGAAATATCAACATGAACTCATGATTTAAAAAAAGTTATCCCTAGTTCTAACAACAAAGAAAATATTAAAAAAAGAAAGCGATACTGAGAACAATAAGCATCTTCACAGTCCAGGCCTTAGTGTCTAAATACCATTTTCTATTAACAGAATCAGAGCTTCTTGGAGAAACAGCTAATTCTAAGTCTGGGCAGGAAAAATATAAGGTGAACCTGTGATAGCTTGTTGTGCTAGGAAGAAAGTATTCAAGGACTAATGGGGGTAATGTCAAAAGTACACATAAGTCAGTTGAATGGACTCCCAGTTTTAGATAATATGGAACTTAAAATGACAACTGGAATTGATAATATAATGACAACTGGAATTGATAATATACTAAATAGATAAAAATCTATAATAAGTTGAAATGATGTCAGGTGGAACTCCCGAAGGAGAGGCAAACAATAACTACTAAGAAAAGAATATCTACAGTAGAGCTATGAACTCAAAAATTCCTAGAGCTTGTACAGGGTTGAAAGATATTACAACTCTGTGGTGGCTCATGCCTGTAATCCCAGCAATTTGGGAGGCCGAGGTGGGCAGATCACCTGAGGTCAGGAGTTCGAGACCAGCCTGGCCAACACGGTGAAACCCCGTCTCTACTAAAAATACAAAAAAAATTTAGCTGGTTGTGGTGGCGGGCACCTGTAATCAATCCCAGCTACTTGGGAAGCTGAGGCAGGAGAACTGTTTGAATCCAGGAGGCAGAGGTTGCAGTTAGCTGAGATCATTACCACTGCACTTAAGCCTGCACGACAGAGTGCGACTCTGTCTAAAAAAATAAAATTAAATAAATAAATAAATAAATAAATAAATAAATAAATAAAAAGATTACAACTCTATCCAGCCAGAGTTGAGAGAACTTGGTGGAAACCCACGGCATCAGTATAGGGCTAATTTCTAATTTATCTCTACATTAACCCAAACAAAGCTTAAAAACAATCTTCAAAATGATTCAATTGATCTGCAAGTTAACTGATCTGGCAGCCCAAACAAAACTCAATAGTCTTTATAGGAAGAAAATAGAATCTAGAAACTTAATAACCAAACAGTCACCATGTCTAGATTCGGTAAAAACTTAGTAGGTATTTGAAAAGCAGAAAAACATGAGGCAAGAGAAAAATCAGTCAACAGAAAGAATGAAATGACAGAGATGATGGAATGAGTAGACAAGAACTTTTAAATTGCTATTATAAATATACTAGAGGTTTAAAGAAAAACATGAAGATAAATAGGAATGAACTGGAAGATAAAAGAAGAACCAAACAGAACTTACAGAGCTAAAAATATAAAATTTGAAATAAAAATTCACAAGATGGCCTTAACGGTAGTTTATACACCAGAGAGGAAATATCCACAGGTTTTAATAGACACTAATAGTAACTCATCAAACTGAGACTGAGATAAAAAATAACGCCGTATAAAAATGTGTGGAATGAGCTTTGCACATGACATGTAGGATAATATCAAATGATTTAATAGTCATGTAATTGAAATCATAGAAGAGGACAGAAAGCATATATCAAGGCATAATGGGCCAGGCTCAGTGGCTCATGCCTGTAATCCCAGCTACTTGGGAGACTGAGGCAGAAAAATCAGTTGAACTCAGGAGGCGGAGCTCGCTGTAAGCTGAGATCGCACCATCACACTCCAGCCTGGGCAACAAAAGTGAAATTCTGTCTCAAAAAAAAAAAAAAAGAAAAGAAAAAAAAGAAAGTAATCCTATTTACAATAGCTACCAAAACCAAAACAAAACAAGACAAAAACAACAATAACAACAAAAAAACCCAAAAAAACAAAAACCACAACCCCAGGAATAAATTTAACCAAGGAGGCGAAGATCTCTACAAGGAAAACTACAAAACACTGATGAAAGAAATTGAAGAGGACACAAACAAATCCATGTGCAATTGCTATCAAAATCAATGACATTCTTCACAGAAATAGAAAAAAAAATCCTAAAATTCATATGGAACCACAAAAGTCCCTGAATAGCCAAAGCAATTCTCAGCAAAAATAATAAAGCTGGAGGTAATACACTACCTGACTTTAGTAACCAAAACAGGATGGTATTGTCATAAATACAGACACACAGACCAATGCAACAGAATAGAGATCCCAGAAATAATGTACTTACAGCCAACCAATTTTTCACAAAGATGCTAAGAATTTGCAATGGGGAAAGGACACCTTCTTCAATAAATGCTGTTGGGAAAACTGAATATCCACCTGTCAAAGAATGAAACTAGATCCCTGTCTCTTACCATATGTAAAAGTCGGCTCAAAATGATTAAAGACTTTAAAAATAAAACCCAATATTATGGCTGGGCACAGTGGCTCACGCCTGTAATCTTAACACTTTGAGAGGCTGAGGCAGGTGGATCGCTTGAGCCCAGGAGTTCAAGACCAGCCTGGGCAACATTGTGAAACCCCATCTTACTAAAAATATAAAAACTCAGGTGGGAGGATCACCTGAGCCTGGGGAGGCCAAGGCAGAAGTGAGTTGTGATCACGCCACTGTACTCCAGCCTGGGCAACAGATACTTTGTCTCAAAACAAACAAACAAACAAACAAAACAACAACAACAAAAAACCCATACTATAGAACTACTACAAGAAAACATAGGGTAAATGCTTCTGGATATTGGTCAAGGCAGATTTTTATGGCTGAGACTTTAATGCTACAGGCAACAAAACAAAAAATAGACAAACAGGACTACATTGAATTAAACACTCTATGCAGCAAAGGAAATAATCAACAGAGTTAACAGACGACCTACAGAATGGAAGAAAATACTTGCAAACTATTCATGCAACAAGGGACTAATATCCAGAATATACACGAACTCAAACAACTCAATAGCAAAATACCATGTAATCTCATTAAAAAGAGGGCACAGGATCTGTAACCACTTTTCTCAAAAGAAGACATAATGGCCAACAGGTATATGAAAAAATACTCAACATTACTTATCAGTAAAATGCAAATCAAAACCAGATACCAAAACCAAAATCAGATATCATCTTACCCCAGTTAGAATCGCTATTTATCAAAAAGACAAAAAATAACAAGTGCTAGTGAAGATGCAGATAAAAGGGAACTGTTATACAGTGTTGATGGGAATGTAAATTAGTACAGTTATTATGGAAAACAGCATGGAGGTTTCTCAAAAGACTAAAAATAGAACTACTATATGATCCAGCAATCCCTCTTTTGGATATTTATCCAAAGGAAAGGAAATCAGTGTGTCAAAGTCATACCTTCATCCCATGTTTATTACAGCACTATTCACAGTGGCCAAGATGTGGAATCAACCTAAGTGTCTATCAATGGATTAAGAAAATGTGATATATACACACAATGGAATACTATTCAGTCATTAAAAAAAAAATGAAATCTTGTCATTTGCAGCAATATGAATGGAACTGGAGGCCATTATGTTAAGTGAAATAAGCTAGGCACAGAAAGACAAATATCACATCTTCTCACGCATGTGCGGGAGCTAAAAAATATTAACCAAAGAAGTAGAGAGTAGAGGCCGGGGCCGGGTGTGGCGGCTCACGCCTGCAATCCCAGCACTTTGGGAGGACAAGGCGGGCGGATCATGAGGTCAAGAGATTGAGACCATCCTGGCTAAGACGCTGAAACCCTGTCTCTACTAAAAATACAAAAACAAAATTAGCTGGGCGTGGTGGCAGGCGCCTGTAGTCCCAGCTAGTTGGGAGGCTGAGGCAGGAGAATGGCGTGAACCTGGGAGGCGGAGCTTGCAGTGAGTGGAAATCTCACCACTGCACTCCAGCCTGGGCGACAGCCAAGACTCCGTCTCAAAAAAAAAAAAAAGAGAGTAGAGGCTGGGCGCAGTGGCTCACGCCTGTAATCCCAGCACTTTGGGAAGACAAGGCGGGTGGATCACGAGGTCAGGAGTTTGAGACCAGCTTGGCCAACATGGTGAAACCCCATCTCTATTAAAATTAAAAAAATTAGCTGGGCGTGGTGTTGCACGCCACTGCACTCCAGCCTGGGCGACTAAGCTAGACTCCGTCTCAAAAAAAAAAAAAAAAAAAAAAGTACAGAGTAGAATGATGGTTATCAGAAGCTGGGAAGGATTGTGGGGAAGAAGAAGAGAGATTGGGGAATAGAAAGAAGCAAACAGACAGATGGGATAAGTTCTGGTGTTTGATAGCTTAGTAGGGTGACTATAGTTAGTAATTCAAAATAACTATAAGATTTGAAATGTTCTAAATACAAAGAAATTATAAATGTCTGAGGTGATAGATATCTTAATTACTCTAATTTGATCATTATGCACTGTATGCATGTATCAAAATATCACATGCATCTCATAAATATGTACAGTTATTTTGTATCAATAAAAAAATTAAGAAGCCAAAAAAGGAAACAAAGAGTGCCTAAATAAATGGAGAAAGACATCATGTTCATGAATTAGAAGACTCAATATTGTTGAGAAGTCAATTCTTCTCAAATTATTTGTGGATTCAATGTAATCCCAATCCAAATGCCCTCAGTTTTTTTTTTGTAGAAGCTGATGGCAATGAGAATAGTCCAAATAATTCTAAAACAAGAATAGTGTTAGAGGAATTATACTATCTGATTTCAAGACTTACAGTGTCATTAAGACTGTGATACTGGCATAAGTACAGACATATAGACCAATGGAACTGAATAAGATTGAAAATATTCACACATATATGATAAGTTGTTTTCAATACAGGTGCAAAGGTAATGGGAAAAGCATATTCTTTCAAATGTGATGGTGGAACAACTGGCTTTCTGTATAGGAAAAACAAAGAACAATAACGACAACCAAAACAAATCAAACAGGACCCTTAACTCATACCAGACCTCAACAATTTAACTAGAAATGTTTAGGATCACAGTCCATAAGGAATTAAGCTTGAACTATAACACTTCTAGAAGAAAACATGAGAGAACATATCACAACCTTGATCAGGCAAAAATTTCTTAGAACACAAAGAACACTAATCACAAAGGATAAAATTCATAAATTAATCTCATCAAAATTAAAAGTTTCTAATTTAGAAAATGAAAAGATAAGCCAAAGACTGGAGAAAATACTAGCAATACATGTACCTAAAAAATGACTAGTATCCAGAAAACACAAAGAATTGTTATAACTCAGTAATAAGACCAATCCAAATTTGGGCAAAAGATATTAACAGATATTCTACTAAGGGGGATATATGAATGGCCAAAAAACTTATAAAAAGATGCTCAGCATAGTTAGTTAATGTCACGAGTCTGTAGTCAATGCAATTCAAAACCACAGTGAGATACCATTGCACACACACTCAAATGGCTAAGTTTAAAATGACTGCCAAGTTGGGGGCAGTGGCTCACGCCTGTAATCCCAACACTCTGGGAGGCAAAGGCAGGCAGATTGCTTGACCCACAAGTTTGAGATCAGCCTGGGCAAGATGGTGAAACCCCATCTGTACAAAAAAATGGAAAATTAGCCGGGCATGGGGGAGTGTGCCTGTAGTCCCAGCTACTTGGGAAGCTGAGGTGGGAGAATCGCTTGAGCCCAGGAGGTTGGGGCTGCAGTGAGTTGAGATCGTGATACTGCACTCCAGCGTGGGTGACAAAGTGAGACCCTGTCTCAAAAAAAAAATTTTTTTTTTTAATGAGGTCATAATAATACCCAAGAAAAAAAATACCCATTCACCACCACTGGAGGTGACTAACACTTGGTAATTGCAAAGAGGAAAGAAAGAATCTTTATCATGGAAAGATCTGGTAGCACACCACCTTATTAAGTGACCACTCTTAGTATCATTAATAGCAGGACAACTTGGTATAATGATTCTTTATGTGATGAAAAACATCACATCATCTATGAAGTATTTCTGCCTAAAACACTAACCTGCCTCTAATCAGGCCTTAAGACCTAACTTCCATTTTATAGAACATAATTAATGGGTCAATCTAACACACACATAAAGCCAGTATTGCAAAATATAATAGTTGAATCTAGATGTTAGGAATATATGTTTAATATCTTCATATTTTCTGTATGTTTGAATATTTTCAGTAAAAAATAAAAGCGATCAGTCAAGAGGTCTGCTAACATAGCATGAATACAGTGAAACCTCACAGTAACAGGCCCAGAGGTAATGTAAATTTGGAAATAATGTGATTAGAAATATATATATATGAAATATATATATGTGTGTGTGTGTATATATATGATCTTATATATATACAAGATCATATATATATATAGTCTTGCTCTGTTGCCCAAGCTGGAGTGCAGTGGCCCAATCATGGCTCACTGCAGACCAACCTTCCAGGATTAAGCCTCTGCCTCCCAAGTAGCTGAGACTATAGGCACGTGTCACCATACCCAGCTAATTTATTTTCATTTTTAATAGAGATGAGGTTTCATCTGTTGCCCAGGCTGCTCTCAAACTCCTGAGCTCAAGAGATCTTCCCACCTCAGTCTCCCAAAGTGATGGAATTAGAGGCATGAACCACCGCACCCGGCCTAAACATTTTGTTTTAATATCGGGGTCATTCTTGTCATTAACTTTGCAGTAATGAGGTCTCACATTTTATATAACCAATGTTCTCTCTTTTGTATAGGTATTTATAATAAATAAAGTATCGAATGAAAGAGAAAAACCAATGCAAATGACATACAGGCAGAAGAAAGGAAAAGGGTATGTGCAGAAACCATTATTGTTAATTCCTTTGAAGACTCTCATGGTCGTCTATCCAAAAATTTTATTATGATAATCCTGTAAGTACTACCCCAATAAATATGCCCTCATATTTGCTGGCTAATTTTACTTAGGTTATTTTTTGTATCTGATAAGTGGAAACCAAGTGAGAGATTATTTTATGCTAACAGTAAAATTAATTAAATGCTACAGATATTCCAAATTGAGAAAATGGATCTGCTGTCATGGTTTCAGCATACTATATTCAACATTCTTGATAAGAAAACTATCTTTGAGAATGTAGACTTAAATACTTGCATCAGAAAAGGTGAGACATTGTGGTATGAGAATTTCACTTCATATTTTTAGTTTGAAACTAACAAACACAGTCTAGTTTGGCATACTATGGAAATAATAGGTCATTTGGCCTAAATGAAGACTCTGTGTGCCTGATACCTATTGCTGCTACTACTGGGGATGGTGGGAGGTTTTGTAGAGTTAGGGTACCAGTTGGTGACACCACACATGGAGTCTCGAAATGGAAAATACACGAAATACCCTTCAGAAAACCTCTGAGACTTGTCTCAAAATAATTACTCCTGTTCCACCAAGGCTCTGAAAAACTGGCTTCATCTAGAGCGCGGAGAAACAAACAACAGGAATAACTCTTCTACCACATGCCAGTGTTTCTTTAGAGTAGGGGAGGGCTTGCCAACACTACTTGGCCAGCACTCTAAGATAGTAGTTTAGACACGACCCTGAATTCAAAGAGAAAAATGACTATTCATTGTACACCCTGCCCTCCTCACTATGGAGGCTGCCAATTAGACTGTGAACAGGAATGAAGTGGAGGTGGGGTTACTGGGGTTTCTCCAGCCCAGGCAGATGGCAAGCCTGTTCTGATTCAGATCACTTCCATGGGGCTGTGCCAAAAACATGCCCATATTCTCTATGCTTGTCTATGCTGCCTCTCGCTTCACGCCACAACCAGTGAAGCACTTCCTCAAAACTTCTAGAGTTCTAAGGGGGTGCTAGAAAACCACTAGTTTAGATTAACCCTAAACCAATGCAGGGGTTCCTTGCATTGGGTCCCTGAAAGATGCTTGCCCACAATTTTCTTACACACTTACAGGGCTACACTATGTCTCACGGGTGCTTATCCTGTCTTTGGGAAGATCTGACTACTAGAAAGTATTTCCCAATACTAAACTCACATCTACTTCTTTCCTACCTTCATCTTTTGGTTCAAGTTCTTCCTCTTGAAGTTACATGGCATAAGTCTGTGCTATCCCCTTTTATCTGACTAATCAAATACTATTCATCTGCCAGTATTCATCTTAAGTCTTCTTCTGTGTTACACCCAAAACAATCCCTCCCAGAGTGATTTCTGTGTCCTCTGGGTTCTTCAACTACACTTAATGCACCACTCCTCGGCACTTATGCTTTACCATCTTAGTTATTTTTGGCATTCTTTATGCCTTTCTAACAAGAACATAATCTTTTGATGGCTGGATGGTGTCAGTCTTTTATAAATGTCTACCTCTATACCCCTTCATCATGTTGCTGCTGAGTAGATAGTGTGTGCACGGGTCCTCCATGAACTGGCCCTAACCACAACAAGTTTACTTATTTTCTATCACATTTCCTCACAAAAATCCTCCACTCTAATCTATCCAGCTACCAAATTATACCCTGTGTCTTCCTCATTTGCTAATACTTTCTTGTTTCCTATCCCAACCTCTCCCCATCTAGAGCAGAGAGTATTAGCCTCAGGCATATGAACTCTAAACACCGTACACAAAATGTACATTTTTGTACGTGGGAAAGAATGTTTCACAGCTTTCATACAACTCTCAAAGGTCCCAAGACTCCATAAAAAATTAAAATCCACTATTATAAATTTTTTCCCATCTTTGCTTAACCAAATCTTCCCTATTCTTAAAAGCCCAGCTCATGTCCCTGGATCCAGGGAACCTTCCATATGGGGGAGATTTCCTAAGCTCTGAATATATATGTATGAATATATATGTATATATATCTCCATATATATTGATATATAAGTAGATATATCTAAATTGATATATATCTCTAAATTGATACACATACATCGATTTTTCTACCATTAATCTCTGTGGTTTATTATGTACCTTGTAGAAATTTTAAAATTAGTATCTTCATTGTGACTTAAATCTTTTGTATTTAATGTTTCATGACTGTAAACTTTACAGCATCTCTTTGTTATATGTACTGCCTTCCACAGAGCAGGTACTTAACAAATACTACTGTGGATGGCCGGGTGTAGTAGCTCACGCCTGTAATCCTAGCACTTTAGGAGGCCAAGGCAGGTGGATCACGAGGTCAGGAGATAGAGACCATCCTGGCTAACATGGTGAAACCCCGTCTCTACTAAAAAGATACAAAAAAAAATTAGCTGGGCGTGGTGGCAGGCGCCTGTAGTCCCAGCTACTCAGGAGGCTGAGGCAGGAGAATGGCATGAACCTGGGAGGAGGAGCTTGCAGTAAGCCGAGATCGTGCACTGCACCTCCAGCCTGGGCAGCAGAGCGAGACTCCGTCTCAAAAAAAAAAAAAAAAAAAAATCCTACTGTGGACACGAATGAAGACGGTGAATCACCTTCATCTCAGTGTGTGGAGCAACTCAGTTTTAAAGGTGCATATCACAGTTGCGACAGTGTCATTAAACCTGGGCAAAATGCCACAGTTAGCTGCCACCTTACCTCTGCTTTACGAATATTTTCTCTAGCTTCATCTATTTTCTGTTCCAGCTCTGCTCGGCTTTGTTCTGATACAGCAGGTCCATGACACTCCAGATCATCTAGAACCTATTAAAAAAAATGGGACAATAATGATGACTGTTTTTTACTTTTTATCTTCCTTAAGTGATTAGAGTATTTACATAATTCAAAAGGCTTTAGTGACTAGTAGCCACAATTTTTTTCATTTATTTATTTTTTGAACATTTTGAAATAATTATAGACTTACTAGTAACAAACTTACTACAGAGAGTCCCTTCAGTGGGGAAGCCAGGACCAGCCACTATCTGACTGACGCCACATGAGAGACCCCAAGGGAAACTGCTAAGCTGAGACCACCCAATACTCAGATTAGTGAGAGATAATGTAAAAACCCTCTTGTTCTACGGCATTAAGTTTGAGGTGGTTTGTTAAGCAACATTACATAAGTAGAACATTGAATCTGAGATGCCTGTGAGATAGTGAAAAGATGTCAAAACAGGAAAGAGGTTATATGGATACACAGTAGTAGCTAGGCCCAATGTTGAAGATAATAATTTATGATTTGGTGGTAAAGTAAAACCATGGAAGTGATTGAGAATGCCTATATGAGGATAAAGAATAAAAAAAACAAGATAGCCAAACAATCTGAGAAAATGAATATTTAATTGTGGGCTGGAGAAAGAGGAACCTATGAAAAAATCTAGGAATAGCCAGAAAGGCAGAAGGAAAGCCAGGACAATGTTGAATCGTGGATGACTAGAGAAGATAACATTTTAAGACAAAGGGAGTTGTCAATTGTGATGAAATTGTTGACAGATTAAGAAAAATGAGAAATCAAACTGTCCATTTTGAAGTTAGCAACACAGACATCATTGGTGATTTTGGTAAGCTTAGACTATGAAGTGATACAGGGGGAAGGAAAGGAAAGGAAAGCTCAAATGTAATGGGCTAAAAAGTAAGTGGGAGGTGAGATTCTATAGATAATAAGCATAGGCAATTCTTTTAAGAAGTAGGATGTGAAAGCAAAGAATGAGAAGGATATAGGTATCAATAAATGAAATTGAGAAAAAAAGTACTATACTGAAAATAATGTCTTTGTGCTTAGAGTTTAGTCTTTGAGATATATTTTCTCCCTTCTTCCTTCCCTTCCTCCTTCCCTTCCTCTTTCCCATCCTTCTTCCCGTCCTCCTTCCCTTTCTCCTTCCCTTTCTTTTCTTTTCTTTCGAGACAGTGTCTTGCCCTGTCACCCAGGCTGGAGTGCAGTGGCATGATCTTACCTCAATGTAACCTCCACCTCCTGGGCTCAAGCAATTCTCCCCAACCTTAGCCTCCCGAATAGGTGGGAAGATAGGTGTGTGCCACCATGTCCGACTAATTTTTGAATTTTTTGTAGAGACTGGGTTTTTTGCCATGTTGCTCAGGCTGGTCTGAAACTCCTGGCTCAAGCAATCGACCTGCCTCAGCCTCCCAGAGTTCTGGGATTACAGGCATGACCCACTGTGCCCAGCCAAACATATATTTTCATGAAACCTATAATTGTGTCTTTAAAAAATATGTCTTGAGGGATGAAAACCTGTATTAATTCAACATATGTCTCTTCCCCTGCCCGTAACACACTATCACAGCTTTTCTTTGGCAATTTTATGGTAAACTGGTGAATTAATGTATTGCTGATGGAGGGCTTAAGGAAATTCCAACATGAGTAGATAGCTGACAGCACACTGCTAAGTGTTGAGAAAGTACAGAAAAAACACATACAATGCTTGAGCAAAGGAGTTTGAGACCAGCCTGGGAAACATGGCAAGACCCTATCTCTACAAAAAACCTAAAAAAAATTAGCCAGGCATGGTGGTGTGTGCCTGTGGTCCCAGCTACTTGGGAGGCTGAAGTGGGAGGATTGCTTCAGCCCAGGAGGTTGAAGCTGCAGTAAGCTATGTTCACACCACTGCCCTTCAACCTGGGTGACAGAGCAAGCCTCTTGTCTCAAACAAAACAAAACAAAACAAAACAACACATATAGGATATTTTTCACATTAATAAAACTCAGCTCCTTAAACTGTTTGACATTTGGCTTAAGGTGAATGTAACTAGGACTTTCTCTTATACTTACCCGTTGTTGATGAACAATGTTTTTATGCTCACGTGCCACACGTGTGGCCCATTTTCGAGCTTCCTTATTTAGACTGTGCTCCTCTGTGGTCCCAGTTTCTGATTCTAATTGTCGGCTCTACAACACAAGACAGAACAGAGATAAAAATATTGCTATCTTTATTGCAACCACCACTGCTTTGTAGATGGATCAGAAGGCCTTCACTTAATCAGCACTCAAAACATAAGGCACACTCCACTACTGCTGGAAACAATGTCTTATCGTCACAGAAAGTTACCAGAAGAGTAAGATGAGTATAAAACCATTAAAGACCATAAACTTTTTGTCTTACAGTGCTGAACACAAAAGCATCATCTCTAATACTGCAGACTTATCTTTTTGGGTGTGACGGACTTATCTTTCCGAGTGAAAAGGAAGCTAGCTAAGGTAAGCAAAGAAGAAAATGTATTCATGCCAACCTACTATGGTGATAAAATCATTGCATAAATAAAAATGGAAACAACTTAATAGTTTCAATGTGAGTAAAGAATCATTAAAGATAAGAACAAAACAATACAATAACAGCAACACAATCTTGCACCCCTCCTGCTAACACAAGGCAGATGGAACTCGTTAGAGGTCCATCATCAACTTGCCACCAAACCTTAAAAGTCAGCTTTTGCCCTTTCTCCAGGCTTCACATGAAATATAAGGGTGCTAGATCAAATGATCACCAAGGGTTTCTTCTAGCTGTATGCTATGATTCTGATTTACAAAGAACAAACCACAAAATCTAAATAAAAATATTAATAGCTAACTCCTATTGTGCAAAGTACTATGGAAAGTGATTCATATAACTTTTTTTTTAAACAACTTTATGACGTGGGTCCCACACCATTTTATAGAAAAGAAAACAAAGGCTCAGAGAGGTTAATTTTTCTTGGATGTCCTAGATATTAAATGTTACAACCGTAATTGTCTGATTACAGAATCAGAGCCATTAAACACAAAACTATTTTAATTCTCTCTAAATTCTTAAAGACCCCTGAAAAACAAACTTTATTGAAATAATTAGGAATTTATTTTAAAAAAATATGAATCACCCAAAGAGGCTTTTCATATAGAAAGAAGCAAAATTGTAGAATGAAAAGAATTTTAGAAATTCTGATCATGGCTCACTGCAGCGTTGACCTCCGGGATCAAGTGACTCTTCCATTTCAGCCTCCTGAGTAGCTGGAACTACAGGTGTGTGCCACCATACCCAGCTAATTTTTTTTTTTTTTCCTTCTAGAGATAAGGTCTCTCTATGTTGCCCAGGCTTGTCTTGAACTCCTCGGCTCAAGTAATCCTCCCACTCTGGCCTTCCAAAGTGTTGAAATGCCAGGGATGAGCCACTACACCTGGCCTAGTAATTCTTTTGCAAGGTCTCATAGTTCAAAATTGATAGAGTAAGTAGAAATTGATAAACTGGATTTTAAAAATTAATATTTTTGTTGGGGGAATTGTGATGGGGCAGAGTTTAAAAATTTTTGTTCTATACAGATATTTCAGCTAAAGCTAGATTATAACAATGACAAATGAATTTAAATAGAGCAAAATAATCAAAATTCAAACCTAACCATCTTTACATTCACATTTTATATTCTAATGGGAATGAACTTTATTATTATATTTTGCTTTGCAAATGAGTCTGGGCATTCAATTTACATCTGTTCTCAAAGTCAGGAACATTAAAATGTTAACTCTGGACATAGATACAAATGAAATATACAAAAGTCAGAGGAAGTGATCTGTAAAAGTAAAAAGATAAATTCTGAAGAGTCCAAGAATAGGTTTTTGAGTCAGATAGACTTAGTTTGAATCCACTGTAGGCCATTTTATGGTACTACTAGCTTTATGATCTTGGGCATGTTAATTATCTGAGTTGTAGCTACATCTGAAAACTAGTGAAAATGTCACCTATCTCCGTAGGGTTGGTAGGTTATAATGAAGTCATATTTTAAACATTCTGGTATAGTATCTACATAATATCTTAGCATCCAGTAATGGTAACTGCTAATGTTAAAAGCCCAATTGAAAATTACTTGAAACAAAAATTTTCTCATTACTGTTCATAAGAAAATCCAGATAATTCCTAGGTTCTTAATAGTGTAAACAATGAATCCAAAACAAAGATTGAAGATATATTGAAAGATTAAGGCAGATCTCAAAGAGAATGAATTTGTAGGGAGTAGCTGGATGAGAAAGGAGGCAACTGATAGAGACATTTAATTTTTTTTTTTTTTTTTGAGACGGAGTCTCGCTCTGTCGCCCAGGCTGGAGTGCAGTGGCTGGATCTCAGCTCACTGCAAGCTCCACCTCCCGGGTTTACGCCATTCTCCTGCCTCAGCCTCTCGAGTAGTTGGGACTACAGGCGTCCGCCACCTCGCCCGGCTAGATTTTTGTATTTTTTAGTAGAGACAGGGTTTCACCGTGTTAGCCAGGATGGTCTTGATCTCCGCCCATCTCGGCCTCCCAAAGTGCTGGGATTGCAGGCTTGAGCCACCGCGCCCGGCCAGAGACATTTTTACTGAGCAGCATTTTAGGAATAGGTAAAGGGGTTTACATTGTGTGCTGGCTGCAGATGGGCCAAAACCCAATTTGCCTTACAGAATTTATACCTTCTTATTGAGTATTCACTGCGCTCAAGATAGAGCTTTTCCCTTATTTTTTATGTGTTTACTAAGACTTGGGAGTCCAATGATCAGGACAGATAACTAATGCCACTGATTGGAAGATGTGACTTTGAGATCCTTTGGGTAGGGAATGACACAAAACTAAAATTCAAATTAATTTATCCTTTTCATGAATTCTGAAATCAAGCCATGGAATACATGTGGAAGCTCCTGAGAGACAGGTCTTGACAACTGAGAATTTCATACAAGGCGAATACAGCCCAGGGTATTAAACAATACACAGAGAAATGTTCCAATACCACCTTCATTATCAAAGATCAATATAAATCAGGATCTAGTATAGATAATTATGTTTTTGTTTGTTTTGTTTTTTGAGACGGAGTCTCACTCTGTTGGCCAGGCTGGAGTGCAGTGGCGTGATCTTGGCTCAGTGCAACCTCCGCCTCCCAGGTTCAAGTTGGGAGGCCGAGGCGGGTGGATCACAAGGTCAAGAGATCGAGACCATCCTGGTCAACATGGTGAAACCCTGTCTCTACTAAAAATACAAAAAATTAGCTGGGCGTGGTGGCACGTGCCTGTAGTCTCAGCTTGGATTACAGGTGTGAGCCACCGTGCGTGGCCGATAATTTTTTTTTAAGACAGTGGTATTAGCAGTGGTTGATTCTAACAAAGAAATCATAATGATTGCTTCTTTTTAAAACGCTGGCAAATTTATTTTATCTTTAGTTTTTATTTTTTGAGACAGAGTCTCACTCTGTCACCCAGGCTGGAGTGCAGTGGCACGATCTTAGCTCACTGCAACCTCTGCCTCTCGGGTTCAAGAGATTCTCGTTCCTCAGCCTCTGGAGTAACTGGGATTACAGGCATGTACCACCATGCCCAGCTAATTGTTTGTATTTTTAGTAGAGATGGGGTTTCGCTATGTTGGCCAGGCTGGTCTTGAACTCCTGTCCTCAAGTGATCCACCTGTCCTTGGCCTCCCAAAGTGCTGGAATTACAGGCATGAGCCACCACGCCTGGCCTATTTCATTCTTGTAACATTTTTCCTTTTTTTGGAAGACAGGGTCTCACTCTGTTGCCCAGGCTGGAGTGCAGTGGTGCAATCATGGCTCGCTGCAGCCTTGACCTCCTGAGCTCAAGCAATCCTCCCATCTCAGCATCCCAAGTAGTTGAGACCACAGCATATGCCATCACACTCAGATAATTTTTTTGATTTTTAGTAGAGATGAGATCTCACTATGTTACCTAGGCCGTCTCAAACTCCTGGCCTCAAATGATCCTCCTGCTTTGACCTCCCAAAGTGCTGGGATTATAGGCATAAGCCACCATGCCCAGTCCAACATTTTTCCTGTATTTGATACAAAAATTAGCCAGGCGTGGTGGCACCAGAGGGTTGCAGTGAGCCGAGATCATGGCACTGCACTCTGGCCTGGGCTATAGAGGGAGACTCTGTCTCAAAATAAATAAATAAATTTAAAAAAATCCCTAGTCCCTTTAGAATAAAATATTAAAGTCTTTTCAACAGTCATAAAGTTGTTAAATAACTTTAAGGAACTAAATTAAGGAAATCAGCATTCCAATATTCTTCATATATTAGTCTTTAAGTCATCTTAACTATTTTGTCCTTAGATACTCTCTCAAGATATGATTTTGGTTTACTTTAAGGTTAATACAAACGCATAGAAGGCTCAGATATCTGAGTGGAGTGAGCAGGGCAAGAAAAGCTGATTTCACAGAAGAAAACAATAATTGTTTTTTAACTCTATAACTAAAATATAACCATTTCAAGGAGAGAAAAAGAGATGGTCATGTATGATGAATGAAAATCACTAACACAGTAGAATACTAGCATTCCAACCCATTTCAAAAAAAGATAGTGTTGGGGTTGTTAGGCTAATGGCATAACATGCTAATTAACCCTCATTCAGGGAATTTGTACTACTTACATTTTTCAGTTTACTGAGAGACAAGAAATATATTGGGGCTGGGCACAGTAGCTCACACTTACAATCCCAGGGCTCTGGTAGGCCAAGGCAGAAAAACTGCTTGAGGCCAGGAGTTTGACACCAGCCTGGGCAACATAGCTAGACCCCAGCTCTTAAAAAAAAAATAGCGCATACCTGTAGTCCTATCTATGGGAGGCTGAGGCAGAAGGACTGTTTGAGCCCAGGAGATCAAGGCTGCCAGGAGCTATGACTGTGCCCTCCAGCCTGGGTGACAGAGCTTCTCAAAAAATATATATTAATATATTGAGTTAAATATTGGATCCATCTTATTCTTTATGAAGTATATTAATATACGGTTAATTATTTCAATAAAGTTGCTAATTATTTGTTCTCAAAAGGACTTCTTCAAGTAAAAAGCATCTGGATCTCTGCAGGTTATTGTATTCCAACCACATGTTTGTACAGGTTCACAATCCCACAATTCTGAAATTCAAAATGCTCTGAAAAAGAATAAGTATTTTTTGGTAAGTTTGGAGCCAAAACTCACTTGAGCCAAAATGTGATTTGAACTAATAAGAGGTTATTTATAGTTTTTTCTTTCATATGTACATATATGAATGAAAATATTCATACATTTCACTGCAAAAATACTATGTTTGATCACAGGGTGCTTCCCCATACAATGCTCAGGATTTTATGCAATGTATGGTATATGGGTCACTTTTCTAAAATCTGGAAAATTCTGAGTTTTGAAATATATTTGGCCCAAGGCTTTTGGTAAGAGACTGTAGACTTCTAAGTCACATATTTCAAATATGCCACACACCTTAAAGAGGAGTGGAACACTGCCTCTTTTTTTTTTTTTTTTTTTTTTTTTGAGACGGAGTCTCGCTCTGTCGCCCAGGCCGGAGTGCAGTGGCAAGATCTCAGCTCACCGCAAGCTCCGCCTCCCGGGTTCACGCCATTCTCCTGCCTCAGCCTCCTGAGTAGCTGGGACTACAGGCGCTCGCCACCTCGCCCGGCTAGTTTTTTTTTGTATTTTTTAGTAGAGACGGGTTTCACCATGTTAGCCAGGATGGTCTCGATCTCCTGACCTCGTGATCCGCCCGTCTCAGCCTCCCAAAGTGCTGGGATTACAGCCTTGAGCCACCACGCCCGGCTACACTGCCTCTTAAGAGACATAATTTAATTTATTCTGACTATGCTAGGATAGCAGAACCTTCACTTGGAAAGAAGTGGGAACTCATCTAGATAATTGTTGAGTGTGCCTGGTCTCTCAGGAAAGTACGCTGGAGAAGAACTGGTGTGGACTGAGCCTTGGACATCTGGGGAAAAGGAATATACCCAATAAGGCTGGGGTGAAGAAATGATGAGAACTCTGAAAGGAGCTATACTTTTGTCTTGGGTTAGAGTATCAAAGGCAAACCTTAGCAAAAAATATGTCCCTGAGTAATGACATAAAAGTAAAACAAAAATGGCAATAAAAACATTGTGCCTAACACTTTCGAAAACATACCTATAAGCATGGTTAGATGAACAGCCTTATAAAGAGTATGCCTTTATTTTGGTAGCTCTTACAGAGATTTTGCTTTAAGAACTATAATCACAAGCTAGACAGGGGAACTTCCAGGCTCCTATGTGTCAGCACATAACTAATGCATCTATGCAAAGATCTAGTTACTCTGGATGGTTAGACAAGGAACCAGATCAGGAAGAAAGGTGACTAAACCAGTAGAGGGCCTATCATATAGATGGTGGACTTTTTACAAAAAGCCTTTTGTGAAACGCTGAAGAAATTAGGACAACCACTGTGAACACTTAACTGTCAGTATTGCTAATTCTAAAATGCAACACTCATGTCTTTAGTCAAAGCCTCTCATTTTTGGATACTGTGCCAAGCATTATCTGTAAGAGGATGGTACCTGTTTACTCAACAGGAGGATTTCCCACAAATCCTATCACAGCCTTTTTCATGTTTATGAGACAATGCTATATGCAATACAAAATTTCTACAAGCAGAAAGAGCCACCCATAACATAGAGAATTTTCAGGTACATTTCCTGCACAGTATATTAACCCCATGTAGTCTTTTATAGACAAGGGAAATTTTTGCCAAATATTTATTTTTAATAGATGCATAAATCACTCCCCTTACGTAAAACTTTAATGTGTAAAAATCCTCAACTATAGCAAGTGGACATTTTACTTACTATAATTGCTCATCTATAGAAGGCAGAATTAAATATCAGAAATAGCATCTAGAATAACAGGGAAAGATCATACATCAGAAATTTAGTGTCAGCTTTTTACTATCATTATCTGTGAAGATCTTGTTATTTGCAGTTCAAGGAAGGTAAAGGGGAAAGGGTATTCTCATCTCGACTGGGAAACTTGAGAAAGTTTCCTTGTTTTTCCTGCCTGTATAGATCATACTTACCCAAGTTTTGTGGACATGCATGTTTCCCATATTATTTCCCATCCCAGCTTCACTTTGTCCTTTTTCACAGGATGTGAGCAAATGCCCCTAATGGCACTCATCACTAGTTCTGGTAATGAAGGGATGGGTCACTGAGATGTATGTAGGGCAGAGGTGTTAAAAAGTATAAGTCATGTACTTAAAATTAGTTCAAACAGATTGCCTTTCAGATGTACAAACTGCCAAGAAGGACGTTGATGAGATCCCCTTTGTGGAATAAGTAGGAGAACAAAAGTCCCAAGGGACTCTCAGTGATCAATCCAATGAGGGAGTTGAGAGCTAGGGATCATGACTGCAAAAGTATTGCAAGTATTTCAAGATTTGTAATGTCTTCTACGTTTGATATTTGGTATTTCCTGTAGCAATTAGGGGGAAAATACTAAAAAAAACAAAAAAAGAAAAAAAAAAAAACAAAACCAAAGAATGCTGAAGTCAGTCAACATCTATTCTGACTCAATATGCCAGAGATTTAGTCAAATGCTTAGTATCTTATTTAATTTTCAAACAAATAAGGTATAGTTGTTCTTCCATATCTGTGAGTTCTGTATCTGTGGATTCAACCAACTGTGGATCAAAAATATTTTTTAAAAAGAACAAAAAAAAAAAGGATAGTTGTGTTTGTACTGAACATGTACAGACTTTTTTCCTTGTCTTATTCCCTAGACAATGTAATAGGACCATTATTAGCAGAGTATTTTGTATTAGGGATTATAATCTAGTGATGATTTACAGTATATGAAGGATGTGCATAGGTTATATGCAAATATTACATCATCTTATATAGCAGACTTGAACGTCTGTGAATTTTGGTACACGAAGAGGTTCCTAGAATCAATCCCCCATGGATACCAAGGGACAACTGTTGTTATTTTACACATGAGGAAGATGAATCACAAAAGTGAAATATATGTAAATAAACTGCTAGTTGAGACACCCAAACTCATGTTTTCTCCATTGTACACCACCTGTATAAATCACTAACCCCAGTGTGATCCATGTGTCAGCTGAATGACTTTAACATTGAGATCCTAATAAATGTGTTTGTCAGTTCTCTCTAACAGAATATCCTTATTATAGAGAGGAAGATTTAAAGGCACATTCCAAATCCTCCTCAGAATAATTCTGCATTAAAAAGTCATTTCAGCAAAAAAAGATGTATTTTACTTTTTCTAGAAAGAGCTCTGGCTTTCTGGTATCATCTGAGAAATGCTAATTGAAGATATAAAGAAAGAACACTTTAGAAATCAGTAACTCTCTTATGGAAATATAGATAAGAAAATCCTTCAGTATTAACCATGAGACAGCTATTAAGTTACTACATAAGACAAAGCTTGCCATTGGTCACTGTTACTCGTAGTCATCTTTTGGTTAATACTAAAATTCTACCCAAAAAAGCCCTAAAATTAAATTACCATAATAATACTGTGACTATACATATTCAACTGGGTGCCTTGGACTTTTGTAGGGAAAACAGTTTAGTTTGAAAGGGGTTATATTAAAAAGTTAAAAAAAATTTAAGACAGTTTATGAAAATCAGAAGAAAATAAGAGTTACATTTTATCACAGTGGTAACTTTTAAAAGTCCTATAACTTTCCTAACTATATCTTATGTAAATTTAGATAAAACATTTGCTGAATTCTCTTGTCTGTAAGGCAAAGGCATATGCAAAGTATATGTAAGCGCTTAGTAAATGAAAAATAAATGTTTTAAACACACAAGCAGTTCAAAATTCCTAACTCAAACTATAAAATTCAAAATAAAAGAACAATACTGTCCTGCGCCTGCAATGGGTCTCATCCTATTACTATCTTACCTGAATACATAGTTCTCCATTTACCATCATATATAAAACTCAAAAATAACACCTGGTTGCATCCCACTTTCATCACCAAGTCTACTTGCTATTTCAGGTACAGTTATGTACTTTCAAACTTTTCTGGCTCTAATGCTTATTAGCTGAGTGACCTTGAGCAAAGCAAATTGCTTTTCTTTCTTTCAATTTTTTTTTTTTTTTTTTTTTTTTTTAGACAGGGTCTTGCTCTGTCACCCAGGATGGAGTGCAGTGGCATGATCACGGCTCATTGCAACCTCCACCTCCCGGGCTCAAGTGATCCTCCCACTTCAGCTTCCTGAGTAGCTGGGACTACAGGTGTGTGCTACCATGCCCAGCTAGTTTTCTGTATTTTTTTTTTTTTTTTAGAGACAGGGTTTTGCCATGTTGCCCGAGTCTCAAACTCCTGGGCTCAAGCAATGCACCCACTTTGGCCTCCCAAAGTGTTGGGATTACAGGCGTGAGCCTCTGCACCCAGCCAGATTTCTTAACTTTAGTTTCCTCAACTGTAAAAGAAGGATTAAAAATAGCACCTACAATATAGAGTTGTTGTGAGATAAATTAATACAGGTAATGCCATTAGAAAAATGTCTAGCATGAAATAAATGTTCAATGAATGTCACCTATTATTTTTATTCTTTTCAATTTTTGTTTTCGCTTCCTGGCATGTTGTTTCTCCCTCTTTGCATAGTAAACTGCAATTCATCTTCAAGATCTAATCCATAACAAGTAGACACAATCCAGTAAAAAAATAGAAACAAGGTTTGAATAGACATTTTACCAAAGAAGATATATGAGTGGCTAATACACTCATGAAGATACTCAACATCATTAGTCATTAGGGAAATGCAAACCAGAACCACAAGATACTATTTCATATCCACTAGGATGATTATAATCAGAGCCAGACAATAATAAATGTCTGGCTGAGGCAGGAGGATCTTTTGAGCCCAGAAGTTCAAGGACAGCCTAAGCAACATGGTGACATCCCCTGTCTACTAAAAATAAAAATAAAATAAAAATTAGCTGTAGTCCCAGTTACTTGGGAAGCTGAGGTGGGAGGACTGCTTGAGCCAAGGAGGTTGAGGCTGCAGTGAGCTGTGATTATGCCACTGCACTTTGGCCTGGGAGACAGAGTAAGAAGACCCTGTCTTAAAAAAAAAAGAAAGGCTTTTTAAATGATTGAAGGTATGGAATGATTTTTAAAAATCATAGGCATTTATCTTTTTCCATTATGAAAAAACTAATTGCTTCCCAAGTCCTGCACATTTCTTCTTAGAAGACAGAATAGCAGAGCAGAAATAACATTACTATTGCAATCACAATAGTAACGTCATTAATTTACCATATGACTCTGGAGAAGTCTCCCTTATTAGGCTACAGTTTCCCCTTTAATAAAGACAAGATTAACTGTAAGGTTCTCTCCAGCACACCCACTGAAGAAAATTAAGGTGCTTCACACAAGATGAAAAATGAGAAGCTCAATTTCTTCACTATAAACAGGGAAGGAAATTCTTAATTTATAAGAGAAAACACAGTTGGTGCATTAGGAGCCTCTTATATATGTATATACATAACTTTCATCCCAACACCAGGTCCCACCCTTCATTAACATGCAAACCCACACATCCCATCCCTCCCGCCCTTGACCCACACCCCATATACCTCAGCTATGGTCATTCTCAGAGCACTGACAGGGGAGAGCTCAATATCCACCAGTTGGGCGGCTTTTAAACTCTGCCCAGTAAAGATTGCACAAGGACAAAAAACATAGCATAGAGTTAGAAATGTAAAGCAAACAAGGACACAACACCTAAGAACATTTAGCACAGTGTTTAGAAACAAAGGATTTAGGGCTGTAGTTGGGCTGGGAAAAAGTGAGATGAGAGTCACTGTTATTTTTCTGTGGAAAATAGCAGTGATAAAATAACATCAAATTAGTCATAATTTTAAGTCAAGCTTGACAAACTTGTCTCTACCCTGTATCTTCTAATGCTCTGCTTCATCCCTCCCAGGCTTCAAAGAAATCAAATCCCAGGAGAATGTGAATAAGTCATTGGCAAAAGCTGATTTTATTTAAAAAAAGCACTACGACAAAGGGCAAACGTTGTAATATAGAGGGAAATGCTGATTTCCTACATTTCTTTATATAGCTGCTAACAGAGCTACTTAAAGTGTAAGAAAAGTAATGAAGATACCTCTGGCAAATATGTTTCTATTAAACTGATACCATTAAACTCTGGAACTATATCACAAACTCCCCTGGTTCTGGTTCTAAATTTATCAATATACTTTATGAATATAATCTGACTTTCCTTTTGGCTTGCCTACATTGAAAGAATGTGCTAATAATGCCAACATGTGCCTTCTCATTTTGCAGAAGTTAAATTTCATTTCTATGTTACCAAATTAGCATTTTTGTTCTTTTTTAAAAATTTAAATAATGGCAAACATTTCCCATAAACTCAAGGACGATTACTGTATGCTTTTAAACAACTGCCAACTGGGGCCGGGCATTGTGGCTCACACCCGTAATCCCAGCACTTTGGGAGACTAAAGTGGGTGGGTCGCTTGAACTCAGGAGTTTGAGACCAGCCTGGGCAACATGGTGAGACCCCCCATCTCTACTGAAAATACAAAGAAAATAGCCAGGCATAGTGGTGTCTGCCTGTGGTCCCAGCTAATCGGGAGGCTGACGTGGGAGGATCACTTGAGCCCAGGAGAGGGAGGTTGCAGTGAGCTGAGATCACACTACTGCACTCCAGCCCTGGTGACAGTGAGACAGTAAACGTATTGAATATTTTTCTTCTTCCCTCAGCTGTTTTCAGGTTTCAGAAACTTGTCTTATAACTTAACCTCATTTGGTAGAAGGCTGTTAGCATGAAGACACTGAGTTTCTTGGCCACAATTCAGAAATAAATAATAAAACAATATTATTTTATTAAAAATAATAATAGATAAATAAATAAATAATAATAATAATAAATAAGTGAAAATAAAAACAAAAATTGCCAGTTAGAATCTACAGACAGAAAGTAGATTAATGATGTCACAGGCTGAGGTGAGGGGCATAGGGAGAGTGCCTGCTTAATGGGGTCAGGATTTCTTTTTAAAGTGATGAAATGTGGAACTACAAAGTGATGACAGTGCACAGCATTGGAAATGTAGTGACAGTGAATAAATCTTACACTTTAACTATGGTTAAAATGGTAATTTTTGTGTTATGTGTATTCTGCTACAATAAAAAAAAATGGCAGCGATGTAGAGGCATTAAAAGAAATTGCTAATTTGAGGTTTAATATTCTAAGAAATCTGAAAGAAATTATAAAAGGCCTATAATCTTTTATAAGACCAACCAAAATATTTCATACACACGTTCATTATTCCATTTATTAATTCTATTCTGGTTAAATTTTTTTTTTTTTTTGAGATGGAATCTCACTCTGTCATCCAGGCTGGAATGTAGTGGTGGGGTCGGCTCACTGTAACCTCCGCCTCCCAGGTTCAAGTGATTCTCCTGCTTTAGCCTCTCAAGTAGCTGGGATTACAGGTGCCCACCACCACGACCAGCTAATTTTTGTATTTTTAGTAGAGATAGGGTTTCGTCATGTTGGCCAGGCTGGTCTTGAACTCCTGACCTCAGGAGATCCACCTGCCTCGGCCTCCCAGAGGGCTGGGATTACAGGCGTGAGCCACAGTGCCCGGCCTATTCTGGTTAAAATTTAACCACTGATTTCTTTGGAGGGGTACAACATAAAGAGTTTCAGGGAGGCCGGACGCAGTGGCTCACGCCTGTAATCCCAGCACTTTGGGAAGCCAAGGCGGGCAGATCACGAGGTCGGGAGATTGAGACCATCCTGGCTAACATGGTGAAACCCTGTCTCTACTAAAAACACAAAACATTAACCGGGCCTGTTGGTGGGCGCCTGTAATCCCAGCTACTGGGGAGGCTGAGGCAGGAGAATGGCGTGAACCCGGGAGGCAGAGCTTGCAGTGAGCCGAGATTGAAAACAGCACTCCAGCCTGGGTGACAGAGCAAAACTCTGTCTTAAAAAAAAAAAAAAAAAAAAAAAAAAAGAGAGTTTCAGGGAAAATATAATTTACATTTGAGTAAACGTATTGAATATTTTTCTTCTTCCCTCAGATGTTTTCAGGTTTCAGAAACTTGTCTTATAACAACCTCACTTGGTAGAAGGCTGTTAGCATGAAGACACTGAGTTTCTTGGCCACAATTCAGAAAAAAAAGTCGTCATTATTCTGCATCCTTACAGTTTTGTTATAAAATTGATGAGATACACTCAGTTTTTTCCGTCTGTCTACACCAAGGATAACTGTTACTTGAGCACAAACGCAACTGAACAACATATGAAATGAAAATCTGTAATTCCCTTACAGTATCACTGTCACAAGGCTGGAACTGGAAGGGCTGGGGTTTGTGAAATACAGCATTCTCTTGCAAAAACAGTTGAAGATTGTAGTCCCGTACCACCTAAAGAGAAAATAAAATATCTTTAGGTCTTTAATGAGGTTAAAATGTCCAATTACATTATTAAGTTTAAGATTTATTCTGCTGTTTTCTATACAAATGAGAAATCATCCAACACTGTGGTAAGAAAGAAATGATGTTACACATTTTATTTTTCATTTTAGACAATGGTTATTATTTATCTGTCCTATTTTCTCAAAAATAAATTTGGAAAGTTAGTTTAGAAACTAGATCAGATTTGGGAACTGGACAATATACAAAACCTTAAGAAGGCAAGAAGATAGTTTTTACACAAAAATCTATTCTGTGTAATACAGAACAGGGTGCACATAAGGAAGCACATTGGTCTTTTCCATCTCTCCCAGCTCTAAAATTTTATGGGCCTCTTAAAGTCTGTTTCATGGCCATTGCCATCCACTAGGAAACTGCCAGATAATCCTATCCACAGCACCAAATAGTGTTTGTAAGAGTATTTCTCAGCACCTTCTTGAGGAGGTTACACACTAATTACCATCTTACAGCATACCAAGAAGACAGGCTAGAAAGGAATTTCTTTTTTCTCTCTTTTTTTTTTGAGATGGCGTCTTGCTCTGTTGCCTGGGCTGGAGTACAGTGGCGCAACCTCAGCTCACCACAAGCTCTGCCTCCCAGGTTCATGCCATTCTCCTCCCTCAGCCTCCCGAGTAGCTGGGACTACAGGCGCCCGCCACTGTGCCCTGCTAATTTTTTTGTACTTTTTTAGTAGAGATGGGATTTCACCGTGTTAGCCAGTGTGGTCTTGATCTCCTGACCTCGTGATCCGCCCGCTTCGGCCTCCCAAAGTGCTGGGATTACAGGCGTGAGCCACTGCGCCTAGCCTGGAATTTCTATAAAAGAAGAATTCTGATACACAGAAAGCAGAAGAACAAATAGCACAGAAAGGCAGCCATCTGAAAAAAAATCATTGTATTTACATACCTTGGGAAAGAGTGGAAATCAGCATCTGATGGGGCACCCCACTTTCTATTTTGCTAACACATTGCTTACCCCTTACTTATCTTTCATTTGCAGTATATTATAGCCCATTAGCACCTCTGCTAGAAGATGGGCAGAAGAAGAAAAAAAAAGTTCAAAGTAACTCTGTAGCTCTAATTTAGTAGTCCTGGGAAAAGGGATAATTGAGGAGATACAAAAAATAGTAGGTGTATATTGCATTTGGTTTACCAGTGCAATCCCAGTTCTCTATTGTTTCCCACCCCCTCACTCTACCAACCATTTATTGAGAGAGTTTACCAGGTCCAACATGAAACCCAGGGATAAGGGGGATATATAGATGAATAAGACGAACAAACAAGGTTAGTATCTTCAAAGAATTTATAATATGGAAACTGGGTGAACCAAACACACTACATAATTAAAATACACCACGGAGTGTGTAGAGGGTATGGGAAGAGAACAAGGTGATATTTAATCCAGGCCGATGATGGGGTGAGATGAGGTGAGGAGTCGTTAGAATATGGTCTGGGAAGGCTGGCTGAATAAACATATTCTCAAAGAGAAATGTACTTTGTTCTCTTCTTGGATTCCAGCTTTAAGCTAGAATAGCTGTGAAAGCTCATTACACAGCCCTCAGAGCCTCTCTAATCACCATGCAGAAAAGTTAAGAGGATCACCTCTCTAGCTGCCAAACCTGTCCTCAAGCACTATTAATCTTTTTGTTTTGTTTCTCTTGAGGAGGAGGTTTCAACCTTTTAAAATTTTAAACTCTTTGTTACGGAAAATTTCAAATACACATGTAAGTAAAGACAACAGTAGAATGTATCCTCATGTCTTCATCACCCCGTTTCCAAAACATCCCCTTATGACCAATATTCTTTCATCTTTAAGCCCATCTACCTCTTCTACTCCTAATTATATTGAAACAAGTTCCAGACATATCATTTAATTTATAAATATTTCAGTACATCTAAAAGATAAGGATTCTTTTAAGAAAATATATCCACATTACAATTTACAGTAAGTACTTATAAAGCAACAAGTTCTCAAATTTCCCTGATTGTTTCCTTTATTACAAAAATCAGGATACAAATATAGCCCCCACATTGCAACTGCACGATGCTGTTTAGGTTTCCTTTCCTATACACATTTCTTCATCTATCTCTGCTTTTCTCCCTCTTGCAATTTAATTGTTGAAGAAACTAGGTTTTTGTTCTGTAGAGTTTCCTGCAGTCTGGGAAAAAAATGACAAAGATGTAATTTTTATTACATCCTTGTAGTATTCTGTTTCCAGTATTTCCTATACATTGGAATGGGTGCTTTTTGTCTTGTTTATTTATTTTCTTGAGAAGGTAACATTTACTTCCATCAGGAGGCTTGCTTCTTTTCACAAACAGCTGTAGTGGGCTGAATGGTAGCGTCTCAAAAGATATGTTCATGTCCTAATTCCCAAAACCTGTGAATGTTACTTCATTTGGCAAAAGTGGCTTTGTAGAAGTCCAAGATCAAGTGTTGACAGTTTGATTTCTTCTGAGGGTAATTATTGTCAGCTTGTAGTTGGCCATTTTCTTCTGGTATCTTCATGTGATCTTCTCCCTGTGCCTGTTTGTGTCCCATTCTCCTTTTTTTCAAAAAGTTTTAATTTTTAATTTTTGTGGGTATATAGTAGGTATTTATATTTATGGGGTACATAAGATATTTTGATACAGGACTACAACGTATAATAATCATACCAAGGTAAATGGGGGTATCCACCACCTCAAGCATTTATCCTTTGTATTACAAACAATCCAATTATACTTTTTTATTTTTATTATACTTTAAGTTCTAGGGTACATGTGCACAACGTACAGGTTTGTTACATAGGTATACATGTGCCACGTTGGTTTGCTGCACCCATCAACTCATCATTTACATTAGGAATTTCTCCTAATGCTATCCCTCCCCTAGCCCCCCACCCCAACAGGCCCCAGTGTGTGATGTCCCCTACCCTGTGTCCATGTGTTCTCATTGTTTGGCTCCCACCTATGAGTGAGAACATGCAGTGTTTGGTTTTCTGTCCTTGTGATAGTTTGCTTAGAATGATGGTTTCCAGCTTCATCCATGTCCCTGCAGAGGACTTGAACTCACCCTTTTTAATGGCTGCATAGTATTCCATGGTGTATATGTGCCACATTTTCTTAATCCACTCTATCACTGATGGACATTTGGGTTGGTTCCAAGTCTTTGCTATTGTGAATAGTGCTGCCATAAACATATGTGTGCATGTGTCTTTATAGTAGAATGATTTATAATTCTTTGGGTATATACCCAGTAATGGGATTGCTGGGTCAAACAGTATTTCTAGTTCTAGATCCTTGAGGAGTTGCCACACTGTCTTCCACAATGGTTGAACTAATTTACGCTCCCACCAACAGTGTTAAAGCATTCCTATTTCTCCACATCCTCTCCAGCATCTGTTGTTTCCTGACTTTTTAATGATTGCCATTCTGTTGTGAGATAGTATCTCATTGTGGTTTTGATTTGCATTTCACTGACGATCAGTGATGATGAGCATTTTTTCATATGTCTGTTGGCTGCATAAATGTCTTCTTTTAAGAAGTGTCTGTTCATATCCTTTGCCCACTTTTTAATGGGGTTGTTTTTTTCTTGAAAATTTAAGTTCTTTGTAGATTCTAGATACTAGCCGTTTGTCAGATGGGTAGATTGGAAAGATTTTCTCCCATTCAGTAGGTTGCCTGTTCACTCTGATGATAAGTTTCTTTTGCTATGCAGAAGCTCTTTAGTTTAATCAGATCCTATTTGTCTATTTTGGCTTTTGTTGCCATTGCTTCTGGTGTTTTAGTCATGAAGTCTTTGCCCATGCCTATGTCCTGAAGGGTATTGCCTAGGTTTTCTTCTAGGGTTTTTTATTGTGTTAGGTCTTAGATTTAAGTCTTTAATCCATCTTGAGTTAATTTTTGTATAAGGTATAAGGAAGGGATCCAATTTAAGCTTTCTGCAAATAGCTAGCCAGTTTTCCCAGCACCATTTATTAAATAAAGAATCCTTTCTCCATTGCTTGTTTTTGTCAGGTTTATCAAAGGTCAGATGGTTGTAGGTGTGTGGTGTTATTTCTGAGGCCTTTCTTCTGTTCCACTGGTCTACATATCTGTTTTGGTACCAGTACCATGCTGTTTTGGTTACTGTAGCCTTGTAGTATAGTTTGAAGTCAGGTAGCACGATGCCTCCAGCTTTGTTCTTTTTGCTTAGGATTATCTTGGCTATGCAGGCTCTTTTTTGGTTCCATATGAACTTTAAAGTAGTTTTTTTCCAATTCTGTGAAAAAGTCAGTGGTAGCTTGATGGGGATAGCAATGAATCCATAAATTACCTTGGGCAGTATGGCCATTTTCACGATATTGATTCCATTTGTTTGTGTCCTCTTTTATTTCGTTGAGCACTGGTCTATAGTTCTTGAAGAGGTCCTTCACATCCCTTGTAAGTTGGATTCCTAGGTATTTTATTCGCTTTGTAGTAATTGTGAATGGGAGTTCACTTATGATTTGGCTGTCTGTCTGTTATTGGTGGAATGCCTGTGATTTCTGCACATTAATTCTGGATTCTGAGACTTTGCTGAAGTTGCTTACCAGCTTAAGGAGATTTTGGGCTGAGACAATGGACTTTTCTAAATATATAATCATGTCATCTGCAAACAGACACAATTTGACTTCCTCTTTTCTTAACTGACTACCCTTTATTTCTTTCTCTTGCCTGATTGCCCTAGCCAGAACTTCCAACACTATGTTGAATACAAGTGGTGAGAGTGGGCATCCTTGTCTTGTGCCAGTTTTCAAAGGGAATGCTTCCAGTTTTTGCCCATTCAGTATAATATTGGCTGTGAGTCTGTCATAAATAGCTCTTATTATTTTGAGATACGTTCCATCAATATCTAGTTTATTGAGAGTTTTTAGCATGAAGGGCTGTTGAATTTTGTTGAAGCCCTTTTCTACATCTATTGAAATAATCATGTGTTTTTGTTTTTTTTTTTTTTGAGATGGAGTCTCACTCTGTCTCCCAGGCTGGAGTGCAGTGGTGTGATCTTGGTTCACTGCAAGCTCCGCCTCCTGGGTTCATGCCATTCTCCTGCCTCAGCCTCCCGAGTAGCTGGGACTACGGGTGTCTGCCACTGTGCCTGGCTAATTTTTTGTATTTCTAGTAGAGATGGGGTTTCACCGTGTTAGCCAGGATGGTCTCGATCTCCTGACCTCATTATCCACCCAACTTGGCCTCCCAAAGTGCTGGGATTACAGGCGTGAGCCACTGTGCCCAGCCGGTTTTGTTATTTTTAAATGTATAATAAACTATTGTTGATGTGGTCACCTTATTGTGTCATCGAATACTAGATCTTATTCATTCTATCTAACTATATTTTTTGTACCCATTAACCATCCTGGCTCCCCCAACACCTGACTACCCTTCCCAGACTCTGGTAAACATCCTTCTACTCTTTATCTCCATGAGTTCAATTTGTTTTACTTTTTTAACTTTCACAAATAAGTGAGAACATGTGAAATTTGTCTTTCTGTGCCTAGTTTGTTTCACTTAACATAATGACCTCCAGTTTTATCTATGTTGTTGTAAATGACAGGATCTCATTGTTTTTCATGGCTGAATAATACTCCATTGTGTATATATACCAAGTTTTCTTTATCTGTTCATCTGTTAATGGACACTTAGGTTGCTTCCAAATCTTGGCTATTGTGAATAGTGCTGCAATCAACATGAGAGTGCAGATATCTCTTTGATATATTGATTTCCTTTCTTTTGGGTGTACACCTAGCAGTGAGATTGTTGAATCATACGGAAGTTCTATTTTTAGTTGTTGAGGAACTGCCAAACTGTTTTCCATAGTGGTTGTACTAATTTACATTCCCAGCAACAGTTTACAAGGGCTCCCTTTTCTCCAAATCCTCACCAGCGTCTGTGTTACTGCCTGTCCTTTGGATAAAAGCCACTTGAACTAGGGTGATATACTATCTTACTGTAGTTTTGATTTGCATTTCTCTGATGATCAATGATGTTGAGTACCTTTTCATATGCCTGTCTGCCATTTATTTTTATTATTTTTTGAGACAGGGTCTCACCCAGGCTAGAGTGCAGTGGTGCAATCTCAGCTCACTGCACCTTCTGCGTCCCTGGCTGAAGAGATCCTCCCACATCAGCCTCCTACAGACATATGCCACATGCCCTGCTATAGTTTTGTATTTTTTGTAGAGATGGGGTTTCACCATGTTATCCAGGCTGGTCTCTAACTCCTGGGCTCAAGTGATCCGCCCACCTTGGTGTCCCATAGTGTGGGATTACAGGCGTGAGCCATTGCACCTTGCCCTGTCTGCTATTTATATGTCTTTTTTTGAGAAATGTCTATTTAGATCTTTTGCCTATTTTTAAATCAGATTATTAAATTTTTTTTTCCTATAGAGTTATTTGAGCTCCTTATATATTCTCATTATTAATCCTTTGTTAGATGGATATTTTGCAAATATTTCCTCCCATTCTGTGGGTTGTTGCTTCACTTTGTTGATTGTTTCCTTTGCTGTGCAGAAACTTTTTAACTTGATGTGATCCCACTTGTCCATTTTTGCTTTGGTTGCCTGTGTTTGCAGGGTATTACTCAAGAAATCTTTACCTAGTCCTATGTCTTAGAGAGTTTCCTAATGTTTTCTTTTAGTAGTTTCATAGTTTGAGGTCTTAGATTTAAGTCTTTATTCCACTTTAATTTTTGTATATGGCAAGAGATAGGGGTCTTAATTCTTCTGCATATGAATATAAATATCCAGTTTCTCCAGCATCATTTATTAAAGCGATTGTCCTTTCTCCAATGTATGTTCTTGGCAACTTTGTCAAAAATGAATTCACTGCAGATGGGTGGATTTGACTCTGGGTTCTCTATTCTGTTCCACTGATATTTGCTTTTATGCCAGTACCATGCTGTTTTGGTTACTATAGCTTTGTAGTATAATTAGAAGTCACACAATAGGATTCCTTCAGTTTTGTTCTTTTTGTTCAGGATAACTGGAAAGCTTTGGTTATTCTGGGTCTTTTGTGGTTCTATAAAAATTTTAGGATTGTTTTTTCTATTTCCATGAAGAATGTCACTGGTATTTTGTTTTTTTTTTTTTGAGACGGAGTCTCGCTCTGTCGCCCAGGCTGGAGTGCAATGGCCAGATCTCAGCTCACTGCAAGCTCCACCCTCCCGGGTTCACGCCATTCTCCTGCCTCAGCCTCCCTAGTAGCTGGGACTACAGACGCCCGCCACCTCGCCCGGCTAGTTTTTTGTATTTTTAGTAGAGACGGGGTTTCACCGTGTTAGCCAGGATGGTCTCGATCTCCTGACCTCGTGATCCGCCCGTCTCGGCCTCCCAAAGTGCTGGGATTACAGGCTTGAGCCACCGCGCCCGGCCTGTCACTGGTATTTTGATAGAGACTGCATTGAATCTGTAGATTGCTTTGGGCAGTATAGACATTTTAAGAATATTGATTCTCCCAATCCAAAAACATGGAATAGCTTTCCATTTGTTTGTGTCCTCTTCAATTTATTCCTTCCTTCCTTCCTTCCCTCCCTCCCTCCCCCACCCCCTTCCTTCCTTCCTTCCTTTTTTTTTTTTTTTTGACGGAGTTTTGTTTCACTTTTGTTGCCTAGGCTGGAGTGCAGTGGCATGATCCCGGCTCACTGCAACCTCCATCTCTTGAATTCAAGTGATTCTCCTGTCTCAACCTCCTAATTTCTGTCATTGTAAGAGATCTTTCACTTCTTTGGTTAATTCCTATGTATTTTAATGTATTTGTAGCTATTGTAAATGACATTACTTTCTTGATTTATTTTTCAGAATCTTGCTGCTGGCATATAGAAATGCTACTGATTTTTGAATGTTGATTTTGTATCCTGCAACTTTACTAAAGGTGTTTATCAGTTTGAATATTTTGGTGGAGTCTTCAGGTTTTTCAAAATATAAGCCTATATCATCTGCAAAGAATAATAATTTGACTTCTTTCTTTCCACTTTGGATACTCTTTCTTTCTTTCATCTGACTGCCGTAGCTAGGACTTCTAGTATTATGTTGAACAACAGTGGTAAAAGTGGGCATCCTTGTCATGTTCCAGATCTTAGAGGAAAGGCATTCAGTTTTTCTCCATTCAGTATGATACTCATCGTGGGTCTGTTATACATGGCTTTTATTGTGTTGAGATACGTTCCCTCTACACCCAGCTTATTGAAGGGTTTTATCATAAGGGAATGTTAAATTTTACCAAATGCTTTTTCAGCATCAAATGAAATGATCATACAGTTTTTGCCCTTCATTCTGTTGATACGATGTATCATGCAGAGTGATGTGTGTATGTTGAACCATCCTTGCATTCTTGGGATACATTCCACTTAGTCATGATGAATAATCTTTTTAATGCGTTGTTGAATTCAGTTTGCTTGTATTTTGTTGAGGATTTTTGCATTAATGTTCATCAGGGATACTGGCTTGTTTTTATTTTTTGATGTGTCTTTGTCTGATGTTGGTATCAGGGTAATGCTAGCCTCAGAGAATGAGATGGGAAGTATTCCCTCCTCCTCTATTTTTTGGAATTGTTGGAGTAAAATTGGTATTAGTTGTTCTTTAAATATTTGGTAAAATTTCACCACAAAGCCACCCAGTCCCAGGCTTTTCCTTGCTCAGAGACTTTCTATTACAGCTTTGATTTTGTTACTTGTTTTTTCGTCTCTTCAGGTTTTGAATTTCTTCATGGCTCGATCTTGGTAGGTGTCCATTCTCACAATGCTATAATGGACTACCTGAGACTGGGTAATTTATAAAGAAATGCAGCTTAATTGACCCATGGTTCTGCAGGCTGTACAGGAAGCATGGCTGCGGAGGCTTCTGGAAACTTACAATTATGGCAGAAGGCAAAAGGGAAGCAGCTTAGTCTTACATGGCAGGAGCAGGAGGAAAAGAGAGAAGGGGGAGGTGCTACACACTTTTAAACAACCAGATCTCATGAGGACTCACTCACTACCAAGAGAACAGCAAGGCGGAAGTCCACCCCTGTGATCCAATTACCTCCCACTGGCCCCCCCTCCAACATTGGGGATTATTATAATTTGATGAGATTTGGGTAGGGACACAAATCCAAACCACATTGGTAGGTTGCATGAATCTAGGAATTTATCCTTTTTTTTTTTTTTTTTTTTTTTTGAGACAGAGTCTCAGTCTGTCGCCCAGGATAAAGTGCAGTAGTGCCATCTTGGCTCACTGCAACCTTTGCCTTCCTGGATCAAATGATTCTCACACCTCAGCCTCCTGAGCAGCTGTGATTTCAGGCATGTGCCACTACACTCGGATAATTTTTTTATAGTAGAGACAGGGTTTTTCCATGTTGGCCAGGCTGATCTCAAACTCCTGGCCTCAAGTGATCCACCCACCTTGGCCTCCTAAAGTGCTGTGATTACATGTGTGAGCCATCGCACCCAGCCCTATTTATCCATTTCTTCTGGGTTTTCCAATTTATTGGCATGTATTGTTCATAGTAGCCTCTAATGATCCTCTGAATTTCTATGGTATTGGTTGTAATGTCTCCTTTTTCACTTCTGATTTTATTTATTTGGTTATTCTCTCTTTTTTTCCTCACTAGTCTGGCTAAAGGTTTGCTGATTTTCAACAGTCAAGCCGAGAGCCAAATCACGAATGGACTCCCTTTCACAACTGACATACAAACAAACAAACAAACAAACAAACCCAAAAAACAAAAACCTAGAAATACCGCTAACGAGGGAAGTGAAGGACCTCTAAAAGGAGAACTACAAATCACTGCTGCTCAAATAAATTAGAGATGATACAAACAAATGAAAAAACATTCTATGCTCATGGATAGGAAGAATCAATATCATAAAAATGGCCATACTGCCCTAAGCTATTTATTTACTTATTTATTTATTTATTTAATTTCAGAAGGAGTCTCACTCTGTCGCCCAGGCTAGAGTGCAGTGGCACACTCTCAGCTCGCTGCAACCTGCACTTCCTGGGTTCAAGTGATTCTCCTGCCTCAGCCTCCTGAGTAGCTGGGACTACAGGCATGTGCCGACTAATTTTTGTATTTTTAGTAAAGATGGGGTTTTAACATGTTGGCCAGGCTGATCTTGAACTCCTGACCTCAAGTGATCTGTCCACCTTGGCCTCCCAAAGTGCTGGGATTACAGGTGTGAGTCAGGTGCCCAGCCTGCCCTAAGCAATTTATAGATTCAATGCTATTCCCATTAAACTACCATCGACATTCTTTGCAGAACTAGAAAAAACTATTTTAAAATTCATATGAAACCAAAAAAGAGTCTGAATAGCCAAGGCAATCCTAAGCAAGAAGAACAAAGCTAGAGGCATCACACTACTCAACTTCAAACTATACCACAGGGCCATTGCAACCAAACAGCATGGCACTAGTACAAGATCAGACACATAGACCAATGAAACAGAATAGAGAACCCAGAAATAAGACTGCACCCCTAAAACCACCTAATCTTCAACAAACCTGACAAAAAGCAATGGGGAAAGGATTCCCTATTTAATAAATGATGCTGGGATAAGTGGCTAGCCAGATGCAGAAAATTGAAACTGGATCCCTTCCTTACACCACATACAAAAGTTAACTCAAGATAGACTAAAGACTTAAATGTAAAACCCAAAACTATAAAAACCCTAGAGGAAAACCTAGGCAATACCATTCAGAATATAGGCATGGGCAAAGATTTCATGATGAAGATGCCAAAAGCAATTGCAGCAGAAGTAAAAATTGACAAATGGGATCTAATAAAACTTAAGAGCTTCTGCACAGCAAAATAAACTATCAACAGGGTAAAAACGCATCCTACAGAATGGGAATTTTTTTTTTTTTTTCAAACTAAGCATCTGACAAAGGTCTAATACCCAGCATCTATAAGGAACTTAAATAAGTTTACAAGAAAGGACATTCAAAAGTGGGCAAAGGACATGAAAAAGTGGGCAAAGGACATGAACAGACACTTTTGAAAATAAGATATACATACAGCCAGCAATCATATGAAAAAAACTCAACATCACTGATCATTACAGAAATGCAAATCAAAACCACAATGAGATACCATCTCACACCAATAAGAATGGCTATTAATAAAAAATTAAAAAACGAAGGATGCTGTCAAAGTAAAGTTGTGGAGAAAAAGGACGAGTTTTGCACTGTTGGTGGGAGTGTAAATTAGTTCAACCTTCGTGGAAGACAAGGTGGCAATTCCTCAAAGACCTAGAGACAGAAAAACCATGTGACCCAGCAATTCCATTACTGAGTATATCCCCAAAGGGATATAAATTGTTCTGTTATAAAGACATATGCTTGCTTATGTTCATTGCAGCACCATTCACAATAGCAGAGACATGGAATAAACCTAAATGCCCGCCAATGATAGACTGGATATAGAAAATGTGGCACATGTCCGGGCGTGGTGGCTCATGCCTGTAATCCCAGCACCTTGGCCAAGGTGGGCGGATCACCTGAGGTCAGGAGTTTGAAACCAGCCTGGCCAACAAGGCAAAACCCCATCTCTACAAAAATACAAAAATTAGCTGGGTGCAGTGGTGGACGCCTATAATCCCAGCTACTTGGGAGGCTGAGGCAGGAGAATCGCTTGAACTCGGGAGGCGGAGGTTGCACTGAGCCAAGATCATGCCATTGCACTCCAGCCTGGGTGATCATGCCATTGCACTCCAGCCTGGGTGACAGAGCAAGACTCTGCCTCAAAAACAAAAAGCAAAAAACAAAAAAAAAAAAAAAGAGAAAAGAAAAGAAAATGTGGTATATATACACCACAGAACACTATGCAGCCATAAAAAAAGAATGAGATCATGTCTTTTGCATGAACATAAATGGAGATGGAGGCCATTATCCTTAGCAAACTAATGTAGGAACAGAAAAGCAAATACCACAGGTTCTCATTTATAAGTGGGAGCTAAATTATGAGAATACATGGGAACAATGCACACTGGGGCCTACCAGAGGGTGGAGGGTAGAGGGTGGGAGGAGGGAGAGAATCAGGAAAAATAACTAATGGGTGCTAGGCTTAATATATGGGTGATGAAATAATGTGTACCAAACCCTCCATGACACAAGTTTACCTAGTAATCTGCACATCCTGCACATGTACCCCTGAAATTAAAATTAAAGGGAAAAAAAGGTTTATCAATTTTGTTAATCTTTTCAAGAAACTAGCTTTTCATTTCATTGACCTTTTGGTACACAACTTTTGTTTTTTGTTTTTTTTTAAAGCGACAAGCTCTCGCTCTGTCGCCCAGGCTGGAGTATAGTAGCATGATCATAGCCTGCTGTAGCCTCCAATGCCTGGGCTCAAGTAATTCTTCCGCCTCGGCCTCCCGAGTAGCGGGGACAACAGGTATGCACCACCATGCCTGGCTAATTTTTAAATATTTTTTGTAGAGATAGGGTCTTGCTATGTTGCCTAGGCTGCTCTTGAACTCCTTACCTCAAGCAATCCCCCCACCTTGGCCTTCCAAAGTATTGGGATTACAAGCATCAGCCACTGTGCCCAGCCTCCTTTGTTCACTTTTAAATTGGGTTGTCTCTGATGTTGACTTGTAAGAGTTCTTTGTATATTCTCAATATGAAATTTTTATCAGATATGCGATGTGCAAATATCTTCTCTCATCATTTGGGTTGATTTCACATTCTTAATAATATCCTTTGATGCACAAAAGCTTTTAATTTGATACAGTCTAATTATCTATGTTTTCCTTTGTTACTTGTGCTTTCAATGTCAAATCTGAGAACGCACTGCCAAATCAAGGTCATAAAGATTTACCTCTATGTCTTCTCTTATAAGTTAGATCATTGATCCATTTTGAGTTAATTTTGTGAGGTAAGGGTTCACAATTTCATTGAACTTCATTCTTTTTTTTTTGAAACAGAGTCTTGCTCTGTCGCCCAGGCTGGAGTGCAGTGGTACGATCTCAGCCCACTGCAACCTCCACCTTTTGGGTTCAAGTGATTCTCCTGCCTCAGCCTCCCAAGCAGCTGGGACTACAGGTGCCCACCACCATGCCCAGCCAATTTTTGTATTTTTAGTAGAGACGGGGTTTCACCATATTGGCCAGGCTGATCTGGAACTCCTGATCTCATGATCCACCCACCTCGGCCTCTCAAAGTGTTGGGATTACAGGTGTGAGCCACCACGCCTGGCCTGAACTTCATTCTTTTGCATGTGGCTATCCAGCGGTCCCAAAACCTTTTTCTGAAGAGAATATTCTTTCTCTACTGAATAGTCATGGCACCTTTGTTGCAAATCAATTGACCATAGATGTTCAGGTTTATTTCTGAACTCTCAATTCTATTTCATTGGTCTATATGTCTATACTTATGTCTATATCACACTATCTTTACTACTGTAACTTTATAGTAAGTTATGAAATTGGGACGTGTGAGTCCTCCAACTTTATTTTTCCTTTTCAATATTATTTAGACTATTTATGGTCCCTTGTAGTTCCATATTAATTCGAGGATTGGGCTGGGTGCAGTGGCTCAAGCCTGTAATCCCAGCACTTTGGCAGGCCAAAGCGGGCGGATCACTTGACATCAGGAGTTCAAGACCAGCCTGGCTAACACGACGAAACCCCATCTTGACTAAAAATACAAAAAAAATTAGCCAGGCGTGGTGGCATATGCCTGTAATTCTAGCTACTTGGGAGGCTGAGGCAGGAGAATCGCTTGAACACGGGAGGTGGAGGTTGCAGTGAGCTGAGCTCATGTCTAGCCTGGGTGACACAGTGAGACCCTGTCTCAAATTTAAAAAAAAAAAAAAAATTGAGGACCAGCTTTTCCATTTCTGCAAAAAAGGCCATTGGAATTTTGATAGGGACTACATTGAATCTGTAGATCATTTTGGGGAATATTACAATATTAGCAACATAAAATCTCCCAATCCATGAACATTTATTATATGCATTTATATCTTATTTCTTTCAGTAATGTTTTATAGTTTTCAACGTACAGATCTTTAAATCCTCTGGTTAAATTTATTCCTACATAGTTTATTCTTTGAGTATTATTGTAGTTGGAATTATTTTCTTAATTTTCTTTTTGGATCATTCATTGATGGAATATAGAGATGCAACTGATTTTTGTGTTTTTATCTTATATGTTGCTAAGTGTATTAAGTCTATTAGTTTTTTTTTAATGGATTCTCTGAGAGTTTATAAATATAATCATGTCATCTGCAAAGACAGGTAATTTTAATTCTTCTTTTTCAATTTGGATGCCTTTTATTTCTTTTTCTCACTGAATTGCTCTGGCTAGGATTTCCAGTACAATGGTTAATAGCAGTGGTGAAAATGGGTATCCTTGTCTTGTTCCTGATACCAGCAGGGGAAACTTTCAGTCTTTCATTATTGAATATGATATTGGTTGTGGGGTTTTCACAAATGCTATCCTGTTATGTAAGTTCCCTTCTATTCTAGTTTGCTGAGTGCTTATCACAAAAAAGTACTGAATTTTGTCAAGTCTTTTTCTGTGTCTGTTGAAATGATCATGAAGTTTTTTCCTTCCTTTTATCTACTTTTTTTGGGTTAGACTTCAAGGTATTAAGAACAGTAACATTAGACAATTTAATTTTCAAATAAATGTAGAATAACATTGTTATTTTCTGAATTCTTTTTTTAAATTTATTTTCTGAATTCTTAAATGAACTTTGTTATTAATTGGTTTCCCTATCGAGACAAAAAGCAAGCACACACAAACAGATTATAAAGGCCAGTAGAGCTATCTTTGAAGTTACTATCCTAGAGAGAATACCTATGACAACATCTGCTTCAGTTACATATGCAAAGCATTTCATAAAATATTAAGAAGAAAAATAAGCTTCATAAATAATTAAAGTTTAACAAAAGCTCCTAGGGCCATCTGTTCCCATTTAGGGGATGAATAATATAGAAAGCACTTTAACATTTACAGTATGTTGGATGAATTACCACCAAAATATCTTTGGGAATATGTCACATTTTGAACAAGGTAATAATGATATAAAATAAAAAAATCTAAAAAGTGTCAAACTTCCCTTTAGGTTGCTTTCAGCAGCATAGCAAGAGCAGCATAACAAGCTCTTCATAACAGAAAAGCACATGGCATAAAACTTGTAGGCCTCCTCCAGTACAAGTCAGAACAAAAGGGCACATCTCCTAGACACATTATTCTTATTAAATTTTTATTCCTACCACTTTCAATTTAAATGTAAGAGCATCTCATTTATTTCTCATTTCTGGGGAGTGAGATACTCATATGAGTGAATGCAGAAAATGAAAGTTTATCTCTTTATGTATCCAAACTAGTTCATAAATTCTTAATTCATTTTCTATTAAAATAATACAAGTTAAAGAGAATATAGTAGAAGAGCATGGAAAGCACTATGTGTGAGTGTGTAACCTTCAGGCCAAGCCACATAAACTTCTGAGTCCAATTTCCTCCATATAAAATGAACATGGTAATGGCAACCTCATGGGATTCAAAATATACCCCATGCTAAAAGTCTTAAATTGTTAAGTGTGTGTAAAATATTAGCTATCTGTTACGACTATGTTTCCTGTTTTATAAACTAAGGGTAGTGTATCCAGTCCAACTTATTCTTGGAAAAAAACATTTCAAAGAATTTTGCTAGAAGATAACCTCTCTGATAAAATTAGAATAAATGTAATTGGATTAAAAATATAATTTATAATAAAATTAGAAATAAAAATGTCACCCTACCACCCTACCACATATTCCAACTGAATGGAAACTGCAAAACTCATTTCTAAATAATCATGGGTTAATAAGGAGAAAAAACCAGAAATAATAACAAAAGCCCTACATATCACAGAATGCAGTTCAAGCAGAAAGGCACTTTTTTTTTTTTAAGGTTTAAACAAATTTACTTAAAAACAAGAAAGGCTGAAAATATAGGATCTAAATAGAAAAAGAAGTTTGAGAAAGAACAATAACATAAACTGTAAGAAAGTAGAAAGAAATAATGAATATAAAGGCAAAAATTAAGGAAATAGAAACAACACTGAGAAGCACAATAAAGGTCATTTTATCTGGTTCTTGGCAAAGATTAATAAAATAGACTGGTGAGTCTGATCAAAATAAGACGGACAGCACAAACAATATTAAAAACAAAAACAGAGACAATTCTAGAAGCAAACAAGTTTATGACATCAAATCTGATAAATGAAATGGACAATTGTCTAGGAAAATTGGACATTTTAATGAAATGGATAATGGTCTAGGAAAATGTAAGTTACCCAAACATACTGAAAAAGAAACAGAAAACCTAAATGGACAAATAAACATAAAAAATTTAATCACGGCTGGGCATGGTGGTTCATGCCTGTAATCCCAGCACTTTGGGAGGCGAGGAAGGTGGACCAATTGAGGCCAGGACTTCAAGACCAGCCTGACCAATATGGTGAAACCTTGTCTCTACTAAAAATAACAACAATAACAAAATTGTTCACTAGTCAAAAATCAACCACTTTATAGAAGGAACAAAGATAAGATGTTTTTCATAGACTTTTCCCCCAACATTCTTTTCTGAAAAATTCATATATATATATGCATTAAAATCAAACAAATTATACAGTAAATACTTATATACATACTATATAGATTCTCCAATCAACATTTTACATTTTCCTTTTTTTCTTAGATTTTGGGGGGTAACAATATAAGAAAACAGATATATGACAGCACTTCAAAGCACCAAGCTAGTGATTTTTGTATTTCCATATCAACCTAGCATTTTTAACACTTTTCTAAACACAGAATTGAGAGCTCTGGTACAGTGAAAACGAGAATATATACACAAGAGGCATTCAGGATGACGAGTCTGTGCTTTTCCTTCCTGTCTTTGGACACTGTCATGTGAAAATGGATATCCTGGTCCCTCTCCTAAAAGTATTAGCCAGTCCTCACTCTCCCTGACAAAAAAAAAAAAAAAAGAAAAAAAGAAAAAAAAAAAGAATTGAACTGGATCTTTTAAAGTAGCAGCTATGAAATGCATATTTTTTTCTTTTTTTTTTTTTTTTTTTTGAGACGAGTCTTGCTCTGTCACCCAGGCTGGAGTGCAGTGGCCGGATCTCAGCTCACTGCAAGCTCCGCCTCCCGGGTTTACGCCATTCTCCTGCCTCAGCCTCCTGAGTAACTGGGACTACAGGAGCCTGCCACATCACCCGGCTAGTTTTTTTGTATTTTTTAGTAGAGACGGGGTTTCACCGTGTTAGCCAGGATGGTCTCGATCTCCTGACCTCGTGATCCACCCGTCTCGGCCTCCCAAAGTGCTGGGATTACAGGCTTGAGCCACCGCGCCCGGCCTTGAAATGCATATTTTTAAAAAATGCATTCCTTTAGTCAGGAAACATTTATTGTGCATTTAATTTGTCAGACAAAAAACATTTAGTAACCACAGGAACAATTTATCTTCCAATGGATAGTTTCATGACTGCAAAACATTTTAATCTATCGAATCTTGAAGAAAAGTCATTACATTTATTTTCTCTGCATACAATGTGACATGTCAGCAAACTTGATGGATCTCAACACTTTTAAATGAAAAGACTGCTATCAAAGAATTACAGCATATAGATAATAGGGCTTAATTTGAAAAACAAACAAACAAACCAAGACATTGTTGTTTTTTTAACAATTACAAAACGCTCCTTTTCCCTTTGTGCTCTTTTAATACTCTTTGTACTGACACATGACCTGTTGTTTCCCCCATGTGAGCAGAGTGCATTTAAATTTTGAGCAGAATATAAAACGTTTAAACCTTTCTGAAAGGCAATGCACATGGCAATGGGCCAATGTTCTAAGCTACCTTGTATCATCACCTCTCTTTTTGCCCTTGGTGCCATCTTCACCAACTCATCACAAAGGAGAACAGAATCTCCTCCAACTTTGTTAGAAGGAATGCTGTTACCAGGAAATTTGTCTGTTAATGCATTCTTCTAATATCACTGGTACCTTCATTTTCTTTGTATGCAGAAATACTTTAGCTTCTAAGTTGGATAACACTACACGTTGCACCAAAGGTAACTTACCTTGCTGGAGTTTTCTAATAAAAACTGGAATGTGTTCTGCACAGCTTGACATGTTTCTAGCTCAGTCCGGCTGAAGGCTATTAAATAATCCTTTAGATGATCATACACATTTCCATCAAGAGCCTGTAATGGAGTAAATAAAAGCAAAAAAAATTATAGTAAAGCTTTGACACATGATACCTTCTGTCTATGAGAAAAGTAGGTATGTTCAGTTTAAAATCTATTATTAATAATAAATGGACAAAAGATATAGATTGTAAGTAAATATGAACAGTTAACAATCACTTGAGAAAATGTTGAATCTCTCTAATAAACAAGAACTAAAAGAGGTAAGATCCAATATTGGTAAAGCTGTGGGAAAACAGGACACAACTTAGAGACAAAATGCGTGGGTTCTGATCTTTGCTCATCTGCTTAGGTGCAGGAGTTAAGTGAAATAATAAATGTGAAAGGATGCAGGTGCAGTGCCTGGAAAAGAGTAGACACTCTATAATATAAATTTCCTCCGTTTTCCCCCTATCATTATTGGTAGGATTATACATTGGTATATGTATATTTACTAAACAGCAGTGACAGAAAAAACACAATAGAAATATTAAAAAAAAGAAAAGTGGGGCCGGGCGCGGTAGCTCACGCCTGTAATCCCAGCACTTTGGGAGGCCGAGGCGGGCGGATCACAAGGTCAGGAGATCGAGACCATCCTGGTGAACATGGTGAAACCCCGTCTCTACTAAAAATACAAAAGAATTAGCCAGGTGTGGTGGCGGGCGCCTGTAGTCCCAGCTTCTCGGGAGGCTGAGGCAGGAGAACTGCTTGAACCCGGGAGGCGGAGGTTGCAGTGAGCCAAGTTTGTGCCACTGAACTCCAGCTCTGGGTGACAGAGCAAGACTCAGTCTCGGTAAATAAGTAAATAAGTAAATAAGTAAGTAAGTAAGTAAGTAAATAAATAAATAAATAAATAAATAAGGTTGTCTTTTTGTTGTTGGGTTGTAAGACTCCTTTACATATTCTGGATACTAGATTCTTACAACATGTATTATTTACAAATATTTTCTCCCATTTTATGGGCTGTCTTTTCACTTTCTTGAAAGTTTCTTTTGATGTAAAAAAGTTTTACTTTAAAAAAAATGAGATAAGGTCTTGTCATGTTTCCAAGGCTGGACTCAAACTTCTGGGCTCCAGTAATCCGTCTGTCTCAGCCTCCCAAATAGCTGGGACCACAGGCACTCACCAGGACCATAGGCACTCACCACTGCATCCGGCTTATAAGTTTTAAATTTTGATGCAGTCTAACTTAGCTATTTTTCTTTTTTTTTTCTTTTCTTGAGACAGTCTTGCTCTGTCCCCCAGGCTGGAGTGTAGTGGCGCCATCTCGGCTCACTGCAAGCTCTGCCTCCCAGGTTCATACCATTCTCCTGCCTCAGTCTCCCAAGTAGCTGGGACTACAGGTGCCTGCCACCACGCCTGGCTGTTTTTTTTTTGTTGTTGTTTGTTTGTTTGTATTTTTGTATTTTTAGTAGAGATGGGGTTTCACCGTGTTAGCCAGGATGGTCTTGATCTCCTGACCTCGTGATCCGCCCACCTTGGCCTCCCAAAGTGCTGGGATTACAGACGTGAGCCACCACGCCTGGCCCAGCTATTTTTCTTTTGTTGCTTCTGTGTTGGTATTATATCTAAGAATCCTCAATGGAAGTCTTCCATTGTATCTTATGTTTGGCTGTTCCATTAAACTTTTACTATGTTTTTTTTTTGTTTTTTTGTTTGTGTTTTTTTTTTCTTAAATACACAAATTCTGTCCCAAAAGCACTGAGTAATAAAGCTGCACCTTCTATAGTGCTTACACCACTAGATGACACCATGGAGCACTTCAAATTTAGGCACTGCAAATATTTTTACTATGATTTCCATGTAATTATGTAACATCACCAGAGACACTGCTGGTGTTAAGTCTGAATAAATTTCCTACATCAGGACATACTTTTCCTGAACTTGTTTAGAAAAAGAAACATATAACATCTTCTGATATAAGGTTTCTGCCTTAGAAATGGTCTTGGTGGACAATCATAACATGATTATGCTTTGGCAGGAAACCACTGGAGTATTTTATTTGAGTACAGCAAATGGTAATACAGGCATCATGAGCTCAAAAAAAAAAAAAAAATAAATAAGGCACGAATTTTAAGGTGAACCAAATACCCACACAGTTTCTATTATCTCAGTAAAATACAAACAGTATCCACTGTGCCTGGGCTCTGTGCTAGCTGTATGGGTCTGAGTGAGAGGGAGGAAAAAAGTTGAAAAAAAAAGTACCAAAGTTCTGCTGGTACTTCTGTTTTTGACCTTACTATAATCAGGATTATTTCTGATTATAGATATTTCTCACTAAAGGCAATGTACTATTAATTTTGATAGAAGTATATCACAAATCAGGAATTATACTTTCACTCAGCTTCTTAAATCCTACTTAAAAAAATCTAGCTGGGTACCGTGACATGTGCCTATGATCTCAGCTACTTGGGAGGCTGAGGCAGGAAGACTGTTTGAGCCCAAGTGTTTGAATCTGCAGTGATCTATGATCGTGCCACTGCACCCCAGTCTGGGCAACAGAGCGGGACCCTGTCTTTAAAATAAATAAATAAATGAATAAATAAATAAATAAATTTCTAAACACTTTATAAAGACATTTAAGAAGTAATTTGTTGTTATAGTATATTTCACTTCAGCAATAAAACAGATATTATCTCATCATGAGATAATAACTGACGCATGTATCCCAGGGTCCACCAGTAGACACGATTATCGAAATGGCTGCCAAAGCCTTACCAAAGTGATGGCAGTGGCTGCTGCCATCATGCTGGCCACAGCAGGGAAGTACTGCTGGGGCTGCACACTCCATGGAGCCAGTGGCTCCGGAGCCCTGCCCCTTCTGAGTTGGGATGGGAGCTCCCCAGGTACCACTGCAGTTGCCCAAACTGCAGCTGCAGACCCTGGCCTCCTGGTCTACGGAGCAGGCAGGAGCCCCACCCTCCTGAGAGGGGCTACAGCTGCCCAAACTGCAGCTGTGGATCCGAGCTTCCCTGTGTTCCCAGAGGAGGGCCAGGAAGGGTCCCCTGCCCCTGTCCCTTGCTGGCTTGGGGATGTCTGTTCCCGCTGCCTGGCCTCTCTCTTCTCCTGGAGCCCACTCCGATTAGCGGGGTTGGGACTGAGCCCTAGGGCCTTGAATAGCAGCGGGAGGCAGAGTCCTGGGCAGAAGAGGGTGGGTTCCCAGTAAGGCCCCACCTTCAAGCCACGGACGGCCTGAAGACTGGGGGTTGGACTGCCAGTCCGGCAGACCAGAGTGGGGACTGGTGGTCCCTCTTCTGGGCCTTCCCATGGCTGCCCATAGACCAATCTGCACACACTTCCCCCATTTTGAGGTCCATAAAAGCCCTGGGCTCAGCCAGAGCAGGGCAGAGGATGGCCAGAGGAAGAAGAGGGCAGAGAGAGGATGGGACGATCAGTTGCAGAGAGGAGTATTCTCTCTGCTAATAGCTGGAGACGATGGGAAGGCCAGCTGCAGAGAGGAGCACTCTCTCCACTGAAAGCTGCAGAGACAACCTGCCAGCAGAGAGGAGCTACTCTCTCTGCTGAGAGCTTCAGAGACCTGCAGAGACATCCGAATGACTTGCCTGTGGAGAAAAGCCACCCTCTCCAGGGCCTCCTCTCTGCTGAGACCTGACACTCCAAGGGACGATATGCCTACAGGGAGGAGCTACCCACTCCTCTGAGCTGCTCCAACAGTAAATAAAACTCTTCTTCTTTACCCTTCACTTGTCTGCCTACCTCATACTTCCTGGACACAGGACAAGAACTCGGGCAAAGGCGCCATGGCCACAGAGGTTTCTAGCCAGAAAAACTGGTACCCCAGAGATCCCGTAACAAAAGGAGGCTGATTAGATATACTGAACTTTTGTTGATAGTTTTGAATTTGATGTAGAAGCATCTTTCTTCACTTACGTTGGCAAAATATCAACCAGAATTATACAGATGTGCATTATTTAACATAAAAGAGTTAAAAAATGGCAACTTGGTGCACTAGTAGTACCTAACTACTTATACGAAAAAGATTTACTTCCAACAGGGATTTGAACCATTCTTTTAAAAAAGGTAAATCCCTACTTAATAGTAATAAATCCTAGTTTTTACTATCTTAACAGTTCACAAGCACAAATGTATTTCAGTCCTGCCCTCTCTTCTTTTCTGGGTAGGCAAAAAACTCTGTGAGCCTTTAAGAGTAAGGAAGATCCTTCAGATATGAGCTGTCTTCCATTTTCTAAGGTCTAACTAAACCAACTTTAAGTATGCCTAAGAATCACTGCAGAGCTTATAAAAGCACAGATTGTTTCAGAGCAGTGAGGCTATTCTGTATGATACTACAATGGTGGATACATGTCATTATACATTTGTCTAAACTGATAATGTACAATACAAAGAATGAACCCTAATATAAACTATGAATTTGGGGTGATGATGATGGTGTCAATGTATGTTCATCAATTGTAATAAATGTGCCACTCTGATGGGGGATGTTGATAGTGGGAGGAATTGTATGTAGGGGAAGGGAGTGTAAGGGAAATCTCTGTACCTTCTGTTGAATTTTGCTGTGGAACTAAAACTGCTCTAAACAATAAAGTCTGCTTAAAAAAACAGAAACACAAATTGCTGGGCCCCACCCAGAGTCTCTGATTCAGCAGGCTGAATGTGGGCCCTAAGAGTCTGCATTTTCTAACAACTTGCCACTGGCCTGGAACCATACTTTGAAAATTACTGGACTGCACAGTTACTTTAGCTGACTAGGTTGAGCATTTATGTGGACTTAAGATTCTGGTGACCCTCTGGAAGTAGAGTAGCTGCAGGCAGAGAAGCCTACCATCCTGAATAGGGTCAAGAGCACCAATAGGTACTGTTATTGTAGATGGATCAGCAGCTGTTTTCAACTGGGAATCATGTTCTACTTCAGATGCCAGACAGGAAAGAGCTTGAGCTCTGAAATCAGTTGGATGTAGGTTAGAATCCCAGAACTTTTACTTACTTTATCATGTTGATGGTCTTCTCATTTATAATTAGGGAAAGTGGGAGTACCACAGACTCTACAGGACATAGTGAAGATTAAATAAGGTAAAGGATGTGGTACAATGTTAGTCTTTCTTGCCTTGCTTTAAAATCATCAATGCATTGGCCACATATTGGGTAATGAGTACATGGGGGTCATTATACTGCCTTTTTTTTTCTTCAGTGTGTGTTTGAAATTTTTCATAAAAAAGCATAAAGAAAACCTGAATATCATATTAGGGAAAAAATTCCACAAAATTTTTTTCAGTGGCTCCCACTGTATATTTTGCAAAGTAGAAATTCTTCAGCAGGCATTGAAGATTCTTTACAATCTGGTCCCAACATAACTCTCTCTCATTAGCACCATCTCTCATCACTGTTCTCTGCATTACACTCTACATCCCAACTATACTGAGTCATTTTGGAAAATTACATTCACTTTCACGTTTCCAATGAAGTTACTCTCTTGGCCTAGAATGTCCTTCCCCCATTCTCTTCCACTTAAATGATAATAATAACGATGGTTAACACAGGCAACTAACATTTACTAATGGCTTACCGAGTTCCCAGTGCTTTACAAAACTGACTCAACTAGCTCTTCCTTAGCGTTCTCACAATATTCTTCTATGTGCTATATGGGTATTATTGCAAATCATGGACTGAATCTTATTTAAGTAGGTGAGAGGAGGCCCAAGTGATCAGAAACCTTTTTCAACGGAGATTAATCTTAAAATATCTTTTTCAGCTATTCAACACCCAGAATTCCCTGAATTTTAATTACCACCTTTGCAAGGCTGTGATACTCATTAACCTGCACATGAACTCATTTTCTGGTGGGTAAGATAGCTGGAGGCCTTCTGGCCTGGGTGAATTACTGCTAGTGTGCATAGAGTTAATGCAGGAGATACAAAAATTAAGAAACAGTTGGAATTCAAAGCACAGGAAGTAGATGAAAACCCTATGATTTGCTCCAGCCCCCTGCCTTAAACTGCAATTGTCTGAACCAATGACAGCATCTAGAGATGAAGTTCAAAGCAATTCTGGATAGTACTGTCTTAACATGGTTTGTGATTAGAAGGCAGATTGCATAAATATTTATATGCAATTTGATTAAAAAGCCAATGATTAGAATAGAAATAGTCCCAAAAATAGAACCAAAGAGCTTGAAAACGCTTTTTACAAACTCCCCATCATAATATTTAAAACACTACATTAAAACCGTTTATACACATGTCAGATTTTCCCAAAAGACCCTTAGTTCCTTAAGAACAGGCAGCACTTTCTTCCCTTTATCCTATCCTTAGCAGAGAAGGCCTCTAATAAATGATTATTGAAATGAATCAAACTGAGAAGGGTCTGGGCTACAAAAGCAGACCCCAGTTGTATAAGAGGGAAAGTACCAAAGAAACATTTTGAGAGTGAAGTAGAGAATGAGGCATTTATCTTAACTGGGTCATCTTTATTATGATGAAAAAAATAATATGTTGTGAAAGTTGATTATAAAAATTGGGTCATTCTTGTCATATCCAACTAAATCAATTGAGAGGCCAGGAGGAAAAAGCACTTAGGGCATATAATGTTGCTTTATGAATGTAATTCTCTGCAAGCCCACTGCTGAAACTGCCTGTGGTAACCTGAAACCAGTATTATCTAATAGCTACTGAAACAATCTGTTGTCACTCTAAGACTACCCACTTCTGTCTCTCACCAATCAGAGCTTGCCAGCTCCCCAAAACTTTACTAGTGCCAACCTTCTCTTTGTTCTTTGGACATAATGAAGATCACCCAATCTGTGTGCATGTCCCAAAATGCAACTCTTGTTTTCCAAATAAAACATTTTTTATTTAGAGATTCATCTCTGTATTTTCTTTGACTTCAACAATGTCATTGGCTGGGCGTGGTGGCTCACACCTGTAATCCCAGCAGTTTGGGATCAGGCAGATCACCTGAGGACAGGAGTTTGTAACCAGCCTCACCAACAAGGTAAAACCCTATCTCTACCATACAAGAATTAGCTGGGCGTGGTGGTGCCCATCCATAGTCCTAACTATTTGGGAGGCTGACGCATGAGAATTGCTAGAACCTGGGAGGGAGGCTACAGTAAGCCAAGATCGTGCCACTGCACTCCAGCCTGGGTGACAGAGTGAGACTCTGTCTCAAAAACAAAACAACAAAATGTAACTATTCAGACTGACACAACTTTTTAATTTTTAAAGGGTAGCAGGGGTTGAGGAGGAGGGAGGGATGACTAAAGGGTACGAAAGAATAGAATAAGACCTACTATTTGATAGCATAATAGGGTGACTATAGTCAATCATAATTGTACATTTTAAAATAACTTAAGAGTATAATTTGATTGTAACTCAAGTGACAAATGCTTGAGGGGATGGATACCCCACTTCCCATGATGTGCTTATTTCACACTGCATGCCTGTATCAAAACATCTCATGTGCCTCGCAAATATATATATATACACCTACTATGTACCCACAAAAATTAATTTTTTTTTTTGAAAGGGAGTCTCGCTGTGTTGCCTAGACTGGAGTGCAGTGGTGCAATCAGGGCTCACTGCAACCTCTGCCTCCCAGATTCAAGTGATTCTCCTATCTCAGCCTCCTGAATAGCTGGTATTATAGGCTTGCACCACCATGCACAACTAATTTATTTATTTTTTAAATTTTTATTTATTTATTTTTTTAGTAGAGATGAGGTTTCACCATGTTCATGGATCAGGCTGGTCTTGAGCTCCAGACCTCAAGTGATCCATCTGCCTCAGCCTCCTAAAGTGCTGGGACTACAGGTGTGAGCCACCATGCCCAGCCTTAAATTTTTTTTTTTTAATAAAATAAAAAATTTAAAAAACAATTAAAAAAAATAATTTCTAATTTTTAAAAATCTTCTGGCCATGCATGGTGGCTCACGCCCGTAATCCCAGCACTTCTGGAGGCCGAGGCGGGTGGATCACGAGGTCAGGAGCTCGAGACCAGCCTGGCCAAGATGGTGAAACCCCATCTCTACTAAAAATACAAAAATTAGCCAGGCGCAGTGGCAGGCACCTGTAATCCCAGCTACTCGGGAGGTTGAGTTAGGAGAATTGCTTGAACCCGGGAGGTGGAGCTTGCACTGAGCCGAGATCGCGCCACTGCCCTCTAGTCTGGGTGACAGAGCAAGACCCTGTCTCAAAAAAACAAAAAACTCTTCTTACATCTTGCATAACAGTATCCAACAAACAGCTATCAAATAGAATTGCATAGACAAACAGACAAGATCAGGTGGCTATGCATATATTCTTCACAAGATCTTGCAATAGTGTTCTGGGTCAATGTTCTTGTTTCATTGTTGTTTTAAATTTTTATCAGACTGACTTATATTTTGACTAGACACTACTTCCCTCCTCTGACTTTCAAACCTGTGCATCAAACTGCCTCTTAGACTGAATCATTCTCTTTTCCACCTGCTTTTCTTTTTGGGTTCCTCAGTGTGTGATGCCACTATTCACTTGCCTGCCTGTGGCAGAAAGCTGGAAGTCAAGATTTACTTTTCCCTCTGTCTTATCCCCCACATACTGTTAATGACCAAATCTTACTGATTCTACTTCTTAAATACTAACCAAACCCATCCCCTCCTCCTGATCTCCACAGCTACTCCCCTCTGGTCATCCTGTCTCATCTGGATTATTGCAGCAATCTCCTGTTGCCCTGCATCCAACTCTCCCTCTTACCAACTAATTTCCACACTGCAGCTAGGAGGATGTTTCTAAATTGTGTATTTTACTTGACTGCTCTATACTGTTCACTGGCTACCCATCACATCTAGGAAAAGGCTTTTAAAAAAATCATTATGGACCACATTATCTGAACTTGGCATACCTCTTCAGCTTCTTCACTTATTACTCACTCCCCGTTCTCCTTCCCTATTACACTTTCTCTACAATGCACAGTTTTTGGCTTCTCCAATATTCCTTTTTTGCCTCTGTGCTTTCACACATTCTTTTCTTCTGCCTTGACTACTCTCTGCTTTCTCTCCTGTGGTCTGGCTCACTCTTATCAGTCTTAGTATCTTCGCTTAATCATCTACTTGGATATCTCTGTTGTCTTTTTGCTTCATAATTCCTGATCATAGCATACAACCTCATGCTGGTGATATTTGTTTGTATGTCCCTCTTTTTGTTTAAGTTCCATAAAGGGAGGCATCAGGTCTGTTTACCATTCCATCTTCTGTGTTGAGTATAGAGTTTGGCATACTGGTAGTGCTCAATAAATATCTGTTCAATAAATAACACCAATCGGAATTCACATGATTACAAAAAATGAATAAACCTATACTTGAGCCCCATGACTGAGAAATCTAATGATATTACCTAACATCTATAAAACTGTATACAAGTTAAAGGAGTAACTGATTTCACAAAACTCTAATTCAGTAATTTTCAAATATTTTCAGTAGTGGCATCTTTTTATGTGGAATTCCAAGACATAAAATATATATAACCTTGTAAGCCTTCTTTCTTCTAGCAACAGATCCTGCTCTCCTGACCTCAGGGATAAACTTGCAGGGTAGGCAGATATGCAAGACACAACCTCAAACCACTGTCCTCTGCCCCTAATTACTGGGCGGAGGTGGTCCCTTGACCTAAATTAGGTCATCCCTGGGATAGACGCTGAAAGATTAGTCCAAAATGGCCTCTCCTTCCCACCAAATGGTTATTCTTCCTAGCAAGCAGATAGTGCCTATCTGTAGTGGGAAAGAATTAAACCAACTCACAGAGAAAAGCAGTGATGAGAAATTTGGCAAAGTGAAGATGGGAATGGTGGACAGAGGACAGGGGCAGTGTCCTTGAATTGGGTAGTTCTTGAGCAAGCACCATCTCATCCTTTCTGTGATCTGGTTACCTGAGCCAACAAATTCCTCTGTTTTGCCTAAGCTACTTTGACTGGGTCATTGTTATTTGCAATCAAAAGACTTTTTACTAAAGAGTAATAAATGATACCCAACTTATATTAGCCATATCCAAATTGTGTCTTTTGGTTGCATTGTAAGGAAAAAAAGTTGACTCACATGGACAATTAATTGCAAGTAATAATAATTCAATTGCTTGCCTTACTATTCCTGGTTCTCTTCAATTAAATAGATCTCAAAGCTTAAAGTAGACAATTTTCATGTCAAAGCTGAATTGCAAATACAACCCAAAAGTTGCATACATTTCTTACAAATTTAAAGTAAAGTAAAAACTATTTATTGCCAGGTACAGTGGCTCATGCCTGTAATTCCAACACTTTTGGAGGCTTAAGTGGGTGTATCACTTGAGCCCAGGAGTTCAGGACTAACTTGGGCAACATAGCAAGACTCCATCTCTACAAAGAATACAAAAATTAGCCAGGTGTGGTAGTATGTGGCTGTAGTCCCAGCTATTCAGGAGGCTGAGGTAGGAGGACTGCCTGAGCCCGGGAGGTTGAGGCTACAGTGAGCCATGATCACGCCACTGCACTCCAGCCTGGGCAACAGAGTAAGATGCTGTCTCAAAAAAAAAAAAAAAAAAAGGGCTATTTAAAGCTTACAACAAATCATAAAAGTATCATAACAATAACAGTTTGAGAAGGGCACGTATGATGAAGATGCATCTGTATCTTGTCTAGCATTTTACATTTAAATGAGCAAAGCACAAGAATGTTCTTAAAGTACACTTGTTTGTTTAAGTGAACAGATACGCACAAATTTCAATTCAAAGAGACCTGTGTAAAGAGCCATGCTTTTTTGTTTGTTTGTTTGTTTGTTTGTGAGACGGAGTCTTACTCTGTCACTCAGGCTGGTGTGCAGTGGCACCATCTCGGCTCACTACAACCTCCACCTCCCAGGTTCAAGAGATTCTCCTGGCCCAGCCTCCCGAGTAGCTGGGATTACAGGTGCACACCACCACACCTGGCTAATTTTTGTATTTTTTAAAGTAGAGACGAGGTTTCACTATGTTGGCCAGGCTGGTCTCAAACTCCTGACCTCAGGTAATCCACTTGCCTCGGCCTCCCAAAGTGCTGGGATCATAGGCATGAGCTGCTGCCCTTGGCCATAAATTTCTTAATCAATGATAGAATTCACATATGTATGCTCAGAAATGGCAGGATAAGCATTCTTTCAAGGTTTATATAAATGTGAGTTAATCTGGCAGTATGAACTCCTTGGTGGTCTCCAATATGCAAAAACTTGGTAGGTAATTTATCCAAATATACTTTAAAAAAATAGCCAAACTTTTTGACTATTTGATACAAATTTTTAGGGGAATAATTCTGTAATAATTGAGAAACTGAGAAACCATGGGACCTTTGACCAGCCATATGTTTTAATGACCCAGCAATGTTTTTAAACAATTGAATTTGAATGCCTTTAAGCAGTCACGTTCTTTCCAGGTAGCTATTAGGCCACACAGTCCCTTACACATTACCTCTGCCCTCTTTATTCATTTGACCTACTTGATCCCTAAAATCAGTTGAGTTCAGAACCCCAACTCCCAAACTCATAATGTTAAATACTCAAAATAGTGAAGAAAAAAAAAAAGGAATATTCTAAGGACAAATTCAGAAACTTAGAAATCTGGAATGCTCCACCGAACATTTATTTTACAGCAAAGTGTAAACGTCCCAGAACTTGTTTGAAGAAGATTATGATGAATTAGGAGGGAAAATGGGTCATTGTCCTAAGCATTTGATGTAATTTCCCCTAAAGGAAGAACTTTAAACAGTCCCCTCCTTATTTAGATCCAGGAAGGGCACAGATTCTTTAGCAATAAAGTTATGCTGAAATCCCTTGAGTTTCCTTAATGCAGCCTAGAAAAACAAACTCTTCTTTTCTGAGAGCAATGGGCATTTCTAAAATAGCCTTTGGTAAACGTCAAGGATATAAATATGAATATGATGGTAAATGTGAGTTGTCTTAAAATTAAATCATGAAATTCTATAGTCTTTCTTTGCTGATATTGGAAGAAAACACTGATTGCCTCTTGCTTTTGTTTATCTTTTTCAGAAGACCCCAAGCTACACCTAATCAGGTTAAAAAGAGAAAGGAGCTTTCTACAAATTTAAAGAAATCAAAACAAGTACTGGGCTGTATTTACATTACTGTAAATATCTTCATATGTAGTTGAATTTGTCAATTGATATAAAGTAAAATCTGAAACATATCACCTAATTTTTTATGTGGTTGTTTTATTTAAAAGCAGAGTTACTTTAGGTTACTTCAGGTTCTGTGAAAGAGGAAACAAATAAGGAAGTTTATGTCTGTAAATTACAAAACCAGGAAAGGAAAATTTCAATGCTGTTTTTCTGTAAAGTTTGTGTTATCCTCTTGCATTACTACTAGCATGCAAGATAAGTCAGATGCCTGAAAAAGATCTGCTGTACTACTTATGCTGACCTAGTTGTGAGTGTGCTAAAACCACATAATATTTAGGTTGCCATCTCAAAACAGCATGGGCAGTAGAAAACCTTGAACGATATATACTTTCATTCAAACCCCAGTTCTACCACTCACTAGCAACCATCACTCTGGGAAGACATTGACCATTCTTGAGCTTTCCATTCCTTATCTGACAGAATCATAAGAGTGTGGTATGTGTAAATGATGGTTATTAAAATAATAGGGCTTAACCATTTCTATATTCTACCAGAGAATTTCATCTATCTCCCTTGTAAGACTATAGTAAGGAATTTTGATTACAGACTTGGTTTTTGAGTCTGACTCTATTATGTACTTGAACAGTAGAAATGCTCTAAGTCTGTTACCTTAACTATAAAATAATTAAAACATAGCATCTTCTTAAGAGGTCTGTTAAATCAATATTTTCTATGTACCATTTTAATTCCCTTGTTTCTTTTACTATATATTTTGGCATGGTTGCCTGGGAATTATCAGTGTGATTTTGTCAAACTCAAGAATCTTGACCACGCGCCATGGCTCATGCCTGTAATCCCAGTACTTTAGAAGGCCAAGATGGGCGGCTTGCTTGAGGCCAGGAGTTGGAGACCAGCGTGGTCAACATAGCAAGACTCCATCTCTAATTTAGAAAAGAAATAACAATTTTTAAAAAAGAATCTCAATTGACTGACCTTTAAATTCAGCTTCTCCCTTCTGCCAACTTAACTTTGCTGCTGAACACTTTTAGTATATCTTTATTTCAGTTATTGTATTTTAACTCCAGAATTTCTATTTGATTCCTTTTCATAATTTGTATCTCTTTGATGATATTCTTTATTTGGTGAGATATCATTCTCATACTTTCCTTCAGTTCTTCAGACATGGTTTCCTTAGCTCTTTGATATATATTAAAAATCGGCAATTTAAAATCTTTGTCTAGTAAGTCCAATGTATGAACTTCCTTGGAGACAGTTTCCCTTGTCTCCTTTTTTTCCTGTGTATGGGCTATATATTCCCATTTCTTTACATGCTTCATAATCTTGTTAAAAATTAAACATTTAAATAGCAGATTTCTGCTCTCCAACCATGCCATCCGATAGCAAAGAGGAGTTCTTCCTTAGCTGCGGTCCTGATAAAGAACAGAATATGAACACAGTTGCATAGCTGGAGGAAGACAGAGCCAGAGGACCAAAGGCTTGATGAAGGAACTCTTAAGGCTTTTGGGGAAACTAAAATAGAAGTTTAGATATTTAGGTATCTAAATCAGAAAAACGTATATATTAGACAGTAAATATGATTGCTGCAAATAAAAAAATTCTTGGCATTTCAGTTTAGTCTGAGAATTTTCCTATATTCATCTTTTGGCCATATTATTTAAATGGTCTCTTTTGTGTGCATTTTTGACATCAAAGTATTGAACTGACAGAAAGCATTTAGCACAAAGAAATATAAAGTCTTAGTGTTAGTTCAGGAGACAATATCTCTGATGCTGGCCAATTCAAGTATTCCTTACATTGACATTTTAGGGAAGAGTTAATATACATTTCATGGACATATGGGACCATCAACGGAAAGGCAAGATCTGATCTCTTTAGATGTTTCCATTGCTCTCTTCTAAAATAACAACTGGCAGTTGCATTAAACATGGCGTGACATGTCCTTTACAGCCCCAAGACAGCCTTTAACTGGAACAATCTCACATGTATGGTATACTCACAAATGATAGCTAAATTTCTTTTTAAATTTATTTTATTTTATTATTTTTTTTGAGATGGAGTCTTGCTCTGTTGCCAGGCTGGAGTGCAGTGGTGCCATCTTGGCTCACTGCAACCTCTGCGTCCTGGGTTCAAGTGATTCTCCTGCTCAGCCTCCCGAGTAGCTGGGACTACAGGCGCGCGCCACCATGCCCAGCTAATTTTTGTATTTTTAGTAGAAATGGGGTTTCACCATGTTGGCCAGGATGGTCTCAATCGCTTCACCTTGTGATCCGCCTGCCTCGGCCTCCCAAAGTGCTGGGATTATCGGCGTGAGCCACTGAGTCTGGCCTTATCTTATATTTTTAAAGACAAGGTTTTACCATGCTGCCCAAGCTGGTCTCGAACTCCTAAGCTCAACGCCTGCCTTGGCCTCTCAAAGTTCTAGGACTACAGGCATGAGCCACAGCGCCCAGCCTGACAGCTAAATTTCTTTGCACCTGCCTTATCTATGCAACTCAGGATATTATGACAAAAAAACCTTATGATAAGCACAATAATAATTATATTCAAAAATTCAGTTTGAGATATATATATATATATATATATATATATATATTTTTTTTTTTTTTTTTTTTTTTTTTTTGAGACGGAGTCTCGCTGTCACCCAGGCTGGAGTGCAGTGGCACAATCTTGGCTCACAGCAAGCTCCGCCTCCCGGGTTCACACCATTCTCCTGCCTCAGCCTCCCGAGTAGCTGGGACTACAGGTGCCTGCCACCACGCCTGGGTAATTTTTTGTATTTTTAGTAGAGATGGCGTTTCACCGTTTTAGCCAGCATGGTCTCGATCTCCTGACCTCGTGATCCGCCCACCTCAGCCTCCCAAAGTGCTGGGATTACAGGCGTGAGCCACTGGGCCTGGCCAAAATATGTTTTTAGAACCTACTCCGTGCCAAGAACTATGCTAAGCATTAACTCTGTTTGTCTATGTGCTTTTGAATACATAACCATGAGAACCTGGGCAAGCAGTGGAAACAAAAATGTAACACAGGATAATTTCAATTATACAGGGTGCTAGAAGAGAGGCACCTAGACAAACATGAGGGTTTAAAAATGATTTTCTATAGGAAATAATGTCTGAGTGCAACCAATTATGCTAGGCACCATGGGAAATACAGAACATAAGATAAAATACGTGAAACAAAGAATAATGTAGCTGTTAATATAATTTAAAATAAGAGTAAGCGTTATGTCTGAATGTTAAGGGAAACAACAGAATAATGCTGGCTGGAGTTTTCAGGGAGTATGTCTCTAAGGAGTATGTCTAAGGAGTATGACACGAATTGAGATAGGAGGAAAGCATTCCAGGTAGGAAAATACATCCCCAGCACCCTCAATGGCAGAATTTAGTTACCTGCAGTAAATAAATGAAGAGTGCTGAAGGTAAGACTGGGGCAGTATTATGCAGATTACGAAGGAGTTTTTTGTGGTTTTTTTTTTGAGATGGAGTTTTGCTCTTGTTGCCCAGACTGGAGTGCAATGGCGCGATCTCGGCTTACTGCAACCTCTGTCTCCTGGGTTCAAGTGATTCTCGAGATTTATACTTGAATTTTATGTCAGCCAGTTGAGACTATTAGACAAGGCTATTAGCAGAAGTTCAAGAAACCTGGCATAGCTAGAAGAACTGAGAAAGTTTCAAAGATCGAGACAAGAAGGGTCTAGGATAGTTAAAGGTATTCAAAGCAGTAGCCGGTTTGGGGAGAATTTGCCTTCTATTCTCTTCCTTGCTGGTGTCTAGGTATGCCCACAGCCAGCAAAACAAGTGAGGGATTTGCAGGGTGTCCTTTTCCTGACAGAATGAGAGGCAAGCAGATCATAGCATCTCACCAGATGGAGAAGCTTAGGCATCTTCTAGCAAGTAGTGGAAGTCTCTATAGGTTTGTCCGGAGAGGGTCAATTTTCATCATTCTTTTACTTGTATTCTACAGAAACAGTGGAAAGGAACCTGTCTTGAAAGTCCTTCAGAATTACATTAGTCACAGTTTTCATTAACAGAATAGTTCAGTTCTAAACTACTGAAAAAAATCATTATCAAGCCAATCCAAGACTAACTTATCATTTTGATTTTTGTTTTCTTAATAAATTCATTTGGTTTTAAAATGGTTTCTGAATTGCACTCTAAAGCTGATTTAAGATTATAAATATTTTCTAAAAAAATATAATAAGGATAAAGTCACAGAAGTTTTGGTCTTTACATAATAAAAGTGGCCTCTGAGCTACTAAACAATGCGGGATATTTTCAAATTTTAATACAGTAGCCAAACTGTACTTTTTTGGGGGTATATGGTTATTCAGAATATCAAATCTTTCAAGAACAGAGCCTATGAAAAAAAGAATCTGTTTCCTTATTATAAACACTCACATGTCCATTCTAAAGTCAATTCCAGCAAAAACTTGTGCTGTGCTCAGCAATAGTTGAATCACAGAAAAAAACATTAGCAGAGGACATCAGGAAGGAAGGAAGGTCAAGAAAGACAGGATCCACTTCTCAGCAGCATGACAGTAATTCCCCCCTAAAAATTATAACCAAGCATTTTCCCCCCAGTCAGTAAGATTGTGGTGGCAACAAATTGGGTCTCACAAACCTTTCTAAGGAATGGCTTTTTAATTATTAAACAAAAATTAAGTTTCAACTTCCATGTTCCACAGTTTAATGGTATCCACAATTATAACTTAATTTTCTCTAGAGAGTTAAAGAGATTTATTTAGATGTTAAAAGCTGCCTGTTTGATGAATATATTTCAGTTTCTCAGTTAGAATTTGATCACTGAGAAAATTCTCTGGCTTATAGGAAATCTTTGAAGACAGTTGATGGCTCTTTCTTTTCCTTTTTTCTTTTTGAGACGGGGTCTTGCTCTGTCACCCAGGCTGGAGTGTAGTGGTACAATCTAGGCTCACTGCAATCCCTGCCTCCTGGGTTCAAGTGATTCTCATGCCTCAGCCTCTCAAGCAGCTGGGATTACAGGTGCCCACCAAGACACTCAGCTAATTTTTGTATTTTTAGTAGAGATGGGGTTTCACCATGTTTGTCAGGCTGGTCTTGAACTCCTGACCTCAAGTGATCTGCCCACCTTGGCCTCTCAAGTGTTGGGATTACAGGCGTGAAGTACCATGCCTGGCCTTGATGGCTCTTTCTATAACTCAGTAGTAACGTTCCAGGGAGTTTCTTCGAGAACATCTGCTTGTACAGTCCCCTCTGGCAAGAGCCCCTAGTGTTTTATGCGGCAGTGCTATATAGCCTGTGTAGAAAATGCAAGCAAATCCAAATTGAAAAGGCATTTATGGCCTACCATAGGTGACTCTTGGGTCTAATTTCATAGAAGCAGGACAAATAAAATTCAGCCCCAAGTTGGAATCACCTTTGCCATCATCCTTAGCCTTTTAAACTCATCACTACCAAGATTCTAAATACCGAAAGCCTCACAATATCTAAATGGGGCTTTGTGTGTTTATATTATGCTTACCACAAATGCATCACACTTTCAATACTGAAGGGCCTTTTATAAAGCATGTTAGTATTTTAGTTGATGTAAACAGGTTTGACTAGAAACATGTTAGTCTCTAAAATGCAGTTACCAAGTATTTTTTTAATATTAAAAGAAATAATATATGTAAGGAGGTTAGTATAATATGTGGCAATAAATAGTCAGTAAATAAGTTATTTTCCTTTCTGTCTGGCGGTAGCCATCAGGTAAGCCAAGATGGGTGCATACCCGCACATCCAGGAGCTATGGAGAAAGAAGCAGTCTCACATCATGCACTTTCTTCTGAGGGTCAGCTGCTGCCTGACCAGCTCTCTGCTCTCCACAGGGCTCCCCACCCCACCCAGCCTGATAAAGTGCGCCGACCGGGCTGCAAGGCCAAGCAAGGTTACATTATATATAGGATTCGTGTTCGCCGTGGTGGCCGAAAACGCCCAGTTCCTAAGGGTGTGACTAACGGCAAGCCTGTTCATCATGGTGTTAACCAGCTAAAGTTTGCCTGAAGCCTTCAGTTCGTTGCAGAGGAGTGAGCTGGACACCACTGTGGGGCTCTGAGAGTCCTGAATTCTTACTGGGATGGTGAAGATTCCACACACAAGTTTTTTGAGGTTATCCTCATTGATCCATTCCATAAAGCTATCAGAAGAAATCCTGACACCCAATGAATCACCAAACCAGTCCACAAGCACAGGGAGATGCATGGGCTGACATCTACAGGCCAAAAGAGCCATGGGCTTGGAAAGGGCCATTAAGTTCCACCACGCTATTGGTGGTTCTCACTGGGCAGCTTAGAGAAGGTGCAATACTCTCCAGCTCCACCGTTCCCACTAATATAAGTAAAGTTTGTAAAATTCATACCTAATAAACAATTTAGGACAGTCAAAAAAATAAATAAATAAGCTATTTTCATATTTTTATTCTCCTTCAAGGGACCAGAGGCCACATGAGTCTTGTTCACTATGTGTCCCCAGTAAATGACACATAGAATGACAGTAAATATTTGTTAAAATTATGAATTAATGAATGGCCTCAAATAAAAACCTTTGCTAACAGTCACTGAATCCCACATGTCCAAAATAGTATCTAAGAGGATATAAAAACTGTACTTAAATTATAATTTATATAATTTTTATATTTATAAAAATATAAATTATAAATTATGTTGGATGTCAATTTGCTTAGTATAAAATATAGACTCCAACTCTATTAATATATTATTACTTATTATTACTTTATCATTAATTGTTTTGTTCTTTTATTGATCTATCCTTTAACTCATTTTTACTAGTCAGAAGAGTTGTTTAAACAACATGAAATAATGTTCAATTTGTTAGTAAGCAAAAAATTAAAAATTAAGAATTTTTTACCTTCATCCAGATGGTTGCTCACATATGTACATTTGTTTAAATACAAACCACAGTTTTGACAAGGGTGCAAGGATAGGCACTTTCATACACTGTTTTCAGAAGCATATATTGAGATAATCTTTTCGAATCAGTTAGTCAAATGAAAAGTATTAACCAATCTTTGTTTTTGACCAGGGAATGCAGCTTTTAAAAAAGATATCTTAAGGAAGTTATCAAAGAGGTGTATAAAGATTTGTAAAAAAGAACCTTCACTAAAAACCATTAAAAAAGCTTTATAAAAGCATAAAAAAGTAAGAAAATTAATTGCATATTAATATGATCAAATACTATGCAGTTATTAAAATCACATTTTCAAGTAACATGTGAAGGCAGTGATACGGTTTACATTTTTTGTCCCCTCAACATCTCATGTTGAAATGTGATCTCCAATGTTGGAGGTGGGCCTAGTAGGGGGTGTCTGTGTCATGGGGCAGATCCCTCATGAATGGCTTGCTGCTGTCCTCACAGTAATGAGAGCATTCTCACTCTATGAGTTCACGCTAGAGCTGGCTATTTAAAAGAGCCTGGCAGCTCCCTCCTCACTTGCTCCATCTCTTGCCATATGACATGCGGTCCTCCACTTTGCCTTCTGCCATGATTGTAAGCTTCCTGAGGCCTTACCAGAAGCAGATGCCAGCACCATGCTCTCTGTACAGTCTGCAGGACTGTAAGCCAAAATAAACCTCTTTTCTTTATATTACCCAGCCTCATGTATTTCTTTAAAGCAATGCAAATGGGCTAACACAGGCAGGAATAGCTCAGAATGTATTTTATGTGAAAAAAGAAAAGGACTTAGGTATATAACAATTTTGAAACATGTATATGCAATATATGCATAGGAAAGATTAGAAGGATATGCCAAGATTACAGTAAGAGTGGTTTACTTTTACAATGTGAAGTTATTTTAAATTTATCTTTAGGTTTTCTGTACTTTTCAAATTTTATTTTGGTACTTTGCTAATCAAACAGAAAATACATACTTTATAAAAATTAAAAAGTACTGACAAACATGCTATAGAATGCTATGGTATATGCTATGCTATTCATTTTATTTTATTTTTATTATGGCTATCCTAGAGGGTGTGAAGTCATATCTCATTGTTTTGTTTTTAGACACAGGGTCTCGCTCTATCACTCAGGCTGGAGTGCAGTGGTTTGATCATAGTTCTCTGCAGCTTCAAACTCTTGGACTTAAGCAATCCTCCCACCTCAGGCTTCCAAATAGTTAGGACTACAGGTGCATACTTCCAGAAGTGCTGGGATTATAGGTGTGAGCCACCATGCCTGGCTAAATCACAGATTCATTAACACTGACTTTCCTTTTTCATTGAGACGGAGTTTCGCTTGTTGCTCACGCTGGAGTGCAATGGTGCGATCTCAGCTCACTGCAACCTCTGCCTCCCAGGTTCAAGCAATTCTCCTTCCTTAGCCTCCCGGGTAGCTAGGATTACAGGCACGTACCACCATGCCCGGCTAATTTTTTGTATTTTTAGTAGAAATGGGGTTTCCCCACGTTAGCTCGGCTGGTCTCGAACTCCTGACCTCAGGTGATCTGCCCACCTCTACCTCCCAAAGTGCTGGGATTACAGGCATGAGCCACCTTGCCTGGCCCTGACTTTTGTATTTACTATCCACATTTAACACTTCTTTCAACTTCAACCTACTTAATTCAACTATAGTTAGGATTAACTGAGGACTACTGAATAGAATTCCAAGATGCTTGATGGAGAGGTTTGAGTAGGAAAGGATTAGTGAGACACTGAATCAGGAAAAAGGCAGCACAGAACAGCATGGATTATGGGAAAACAGTAGATGTGAAATTCACATTACCTTAGTTATTTATTAATAGCTTTAATGAAAGGGAAGGAAATTGAAGAGACTGACAGGTGAGGAGATGAAGGGCACAGAGATGGAAATGAGAATTCCCTGGGTCAGTCTATTTGATTTTTGAACATATATGTTTTAAGTGTTTTACATATTTAAAGTATAAAATTATATTGGCTGTTCTGTTCACTGACTCAGGCACTCAGAATGATACCTCACACTTAGTATTTATTCAAGAAATATTTGCTGAATAAGATACATTAACATTATATTTTGATATTTTATTAGTTCATTAACTGCAAGAAGTTTCAGTTAGCACATCTATAATTAAATATTTGTTCTAAGGCATGTAAAAATATTGTAAACCACTACACTAAGAACATATGAAGATAAACTGAATATTAAATACTCAGACTTTAATCACTATTCATTGTGATGCTGCCAACTTTAACTTCTATTGCATGACATGGAGTTAAAACTAGACAATTACATGGTCAATAATTACAATGCTCAAAATGTCAATACCTGCCAATATCCTCTAACGCAAGTCTGTAAAATAGGTATTGTGGAAGTATCTAGCATATTTTACCTTTAAAATACGATGGTATAAACAGAGTAATAGCTACCATTTACAGAGTATCTATTATATTCCAGGAGCTTTGTGCAGTAACTGTACTTTTTACAACCACCCTTACAGTAGACAACATTTTCATTTTATAGAGCAGGAACCTGAGTTCCAAGATGTTAAGTATAATGCCCAGGGAAAGTTTTCAAGCTTAGGTAACATTCATATTCACAAGACTACTCAGAAGGATGTAGGACAAAAATGACTGCCTGCCAACAAGGCAGCACCAGGTGCTCCTCTTTGTGGGACTAGTCTTTGCAGCCATCTATGCAATAGCTCACCCAGCTACCCAAGAGCTATTCTCCTTGTGTCCCAGCCCGCTTTCCCAGGCCCCAGGTGAGATTCAGGTCCAAGAAAATGGGACTCACATCACTGGATCTGGGAGTCACTCTGGTTTAACAGCTGCATGCCCCATGGGGCCAACATCTCTTAACAACAATGTTATAGGTACAAAGCATTTTCCAATATATCTTATGCCTCATTAAGGGCTTTAAACCAAGTGGAAGACCTAGGTTTATGTTCAAGTTTATTTAAATTTCCCTTGGGTAAGAAATTCAGTGCGTCACAAGAGAAGCTTGAACTCTTCTCTTCCAGACTCACACCCAGGCCCACGTCTGGCCAAGAGGAGGAGAACTGAAGAGGTTTTCCCACAACAATGGTTGATCTACAAAAATCCACTTACCCTCTCCCATTTAGTGTCCCCTCTGACTTGTGATACACACTTACAAGCTGTCTGACTATAATTAAAGCCAAAGTCAGTGTTTACTTGACTCACATAGGAATTGACCACGAGATCTTATTCTAAGCAATGAACTAATCAACCAGAGTCACCAAGTCTAGCAAGAAATGGGTATATTATAATAAAAGATTAATAGCCACACCACTATACCGCTGGTCCTAGGGACGTGTAGGAACTCCCATCCTCCAGCATATTCTGTTGGAACAGCCCTTACTTTAAATGTCCCAAAAGTTAGTCCACAGATTTCTCTGAGTATAAATTACAGTGTGCTAAAATCATTAGTTAAAAAAACACATTGAAAACGTAATTTTCTGATTACAGAATACATGCTCAATAAAGAACATTAAATACAGAAAAATCCAAAGAAAACAAAAATCACAGGTAATCGCACATAAATATGGGAATATTAACTTATAAAACAGACTTTAAAAACAAATTCAGGACTATATTTTACATATTATTTATGATTCTCATTTTAACCAGTTAATACAGTGTTAACATTTTCCATGGCACTATAATGGTATAATCTTATACAACATATAATTTTTATGACATCGTTTGGATATTATACATTTTTTGTTTGTTTTGTTTTTTTGAGATGAAGTCTTACTCTGTCGCCCAGGCTAGAGTGCAGTGGTGTGATCTCAGCTCACTGCAACCTCCACCTCCCGGTTTCAAGCAATTCTTCTGCCTCAGCCTCCTGATTAGCTGAGGGAGATTAGGGATTACAGGTGTGTGCCACCAGGCCTGGCTAATTTTTGTATTTTTAGTAGAGATGGGGTTTTGCCATGTGGGCCAGGCTGGTCTTGAACTCCTGGACTCAAGCAATCCACCCACCTCAGCCTCCCAAAGTGCTGGGATTACAAGCATGAGCCACCGCGCCCAGCCACTGGATATCATAAATTATTGGCTGCTTATTATGAAACACTTCAATTACTTCAAAATTACTGAATGTTTCATTTTTCAACATTTTAGTTGCTTTCCACTTTTAATCTCATTGTAATCATCAAGGATGTAGATAAATATCATAATAGATGTTTATTACATCCTTAGAATAAATTCTTACAATATAATTTCTGAGACAAAAAGTATAGTTTATTTTTAGGCATTTGACACATATTACCAATAAATCCTCCAAAACAACTGTATCAATTTACATTATCAATAGAATATGAATGCATTAACAAAATTTTAACTTACCATTTTAATTGATACAATTAAGATTAACATTGTTATAATTTTCATTTCTTTGATTATTGGTGGGGTGCTAGATTTTCAGTCACTAGTCTTATTTTTTATTGCGATATTAGTCACACACCATTAAGTTCATCGTTTTAAAGTACACAATGCAGTGGCTTTTAGTATATTCACAAAGTTATGCAACCATCACTATTATCTAATTCCAGAACATTTTTATCTCCACAAAAAGAAACCTGGCCAGGTGTGGTGGCTCACGCCTGTAATCGCAGCACTTTGGGAGGCCCATGGTGGGCAGATCACCTGAGGTCAGGAGTTGAAGGCCAGCCTGGCCAACATGGTGAAACCCCGTCTCTACTAAAAACACAAAAATTGGCCGGGTGTGGTGGTGGGTGCCTGTAATTATAGCTACTTGGGAGGCTGAGAACTCTAGCCTGGGCAACAAACAGCAAAACTCCATCAGAGGAGAGGGGAGGGGAGGGGAGGGGAGGGGAGGGGAGGGGAGGGGAGGGAAGAAGAACGAAGGAAGGGAGGAAGGGAGGGAGGGAGGAAGGAAGGAAAGGAAGGAAAGGAAGGAAAGGAAGGAAGGAAGGAAGGAAGGAAGGAAGGAAGGAAGGAAGGAAGGAAGGAAGGAAGGAAGGAAGGAAGGAAGGAAGGGAGAAAGAGAAAGAGAGACAGAGAGAAAGAAAGACAGAGAGAGAGAGAGAGAGCGAAAGGGAGAGAAAGAAACAGAGAGAAAGAGAGAAAGAAAGAGACACAGAGAAGGAAGGAAGAAAGAAAAGAAAAGAAAAGAAAAGAAAAAGAAACTTTATACCCATTAAGTAGTCAGTGCCCTCTCCCCCAGTGCCTGGCAACCACTAATCTACTTTCTACATTTATGGATTTGCCTATTCTGGACAAATGAAATGGAATCACACAATATATACAGCCTTTTGTGTCTGGCTTCTTTCACTTAACACAGAGTTTTCAAGGTCTATCCATATTGTAGCATAAATCAGTACTACATTCAATTTTATGGTTGATAATATTCCATTGTATGGGTATACCACATTTTGTCTATCCATTCACTAGTTGATGGACATTTGGGTTGTTTCCACCTTTGGATTACTATGAATAATGCTGCTACAAACATTTGTGTACACAACTTTTTGCTTGAACACCTGTTTTCAATTCTCTTGGGTATATATCTAAGAGTAGAGTTTCGGGGTCATATGACAATTCTGTTGAATATTTTGAGAAACCACCAAATGTTAATGTTCACATCACTGTTTTTCCACAACGGTTGTTCCATTTTACATTCTCACCCAATTTCTCCGTCTCCTCACCAACACTTCTTATTTTGTTTTTAAAAATTTTAGTCATCCTAGTGGATGTGAAGTGGTATTTCATTGTGACTTTGATTTGCACATTTCTAATGAATAATGGTATTACTCATCTTTGGGAAAAAAGTCTACTAAAGTCCTTGCCCTTTAAAAAAAACTGAGTTATTTGTCTTTTTATTGAATTGTAAAGCTTCTTTATATATTCTAAATATTAAATCCTTTTCAGATATGTAATTCGCAAGTATTTTCTCCCATTCTGTGGGGTGTCTTCACTTTCTTCATAGATTCCTTTGATGCACAAAAGTTTTTATTTCTGCAATTTGTCTATTCTTTCTTTGGTTGCTTGTGTTTTTCGTGATATCTGGGAAACTGTTGCCTATTCTAGTTTACACAGACTTGTGTTTTTCTTTCCCTCCTCAAAGAGTTTTATATAGTTTTAGCTCTTAAGTCTTTGATTCATTTTGAATTAATTTTTATATATGCTGTGAGGTAGAGGTCCAACTTCATTCTTTTTGCATGTGGATATTCAGTTGTGCCAGTACCATTTGTTGAAAGACTATTCTTTCCTCCAATGAATTGCTTTAGTACCTCTGTTGACAATCAGCTACTGATGTATGGTTACCAGTCTTTTGTATTTCCCTTTTTAAAACTGAATTTGTAGCTTTTCCTTATTTCTTTTAGGATATTTTAATTTTTCATTTATAAGAATACTTAACACCCACATTATCATTTGGCTTCTCAGATATTTAGAGGCAGCACAGGTAGTGGTTGTAGTGGAAACTATTTGTTGTTGTCTGCCAACATCTGTTATCCCTTTCTTTCTGGGCACACGCTGTGGGACTACACTTCCTAGCCCCCATACCTGCTGTGAGATTGACCATGTGACTAAGTTCTCTCTAATTCAATGTGAACAGAAGTAACATATGCTCCTTTAAGGACTAGATCTTAAGAGAACAGGTGTGTCTTCTCCATGCTCTCTTTCCCCTATCCACTGGCTAGAACTCAAATAAATCAATGACACAGGTTCAGCCAGGCATGAGAGAAAGTGATGGAGCTACCCTGCTATCTGAGTCTTTAAATAACTTCATGAGGCAAATGCTACCTATCTACTCTGAACCATTGCATGAGAAATAATTAACATCAGTCTTGTGTGAACCACTGCATTTTGGGTCTCCCTATTTTAATTATTTAGCCTTTATCCTAATTAATACAGGATTAGTATCTGGTGTAGGACATTGCTATAACAAAAAAACTAATATAGGTGGCATCTGTTAAGTGGCAGAGTTGCAAATAGTGAAGAAACAGATGCTGCAGATTGGGAAGCTGGTAAATCTTGTTACACCATGACAAAACATCTGGCATATGATAACACAGCGGACGAGAGCTACAGATCATGCAGGTCTAGGGCAGAGTTTCTCAACCTTGGCACTGTGACTTATATGTAAAGCACTTACTACAAGGCTTGGCATTTAGCTCAATAAATGTTTGTGTTGGTGTTATTAGTATACATTTCTGAACTGTGGGATTATAAAATTTATCATCATTTTCCCATAGAGTGCTTGCCTTTGCTAGAATCCTTAAAAATCTCACCCTTACACTAAGATCAGATAAACATTCTCACATGTTTTTCTCTATTACATTTATTTTTAACAAACCTGTAACTTACTTTGGTCTGATATGATGGAAGAAACAAAATTTTTCTTCCTAAGAGTCTCAACGTCATGACTTTTATAATCTGTTATTTTCCCACTGATTTGAGGTTTACCCTTTTACAATCTCTTTATAAATTCTTAATATCTAACTGAGATCAATCATGCTTGCTGAGGAAATGAGGCTAGGGTTCAGTATCGCAAAGTACTTACTCCCATAAAACTTAGGGAAAATCCTATTTGATAAGAACACTGTAACAGCTGTACTCTTTCTTTCACTTACAAGATAACTTTCGAATCTACATGTTGTTGGCATTTTCAACAGACACACTTTAGGGCATTTTTATTTTTGGCAAGAATCAAAAATTCCCTGAAGCTTCATGGTAGGTCTGCCCATGTCTTACCAAATGAAGACAAGGTTAGACAGGAAGAACACCCATGAGTTTAATGCTTGGAAACTCCCTGTGTACTTTAACTTATACTGGTCTTGCTTGGTTACTCAGATGAAGCAACTCTCTCTTCTCTATCTTAATACCAGAAAGATATATATGGCCTATAAAGGAAAACACTAATCTAATGTTAGTCTTTAGTACTTTTAGAGCAAAAACAATTCCATACACTTTTTTGTTTGCTTGTGTTCACCAAGTTTGCCTATCTTTTTTTTTTTTTTTTTAAGACAGGATCTCACTCTGACCTAGTGTGGAGTACAGTGGCACTCTTTCAGCTCACTGCAACTTCCGTCTCCCGGGTTCAAGTGATTCTCCTGCCTCAGTCTCCTGAGTAGCTGGGATTACAGGCATGTGTCACCATGCCCAGCTAATTTTTGTATTTTTAGTAGAGACGAGGTTTCACCATGTTGGCCAGGCTGGCTCGAACTCCTGACCTCAAGTGATCTACCGGCCTCGGCCTCTCAAAGTGCTGCAGTTACAGATATGAGCCACTATGCCCGACCTGTTTAATTATTTTGGTAAGAAAATTTGGTTAAGATACATAAGAGCTTATTGGTAGAAATGAGACATTAAGTTATATGGATTAGTGGAAGATAAGGAAAAGAAGAAAGATAAATGAATACTTACAGAACACCTACTATGTGCCAGCCACTTACACATATTTACAATTCATGAAAAGGATATTGTTCACCTTATTTCCATAGGTGAAGAAACAGGATCTCACAGTTTAAGATATATAATAAAGCAATAAAAGCCTACTCCTGGAGGGAGGCTTTCTTGATAGAATTATCTGCTTTTCCTCAAGGTCAGCAGTTCACCCTCTTTAAAGCCTCAGACAATCCTGAAGCAAACACAACTACTCCTCTATGGTGCCGGTAGGCTTTGACTTGAAAAAATTTTGTTACGGAAAGTGCAAAGAATATGAGATATTTCTGAAGTTACTGTGCTCCAATAGAAAATAAAATAAACATAGTATTAGATATTAAGAAAAGTAAAACAGGCCAGAAAACATGAGACGCCTGACAGTGCTGGATCAGAAAGAAAAGGTATAGTCAGAGAAGAGGAACATTCTTTGAGAAATGGTCTTGAGAAAGCATGATAAGCATCAGACACTAAGGTAGTGAGGTAAACTCCAGATCTTAGATCTCCAGAAACACACTGCTGATGCTGAGTATACTTCCCATCAATTCCTTTTTCAAAATTCCTTTTTCACAATTTCTTTTTCAAAAAATCTTTAATCTCTAATTCTGTTTTCTGAAATATCTACTTTGGAACATAAATTCTCTCTCTTAAGGCCAGTTGAGAACTTATTTGACACTAATATTCCTTGTAAAACATCATCTAATTTACAGCTATATAAAAGATACTGCTAATATATCACCTAAATCAATTTCAACCACATGAATTTATTAAACATGAATCCATAAAAAGTCACTCAACAAATATTTATCAAGAGTCTACTATTTGTCAGACATTATTCCAGGTACTGGAGACACTGCATGGGGAAAAAAAAACCCCACAAAAACTCTTGCTCTTCAATGTTATGGCAAGATGTAATAAATACAATAAACATAAACAAAGTAAAGAAATAGAGAATGAAGAAAAGACGCCGCCTTATGTTGTATAGTCAGGGAAGGCCTCACTGTTAGAATCACATTTGAGCAAAGACTTGAATGGAGTGAGGGAGTATCAAGTTCTGTGGCTATCTGGCAGAAGAGCTTGCTTGAGGAAACATCATGTGTAAAAGTCCAGAGGTGACAGTGTGCTTGGTGTGGAACAGTAAAAGGCAAATATGGTTAAATTACAGTGAGGGAAAGGATAGCAGATGACCTAGGACTTTGATAAGAATTCTGAATTTTAAATTTAGTGAGAATAGAAACCACTAGTAGGCTCTGCCCAAAGAAATGATGTAATCTGACTTAGGTTATAAAAGGATCACTTTGGCTATTACGCAGAGAACAGACATAAAGGTGGGGGTGGGAGCAGAAAGCCAATTAGAAGAATCTTGCTAAAGTACATGCAAAGATAATAATGGTGGCTTAGATTATTAGACTATTAGCAGTGAATGTGGGGAATTTTTTTTTTTTTTTTTTTTTTTTGAGACAGGGTCTCACTCTGTCACCTACGCTGGAGTGCAGTGGCACAGCATGGCAGCTCACCACAAGCCTCAAATAACTGGGCTCATGCAATCCTCTCAACTCAGCCTCCTGAGTAGCTGGGACCACAAGTGCATGCCACCATACCTGGCTAAGTATTTTATTTTTTGTAGAGATGGGGTCTCACATTGCTCAGGGTGATCACAAACTCCTGGGCTCAAGTGATCCATCCCCTTCAGCCTCCCAAAGTGTTGGGATTACAGGTGTGAGCTACCACGACTGGCCAAAAAATCATTCTATTTAAAGGAATTATTAATGGGATGAATGTGGGGTTTGGAGTGGGGCAAGAAGGATGACACTAAGACTTTTAGCTTGAGTAATTGCAAGAATATAGTTGTCATTACTGAAATTGGGAAGATCAAAAGAGTAGCAAGTTTGGGAGGGAAAAATCAAAGGCTGAGTAGGTAACCAGGCTGGTTAGGAGATGAGTATGTACAAAGAGATTAAGAAAATATATTGAATATGATGAAAGCCAAATTTATCAATGGTAAGGAAGATAATTACATACAAATATAGAAAGGGGGAAGGCCACAAAGAATCCTGAAGTACTGAACTGGCCATCAGCCACCTCATTGTGAATTGATATCTATACATACACAAACACACACACAGATAAGATACAGAAACAGATCTGGCTGTATGTATATGTAACAGAGATGGGAAAAAACTGAAGTGTTTTTTCTACTCTCACTCACCACTCAACACAATACTTCTGACTTCAGATGTGTGGGGACTTTTTCCTACATGCCAAGCAATTCCCTGGCAGACACCAACTGGGCATCCTCCAATCCAATTCTGACACTCTTCCTGGATGGCGTCAGGTCTCACAGACTGCTAACCCACAAGACTGCTCCCCACTTCAGATGCTAATTGGAAGTCTCGGGTTGTGACCTGTACTTCTGACCAACCAGCTAAAAATTGGCGTTCCTATGACCCCTTTCTTAGGGTTGATTAGTTTGCTACAGTGGGTCACAGAACCCAAGGAAACATTTTATTTATACTTACTCATTTATTATAAAAGATTATTACAAAGATACAGATGAACAGCCAGATAGAAGAAATGCATAGGGCAAGGTATGGAAGAAGGCATGTGAGGCTTCCATGCCCTCTCTGGGTGGGCTAACCTCCAGGAAGCTCCCCAAACCCTGTCCTGGGTTTTTCATGGAGGCTTCATTACATGGGCATAATTGATTACACCACTGGCTAATGGTGATCAAGTCAACCTTTAGCTCCTCTCTGAAGTAGGTAGGTGGGGTGGAGCTAAAAGTTCCAACCCTTTAATCATGTTTGGATCCCTTGGCAACCAGCCCCCATCCTGACGGTATTCAAGAGCCCACTAAGAGTCACTTCATTAAAACAAGATTCTCCTATGATCCAGGAAACTCCAAGGGATTTGGAAACTCTGTGTCACACACTCCTGTCATTCAGGAAATTAGAAAGGTCTTAGCAGCTCTGTGACAGGAACTGGGGTCAAAGACCAAATATATGAACAAAAGATTCTCTTAGTGCCCCTTATCTACAAAGGCTTCAGGAGCTCTGTGCCAGGAACTTGGGGGCAGAGACCAAACATGTATTTCAAATTATAATATTACAGTGTGTACATACATATATTTCCTAGTTCTGCCCACTAAGAAGGACTAGAAGTAACAGCACTCAGAAGCAATGAGCACACAAAGTGCTTAGTTTTTAAATAACATCTTCCACTAAAAGGAAATAGGGGTTCTTGGGGAAATAGTTGATTCCAGAATTGGGGTGAAGAAAGTACATGATAAGCCTGGAACATCCTGCACCAACCAGAAAGGAAGTGCTCAGAGAACGATGGGGACATACTCCTATCAGTCAAGTATGGAGCAATTTGAGCATAAAAATAAATAATAATAATAATAAATTTCAATCCATTGAATAAAACAGAAATCCATGGACATAATGATATAAATAAATAAACAAGTACATAAATGGCAGAGAATAGAAACTTCTTCTTTCATTAGAATGCCAACTAAGAAAAGTAGAAAAAATGATGAAAATAGAAAACCACCATTTGGCAACCATCATAAAGGTGGTTGATTCAGTAGAGTTTCATCAAAGTATGCTAAGGCTGGTGAGTGGAGGTCTGACAAGGAACAGGATATTGGCAGAGACTCCCCACAAAATACTATTTGTCTCAATCTGTTGAGGCTGATACAAGAAATACCATAAAGTGTGACTTATAATCAACAGGTGATTATAATCAACTGTGACTTATAATCAACAGCATTAATTTCTCTTACTTCTGGAGACTGAGAGGTCCAAGATCAAGGCGCCAGCAGATTTGGTGTCTGGTGAGGGCCCACTTCCTGGATCATGGACAGTGCCTTCTCACATGGCGGAAAGGGCAAGAGGTCTCTCTTGGACTTCTTTTATAAGGGCACTGATCCCAACAATGAGGGTTTTGCCCTCATGCCTTAACCAAAGACCCCACCTCCTACTACTATCCCCTTGGGGGTCAGGACCTCAATATATGAATTTTGGGGAAACTTCAGACCATAGCACTATTGCATAGGGGAAAAAAATGATTTCATAGTGGGGGAAAAAAAAACAAAAAAAAACCAGAAGACCCCAAACTGACTAGGTGACCAATATTAACATCACCAGGGGTGAGACAGTTTGACATCATACACTTCTTCATATGATATACAGAGAAGACACAGCATCATTTCTAAGGCATTTCTGCCAAGAATGCATGATCTGACAGACATCCAACAGAATCAAAGGACTCTGCTCTTTAAAACTGCCAAAGTCATAAAAGACAGGGAAAAAATGAGGAACTCTTCTAGATTGAAGGAGACTAAAGAGACATGGCAACTAAATGTAATAAATGATCCTGGATTGGATCTCAAGTCAGAAATAAAAAAGATATTTTTGGAACACCTCGTAAAAATGTGTATTGGGTCTGTGGATTGGATGGCAGTATCTACTGATGTTGATTTCCTGATTTGGATGGTTAGGTAAGAGAGTAATCTTGCATGGGGGATATAAATTCTGGAGTATTGAGAGGTGAGGAGGCATTATGTTCACGACTTGCTCTCAAATGGATCAGAAAAAGAATAATGATAATGGATATAGATATTTATATATACACAAGCACATAAACAAGTATATAGTGAGGGAGAGGGAACAAATAGAACAAAATGTTAACTGGGGCATATAGGAGTTTGTACTTTCTTGCAATTTTTCTACAAGTTTGGAATTATATAAACATAAATTATTTTAAAAAGTTAACATAAAAATAAACCTATTCTTCATTTCTATTGAATGATAAATGTATACAATATCTGAATCTACAGATATGTATATATCTAAACACACACGACTCTTACCTTACCATTTAACTACTTTAAAGTACTCGTTTGTAATCTTAAAAGATTTTGACTTCATTTCACATGAAAACCTCAGCAATAAATGTTCCCACTATTTTACAAAGGGGAAAGATGGCTTGCTTTAAATCAAGTTAGAGGAAAACCTTTGATGCTAAGGACTAGAGTGAAAAAGTGACAAGTTCTGGCCAGGTGCAGTGGCTCACACCTGTAATCCTAGCACTTTGGAAGGCTGAGGCAGGTGGATCACTTGAGGTCAGGAGTTCGAGACCAGCCTGGCCAACATGGTGAAACCCTGTCTCTCCCAAAAACATAAAAATTAGTTGGGCGTGGTGGTGCTGACCTGTAGTACCACCTACTTGGGAGGCTGAGGCAGGAGAATCACTGGAACCCAGGAGGCGGAGGCTGCAGTGAGCTGAGATCGCGCCACTGCACTCCAGCTGGGCAACAGAGCGACGCTCTATCTCAAGAAAGCAAAACAAAACAACAACAAAAAACAGTTGCTGGACTCTATGTAAACACCATGGAACAAAATCTAATAACTGAGTATTTCAATATTTTCCTATACTGATCCATCAGTTTCGACCTCAAGTTCACCAACTCCACTTTCCCCTTTTATTAAAAATCTACCTTCAGAGAAAGGTCTCTTATCTCCTTCCCAAGTTTTATCTATAGTCACTTAAAAGTGATCAGATTTAAGAAAAAAAAGTTATCTATTTTAACCAAATCTCCCTAAGAAATAATCCTTTTAAAAGTTGAAAAAAATAAACAATAACAAAAAATTCAGACTCTTGTTTCATAAAAGGACATTCCAGTCTGCCAGAACAATTTACCCGTTTCCATCTATGGAAACAGGAGCACTGGAATAGATAAGTCTCTCAATTATTTTCTTGCTTCAGGACTCCTACAGGATATTACATATACTCATCAGTAAGATGTGTGTGTGTGTGTGTGTGTGTGTGTGTGTGTGTGTGTATGTACATGCATGTGTGCATGGGACGTGCATCTCCTTACATATCAGAATCTTGGGAGGACAGGAGGAGAGATAAGCCACTTAAGACTCACAGGCTTAGATGGTCTCTATGATTCTGTCAATACTCTTTATCCACTTTAGAAATTTCAATCCTGGTTTCACTGTTACTCTTTCTCTTCCACTTCACATATTCTGCGGCCTTTTTTTTATTTTATTTTTTTTGAGACGGAATCTCGCTCTGTCGCCCAAGCTGGAGTGCAGTGGCGCCATCTTGGCTCACTGCAAGCTTCGCCTCCTGGGTTCACACCACTCTCCTGCCTCAGCCTTCCGAGCAGCTGGGGCTACAGGCGCCCACCACCATGCCCAGCTAATTTTTTTTTTTTTTGTATTTTTAGTAGAGACGGGGGTTTCACCATGTTAGCCAGGATGGTCTCGATCTCCTGACCTTGTGATCCACCCGCCTCGGCCTCCCAAAGTGCTGGGATTACAGACGTGAGCCACCGTGCCCGGCTCCGCAGTCTTTTTAAAAAGTCAGAAAGGCTCAATCTACTCTGAGACTGTCAATTTAGGGTTGCTTCTACAGTCAGTCAGGTACCGCATTAAATAACAAGTCTCCACACAATGTGGGCTTGGTTTCAATAAACTGCTAAGATAGACATTTCAATGCAACTGCTCCCAATAGCTTTCTATGTGTTTACTGAAAGGATGCAACAGAAGTATTTAATATTGTATGTCAGGCACTGGTCCAACTGAGATCAAGACAGATCATGTAAATTATATGCTGATTAGTAGAGGTAGAACTATACTTCAAATTTCTCTGATTTTAAGTTTCTGGGGTGTGTGTGTGTGTGTGTGTGTGTGTGATATCAATATACCTCAGATATTTCAATGCACTTCCTCAGTCTAACTTTGAGGAAGATATTTTTAAAAGCACAGATATATAGGAAGAAACCCACACACTTCAAACACATACTAATATAGGGTATTAATCTGTTCTACACTGCTATAAAGGAATATGTAAGGCTGGGTAGTCTACGAAGAAAAAAGGTTTGTTTGCCTCACAGTTCTGCAGACTGTACAAAAAGCATAGTGCCAGGATCTACTTATGGTGAGGCTTCTGGAAGCTTACAGTCATAGTGGAAGGCAAAGGCACAGCAGGCGTGTCACAAGTGAGCCAGGTGGGAGGGAAGGTGCCATGGCCAGTCTCACGTGAACTCACTCATTACTGCGGGACGGGCACTAAGCGATTTAAGAGGGATCCACCCTCATGACCCAAACACCTCCCACTAGACCCCACCTCCAACACTGGGGATCACATTTCAACATGCAATTTGGAGGAAACAACTATCCAAACTATATCATATGGAAGATATGCTCCAGTCTGCTGCTCCTTTGGATTTAAATGGATTCAAAGGCAGAGATCTGCCAGGTCAGGGGGCTTCAAATATGGAGTCCATGTGCTGTCATTCACTCTTCTCACACCTGTTGACTGATAATGGATTATGGCACTTGAGCCTAGCAGTTTTATAATACTTCTTGGTCCAGTATTCCATGCAGCTGCTATTAATTTCTTACAACTGACACATAAACTAAAACCTATTTGCCATCCCCATTCCTTTAAAGTTACAAAGATTTCTAGTAAAATAGTATCCATTCTGTTAGCCACCAGAAAGTTCTCTCTGCTTTAATAATGTTGGGAGTTGACGTGGGGAAAGGGTATGGGGTAAGGGACAGGGCATAATAAAGAATCCCAGGGTGTGAAATATACTCTGATAATAAGAATACAGGTAAAGAAAGGCTTTAATAAAAAGAATTCCCAAGTTGTAGATAAGAAGGCTGAGCCAGAAGTTTGCCGGTGAAGACACAGAGAGTAAATTATGCTTAGGGAAAGAGGCACACATACCTCTCACTTACTATGTTTTCCTACTTTTGATCTAAAGCACTTTTTAGTGGTTGCAGAGTGGGGTAAATAGATAATGGTGACCTAGGAATGGGGAGGTGGCACACATGTGAGGCTGCCTTAGCACTGCTCAAACCTAATACTTTCCATTGCCATATTGTAACTTTTGACCCTGTTTTTATTCTTTAATATTCCGTTTTAAAATGTGGTATCTGCCCTCCCAATTCTTAGCTGCTCTATAAGTATATCAAATCCAGGTGTTTCTAGGTCATTTTGAATTGTATTTCTCTGTATTTAGTACTTTTTGTTTGTTTTCTGAGACAGAGTTTCACTCTGTTGCCCAGGCTGGAGTGGGATCACAGCTCACTACAGCTTCGAACTCCTGGGATCGAGCAATCCTCCCACCTCAGACTTCCAAGCAGTTAGGACTACAGATGTGTACCATCATGCCTGGCTTATTTTTAAGTTTTATTTTGTTTTGTTTGTTTTTAATAGATGGGGGTCTCAATATGTTGCCCAGGCTGATCTTGAACTCCTGGCCTCAAGTGATTCTCCCATCTTGGCCTCATAAAGTGCTATGATTATAGGCGTGAACCACCACATCTGGCTTCATACTGTTTTAAATATGGAAGTATGTGTAGTTCAGAAATGGGTATTTTTGAGAAATGACTCTAAAGTGATTTGAAGACAGCAATTCCCTACTTTCTGTTTGCCCAAATCTTTCAGAGCAAGTTATTAAATACACTAGGCTAAAGCAAAATGCAACGATCTCTAAATTTGGTGTCATTTTTGTTTATAGTTAATCACGTCAAGAGAATCATCAACAGTCAAACATATTTTACAGAATTACGTAACTTAGTTTATAAATTGCAAAGGTGAGTCCAGTGGTATGTAGTTTATTTACTATGACAACATGTCACCCCTTTTCACTGTATTTCAACTCAATGTGTAAATGCCACATTTCCTAATGAGAAAGCTTTTGGAGAAAAGAAGTTGTATTTGTTTCATCTCTGCATCCCTGAAAGTATCTAATACATTTAGATAACCCTTAAGAAGTATTGTTATTGAAACCTAAGAATTCCATTGAAATATTCAATTCTACATCTTCAATTTTAGTCTTAGAGTTTCTTCTAACTTGACAGTAATACGTTTATTTAGTATATGGCAGAGGTTCTCAAAGTAAGATCAAGGGACCACTGGGGGGAATCTCTGAGACCCTTTTAGGGGACCTGTGGGGTCAAAGTTATTTTTATAATACTGAGACTGCCCTTTTAACTCCCACTCTTTCACAAGTTATGTGGTATAGTTTTCTAGAGGCTGAATAACGTGATGATGCAATCGCTCTGATAGCTAATGAAATCTGTACTTTGGCATTCTTGTGTCTCTAAATTCTCTCAGTTTAAATTTCAAATACATTAAATACCAATAAGTATAACCCACATCAACAAAAGCTCTTTGATTCCTCAATAATTTTTAAGAGTGTAAAGAGGTCCTGAGACAAAAACATTTGAGAACCTCTGGTATAAGCTATTGATATTCACTGTAAAAAGAATATGAGTTTACAAAATATACTTTATATAAACTAAGTGATTTTTGAGATGTTTTTCTTCAACCATTGTCAACTAAGATATTAACTAAGTTCCCTCCTTTTTTATTCTTTTCTTTCTTTTTTGTTTTTAAACTAAGAATGCTCTTTATGTAAAACAAATGAGAGAGAGGCAAGTTTAATGTGATTTCCTATCAAATTCTGGAAAAGATGGTTAAACAAATAGCTTTATAATTTAAAAATACCAATAATCACCAGGAGCCAGCACAGGTCGAAACAAAAAAAAAAAAAAATCACACGAAAATGATATCATAATGGTCCCTCCTAATTTACGTTTTTATGTAATTAGAGTTAATAGATTACAGAACTGCCACAAAAGTTAAATATCTTGATTTCAGCAGGCATCAGTGGAAGTGACTCTGGATGAGTGGCAGTATTACACAGTGGTTAAGAGAAGGTACACTGGAGTCAGACTGGTTGAGTTCAAACTCCAGTTCTAACACTTAACTGCCTACCTGTGTGAGCTGGCAAGTTACCTCTTTGTGACTTGGTTACCTCTTTGGTAAAATATAGCAATAGCACCTACTACAGAGAGTTGGTAGGCTAATGAAAGTAAATTATTTAGATCAGTGCCTAGCATATACTCAGTACTTTACATATGTTTTTAAAAAAATATTGTCTTTGTTTCACTGATGTATTTCAAATATCCAGAACAGTATTAGGCCCAGAGTAGACCCTCAATAAAAAATTTAAAATTAAATAACATCTTGTTAATAGTAATAATGATGATGACTACTTTTCCATTTACTATGTGCTTACTATATACTTGGCAAAGTAGTGAGCATTTACTATACACTATCCCATTTAGATTTCCTAAAGCAATCTGGGATACTTACTAGCAGCCTCACATTACAGATGAGTTAAGTGAGGCTTACAGAAAGGAAATGATTTTCCCAAGGCTGCAAAACTGGTAAGTAGTGAAACCAGGAGTCAAACCAAATTTGCTTTGCTCAAAAAACCTTCTCTTCTTTAGCCACTATAATGTCTGTGATTATGAACAAGACTGAAAAAAATGTGGATTGGATCAGCAGTCCCCAACTTTTTTGGCACCAGGGACCGGTTTCGTGGAAGATAATTTTTCCACAGATGGGTAGGGTGGGGGTGGTTTTGGGATGAAACTGTTCCACCTTAGATGATCAGGCATTAGATTCTCGTAGGGAGTGTGCAACTTAGATTCTTCACATGCACAGTTCACAATAGGGTTCTTACCCCTGTGATAATCTAATTCTGCTGTCCATCTGACAGGAGGTGGAGCTCAGGCAGTAAAGCTCACTGGCCCTCGGCTCACCTCCTGCTGTGCGACCTGGTTCCTAACAGGCCATGGGGACCCCTGGATTAGATGACAACTCTGTGTCATGAGTAGATTTCACAGTTGAATAACAATGGCTAATTAATAGATGGGTAAAACTTGGAAGCAGATCTTTACTTACCAAGTAACCACAGGGCTCTATCCATTTCAATGACTAACTAATCCCTGAAGGAATAAATAGTAGGAAAGCCTATCAAATTTATGGATGATATAAACATGGATAATACAGTTAATATTATGGATGACACAATCAGCATTCAAATATTTCTCTAAAGACTGAAATGATGTAACAGAAATCAAGAGAATTACTTTTAAAGAAACAAAAACAAATATATCCTGACTATAAAAAATCAGTGGAATATGTACAGAAAAATGAACAACTGGTTGATGGTTCCAATCTTATGTTCCCACCACATTGAATCATGTACTATTCGTGTCTTTGCACTGGCTCTTCCCCATGCTTAAGATGTCATTATAACTCTTCTTTGACGTCATTATACCATCCATCCTTTAAGACCCAACACAAATGTAACCATGTGTGAGAAGTCTTTACTCCCTGAGATGAGGTTGCTTATTCCTTCCCCTTTGTGCTCCTATCATATTGTGTATATGCCTCTAACAGTACACATCTGTCTTCTTCATTCCTCAAGGGCAAGTGCTGTGTTTTTGTTGCCTTTTCATTTGGAGTCTAGCAGAGTTCCTGACACACAGTAAGCACTCTCTTCATGTTAACTTCTATCATCATCAGCAGCAGCAGAATCTTCTGCGTTAACTTCTGAATCTACATCTTTCTCCTTTACAGCCCACAGCCCCAGGTCTTTATGGTAATAGCCTTACTGGTATTCTTGCTATTAGTATCTGCCTTTCATATTGCTGCCAGAGTAATCCTTCCAAACATGCAAATTTGTTCATTTCACTTCTTTTTTTTTTTTTTTTTTTTTTTGAGATGGAGTCCTGCTCTGTCGCCCAGGCTGGAGTGCAGTGGCGTGACCTCGGCTCACTGCAGGCTCTGCCTCCTGGGTTCACGGCATTCTCCTGCCTGAGCCACCCAAGTAGCTGGGACTACAGGTGCCCGCTACCACGCCCAGCTAATTTTTGTATTTTTAGTAGAGACGGGGTTTCACTGTGTTAGGCAGGATGGTCTCGATTTCCTGACCTTGTGATCCGCCCACCTTGGCCTCCCAAAGTGCTGGGATTACAGGCGTGAGCCACCACGCCTGGCCGATCATTTTACTTCTTAATTCAAAGGTCTCTGATAGATCCCTATTGCCTGTAGAACAATTCTTAGCAGTGGATACAAGCCCATTCATGTAACTTCCTAGAATCCAGTCTCATCTCCTGCCACACTCCAGCTGTACATTACACTGTAGAAATACTGAACTACCTCTATCTGTAGCCCAGAATTATTATTGCCTCTATACTTGGAAAGTTCTCCATTTGCCTGTCTTCCAGGAAAACTAAATTTGATTCAATTCTATGAATTTTTACTGAGCCACTCTTCTATGCACTAAAACACAGTAGGAAACAATACACATTTCCTCCTTTCAATGCCATACATTCTACCAGGTGAGACAAAATAAGTCTTAACTTAAAAAAAGCTACTTCTATAAAGCCTTTTGTGACTTTCCTTCTATTTCCTATGTTCTAATTACATTTGTACATACTGCCATTATAGTATTTTGTTTTAAAACTCAATATTTTCATGTATTTATTTTTGAAACTTTTTGTTAAAGTATAACATGTAAATGTGACTCTTCATAAGTCTTCAATGTGATTATACTTGGGTAATTACCATCCAGATCAAGATTTAGAGCATTTCCAACACCTCAGAAGGCACTCTTTCCCATTCTATGTACACTCCTCACCCAAGATAACCACTGTTCTGACTTCTATTACCACAGATTAGTTTTGCATGTTCTTAAGTATAGAAATGGAATCACATAGTATGTCATCTCTTGTGATAAGATTCTGCTGCTCTACCTCATGACCAGGATTAATCCATGCTTTGTGTAATACAGTCATAAAACAGAATACAATACTGGAGGGGAAATGAATGAACTACAGTTCTATGTATCAATATAGATACAATCTCAAAAATATAAACATCGGCAGGAAACATGACTCTATTCACATAAAGTAACAATGAGGCAAGAGAAAAAGATAAACAACGTTGTTTATGGATAAATTCCTGTGTAATAAAACAATAAAGAAAAGCATGGGAACATTTAATATAACTACCAGGGTGATGGATACATCTACAGGGCAAGAAGGAGGATGTTCACTTTATTATTATTCTTTGAACTGAGCTTTTTTTTTTTTGAGTTGGTCTCACTCTGTTGCCCAGGAAGGCGTGCAGTGCTGCCATATCAGCTCACTGCAACCTGTGCCTCCCGGGTTCATGTGATTCTCCTGTCTCAGCCTCCTGAGTAGCTGGGATTACAGATGCCTGCCACCGCACTCAGCTAAGTTTTGCATTTTTAGTAGAGACAGGGTTTCACCATGTTGGCCAGGCTGGTCTTGAACTCCTGACCTCAAGTGATCCTCCTGCTTCGGCCTCCCAAAGTGCTGGGATTACAGGTGTGAGCCACCACATCCAGCCTAAACTGAGCATATTAGTTTGTTATACTAATATAGGAATTATAGCATTTATTCTTACAAAATACTTACTTGCCTGCATAGCTTCACTGCAAGCTCCCTGCAAACAGAGACTGGTTTTTCATTTTTGCGTCCCTAGTACTCAATGATGCAAACAGATTCCTGCATGAATACATTCAACAGATACATATGTCAGTTACTGTGCTAGATTTCAGGGATACAATTGTGAGCAGAAAACACAATTTTGCTTTCATGAAGTTTATAGCATACTAAGGGTAGGAGGAAAAGGCAAAGAGACAATACAATCAGGTATGTAATTATAAATCACAAGGATTCTTCTGAAGGAAAAAAACCTGATGCTACAAGAACATATAATAGAGGAATATGATACAGTTTGAGGAAGGATTCCCTAAAGAAATAGATTTGGACTGGGATGTGAACCCTGATTAAGAGTTAAGAAAGTAGCCGGGCGCGGTGGCTTACGCCTGTAATCCCAGCACTTTGGGAGGCCAGGGGGGGCGGATTACGAGGTCAGGAGATCGAGATCATCCTGGCCAACATGGTGAAAGCCCGTCTCTACTAAAACACTACAAAAAATTAGCCAGGCGTGGTGGTGGGTGCCTGTGGTCCCAGCTACTTGGGAGGATGAAGCAGGAGAATGGCATGAACCCAGGAGGTGGAGCTTGCAGTGAGCCGAGATAACACCACTGCACTCCAGCCTGGGCAGCAGGGCAAGACTCTGCCTCAAAAAAACAAAAACAAAAACAAAAACAAAAAACAAAAAACAAAAAACACACACACACAACAAAACAAAGAGTTAAGAAAGTAAATGAGGATAGTGAAGACAGGGATTGTTTTATGCAGTAAGAGCAATATGTAAAAAGACCGTGGTGTAGTGGGGGAAATAGATGAGAATAAAGAGATAGGCTGGTAACAGCCAAAAAGTGGAAACAACCCAAATGCCCATCAACTTACGAATGGGTAAACAAAATGTGGTACATCCATATCAATATGACTATTATTCAGGTATAAAAAACAATAAAGTACTATTACTAATATATGCTACAACATGAATGAACCTTGAAAACATGCAAAGTGAAAGAGTCTAGACACAAATGGCCACATATTATATGATTCCATTTATAGGAAATGACCATTAAGAGGAAAATTCACAGAGACAGAAAGCCGATTAGTGGTTGCCAGGAACTAGGGAGAACAGAAAATGACTGCCAATGGGTATAGAGCTTTTTTGGGGGGTAACAGAAATGTTCTGGAATGAGATAGTGGTGATGGTTGTACAACCTAGTAAATATAATAAAACCACTGAATTTTACATTTTAAATGGTGAGTTTTATGGTATGTGAATTATATCTAATTTTTTTTTTTAAAGAAGTGGGTAGAGAGGCCAAGGCGCGGTGGCTCACGCCTGTAATCCCAGCACTTTGGAGGGTGAGGCGGGCAGATCACGAGGTCAGGAGATCGAGACCATCCTGGCTAACGTGGTGAAACCCCATCTCTACTAAAAACACAAAAAATTAGCCAGGCGTGGTGGTGGGCGTCTGTAGTCTCAGCTACTCAGGAGGCTGAGGCAGGAGAATGGCGTGAACCCGGGAAGGGGAGCTTGCAGTGAGCCAAGATCGCACCACTGCACTCCAGCCTGGGCAACAGAGCAAGACTTTGTCTCAAAAAAAAAAAAAAAAAAAAAAAAAGTGGGCAGAGAACAGAGCACATAGGGCCTTTGAAACTATCTTGAGGTTTTCCAATTTTATCCTAAGAGTGGTAAGAAGCCACTGAAGGTTTTATGTAGGGTACAATGTAGATGCTCCAAAATTACTTTCTGAACAAATGAAAATAATTACAGATAAATAACCCTAGTACTCTGTCCTTAAGACTGATAGATCTTTGCCTTTTAATTTGAAACTATAATTTATCATTCTGTTTCCTAGAAAATACCTTCAGGTTGACCTAAGCATTTCTTCAGAAAGGGTTACTCCTCTCCAGAGGCTACCTTTCAGATGTGCTATCTTACCTGTAGTTATGTCTTGATGTCTCATTGAAAGATAATCCATGAGGACTAAGCAGGGCTGGGATTCCAATACACAGGATCAGAAAAACTGTGGCACACATATCTTAGTGGAGAGCCCTGAAGAGGAACTCTTCTTGCCAAATAATACATATCTCCAATTATGCTGACAGATGACAAATTACAATATCCATAAATGGAGGGTTATTCTGATTTCCAAAATGATAGTGTTGGTATGGAAAATCAGAAGCCCTGCAAACTTTCTCTGTTTTTGGCAGGGTTAAAGGCTATGAACTACATACCCCACAAACATAAGGCCTGCTTACAGAAGTCAGGATGCTCTGACCAGTCATCCTCACTCCAGAGACCAGCAGTCCTTCTGTGTACCCAAGGTTCATCCTTTGACCAACACTTTTCCTTGGTGCTTTAATGGTTTTATTATAGCAATGTTAAAAGATATTTCTATAAATTGGTAAACAAACAAACAAAAACAAAACAAAACCCAGTTATCCTTCCCTTCAAAACTGATAGGTAAGGCTTTGTCCAGTGATTCATCTTAAGTGAAAAACATGGTTTTAATGATATACACACATATATACATATGTTACTACCTTTTATATAGATTTTCTTTGAAATCAATTTAAAATAGTATACCTGGGGTATCACTTAGGTGGCTGGTCTTCTCAGACCCCAGATGTCTCCTCCTCACTGTCAGGGCTAAGTTAATACTCGAACTGCCCAGTGTAGCATGTCAAAATCAGTGTTAACAGTCTACCTACTCCCTTCAAAAACCTTATGAGAGAAGGAGCTGCACTCCAATGTTTATTATCTTCACCTACAGACTTTCTCCCTCTTGGATCATGTTAGAATGGTTTAATTTAATTTTATTTGGCTTTGAGTTATTTATATCAGGAATAAAAATTGGATTAGAATTGTGCCGAAAAGCTAGTTGGCATTTAGGTTTTGCCACCTCAGTTAATTTTTTAGAGTATGTGTCTGAGAAAGAAAGAGAAAAACACAGAGAGACACAGAGACAAAAAGATCAATCTTTGTCTTAATCTTTTGAAGTTAGAGAGTGTTTGTCCCATTTCCTTACTTCTTTCTGTGCTTTGTACAAAGTGGAACTTTAGGCAAAATTATCCTCCTTTCTTTAAGATACCACAGAATACGAGAAGCATTGAAGATATAAAAAACATTAAAAGATTAGAAAAAAGCCCAAATGTTAGAATCAATGAATTATGGTATGTTTTGACTAGTTAATTTAATAAGAAAACAAATAAAATGGCTTAACTTGCAATTAAGTCAGAAATTATAAAGCTGTGTCTGAAAATAGAGTTCAGCAAACTCCACACTATGTTATTTGTGATAAAGAAGCAAAATTCTTAGGCTTAAGTGCTTTATTGGATGAAGTTTAAACACACATTGGTTATGCTAGGTAAAACATGACCAAATGCACACAAGTGAGACCCGACCATTGTTATTACAGGAATAGGGGACTGGGCTCAGAAAAAGACTTGTCTGTGGCCAGGGACTATTTTAATCTGTGACTAAGCACCTCAGTGATGGAATATAATCTCTATTGTATTTTGTGACATGATTACATCAGCCTGAGAACCACAATCAACAGTCATCAGAATACCAGTAAAATGAATCCAACTTGCCGTTTCAAAATGGTTTAAAAAAGAAAACTAAAGGCAGATACTTGATAAATGACTGATAAACCAAGAAAACTCAACGAAAGCCACAAATGGCTAAGAATGTTGAACAGATAATCCATATGCCATTTCCTTTCTTAACCCCAAAATTAATGCTAACAGTGCTCACCACCTCAAGTTGTTAACCAACAATAAATATTATAGAATCTAAGAAGACTACCAAAACCTAACAGTCTACAATCCAGTGATTAAAAATACTTTGACAATTCTAATGTATGAAAATTGTCTTTTATTTAAAAGTCCTACAATAAAATATAATGGAAAAATATAATATGTTATAGAAAACTGCATTTAAAACTAAGATAACAAATAATCATGTGTTCACATTTTAACCTGGTTGGTTTTAAAAAATCAAAGCTACTTTAGTGGCATTTTAGAATTCTTTCTTCAAGGTCAAATTTTTTTTAACCTCACTTAAAAACTATTGCTAGAACTCTCCTGGCTCTCTCCAGAGCTACTGGTTTCTTCTGTGCATCACTTTCACTCCCCTTCTCATAAAAGTCCATCCCTGTGAAATGCCGCTGTCTGCTGCCACAGCCTGCCGACATCCCACTCACATACAAAGCCCCTGGTGAGATGCAAATTCCTCTGTGAAGAAAAGACTTCCATGAAGAAAAAGCAACTGAACCTCTCCTTTCTCACTCATTCAACACCGATTTTGGGGCCAGGTATACAAAATGAGACAAAACATACCCCTAACCCCTACTGCCCTCATATTTGCCTTTGGAACCCAACCACAACACTCTGATAAAGTCCAGGCAATACCAAGCAGCCGAGTGTAGAAGCTCCAGCTGACAGCCTCGGGAAGGTCTGAGTCAATAGCCAGCAGTAATGAGACATGTGAGAAAGAAAGCCCTCAGAATTCAACCTTCACACTTGTTTCTCTAGCTGATGTGAGTGGTACAGAGATAAGTTATCCCTACCGCCCCCCCGCCCAAAGTATAGATTTGAGGGAAACCAAATGCTGTTGTTTTAAGCCACTAAGTCTTACAGTCATTTGTTACACAGAGTAACACTGTAAGTAACTGTGTTACTTAAAATATAAAATAAAATATATTTTATATTTTATGTAAAATATGAAAATCAATCATATGTTTATATATTAATAAAAATAATTGAAAGGTAAAATTAAAATCTAAAAGTTACAGTAACACTGAGAAATATGAAATACTTAGGAATAAATTTAACAAAATATGTGAAGACTGCTGAGGTAAACAGAACTATAAAATGATCCCAATGACCCTTGCCCTTGTATAATCCCCTTTCCTTTGAGTGTCAGTAGAACATAATCACTCTTGTGATTATGCTACGTTAAATGACAAAAGGGAGATCATCTGTGATTACCTAATCACATGAATCTTTAAAAGCAGAGTTTTCTCTAGCGAGTAGCAAAAAAGTCAGAAATTCAAAACATGAACAGGATTGGACACACTACTGCTGGCTTGGTAATGGAGAATTATATGCAAAGGACCTGAGAGCACCTCTAGGAGCTGAGAATGACCCCAGCCTACAGCCAGCAAGAAAACAGGGTTAAGTCCTACAACCAGAAGGAACTGGGTTTTGCCAACAACCTGAGTGACTCTGGAAGGAAATTCTTCCCCAGAATCTCCAGATAAGAATGCAGCCAAGGTGACATTTTGATTTTGGCCTTGTGAAACCCTAAGCAGAGAACCTGGCTAAGCCTACTTGGACTTCTGACCTACAGAACTGAGATAATAAATGGGGGTAGTTTAAAACCTCTAAGTTTGTGGTGATTTGTTATATAGCAATGGAAATCAAATATAACTGCAAAGGAACAAGAGAGAAAGTTTGGAAGGATGGAAATATTCTAGATATTGATTGCAATTATGATAATGACTACATGGTTATACGCTTTTGTCAAAACTCAACCAACCCTATTTTAAAATAGATGCTTCTTATTGTATATTAATTGTACCTCAATAAAAATGATTTAAAAAGAGTTAACCTCTTTAAAATTTTCTTCTTATGCCTCTTGTCACTCTATACAATGCTCTCGTTAACAGTTTTATGTATTCTCTGCTTCGGTACCCCTCATCTATTGTTGATTCTCCAGCCCAAGACATTAAACTCTGAAATGAGAATATTCAATTACCTGTTAGACTGGTCCACTGAAGGATGTGAACTGATTACCATGTTCTGATTTATATTTTTATGAGATTACCTCAAAAAAGTCTAAAATTAAGATCATCTAGGTAAAGCTTAGACCTCTATAAGAAATTTAGTAGTTGGAAAATCCTGTCTTAGAACATTTGTTTCCAAACTATATTTCAAGGTGCCCTAGTATTCAGCCTGATGCCTTAGGAACCATGCGAAAGTAGAGGATGTCACAGGCAGGTATGGAGAGTGGGGAAAACACACAAAGGAAACAGGCTCACAAGCTTTAACCAAATAACTTCCCTTTTATCTGCTTTATACATAAAGATTCCATGTAGGAGTTTGTTTTAAAAAGTTGTTCAACTGCTAAAAATATTTCAAAATAATTACTTTAGAAGTTTGGTAAAGACTTACAAGAAGCATCCTAATTTTATCTCTTTAAGTCACAGGGAACCAATCCTAATATAACCAATGTAGCAGGGAAACAATCTATAACCCCATATTCCATAAGCCCTTTGGGGACAGAGAATAACCTTGTTTCTGGCTCAATGACAGTATGGATCACATGCAATTCATCTCTGTATCACCAAGTACCTATCACCTAGTACAAACTCAAATGCTTCCCAAGCTTAAAATGATATGCAAACGAAGCTGAAAGGTACAATAAAAGGATTGTAAGCTGGCACTCTTGTACAGCTTCTAATACATACCACTTCTAGGTATATTCCCTTAAGAATCTCTTGCACAAGTGAACCAGGGAGAATCTCTTGCACAAGAGAACCAGAAGACTGTTGGTAACAGCATTGTTTATAACAGTAAAACAATAAACAACTAAAATTTCCATTAAGAAAATGGGTAAGTTATGGCCAGGCGCAGTGGCTCACGCCTGTAATCCCAGCACTTTGGGAGGCCAAGGTCATCACCACTATTATTAATACAAAACCCCTGCCATATCTCAGTACCAAACCCCCCTATTTGTCTGATCAGTCCTAATTACAGCAGTTCTCCTCCTCCTCTCTCTACCAGTCCTAGCCGCTGGCATCACTATACTACTAACAGACCGTAACCTCAATACCACTTTCTTTGATCCAGCTGGAAGGGGTGATCCCATCTTATATCAACATCTATTCTGATTCTTCGGTCACCCCGAAGTCTATATTCTTATCCTCCCGGGATTTGGAATAATTTCTCATATTGTAACATATTACTCCGGAAAAAAAGAACCATTTGGGTATATAGGTATAGTCTGAGCCATGATATCAATTGGGTTCTTAGGCTTTCTTGTATGAGCCCATCACATGTTTACAGTGAGTATACACACAGATACACGAGCCCCCTTCACCTCTGCCACTATAATTATTGCTATTCCCACCGGTGTTAAGGTTTTTAGCTGACTTGCTACACTCCACGGAAGCAATACCAAATGATCCCCCGCAATACTTTGGGCCCTAGGCTTTATTTTTCTCTTCATAGTGGGGGGCTTAACCGGCATTGTATTAGCAAATTCATCATTAGACATTGTATTACACGACACATACTATGTTGTAGCCCACTTTCACTATGTCCTATCAATAGGCACTGTGTTCACTATTATAGGAGGTTTTATTCACTGATTCCCCTTATTCTCAGGCTACACACTAGACCAAGCTTATGCCAAAGCCCACTTTGCCATTATATTTATAGGTGTAAATTTAACCTTCTTTCCACAGCATTTTCTCGGCTTATACGGAACACCCCGACGCTTTCCGACTACCCTGATGCGTATATCACATGAAATATTCTATCATCCATAGGCTCCTTCATTTCCCTAGTAGCAGTGATATTAATAATTTATATAACCTGAGAAGCTTTTGCCTCAAAATGTAAAGTTCTACAAATCGAACAACCCTCTACTAATTTAGAGTGGTTGTATGGCTGCCCCCCACCCTACCATACATTTGAAGAGCCAACCTACATAAAACCTAGACGAAAAAGGAAGGAATCGAACCTCCTAAAACTGGTTTCAAGCCAACCCTATAACCCCTATATCTTTTTCAATAAGATATTAGAAAAACTATTTCATAACTTTGTCAAAGTTAACTCATAGGTTAAATCCTATATATCTTAATGGCTCACCTAGTTCAACTAGGTCTTCAAGATGCCACATCCCCTATTATAGAGGAACTAATGGCCTTTCATGATCATGCTCTCATAATCATTTTCTTAATCAGCTTCCTAGTTTTATATGTCCTCTCCCTAACACTCACAACAAAACTAACCAATACTAATATCACAGATGCCCAAGAAATGGAAACCATTTGAACCACCTTACCTGCTATCATTTTAGTCTTAATCGCTCTCCCATCTTTACGCATCCTGTATTTGACAGATGAAAACAACAACCCCTCTTTTACTATCAAATCAACCGGACACCAATGATACTGAACCTACGAATACACAGATTACGGGGGGGTTAATCTTTAACTCTTATATACTTCCACCATTATTTTTAAACCCTGGAGACCTTCGGCTTCTCGAAGTTGACAACCGAGTAGTTCTTCCAATTGAAGCCCCCGTTCGTATAATAATTACATCTCAGGACGTCTTACACTCATGAACCGTTCCGACACTAGGGTTAAAAAACAGATGCGGGCCGGGCGCGGTGGCTCAAGCCTGTAATCCCAGCACTTTGGGAGGCCGAGACGGGCGGATCACGAGGTCAGGAGATCAAGACCATCCTGGCTAACACGGTGAAACCCTGTCTCTACTAAAAAATACAAAAAACTAGCCGGGCGAGGTGGCGGGCGCCTGTAGTCCCAGCTACTCGGGAGGCTGAGGCAGGAGAATGGCGTGAACCTGGGAGGTGGAGCTTGCAGTGAGCTGAGATCCGGCCACTGCACTCCAGCCTGGGCGACAGAGCGAGACTCCATCTCAAAAAAAAACAAAAAACAAAAACAAAAAAACAGATGCAGTCCCCGGACGCTTAAACCAAACTACATTTACCGCCACATGATCAGGCGTCTACTACAGACAATGCTCAGAAATCTGCGGCGCCAACCACAGCTTTATACCCGTCGTTGTAGAACTAATTCCACTAAAAATTTTTGAAATAGGACCCGTATTTACTCTATAGACTCACCACACTCTATGCTTCTAACACACCTCTACCCCATAAATCTTTACAAAATATCTCTACAGACCCACTGTACAGCTGCTCCAGCATTAACCTTTTAAGTTAAAGACCGAGAGAAGCAACCCCTCTCTACAGTGAAATGCCCCAACTAAATACATCTACATGACCGATCATCATCACATCCATACTCCTCACACTACATCTCATCATACAACTAAAATTACTAAACACAAGTTACCACTTATCCCCCTCACAAAAAATTTTTAACACACAAAACTACAACAGCCCTTGACAATCAAAATGAACGAAAATCTATTTACTCCATTCATCGCCCCAACAATTCTAAACCTGCCTGCTGCAGTACCTATCATTCTATTTCCCTGCTTACTATTTCCAACTTCCAACCACCTTATTAACAACCAGCTAATTACCATTCAACAAAAACTAACTCAACTTGCCCTAAAACAAATAACAGCAATTCACAATACCAAAGGGCAAACCTGATCCCTCATACTAATGTCCCTAATTATCTTTATTACCATAACCAACCTTCTTGGACTTCTACCTCACTCATTTACACCAACCACCCAACTATCCATAAATTTAGCTATAACAATCCCCCTATGAGCAGGCACAGTAATTACAGGACTTCGCTTTAAAACTAAAAACTCTCTAGCTCACTTTCTACCACAAGGTACGCCCACACCCCTTATCCCCATACTAGTAATCACTGAAACCATTAGCTTATTTATTCAACCAGTGGCCTTAGCTATACGCTTAACTGCTAACATCACGGCAGGCCATTTACTCATACACCTAATTGGAAGTACTGCATTAGCATCATCAACTATTAGCCCCCCTACCACCTCAATTATCTTCATACTCCTAGTACTACTAACCATTCTCGAAATCGCCATCGCCCTGATTCAAGCCTACGTTTTCACACTCTTAGTTAGCCTCTACCTACACGACAACACCTAATGACCCACCAATCCCATGCCTACCACATACTTAAACCCAGCCCCTGACCACTAACAGGAGTCCTCTCAGCCCTCCTAACAACATCTGGCTTAATTATATGATTTCACTTTTATTCCAACACCCTGTTAACACTAGGCCTACTAACTAATATATTAACTATATATCAATGATGACGCGACATTGTTCCAGAAAGTACTTACCAAGGCCATCACACAACATCCGTCCAAAAAGGCCTCCGCTATGGAATAGTACTATTTACCATTTCAGAAGTCTTCTTCTTCACCGGTTTCTATTGAGCATTTTACCACTCCAGCCTCGCCCCTACCCCGCAATTAGGAGGACACTGGCCACCAACAGGCATTATTCCCCTAAACCTTCTAGAAGCACCACTTTTAAATACGTCCGTACTACTTGCATCAAGAGTCACAATCACTTGAGCCCATCATAGTCTAACAGAAAATAACCGAAAACAAATAATTCAAGCACTTCTCATTACAATCCGGCTAGGCATTTACTTCACCCTCCTACAAACCTCAGGGTACTTCGAATCATCTTTTACTATTTCTGATGGTGTCTACGGTGCGACATTCTTTTTTTTTCTTTTTTTAATTGGGTGTTGGTTTTTTTTATTATTATACTTTAAGTTAGTTCTAGGGTACATGTGCATAACGTGCAGGTTTGTTACATATGTATACTTGTGCCATGTTGGTGTGCTGCACCCATCAACTCGTCAGCACCCATCAACTCGTCATTTACATCAGGTATAACACCCAATGCCATCCCTCCCCCCTCCCCATAATAGGCCCTGGTGTGTGATGTTCCCCTTCTGAGTCTAAGTGATCTCACTGTTCAATTCTCACCTATGAGTGAGAACATGCAGTGTTTGGTTTTCTGTTCTTGCGAAAGTTTGCTGAGAATGATGGTTTCCAGCTGCATTCATGTCCCTACAAAGGACACAAACTCATCCTTTTTTATGGCTGCATAGTATTCCATGGTGTATATGTGCCACATTTTCTTAATCCAGTCTGTCACTGATGGACATTTGGGTTGATTCCAAGTCTTTGCTATTGTGAATAGTGCTGCAATAAACGTATGTGTGCATGTGTCTTTATAGCAGCATGATTTATAATCCTTTGGGTATATACCCAGTAATGGGATGGCTGGGTCAAATGGTATTTCTAGTTCTAGATCCTTGAGGAATCGCCATACTGTTTTCCACAACGGTTGAACTAGTTTACAATCCCACCAACAGTGTAAAAGTGTTCCTATTTCTCCACATCCTCTCCAGCACCTGTTGTTTCCTGACTTTTTAATGATTGCCATTCTAACTGGTGTGAGATGGTATCTCATTGTGGTTTTGATTTGCTTTTCTCTGATGGCCAGTGACGACGAGCATTTTTTCATGTGTCTGTTGGCTGTATGCATGTCTTCTTTTGAGAAATGTCTGTTCATATCCCTTGCCTACTTTTGATGGGGTTGTTTTTTTCTTGTAAATTTGTTTGAGTTCTTTGTAGGTTCTGGATATTAGCCCTTTGTCAGATGCGTAGATTGCAAAAATTTTCTCCCATTCTGTAGGTTGCCTGTTCACTCTGATGGTAGTTTCTTTTGCTGTGCAGAAGTTCTGTAGTTTAATTAGATCCCATTTGTCAATTTTGGCTTTTGTTGCTGTTGCTTTTGGTGTTTTAGACATGAAGTCCTTGCGTATGCCTATGTCCTGAATGGTATTCCCTAGGTTTTCTTCTAGGGTTTTTATGGTATTAGGTCTAACATTTAAGTCTCTAATCCATCTTCAATTAATTTTTGTATAAGGAGTAAGGAAAGGATCCAGTTTCAGCTTTCTACTTATGGCTAGCCAATTTTCCCAGCACCATTTATTAAATAGGGGATCCTTTCCCCATTTCTTGTTTCTCTCAGGTTTGTCAAAGATCAGATGGCTGTAGATGTGTGGTATTACTTCTGAGGACTCTGTTCTGTTCCATTGGTCTATATCTCTGTTTTGGTACCAGTACCATGCTGTTTTGGTTACTGTAGCCTTGTAGTATAGTTTGAAGTTAGGTAGTGTGATCCCTCCAGCTTTGTTCTTTTGACTTAGGATTATCTTGGCAATGCGGGCTCTTTTTTGGTTCCATATGAACTTTTAAAACAGTTTTTTTCAAATCTGTGAAGAAAGTCATTGGTAGTTTGATGGAGATGGCATTGAATCTATAAATTACCTTGGGCAGTATGGCCATTTTCACGATATTGATTCTTCCTATCCATGAGCATGGTATGTTCTTCCATTTGTTTATGTCCTCTTTTATTTCACGGAGCAGTGGTTTGTAGTTCTCCTTGAAGAGGTCCTTTACATCCCTTGTAAGTTGGATTCCTAGGTATTTTATTCTCTTTGAAGCAATTGTGAAAGGAAGTTCATTCATGATTTGGCTCTCTGTTTGTCTGTCACTGGTGTATAAGAATGCTTGTGATTTTTGCACATTAATTTTGTATCCTGAGACTTTGCTGAAGTTGCTTATCAGCTTACGGAGATTTTGGGCTGAGATGATGGGGTTTTCTAAATATACAATCATGTCATCTGCAAACAGGGACAACTTGACACTCTTTGTTGCCACAGGCTTCCACGGACTCCACGTCATTATTGGATCAACATTCCTCATTATCTGCCTTATCCGCCAACTACTGCATCACTTTACATCCAACCACCATTTCGGCTTTGAAGCCGCCGCCTGGTATTGACACTTCGTGGATGTAGTCTGGTTATTCCTATATATATCTATCTACTGATGAGGATCCTATTCTTTTAGTATAATCAGTACAGCTGACTTCCAATCAACTAGTTTCGATAACATTCGAAAAAGAATGATCAACCTAGTACTAGCCTTAACAATTAATACCCTACTAGCCCTACTACTAATAACTATTACATTCTGACTACCTCAACTCAATACTTATATAGAAAAATCCAATCCTATGAGTGCGGCATTGACTCACTAAGCTCCGCTCGTATTCCTTTCTCCATAAAATTTTTCCTAGTTGCCATTACCTTTCTACTATTTGACTTAGAAATTGCCCTACTACTGCCCCTACCATGAGCCCTTCAAACAACCAATCTTCCACTAATAACTAAACCTTCCATTATGCTAATTATCATTCTAATTCTTAGTCTAGCCTATGAATGAACCCAAAAAGGACTAGATTGAACTGAACTGGTAAGTAGTTTAAATAAAATAAATGATTTTGACTCATTAGATTATGATAATCATACTCACCAAATGCCCTCCATCTACATAAACATTATGCTAGCATTTACTATTTCACTCTTAGGCGTATTAACCTACCGTTCACACTTAATATCCTCCTTACTATGCCTAGAAGGAATAATACTATCACTTTTTATCATAAGTACCCTCACAACTTTAAACATACATTTCTCCTTAGCCAACATCATACCCATTGCTCTATTGGTGTTCGCTGCTCGGGAGGCAGCAGTAGGCCTTGCCTTACTAATCTCACTCTCTAACACATATGGCCTAGATCACATCCACAACCTAAACTTACTCCAATGTTAAAAATAATTATTCCTATAATCATACTACTACTAACAACATGATTCTCCAAAAACAATATAATCTGAGTCAACAAAACCATGCACAGCCTAATTATTAGCCTCATTCCTCTATTATTCTTCAACCAAATTAGTAACAATCTCTTCAACCATTCAACCTCTTCATTTTCCGATCCGCTAACACCACCCCTCCTAATACTAACAGCCTGACTCTTACCTCTCATAATGATAGCAAGCCAATATCATCTACACAATGAACCCACCTCACGGAAAAAACTCTACCTCTCCATAATGATCTCCCTACAAATCTCCCTAATTCTAACATTTATAGCCACAGAACTAATTATATTCTATATCCTATTCGAAACTACTCTTATCCCAACCCTAATTATTATTACCCGATGGGGTAACCAAGCAGAATGCCTCAACGCAAGCACATATTTTCTATTCTATACACTAGCCGGCTCCTTCCCCCTGCTTATTGTACTAATCTATACCTACAATATCCTAGGCTCACTAAACATAATACTACTAACACTCACCGCCCAAAAACTAATGACCACCTGATCCCATAATCTCATATGACTAGCATACATGATAGCCTTTATAGTGAAAATACCCCTATGTGGCCTACACCAATGACTCCCCAAAGCCCATGTTGAAGCCCCCACTGCTGGATCAATAGTCCTTGCTGCAGTACTCCTAAAACTAGGCGGCTATGGCATAATACGACTTACTTCTATTCTCAATCCTTTAACAGAATATATAGCTTATCCCTTCCTCATATTATCCGTATGGGGTATGATTATAACAAGCTCAACCTGAGGTCAGGAGTTCGAGACCAGCCTGACCAACATGGAGAAACCCCGTCTCTACTAAAAACACAAAAACTTAGCCGGGCGAGGTGGCAGGCGCCTGTAGTCCCAGCTACTTGGGAGGCTGAGGCAGGAGAATAGCGTGAACCCGGGAGGCGGAGCTTGCAGTGAGCTGAGATCCGGCCACTGCACTCCAGCCTGGGTGACAGAGCGAGACTCCGTCTCAAAAAAAAAAAAAAAAAAAAAAAAAAAAAACACAAAATTAGCTGGGTGTGGTGGCATGTGCCTGTAATCCCAGCTACTCGGGAGGCTGAGGCAGGAGAATCGCTTGAACCCAGGAGGCAGAGGTTGCGGTGAGACGAGATTGTGCCATTGCACTCCAGCAGGCTGGGCAACAAGAGCGAAGCTCCATCTCAAAAAAAAAAAAAAAAGAAAAGAAAATGGGTAAGTTATTATGATATATATATATACACACACAATGAAATACTATATAGAAAAGATAACAAAGAAAGTTAAAAATCCATACAAATGAATCTCAACAAATATAATGTTGAGTGGGAAAAATGCAAGTTGCATAATATCATAGGGCATGATACCATCTAAGACAACACTATCTATTGTCAGAGTGGTAGTTACAATGTGTTGAACATAACGGAGGTGTTTTGGGAGTGGTCACCTAGGAGGTTTCCACTGTACTGAGAGTGTTTCATTTTTGAAGCTTGGTGGTTGGGTAAATGGGTACTCATTTTATTATCTTCAGCATATTTATATAGTTAGAACATTCATAACACAGTTTTTAAAGTTCTATACCAAGGGTGGGCAAACTAAGGCCTGTAGGCCAAATCCAGTCCATCACCCAGTTTTGTAAGTAAAGTTTTACTGGAACATAGTCACATTCATGGCTGCATTGCAACAGCTGAACTGAGTAACCACAACATAGAAGCCTAAAATATTTATTATCTGTCCCTTTACAGGAAATGTTTGCCTACCTCTGTTCTTTAACAAGATATAAGTAAAGACCTAGAGTGCAAATTAAGGAGCAATTAATTGTGAAATAACTGAATACAACCATGGACATGGTTACTGGGAAAAATGACCAGCAGAGTTGATAACAGACAGACAAGGGGGGTGGGGGGAGCGGGATGGAAAAAACAAATGTTTTGGTCCATTTTCTGTTGCTATAACAGAATACCAGAGACTGGGTAATTATAATCAACAGACTTTATTTGGTTCATGGTTCTCGGGGCTGAGAAGTCCAGGTGTAGGGGCCTGTATCTGGCAAGGGCCTTCATGCTGTATCATTCCATGGTGGAAAGCAGAAGAGCAAGAGAACACAAGAGGGAAAGTGGAAAGGGGCCAAACTTCTCCTTTTATCAGGAACCCACTCCTGTAATAAATAACTCACTCTCACAACAATGGCAATAATTCATTCATGAGGACTCTACCCTCATGACCTAATGACCTCTTAAAAGTCCCACCTTTCAGTATTGTTGCACTGGGAATTAGGTTTCCAACACAAGAACTTTAGAGGACACATTCAAACCATAACAAGTAAAAACAAAATAAGCTTTAGAGCACTGCTGTTCAATAGAATTTTCTAAGATGGCAAAAATGTTCTATATCTGCACTGTCCAACATGGTAGACACCAGCCACATGTGGCCTTTAAGCATTTGAAATACAGCTACTGGGACTGAGAAACAGAATTGTAAAATGTATTTATTTTTAGTTACTTTAAGTAGTTACATGTACCAATGATAAAGGCACAAATATGATAATTAAAGGGCAGGCTGCAGATAGATTTGAGAATCATATGGTATTTATGGGAATTGAGTCACAATGATTACTCTCTCCAAGAAAGAGGGCATTAAAAAAAAAGGATATAAAGCAACAGAAGCAGAGATTTAACAGAATTAAAGCAGAATTAAGCAGAATTTAATAGAATTGAAGACTTCCGTGCTAATTGATTAAGTGAACAGACATTAGGTGAATCAGAGGTGCAAGAGCTAGAGATGACAGAGAAACCAGAAGAGCCACAACTCACAATAAAAAAGATGAGTTATATATACCTACATATGAATGAGGAAGATTTTTGGAATTAATGTTTAGCCAGAAAAGCCAAAAAAGAACTTGGCTTTCTGTTCTTGGCTTATTTCACTTAACATAATGTCCTCTAGGGGCATCCATGTTATTGCAAAAGACAGGATTTCAATCTTTTTTATGGCTGAATAATATTTCATTGTGTATATATACTACATTTTCTTTATCCATTTATCCACTGATAGATACTGAGGTTGACTCCACATCTTAGCTATTGTGAATAGTGCTATAAGACATCTCTTCAATATACTGATTTCTATTCATTTGGATATATACCCAGCAGTAGAGAGTAGAATGGTGGTTACCAGAGGCTGGGAAGGGTAGGAAGGCAGGAACAATGAGAGGTTGGTTACGGGGTACAAAATTACAGTCAGATAGAAGGAATACATTCTATTGTTTAATAGCACAGCAGGGTGTCTATAGTTAACAATAATTTATTGTATATTCCAAAATAGGTAAGAGAAAAGATTTGGAAATGTTCTCAATACTCCACGATATACAATAAATATTTGAGGTGATGGATATCTCAATTACTCCCATTTGATCCTTACACATTGCACGCATGTATCAAAATGTCACACATACACTATAAATATATAGTTATTATGTATCAATTTTAGAAAGGATTTGTATATTAATGTTTTTCTCTTCATTTGATCAAAAAAAGTCTGCAAAAGATAAATCAAATTATATTTTCTAGATTTCTGCCATACAGAAACATGTTTATCTTTTGTTACCTCACCAAATTATCAACTAGCCCATTTATGTTTGGCTTCCACTGAAGAAATATTTGTCTAGAAATAAAGTCCTATTAAGAATTACTAAGCTTTTTTTTTTTTTGTATTTTTAGTAGAGACGGGGTTTCACCATGTTAGCCAGGATAGTCTCGATCTCCTGACCTCGTGATCCACCCGCCTCGGCCTCCCAAAGTGCTGGGATTACAGGCTTGAGCCACCGCGCCCGGCCAAGAATTACTAAGCTTTTAAAAAATCTTTCATTAAATTGGCATTTGTTCTCTTTTCTACTATGACACATTGTATCTCAGTCTTCCTCATCCAAACCACAAAGAAAATATTTCACAAGCTTCTAAAAAATGTTAGTTCGTATATTGCACAAGAACATGCTATGATAAAGGAACATGTGAGGAACAAATTATCTCAAACCAGGTGAGTTGGTTTCTATAGATTTGATGAAATCAGTTATCTGATTTGCAGGGTCTAGCAATAGTTTTTTGTTTGTTTGCTTTAGTTTAGAGTTTAAAGAAATCTGCCCGAGGTCTAGCAATAGTTTTTTGTTTGTTTGCTTTAGTTTAGAGTTTAAAGAAATCTGCCCGATGATACACAGACACAGAATGATATATTCAGTATCTGCTCTACTACTGGCATAAGAAATAAATAATATTTCTTGGGGAATCTGTCCAAATACTTGTATTTAGATACCAACATGAACTTACTATTTTTATTTCGTTTTTTTTAAGAGACGAGGTCTCACTTTGTCACCCAGGCTGGAGTGCTGTGGCATGATCACAGTTAACTGTAGCCTTAAACTCCTGGGCTCAAGTTATCTTCCCACTTCAGCCTTCTGAGTAGCTGGGACTACAGGCACGTGCCACCACACCCAGCTAACTTTTAAATTTTTTTGTAAAATTTTTTGTAGAGAGACAGTCTCACTATGCTGCCCAGGTTGGTCTCAAACTCTTGGACTCAAGAGATCCTCAGCCTCCCAAAGTGCTGGGAATATAGGCATAAGCCACTGTGCCTGGCCTGATCTTATTCTTCAGAATAATTAGGCTAGGGGAAAATAAAACTGGAGGAATCATATTACCTGACTTCAAATTATACTACAGAGCCATAGTAACCAAAACAGTATGGTACTGGCATAAAAACAGACACACAGACCAATGAAACAAAAGACAGAACCCAGAATTAAATCCACACATCTACAGTGAACTCATTTTCAACAATGGTGCCAAGAAGATACATTCGGGGAAAAGTGCTGGGAAAACTGGATATCCATATGTAGAAGAATGAAACTAGACCCCTATCTCTCACTATATACAAAAATCAAATAAAAATGAATTAAAGACTTAAATCTAAGACCTCAAACTATGAATTTTTTTTTTTTTTTTTTTTTTTTTTTGAGACAGAGTCTTGCTCTATCACCCAGGCTGGAGTGCAGTGGCATGATCTTGGCACACTGCAACCTCCACTTCCTGGTTCAAGCGATTCTCCTGCCTCAGCCGCCCGAGTAGCTGGGACTATGGGTGCTCGCCACCACACCCAGCTAATTTTTGTATTTTTAGTAGAGACAGGGTTTCATCATATTGGCCAGGGTGGTCTTGAACTCCTAAGCTTGTGATCTGCCTGCCTCAGCCTCCCAAAGTGCTGGGATTACAGGCATGAGCCACCACACCCAGCCCAAAACTATGAAAATAAAGCACTGGGGGAAATTCTCCAAGACAGTGGACTGGGCAAAGATTTCTTGAGTAATATCCTGTAAGCACAGGGATATTACTCAAGATATTTTTGGTTGAATAATATTTCAATGTGTATATATACTACATTTTAATTATCCATTTATTCACTGATGGACACTTAGGTTGATTCTACATCTTAGCTATTGTGAATAGTGCTATAAGACATCTCTTATAGCAACCAAAGCAAAAATGGACAAATGGGATCACATCGAGTTAAAAAACTTCTACACAGCAAACTAACAATCAACAAAATGAAGAGACAGCCCATGGAATAGGAAAAAAAAATTTGTAAACTAGCTGACAAGGGATTAATAACCAGAAAATATAAGGAGCACAAACAATTCTATAGGAAAAAAAATCGAATAATCTAATTTTTAAAATGAGCAAAAGCATCATCACTGGCCATCAAAGAAATGCAAATCAAAACCACAATGAGATACCATCTCACACCAGTTAGAATGGTGATCATTAAAAAGTCAGGAAACAAAAGCTGCTGGAGAGGATGTTGAGAAACAGGAACACTTTTACACCATTGGTGGGACTGTAAACTAGTTCAACCATTGTGAAAGACAGTGTGGTGATTCCTGAAGGATCTAGAACTAGAAATACCATTTGACCCAGCCATCCCATTACTCGGTATATACCCAAAGGATTATAAATCATGCTGCTATAAAGACACATGCACACATATGTTTACTGCGGCACTATTCACAATAGCAAAGACTTGGAGCCAACCCAAATGTCCATCAATGATAGAGTGGATTAAGAAAATGTGGCACATATACACCATGGAATACTATGCAGCCACAAAAAAGGATGAGTTCATGTCCTTAGTAAGGACATGGATGCAGCTGGAAAACATCATTCTGAGCGAACTATCACAAGGGCAGAAAACCAAACACCGCATGTTCTCACTCACAGGTGGGAATTAAACAATGAGAACACTTGGACACAGGGTGGGGAACATCACACACAGGGGCCTGTCATGGGGTGGAGGGAGTAGGGAGGGATAGCATTAGGAGATATACCTAATGTAAACGATGAGTTAACGGGTGCAGCACACCAACATGGTACATATATACATATGTAACAAACCTGCACATTGTGCACATGTACCCCAGAACCTAAAGTATAATAAAAAAAAAAATAAAAAATAAAAATGAGCAAAAGATCTAAATAGACATTTCTCAAAAGAAGTCACATAAACGGCAAGCAGGCATATAAAAAGGCGCTCAACATCAACTGATCATCAGAGAAATGCAAATCAAAACTATAATTAGATAGCATGTCATCCCAGTTCAAATGACTTTTATCCAAAAGACAGGTGATATGTTTGGCTCTGTGTCCCCACCCAAATCTCATCTCAAATTGTAATCCCCATGTATCGGGGGAGGGTCCTGGTGGGAGGTGAATGGCTTATGGGGGTGATTTCCCCAATGCTGTTCTCATGATTGTGACTGAGTTCTCATGATATCTGATGGTTTAAAAGTGGCATTTCCCCCTTTGCTTTCTCTCTCCTACCATCATGTGAAGAAGGTACTTGATTCTCCTTCACTTTCTACCATGATTGTAAGTTTCCTGAGGCCTCTGCAGCCATGCGGAACTGTGAGTCAATTAAACCTTTCTTCTTCATAAACTACCCAGTCTCAGGTAGTTCTTTTCTTCTTTTTTTTTTTTTCTTTTGTTTTTTTTGAGATGAAGTCTCACTCTGTCGCCCAAGCTGGAGTACAGTGGTGTGATCTTGGCTCACTGCAACCTCCACCTACCTCTCAGGTTCAAGCGATTCTCATGCCTCAGCCCCCCTGAGTAGCTGGGACTACACGTGCACGCCTCCACGCCCAGCTAATATTCTGTATTTTCAGTAGAGATGGAGTTTCACCATGTTGGCAGGCTGGTCTCAAACTCCTGACCTCAGGTGATCCGCCCACCTCGGCCTCCCAAGGTGCTGGGATTACAGGCTTGCGCCACTTACCACGCCCGGCCACAGGTAGTTCTTTAAAGCAGTGTGAAAACGAACTAATACAACAGGCAATAAAACATGCTGGTAAGGATGTGGAGAAAACAGAACCCTCATGCATTAAAACTACTATGGAAAAATTACAAGTCCAATAAAAGAAATGAACTGTAAAGTTGAAGAAGTCGCCCAAAAAGTAGAACACAATGACAAGGACAGAAAATAAGAAAGAAATGAAATTTAAAGAAGCAGGCTAGGAGACATCATATCTTAATAATGGGAAGTTTCAGAAAGAGAAAACAAAAGGCAAAAATTAATCCAAGAAATCAAAGGGTACACTGAGAATATTCCATAAACTTCTAAAAAAGAAAAAACAAACAATTAGATCAGATACGAATAATCAAGAACTAGGATGACTTTGGATTCTCAATACTTACACAGTAAACAAGAAAACAATGAGGTATGGACTCCAATATTTGAATGACAAGAGTTTTCAAGCTTTAATTCTATATCCAAGTACAAGCACAGAATATGCCATTTTCTAAACATAGTATCTCAAAAAACTTACTTCCCATGCCTACTTTTTCAAGAAGGTACTGGAAGATGTGCTCTACCAAAGGACAGTGTAAATAAAGAAAAAATAAGACATATCATAAAGAAAACTGAAGATCTAACACAACAGAGACATACAGGAAAATCTCAGGATAAATACTTGCATCTGACACAGAGGGCAACTAGTCCAGATCAGAAGAATGTAACTCAAAAGACAGTTATAATGACGGTTGTTATCACTAAGATAACAACTGCTAATGTAAGAAAGAATGTCCAGGAAATACGAAGAGAACATAAAATAATTGTTCTGTTCCCTAAGAAGGCAGGAGGGGATGAGATATAATCCAAAGCTGAGGTGAAAAGATCACCTTTAGACAGGAACAACTGCTACTGAGACTCTGGAAGAGTCTTGAACACAGATGAAGTCAGATAGTGGACAATAATGAAGCTGCCTTCCAACGGTTTCCACTGTCTCTGTAAATTAGGAAGAAAACCCACTTGCTAAGCATAAAAGAGGTGGTTGAAATAACTGTTAAAAATAGTAGGAAAAGTTAACTAGGGAAAAACAGTAGGCTATCTAAGCAGTGTTGAGACTGCTGCACTGGTTCCCCTATTAATTTATGATCATGAATCTGCTCTGTCAAAACTTTTCTTCAGCAGTACTTGGCTGCTTAGATACAGATTATCCAGTTACGGGGGCTCATCAGAGTTACCACTTCATTTCATTTGGAGAAGGGCAAAGATAAGAATATAAGTTAGAGAATTATTTAAATAATGAGCTATGAACTTTAACAAGGATAATGAAGAAAATGAGAAAGGATAATATGTATTAAGTGGTTAGGATAATGCCAAGGCAATATTAAGCAATAAAAAAGATAGCTATTATTATTAACTAACCACAGTCCTCCAGTGGTAAGTGATTTCCATCACTCTAATTTGCAATCATCTATATAAATATATCTCTCTCTTGGTCTCTTCTACCATAACAAGCTCTTTGAGGATGAGCAGTGTGTCTTACTCATCTTTGTCTCTTCCCAAAGCCTAACTCAGTAGTTAGCACGCTGTAAGAGGCTCTTAAATGTGTATGATTAAACCAACAAATCAAATACCCTGCCTTTAAGCTACCCATATAGGGCATTATCAATTAACATTAATTCAGAAAAATAGATATCTCCTTAACATTCATTTAGAAAAAACTATTTTCAAGAAAGGCATCTAAGGGCCACTGTCAATTCAATGGTGGAAATTTACTAAGTAGCTAATAGCATGATTGATAGGAATTTTCCAGTACTGTAGACTACAGAATTAGCATGAGGAAGAAAATCAGTTAATGCACAGTACATGAAAACTGAAAATATGTTTTCTCATTTTTAAGGGGCAGGAGGGACCAACCCCTGCCTCTATTTTTAATCAGTTTAGTACCCCACAATGTTTCATTAAATGAATACTCCAAAGCACAACCTACCCAATGCTGATCAAATATATGCATAAAGACTTCAAAGTAAGTTCAAGAACACATACTAATCTGTGAGCTGGCCAGCCCTTTAACTTCCTCTTTGCTTTAGGCAGAGAGCAGATCCCCCAAATAAGAATGTACCTTCCCTGGTTTTTTTTTTGTTTTTTGTTTTTTGCTTTGTTTTTTTTTGAGACGGAGTCTTTTGGCTGTAGATGCAATTGAAAAAAAAAAAAGGATTTGATTTTTGCTGTTGCTTAAGCTAATATAATGTTCATTTAAAAATATTCATAGGGAAAAATATACAGCTTTGATACAATAGTAGACATATATAGGATATAGTGAATTACAACCTTAAGTGCAAGCGGTGCTAAAAATCATCTTTAGTAAATGCATTCTTTGAAACTGTTGGTCCTTGTAAGTCTGAAGCACTATGTAATACCTAATATGATATTAAAACCGGCCAGGCCAAGCAGCTCACCCCTATAATTTCAGTATTTTGGGAGGCTGAGGTGGGAGGATCTCTTAAGCCCAGGAGTTGAAGACTAGCCTGGGCAACAAAGTGAGACCCTGTCTCTACAAAAAAAAAAAAAAAATTAGCTTGGTATGGTGGCAGGCACCTGTGGTCCTGGCTACATAGGAGGCTGAGGCAAGAGGATCCCTGAGACCAGGAGGTTCAGGATGCAGTGTGCCATGTTCAAGCCACTGCACTCCAGTCTGTATGACAGAGTGAGACCGTGTCTCAAAAAATATATATACTAAAACACCTAAACCTCTAGGTCTAATACTTTATGGAAAATATATGCAGAGTTCTCATGAGAGATGACAAAACAGTTCTTTGTCTCTGTATTTTCTAACCTGTATTATAATAAGCAGAAGTCATAACAGAAGCTAGGAAAAGGGGATTTCAGGCAGTGAACAAAAAGGAAAGAAAAAAGTGTTTTGCAATAGGATACTTCTTAGTCCAATTGGACTCCCTTCAATACTCTTGTTTTTGCCTGAAGGTCCCAGGAACTGTCCCATCTCTACTTTCAAGGAAATAACTTGCAGTTTCTGTCCAGAGTTGACCTCCTTCCCAGAGCTATTATAGAAAAAAGAGCACCTGCTCTGGCTGCATCCCCATTCACAATTGCTGATGTGTAAATTAAGCAATTCAACTACAGCAATGTGTGTGTTTGTCAGTCATTAAGAACAATACATTTGAGGGGGATGGGTTGAAAAAAAAAGAAAAAAGAAAATGACAAAATGTCTGGGTTTTGGGAAAACAGGAAAGAATGACAGATACAATCCAAAGCAGAGCTTGTCTGCCAGCAACAAGGGAGAAACCTGGCAACAGATTAAAAGGTTTCCTTTTCCTCTACCCTCTTCTCTTTACTTTAGTGAAAGTTAAAGACACATCATAGGTGGTATAAACAGGGAAAGGCTAGATCAAGTTTGGGTACACAAACTGTAATCGAATCTATCTGCATTTCAGAGTAACACCCAGAGGACATCTTCAGATAGCTACTGAACATATTCTTTTGTTTGTCCCATACGCAGCTCAAAATCATCAAATAGTAATGTGCAATTTACCTATAAATTCAGGATAAACTTAATGAAATTTTTTAAAAATCTAAGTTTTTTAGAAATAAAAAATAGCCAAGCAGGCTCACACCTGTAATCCCAGCATTTTGGGAAGCTTAGGAGGGAGGATTACTTGAAGCCAGTTTGACGCCAGCCTGGCCAACACAGCAAGACTCCTGTTTCTAAAAATAAAAAAAAGGAGCCAGGCATAGTAGCATGCACCTGGATCCCAGCTACTCAGGAAGATGAGGTGGGAGGATCTCTTGAGCCTAGGAGTTCAAGGCTGCAGTGAGCCATGATCATCACTGCACTCCAGTCTGGACAACAGAGTGAGACCCTGTCTCTAAAAAATTAAAATTAAAAAAAGCTTCATAATTATCATTAGACATAGTTGTGGCCAAAATTCTAGTTAATAAAAACTTCGGGCTAAGAGATACACTATAAAAATACATTTTAATAGAAATATTCTTTTGCATAAAACTTTTCTTACATTTTTCAAAAAATACAGATACAATATAACAAAAATTATGCTAAAATATCAGTCTTTCTCTGATGATTCAGAAGATACCTGAAGATTCTGCCTAGCTTCAATAATTTATTGAAACCATGACATGAGTCTTATAAAATAGCTCAGAAGTATTTTCCCAGTTTGAGTTATTTTATTTCTTATATCACTCTTGTATCTTCTATATCAATAACCACTAAATAACAAATGTTTGCCGCACCTAGGGAGTATTATAATCCTTTACTGTGACTTCTCTGTAAACATTTTCTGAACTAAAAATTAACTCTAAATTATCTGAAACAGATGCTATCCAAACAATAACAAGTATATTCCAAAGAGATGCAACATAGCCTGGTTACTCTTCTATAGATTCAATCCCATAAACCCAACATCCAACTCAAGTTGTTTTTGTTTTTAATGAAGTAAAATTACCATAGATACAAAAGCTGCATTACCTTCATAATGTTAACTAAATCTGTTTGATAGTAGCGATCCTGATGTGCATTTGCTGCCGCTAGGGTAAGAAGATAATCATTCCTTGCGTGGGTAGCTTTGGAATTACACTCAGATCGCCGGGCTTTTAACTAAAACATAGCAAAAAAAAATAATAATAATCACAATCAGTCCAAATTGATATTGTACTGCAAAACACAGGAATCCTACTCTTAGTCTGCAATTAATGGCTCCCCAACAAGAATAAAGGTAACCATGTGGGGAAAACATTTATACGTATATAAAAATTATTCATCACTACTGAGGAATGAAACAGTGACTAGAACTGTTATACAGGGTACGAACAATTTCAAATATTTGCTTAACATACTTCTAAAGCTTTGTAAATAACTTAAAAATATTTTGCCCATTTTATTCAAATGAGTAAATAAAGGTTCTGAAATTAAGTACCTTATCTTCAAAGGTATGGGTAAATCTAGTGGAGTTAGAAAATAGTTTTCTAAAAATCAGCACTCCTAATGTGCCAGATGAACTGCATGCTAGTTTGAAGCCTGGCAGCCACAGCCAGGTCTCTAAGCTTACTTAATCAGGCATTCTACAGTGTGAAGTTTTCGAAGGAAAAACTCACTCACATCTGGCCCAGAATATCACTCAAGGGTCTAAATCTAAATGAAATAGATTTTGTAGAGCTTTCCAAAGCCCCCGGGTTAAGTTTCTTGGACTAAGAGCTAAAGACAACAGGCTACCTAAGCAGGTAAGGTATAGAAACTTATCCCTAATGCAGTCTTGAAAAGCAAGTGTGTCCAAGGTGTTGACAACTGGGTGAAAAACCCCCATGAACTGGGAGGGAAAGTTCCTCCCTGAGTCAGTGACTTTAAAATGCTTCTCTAAGGTAGAAATAATTCACCTCCACCCTCAAAGATCCAACCCTCTGTTTTACAAGCTAAGAGGTTTCTCAGTTGTGAAATATACTTACTGAAAACTTACCTTTACACTTGCCTTCTGTAAACTGATTCTTGATTGAAAAAGACTAAGTTTAGATCTATAATAAAAATAGAAAACTGTGTTTAATAAAATCATCTAATTATATCACAATAAAATTATTAAATATATTATTAAAATTTAAAAATAATCTTTTTTGAAGATATTGTTCTAAAAAAGAATGAAAAAATGGAAAACCAAGAGTAATGATTATTTTCCTTTATTTTACTACAGGAAGAATTTAATATTATGGTAAAACAGGAAATACTGGGATTAATATAAGAAAAATAACCAGAATGACCCCCCCAAAAAAAACTTGACCAAAAAAAAAAATCAAAATATATTGTTGTCTCCTAATAAACAAAAGCCATCAAACTATAGACTATTCTCTCAGTACCATACAACTTCACACACTTTAGTTCCTGCAAAGGTTAGAGAGACCCAGGGACAACCAACCTATGGACGCAAGCGTCAGCAAACTTTCGGGGCTGTGTGTGAAAGACTCTAACAAGACCAGGAATGCAATAATCCAATCAACAGGCTCTATGAAGTCCTTACTTCTATTATTTCCCCCATTAAAAGTACTTCTTGTTTGGGTACCTGCCTGTGTGCCTCCTTTGCTCTAAAAGGGTATTCTGAACTTACTGAGAAAGTCCTGGGACTCTCTGCTCTGTATGATGTAATCTTCTCCCACTCTGTGTTCTTATCTCCCTTGATCCTTTTTCAGTTTGGGGGAATAACCATAATCTAACAATCAGTAGTACAAACATGTTGATTTTACCCAAACAGCTAGAGAAAACCATATGGAGAAAGTCAACAGACAAATGCTAGGAAACAAGCAACACTCCCAGGACCAGTGATTTTTTTTTTTAAAGCTGCAATGTTTGTCTTGACTTCAGTGTCACGGTGATTTCCATGGGAGAATTCAATACATGTGCTGGCAGCCGTGCCTCATGAAGTAAAGTTGCTGCCCAGTTTGGGACTAGATGATGGAGCAGTTAGTCTTTGCAAAGCCAGTGTGAAGAGGATAGGAAAAGCAGTCTCTTATTTTTCTAACAAGAGAAAACATTCAGGGTTGAACACATGCAGCCCAACTACTTCCCCAACTATTAAAAAAATTGGGTTTAAAAGATCCCTGTTATTTTTTACCTTGTCATAGTCATATCTCATAATTATTTTTTTATTAATCATATTCCTGTTCATTTTATCTAGAAAAGTAAAGGCCACAAACTCAAATCTCTGAGAAAGCCTTTTCAGAATAAGACTGTGTTTGGAGATATTCCCAGTTCTCCTTTTTTTAGTCATTATCCAAATAGGCTGAGTTGCACGTAGATCTTCCAATATAAGGTTTTAAGTTTCTGGCTTCTGCTTTATTTCCTAATCCTAATATACTTCTTGTGCAGTATTAAGGTAGGTATTAGGGATAGATAGAATAAGATAGTACCTGTTCTCAAAGATTGCAATCTAGAAAAAATAAGGCAGGATTTTTACACCCAAACACTACACAAATAATGAACTATACCGTGTGCTACTCTTTACCACCTACCCTTCAAAATTTATGTCCCTTGGGGTTCCAAACTCAACTTCTCATCTATTCTATACATAATTTTCTTCTTGTAACTACCATCTGATAGGCAACTGACCCTCAAAGCAAGATCTTGAGGCCCAAATTCTCATTTAAGTGCCAGATATTTGACTACCTTCCAAACATATTCACCCGTGTTTCCCACGCTCTTCAGAATAAACATATCCAAAATGAAATTCATCATCTCCTTCAAATTGTATCCCTCTTCCTTCTATGGTCTCTCCTAAGGCGTACATCTCCACACCATCTGTCAAATCATCTATCAAAACTATAGGTAGTACAGTTTAACTTCCCCTTCCTGATCTTCCTCCTCAACTCTACTTAGAAAATTTATACTCATTCCTCAAGATTCTATCCAAACATCACCTCTTCTATAAAGCTTTCCTTTATCATTCGCCAAAATTAACCTCTATATTTTCTATGCTTTCCTAAGAGTGTTTTCACATCACTACTGCAAATAAGATATTAGTTAATATTAAGTGACTTTAGACACTTAATTTCTTTTAGTTTCTAATTCCAGGCCTTAAACTCCTTGAGGGCACAAAGCTTACCTTACTAATCTCTGTACTCACTGTACCCAATATAAAGTATTCAACAAAAAGCAAATAAATGAAGATAAAGAGGCATTCCTTACTCTATAGTTGAAAAGTTAACATTAGTGTGTCTAGCTTGCTGTATCCCCTCCGAATTTGGGTCATGTTAGAAGGCAATTCCTTGTGATCAGCTCTATGAACTAGACCCTATCAAATCCCCATTTCTCAGAAACAGCCCTCCACTGTGCTCATGTTCATCCTGTGGGCTGTGGCTAAATTAGGTGTTTATACATTCTTTACAAATCTGTCAATTCTCTGTTCTGGGATCTCTGAAAGTTTAAGAAAACAAGTTTCTAAAAATGACTATGACAGTATATTCCCAATGGAGATCTAATATAAAAACTTCAGGTCTTATTGAGAAGATGGGTTCATTGATTCTATAAAAGTACAGGAAATATTTGTATGTTCAAAGAATAAAACAATAAATACAGTAAAATAAACTAGGGAAATATTAAATGTGCTTTCCTATAACATCAAGTCCTTCATGAATACTCACTAGCCGTTGATAAACCAGGGAGCCCCTGAATTTTCACAAGTTGCTTATAAGCTTGCTTATATTTCTTGTGCATAAAAACCGTATTAGAAAGACACCCCCTTCCTTGCTGGTCTGTTTGTACAAGTGTTCAAAGACTTTCTGAGTTTGTGACTAGGAGTTCAGACTCCTAGATTTTGCATCAGTCAGCACACTGAACCAGAGTCTCAGCTCTCCTTCTCACAGACCTCTTCAGAGTCCAATTCTATAACATGCTTTTTCTCATCAACTTTTTATCTTGCCTTAAATTGTCATTGCAAAAATCTCTATTACACTGCTTGCTTTATATCACCTTCTATTACCAGTTGCCAGTTCCTTCTTTTCCTACTTATTCTTTAAAAAAAAAAGGTCTTATAATTCACATACATTGAAAGGGAAATTCATACAATTGCTAAAGCATACATGAAAAATTATATATATATACGCTAGATTTTTGTGTAAAAGAAAAAAACAGTGCCTGGGGCAGGGTTTCTACATGGAGGTCAGTGCTCTTGTTCACTTGATGTGTTCATGGACCTTCAGTGGCATCTTGAGGATCACAGGGATTTCCAACTACAACTGATTGAGAGTCCAGCATGAGAAAAATGAGGCTCTTAAACCCTGATATTCAGATACAACAGCAGTGACTTTAGGCTTTTGATAAGCTTTCAAGTCTGTAAATATAATGTTCATTTACCTTCTTTTTCAAAATTCAATTTAATGTGAAAAACTGACTAATCTAATATTCCCATTTTGCTATATTAATTCAGATAAAAATCAGCCAATTAAAAAGAGTGACCTAAAGTATATAACATATGTAGGTCAAATGAAACCACCACTACCTGAGAATAGGTCCATGCTCACTACTAATAGAGAACAAACTATTAGCAACAATAACATTTATTTGCATAATTATTTTCTCAGAAATGTTAAAACACATACTTTGCCTCGATGTCAGCTTTCTCTCGTACTGCATGAGCCATCTGTTCAGTCTCAAAGTATTTCTTTTTGCCTTTAGCTAAATCTTTCACTGTCTCTTGTAATTCAGTTTGGATCTTTGTCAACTGGTCCACACACTATAAAATACAAAAGTACAATCATTATGATTTTAGTTTTCAGGCTTACAGAAAATGGCTTCATCCTAAGGACTATACACTATGCCTTCAGGATGGAAACCCAGGAGAAAAGTCAGTACTTTCAGTGTCCTTCAAGTTGCAAATTAAAATCCTGTGATTTAAAATCCTGGTATTTCCATCTCAAGTACTACACATCAAACAGTGTCACAGTTTGCCTAACAACTATACATTGAGAAATAACCCGAGTGCTGCTGATGACTGACATTAAGGTAAGACATGGAAGAGCAACTACAAAACACGTTCTTACTGTTGGAGATACCATGATAATAAAAGCAAAAGAATAAGGTAATTCTGTATTTCCCCATCATCTTAATAAAGTCTCTATGTTTGGGTAACTGATAGTGCAAGGGGTACTGAAGAATTCACCCCTTAGACAAGAGGGAGTGACCTCTGAGTAGTCTGACTTGGTAAGTCCAAGGTGAACAAGAGAAGCAGGAAACCTGGGTACCACATAACAATTATTACTCAAAACCATCCCCTGCCCAACTCCTTGGATACACATATACATTCGAGGAAAAGGGATGGATGTAACAACTAAAACAACGTTTAGTCAATTAACTCTTATAACACATTGGGGCCAAAGCAATACTGCTTCAGGACCCTTCTGAGTATCCAAAGGAGATTGACCCCACTTTGAAACAAACCACTGAGAAGTTTCACCAGCCTGAGGCCAGCTTAGAGCAGTCACATCTAAAAACTTCTAAGCCTGAAACAGCACTGGCAGAGACTGACAAAAGCTCAGCAAAGCAGAAGGACACATTGGTGAGGGATTATTGTGCAAGGGTGAATAGTGTGGAGGAGGGCAAGGATATCAGAAGAACCAGGATAAAAAAAGGATAAACTTAGCCATATGACATACAGGCCAGACTTTCCCAGAAACTGCTAGGTGTTAAGAAAGGACTACAGGGGATGAGAGATCTAGAAGATTCTGCATGGACAGATAAAAGCAAAATAACTACTCATATTTATTAAGCACTTAATAAGTGTTAGTCTGTGAAGGAAAAGGTTAAAAAAAAAACACAAAATAAAACAAAACTTTTCCCCTCTGCATGAAACTGGGCCTTTGCTCAACTTTCTAGATCTGTGTTTCAATAGAAACCTGATGAGAAGACACAATGTCAGCTGTGTTGTTAGGCAACATTGCTTACAAACCCTGGTAGGCAAACTGCATCAATTTGGGATAAGCTAAAAATTAACTATAAATATCTGATAGAAAAGCCATTGCTTTGGGCTTCTGTGAGTATGGTGTATCTGGACATGTCCCTTACAGGGACCCTGGAAGCTCTGTCTATAGAGCTGTTGTAAAAAAATTTTAGTCTCCTTTAGGGGCTAAAACTGGCCCTGCAAATGTGAGTCTTACTCCCTTGTCCTAGACCTGTCACTTGGAGGACCAAACAGAATGACTGGTTGGCTACGTGGACTGAGACATACAATAGTGGGAGAATTAATCCCATTGATGCTAGATGCTTCCCTACTGACACATTGTGTTCCCTGTACTCTGTCCTTCTCAGTAAACCTCTTGTCAGGTGTGGCCTATGACAGCCACGGGAGTCTGAATGCTTATTACTTCTAAAAAGACCCCTTGTGGGCACTGCACAAGTGCTATGTTTCGCACTTTACTGGCATTAACACATTTAGTCCTTGAAACAACTCTATGGAAAAGGTAGTAGTAGTAGTAGTAGTAGTAGTAGTAGTAGTAGTAGTAGTAGTAGTGATCCCATTAAGATGAGAAAATAGACTCAGATGTTAAATAATTTATTCCGAGTCACACGGCAAGGATGTGATACCATTTACCATGCAACCCATTAAAGTGTGTACCCTAGTTCTGTGATGACCATGTTTCAAAAGTCTCTTATAGACACAGTTTATCTTAAAAGTAAGCTTTAAAAAACTGATATATAGTTCACATACAACAAAATTCACCTTTTTAAAGTATACAATTCAGTGGTGACAAGGTTGTTCAACCATCACTCTCCTTGAATTCCAAAACATTTTCTTACCCCCAAAAGAAACTCTGTATCCATTAGCTGTCACTCCTCATTTCTCCCCACCTCTAACAACAATTAATCTACTTTTTGTCTCTATGGAGTTCCTATTTGGGATATTTAGTACAAATGGAATCAGATAATATGTGGCCTTATGTGTCTCACTTCTTTCACTTACAAAACATTTTTAGGGTTCATTCAAGTTGTAGCAGGTATCAGTACTTCATTCCTTTTTATCACTGAATAGTATTTCGTTATATATAAACTAAAAGTAAGCTTTTATCTTGCAGAAAGAAAAGTTGTCTTTCCCCCTAAATTGTAATAGTACTTATCAAATACAAAGCTTTTGTTTAATAAATGATATGATGACAACCTGACACTCCCATAAAGAAGTGCTGAACATCCTAATAACGCTGTGTTTGCAGGTGTGAAGAGCTAAAAGCAGGCTTCATGGCTACAATTCGATATTAAGAACCAGAAACTGGGCCAGGTGCGGTGGCTTACACCTGTAATCTTAGCACTTTGGGAGGCTGAGAAAGTGAGATATCCTGAGCCCTGGAGTTCGAGACAACATAGTGAAACCTCATCTCTACAAAAAAAGTACAAAAATTAGCCAGGTGTGGTGGCAAGCACATGTAGTCCCAACTACTTGGGAGGCTGGGGTGGAAGGATCACTTGAGCCCTGGAGATTGAGGCTGCAGTGAGCCATGTTCATGCCACCGCACTCTAGCATGGGTGACAGAGCAGAGAAAAATTGTCTCAAAAAAAAAAAAAAAAAAAAGAAGTTAAAAGTATAGTCTCTGAGTATGACACAGACACAATAACAAACTTGCTAATAATTTGAATATAAGAATAAAAATAAAAGTAACCTGGGCCAACACATCAAAGTCCTATAAATGATTAGGTTCTCTAACCCAGTAATAATGCCCTGGAAATTTATCCTAAGAAAAAAATATAAAAAGTTAATTTTTACTGTAGACTTAAGGGTAATGTCCAAAACCAGATGTAAGATTAAAGAAAGCAGAATGGAAAAATTCACAAAATAATAAAAAATAATAAACATAAAGGTTATGTAGAAACATGAAAAATTAGGAAACTGAGAGAATGAAGATAAAAGGAGTAAGAGAATTAAGTAGTCTACTATGGTGAAGGCATTTACATGTATTTTTCTATAAACCTGTTTCAATATTAAGCTTTGTTTTAAAAGCATTGTATAGGATTTGGAATTAGGAAGTAGTATATTCAAGTTCCCACTCTGTTATTTACTACCTAAGTCTCTTTAATATTTTTAGCTTTAATTTTATCATTTGTAAAATAATAATACTTAAATACTATCAGGGTTGTATAAAAATCAAATGAGACTATAATGGATATAGTAGCAGTCTGCAAACTCTAAAGTGTTACACAAATGTGAACCACAATATTTCAAGGAAGGTAAGTAAACTCTAGTATACATGAGAAAGATACGGACAAAAGTATGGTTAAGTAAACATAAGAATGGCAAAAAGCCTTAAATTATTATGGCTCTTGTTCTAATTTTTAAGTAAATGTCAACATATAGAAAATAATTTTGAAAAATGTAATAATTCTCATAATCCTCATTATAAACTGGGGCTCTTCAGAATTGTAATATAACTGTGTTTATCCTTCAAGCATTATAAAATAGCCAAATTAGAGAAAATCTTAAAAAGAACATGAACTTTAAAATGTTACAGAGGAAGAATTTTAAGTCAGATTGGTTCTGATCATAACAGAACAACTTGGATCAGACTACCTTTCGACAAAATGCGTTTTTTAAAAACTGCCAGCATTAAAGACCACAACCATACACTGGACTTAAAGGACTAAGACACATGGGAGAAGAGGAATACACCAAGGTAAGTCTTAAATTCAACTTGGCTTTTTTCTCAGGGCATTTGTTGAATCACGGTATAAAGAAATAGGACAGAAACAGAAAGTGGCATTCTTACTAGACTGGGGGGACAGAGGTTGGAGTTTAGGGATGCCAAAAGAACAGGAACTTGAGAGGTAAGGGTCTAGAAAGAGGGGTACTGCAGAAAAGTAAGTCCAAAAGTCTGTATGCAATTTCCCCTTCGGTTAACAGACAACTTCTAAAAAGCAGGTGTTGGGTGAAATGCCAAGAAATCCAGTGGAGAACAGTAGCCGAGAGGCTAAAGAGTGAGCAGAGATCAGAGCATCAGAGCAGCTACATGACATTGAGAAGACAAAGGTTAGAGTTCAAGTCTTGTCAAAGTAGAAGGGTGTTGGTAAGCAACCTAGTTTAACCTTTCAGTTAAAACTCTAGGAGTAAGTGAAACAGAATAGCCCTAAAAAGCCTAAAACCAGAGATCCTAACGGAGAACCAAGGTGATCTAATAGCATTCTATCTGCCTGCCAGAAGAAAGCTTAACCCTCTTTGGAAATAACATCTTCCAGAGCCTCTATAATTTTTATTCATAATGTCCAACATTGTGAGTCATAACCAAACAGAAGATCCAAATAACCAAAAATCAAGAAAAACCGCAGGCAGTTAAAAGAGACCTACAGGCAATTAAGATAGTGAAATTATACAACAGAGATTAGTAGTAACATGTTTAAGAGGATAAAGGAAAAACATGGAGAACTGTACCAGAAACATGGAATGTATTATTTAAAAGTCAAATAAAAATCCTGGAACTGAAAAGTACATTAAGATTCCAAAAGATGAGGTTTTCTGTTTTGTTTTTGAGAAAGGGTCTCCCTCTGTCACCCAAGCTGGAGTGCAGTGGCATGATCTCGACTTACTGTAATCTCTACCTCCTGGGCTTAAGTGATCCTCCTGCCTCAACCTCCCAAGTAGCTGGGACTACAGGCATGAACCACCACACCTGGCTAATTTTTGCATTTTTTGTAGAGACAGGATTTCACCATGTTGGCCAGGCTGATCTTGAACTGAAATGATCCTCCCACCTCGACCTCTCAAAGTGCTGAAATTACAGGTGTGAGCCATCACTCCCGTCCCCAAAATATGAGTTTTTAAAGCAGATTCAAAATAGTAGAACAGTATATTAACAAACTTGTTAAATATTCAGATTGAAGTACACAGAGAAAAAAGGGTGGAAAACAGAAAATGCTAAAAAAGTAGAAAAGACATATGAACAGAGGCAAAAGGTCTAACAGCCAAAAAGTCATAAATGGGAGTTAAATAGAATTATCTTGCTAGAAGATTTTTATATTGTTCATGAGGTGGTAAAATACTAATTCAAGGTAGACTGTAATAAGTTAATTTGGACCAGGCGAGGTGGCTCATGCCTGTAAAACCTGCACTTTGGGAGGCTGAGGTGGGCAGATCACATGAGGTCAGGAGTTCAGGACCAGCCTGGCCAACGTGGTGAAACCCTGTCTCTACTAAAACACAATAAAATTAGCCAGGCGTGGTGGTACACGCCTGTAATCCCAACCACTCAGGAGACTGGGGTGGAAGGATCACCTGAGCCTGAGAGGCAGAGGCTGCAGTCAATGAGATCACGCCACTGCACTCTAGCCTGGGTGACAAGGCAAGACTCCGTCTCAAAAAAAAAAAAGGTAATTTGGAACAAGGTTTGGGGAATAGTAAAATTAATGATTCAAGGTAATGTAATAAGTTAGGGAGGCATATTAGATTCTCTAAGGTAATTACTAAAAGAATATAGGATTTAAAAAGTAAGAAGCTAATAGTGGAGGGAAAAATTGATATTAAAGAATATTAGATTGCTTAATATCATTAACCATCAGTGAAATATAGATCAAAGCCACAGTAAAATATTAATTACCTCACACCTGTTAGGAAGCTATTTTTTTAAAAAAAGATAACAAATGTTGGCAAGGCTGTAGAGAAATTGGAGCCCTTGTGCACTGTTGGTGGGAATGCCAAATCATGCAGGTGCTATGCAAAACAACTCTGGTCATTCGGGAAAAAGAAAAATCTGGGATTGCTACCTTTAAGATTTATGAATCTGGCACATTGGGGGTTACCATGTGGAGAGAGTTGTTAGTGAGTGAAGCCGTTCAGAAAAGCAGAGCTAATGGATGGAAAGAAAGTCTGAATTCTAATACCATCATTTGAACCCCTAGATCCATCCATGCTTGAAGTCCTTCAACTTTCAGTTATACAAGCAGATACATTCCCTTCTTGGCTTAAACAGTTTGAAGGAGGTTTCTGTCATTTGCTATCTCAGAGTCCTGACAGATTTACCCAATATGTACTGAATATTTAACAATTGCTTAGATGTAACATAAATAGATTATCAGCTATAATACAAAACAAGTTAATTCACAGACATGAGCATTTGTTGAATCTTACCAAAGATTTTGTTTTTCCTTTTTTTTTTAGACAGTCTCACTGTCGCCCAGGCTGGAGTGCAGTGGCACAATCTCCGCTCACTGCAACCTCCACCTCCCGGGTTCAAGCAATTCTCCAGTCTCAGCCTCCCAAGTAGCTGGGACTACAGGCACATGCCACCATGCCTAGCTAATTTTTGTATTTTAGTAGAGATGGCGTTTCACCGTTTTAGCCAGGATGGTCTCGATCTCCTGACCTCGTGATCCGCCCACCTCGGCCTCCCAAAGTGCTGGGATTACAGGTGTGAGCCACTGCACCCGGCCTTACCAAACATTCTTTGCCCAGGAATGTCAATTAAATTCAAGTCTAAGACTACTTCATCAACGGAAGAGAAAAGAACCAGAGGTAGTTAAACTCTCAGAATATTCTGATACTGAGTGAGGTGGAACTTTCCAGTAATTCAATTAAATGTGATGAATGCACCGGAAATTTGAAATGCAGTATTTCCTCCTGGTTGGGAAGTTATACTAGTATTAATTCTCTCCCCCTACCTTCCACCTACTTTCTGCACAATCACACACACACACACACACACACACACACAAAAACATACACACACACACACACACACAACTTTCTTCCAACTCAAAATCACTGGCCAGTGACCACATAGGTTACTCACTATGTTTGTTTTGAAAGAGGTATTTTTTGGCAAAGATAAAACACAAGCATTCTTATACAAATATGTTAACTGACTAATATTAGGTGAGTGCTCTAAAGAAATTAACGTTTTACATAAAGACACATATACATTTAACATACTGATTTCAAGCCACTAGAATCATCTTTGGCAAATGGAAAATTGAGGGGTTTTGGGTGGGAAAGGTGTTTGTAAAAATGTTCTGAAAATCCAAATTACAATTAGAATCAAAACACTGGATGGCTTCCAAAATATTATTTCCCTAAATAATTACTTTAATATTTTCTTTCTTTTACTTTAATATTTTCTAAAGTATTAATACTTTCACAAAAAATTTTAATTACTTATTAGGTATAATGATACTCTCAATTTTTGTAACTCTATTTCCAAAAGAACGCAATTCAATCGCCTATTCAACAGCCAACTTTTCTAAAAAGTCACATTAAGCAATGCCATTTTCCTATGAATGTTTTATTTCTGTGTAATAAAATACATCCATTTGAAAACATTTACTCATGTGTAACCCATATAAAGTTTAGAGTCCAACAGGGTTTTTAAAATAAGTTTTTTATATTTAGTCAAAATGTGTCAATTTCCTTTAATTATACAAAATGGGTCAAGTTGAAAGTAAGACAAATTAATGTAAACTTTTTTGAAGAATCAGTGGGATTAATAACCTTGTAACTATTCTAATATACACCAAACTATGCCGATATTGTGAAACTAAGTAGATCTATGTACATGAATTATGCCGAAAAGTGGTATTTCTAAAAAATATTTACTGAGCTTCTTGAATGTTCACGGATTTGAATTATATTCACTTTTAGCAGTTAATAAAACATAGTACTTAATGAGAACATGTTGAAATCAGAAAATCCTAGTAAAATGTCAACTAGAAAACATACAGGACCATATAAAGTTTTAAATAAGATTTAGCATAATCTTACAGATTACAAATGTAGCGCTGAGATAGTAAAATGCATATAAGAGCAGAAATAAAAACAATACCCTTTTTAGTTGCTGTTCTTTTAAGCTTCTCACTGTCCTTGCAGGCTCAGAAATGAAGTTTTTATAGTTTTCACATATATTCATCCGAGACTGGGCTACCTGCATTGTTCCCTCGAGAAAAGATTTCCAAACAGGATACATGCTCCTAAATTCAAAGAGGGATAGAAAAGCATTAGGCAGGGAACAGTAAGAAAAAGTTGGCTAACCTTTCGCTCACAGGGTAGCACTGACAGAATACATGAATGTCTTCCTTAATGTATTTATACTGGCTTATGGGCAATATTTCAACACATGTAAGAAGCAACATGGCATATACTCTATTCCTCTTATAGCTCAGCAATAGGGAGTTTTGATTCATTAGCTATTCTTAACAATGGAGTAAAGTGCTACAAGAATTACAAAGCTCACACTATAAAAATCAGTGAATATTTCAGACTCTCCAAGTCTTTTGCTGTCACAAGGTCATAATTATGAGTATCAAGTTTTATTACTTCATTATTTTCCTAATTTTACTAATAAGGTAACTGAGGCCCAGAGAGATTTTAAAGTATCACTTTAGGTCATATAAAAAGAAGGTGGCACTACTGAGATACAAGACAAAGATTGGGTACCTCTATATATAGTATATTGTCTTTCAATGACATCATATTACTCAAACTGACGTGGCTGGAAAAATATATCATGAACAACTGTTTATGTGCATGCAAAGTCTATTCTGTCTGACAAAATAAATCTATAATATTGTTTGCTCTACATCTGTCTTCCTGTTATAACAATGCTTAGCATCACACTGTGCTTTGGATTCATTCTAAGCAAGTCCCATCTCCTTTGCTTGATAAATGTGCTCAGCAATCTCAGTCAAGTCAAGGAATTATTAATCCTTTGCTTTTTCTAGCCAATTTCCTCTTCAACCTTCTTTCCTACTTGCTAAATGCCTTAGTCAATTCTAGCATGCTCCTACACTATTTATAAACACAATCAATAACTTATAACAATGGTAGTGCTTTATTTTTTAAAATGAGTCCTTAAAGTGAAATTCTGATATATTATAATATTCCTCTCCTGAGATTTCCCTTTTGTGGGAAATCCATATAGATTTTCAACCACAGCAAAATGTGGGACCACATGCTATACAGAATGCTCACTGTGGTCAACAGATGACAGTGTAGAAGAAAAGGAAAAATTGCCTGAGTTCCTATCTTATTTAGAAGTAAAGAAAAAAACTTGATAAACTATGGTTTTCAACCATGGAGTCTTACAAATTAGTTCATGTAACGTACCAGATGAATCAGTTTAGATGGAAATAGTCATTATTTAGGCAGAGGTGTATCACTATCCCTTTGGAAAGATTCAGTGTGTTGCACCAGCCAAAACTGTCAGCATAAAAGCACTGATGAAGTTAAGAACAGCAAAATGAACGCCCTCCATGGCCTCACTGCATGACAACCAATGGAACTTGCAATGTAAACTCACCGCAGGCTCTCCCTTCTAAGCAGTTCCAACAATTGATTTACTTGAAGAATGCACTGAGATAAAAATTCAGTACTACGATTTGTAACTACTAATTTATACTTAAAATATATTTTAAAATAATGAAGACAATGAAAAAGAACTATTATGGGCCGGGCGCGGTGGCTCAAGCCTGTAATCCCAGCACTTTGGGAGGCCGAGACGGGCGGATCACGAGGTCAGGAGATCGAGACCATCCTGGCTAACACGGTGAAACCCCCGTCTCTACTAAAAAATACAAAAAACTAGCCGGCTGAGGTGGCGGGCGCCTGTAGTCCCAACTACTTGGGAGGCTGAGGCAGGAGAATGGCGTAAACCCGGGAGGCGGAGCTTGCAGTGAGCTGAGATCCGGCCACTGCACTCCAGCCTGGGCGACAGAGCGAGACTCCGTCTTAAAAAAAAAAAAAAAAAAAAAAAAAACTATTATGAATTGTGATAGGAAGAAAGAGAGGGAGGGAGAGACCATTCATCCACGTTCTTCTCTCAGTGTTAACACCCTCTTCTCTTTATCCCTTCTCCTAGGTAATAGCTGTTCGCCCTTCCAATCTCAGTTTAAATGTAACTTCCTTTGGGAAGTCTTTCATGATCACCACCAAGCCAACCCCCAAACTCAATCAAGTTACTCTTTGTCATTTGTTCACAGCTCCAGCACTTTTCTTTCAATTATAAATATTTTAATGCAATTGTTTATTAACGTCTGTCCCTCTCACTACAGTGAAAGCGCTATGAAGGCAGGAGTATATGTCTTCCTATTGCATTCCTAGGGTCTAGCAAATAAAGAATGATTACAATAATATGTGCTGAATGAGTAAATAAATGAATGGATGAATGTATTAACTATGAAGACTGTACAATAAAAAGACAAATCCTTTCATTAAAAAGATAGTTTAAAAAGAGACCTTTAGAGTTTAGCAGATTTATAGCAGGGAAACATATCCTGAACACTGATATACCATGAAAAGCACAGAATTCAGTCACCAGTCAGAAGACCTAAGTTCAAGTTCTAGTTTTAACAAAATAATTATAAGCAGCACACTTCACTATACTTTCATTTCCTCAACTGGCAAATGGAGAAATAACAAATATTCCTGCACCACTTACCTCACAGGGTTATTTTAAAAATTAAATGCAAATGATATGAAAATTCACAATACACAGATTCTTTTAAATGAATAAACAGTAACAGTAGCAGAATTGTAACAGAAATATAAGCACTTCTTGTTAACATAATAGTGGTATTCCCAATGGTAGTGGTGTTTTTCATTCCAATTAAGGAAAAATAATCACGGGTCATAGAGTGATTTTTAAAAAATTTTTATTTCACCAGGCACCAGGTTTCATATGAAGCAATTTTGAAGGATAAGAAAAGTATCAGCCAGCGTGGTGGCTCATGCCTGTAATCCTAGCCCTCTGGGAGGTCGAGGTAGGCGGACTGTCTGAGGCCAGGAGTTCGTGACCAGCCTGGCCAACATGGTGAAATCCCGTCTCTACTAAAAATACAAAAATTAGCCAGGCATTGTGGCTGGTGCCTATAACCCCACCAGCTACTCAGGAGGCTGAGACAGGAGAATCGCTTGAACCTGGAAGGCAGAGGTTGCAGTGAGCCAAGATGGCATCATTGCACTCCAGCCTGGGCAATGGAGTGAGACTCCATCTCCAAAAAAAAAAAAAAGTATCAAGCATACACGGTACTTTGCCATTCTACATATCTCATGGTAAGCACTATGTTATGTATTTTACATTTATCATATCATTTAATCCTCATCATAACTCTGTAAGATAGGTATTATTCCCATTTTACAGAGGAGAAAAGTGAGGCTCAGAGAGGTTATGAAATTTTTCTAAGGCTACTCAACAGGAAATAGCACCTCCATGGTCATAACCTAGACTCTGCCATTACTAATAACTACTGCTTTGCTCTCATCCCAAGTTCAATTTCTGATTTCTGACCAACACCTCCTGATTCTACTCACATCCTTCAGAATTCTGAGTCCAACAATTACTCAATCCTATAAGAACCCACAATCCATTTGGTCCTACCCCCTTTCCATTGTCTCTTGCCCCTCTCATGATCTCCCTTTTCAGTTCATTACCCAGTCTAGGTTTCATGGTCTACCCTTATAATCAATCCCTTATGTATGCCCTTATTACCCTTGCCTCTTTCTCTTTCCACCTTTACAACCTACAAGCTCCTACCTTGGTTAAATCTAAAACTGCTAAGATTATACCAAACTATACAGAAGAATGTAGCTGAAGAAAAAGATAATTACGTTGCCTGGTCGCATTTTAAATTGATGTCAAATGAATGCTAGTAACCCCTTAGTGATACCCAGCAAGGGTACTATATTTCCTTAATCCATTCATTCAACCACCCTTCTACACAATTATTTCCCAACTTCTCTCTTCTCAAACCTCTAATACGAACACACTTGTAGCCAACAGTGGCAGTATCAGAGGGCAATGTCCATATGTTCCCACCACATCTGCCAAACTCCTTGTCTCTGCACCCATACATTCTGCCAATCCTCCTATTACTTCCATGAACTACCCATGCTCTGAAGGCCAACTCCTCAAATTTACACTATATTATACAACCTCTCACTTAAGAATATCAATTCAAAACTCTACAATGTCAGTTTTTCCCTCTCTACTGGAGCATTCTTGTGAGCAAACACGCTATAATATCTCCATTTGAAAAATCTCCATCAAACCTCCATTTCTCTCCAGCTACCACCCTAATGTCTGCTCTCTTTTACAGAAAAACACCTTGAAAGAATTGTCTAAAATTAGTGTTTCTACTTTCTCTTCTCTGGGTCTCTCAGTTCTATCCAAATCAGACTTTAGTGTCTACCACTTTTCTGAAATTGCTTGCCAAAGTCATCAAAGATCTTCCTATGGCTAGTCCAAATAGTTCAAGTCTTGATTCTATTACTCGACCTATCAGCAACACTGACCTACTTCATCCTTCTTGAAATGTTTTCTTCACTTGGCTACAGGACATCACTCTCCCTTGGTCTACTCCTACCTCACCAGCCATTCTTTAGTCTTCTTTGCCAGTTCCTCTTCATCTCATTGCCCCATAAATACTGGAGTGCCCTCAAGTCAGACCCCAGGCTTCTTCTCTTCTCTAACTACATTCACTCTGTTGAAAATTGTTTTTAAATTTTTATTTTGTTATTTCTTTTTAAAGATAAGGTCTTGCTCTGTCACTCAGGTGGTAGTGCAGTGGTACAGTCATAGCTGACTGTAGCCTCAAACTCCTGGGCTCAAGCAATCCTCCCACCTCAGCCTTCCAAAGTGCTAGAATTTCAGGTGTGAGCCACTGCACCAGACCTACATTCACTCTTTAGATGATCTCACTCTATAGATGGCTTTAAAGACATCCCGTCTCATGGCTTTACAGAGTATCAATATGCTATTCCTAAAGTTTTTTTCTTTTCTTTTTTTTAAAGAGGCAGGGTCTTGTTCTGTTGCTCACGCTGGAGTGCACTGGCATGATCACAGCTTACTACAGCCTCAAACTCCTGAGCTCAAGTGGTCCTCCCGCCTCAGCTTCCCAAGTAACTGGGCCTACAGGCATGTGCCACTGCATCTGGTATTTTCCTTTTTTTAATAGAAACGGTATCTCACTTTGTTGCTTAATCTGCATCTTGAACTCCTGGCTTTGAGCTATCCTCCTGCCTTAGCCTCCCAAAGTTCTGGGATTACATGCATGAACTACTACTCTCAGCTCAATTCCTGAATTTTTAATTCCTGCCCAGACAGACACCTTCCCTAAACCCTAACTGCGCCTGTTCAACATATCCAACTTGGATATTTAGTAGGCATCTTACACCTAACATGTATAAAACTAAATTCTTGATTTCCCTAAAACCTGTTCTGGCAATCTATCTATTTCATCTCATTGACAGTAACTCAAACCTTCTAGTAGTTGGCTCAAACCCAAAGCCCTGGAATCAGCACTGATTCCTCATTTCTCTCTCATATCTGCTCCATCAAGAAATCCTGTTTGCGTGATGGAGAGGATGTGGAGAAACAGGAACACTTTTACACTGTTGGTGGGATTGTAAACTAGTTCAACCATTGTGGAAGACAGTGTGGCAATTCCTCAAGGATCTAGAACTAGAAATGCCATTTGACCCAGCAATCCCATTACTGCGTATATACCCAAAGGATTATAAATCATGCTGCTATAAAGACACATGCACACGTATGTTTATTGTGGCCCCATTCACAACAGCAAAGACTTAGAACCAACCCAAATGTCCATCAATGATAGAGTGGATTAAGAAAATGTGGCACATATATACCATGGAATACTATGCAGCCATAAAAAAGGATGAGTTCATGTCCTTCGTAAGGACATGGATGAAGCTGGAAACCATCATTCTGAGCAAACTATTGCAAGGACAGAAAACCAAACACCGCATGTTCTCACTCACAGGTGGGAATCAAACAATGAGAACACTTAGACACAGGGTAGGGAACACACACTGGGGCCTGTCGTGGTGCGGGGGGAATGGAGAGGGATAGTATTAGGAGATACACCTAATGTAAATGCCAAGTTAATGGGTGCAGCACACCGACATGGCACATGTATACATGTGTAACAAATCTGCACGTTACGCACATGTACCCTAGAACTTAAAGTGTGTGTACATATATATGTGTGTGTGTGTGTATATATATAAAAATCCTGTTTGCTAGACTTAAAAAATACCATGGAATTTAATTACTGCCAGTCTCCTCCACTGTGACTACCCTGTTTTGAGCCACCCTTACCTTATGCCTAGATTACTACAACAGTCTCCTACCTGCCCTCTCTGCTTCTGCCTTGTCCCACAACACCTGTGCTCTGCACAGTACAGCAACTGCTGTGCAATCACTTCTTGGCCCTCTGTAGTCTCCCTACTATGCTTACTGTTCTTATCGCCAATTGGCATATATGTTTAATTATTCACCTGTTTACTGTTTGTCTTCCCTCATTAGAATGTAGGCTCCACGCAGCAGAAGATTTGTTTCATTTACTGCTGTATGTTTGGCACAGGGTATGGCATAGCAGGCACTCAATACATATTTACTGGAGGAGGAGAGGAGGGAATGATGGAGCCTAGATTTGAACCCAAATGTGTCTGGCTCCCAAACCTCTGTTCTTTTGCTGACATAAGATTGTTCTTAGTCTCAGTAACAATGCTGAACATTAAAAAGGGTCTCTTCATTCTGAAATAGTTTATACCAAGACTTATGTATCCTAAGTCCTTGGTATACATCCTCTACTATTTTTGTCTCCTATCTTCTGTACCATTATTTACTTATCATTTTTGTTAAAATGACTAACCTTTTAAACTAAAATACACATATCTTACGACTTTATATCACTATTCTAACTGAAAAATACTTGCCATAATAATTAGGTTATAACTAGTAAAATACAAAACCATTCATCCATATACCACCTAAGTTCACGCTGTGAACTATTTCTTATATGAATATCATACAAGATGTCTAGGAAAACCTAGAAAACTTTACCAGAAGAAATTTCTCATTAAGAAATAAATCAAGGCTAGGCACACTGGCTCACATATGTAATCCCAGCATTTTGAGAGGCTGAGGCAGAAGGATCGCTTGAGGCCAGGAGTTTGAGACCAGCCTGGGCAATATAACAAAACCTCATCTCTACAAAAAAATTTTAAAATTAGCCAGGCATGGTGGTAGTGGTGGCTACGCAGGAGGTGACGTGGAAGGACCACTTGGACCCAAGAGTTTGAGGCTACAGTGAGCCACTTCACTCCAGCTTGGGTGCAAAAGTGAGACCCTGTTTTGAAAGAAAGGAAAGAAGAAAGAAAAGGGGGGCGGGAAGGAAAGAAAAAGAAAAGAAAGAAATCAAGAAATTCTTAACTGTTAAATTCTTAGCAAGATCTTAAGTGTGGAAGAGGTCACACAAAGCTACAAATGTGGTAAAACTGCACAGAACTCAATGTGCACACACTTATATACACACAAATGAATGTGTATAAAACTAACAAATTCTGAATTAGGCTGGATGACTGTATCAGTATCAATTTCTTGGTTGTGATAATGTACTACAGTTATGCAAGATACTACCACTGGGTGAACTGGGTGGGGAATGTAAGAGCACTCTTGGTATTTATTATTTCTGACGACTGCATGTGTAGCTACAATTATCTCAAAGTAAAAAGTGTTTAAGATATAACAAACAAAACCATAGGTCTTCCCTAGGCTTAGAAATACATCTTTCTACTAGCATCACATCTCAAGACAACTCAGGAAAATGTGATTAATGGCTGGGTGCAGTGCCTCAAGCCTGTAATTCCAGCACCTGGAGAGGCTGAGGCAGGCAGATCACTTGAGGCCAGGAGTTTGCCACCAGCCTGGCCAACATGGTAAAACCCCATCTCTACTAAAAATACAAAAATTAGCAGGGCATGGTGGTGCACACCTGTAATCCCAGCTACTCAGGAGGCTGAGGCACAAGACTTGCTTGAGCCCGGGAGGCAGACGTTGCAGTGGGCCAAGACTGCACCACTGCACTCCAGCCTGGGCGACAGCGAGACTGTCTCAAAACAAAGAAAAGAAAATGTGATTAAGTTCATAACCTAAGAATAATTTATATAGTAACTAATAACAAGAAGAATAGTGTTTTAATAAATGTTTATATACAGTTGTTATTAGTAGTAGAAAGGGAGAATATTTCTGGGTAACAGAAATAAAAGCAGGGAAAAAGACTGCTTTTAGTCCAGTTGAGGTGTTGATAAGAACTGAAATACAACTACAACTGAGGTGCCCAAGGGTTAGAAAACCAAGGATGAAAGGATAAATGGCCAGAGATAAGTAGAGAGATAATTTGGTGCCAGCTTTCTTCATGGTTTTGAATATCATAAAAAGAAATTTAAATTTATCCTATTGGCAAGGAGAAACAATAGATTTTCACACAGGGGAGTGACAGTAGGTCTATTTTACAAAGACATAAAGATACAGTTTGTGTCATTATAGCAGATGGAATTGTGAAAGAGAGAAATCACATGCAAACAAGCAGCTACTTAACATTCCAGATATGAGGAGATCTACAAAGAAGGTAAAATTAGAGGCAGTTTTTTGTTTCCCAAGTTGAAAAGTTAATAAAAATATATTATTATTACCAGTTCATAGACAAGATTTAAAGGCAGGAATATAAATAAGCTTACTTAAAAGAGTCATTAGAGAGTTGAGAGACTTTTGAGACACATTTACATAGAAAGGAATGAAAACCTGTCCTCATATTTAAAAAAAAAAAAGTCCAAGAGAAAGTAGTGCTACAAAAGTCTAATGCAAATTGAGGCTGTTTAATGACATTAAATGCTGCATGTATCATCAGATAGGCAAACAATTTAAAAGACTGATTACACGCACTGTTGGTAAAAAATAAAAAAAAAGGGACAATTTAAAATCATACTACAGGCTGGGTGTGGTGGCTTATGCCTGTAATCCCAGCAGTCTGGGAGGCTGAGGTGGGCTGATCACTTGAGGTCAGGAGCTCGAGATCAGCCTGGCCAATATAGCAAAACTCCATCTCTACTAAAAAGACAAAAATTAGCCCGGTGTGGTGATGTGCACCTGTAATCCCAGTTGCTCGGGAGGCTGAGGCATGAGAATCACTTGAACCCGGCAGGTGGGTGGAGGTTGCAGTGAACCAAGATCATGCCACCACACTCCAGCCTGGGTGATGGAGTGAAAACTATCTCAAAAAACAAAGTCATACTAGAAAAAATTAAATATATTTATACAGTTGATGGAGAACAACCTCCAATATTAATATTTTAGGGCCAGTCTAGTAGTGATGAATTCCCTAACCTTTTGCTTGTCTGGGAAAGAATTTACTTCTCCTTCATTTATAAAGGATAATTTTGCTGAACACAGTATCCTTGGTTCTCTCTTGGCCTGTAAAGGTTTCTGCTGAGAAATCTGCTATTAGTCTTACAGCAGTTCCTTGACAGGTGACTGCATGCTTTTTTCTTGCTGTTTTTTGAATTCTCTCTTTGTCTTTGATGTTACATAGTTTGACTATAATGTAACATGGATAATGCCTTTTTGCATTTCATTTGCTGGGGGGGTCTCAGAGCCTCCAGTATCTGGATGTCTAAATCTCTTGTCAGACTTGGTAAGTTTTTGTCTATTATTTCATCAAATAGATTTTCTAACCCTTCCCTTCCCTCTTTACCATCTGGGAAACCAATAATGTGTGTATTTGGTCACTTTATGTTGTCCCATATAACACAAAGGCTTTGTTAATTCTTTTTTTTTTTTTAATTTATTTATTATTATTATACTTTAAGTTGTAGGGTACATGTGCATAACGTGCAGGTTTGTTACATATGTATACTTGTGCCATGTTGGTGTGCTGCACCCATCAACTCGTCATTTACATCAGGTATAACTCCCAATGCAATCCCTCCCCCCTCCCCCCTCCCAATGATAGGCCCCTGTGTGTGATGTTCCCCTTCCTGAGTCCAGGTGATCTCATTGTTCAGTTCCCACCTATGAGTGAGAACATGCGGTGTTTGGTTTTCTGTTCTTGTGATAGTTCGCTAAGAATGATGGTTTCCAGCTGCATCCATGTCCCTACAAAGGACACAAACTCATCCTTTTTGATGGCTGCATAGTATTCCATGGTGTATATGTGCCAAATATACATGGTGTATATGTATATTTCTTAATCCAATCTGTCACAGATGGACATTTGGGTTGATTCCAAGTCTTTGCTATTGTGAATAGTGCTGCAATAAACATACGTGTGCATGTGTCTTTATAGCAGCATAATTTATAATCCTTTGGGTATATACCCAGTAATGGGATGGCTGGGTCATATGGTACATCTAGTTCTAGATCCTTGAGGAATCGCCATAGTGTTTTCCATAATGGTTGAACTAGTTTACAATCCCACCAACAGTGTAAAAGTGTTCCTATTTCTCCACATCCTCTACAGCACCTGTTGTTTCCTGACTTTTTAATGATCGCCATTCTAACTGGTGTGAGATGGTATCTCATTGTGGTTTTGATTTGCATTTCTCTGATGGCCAGTGATGATGAGCATTTTTTCATGTGTCTGTTGGCTGTATGAATGTCTTCTTTTGAGAAATGTCTGTTCATATCCTTTGCTCACTTTTTGATGGGGTTGTTTGTTTTTTTCTTGTAAATTTGCTTGAGTTCTTTGTAGGTTCTGGATATTAGCCCTTTGTCAGATGCGTAGATTGCAAAAATTTTCTCCCATTCTGTAGGTTGCCTGTTCACTCTGATGGTAGTTTCTTTTGCTGTGCAGAAGAAGCTCTTTAGTTTAATGAGATCCCATTTGTCAATTTTGGCTTTTGCTGCCGTTGCTTTTGGTGTTTTAGACATGAAGTCTTTGCCCATGCCTATGTCCTGAATGGTACTACCTAGGTTTTCCTCTAGGATTTTTATGGTATTAGGTCTAACATTTAAGTCTCTAATCCATCTTCAATTAATTTTCGTATAGGGAGTAAGGAAAGGATCCAGTTTCAGCTTTCTACTTATGGCTAGCCAATTTTCCCAGCACCATTTATTAAATAGGGAATCCTTTCCCCATTTCTTGTTTCTCTCAGGTTTGTCAAAGATCAGATGGCTGTAGATGTGTGGTATTATTTCTGAGGACTCTGTTCTGTTCCATTGGTCTATATCTCTGTTTTGGTACCAGTACCATGCTGTTTTGGTTACTGTAGCCTTGTAGTATAGTTTGAAGTCAGGTAGCGTGATGCCTCCAACTTTGTTCTTTTGACTTAGGATTGTCTTGGAGATGCGGGCTCTTTTTTGGTTCCATATGAACTTTAAAGCAGTTTTTTCCAATTCTGTGAAGAAACTCATTGGTAGCTTGATGGGGATGGCATTGAATCTATAAATTACCTTGGGCAGTATGGCCATTTTCACGATATTGATTCTTCCTATCCATGAGCATGGTATGTTCTTCCATTTGTTTGTGTCCTCTTTTATTTCACTGAGCAGTGGTTTGTAGTTGTCCTTGAAGAGGTCCTTTACATCCCTTGTAAGTTGGATTCCTAGGTATTTTATTCTCTTTGAAGCCATTGTGAATGGAAGTTCATTCATGATTTGGCTCTCTGTTTGTCTGTTACTGGTGTATAAGAATGCTTGTGATTTTTGCACATTAATTTTGTATCCTGAGACTTTGCTGAAGTTGCTTATCAGCTTAAAGAGATTCTGGGCTGAGACGATGGGGTTTTCTAAATATACAATCATGTCATCTGCAAACAGGGACAGTTTGACTTCTTCTTTTCCTAACTGAATACCCTTGATTTCTTTCTCTTGCCTAATTGCCCTAGCCAGAACTTCCAGCACTATGTTGAATAGGAGTGGTGAGAGAGGGCATCCCTGTCTTGTGCCAGTTTTCAAAGGGAATTTTTCCAGTTTTTGCCCATTCAGTATGATATTGGCTGTGGGTTTGTCATAAATAGCTCTTATTATTTTGAGGTACGTTCCATCAATACCGAATTTATTGAGCGTTTTTAGCATGAAGGGCTGTTGAATTTTGTCAAAAGCCTTTTCTGCATCTATTGAGATAATCATGTGGTTCTTGTCTTTGGTTCTGTTTATATGCTGGATTATGTTTATTGATTTGCGAATGTTGAACCAGCCTTGCATCCCAGGGATGAAGCCCACTTGATCATGGTGGATAAGCTTTTTGATGTGTTGCTGAATCCGGTTTGCCAGTATTTTATTGAGGATTTTTGCATCGATGTTCATCAGGGATATTGGTCTAAAATTCTCTTTTTTTGTTGTGTCTCTGCCAGGCTTTGGTATCAGGATGATGTTGGCCTCATAAAATGAGTTAGGGAGGATTCCCTCTTTTTCTATTGATTGGAATAGTTTCAGAAGGAATGGTACCAACTCCTCCTTGTACCTCTGGTAGAATTCAGCTGTGAATCCATCGGGTCCTGGACTTTTTTTGGTTGGTAGGCTATTAATTATTGCCTCAATTTCAGAGCCTACTATTGGTCTATTCAGGGATTCAACTTCTTCCTGGTTTAGTCTTGGAAGAGTGTAAGTGTCCAGGAAATTATCCATTTCTTCTAGATTTTCCAGTTTATTTGCGTAGAGGTGTTTATAGTATTCTCTGATGGTAGTTTGTATTTCTGTGGGGTCGGTGGTGATATCCCCTTTATCATTTTTAATTGCGTCGATTTGATTCTTCTCTCTTTTCTTCTTTATTAGTCTTGCTAGTGGTCTGTCAATTTTGTTGATCTTTTCAAAAAACCAACTCCTGGATTCATTGATTTTTTGGAGGGTTTTTTGTGTCTCTATCTCCTTCAGTTCTGCTCTGATCTTAGTTATTTCTTGCCTTCTGCTAGCTTTCGAATGTGTTTGCTCTTGCTTCTCTAGTTCTTTTAATTGCGATGTTAGAGTGTCAATTTTAGATCTTTCCTGCTTTCTCTTGTGGGCATTTAGTGCTATAAATTTCCCTCTACACACTGCTTTAAATGTGTCCCAGAGATTCTGGTATGTTGTATCTTTGTTCTCATTGGTTTCAAAGAACACCTTTATTTCTGCCTTCATTTTGTTATGTACACAGTAGTCATTCAGGAGCAGGTTGTTCAGTTTCCATGTAGTTGAGCGGTTTTGATTGAGTTTCTTAGTCCTGAGTTCTAGTTTGATTGCACTGTGGTCTGAGAGACAGTTTGTTATAATTTCTGTTCTTGTACATTTGCTGAGGAGTGCTTTACTTCCAATTACGTGGTCGATTTTGGAGTAAGTACGATGTGGTGCTGAGAAGAATGTATATTCTGTTGATTTGGGGTGGAGAGTTCTATAGATGTCTATTAGGTCTGCTTGCTGCAGAGATGAGTTCAATTCCTGGATATCCTTGTTAACTTTCTGTCTCGTTGATCTGTCTGATGTTGACAGTGGGGTGTTGAAGTCTCCTATTATTATTGTATGGGAATCTAAGTCTCTTTGTAAGTCTCTAAGGACTTGCTTTATGAATCTGGGTGCTCCTGTATTGGGTGCATATATATTTAGGATAGTTAGCTCTTCCTGTTGAATTGATCCCTTTACCATTATGTAATGGCCTCCTTTGCCTCTTTTGATCTTTGATGGTTTAAAGTCTGTTTTATCAGAGACTAGGATTGCAACCCCTGCTTTTTTTTGTTCTCCATTTGCTTGGTAAATCTTCCTCCATCCCTTTATTTTGAGCCTATGTGTGTCTCTGCGTGTGAGATGGGTCTCCTGATTACAGCAGACTGATGGGTCTTGACTCTTTATCCAGTTTGCCAGTCTGTGTCTTTTAATTGGAGCATTTAGTCCATTTACATTTAAGGTTAAGATTGTTATGTGTGAACTTGATCCTGCCATTATGATATTAACTGGTTATTTTGCTCGTTAGTTGATGCAGTTTCTTCCTAGCCTCGATGGTCTTTACATTTTGGCATGTTTTTGCAATGGCTGGTACCGGTTGTTCTTTTCCATGTTTAGTGCTTCCTTCAGGGTCTCTTGTAAGGCAGGCCTGGTGGTGACAAAATCTCTAAGCATTTGCTTATCTGTAAAGGATTTTATTTCTCCTACACTTACGAAACTTAGTTTGCCTGGATATGAAATTCTGGGTTTAAAATTCTTTTCTTTAAGAATGTTGAATATTGGCCCCCACTCTCTTCTGGCTTGTCGAGTTTCTGCCGAGAGATCTGCTGTTAGTCTCATGGGCTTCCCTTTGTGGGTAACCCGACCTTTCTCTCTGGCTGCCCTTAAGATTTTTTCCTTCATTTCAACTTTGGTGAATCTGGCAATTATGTGTCTTGGAGTTGCTCTTCTCGAGGAGTATCTTTGTGGCGTTCTCTGTATTTCCTGGATTTGAATGTTGGCCTGCCCTACTAGGTTGGGGAAGTTCTCCTGGATGATATCCTGAAGAGTGTTTTCCAACTTGGTTCCATCTTCCCCCTCACTTTCAGGCACCCCAATCAGACGTAGATTTGGTCTTTTTACATAATCCCATACTTCTTGCAGGCTTTCTTCATTTCTTTTTCTTCTTTTTTCTTTTGGTTTCTCTTCTCGCTTCATTTCATTCATTTGATCCTCAATCGCTGATACTCTTTCTTCCAGTTGATCGAGTCGGTTACTGAAGCTTGTGCATTTGTCACGTATTTCTCGTGTCATGGTTTTCATCTCTTTCATTTCGTTTATGACCTTCTCTGCATTAATTACTGTAGCCATCAATTCTTCCACTTTTTTTTTTCAAGATTTTTAGTTTCTTTGCGCTGGGTACGTAATTCCTCCTTTAGCTCTGAGAAATTTGATGGACTGCAGCCTTCTTCTCTCATCTCGTCAAAGTCATTCTCCGTCCAGCTTTGATCCGTTGCTGGCGATGAGCTGCGCTCCTTTGCCGGGGGAGATGCGCTCTTATTTTTGGAATTTCCAGCTTTTCTGCCCTGCTTTTTCCCCATCTTTGTGGTTTTATCTGCCTCTGGTCTTGATGATGGTGATGTACTGATGGGGTTTTGGTGTAGGTGTCCTTCCTGTTTGATAGTTTTCCTTCTAACAGTCAGGACCCTCAGCTGTAGGTCTGTTGGAGATTGCTTGAGGTCCACTCCAGACCCTGTTTGCCTGGGTATCAGCAGCAGAGGCTGCAGAAGATAGAATATTTCTGAACAGCGAGTGTACCTGTCTGATTCTTGCTTTGGAAGCTTCCTCTCAGGGGTGTACTCCACCCTGTGAGGTGGGGGATGTCTCCCAGTTAGGCTACTCAGGGGTCAGGGACCCACTTGAGCAGGGAGTCTGTCCCTTCTCAGATCTCAACCTCCGTGTTGGGAGATCCACTGCTCTCTTCAAAGCTGTCAGACAGAGTCGTTTGCGTCTGCAGAGGTTTCGGCTGTGTTTGTTATTGCCCTGTCCCCAGAGGTGGAGTCTACAGAGACAGGCAGGTTTCCTTGAGCTGCTGTGAGCTCCACCCAGTTGGAGCTTCCCAGCGGCTTTGTTTACCTACTTAAGCCTCAGCAATGGCGGGCGCCCCTCCCCCAGCCTGGCTGCTGCCTTGCCGGTAGATCACAGACTGCTGTGCTAGCATGAGGGAGGCTCCATGGGTGTGGGACCCTCCCGGCCAGGTGTGGGATATGATCTCCTGGTGTGCCTGTTTGCTTAAAGCGCAGTATTGGGGTGGGAGTTACCCGATTTTCCAGGTGTTGTGTGTCTCAGTTCCCCTGGCTAGGAAAAGGGATTCCCTTCCCCCTTGCGCTTCCCAGGTGAGGCAATGCCTCGCCCTGTTTCAGCTCTCGCTGGTCGGGCTGCAGCAGCTGACCAGCACAGATCGTCCGGCACTCCCCAGTGAGATGAACCCAGTACCTCAGTTGACAATGCAGAAATCACCAGTCTTCTGTGTCGCTCACGCTGGGAGTTGGAGACTGGAGCTGTTCCTATTCGGCCATCTTGCTCCGCCCCCTTTGTTAATTCTTTCTTATTTTTCTTCTTTTTGTCTGCTTGAGTTATTTCATAGGACCTGTCTTCAAGTTTTGAGATCCTCTCTTTTGCTTGATCTAGTCTACTGCTGAAGCTTTCAAATGTATTTTGTATTTCATTCAATGAATTCTTCCACTATAGAATTTCTGTTTGGTTCTTTTATGTATCCATCTCTTTGGTAAATTTCTCATTCATATCCTGAATTGTTTTTCTGATTTCTCTGTACTGTTTTTCAGAATTTTCTTATATCTCATTGAGTTTCTTTAATATCAAAATTTTGAATTCTTTTTCCAGGATTTTGTAAATTTGTTTTTGATTGGGATCTGTTACTAGAGAATTATTTCATTCCTTTGGAGTTATATTTCCTTGCTTTTTCATGTTTCCTACATTGATAACTGCACATCTGATGTAATAGTCACTTCTTCCAATTTTTTAAATTTGCTTATGTAGGGAAAGTTTTCCTGAAGATAGATCTATGGTGTTGCTTGGATAGGGCCCTTTGGCCTTGATTCTGGGTGCTTACAGTGGTACAGTATCTGTATGATTTCTTTGGCTATAAATAGTGTCAGTGGTGTTTGTAATTTCTTCGGTGGTTTCAGGTGCAGTTATTAGTGAGGCCTGTGGTAAAGTTTTGCTGAGGGTTGGGACACCAGGTAGGCCAGTCTTTGAGCCCCAGTAGAGACAGTGGTGAGTTGGCACCAATAGTCCAGGTGGGCCAATTCTTGGCCTCCAGGTGGCTTACTCAGATGCTGGTAGTTGCAGCAGTGAGCTGGGTGGGAAGGCGGATTCTTGGGCCTCTGGGCAGCTGGCATAAAACAGGCAGTGGCAGTGGTGGGATCACCTTCTGGGTCTTGAGCAGTGTATGCTGGTGTTGGTGGTGGCTGTGATGGAGTGGGCGGCTCAGTCTCCAAGCCTGCAGGTGGTATGTGCAAGTAGGTGTCAGCTGTGATTGCAGTGGCAGGGGTGGGTAGAACCAACCTCAGGCCCCCTGGAGTATTCAAGTGCCAATGGTGGTAGAATGTGCTGGGCAATCTCCTGGACCCTAGTCTATGTGCTCTGGCATGGAGTAGGGATATGAAGCCAGGCTGGGCTGGCTTGTCCTCAGGCTCTTAACAGTGTGTGCAGGTGCCAGCCATGGTAGGCAGGGGCAGGCTGATCCCTAGGCCACTGGCAGAATTGTCAGCTACCTTGAAGCCCCTCCCTCCAATATCAACATTTTAAATGTATAAACCCTTTGATCCAGCATTACCCCCTCTAAGAATTTACCCTACAGATAAACTTTCAGTGTACAAAAATATACTTATGTTCATACAGAACTTATTCACTGCAGCATTATTTGAAATACTAATAAACTAAATAACTACAAATAGGGACGTGGATAACAGAAGTATAGTTCATCAATACTATGGCACTAAAGCAGGCATTAAAAAGAATGAGGGACCAGAACATACTGACATGAAGGGATTTCTAAAATAGACTCCTTAGTGTGTGTGGGGGGAGCAGGGGTGTTACACAGTGCATGCATATAATAATTGCAGTTCTGTTAGAAATAACAAAACTATGTAAGTCCATGTGTGAATCACACAGAAAAAAATGTAAAAGAAAAGACCACACACTTGTAATAGCAATTATCCTAGGGGAGTAGAAATGTGAATGGAAGGTGCTTGGGAAATGATATTCTTTATACTTTTGTACTGTTTATCTACTTGATAAAAAAAACATGTATTACTTGGAAAAGAATTTTAAAACTACCAATGCAAATATAAATACAAAAAAGTTAAATGGAAAATTTTAAATGACTAAAACTAAAATAAGCTCCAAATAAACAAAAACATTGGCAATTGTAGTTCTCAGCCTCAATCCTGATCTTTCTATTGTCTTCTTCCACAATAGCACCACCATTCTCTCAGTTGCCTAAATGAAAACACCTGGGAGTCATTGTATAATTCTTCATCTCTCTCCTCCTGCTTCATTCATTTAGTCAGTAAATATTTATCAAGTGCCTTCTATGTTGCAAGAGCTATTTTAAATATGAAGAAAACTGTTTATATATGTAGATTGTCTCAGAACAAACTTGACAAACACAAAAAACAAAACTGCCAAATCACTTGCAAGTCCTCTGGCTTCAGTCTTCTAAACACCTCTGAAATCTTCCCTACAACTTGATTTCTGCTACAATTTCCTTGGTTCAAATATGAGACGATGAGGAATTAAATTCCTGCCATTCTATCCTTTCTGAATTCTTCCTCACAACCCTCTGATCCACCTTTATACTATCACTAAAGTAAAGATGATAATGTAATTCCTCTCATGGAAACACTTCAACACCTCCATTACGTTCTGAATAAAAAAGCCAACTCTATACTGTGATATGTAAAGTCCTTTTATGATGCCTACCTATGATGTATCCTTCATCTCCACCACTCCAGTTAACCTCTAACGCACATACTTCACAGCAACCCTACTGAACTGTTACCTAACAGTCACATTTTCTCATGCTCCATGCCTTGAAGGGTTTATTTTCACTTAGAATTCCTTTTACCAAACCTTCTGCCTGGAAAACTCCTGCACATTCTTTAAGACCTGGCTCTACAAGCCTAGGTTTTCTTCTATGGCTCCAATGTCCCTCTCCTATTACCCAATTCTGCAACTGTTTATAGTGGCTATCTCCTGTATGCTTACGAAGGATAGACAGCATATCTTCTAGTCTCTCTAATCCTAAGGCCTACTTTAACTGCTGACATGTAGTAGGTATTTCATATGTAGCCTATGAATATGAAAGAAAGAATGAATGTGTCTTTAAATAGCTATCTGACCTTGAGTAAGAAATATAACCTGAGACCTGGTTTCCTAGTGTATAAAATGAGAATAATTATATAATTATATCTACCTCACAGAGCTGTTCTGATAATCATAGGAGATGAGTTCCTAGCACAGTGCCTGTCACATAGTAAATATTTGGTATATGTTGGCTTGCAATACTTCTTTAAATTAGAGTTTATAAGCTAGCCTAGGAGCATAGCTTTTTAATCCTTATTTCTTTGGTAACCTGAATTCTGAATTTTAAACGAACTTGGAATATAACTCCTGGCCTCAAGCAATCCTCCCATTTCAGCCTCCCAAAGCACTGGGATTGCAGGCATGAGCCACCATGCCCAGCCTAGCTATCTATAAGTTGGATCCTTCTTTACTGCAAGCAATCTTCTTCTTAGGCTAATTTCCTTATACCAGCAACACTGAACAGCCCATGCTCACTGTCACCCCAAGGTTTTGTTCTACTTGTCTCTCTTGCCTAGAATTTCATCTCTCCTCTCTTCCTCCTTAGCTGAATTTTGCAGATACAGAAAATCCTTAAGAAAATTTGTGTTTGTTTTTTGTTTGTTTGTTTGTTTGTTTTGGTTTTTTTTTGAGAGACAGAGTCTCACTCTGTCACCCAGGCTGGAGGGGAGTAGTGCATTCATAGCTCACTGCAGCCTTGAACTCCTGGGCTCAAGCAATCCTCCTGCCTTAGCCTCCTGAGTAGCTGGGACTACAGGCACATACCACCACACCCAGCTAATGTTTGTATTTTTTTTGTAGAGATGGAGTCTCATTATACTGCACAGGCTAGTCTTGAATTACTAGCCTCAAGTGATTCTTCCACTTCGGCCTCCCAAAGTGCTAGGATTACAGGCATGAAGAAAATCTATTAATATTTTTATTTCCTGTTTTGCTTTAATATTGCAATCATACTGTTCTATTATTTATAGCCCTCACGGCACCTTCCATGATTATTGGTAGGCCACTGTGAAGAACTATTAGGGTTTCTTATCATATATCCTTCAGTTTTCTAGCTCCATTGCCACATTCTTAAGAAATTATCTGATGTCAATCATCACTGACAATTCAACAGCTCAATTTCGTATTCAGACTCTAAATCATACACTTCAATACTAAGTTCTTAACTACCCTGGATTCTCTGCTATTGTTTCAACGGTATTTGATCATAATCATAACCAGACTGCAAGCTCTGAGGTCACTGACTTCTGGGTCCTTCAACACAAAGGACAACTCCTGAGCATAAAAGACAGTAAATACTTCCAAACTGACCTCAAAAAAGAAATCAAATTCTTTTTTTTTTTTTTTTTTTGAGCCAGAGTCTCACTCTGTTGCCCAGGCTGGAGTGCAGTGGCGCAATCTCGGCTCACTGCAACCTCTGCCTCCTGGGTTTAAGCAATCATCCTGCCTCAGTCTCCCGAGTAGCTGGGATTACAGGCGCTCGCCACCACACCTGGCTAATTTTTCTACTTTTAGTCAAGACAGGGTTTCTCCATGATGGCCAGGCAGGTCTCAAACTCCTGATCTCAGGTGATCCGCCTGCCTTGGCCTCCCAAAGTGCTGGGATTACAGGCGTGAGCCACTGCGCCTGGCCAAAAGAAACCAAATTCTAAACAAACTTATACTTTTGAGATATCGGTAGGTCACTAAGGACACAATCTGTATTCCATTCTCATCCACCTTCATTACACTTCGTATTCGTATGTGGTATATTAACTGACCAAATCTAAATCTTTTGTTTATATTCAAATATACAAACACACATATATATTTCTAAATTAAGTATTGTGCTAAAAAGAAGCTCTTTTCCTTACATTACTTAGAAAGTTTCCCCCCTAGTCTCACAAAAACCCCATCTTTCCGTATTTAGAATTTATTTCAGAAGTATCAATGAAGATGGCAGAACATACACAATCTTGTTTCATCACCATCACAATAATGTGTTCCATCATAGGTCACTCAGCAATTTGTGTTCCATTGTCACCTGCCTTCTTTAAGTTTCAATTGGGGGTATAATTATATAAAATATAATCTTGGCTTATATATAAAGACATGAAAATGATCTATTTTATATAGATTACAATCTATTTCATATAGATTGTTTAATGTTATAAAACATTAAAATTTTGATAATTTTGAAATTATACCCAAAAACACAGCAGACAGAGAAAAGAAGTGATTCTTTTAAAAACTAAAGTGTTACATTATCTATATGTGACACAGCTTTAAGTAAAACCATTTCTAAAGAAAATAGGCAAAAACTACTAAGTTACCTGTAATCATTCCGATCATCAGCTTTTACTCCAGGCCAATCTCTCTTCAGGTATTGACTAGCCAACTTCTGGATACCCTGTTAAAAAATACGTATTTTTTCTAAAATAAGTATTATGCCGTAAAGGAAGCTCTTTTCCTTAAAATACATGACTTAGAAAATCTCATTTTTCCAAATGTAAATTTAATTCAGGAGTGAAAAAAAAACAATGACAGGCTGCATGTGGTGGCTCATGCCTATAATTCCAGCACTTTGGGAGGCCAAGGCAGACAGATTACTTGAGGTCAGGAGTTTGAGACCAGCTTGGCCAACATGGTGAATATCTATCTCTAACAAAAATACAAAAATTAGCTGGGTGTGGTAGCATGCGCCTGTAGTCCCAGCTACTTGGGGGGCTGAGGCAGGAGAAACACTTGAATCCAGGGGCGGAGGCTGCAGTGAGCCAAGAATGGGCCGCAGCACTCCAGCCTGGGTGATAGAGTGAGGCTCTGTCTCCAAAAAGAAAACCCAATTAACAAACCAACCAACCAACCAACCAGCCAAACAAAAAAACCAATGATAAATGGTAGAACACTACAACCTTCTTTCATTATTGTCCAGTCCTCTCTTGTCTCCACTTTTAGGAAAAGGGTGAGTATAAGGATGAGAAAGTTGAAACTTCATTGATATGCCTTTCACTTTTAACTATCTGACTAGCCATAAAAACAAACCACCTCTGGCATGTCACAGGGAACACAGCTGTCCATCTCCACAGAACTCTGATCACATAGCTTTCTAAATCTCAGCAGCCAAACTCTCATATACCAGGAAAGAGAAAAACAAATTCCATTTGAAGTAGACAGATATATACTGGTATGTAAAATTAATAAACAAATTTTGGTGCTGTTCCATACTATTGATTCTCAAGACAGATTTTAAGGGTCTTTTCTTTTTAAACGATACCATGACACAAGTCACTTCAAACAACAAAAAAAAACTGTTTTACAAAGAAATTTGCCCACTTATTATTATCTACACAACACAAATCTGGATAAAACAGAATGTTTATCTATAATAGGTGTCAGGGAGAGGTACAGGGATTTGAAATGAGAAGACCATTTTGTTAAGAACTGATTTTAAACTGCTCATTCCAATTATACAATGTATTATGTTTGGTTTTTTGCTTGTTTGTTTTTGTTTGTTTGAGCCAGGCCTCATTCCAATGCCCAGGCTAGAGTGCAGTGGCGCAATCATGGCTCAATGCAGCCTCAACTTCCTGGGCTCAAACAATCCTTCCACCTCAGCCTCCCAAGTAGCTGGGACTACAGGCATGTGCCACTGAGTCCGGCTAATTTTTTGTATTTGTAGTAGAGACAGTGTTTCGCCATGTTGCCCATGGCTCAACTCCTGGACTCAAGCAAGCCACCTGCCTTGTCCTCCCAAAGTGCTGGGATTACAAGTGTGAGTCACCAAACCTGGCCAATCCATTACTTTTGGATAGGAATATATGTGGTCCCCTAACACTGTAACAGGGCCTAATGTAATGGTTATAGAAATCATTAACATTGAGATACTTATTTCTATACACGTAACTAAAAAGAACACAATGCTGAAATGAAGAACAATCACATTTATTAATCAACTGCCTGCTCTAGGCAAAAATTACTCAAGTAAAATCAACACTACACTCTACATGGTACCTTTCCATTAAGGTCTGTTGTCAAATTAGCTTGAATCTCAAGTTCCTCCTGAACTTGGCAACGATTTGGTTTCACTATTTCTAAATATTGTGTATTCTGAGAACTTGTATACAACTACATATCCGTAATAGTTCCACTTAACATATCTTGTACTTTGGGGACTCCAAATACTATGTCTTCCCTGAATATGTATGGTAGTTTTTCACCTCTGCACCTTGTTCATACTGCTTCCATTGCATGAAAATATCTTCTAACCACTCCTATTCCTACTTGCTAAATTCTTACCCCTCCCTTTGAATTTGATACTTAAATTTCCTAACATAAACAATCACAAGTATATATAGGAAAATGTGAAAAGTGTCATTGCCTAAGTACTTATTTTCATTTCATTAAAGTATAATAGCTTATTCTTTCTACATTTATTAGCTATAATTCTATAAGGAATTATCCCTCATGAACTATTTGGTTATACTGAGATAAAGTTCTTGGAGGAAAGACAGGATAAATATTTGATTGTCCAATATTTGGGTCCAAAGATGCACAACAAGTTTTTAAAGTAACATTATAAACTCATGTATTTTAAATAATAGAGGCATTCCAATTAATTACAGTTGCTTTCTTCTGATGCTCAAATTGTCACATCTGTGGTCTGTCAGAGCCCCTCCAAGTTGGCTCCCATATCACGAACCCAAATAGACTTTGAATGCTTCTCTGTTGTTGTTGTTGTTGCTGTTATTGTTGTTTTACAGTTCCTGGCCCAGACTTGCAATAAGCTAGTTCTCCAAGGAATTCTGATTGCTTTCAGAAAGAAACCAGAGACCACAATCTAGGCAAGTTCTCATTCTTTGGGTCTTAACTATTTGCATCTTTCTCTGAAAGACCTTTTCTAATCACTGTATGCAAAGTATCTTCGCCTCTGGCCCTCTCACATAACTATATTTATGCATAATCCTTATACATTGTTACTGTCTGGTTTAAATATTTGTCTGTTTACTCACTATAAACTCCATCAGGTACAGATCTTGTCTTTTTTTTAAAATCATTATATCCCCAGACTATAGCAGATCACCTAGAATTTAGTTGATACCAATAAGATCCACTGATTGCATGGATAAATGCCACCTTCAGTTTCTAATGCATAGTGCCCATCTCCATTTATGTTTTTGCCACTCTGTGTTAGAAGTGTTTGAATAAAAACTTCTCTGGTTCCTAATGTTCATGTACTCAAATTTTTAAAACACTGTTTATCAGATTCCTGAGATTATGACCAGGTGGCTTTAATATAATAAATTCCTTGGTAAAATTACAGTCAAATTTGACCATCTTCACTATTTTAAGAGAAATGTGTGTGGGTATTCCAAAGCAGTTTTTAAAAATAATAGAAGTTTATTCCATACCTAGAAAGCACTACACATTAATTTTTATGAGGGTTCAATTAAGTCAAGATCTCAGAATTCAAATGACTCATTATCTGTAGAGAAGAATAACAAGTATAGAACATAATATGCCAGGCAACACATGCATGGGTTACTGCCAAACAAGTGGCAAAATGTGATATAAGTACCCAAATGAGGAAAAGATCATCTGGTATTTTCTCAAATCACATCTAAATGACATGAGAGTGACTTTTTCAGTTTAATCATTGTTAAAGTGTTTACAGAACACATCACACAGAACATAGAATATGACATGAGCCTCAGTTCATGAGCAGGATTAAGACAGAAGGCAGAATGACAGCACTCTAAATTTATGCAGGAACAAACGAACTTAAGCACTTTCACACGTTTATTTCTCTTAATTCTATGTTAGGCTTTGTTATCACCACAGAGAAATTGGACATTAAAAGCATAAATACTTCAAATCATACAGTTCACAACTAGTTAAATGTGAGCTAGAATCCAAAGTTACTACGTCTTTGTAAAAGAAATCATTTTAGAGTGGACTTTATCTATTTTTTTAAATTAATTCGTTAACTTTGTGATTTATAAATTACAATAGCGATTTCTAGAGCTCTAAACCACAAAACTGAACTGTATTAAACTGAATGAGCCCTTCAGAGATGAGATGAGGGATTCATGAAATAGACAGTGAGATCTCTAGATGAAAGACTTTATTCAAGTTAGTTCACAGAGGCAGGAATCATGACTTCTGTGTACTCCATGCAGCTGTTCAAGATCTAATCTGCATGGATGCTCAGACATACTCTGGCACTATTATAGTAAAGGTCCTAAATAATATTGCATGTTTCTGAAAGCATTATATGTTTAAATTAACTGGTTTCCTGTATACATTATATTTAAAGCTACATTTGATGAATAAAAGGTTTACTTACATAGAAAACAAAATCCACTCTAATTAATTTGCTAAGGAAAATAAACTTATGTCTTGCAATTTTTTAAAGGGTTTTTTAAAAATTTTTTTCAAATCATTTCCCAAGCCCACAGCACTACTATCTAAAATTGGCCCACTAAACATAATATTTATTTATATTTACCTGAGCATCACTGATGCATAATGCTGAGTTGATTTGCAATTCAGTTCACTCTAGAGCAGTGGCTTCCATAAAGATGTACTATCAATATGCTCTTTGAAACATGCAATAACATCCGATTCCAACTTTTTAAAAAGCCATCAGTGTCTGATGTTAGGCTTGCTTTGTTTTACCTCTCAATAACACTTGCTGTATTGCTTTAACAAGTGAAGAAACACAAAGAGAGCCACTGTTGAGTAGACATTAGGAAATGAACTGATGGCTTAACCTTTGGCCAATTTATCACAGCAAGCTGAGTAGAAGGGTGCTCTATGGCTCTGGCACAGGTAATTCTGTATTCATTTCATCCCTCAGCATATAGAGAAACTAACATTTAAATTTTACTAAGGGTTTGCCATTAGATGGCTCTTTAAAAATTTTGGAAGCCATATTCTTTTTTTTTTTTTTTTTTTTTTTTTTGAGACGGAGTCTCACTCTGTCCCCCTTGCTGGAGTGCAGTGGCCGGATCTCAGCTCACTGCAAGCTCCGCCTCCCGGGTTCAGGCCATTCTCCTGCCTCAGCCTCCCGAGTAGCTGGGACTACAGGCGCCCGCCACCTCGCCCGGCTAGTTTTTTTGTATTTTTTAGTAGAGACGGGGTTTCACTGTGTTAGCCAGGATGGTCTCGATCTCCTGACCTCGTGATCCACCCGCCTCGGCCTCCCAAAGTGCTGGGATTACAGGCTTGAGCCACCGCGCCCGGCCTGGAAGCCATATTCTTTATATACTATACCACTTTGTCATGAAATTCCCGGCATTATGCAAATGATCTTCTAACAATGAACAAGTTCACTGCATAAGTTGGATATTTCTTAAACTAATGCAAATTATGCAATTATTACCTTTACTATATTCTCAACTCACTTTAAAAGTAATACAGAACTTCACTCCCATCCTAAAGGAAAGTTTTAAAATATTCTTCATTGTTCTGTGTGGTATATGATTATGTAAGATTTTAAAAAACAGGATACTATTTTAAATTACATAAATTGTCTTTATTTACTTTTCCATTAATTTCATGATGAAATACTAATCTCATATAATAATACCTTATACATATTAAACACTAAAGGTATCTTTTAGCCTTTTCCCATTTATAAAAATAAAGATTAATTTTATTTAAATTAAGTATATATAAGAAATAAGATCTATTGACATTTTATTTACATTGAGACAGGGCCTTGCTCTGCCACCCAGGCTGGAAGGCAGCGGCATCATCATAGCTCACTGAAGTCTTGAACTCCTGGGCTCAAGTGATCCTCCTGCCTCTCAGCCTCCAGAGTAGCTGGGACTGCAGGTTCATGCCACTGTGCCCAGCTAAGTTTAAAAATTTTTTCTAGAGATGGGATCTCACTGTGTTGCCCAGGTTGGTCTGAACTCCTGGCCTCAAGTAATGCTCCCACCTTTGCCTCCCGAAGTGCTGGGATTAAAGGTGTAGGCCACCATGTCTGGCCTATCTACTGACATTACAAATGACCTATCCTGGCCGGGCGCGGTGGCTCAAGCCTGTAATCCCAGCACTTTGGGAGGCCGAGACAGGCGGATCACGAGGTCAGGAGATCGAGACCATCCTGGCTAATACGGTGAAACCCCGTCTCTACTAAAAATACAAAAAACTAGCCGGGCGAGGTGGTGGGCGCCTGTAGTCCCAGCTACTCGGGAGGCTGAGGCAGGAGAATGGCATAAACCCGGGAGGCGGAGCTTGCAGTGAGCTGAGATCCGGCCACTGCACTCCAGCCTGGGCGACAAAGCGAGACTCCGTCTCAAAAAAAAAAAAAAAAAAACAAATGACCTATCCTATTTGATTTAAAGACCAAACACAGAATAAAAAAAACAAACAAACAGACACACGTATGTTCACTGCAGCACCATGAGCAATAGCAAAGACATGGAATCAACCTAAATGGCCATCAATGGTAAAGTGGATAAAGAAAATATGGTACATATACACCATGAAATACTATGTAGCCATAAAAAAGAATGAGATCACATCCTTTATGAGGGCATGGATGGAGCTAGAGGCTATTAACCTTGGCAAACTAATGCAGGAACAGAAAACTAAATAATGTATGTTCTCACTTATAAATGGGAGCTAAATGATGAGAACACATGAACACACAGAGGAGAACAACAGACACTGGAGCCTTTTGGAGGATGGAGGCTAGGAGGAAGGAGAGGGTCAGGAAAAACAATTAATGGGTACTAGGCTTAATACCTGGGTGACAAAATATTCTGTACAACAAACCCCCGTGACATGAGTTTACCTATGTAACAAATCTGCACATGGTACCCCTGAACTTAAAATAAAACTTAAAAAAAAATGCTCATTCATCACAGAATTCTAAAAAACCGAGATGCAGAAGAAAACTTCCTTAACCTAGTAACAGATATATACAAAAAACTGGCTGGGCGCAGTGGCTCACACCTGTAATCCCAACACTTTGGGAGGTGGAGTCATGAGGACCACTTGAGTCCAGGCAGCACAAGGAGAACCCCTGTCTCTGTAAATAATAAAAAAAATTTCCCAGGCCTGGTGGTGCATACCTGTGGTCCTAGCTACTTTTGTATACGGCGGGAGAGGGAGAGGAGGATGAGATGGGAGGATCACTTGAGCCCAGGATGTTAAGGCTGCAGTGAGCCATGATTGCACCACTGCACTCCAGTCTGGGCAACAGAGTGAGACTGTGTCTTAACAAAGAAAAAAAGCAAAAAATAAAGACCAAAACTAAACAACACACAAAAAACTAAAGTTAACAACATACTTTTAATGGCAAGCGAATGCTTTTCCCTTAAGACAGAGATAAGGCAAAGATGTTCTCTATTACAGTTCTTTTCAACATTGTACTGGAAGCCCTACCTAGTACAATAAGGCAAGAAAAAGAAATAAAAGGCATACAGATGGGAAAGGAAGAAATAAAGCTATCTTTATTCACAGATGACATGATTGTCTATGTAAGAAACCTGAAGAATCTACAAAAAACCTCATGAAACTAATAACTGAGTTTAGCAAAGTTGCACGATACAACGTCAACATTCCAAAGTTAACTGCTCTCCTACATATATGCAATGGACAACTGGAATTTGAAATTTTTTTAAAATGAAGTACACTTAGGTATAAATCCAACAAAATATTTGCAGGATCTGTATGTGGAAAAGTCCGTAATACTAATGAAAGAAAGAAAAGAATAAAAGAATCTAAATGGATGGAGAGAGATTCCATGTTAATGACTTGGGACTTCATATTGTTAAGATCTCATTTGTTCCCAATATGATCTATACATTCAAGGCAATCTCAATCAATAGTCCAGAAAGCTAAAGGTACTAGAATAGCCAAAATTCAGAAAAATAAGGAAAAAATCAGAACACTCTCATTACCTGACTTCAAGGTATACCTTGAAGTTTGCAGGAATCAAGATAGCATGATGTTGGCAAAAGAATGGACAGATAGATCAGTGGAACAAAAGACAGATCCCAGAAATAGAACCATACAAATATAGTAAACTGATTTTTCACAAAGGGGCAATCACAGTTCAATGGAGACACGATAGTCTCAATCAACAAGTGATGCTAGAACAATTGAATGACCATAAACAACAACAACAACAAAAACCCTTGACACACACCTCACAAGTTACACAAAAATTAACTCAAATGATTCATAGACCTCAATATAAAGCATACAACTATGAAACATTTAGAAGAACAGCGAAGAAAATCTCCTTGACCTTTGGTAAAAAGTTTTAACATAAAACACCAGAACCAAGACACATGAAAGAAAAATGATAAAATGGACCTTATCAGAATTAAACTCTTTCTTCTGGGAAAGATACTATAAAGAGAATAAAAAGACAAGCTGCAGACTAGGAAAAAATATTTGCAAATCATATATCTGATAAAGGAAGTCCAAATATATAAAGAATTCCTAAAATTCAACAGTAAGAAAAAAATCAACACATTTTTAAAATGGGCAAAGGATCTGAAAAGATACTTCATCAAAAAAGATATAAGAATAGCAAACAAGCATATGAAAAGAAGTTCAGCATCTACTTGTCATTATGGAAATGCAAACTAAAAATAATGTGGTACCACTACACACCTATTAGAAAGCTAAATCCAAAAAATTAACAGCAAGAAACGCTAATGAGGCGGCAGAGTTACAGAGTACTCCTTCAACATTGGTGGGAATGCAAAATAGTACGGCCACTTTGAAAGACAGTTTTGAAATTTCCTACGAACAGAGACTTCCACAACCATGTTCTAGGTATTGGGCCAACTGATTTGAAAACTCAGGTTCACACAAAACCCTGAGCACAAATGCTTCTAGCAGCTTTATTGATAAATTGGCAACAAAGATGTCCTTCAGTAGGTGAATGGATAAACAAACTGTGGTACATAATTATAAAGGAATAATATTTAGTAATTAAAAGAAACAAACTATTAATTCACATAACTTGAATGAATCTTAAAATGCATTTTGTTAAGTCAAAGAAGCCAAATTAAAAAGGTTACACACTGTATTATTCCATTCATATGACATTCTGGGAAAGACCAACTGATAGAGAAAACAGATCAGTGATTTTGAGGGGTTTGGGGAGAAGGAAGTGTTTGCTAGTGGAAGAATTTTAAGGGTGGTGAACTAATATACATAGCACTGTAGTAGTGGATCTGCAACACTATATATTTGTCAAAACCCACAGAACTTTGACAATACTCACAGACCTTTGACAAGAGACAAAGAATGACTCTCAATATATGTAAATTTAAAAAAATCTACCAGTGGTTTGGGGGAACCCAGGATAGAATGCAGACTGTGACAAACAAATCCAATTGTATTACAAAATGTAAGACATAACCTCATAAATGGGTATGGGGAATGAAGGGGCAAATTTTATAATTCTGCAAAATAGTGGGTTTATAAATGGGTCCAAGAAACTTTGTATAAAGTATTTTAGCTAAAAACTGTACGACTAAAGACAAAAAACAAAAAACAAAAAACCTGTATATAAACATTGTACACTAGTTGATAAAGTTGTTTCTCACCGGGCACAGGTAAAATATTCTGAAAAGTGGTAAATATTACTAGGATTAAACAAATACGTAAACAGATGATAGAAGGTAGAAGCCAAATTGCTCAATGTTGGAGTGGGACTTAGAAATCAGAAAGGGAAATGAGAATGAATTACATGAGGGTGAATTAGAGTCAGAGACATCTAGCTCAACATATATTTTGTTGCAACTGCAACAAAATCAAACATTGACAAATGGGATCTAATTACACTTAAGAGCTTCTGCACATCAAAAGAAACTATCAACAGAGTAAACAGACACCCTACAGAATGGGAGAAAATACTGCAAATTATGCATCCCACAAAGGTCTAATATCCAGCATCTATAAGGAAATTAAACGAGTTTACAGGGAAAAAAACAACCCCATTAAGAAACGAGCAAAGGACATGAACAGACCCTTTTCAAAACAGACATACGTGCAGCCAACAATCAAATGAAAGAAAGCTCAACATCACTGATCATTAGAAAAATGCAAATCAAAATCACAATGAGATACCATCTAATACCAGTCCAAATGGTTATTATTAAAAAGTCAAAAAATAACAGAAGTTGGCAAGGTTGTGGAGAAAAAACGCTTATACACTGTTTCTGGAAGTGTAAATTAGCTCAGCCATTGTGGAAGACTGTCACGATTCCTCAAAGAACTAAAGACAGAAATAGCATTCAACCCATCAATTCCATTACTGGGTACATACCCAGAGGAATATAAATTATTCTATTATAAAGATACATGCACACATATGTTCATTGCAGCACTATTCACAGTAGAAAAGACACAGAATCAACCTAACTGCCCATCAGTGATGGACTGGATAAAGAAAATGTGGCACATATATACCATGGAATACTATGCAGCTACAAAAAAAAGAACGAGGTAATGTCTTCTGCAGGAATATGGATGGAGCTGGAGGCCATTATCCTTCATAAACTAATGCAGGAAAAGAAAACCAAATACCACATATTCTCACTTATAAGTGAAAGCTAAATGATGAGACCACATGGACACATAGAGGGGAACAACAGGCACTGAGGCCTTTTGGAGGGTGGAGGGTGGAGGGTGGCAGGAGGAAGAGAATCAGAAAAAATAACTAATGGGTACTAGGCTTAATACCTTGGTGATAAAACAATCTGTACCACAACCCCCCATGACACAAGTTTACCTATGTAACAAACCTGCACTTGTACCCCTGAACTTAAAATAACAGCTTAAAAATAAAATAAATAGAATTTAAAAATTTTTTTAAATCTCCTTGGAATTAGTTTGTAGAATTATAATCTGTATACTTGTGACAAAGCTATATCTCTAAATTGGTATATCCTATGACTAAGAATTTTTTAAAGCTACATATTATTTCACACAAAAACCAAATCTTAATGTGTTATGCTAAATGATGTACCAACTGAGTAACATCCTTCTGCTATCCCGTAACCATCCACATATACCAGTAGGTATGTGTGGTATATATACCTACTGATATGCTCCATGTTTCGACTAAAAAACACAGATGATCCATGTTTTGACGAAAGAATTATAGAGATTTATTTTATGTATGTATGTATGTGTGTACGTATTTTGACATAGAGTCTCACTCTGTTCCCAGGCTCAATGGATCCTCCCATTTCAGACTCTAGAGCAGTTGGGACTACAGGTGTGTGCCACCGCACCCAGCTCATTTTTTTATTTTGTTTTTGATAGAGATGAGGTTTTACCATGTTGCCCAGGATGGTTTCAAATTCCTGGGCTCAAGCAGTCCACCTGCCTTGGGCTCCCAAGTGCTGGGGTTACAGGCATAAGCCACTGCACCCAGCCTACACAAATAAATGAAATATTGAGCATGAGGACTATAGTTAATAGTGTACTGTATTCAGGATTTTGCTAAATGCATAATTACAGGTGCTCTTGCCACTGGGGGCAAAATGACTGACTGTGAGACGACGGATGCTAATTTGTTCCACTACAGTGACCATTTTACACCATAGCTTATAACATCATATCATATACCTTAAATATATGCAACAAAATTTATTTTAAAATAAAAGAAACTGAGTATAAAAATAATGTAGAATATATAAAACAGATATACAGTGCTCTAAGAAAGTATAAAGATAGGGGGAGGTGGTTTGTATATCCAAATAGACTTAATTGAGAACTACATATGATTAAAGATCAGAAGGACAAATGAGAGTTAACTGTCTGAGGGAAGTGATATGGTTTGGCTCTGTGTCCCCGGCCAAATCTCATCTTGAATTGTAATCCCCATGTGTCAGGGGAGGGACCTCCTAGGAGGTGATTGGATCATAGGGGCAGATTTTCCCCATGCTGTTCTCATGATAGCAAGTGAGTTCTCACAAGATCTAATGGTTTAAAAGTTTGGCACTTCCTCCTTTGCCTCTCTCTTGCTCTCTCTCCTGCCACCATATAAGACATGCCTTGCTTTCCCTCTGCCTTCTACCATGATTTTAAGTTACCTGAAGGCTCCCCAACCATGCAAACCTGTAAATCAATTAAACCTCTTCCTTTATAAATTACCCAGTCTCAGCTAGTTCTTTACAGCAGTGTGAAAATGGACTAATACAGAAAATTGGTACCGAGAGACATGGTGTATTTCTATAAAGATACCTGAAAATGTGGAAGCGAACTTGGAACCGGGTAGCAGGCAGAGGACAGTTTGGAGGGCTCAGAAGAAGACAGGGGGATGTCGGAAAGTTTGGAACTTCCTGGAGACCTGTTGAATGGTTCTGACCAAAACCATTGATCACTGATAGTGATATGGACAATGAAATCCAGGCTGAGGATGTCTCAGAGGGAGAAGAGGAACTTACTGAGAACTAGAGCAAAGGTCACTCTTGCTACGCTTTAACAGAGAGACTGGCAGCATGTTGCCCCTGCCCTAGAGATCTGTGGAATTTTGAACTTGAGAGAGATGATTTAGGGTATCTGGCAGAAGAAATTTCTAAGCAGCAAAGCATTCAAAATGTAACCTGGCTTTTTCTGAAAGTGTACAGTCATATCCAGTCATAAAGACACGGTCTAAAATTGGAACTTATGTTTTTTTTTTTTTTTTTTTTTTTTTTTGAGACGGAGTCTTGCTCTGTAGCCCAGGCTGGAGTGCAGTGGCCGGATCTCAGCTCACTGCAAGCTCCGCCTCCCGGGTTTGTGCCATTCTCCTGCCTCAGCCTCCTGAGTAGCTGGGACTACAGGCGCCCGCCACCTCGCCCGGCTAGTTTTTTGTATTTTTAGTAGAGACGGGGTATCACCGTGTTAGCCAGGATGGTCTCGATCTCCTGACCTCGTGATCCGCCCATCTCGGCCTCCCAAAGGGCTGGGATTACAGGCTTGAGCCACCGCGCCCGGCCGGAACTTATGTTTAAAAGGGAAGTAGAGTGTAAAAGTTTGAAATTTGCAGCCTGACCATGAGGTAGAAAAGAAAAACCAATCTTCTGAAAAGAAATTCAAGTGGGCTGCAGAAATCTGCATGAGTAAAAAGAAGCCAAATGTTATGTCTCCAGGGCATTTCAGAGATGTTCAACACACTCCCTGCCATTACAGGCCCGGGAGGCCTAGGAAGGAAAAATGGTTTCGTAGCCCAGGACCAGGGCCCTGCTGCTCTGTGCAACCTTGGGACATGAAGCCCTGCACCCCAGCTGCTGCAGCTCCAGCCGTGGCTAAAAGGGGTGAAGGTACAGCTTGAGCTGTTGCTTCACAGGGTGCAAGCTCCGAACCTTGGTGGCTTCCACATGGTATTGTGCCTGTAGTTGTGCAGAAAATAAGAACTGAGGTTTGGAAACCTCTGCCTAGATTTCAGAGAATGTATGGAAACACCTGGATGTCCAGGCAGAAGTCTGCTGCTGGGGCAGAGCCCTCATGGAGAACCTCTTCTAGGGCACTATAAAGGGGAAATGTGGGGTTGGAGCCCCCACACGGAATGCTCACTGGGGCACTGCCTACTGGAGGTGTGAGAAGAGAGGCACCATCCTCTAGATCCCAGAAAACCTCATACTGTGTACCTGGCAAAGCCACAGGCACTCAATGGCAGCCTGTGAAAGTAGCTGCAGCAGGTGTACCCTGCACAGCCACAAGGACAGAGCTGCTCAAGGCCTTGGGAGCCCACATCTTGCATCAGCATGCCCTGGATGTGAGACATGGAGTCAAAGGAGATTATTTTGGAGCTCTTACTATTTAATGACTGTCCTGTTACATTTCAGACTTGCATGGGGCCTGTAGTCCCATTGTTTTGGCCAATTTCCCCCATTTTGAATGGCAGCATTTACCAAATGCCTGTACCCCCATTGTATATTGTAAGTAACTAACTTGCTTTTGATTTTACAAGCTCATAGGCAGAAGGGACTTCCTTGTCTCAGATGAGACTTTGGACTTGGACTTCCAGGTTAATGTTGGCATAAGACTTTGGGGGACTGTTAAGAAGGCATGATTGTATGCTGGGCGCGGTGGCTCACGCCTGTAATCCCAGCACTTTCGGAGGCCGAGACGGGTGGATCACGAGGTCAGGAGATCGAGACCATCCTGGCTAACACAGTGAAACCCCGTCTCACCTAAAATGTACAAAAAACTAGCCGGGCGAAGTGGCGGGCGCCTGTAGTCCCAGCTACTCGGGAGGCTGAGGCAGGAGAATGGCGTAAACCTGGGAGGCAGAGCTTGCAGGGAGCTGAGATCTGGCCACTGCACTCCAGCCTGGGCGACAGAGCGAGACTCGTCTCAAATAAAACAAAAACAAACAAACAAACAAAAAAAAAAAAAAAAAAAAGAAGGCATGATTGTGTTTTGAAATGTGAGAAGGACATGAGATTTGGGAGGGCCAGGGGTGGAATGATATGGTTTGGCTCTGTGTCCCCACCCAATTCTCAACCAGAATTGTAATCCCCATGTGTCAGGGGAGAAACCTTGTGGGAGGAGATTGGATCATGAGGGCAGATTTTTCTCATGCTGTTCTCATGATAGTGAGTGAGTTCGCATAAGATTTGATGGTTTAAAAGTTTAGCGCTTCCTCTTTTGTTCTGTCTCTCCTGCCACCATGTAAGAGATGCCTTGCTTCCCCTTTGCCTTCTGCCAAGATTATAAGTTTCCTGAAGTCTCCCAAGCCACGTGAAACTGTGAGCCCATGAAACCTCTTTTCTTTATAAATTACCCAGTTTCAGGTAGTTCTTCATAGCAGTGTGAATACGTACCAACATAGGAAGCATGACATACAGCAATGAGAGTAGTCAAGAGACAAACTATGAAGACCAGAAAGGGCACCATAAATATAACGGTGTACACTAAAAATGATAAAATGCCATTGAAAATTTTTAAATAAGGAGATAAAAATCAACTTGCATTTTTAAAAGATCATTTTCACAGCTATGTAGGAAAAAACTTTGGGGGAAAACAAAAGATACGGAAACCACTTATAAGACTATTATAGGAGCAAATTCTGAGAAGAAAGCAGAGCAGAAAGGACCAGGAATCTTGTCTCCCAACCTAGACAACAATCATACTGTGGCAAGATCTGTTTGATGCAATTACTTTAGAATTCTAGAAGCCATTGAGGACTTGCAACTCCCAGAGGAAGATTTGGAGAGTAAATTACAGTTAATTTTGGTCAATTTCAGCTCTTACCTCAGCTGTGGCTACCCATCTTTATCCCAGGCCCATTGGCAGGCAGCCATGCATATGTTCCTGGAACAACTCCTATGCTCCTTACGGGAGCCAGGATGGGCAAATGGGACCCTATCCTGTGCTATGATCACTGACTCCTGCTTATGATTGTGGAGGTGCAGACACAGAGGTAGGAAGCCATTGCAGCACCCTTTCCCTGTTGCTACAAGCCCCTCCCCCTCAGGCTGAAGTGACTTCCAGGGAACTTAAAGGGACAGCATCATTTTTTCCTGTCTTCATTTTCCCACCTTTTGAGAACCACACATTGAAAATTAGGACATTGAAGGGCAACTGCATATTTGAGAGAAATTAGTAAGTCATCACAATATACAGAGAAAGGCACAGGCTCAGAAAATTCCTGAGAAGACCTTAAGTTTACATCTCAGGTTGATCCTCAGCATGGAGACTACTTATGATAATCAAAAACAAAACAAAAACAAATTAGTAAAACCTCAGAAACAAGGAGAATCTGATGTCCAGAGTCACCACATTATTAGATGCAAATTATTAGATTCAAATGGCCAGTTTTTAACAACAACAACAATAAAAATCACAACGCATACAAAGAAATAGGTAAGAAATATCCAAGGGAATGCCACTAGTTTGAAAATATTTTTGCCTACAGTTATAAAACTGCTACATGATAGCAGTACCCCCACAACCCCACACAACCCATAACCTCATAACTGATTGCTTAGTTCCTCAATATATGTATGTGTGTGTGGGTAATCACAATATCTTGTCCAAAAGTCAAGATACCTGTTGGAAGACGTGCACTTCTGCTAGGTACTAGCACAGATTCTAGAAGTATGTATAAGAGTTCCTGTCTTGTTCTTCAAGAGCTGATGCAATAGAGAGATTACGTTAAATAAAAAAATAAAAAAAAAAAGTAGGACTTGAAATTTTCACAACTAAATATACAAAACTTAATTTACCATACATAAATGTACCCAAGTGAGTATATGGTTTTTACATCAACCAGGAAAAGCAATAGGGATGGATTGTATATGTCTCCAGAGCCCTAAACACAGAGTAACATTCAAGAATACTGTTACGGCTTCCCGGGCATTCTATAAGGTCTCTTACCCGATGACCTTAACTTTGTAAAGATGGTGGTGGTCAAGACTTTAAACTATGTAAAAACCTCATTGGAGTTACAAATCAATCCACAAAACCGACAAAGAAAAATATATTAATAGTACTGACATTTTAAAAAATACTGTATATATTTAACATGTACAACATGAAATTTTGCTATACATTTGATAGTGAAATGGTTACCACAGTCAAGCAAATTTAACATATCCAACATTTCACATTGTTATCCCTTTTTGTGTATGTGTGCCTAGAGCACGTAAAGCCTACTCTTTCAGCAAAAAATCCTGAATACAATATTATTAACTAAAGTCCTCACGGTATACATTAGATCTCCATACTTGTGCATCCTGAATTTCTGCTATTTTTTATTATTTGACCAAAGAAACTGTAGTTTACACATACACACACACATTCACGCACACCTCCAGAAATATCATTCAGCCTTAAAAAAAGGGAGATCCTGCTATTTGTCACAACATGGATGAATCTGGATGGGTTCATCCAGATTATGTTAAGTGAAATAAGCCAGATAGAAAGAAGACTACTACTATTTGATCTGTTATATATGGAATCTAAAAAAACAAAAAAAGTTGAATACAAAGAGACAGAGAATAAAGGCCGGGCACGGTGGCTCACATCTGTAATTCCAGCACTTTAGGAGGCTGAAGCGGGTGGATTGCTAGAGCCAAGTTTGAGACCAGCCTGGGCAACATGACAAAACTCTGTGTCTACCAAAAATTATAAAAATTAGCCAGGTGTGGTGGTGTGTGCCTGTAGTCCCAGGTACTCGGAAGGCTGAGGTGGGAAGATCACTTGAGGGAGGGAGGCGGAGGCTGCACTGAGCTGTGACTACTGCACTCCAGCCTGGGTGACAGAACAAGACCCTGTCTCCAAAAAAAAAAAGAGAGAGAAAGAGGGAGAGAGAGAAAATAAAGCAGTGGTTACCAGGTATGGGGAGGGGGACAGTAATGCCAACATTTGTACTGGGTGTTACACTTACAAAGTATTTGTATATGCATTATGTTGTTTGATCTTCACTTAAACTGAATGTAGTAAGTATCCTATTAGAATCTAACCAACAAAGGACCATACTAACTAACACTGCTTATCCCCAGGAATCCAACCCAACCCTTCTGACTCCAAGGCCAGTCCACACTCCCGTTATTCTATTTCTCACCATTGATATGAACTGATATATTACAGGTAACCAACACAAATCGGGTAAGAGCTGGCACAGCAGACTTTTCGCCTGGAAAAGGCACATGCATTGCTTAGCAAGTTTTATTAAGTGCTTTCTATAGGGAAAGCACTGTATTAGATGCTGGGGGAATAATAGTAAACATTATGGGTATTATCAATGCTCTTCTGGTATGTATATTCTGCCAGGGATGAATTTAAGAAATTAATATCCACCAAGAGGAACTATTAACCAAATTAGGGTCATCAATATGCTGCAATGTTACATAATTATTAAAGAGAATGTGCTATATAGTCTCAAATATTTAATAAAAATATAAGCTGCAGAAAAATGAATAGCATGATCCTATTTTAATTTAAAAAACATGTAAGCATATATACTCTAGGATATATATGAACTTGGAAACAGGGTTCAAAAGTAAGAGCTTTTAGTTTTTATTCTTTATACCACTGGATTGTTCAATGTTTCTTATTTTAAGAGATGGGGTCTGGCTCTGTTGCCCAGGCTGGAGTACAACGGCACAATCATAGTTCACCGCAGCCTCAAATACCTGGGCTTAAGCGATCTTCCCACCTCAGCTTCCCAAGAAACTAATATTACAGGTGTGTACTGCCTGGTTAATTTTTTAATTTTTAGCCGGGCACGGTGGCTCAAGCCTGTAATCCCAGCACTTTGGGAGGCTGAGACGGGCGGATCACAAGGTCAGGAGATCGAGACCATCCTGGCTAACACGGTGAAACCCCGTCTCTACTAAAAAATACAAAAAACTAGCCGGGCGAGTTGGCGGGCGCCTGTGGTCCCAGCTACTCCGGAGGCTGAGGCAGGAGAATGGCGTAAACCCGGGAGGCGGAGCTTGCAGTGAGCTGAGATCCGGCCACTGCACTCCAGCCTGGGCGACAGAGCCAGACTCCGTCTCAAAAAAAAAAAAAAAAAAAAAAATTTAATTTTTTTAATAGAGACAGGGTCTTGCTTTATCGCCAAGGTTGGTCTCGAATTCCCAGCCTTAAGTGATTCTCCTGACTTGGCATCCCAAAGTGCTAGGATTACAGGTGTGAGCCACCATGTCTGGCCTATTTATACCACTTAATTGCTCAGAATTTTTAAAGCAAATGTTTATTAACACATAACTGAAAAAAAAAAAAAAAAAGCACAACAAAGAGGAAAAACCAAGAAGTCACCACTTGGTGTAAGTATTACAACAGGAAAGTATATGGGAAGATAAAGCAGAGAGATGGAGTCAGGGAAGGCTTCCCAAAGAAAATGAAAATTCACATCTAAAAAAAAAGAGGTGAGGTGCAAGTGGGAACATAGCCCCTTCAAGAAACTGCATACAAGCTGGTATGAAGCTTGTAAAAGGGAGAATGGCTTAAAGGTGAGGCTGAATAAGTAAGGGCTATATCACACAAGGATTCATATTTGGACTACCTTAAGACAACAGGAAGTCAAGATTGCAAGCAGTGCGGTGCCATTATCAGATTAAAATGTGATTTAAAAATCATTCTAGCTGCAGTATGGGAAACATGGATTAAGAGTAGTTAGACTGGCTGGGCGCGGTGGCTCATGCCTGTAATCCCAGCACTTTGGGAGGCGGAGGCGTGCGGATCATGAGATCAGGAGATTGAGACCATCCCGACTAACACGGTGAAACCCCGTCTCCACTAAAAAATAGAAAAATTAGCCGGGCGTGGTGGCGGGTGCCTGTAGTTCCAGCTACTTGGGAGGCTGAGGCAGGAGAATGGCATCAACCTGGGAGGCAGGGAGGTTGCAGTGAGCCGAGATCACGCCACTGCACTCCAGCCTGGGTGACAGAGCGAGACTTCATCTCAAAAAAAAAAAAAAAAGAAAAAAAAGAGTAGTTAGACTACAGTCAGGGAGACCCATAGGAGGCTACCACTCTAGTCCTGATGATGCGCATAGTATAGAGGCAAAAAGATGTAAATAGGACAAGTTTTAGTGCAAAGAATTTTTATGAATTGAAGAGACAGAAACAGGTAATCTCTAAGGTCTCCACTTACAAACACATTCAGACCCCTCACCTTTTAGATCTACTAGATGTAGCACAGAAATGGAGGAATTACAGGGTGCTATACAAGACATCTTCCACAAGAATATTTCTCCAACATTAAAAGATATGAAGCAACTACAAGCATATCCACACTCCCAACTCAAGATAAAACTATGTTAATTAAATACTCAAACTATGGAATTCTATACAAATTTATATAATTCATGGTTATTGGCAATAGTAAAAAGACCAGGACTTTGGAGTCAACACTTCAGTTTGAGTACTGTACTGCCGTTGCTGTGAATTAGTTATGAGTATCCTTGGATAAGACACCAAGCTAACAAAGTTAGGTAGGTTTTTTCCCGTCTTCTAGTTAAAAACTAGTATACTGTATTTACCTATTTGATGACATGACTTGAAGTTTAAACACGATGGTGAACAATGCTTATGACACAGAAACATTAGTTGTTTTAAAGAAATTGTATTTATCATGTAACTATTACAAATAGAAATCATGAAAATATTACAATTTTAATACTGATAGCAAATACATCATCTTTTTTTAAGAGTTGCTTTTTTTCTTTCTAAAGTTTTTCTTTTTAAAAAATTATTTTTATTATACTTTAAGTTCTGGGATACATGTGCAGAATGTGGACGTTTGTTACATAGGTATACATGTGCCATGGTGGTTTCCTGCACCCATCTACTCATCATCTAGGTTTTAAGTCTGCATGCATTAGGTATTTGTCCTAATGCTCTCCCTCCCCTTTAAGGTTTTTCTTTAACTATATTTACAGATATGTTAAAGCTGAATTTTTAAAAAGCCTTTTAAGACCAAGTACTCACACCTACTTCAAAACATGAAGCTAGAAATTCTCATATAGCTTGTCTAATTTGACTTTGGTAGCACACAAACATGCAAACATTCCTCTTCCTGAAAGAAGCAATTGCCAGCTGTCTAACTTAAAACATAAATGATTACACACCAGACACTGTTACTAATGTTAAGATTCGGTACCAGAGGCTAAGCCTCTATTAAGGAAATAGAGATCAAAGTTTCCACTCTTGTGAAAACATCTCAAGTTAGGAACCATATCAATAAAACACAATACTCAGAACTCAGCAAATTTATACTCATAGTAGAGAAAAAGTCAGTCAAAATAAGCTTTAATTCTTGATAATACATCGCCTACATTGCTGAAGTTTTCCAATCTTTTTCAACTTCAATAAACTTATTTGCTCAGAATGACTTGCAAATTTTAAACTAAAAGTAAATAGAGTATTGCAATTTACTTATTAAGGATCAGGTAAATTTTGACCAGAACTTCTAAGTAGCAAAAGAAAATAAATTATAGAAGGACTAAAAGTCAAAAGAACCAAGACTGTCAATCTGTCAGTCAATAACACAACTGAAAATCTTCTGGGTGCAAAGTGGTACCTTTAAAAAGGTCACTCCTTAGTTTAATGAGATCCCATTTGTCAATTTTGGCTTTTGCTGCCCTTGCTTTTGGTGTTTTAGACATGAAGTCTTTGCCCATGCCTATGTCCTGAATGGTACTACCTAGGTTTTCCTCTAGGATTTTTATGGTATTAGGTCTAACATTTAAGTCTCTAATCCATCTTGAATTAATTTTCATATAAGGAGTAAGGAAAGGATCCAGTTTCAGCTTTCTACTTATGGCTAGCCAATTTTCCCAGCACCATTTATTAAATAGGGAATCCTTTCCCCATTTCTTGTTTCTCTCAGGTTTGTCAAAGATCAGATGGCTGTAGATGTGTGGTATTATTTCTGAGGACTCTGTTCTGTTCCATTGGTCTATATCTCTGTTTTGGTACCAGTACCATGCTGTTTTGGTTACTGTAGCCTTGTAGTATAGTTTGAAGTCAGGTAGCGTGATGCCTCCAGCTTTGTTCTTTTGACTTAGGATTGTCTTGGCAATGCGGGCTCTTTTTTGGTTCCATATGAACTTTAAAGCAGTTTTTTCCAATTCTGTGAAGAAACCCATTGGTAGCTTGATGGGGATGGCATTGAATCTATAAATTACCTTGGGCAGTATGGCCATTTTCACGATATTGATTCTTCCTATCCATGAGCATGGTATGTTCTTCCATTTGTTTGTGTCCTCTTTTATTTCACTGAGCAGTGGTTTGTAGTTGTCCTTGAAGAGGTCCTTTACATCCCTTGTAAGTTGGATTCCTAGGTATTTTATTCTCTTTGAAGCCATTGTGAATGGAAGTTCATTCATGATTTGGCTCTCTGTTTGTCTGTTACTGGTGTATAAGAATGCTTGTGATTTTTGCACATTAATTTTGTATCCTGAGACTTTGCTGAAGTTGCTTATCAGCTTAAGGAGATTTTGGGCTGAGATGATGGGGTTTTCTAAATATACAATCATGTCATCTGCAAACAGGGACAATTTGACTTCTTCTTTTCCTAACTGAATACCCTTGATTTCTTTCTCTTGCCTGATTGCCCTAGCCAGAACTTCCAACACTAAGTTGAATAGGAGTGCTGAGAGAGGGCATCCCTGTCTTGTGCCAGTTTTCAAAGGGAATTTTTCCAGTTTTTGCCCATTCAGTATGATATTGGCTGTGAGTTTGTCATAAATAGCTCTTATTATTTTGAGGTACGTTCCATCAATACCGAATTTATTGAGAGTTCTTAGCATGAAGGGCTGTTGAATTTTGTCAAAAGCCTTTTCTGCATCTATTGAGATAATCATGTGGTTCATGTCTTTGGTCCTGTTTATATGCTGGATTATGTTTATTGATTTGTGTATGTTGAACCAGCCTTGCATCCCAGGGATGAAGCCCACTTGATCATGGTGGATAAGCTTTTTGATGTGCTGCTGAATCCGGTTTGCCAGTATTTTATTGAGGATTTTTGCATCGATGTTCATCAGGGATATTGGTCTAAAATTCTCTTTTTTTGTTGTGTCTCTGCCAGGCTTTGGTATCAGGATGATGTTGGCCTCATAAAATGAGTTAGGGAGGATTCCCTCTTTTTCTATTGATTGGAATAGTTTCAGAAGGAAAGGTACCAGCTCCTCCTTGTACCTCTGGTAGAATTCAGCTGTGAATCCATCTGGTCCTGGACTTTTCTTAGTTGGTAGGCTATTAATTATTGCCTCAATTTCAGAGCCTGCTATTGGTCTATTCAGGGATTCAACTTCTTCCTGGTTTAGTCTTGGAAGAGTGTAAGTGTCCAGGAAATTATCCATTTCTTCTAGATTTTCTAGTTTATTTGCGTAGAGGTGTTTATAGTATTCTCTGATGGTAGTTTGTATTTCTATGGGGTCGGTGGTGATATCCCCTTTATCATTTTTTATTGGCGTCTATTTGATTCTTCTCTCTTTGACAAATGGGATCTCATTAAACTAAAGAGCTTCTGCACAGCAAAAGAAACTACCATCAGAGTGAACAGGCAACCTACAGAATGGGAGAAAATTTTTGCAATCCACGCATCTGACAAAGGGCTAATATCCAGAACCTACAAAGAACTCAAACAAATTTACAAGAAAAAAACAACCCCATCAAAAAGTGGGCAAAGGATATGAACAGACATTTCTCAAAAGAAGACATTCATACAGCCAACAGACACATGAAAAAATGCTCATCATCACTGGCCATCAGAGAAATGCAAATCAAAACCACAATGAGATACCATCTCACACCAGTTAGAATGGCGATCATTAAAATGTCAGGAAACAACAGGTGCTGGAGAGGATGTGGAGAAATAGGAACACTTTTACACTGTTGGTGGGATTGTAAACTAGTTCAACCATTATGGAAAACAGTATGACGATTCCTCAAAGATCTAGAACTAGATGTACCATGTGACCCAGCCATCCCATTACTGGATATATACCCAAAGGATTTATTGCGGCACTATTCACAATAGCAAAGACTTGGAATCAACCCAAATGTCCATCAGTGACAGACTGGATTAAGAAAATGTGGCACATATATACCATGGAATACTATGCAGCCATAAAAAAGGATGAGTTTGTGTCCTTTGTAGGGACATGGATGCAGCTGGAAACCATCATTCTTAGCAAACTGTCACAAGAACAGAAAACCAAACACCGCATGTTCTCACTCATAGGTGGGAACTGAATAATGAGATCACTTGGACTCAGGAAAGGGAACATCACACACCGGGGCCTATCATGGGGAGGGGGGCGGGGGAAGGGATTGCATTGGGAGTTATACCTGATGTAAATGACGAGTTGATGGGTGCTGACGAGTTGATGGGTGCAGCACACCAACATGGCACAAGTATACATATGTAACAAACCTGCACGTTATGCACATGTACCCTAGAACTTAAAGTATAATAATAAATAAATAAATAAATAAATAAAGGTCACTCCACAGGCAGGCAGCTAAAGTACTACAGGATAAATGTCACCTTCTGACTCAGACTCTAGAGGTGGGGCTGAGACATTGATAGTTTAACAAACTTCACAGGTGATTCTGATATGCAGCCACTACTGGGAACAACTAGTATATTGGTTAAGAGCACAGACACACATGCTCGGGTTTAACTCCTGGACCTTGACAAGTTATTTAACTTGTTTTTAGTTTTTAGTTTTATGTATGTATGTATTTATTGAGACAAGATCTCACTCTGTCACCCAGGTTGAAGTGCAGTGGCACGATCTTGGCTCACTTGCAACCTCCACACCCACCAGGCTCAAGCGAGTGGCTGGGACTACAGGCACACACCAACACTCCCAGCTTGTGTTTTTTATAGAGACGGGGGTCTCATCAAGTTTCCCAGGCTGGTCTCTTAACTCCTAAGCTCAAGCAATCCACCCACCTTGGCCTCCTAAAATGCTGAGATTACAGGCGTGAGCCACTGCACCTGGCCATTAACTTGTTTTTATCACGGATGTCCTCATCTCAAAAATAAAGATAGTAATAGTACCTACTTCATTATTGCTGAGATAAGCAAATAAGTCAGTGTTTATAAAGCACTCAGCCCAATTTATGGCATACATTAAGTGCTTAATAACTTCATCCATTCCTTAAGTATTTACTGAGAATTTTCTACTATATGCCAAATGCTATTTTAAGTACTGAACACTACTGAAATGTTCAGTTTTCATTTATTTATTTATTTTTTTTTGAGATGGAGTCTCGCTCTGTCACCAGGCTGGAGTACAGTGGCGCAATCTCGGCTCACTGCAACCTCTGCCTCCTGGGTTCAAGCGATTCTCCTGCCTCAGCCTCCAAAGTAGCTGAGATTACAGGCACGTACAACCACACCCAGCTAATTTTTGTATTTTTAATACAGACGGGGTTTCACCATGTTGGCCAGGATGGTCTCGATCTCTTGAGCTTGTGATCTGCCCACCTCAGCCTCCCAAAGTGCTGGGATTACAAGCATGAGCCACCACGGCCCAGTTTTTATTAATGCTGTTAAAACAAAAATGATCAAATATTTAAGCAAACTTCTACCTTTTAGTTGAAAAAACTAAAGGCTAAGAGTAGACTGGCTTGGTCAGAGCTCAAAGTGAACCAGTAGTAGAACTGGGATTAGAACACGGGTCATTTGACTTCCAAGCTTCCCAGGGGAGCTGACTTCTGGGCAGGTTTTTATTTATTTATTTATTTATTATTTTTTTGAGACGGAGTCTCACTCTGCTGCCTAGGCTGGAGGTGCAGTGGCGTGATCTCGGCTCACTGCAACCTCTGCCTCTCAGGTTCACGCCATTCTCCTGCCTCAGCCTCCTGAGTAGCTGGGACTACAGGCGCCCGCCACCATGCCCGGCTAATTTTTTGTATTTTTTTTAGTAGACACGGGGTTTCACCACGTTAGCCAGGATGTTCTCGATCTCCTGACCTCGTGATCCGCCCGCCTCGGCCTCCCAAAGTGCTGGGATTACAGGCGTGAGCCACTGTGCCCGGCCTTGGGCAGGTTTTAAAGAAAAATATACAATTAGAAACACTGAAGTATTAGAGCCAACATAATAATTTTGAAATGTGTGAAGGTAAGAAACAACCAAAGAAGTACAGGAAATAAAAGATTAAAAAAAAAAAAAAAAACAAGCGTCATAGTCACTATTTTGTACAATATTTCACAACATTATATCGGTCTTTGGAGTCAAACAAATGTGGGTTCAAATCCAAGCTCTACTATTTATTTATAAATTGACACTGAAAATAATTTCATTAGTCACTCTGAGCTTTAGTTTCCTCAACTGTAAAATGGGCATAATAATGAAACCTAAGTCTAATGATCAGAACAATGACTAGCATACAGTAAGTCCCTGATAAATTATAATCATGATTATTGTGATTAAAAACTTCAATGTCATTATCAAATGTAGAATAAAGTTTATAAATTTTAGTTCTACTCTGAGTATCCTCCTGAGTCCAATGAGTAATAGGTAATTTTATTTGTGTATTTATTCATCCATGTAACAAAGCCTAACTTCTACTATATACAAGGTACTAACATTTCAACCCTCAAGAAGTCTTCCTCCACAAATATTGTGTTCACTCAATTTTTTCCTCAAACTTTTTATTGATAAAATTTTAAAAACTGAGTACAATTTTCTATAATACATATATTCTGCTTAATTGAAGTTCAAAGTTAGTGTTCCCTACCATCAAAATCAATTACAAATGTTCATCTGTTAATGCAGATCTGTAATTAGATTTTAAATATTTTATCTTTGCAAATGTCTTCACACAGATAGGGACTGCCAAATACTGATATCAATTCAAGAGCATATGACTTTGAGCATATTCATCACCTGGAAGACATTTATAGAATTCTATTACATTCTTCCCTTGATACTTACATTTTTAAAAAATTAAAGACTTCATATTTTTTAGAACAGTTTTAGGTTCATGGCAAAATTGAAAGGTACAGAGAGTTCCCAAATATCACTTGCCCCAACACATGCACAGCCTCCCCATTAACAACATTCCCCTCCACAGTGGTACATTTACAATGGATGAACCTACACTGACACATAACACAGTCACCCAAAGTCCATGGTTTACATTAGGATTCTTAGTGCTGTACAGTCTATGTGTTTGGACAAATGTATACTGACATATATCCATCATTACAGTATCATATGGAGTATTTTCACTGCCCTAAAAATGCCCTGTGCTCTGCTATTTGTCCCTTCCCCTCCCATCCCCAACTTCTGGCAACTACTGATCTTTTCACTATCTCATAATTATGCCCACAATTATTTTTTGCCTCTGAGTTTTTGATACCAGCCTTTCTCTGGTATAGAATGCATTCCTTCTCCATATCCACACAATATTCTTGTCTTCTCTATATATTCTAATCCCACTTACCATGTCTTCCTAAAAACTTAGGGTCCACACTGATTATATTATGAATGTGGCATTTATTCATGTAAATCAGATATAGCCCTATTGATAGTACATATTTGTAACTTTTATGCATACCTATCTTACTTTGTCAATTGGATTTTACATTCTGAATATAGGAGTCCTCATTACCTTGTAACCGTGCAAAAGGAAACACACTTGTTATGCACAGAGCAGAACCTCAAACATAGTGGATGACTTTAGGAAAAGAAGAAGGCAGTTCTCTGGGATATCCAGAGCATAACCTTTTATATACAATCCCTCACCAATTTCACACTGAAGAGTGGGAAATTTATTTTGTTTTTATATGAAATAGCTATGTGAAACATAGGGATTACTCTGACAAAAAGATTGACCAAGTCAAGCTTTTTCCACAAAGTCTTCTGCTAGATGCTAAAACAGTTTTCCAGCTGAAATATTAAAAACAAAACCATCTATCACTAAAAAAATCTTATGATGAGGTAGAAAGATTGCTTGAGGCCAGGAGTTCAAGCCAAGCCTAGGCAACAAGGAGATCCGTCTCTACTAAAAAAATTAAAAATTAGCTGGGTGTGGTAGTGCATGCCTCTAGTCGCAAATACTCAGGAGGCTGAGATGGGAAGATGGCTTGAGCCCAGGAGTTTGAAGCTGCAGTGAGCTATGATTGTGTCACTGCACTCCAGCTTGGGTGACAGAGTAAGACCCTGTCTCTTTAAGAAAAAAGAAAAAAAAGAAAAGAAATTCTGATGATTGATGGATTCTTAAAGGGACCTTACAGTTTATCCAGTTGAACCCTCTCAGATCAAGAAAACTGGGCAGTGACTCAAGATCCCTCACCACTGATGGGCAGCTGTGGTACACATACAGTGTGGATACTATGCAGCCATGAAAAGAATGAAATCCTGGACTTTGGAGCAACATGAATGTAGCTGGCAACCATTATCCTAAGCGGACTAACACAGAAACAGAAAACCAAATACCACATGTTCTCAAATCTAAGTGGGAGCTAAACATTGAATACAAATGGACATAAACATGGGAATAACAAACACTAGGGAATACAAGAGCAGGGAGTGAGGCAGGGGCAAGGGTTGAAAAAATACCTATTAGGCATGCTCACTACCTGGGGGATGGATTTATTTATACTTCAAACCTCGGCATCGTGCAAAATATCTTGGTAACAAACCTGTACGTGTATTCCCCTGATTCTAAAATAAAAGTTGAAAAAAAAAGATCCCTCACCAAGCAATAAGGCCAATATCCATATAAATTATGACACGACTCCCACTTCAGTGTTCTTTTCCCAGTACATATTTTTTTTGGCTTGACTTCTGTAATGACCCCCAGCCTAGCATTCATAATGTTCTATCAAGTGTTATCAACTTAGTATATTCCAAGTGTATCTCCTTACTTCTTTCTAATATTACTTAAGTCTCCATAATAATTGCAGAATCACTGTTTATTTTTATCTGCAACCAATTTCATACTGTAATATCTGTGTACTCCAAATCCTATCTATTCCTCAGGGTCTAGTTCAAGACTGTCTCACTGGGAGTAAGCAATTCCTTTAGGATTTCTCGTGAACTTAAATCTATAACAGAACCTAACTTTCTGCAGGGCGTGGTGGCTCACATCTGTAATCCCAGCACTTTGGGAGGCAGAGGTGGGCAGATCACTTGAGGTCAGGAGTTCAAGACCAGCCTGGCCAAAATGGTGAAAACCTATCTCTACTAAAATACGAAAATTAGCTGGGCATGGTGGGGCGTGCCTGTAGTCCTAGTTACTCCAGAGGCAGAGGCGAGATTGCCTGACCCCGGGAGACAGAGGCAGCAGTAAGCCGAGACGTGCCATTGCATTCCAGCCTGGGCGACAGAGCGAGACTCCATCTCCAAAAAAAACAAAAGGAAAGAAAAGAAAAGAAATATTAATATGTCACATGTAAGTTTGTCACAGGTGAATTTAAAAATGTAGAAGTATATATTCATCATAGGCTAAATGTAGGTGATTAATAAAATTACTCAACACAGCAATATGTGCATTATTAGGACAAAAAACTTTCTAAATTCACATGCGAGTCACTGGATTCGTTATCAAGAATAACGAACGACGTAGGACTAGTTATTATATCAAGATCTTAGATGTGTCTTCTTTTTTGATGACTTTAAGTGTTTAATTACTCCACATAAGTAAAACAGACTGCGAGAAAAAGTTAGACAACAATTAATTTATAATTTATAAAAGAATGAATACAAATCATTTTGAAGTTTCTTTTTAAATTTTCATATCCCTAATTAATATTCATGAGGACAATATCACAAAAGCAGTTATAAAACTATACTAAACAGGGTATGGAAATACATAGTTGTGCCAGTGGAAAAAGAAAAACATTTTTCTCCCAGCAAAATGGAGGACTTACGTTGAACACAAATATTTGCTAAATAATAGTTTCATATTATTTTAACCAAATTATCCATTACTCACAAATAACACTGTGGAGAACCACATAATGTTACACAAAGGCTGAGTTCATTTGTTTTGGACAGGTGGCCAGTCTGCAGCTCTGTGTCAGCAGCCCAAACCCACCCACAATGGCCCTAAAGACGATTATGCAAATGCCAGCCAACCCAGCTCTTTTCCCAGGAACAGGAGAAGCGCTCCTAGTAGAAGCTGTAATTGTTTCACAGTCATGTGGAAAAACAAAAAGATAGGGTGTTTTGTTTTTTGTTTTTTGCCAGAGGCAGAGTGTTTTCATTAAGGGCACTATTACAATACATGTGAGATGCATAAACACATACACACAGATACACATTTGTATGTGTCTGGTGTATATTTCTCAAACACCATACACGGTTTATTCCACCCTCCTTCCCAAGTCTCCTTGTTCAGCAGATCTACCTTCTTATCAATATCAAGTCTATTCTGTTGGTAATGCCTTCCCTTGTCAATAAGATATAAACAGAAATGAATAAACTTTTGGTTTTACAATTTTTTATTGTTACATAATAATTGTACACATTTAAGGGGTACACATGATATTTTGACAAACATATTCAATATGTAATGATCAAATCAAGATATTTAGGAAATTTATCATCTCAAACATTTATCATTTCTTCATATTGCAAACATTTCAAATCATGTATTCTAATTATTTTGGAAGATATATTGTTGTTGATTACAGTAATCCGACTGTGCTATAAAATACTAAAACGTATTCCTTCTATTTAACTGTATATTTGTGCCCACTAACCAATCTTCTCTTCAATCTTCCCACAAACTGTTCCCCCCTGCTTTGGTAACTATTGTTCTACTCTCAATCTCCATGACAGCAACTTTTTTAGCTCCCACATATCAGTGAGTGAGAACATGTGATATTTGTCTTTCTGTGCCTGGCTTATTTCGCTTAACATAATGACCTCCAGTTCCATCCATGTTGCTGTAAATGACAGAACTTCATTCTTTTTTGTGGCCAAATAGTATTCCACTGTGTATACAAACCATATTTTCTTTGTTCATTCATCTGTTGATGGACGCTTAGGTTGATTCCATAACTTGGCTACCATGAATAGTGCTGCAACAAACACGGGGGTGCAGATATCCCTTTGATAAACTGACTTCTTTTCTTTGGATAAATATCCAGTAATGGGATTGCTGGATCATATGGTAGTTCTATTTTTAGTTTTTTGAGAAACTTCCATACTGTTTTCCATAGTAGCTATACTAATTTACATTCCTATCAACAATATATAAGAGTTACCTTTCCTCTGCATCCTTGCCAACAGTGTTTTGTTGTTGTTCTTTTTAATAATCACCATTCTGATTGAGGTAAGATGGTATCTCCTTGTGGTTTTGATTTTCATTTCCCTGATGATTAGTGATGCTGAGCATTTTTTCATATATCTACTGGCCATGTGTATGTCTTCTTTTGAGAAATGTCTATTCAGATCCTTTGCCAACTTGTTAATGGGATAATTTGTGGAGTTTTTTTGTTGTTGTTTGTTTGTTTGCTGTCGAGTTTCTTGTATATTCTGGATATTGGTCCTTTATTAAACGAATACTTGCAAATACCTTCTCCCATTCTACAGGTTGTCTCTTCACTACGTTGACTGTTTCTTTGATGTGCAGAAACTTTTTAGTTTAATATAGTCCCACTTTTCAATTTCGTGTTTTGGTTTGTTGTCCATGCTTTTGAGGTTTTAGCCATAAAATTTTTGCCTAGGCCAATGCCCTGGAGTGTTTCCTCTATGTGTTATTTTAGTAGTTTTATAGTTTTGGGTCCTAGGTTTAAGTCTAATCCATTTTGAGATTATTATTAATTTATGTTTTTGAGAAGTAGTCTTGCTTGTCACCCAGGCTGGAGTGCAGTGGCACAATCTCAGCTCACTGCAACCTCTGCTTCCTGGGTTCAAGTGATTCTCCTGCCTCAGCCTCCCAAGTAGCTGGGATTACAGGTGCCTACCACCACAGCTGACTAATTTTTGTATTTTTAGTAGAGACGGGGTTTCACCATATTGGCCAGGCTGATCTTGAACTCCTGACCTCAGGTGATTCACCCACCTCAGCCCCCCAAAGTGTTGGGGCTACAGGCATGAGCCACCACACCTGGCCGAGATTATTTTTGTTTCTGGTGAAAGACAGGGGTCATTCTTCTGCATATGGATATTCAGTTTTCCCAGCAGCATTATTAAAGATGGTATCCTTTCCCCAATATAAGTTGTTGGCACCTTTGTCAAAAATCAGTTGGCAGTAAATATGTGAGTTTATTTCTAGGTTCCTTATTCTGTCCTATTGGTCTATGTGTCTGTATTTATATCAATACCATGCTGTTTTAGTTACAATAGCTTTGTAGTATATTTTGAAGTCAGGTACTGTGATGATTCCAGCTTTGTTCTTTTTGCTCAGGACTGCTTTGGCTATTTGAGGTCTTCTGTGGTTCCATACAATTTTTAGAATTTTTTTTTTCTATTTCTGTGAAGAATGTCACTAGTATCTTGATAAGAGACTGCACTGAATCTGTCGATTGCTTTGAGTAGAAGAGTCATGTTAACAATGTTCATTCTTCCAATCCATAAGCATGAGATACGTTTCCATTTTGTTGTCTTTAATTTTTTTCATCAGTGTTTTGTGGTTTTTTTGTTGTATGTAGGTCTTTCATCTCCTTGGTTAAATTTATTTCTAGGAATTTTACTTTTTTCCTAGCTATTATAAATTTGAGGCTTTCTTGATTTCTTTTTCTCCTAGTTCATTATTGGTGTATAGAAATGCTACTGATTTTTGTATGTTGATTTTGTATCCTGCAATTCTACTGAATTCATTTTTCAGTTCTAAGAGTTTTTGTTGGAATTTTTAGGTTTTTCTATGTATGAGGTCACGTCATCTGAAAAGAAGGACAATTTGACTTTCTCTTTTCCTATTTAGATGCCTTGAATTTCTTTCTCTTGCCTGATGCTCTGGCTAGAACTTCCGCCACAATGCTGAATAGGATTGGTGAAAGCGGGCATCCTTGTCTTATTCCACTTCTTAACAGAAAGGCTTTCAACTTTTCCCCATTCAGTATGATGCTAGTTGTGCATCTGTCATATATAGCCTTTACTATGCTGAGGTATGTTCTTTCTATGCCCAGTCTGTTGAGAGATTTTATCATGAAGGAATCTTTACTTCTCTTCATCACAGATTAAATCACTAAAAGCCCTGGTCAAGTAGTGAAGATACATATTATCAGTTTCCATAAGCAAGCATTTATCATCCTATCCACTTTTCTGGGCAACCTGTCAAGTAATGTATAATTTAAATTTTCTATTTGCTTAATTGTTCTTTTCCATTTTGGTAAGCAGATCCACCAACCATTTGTGTAATTAAAGGAATTAATAAGTTAAATTACATACAACTTTTATTGTTGTCTTTAAAAATTGACCCAATGTACACAGTATAGATAAAATATTTTCAGATTTAAAAACCCATTTCTGTACTTTAAATATATGTCAGAGATAGCTAGCTTTACTGGTATCCCCATTCTCCTCTTTTTCAACGTATATACATACATGAAATTTTCCAGCCTCCTTTAAAATTAGATGTGACTATGTGACTGAGTTTTGGCCAAGGGAATATTAAGAGATGTGATATGTGTTACATTCAGTTCTGATCCACCATAACCTCCCAGGTACCATCTTTTTTTCTTCTTCCCCTCTGCTAGCTAAATGTAGAGGATCCAGTCGAGGACTTGAGGCCCTAAAGGATCTAGAAACCTCAAGATTAAAGGATCCTGGACTAAAGGATCTAGGAACCTCAAGATTAAAGGAGCCTGGATCATTGAATCATCACTTGGAAGGCCATTCACCAATTTTGGCAACAAAGTATTAGATGAGTGAGAAATAAATTTCTTTTTATAAGCCTCGGTGACTTGGGAGTTGTTGGTTAAAGCAATTAGCCTATCCTAATGAACACAGAACATTTACCAGTGAGATCCTGTATTTATAACAGATTCCAAATGTGTTACCACTGATATATCCAAGGCCTGCCACTATCCTATATATTACCTTTGTATAAATCAAACAAAGAGACCATTTTAATAGATACATTTTACTCTTAAACTGAACTGTAAAATTCTACGATTATTGCCTCACTTATTAATGCTGAATTCATCAATTAAAAAAAACTTACAAATATTTCCAAAGTCAAAGGCTGGGTGTGGTGTCTTATACCTGTAATCCCAACACTTTGGGAAGCCAAGGTAGGAGTATCGCTTGAGCCCAGGAGTTCGAGACCAACCTGGGCAACACAATGAGACCCTCTATCTCTACACAAAATTTAAAAATTAGACGGGCATGGTGGAACACACCTACAGTCCTAGCTACTCAGGAGGCTGAAGTGAGATCACTTGTGCCCAGGAGTTTGAGGCTGCAGCGAGCTATGATCATGCCACTGCACTCCAGCCTGGGTGACAAAGTGAGACCCCAGTCCCTTAAAAAAGGCACTCGTAAATCTTAATTCTATTAATCTACAATAACAGAATTCAAACTCTGTCCTTAAAAGATTAAGAATACATGTGCTAGATACAGCGTTAAAATTAGGCAAATGCTGGGTAAATATTATATAGAAAACAATGCACATAATACATGCAAAAATAATCCACTTAACATTCTAGCATGTTATATAAAAATCATCTAACACTAAGGATGGGGCTGGGCACAGTGGCTCACACCTGTAATCCCAGTACCTTGGGAGGTCGAGGCAGGCGGATCATGAGGTCAGGAGATTGAGACCATCCTGGCTAACACGGTGAAAGCCTGTCTCTACTAAAAATATAAAAAATTAGCCAGGCGTGGTGGCATGTGCCTGTAATCCCAGCTACTCAGGAGGCTGAGGCAAGAGAATCGCTTCCACCTGGGAGGTGGAGGTTGCAGCGAGCCGAGATCGTGCCACTGAACTCCAGCCTGGGCCACAGAGCAAGACTCCATCTCAAAAAAAAAAAAAAAAAGAAAAGAATGGAAGGAAAGCAAAAAACATCTCTTGCTTATATTTCTACAATAATTTCAGTAACTTTTTTTTTTTTTTTTTTTTTAGAACAGGGTCTCACTTTGTCACCCAGGCTGAAGTGCAGTGGCAGGATCATAGCTCAATGCCACTTTGAATTACTCGACTCAAGGGATACTGTTGCCTCAGCCTCTGAAGTAGCTGGGACTAAAGACACACACCACCATGCCATGCTGATTTTTTAATTTTTTGTAAAGACAGGGGTCTCGCCATCTTGCCCAGGCTATAATTGAATTCCTGTGCTAAACCAATTCTCTCACCTTGGCCTCCCAAAGTACTGGGATTACAGGTGTAAGCCACCATCTCCAGCATCTACAAGAATTTTTGAAAAGCCTTATGAATTGATTTTAAAAAGTAAACAATTAATAATAAAAAAGATATGAATGGCCAATACAGCAAAAATATATTGTAAATTGCTACAAACATTGGAATATACCTGAATATCAATTTTCACAGAAAGGAAACAAAATTAGATATCATTTTTGGCCCAGGTTGGCAAAAATTTAATGACTCGCAGTATCCACTCCTAGTAAGATAGGATTCATCACATTACTATAAATTATTAGTAGAAATATAAATTGGTATAGCATTTTAAATTTTTATCCATTAGTAATCAAGTTTTTAAAAATGTTTTAACCTACTAATAACTATTAAATTTTTAAATACAGATAGACTTCGCTTACAACGAAGCCATTTTCAGAATTGCTAAAATAAAAGCACAAGTATAACAAGATAAATAAGTACGTTTATTGTAGTATGTATATTTGTTTGTTTATTGACTGATTGATTAAGACGGGGATTTCACCATGTTGCCCAGGCTGGTCTTGAACTCTGCCTCCCAAAGTCTTGAAATTACAATCATAAGCTACCACATGCCCAGTCACAGTATTGTTTTAAACAACTTAAATCAATAGGATGTAGATCAAAATATGTGGATGTTAAACAATTTATATTCACAATATGAACTATGATGCTGTCAATAAAATGAGGTTTTTCTGTATTTACTTTGGGAAAATATCAATGATACTTTTATCAATGATAAAAATACTATTAAAAGACAAGATGCAGAATAAATGTGAATATAATTCTACTTTTTTATAAAGGAAAAACTACTTATTAAATGAGTACTTATAAAAGGAAAAGATTTACACCAACAATGAGGGTAAATTAAAAAAAAAATAAAACAAGGCAATTAATTTTATTTCATGTACCACCCATATTATTTGAATTGTTAAAACCACCATTTTTGTTTTAATTAAAGAAAAAGATTCTTATGAAACAGGATGTCAAAATATCTGGTAGAAGCTACATACCTAAATTATAGGGAAGAAAAGTGGTCAGCTTCATTGTTTTTACTGCATCTTATTCAAGGTTATAAGAAAAGAATATGATCCTCCATAATACTCAATGGCATGATTTGTACTTGGGATTATATTTTGAGAAAATTAACTGAGAGAAAAACAGAGCACAAGCAATTCTATCCTTTGTTTTGGATTCACATCCCCAGATAGAACAAAAAATACTGGTCATTGACAGTACCTAGCCACTGCCAAGGATAATGCAAAAAAAAATCCTGAAACACAGTATTAACCTATCAAATAACATAAAAAACATCTAAAAACTGTTCCATGATTTCTGACGGCAAATATTTATGCTCTTTCTTCCAGAAATGGGATTAGAACCCCCTTCTCTTTTCCTTTCATTTGGCATCAGTGTGACCCCAACAAGTACTTTCTAGGTCTAGGACTATCAAAATGCTATAAAATGTATTGACTTTTTTATAATGTGCAAAGCACTGTATCCCTCAGAATTTACTCAGTAAATATTTGCTAATGACTGTATATACAAATGATGGTGAGCTAATGACTTTGTTATCTCATTTAAGCTTAGCAACAACTGTGAGTTACTTATTAACCCCACTATGTAGAAGGGGAAATGGCTTAAGTAATTTATGTAGGGTGATTATGTTAACAAATGGTGGAGCCAGAATTAGAATGCTGATGGTCTTATTCTATGTTATTTCTTTATGTAGTACATACTGTCTGTGAAAACATGAGTTATTTCTAAAAAGGTAGGAAGTTAAAAAACAAAAAACAAAAAAAAAGGAGGAACAAGAAAACAGAACAGAAAGTAACAGAAAAACTTGAAAATGGTAGCAAATCAAACTGCAAAAAGTAAAAACCTGACCCAAAGCCTTTGAGGCATAGCTAGAGCAGCAGGGTATTTCTGTATATCCTGTTTAGCCAATTGTAGTTCCTTTCTTCAGCAGGATCCCTCAGCTCATGCCATGTACTGACACACATATGGGACCCAAAAGTTACCTCTGATCTCCCTTAAGCCAAGGTTCATGATAGTCTAGTACTGGCTTAACTTGTTATTTATGGGTACTAGGCATTTCAGAGATAATTCCTGCAAAACAGAATGGCTTGGTTAGCTGTGTATGGGCTAGCTATTGCTGAATCAATGCTCTGTAACAATTCAAAAAATGCAAATGGATTAAAACAATAAATGCTAACTTCTGCTCATGAATCTGCAGGTTGGCTAGAGCATCTCTGCTTCATGTTGCAGGTCAAGTTCAGGTCTCCTTCACATATCTTTTATTCTGGGACCCCATCTGAAATAGTTACCTGGGTCAAGTTCTTCTTACAGTAAGTGCTAGAAGTACAAAACAGCTGGAAATAACTTGCCATGCCTCTTAAAGCCTCATTTTAGAAATGGCTTTACAGTTAATTCCATCTCCATTCTACTAGTCCAAGCAAGCCATATGACCAAGTCTAAAGTCAGTAAGACAGGGATGTATGTATACTTCACCTCAAGAGAAAGGGTGGGAAATGAGAATTTGCTGAGCAATAATTCAATCTACCATAAACTCTAAGAAAAATTCCCAGAACAATTTCACTTGGATTCAATAACGACCACACAAACATAGCAAGATGTTGATTGAGTAACTCATTGCTATCAAATTCTCACATGACAAAGAGCTAAGAACAGTAAATATTTAAATAACAGAATCAAGATGCTAAAACTTCTCAACATACTGACACAACGGAATAAACCTAATACAACAGAATCTCAAAGAAGTAAAAGTCCTGCCATGGGTTCAGCATAAGATAGTGAAGATCTGATTTAATAGCAAGATATGTAAAAAGACTTAGTGGTTTTTGAGCTTGAGCTCGTTAAGAACCATTAATGTGATAACACTGTCTAAAAGATAATGCAACTTAGCACATATTTAAAGTAATAATAATACAGTTGAGTGCCCAGTATATATGAAGTACATAGTAAAACTTTAAGGAAAAAATTACAACATGAAAGAAACTGTCTCATACCCACAACAATATTAAATTGGGTTCTGATTTCTGTACCAATGTCTGAAGAATAATGGCAGGAAATAAGATAGGTAAATTTAAACCTTTTGGTTTAAAACTGAGTTTCATAGGACATTCAAGTGTGAACTGAATAAACTACAAATTTTTAGGATTGGAAAGACTGGGAACAGATGTAGACTACTAGAAAGAGATAAGAAGTATAAAAGTTGTCTTCAAATTCCTAAAAGACTATCATTTATGCAAGGAAGGTTTCTTAAAAAAGTTTTGCTCAAGATAAATAGAAACTAACTATAAGCTGAATGCTTTGAGAGACAGTGAAATACTGTCACTGAATGAATTCAGGTAGAAGTTGCCAGGCCTCTCTATATAAGAAGTCAGTAAACTTTACTGTAAAAGGCCAGAGAGTAAATATTTTTGGCTTTGCAGGCCATAAGATCTCCATGGTAACTACCCTAATATACTATTATAGTGAGAAGGCAGCCATAGACAATATGTAAACAAACAGGTATGGCCATGGTCCAACAAAACTTTACTTACAAAAACAAGTGTCAGGCAAGACAGCCCTAGTTTGCCAGCCTCTATATTAAAAAGGGGGCTGGACCATATGACCTTCACTCCACTTCTAGCTCCAAGGTTCCATAAAAAGTCATTAAGCAATTCAATGATATGTAGAAATAAGTGAAAAAGATATATTTAGATTGATATAGAGATGTATACAGACATATATGTACATTTATAAACCATATAGAAAGATTACTATAAACATATATGGGATGGGTCACCTTTATTACAACAGATTTGAACTATAGCTGCTGAATATATAAGGCTCTTAAATAATTCCTTTTGTGGGAGAACATTGGAGTAATCATAAAATAGACATAGGAACCCAGGCCCCCATAATGGTTTTTCAGTATCAGGTGAACAAATAAGACATAAACTAAGGCTGCTGTCCTTAAACAAGCCTTTCCATATCCACATGGGGAGATAATGGGTACATCTGCAAATTGCCTGCTTAAAGTCCCTTTATATTTGTTGATCATTATGTCTCCATTCGCAAATATGAGGAAAAAATTGTCCCACTGAATCTCAAATACAGCAAATGAAAACTATAATTGGGTTTTACCAAAGGCCCAGAATATCTACTCTAAGAAAAGTAACATAAGAGTCAGAACACCCCTTCTTGCTACAATGGCCTTCTATTAGTCTCTAGATTAGAACAAAGGTCCTCCAGCTGATTGTTACTGATACATAACAGGCAAGTACAGAAATTGAGAGTAAGCATTTAGATAGTTTTAAGCAATTTGACATCAGTTAGTTTGTCAGCTAAAATGGAAATATTTTAAAAATCTTGGTGGGCACAGTGGCTCATGCCTGTAATCCCAACATTTTGGGAGGCCACAGTGGGAGGATCATTTGAATCCAAGAGTTTAAGACCAGCCTGGGCAACAAAGCGAGACTTTGTCTCTACAAAAATTTAAAAATTAGCAGGACATGGTGTCACACATGGTGCCGCCAGTGGTGTTGCATGCTGAGGAGGGAAAATCACTTGAGCCCAGGGGATTGAGGCTGCAGTGAGCCAAGACTGTACTACTGCACTTCAGACTGGGTGACAGAGTAAGACTCCAGCTCTAAAAAATAAAAAAATAAAAAATTTAAATCTGAGAAAATGTAAGCATATTTTCATAATCTGTCATTGTGTCATTTAAATTTTAATCAGCCTATAATTTATAATTCAACATTTTTAGCTACATTAAGAAAGTAAATAGGTATTTTTACACCTAATTTACAATCAGAAAAAGCTTAATGGGCTTTCTTTGGCAAAAAAAGATAAAACGTCTCTAAATGAGGCAGAGGTAGTAAACCAAACAACAATGAAAGTAATTTCAAATAACTAAAGACCAATGACTTTATACTATTTTACACAAAAGTATGATTGGCAGCAAAGTTTAAAACCACTATGGGTTACTTGCAGAGATGTACTGGCTATGAAACTATAAAACCAACAAAACCCAAGTAGCATTTATGCAAAAAACATATAGACGTTCAAAACAAAAAATAATTTGAAATACAAAGTAGTGAATTGCAAAGCCAACAGAAGCAAATGTTTGTTATTTCACATAAGTATTAGTGTTTTCAGGCTTTTTTATACAATAGCTCTTCAGGATGCTAATACAGTATATAAACACACACACACACACACACACACACACACACACACACACAGAGACATTAGGGAAAAATTCCACCAAAGATGTTTGCTTGGAAATATTCAGTGAATCTGCAACAAAGAACCAATTTCCAATGACACCATAGTTTGATGAATTCAGGAACTGGTTAATGACATGGAAGACCAATTCATAGAACAAAGAAATTTAGTGATGTGTTTTTAATTGAAACTTAATAAATGTAAAGAGAGTATGGCATTTCCTTGGTATATGTGTGATCTGAACATGATGGTGCTGTGAAGGAAGAATTATTTTTCCGCTTCACTGTCAAACATAATGACTTCCAAACTGTACAAATCTGTACAAATGAAAAATTATAAGTCAATAAACATGATTTGGAGTTTAAATTTTATGTAACAGTATATTCTGATGGTGCAATTGTAATGACAAAAAAGTATTCTGGAGCAGTTATCCAGATTAAGTCGTTTACTTCAGAGTGTAAATCAATGCATTGTTTCCTTCATTGGGAAACTCCTGGTATAATGTTTTTTTTTTTTAAACACCTGTCTAAACAGTATGTTTAGTGACAATTAATAGTGTAATTGTGAATTACTTAAAGGCTAATGCAATGTATTAGAGTGTATTCTCTTCACTGAGAGAGGATACGAAACAAATTGTACACTACTGTTACTACAAACTGAAGTTCCATGGTTGTCAAGGAGAAACACAGTTGAAAATGAACAATGAAACGAATTCTTAGTGTTTCTGAAAGATAAAAAAGTTTGGTCCTAATATTTTAAAGATGTGAATTGGACAGTCGGATTTATTTGTCTTATATATTCGGTATTTTTAATAATCCTCATAACTGCTTGTAAGAAAGCCATACAAGTATTTCTCAATGACCAATAAGATCAAAGGGCAAAAAAAAAAGATACTAACAGCATGAAAAGATCAGAGTTTCTACAGATATTTAGGACATATTCCATAATTTTCTTTTTTTTATTGAGATGGAGTCTCACTCTGCCACCCAGACTGGAGAGCAGTGGCATGCTGTCAGCTCACTGCAACCTCTGCCTCCTAGGTTCAAGTGATTCTCCTGCCTCAGCCTCCCAAGTAGCTGGGATTACAGATGCCCACCACCACACCTGGCGAATTTTTATATTTTTAGTAAGATGCGATTTCACCATGTTGGCCAAACTAGTCTCGAACTCCTGGCCTCAAGTGATCTGCCCGCCTCCGCCTCCCAAAGTGCTGGGATTACAGGCATGAGCCACCACACCCAGCCTTTTTCTTTTTTTTTTTTTTTCCCATAATTTTCAACGAAGTAGGTATAATCAGGTATTGTACACTTGTTGAAAAATTATCACTAACCTTACAAATTTGATCAAAACATTTTTAATTTTTTTCCACCAAAAGAAGATTCATATAAAAGAAATTTGTGGATCTACAACCTATTCATTGAGAGATAATTTAAATTTAACTATAATTCCACAGGATAAATTATTGGAATTGACTACTAATGAAAGATAGAAAATGAATTCTGAAAAAAATCACTTGCTTCACCTTGGAAAAAAGTTAGACATGAATATCCTGAGCTTGCTAAAATTTCTTTTAAATCTAAATGTCTTCAGTTCACAGCAACATATTTTTAAATCTGGTTCTTCTAATCTGAGTGTTGTTAAAACAAAATATAGGAGCAGTATACAAATACGTTATCTCTTGTGAGTAGTACTGTCATCAATCCAACCTAGATTAGACAAAGTGATAGCAAAAAGCAAATTTATGTCATATTAAAATTGTTGGCCGGGCGCGGTGGCTCAAGCCTGTAATCCCAGCACTTTGGGAGGCCAAGACGGGCGGATCACGAGGTCAGGAGATCGAAACCATCCTGGCTAACACGGTGAAACCCCGTCTCTATTAAGAAATACAAAAAACTAGCCGGGCGAGGTGGCGGGCGCCTGTAGTCCCAGCTACTCGGGAGGCTGAGGCCGGAGAATGGCGTGAACCCGGGAGGCGGAGCTTGCAGTGAGCTGAGATCCGGCCACTGCACTCCAGCCTGGGCGACAGAGCAAAACTCCGTCTCAAAAAAAAAAAAAAAAAAAAAAAAAAAATTGTTAAATATCCATATATACAACGTTTGTTTACAATATAGCCAATTAATAAATGGAGAGCTGCAATTTTGCTCGACTTTGTGTTTAGTTAGTATTACAGAATGACAAAAAAGTTATGGCTATAGCAGCAATTCTCTATATTAATAGGATAGAAGATACCTTCAAGTAATAACATTTATAGTTCTTCTAATTGTTTTCTTTCTCCCTATGTCATACATACATGATTATATGTTGAAATGTAATTTGTTGGCTGTAATCTAAAAATTTAACCATGTATGTTTTTATTCATCCAATAATTCACTTTTATTGTATTTTACAAAAATGTCCATCTATAAAGTTTAAGGGAAGAGTGGGGAAGAGTCCTCACAACAGATAGTTTGAGTGCATAGGCTGGCAAATTCTAGCCTGCCGTCTGTTTCACTAAATAAAGTTTCACTGGAACACAGTCACATCCATTTGTTTGCCAATTGTCTATGGCTGCTTTCACTCTACAACAGCAATGCTGGTAAATTTGACAGAGACCATATGGCCCTCAAAGCATAAAATACTATCTGGTCCTTTGCAAAAAAAAAAAAAAAAAAAGTTTGCCAATTTCTGCTCTAGATGGTTGAACATAACCCACTGGGATTACTTCTCTATTTTCCTTCCCCAGTCATTCAGTAAGCAAAGACAGCACTGCCCAGACCCTTAAAATGATTAAACATTCCGCTTTGCAGACGCTGCCGCTGAGGAAAGTCCTGTACTACTAGCCATGGTCAACCCTACCGTGTTCTTCGACATTGCCGTCGATGGCGAGCCCTTGGGCCGCGTCTCCTTTGAGCTGTTTGCAGACAAGGTTCCAAAGACAGCAGAAAATTTTCGTGCTCTGAGCACTGGAGAGAAAGAATTTGGTTATAAGGGTTCCTGCTTTCACAGAATTATTCCAGGGTTTATGTGTCAGGGTGGTGACTTCACACGCCATAATGGCACTGGTGGCAAGTCCATCTATGGAGAGAAATTTGAAGATGAGAACTTCATCCTAAAGCATACAGGTCCTGGCATCTTGTCCATGGAAAATGCTGGACCCAACACAAATGGTTCCCAGTTTTTCATCTGCACTGCCAAGACTGAGTGGTTGGATGGCAAGCATGTGGTCTTTGGCAAAGTGAAAGAAGGCATGAATATTGTGGAGGCCATGGAGCGCTCTGGGTCCAGGAATGGCAAGACCAGCAAGAAGATCACCATTGCTGACTGTGGACAACTCGAATAAGTTTGACTTGTGTTTTATCTTAACCACCAGACCATTCCTTCTGTAGCTCAGGAGAGCACCCCTCCACCCCATTTGCTCGCAGTATCCTAGAATCTTTGTGCTCTCGCTGCAGTTCCCTTTGGGTTCCATGTTTTCCTTGTTCTCTCCCATGCCTAGCTGGATTGCAGAGTTAAGTTTATGATTATGAAATAAAAACTAAGTAACAAAAAAAAAATGATTAAACATTCCAACATGCAGACAGGGGGCTAGAAAAAAAAAAAAGAAATTTAAATACCATTTAGGTATTTCCTTTGATAGCGAACGATGGGCATGTAAACCCCTCAATGTAGTCTCTGTCTCTTGGTATCCTATAATTCCTGTCTATTTTGGATTTAAAAAGAATCAAAGTATAGCCTGATCCAGATAGGGGAAGAAGCACTAAATCTGGAAAACCCTCAAGAATCCCAGGCACATAACGAGTATTCCAACTACAGGAGGGAAGGCAGGGACAGAGGCAGAGGAAATAAACAGAGGGAGGAGAGAGAGAAAGGATCTTTTCTTGGCTACATATATATATATATGTTTTTTTTCAGACAGAGTCTTGGCTTTGTCACCCAGGCTGAAGTGCAGTGGCAAAATCATGGCTCACTGCAGCCTTGACCTCCGGGTCTTAAGTGATCCCCCCACCTCAACCTCTAGAGTAGCTAGGACCACAGACATGTGGGCATGGTGGCAAGTGCCTGTAATCTCAGTTACTGGAGAGGCTGAAGTGGGAGGACTGCTTGAGCCCAAGAGATTGAAGCTGCGGTGAGCCATTGTATTAGTATGTTCTCATGCTGCTAATAAATACATACTCAAGACTGGGTAGTTTATAAAAAGAGGTTTTAGGGGGCGGAGCAAGATGGCCAAATAGGAACAGCTCCAGTCTCCAACTCCCAGTGCGAATGACACAGAAGACTGGTGATTTCTGCATTTTCAACTGAGGTACCAGGTTCATCTCACTAGGGAGTGCCAGACAATCGGTGCTGGTCAGCTGCTGCAGCCCGACCAGCAAGAGCTGAAGCAGGGCGAGGCATCGCCTCACCTGGGAACCACAAGGGGGAAGGGAATCCCTTTTCCTAGCCAGGGGAACGGAGACACACAACACCTGGAAAATCGGGTAACTCCCACCCCAATACTGAGCTTTAAGCAAACGGGCACACCAGGAGATTATATCCCACACCTGGCCGGGAGGGTCCCACGCCCACGGAGCCTCCCTCATTGCTAGCACAGCAGTCTGCTATCTAATCGTAAGGCAGCAGCAACGCTGGGGGAGGGGCGCCCGCCATTGCTGAGGCTTAAGTAGGTAAACAAAGCCGCTGGGAAGCTCCAACTGGGTGGAGCTCACAGCAGCTCAAGGAAACCTGCCTGTCTCTGTAGACTCCACCTCTGGGGACAGGGCACAGCTAAACAACAACAAAAAAAAGCAGCAGAAACCTCTACAGATGCAAACGACTCTTTCTGACAGCTTTGAAGAGAGCAGTGGATCTCCCAACACGGAGGTTGAGATCTGAGAACGGACAGACTGCCTGCTCAAGTGGGTCCCTGACCCCTGAGTAGCCTAACTGGGAGACATCCCCCACTAGGGGCAGTCTGACACCCCACACCTCACAGGGTGGACTACAGCCCTGAGAGGAAGCTTCCAAAGTAGGAATCAGGTACACTCGCTGTTGAGCAATATTCTATTTTCTACAGCCTCTGCTGCTGATACCCAGGCAAACAGGGTCTGGAGTGGACCTCAAGCAATCTCCAACAGACCTACAGCTGAGGGTCCTGACTGTTAGAAGGAAAACTAACAAACAGGAAGGACACCTACACCAAAACCCCATCAGTATATCACCATCATCAAAGGCTAGAGACAAATAAAACCACAAAGATGGGGAAAAAGCGGGGCAGAAGGCTGGAAATTCAAAAAATAAGAGCGCATCTCCCCCTGCAAAGGAGCGCAGCTCATCGCCAGCAACAGATCAAAGCTGGACGGAGAATGACTTTGACGAGTTGAGAGAAGAAGGCTTCAGTCCATCAAACTTCTCAGAGCTAAAGGAGGAATTACGTACCCAGCGCAAAGAAACTAAAAATCTTGAAAAAAGAGTGGAAGAATTGATGGCTAGAGTAATTAATGCAGAGAAGGTCATAAACGAAATGACAGAGATGAAAACCATGACACGAGAAATACGTGACAAATGCACAAGCTTTAGTAAACAACTTCATCAACTGGAAGAAAGAGTATCTGCGATTGAGGATCAAATGAATGAAATGAAGCGAAAAGAGAAACCAAAAGAAAAAAGAAGAAAAAGAAATTAATAAAGCCTGCAGGAAGTATGGGATTATGTAAAAAGACCAAATCTACGTCTGATTGGGGTGCCTGAAAGTGAGGGGGAAGATGGAACCAAGTTGGAAAACACTCTTCAGGATATCATCCAGGAGAACTTCCCCAACCTAGTAGGGCAGGCCAACATTCAAATCCAGGAAATACAGAGAACGCCACAAAGATACTTCTCGAGAAGAGCAACTCCAAGACACATAATTGTCAGATTCACCAAAGTTGAAATGAAGGAAAAAATTTTAAGGGCAACCAGAGAGAAAGGTCGGGTTACCCACAAAGGGAAGCCCATCAGACTAACAGCAGATCTCTTGGCAGAAACTCGACAAGCCAGAAGAGAGTGGGGGCCAATATTCAACATTCTTAAAGAAAGAATTTTCAACCCAGAATTTCATATCCAGCCAAACTAAGTTTCATAAGTGAAGGAGAAATAAAATCCTTTACAGATAAGCAAATGCTTAGAGATTTTGTCACCACCAGGCCTGCCTTACAAGAGACCCTGAAGGAAGCACTAAACATGGAAAGGAACAACCGGTACCAGCCATTGCAAAAACATGCCAAAATGTAAAGACCATCGAGGCTAGGAAGAAACTGCATCAACTAACGAGCAAAATAACCAGTTAATATCATAATGGCAGGATCAAGTTCACACATAACAATATTAACCTTAAATGTAAATGGACTAAATGCTCCAATTAAAAGACACAGACTGGCAAACTGGATAGTCAAGACCCATCAGTCTGCTGTATTCAGGAGACCCATCTCACATGCAGAGACAGACACAGGCTCAAAATAAAGGGATGGAGGAAGATCTACCAAGCAAATGGAGAACAAAAAAAAGCAGGGGTTGCAATCCTAGTCTCTGATAAAACAGACTTTAAACCATCAAAGATCAAAAGAGGCAAAGGAGGCCATTACATAATGGTAAAGGGATCAATTCAACAGGAAGAGCTAACTATCCTAAATATATATGCACCCAATACAGGAGCACCCAGATTCATAAAGCAAGTCCTTAGAGACTTACAAAGAGACTTAGACTCCCATACAATAATAATAGGAGACTTCAACACCCCACTGTCAACATCAGACAGATCAACGAGACAGAAAGTTAACAAGGATATCCAGGAATTGAACTCATCTCTGCAGCAAGCAGACCTAATAGACATCTACAGAACTCTCCATCCCAAATCAACAGAATATACATTCTTCTCAGTACCACATCACACTTATTCCAAAATTGACCACATAATTGGAAGTAAAGCACTCCTCAGCAAATGTACAAGAACAGAAATTATAACAAACTGTCTCTCAGACCACAGTGCAATCAAACTAGAACTCAGGACTAAGAAACTCAATCAAAACCCCTCAACTACATGGAAACTGAACAACCTGCTCCTGAATGACTACTGTGTACATAACAAAATGAAGGCAGAAATAAAGATGTTCTTTGAAACCAATGAGAACAAAGATACAACATACCAGAATCTCTGGGACACATTTAAAGCAGTGTGTAGAGGGAAATTTATAGCACTAAATGCCCACAAGAGAAAGCTAGAAAGATCTAAAATCGACACTCTAACATCACAATAAAAAGAACTAGAGAATCAAGAGCAAACACATTCAAAAGCTAGCAGAAGGCAAGAAATAACTAAGATCAGAGCAGAAGTGAAGGAGATAGAGACACAAAAAACCCTCCAAAAAAATCAATGAATCCAGCAGTTGGTTTTGTGAAAAGATCAACAAAATTGATAGACCACCAGCAAGACTAATAAAAAAGAAAGGAGAGAAGAATCAAATAGACACAATAAAAAATGATAAAGGGGATATCACCACCGACCCCACAGAAATACAAACTACCATCAGAGAATACTATAAACACCTCTACGCAAATAAACTAGAAAATCTAGAAGAAATGGATGATTTCCTGGACACTTACACTCTCCCAAGTCTAAACAAGGAAGAAGCTGAATCCCTGAATAGATCAATAGCAGGCTCTAAAATTGAGGCAATAATAGCCTACCAACCAAAAAAAGTCCAGGACCCGATGGATTCACAGCTGAATTCTACCAGAGGTACAAGGAGGAGCTGGTACCATTCTTTCTGAAACTATTCCAATCAATAGAAAGAGAGGGAATCCTACCTAACTCATTTTATGAGGCCAACATCATCCTGATACCAAAGCCTGGCAGAGACACAACAAAAAAAGAGAATTTTAGACCAATATCCCTGATGAACATCGATGCAAAAATCCTCAATAAAATACTGGCAAACCAAATCCAGCAGCACATCAAAAAGCTTATCCACCATGATCAAGCGAGCTTCATCCCTGGGATGCAAGGCTGGTTCAACATACGCAAATCAATAAACATAATAGAGCACATAAACAGAACCAAAGACATGAACCACATGATTATCTCAATAGATGTAGAAAAAGCCTTTGACAAAATTCAACAGCCCTTCATGCTAAAAACTATCAATAAATTCAGTATTGATGGAACGTATCTCAAAATCGTAAGAGCTATTTATGACAAACCCACAGCCAATATCATACTGAATGGGAAAAACTGGAAGCATTCCCTTTGAAAACTGGCACAAGACAGGGATGCCCTCTCTCACCACTCCTATTCAACTTAGTGTTGGAAGTTCTGGCTAGGGCAATCAGGCAAGAGAAAGAAATCAAGGGTATTCAGTTAGGAAAAGAAGAAGTCAAACTGTCCCTGTTTGCAGATGACATGATTGTATATTTAGAAAACCCCATCATCTCAGCCCAAAATCTCCTTAAGCTGATAAGCAACTTCAGCAAAGTCTCAGGATACAAAATTAATGTGCAAAAATCACAAGCATTCTTATACACCAGTGACAGACAAACGGAGAGCCAAATCATGAATGAACTTCCATTCACAATTACTTCAAAGAGAATAAAATACCTAGGAACCCAACTTACAAGGGATGTAAAGGACCTCTTCAAGGACAACTACAAACCACTGCTCAGTGAAATAAAAGAGGACATAAACAAATGGAAGAACATGCCATGCTCATGGATAGGAAGAATCAATATTGTGAAAATGGCCATACTGCCCAAGGTTATTTATAGATTCAATGCCATCTCCATCAAGCTACCAATGAGTTTCTTCACAGAATTGGAAAAAACTGCTTTAAAGTTCATATGGAACCAAAAAAGAGCTCGCATTGCCAAGACAATCCTAAGTCAAAAGAACAAAGCTGGAGGCATCACACTACCTGATTTCAAACTATACTACAAGGCTACAGTAACCAAAACAGCATGGTACTGGTACCAAAACAGAGATATAGACCAATGGAACAGAACAGAGTCCTCAGAAATAATACCACACATCTACAGCCATCTGATCTTTGACAAACCTGACAAAAACAAGAAATGGGGAAAGAATTCCCTATTTAATAAATGGTGCTGGGAAAATTGGCTAGCCATAAGTAGAAAGCTGAAACTGGATCCTTTCCTTACTCCTTATAACAAAATTAATACAAGATGGATTAGAGACTTAAATGTTAGACCTAAAACCATAAAAACCCTAGAAGAAAACCTAGGGAATACCATTTAGGGCATAGGCATGCACAAGGACTTCATGCGTAAAACACCAAAAGCAATGGCAACAAAAGCCACAATTGACAAATGGGATCTAATTAAACTACAGAACTTCTGCACAGCAAAAGAAACTACCATCAGAGTGAACAGGCAACCTACAGAATGGGAGAAAATTTTTGCAATCTACGCATCTGACAAAGGGCTAATATCCAGAACCTACAACGAACTCAAACAAATTTACAAGAAAAAAACAACCCCATCAAAAAGTGGGCAAGCGATATGAACAGACATTTTTCAAAAGAAGACATTCATACAGCCAACAGATACATGAAAAAATGCTCGTCATCACTGGCCATCAGAGAAATGCAAATCAAAACCACAATGAGATACCATCTCACACCAGTTAGAATGGCGATCATTAAAAAGTCAGGAAACAGGTGCTGGAGAGGATGTGGAGAAATAGGAACACTTTTACACTGTTGGTGGGATTGTAAACTAGTTCCACCATTATGGAAAACAGTATGGCAATTCCTCAAGGATCTAGAACTAGAAGTACCATATGACAGCCATCCCATTACTGAGTATATACCCAAAGGATTATAAATCATGCTGCTCTAAAGACACATGCACACGTATGTTCATTGCGGCACTATTCACAATAGCAAAGACTTGGAATCAACCCAAATGTCCATCAGTGACAGACTGGATTAAGAAAATGTGGCACATATACACCATGCAATACTATGCAGCCATCAAAAAGGATGAGTTTGTGTCCTTTGTAGGGACATGGATGCAGCTGGAAACCATCATTCTCAGCAAACTGTCACAAGAACAGAAAACCAAACACTGCATGTTCTCACTCATAGGTGGGAACTGAACAATGAGATCACTTGGACTTGGGAAAGGGAACATCACACACCGGGGCCTATTAAGGGGAAGGGGGCGGGGGGAGGGATTGCATTGGGAGTTATACCTGATGTAAAGGACGAGTTGATGGGTGCTGACGAGTTGATGGGTGCAGCACACCAACATGGCACAAGTATACATATGTAACAAACCTGTACGTTATGCACATGTACCCTAGAACTTAAAGTATAATAATAATTTAAAAATTTAAAAAAATTAAATGAAATCATGTCTTTAAGTGACTGGCATAGTACCTAGGACACAGTATACAGGTTCAAAGCATGGGCACTGAGGCCACTATGAGAAGCAAAACAGAAGCTGGAGAATCACAAGGAAGAAAAAAAACAGCCAGGTAATCTCCTTCAGAAGAGAAACTTAAAGCACTCCACCAGGATTTCCTTACTGTGGTAATTATGGGGGTTTCCAGCTTACTTGTCTGCTTCCTGCCCTCACAGTCAATGGAGGTAGGCCTTCTCCAGAAAACTGTATTAAAAAGGATATAGGTGAATGGAAAGGACAGAAGGGAAGAAGGGAGGAAGGGATGGAGGGAGGAGAAAACATCTAAATAGGGAATATTCTACCTCCTTCTATGTGACCATGAGGCCTATTCCATTAGGCTCCATTTCCCTTTCTACATCAGTCACCACAAGACATGTCAAGACTCCCAGTTTATTCATCATCAACAAAACCCTTATTCTCAAAGGGTTCTGTACATCTACTAATCAAGCTCAGTCCCTAAGCCTTTAAATAAGAGCTTCCCAAACAATGTATCATGCCCCACATCTATATAGGGAGTGGGTTCTCCTCAGTTCTTGAGGGATCTAAGAGGAGCCTGGGACACATAAGCCTCCAGGACTGCCAATTCTGTTTTGTTTGTTTTGTTTTTTGTTTTTTTGTTTTTTTGTTTTTTTGTTTTTGAGACAGTCTTGCTCTCTCACCCAGGCTGGAGTGCAGTAGCATGATCTCGGCTCACTACAAGCTCTGCCTTCCAGGTTCATGCCATCCTCCTGCCTCAGCCTCCTGAGTAGCTGGGATTACAGAGGCCCACCACCACGCCTGGCTAATTTTTTGTATTTTTTAGTAGAGATGGGGTTTCACTGTGTTAGCCAGGATGATCTTGATCTCCTGACCTTGTGATTCACCTGCCTCAGCCTCCCAAAGTGCTGGGATTACAGGCGTGAGCCACCACGCCTGGCCAATTCTGTATTCTTTAAAGGTTTGGGACCATTATTGTTTTATGTCATAAAATCAGCCAGGCTGATGCCACAGTAACCTGGCATTAACACCTGAGGTTATTACAGCATAAAGAGATATGAAAATCAGACATTAAATGGTATAGTATATATATCAACATTCCATCAACAAAGGACAATCCCAGTTGTAACATACTCAATGTGACATGCATATGGCTAGATTGTCATCACAATTTGCCCATCAATTATCTAAACAACAAACTGACTAATTTCTTGATTTGAATACTACTAGTATAACACATGATAGAAAATTAGATACGAAGTACAATTAGGGACAGGCTTCAAGATCTTTATTTTTAACAAAACTTCTTGGCTATATAATCATTCCCTGATAACGATTACTTGTTTTTTAGGTTTATTTCATTGTTTTTTTTTGTTTTTTTTTTTTTTTAAGACAGAGTCTTGCTCTGTCACCCAGGCTGGAGTGCAGTGGTGCGATCTTGGCTCACTGCAACCTCTGTCTCCCATGTTCAATCAATTCTCCTGCTGCAGCCTCCCAAGTAGCTGGGATTACAGGCGCACACCACCCACCCAGCTAATTTTTGTATTTTTAGTCAAGATGGGGTTTTACCATGTTGATCAGGCTGATCTTGAACTCCTGACCTCAGGTGATCTGCCTGCCTCAGCATCCCAAAGTGCTGGGATTACACATGTGAGCCATCCCATCCAGCCTCTGTCTCATTTTCTAATAGGATAAATAATCTTTTACATCTTTTTTGGATCACTTACCAATCAGAAATATAATTGCATATGAGTTTCCACAGTCCTTACACTGATAGGCTACCCTCTATAAAATAAGGTGAAATAGACTCAATAAATAATCCCATTTTAGTTTTTAAGCTAAGAAATTATACCGTTGCTGAACTGTACTCAATTCAACGAACATGGATATAAACTTAAACAAGAAAATGAGACTACTTTCAGTGACAATGCACACTGTAATTCATAAGATAAGTCTAGCTCAAATACTGAAAAGTGAACCACTTGGGATGAAAGCAACATGATTTCAAAATACAGAGTCTGTTGACAACGGTTGAAGACTTTACATTATACTGTGTGACCTACAGTTTATTTACCCTCCATGGGTTTTTTTTTTTTAACCCCCATAACAGAAAAGGATTTTTACATTATAAAGTTATTTCCTTTTTAAAAAATGAATTTTAAAAATTAATTTCTAGGTTTTCTAGGATTAAGAAGTTATCGGACAGGCTATAGAAAACATTGTGTCAGATAAGTGTGAGCCATCACACTGCACTTCAAAGAGTTCATAAATCATAAACATAAATGTCAGATGTGACTATCCCTAAAAACGAGGAATGCTCCCTACCCTTCACTCTAACTTCTTCTGCCTTGTACTAAGTTTATTTTGCTGAAGGTCAACCAATATTTCTAATCTTCTTTCCATGGTAAGAGGAAAAGCAAAATTAGTCTATGAAAATTCAAGTTTTATGCATCCTGGTACTAAATGAAGTCCTGAGAAACCGGCTAATAATGAATTTTACTAAAAATGTTCTGTGAGGTTTTCTTCCCCTCCTAGCTGTCAACACTTTCAAAATTCTGGCAATCTGAAAGCACAGATTCTCCTCCCAAGACAATGAAAATCCACAGTTAAGGAACAGACAACAGTTTTAACATACTCTCAAACAATCCTTGACTAATATAAGACTTGATAAATTAACCATTTGTTGTACCAAAACTTTGCTTATATCTGCAGAAATCCTACCCTAAACTGTACCTTGTTTACATGGTCATCAGTACATTCTCAGGTATTCCTGTTACAAAAGCAAATTATATAGTCCTCTACCGTATACCTCCTATCCTTACTAAAAGGTTCTTTTTAAAAGCTAGGTAGAATATACTGCTATCAGAGATGACTAACACCTCTAGAAGCCTAGCCCTAACCTCTGTGACTCTGTTGTATAAGGAGTTAGTCACCCAACAGATTCACTGAATGAATGCAAATGTAGCCCCTAATTTAAAGTTAAACCTCAGGAAAGTAACACCCATACAAGGAAGTTTAAACAAATGTCTAACTGTACCATATTTTGGCATTTAGGAAATTGAAACATTATTCATATCTTCATTTCTACCTTCTTCTTACTATTATCTGTCACCAGCAAATTCAAACATAATTTCCCAAGAACTCATAATTTATCTGAAGACATTTTGTATAACTTCATTTCAAACATTCTAATATCAGGAGCGTGGAAAAATACCAGGATAAAAAAAACGTTTTATTTGTCTTGGGCTCCTTCTCACAGGCAATGAAGGAACACATTACAGTCAGAAAGTTTTCTAGGGGAAATAATCAACAGTATATCATACAATGTCAGAGCCAGAAGGAGCCATAAAGGCTATCTAAGAAAGACTCTGCATGAAGACCATGTAATTACTTCATGCTTTGATGGATTGTCCACCCATCCAACTGAAAACACTTATGAATGAGAGATTTAAAAAAAAAAAGGAAAAAACTATAAGACAAAAATGGGCATGAAAATAAGATAACTATTTCCCCTGGACCAGAAAAGCAAATCTGTGGGCAAGACTGAAGTTAGAAATACACTAAACTCAAGGTTAAGAAGAAGATAATGGAAAGTTCGGCTCCTGCAAAGTAAAGGAAACTAAAAGGGCTCACAGTGGGACAGGGATCAGGAGCCAGGTTCATAGCTTGAAATCAGGCACTATAGTGAGATTCCCGTGCTCATGAAGGGAGGCTGAAAAAATGCTACCAACAGCTGCCAAGAACAAGAACTTACATAGAACTGTTGATAAATAGAAGTAAAAGAAAATAGGCGAGGATTGCTAGCAAGATGGCCAAATACGAACAGCTCTGGTCTACTGCTCCCAGCGAGATCCTCGCAGAAGGCAGATGATTTCTGCATTTCCAACTGAGGTACCTGGTTCAGCTCATTGGGACTGGTTGGACAGTGGGTGCAGCCTATGGAAGGCGAGCCGAAGCAGGGTGGGGTGTCACCTTACCTGGGAAGTGCAAGGGGTCGGGGAATGTTTCTCCCTACCCAAGGGAAGCCATAAGGGATTGAGCCCGAGGAACTCCAGAACAGATACTGCGCTTGTCCTACAGTTTTTGCAACCTGCAGACCAGGAGATTCCCTCCAGCGCCTACCCTACCAGGGCCCTGGGTTTCAAGCACAGAACTCGGCGGCCATTTGGGCAGACACCAAACTAGCTGCAGGAGTTCTTTTTTTTCCATACCCCAGTGGCACCTGGAACACCAGCGAGACACAACCGTTCGCTTCCCCTGGAAAGGGGTGCTGAAGCCAGGGAGCCAAGTGGTATGGCTCTGCAGGTCCCACCCCCACGGAGCCCAGCAAACTAAGATCTACTGGCTTGAAATTCTCGCTGCCAGCACAGCAGCAGTCTGAGATTGACCTGGGATGCTCGAGCTTGGTGTGGGGAGGGGCATCCACCATTGCTGAGGCTTGAGTAGGTAGTTTTATGCTCACAGTGTAAACAAAGCCAGTGGGAAGTTCAAACTGGGTGGAGCCCACTGCAGCTCAGCAAGGCTGCTGTGACCAGACTGCCAGATTTCCCTTCTCTGGACAGGGCATCTCTGAAAAAAAGGCAGAAGCCCCAGTCAGGGGTTTATAGATAAAACTCCCATTTCCCTGGGACAGAGCACCTGGGGAAAGGGGCAACTGTGGGTGCAGCTTCAGTAGACTTAAACGTTTCTGCCTGATGGCTCTGAAAAGAGCAGCGGACCTCCCAGCGCAGCGTTCGAGCTCTGCAAAGGGTCAGACTGCCTCCTCAAGTGGGTCCCTGACCCCTCTTCCTCCTGACTGGGAGACACCTCCCAGTAGGGGCCAACAGACACCTCATACAGAAGAGCTCTGGCTGGCATCTGGCAGGTGCCTCTCTGGGACGAAGCTTCCAGAGAAAAGATTGGCAGCAATCTTTGATGTTCTGCAACCTCCGCTGATGATACCCAGGCAAACAGGGTCAGGCATTGACCTCCAGCAAACTCCAGCAGACCTGCAGCAGAGGGGCCTGTCAGAAGGAAAACTAAGAAACAGAAAGCAATAGCATGTCCACTCAAGATCCCATCCGAAGGTCACCAACATCAAAGACCAAAGGTACATAAAGCCACAAAGACGGGGAGAAACCAGCGCAAAAAGGCTGAAAATTCCAAAAACCAGAATGTCTCTTATCCTCCAAAGGATCACAACTCCTCACCAGCAAGGGAACAAAATTGGACGGAGAACAAGTTTGACAAATTGACAGAAGTAGGCTTCAAAAGGTGGGTAATAACAAACACCTCCGAGCTAAAGGAGCATGTTCTAATCCAATGCAAGGAAGCTAAGAACCTTGAAAAAACATTAGATGAATTGCTAACTAGAATAACCAGTGTAGAGGAGAACATAAATGACCTGATGGAGCTGAAAAACACAGCACGAGAACTTCATGAAGCATACACACGTTTCAATAGCCAAATTGATCAAGAGGAAGAAAGGATATCAGTGATTGAAGATAAATTTAATGAAATAAAGAGAGAAGACAAGATTACAGAAAAAAGAATAAAAAGGATGAACAAGGACTCCAAGAAACATGGGACTATGTGAAAAGACAAAATCTACGTTTGATTGGTGTACCTGAAAGTGAGGAGAATGGAACCAAGTTGGAAAACACTCTTCAGGGTATTATCCAGGAGAACTTCCCCAACCTAGCAAGACAAGCCAACATTCAAATTCAGGAAATACAGAGACCACTGCAAAGGTACTCCTTGAGAAGAGTAACCGCAAGACACATAATCGTCAGATTCACCAAGGTTGAAATAAAGGAAAAAATGTTAAGGGCAGCCAGAGAGAAAGGTCAGGTTACCCACAAAGGGAGAAGCCCATTGGACTAACAGTGCATCTCTTGGCAGAAACGCTACAAACCAGAAGAGAGTGGGGGCCAATATTCAACATTCTTAAAGAAAAGAATTTTCAACCCAGAATTTCATATCCAGCCAAACTAAGCTTCATAAACAAAGGAGAAATAAAATCCTTTACAGACAAGCAAATGCTTAGAGATTTCGTCACCACCAGGCCTGCCTTACAAGAGCTCCTGAAGGAAGCACTAAACATGGAAAGGAACAACAGGTACCAGTCACTGCAAAAACATACCAAATTGTAAAGAACATCAACACTATGAAGAAACTGTGTCAATTAATGGTCAAAACAACCAGCTAGCATCATAATGACAGGATCAAATTCACACATAACAACATTAACCTTAAATGCAAATGGGCTAATTGCCCCAATTAAAAGACACAGACTGGCAAATTGGATAAAGAGTCAAGACCCATCAGTGTGCTGTATTCAGGAGACCCATCTCATGTGCAAAGACACACACAGGCTCACAATAAAGGGATGGAGGAATATTTAACAAGCAAATGGAAAGCAAAAAAAAAAGCAGGAGTGCAATCCTAGTCTCTGATAAAACAGACTTTAAACCAACAAAGATCAAAAGAGACAAAGAATGGTATTACATAATGATAAAACGATCAATGCAGCAAGAAGAACTAACTATCCTAAATATATATGCACTCAATACAGGAGCACCCAGATTCATAAAGCAAGTTCTTAGAGACCGACAAAGAGATTTAGACTCCCACACAATAATAGTGGGAGACTTTAACACCCCACTGTCAATATTACACAGATTAAGGAGACAGAAAATTAATAAGGATATTCAAGACTTGAACTCAGCTCTGGAACAAGCAGACCTAATAGGTATCTACAGAACTCTCCACCCCAAATCAACAGAATATACATTCTTCTCAGCACTACATCACACTTACTCTAAAATTGACTACATAATTGAAAGTAAAATACTCCTCAGAAAATGCAAAAGAATGGAAATCATAACAGTCTCTCAGACTACAGTGCAATCAAATTAGAACTCAGGATTAAGAAACTGACTCAAAACCGCACAACTACATGGAAATTGAACAACCTGCTCCTAAATGATTACTGGGTAAATAACGAAATGAAGGCAGAAATAAAGATGTTCTTTGAAACCAATGCGAACAAAGACATAATGTACCAGAATCTCTGGGACACATTTAAAGTAATGTGTAGAGGGAAATTTACAGCACTAAATGCCCACAAGAGAAAGCAGGAAAGATCTAAAATTGATACCCTAACATCAAAGCTAAAAGAACTAGAGAAGCAACAGCAAACAAATTCAAAATCTAGCAGAAGACAAGAAATAACTAAGATCAGAGCAAAACTGAAGGAGACAGAGACACGAAAAACCCTTCAGAAAAAAATCAATGAATTCAGGAGATGTTTTTTTGAGAAGATCAACAAAATAGATTGCCTGCCAGACTAATAAAGAAGAAAAGAGAGAAGAATCAAATAGACGCAATAAAAAATGATATAAGGGATATGACTGATCCCACAGAAATACAAACTACCATCAGAGAATACTATAAATACCTGTATGCAAATAAACTAGAAAATCTAGAAGAAATGGATAAAGTCCTGGACACATACACCCTCCCAAGTCTAAACCAGAAAGAAGTCGAATCCCTGAATAAACCAATAACAAGTTCTGAATTTGAGGCAGTAATAGCCTACCAACCAAAAAGAGTCCAGCACCAGATGGACTCACAGCCAAATTCTACCAGGGGTACAAAGATGAGCTGGTACCATTCCTTCTGAAACTATTCCAAACAATAGAAAAAGAGGGAATCCTCCCTAACTCATTTTATGAGGCCAGCATCATCCTGATACCAAAGCGTGGCAGAGAGACAACAACAAAAGAAAATTTCAGGCCAATATCCCTGATGAACATCAATGCGAAAATCCTCAATAAAATGCTGGATTTCAGCAGCACATCAAAAACCTTATCCACCATGATCAAGTCGGCTTTATACCTGGGATGTAAGGCTGGTTCAACACATGCAAATCAATAAACATAATCCATCACATAAACAGAATCAATCACAAAAAACACATGATTATCTCATTAGATGCAGAAAAGGCCTCTGACAAAATTCAACAGCGCTTCATGCTAAAAACTCTCAATAAACTGGGTATCGATGGAATGTATCTCAAAATAATAAGAGCTATTTATGACAAACCCACAGCCAATATCATACTGAATGGGTAAAAAGTGGAAACATTCCCTTTGAAAACCGGCACAAGACAAGGATGCCCTCTCTCACCACTCCTATTTAACATAGTATTGGAAGTTCTGGCCAGGGCAATCAGGAAAGAGAAATAAATAAAAGGTATTCAAATAGGAAAAGAGGAAGTTAAATTGTCTCTGTTTGCAGATGACATGCTTGCATATTTAGAAAACCCCATCATCTCAGTCCAAAATCTCCTTAAGCTAGTAAGCAACTTCAGCAAAGTCTCAGGATCCAAAAAATCAATGTGCAAAAATCACAAGCATTCCTATACACCAATAACAGACAAAGAGAAAAACCGTGAGTGAACTCCCATTCACAATTGCTACAAAGAGAATAAAACACCTAGGAATCCAACTTAAAGGGATGTGAAGGACCTCTTCAAGGAGAACTATAAACCACTGCACAAGGAAATAAGAGAGGACACAAACAAATGGAAAAGTATTCCATGCGCATGGATAGGAAGATTCAGTATCATGAAAATGGCCATACCACCCAAAGTAATTTATAGATTCAATGCTATCCCCATCAAGCTACCACCGACTTTCTTCACAGAATTGGAAAAAAACTACTTTAATGTTCATATGGAACCAAAAAAGAGCCCGCATTGCCAAAACAATCCTAGGCAAGAAGAACAAAGCTAGAGGTATCACGCTACCTGACTTCAAACTATACTACAAAGTTACAGTAATCAAAACAGCATGGTACTGGTACCAAAACAGATATATAGACCAATGGAATAGAACAGAAGCCTCAGAAATAACACCACACATCTACAACCAACTGATCTTTGACAAACCTGAGACAAACAAGCAATGGGGAAAAGATTCCCTATTTAATAAATGTTGTTGGGAAAACTGGCTAGCCATATGCAGAAAACTGAAACTGGATCTCTTCCCTACATCTTGTATAAAAATCAACTCAAGATGGATCAAAGACTTAAACATAAGACCTAGGACCATAAAAATCCTAGAAGAAAACCTAGGCAATACCATTCAGGACATAGGCATGGGCAAAGACTTCATGTCTAAAACACCAAAAGTAATGGCAACAAAAGCCAAAATTGACAAATGGGATCTAATTAAACTAAAGAGCTTTTGCACAGCAAAAGAAACTACCATCAGAGTGAACAGGCAACCTACAGAATGGGAGAAAATTTTTGCAATCTATCTGTCTGACAAAGGGCTAATATCCAGAATCTACAAAGAACCGAAACAAATTTACAAGAAAAAAAAACAACCCCATCAAAAAGTGGGCCAAAGATATGAACAGACACTTCTCAAAAGAAGACATTTATGCAGCCAACAAACATATGAAAAAATGCTCATCATCACTGGTCATTAGAGAAATGCAAATCAAAACCACAATGAGATATCATCTCACACCAGTTAGAATGGCGATCATTAAAAAGTCAGGAAACAACAGATACTGGAGAAGATGTGGAGAAATAGGAACCTTTTACACTGTTGGTGGGAGTGTAAATTAGTTCAACCATTGTGAAGACAGTGGGGCGATTCCTCAAGGATCTAGAACCAGAAATATCATTTCACCCAGAGATCCCATTACCAGGTATATACCCAAAGGATTATAAACCATTCTACTATAAAGACACATGCACACGTATGTTTATTGCGGCACCACTCACAATAGCAAAGACTTGGAACCAACCCAAATGTCTATCAATAATAGACTGGATAAAGAAAATGTGGCACATATACACCATGGAATACCATGCAGCCATAAAAAAAGGATGACTTCATGTCCTTTGCAGGGATATGGATGAAGCTGGAAACTACCATTCTCAGAAAACTATCACAAGAACAGAAAACCGCATGTTCTCACTCATAAGTGGGAGTTGAACAATGAGAACTCAAAGACATAGGGAGGGGAACCTCACATATCGGGGCCCTGTCGGGGGTGGGGGGCTGGTGGGGGATAACATTAGGAGAAATACCTAACATAGGTGAAAGGTCGATGGGTGCAACAAACCACCATGGCACATTATACCTATGTAACAAAACTGCATGTTCTGTACATGTATCCCAGAACTTAAAGTATAATAAAAAGGAGGGAGGGAGGGAGGGAGGGAAGGAAAGGAAGGAAGAAAGGAAGGAAGGAAGGAAGGAAGGAAGGAAGGAAGAAAGGAAGGAAGGAAGGAAGGAAGGAAGGAAGGAAGGAAGGAAGGAAGGGAGGGAGGGAGGGAGGGAGGGAGGGAGGGAGGGAGGGAGGGAGGGAGGCAGGGAGGCAGGGAGGGAAGGAAGGAAATATGCATGCCCTTAAATTGAATAAAAAACAACTGAACTTCCCCACTTCCCCACTGGTTCAGTGGTAGGTCTGCCATATCCCCAATATCATCATGTTCAAGATGCCTGAAGCATTGTTATAAGACCTGGTTCTACGTTAAAGACTTAGGACCTGAAAAGGGACAGGTGCAAAACCATCAGACAGAGAAGGATAAGCATAGAGAAAATGAACGGAATGAAAAAAAAAAAAAAAAAAACTCTACCTCTCAAAATGAGGCTTTAAAGCAATAGTCCAGCAATTGAAATTACAAAATCATTTCACATGAAATCATTTAGAACAGTCTTACAAGGACCTTTATGAGGTACCTGTATTAGTCCATTTTCACACTGCTGACAAAGACATACCCAAGACTGGGTAATTTATAAAGAAAAAGAGGTTTAACAGACTGCCAGTTCCACATGGCTGGGGAGGCCTCACAACCATGGCAGAAGGTTAAAAGCATGTCTTACATGGTGGCAGACACAAGAGAATGAGAACCAAGTGAAAGGGGTTTCACCTTATAAAACCATCAGATCTTGTGAGACTTACTCACTACCACGAGAACAGTATGGAAGAAACTGCCCCCATGATTCAGTTAACTCCTACCGGGTCCCTTGTACAACACATGGGAATTGTGGGAGCTACAATTCAAGATGAAATTTGCATGGGGGCACAGGCAAACCATATCAGTACCCAAAATAAATGAATGAAGAAATAATTTCTTCTTTAAAAATATGCTATTATGTGCATGTTCTCGCTTGTGAGTGGGAAGTTGATCAATGAAAGCACATGGTGGGGGAACAACACACACTGAACACCTGTGTGGTGGGGGGTGTGGGGGGGGCGCAGAGGAAGAGCATCAGGAAGAATAACTAATGGATGCTGAGTTTAATACCTGGGTGATCTGTGCAGTAAACCACTATGGCACACAGAATTTACCTATGTAACAAACCTGCACATCTTGCATATATACCCCTGAACTTAAAAAAAAAGTTGAGAAAAAAAAAGTTGTAAGTTATTATGAAAACACAAGCTGAACTAAAATTAGATTCCTTTATATATGTTTGGTTTAAAGCTTTATCAGTTTTTATACAGTTAACAAAATTAACAATTGGAACACACATTTGGTACAGATGAAATTAATGATACATAAAACTCTTATAAAGACTTCGGGCCAGGTGCACTGGCTCATGCCTGTAATCCCAACACTTTGGGAGGCGGAGGCAAGAGGACTGCTTGGGCCCAGGAGTTCAAAACCAGCCTGGGCAACATAGTGAGACCTCATCTCTACAGAAAGTACAAAAAAAAAAAAAAATTTAAAAAAAAAAGGTTTTTTTAAAGGCACCTCTGTCTTAACCTCTCTATATAAGAGCCAGGCATGTGCCTGTAGTCCCAGCTACTTGGGAGGCTGAGGAAGGAGGATGGCTTAAGTAAAGAAGGTCAAGGCTGCAATGAGTCATGACTTCACCACTGCACTCTAGCTTGATGACAGAACAAAACCGTCTCAAAAAAAAAAAAAAAAAAAAAAGCTAGGCATGGTGGCTCACACCTGTAATCCCAGAATTTTAGGAAGCCAAGGTGGGCAAATCACCTGAGGTCAGGAGTTTGAGGCCAGTCTGGCCAAAATGGTGAAAACCCATCTCTACTAAAAATACAAAAATTAGCCAGGCGTGGTGGCACGCTCCTGTAATCCCAGCCACTTGGGAGGCTGCGGCAGGAAAATCACTTGAACCCTGGAGGCAGAGGTTGCTGTGAGCAGAGATCACGCCACTGCACTCCAGCCTGACAGAGCAAAACTCTGTCTCAAAAATAAAAGACTACAAAATAAGTATCCAAAGAGAAATTTTAAAATAATTTATACTTTTAAAAGAATAAGAAATTACAAAAACACAAAGAACTGAAACAAAAACTGGTATAAGAACATACATACATACATACACGCTTATCTAAAAAGAACTAATCAAAAATCCTAGAAGGAATATGATCACTAACAAAGCAATGGATAAGATAAAACCCTCAAACAGACACAGTTAAATAGACAATTTGTGAGTTGGAAGTTCAAACTGGTTAATTCATCCGGAACATAGCACAAAGAGCAAAGAATTAAAAATATGCGAAAAAACCAAGAGACATGGAAAACATATTAAGAGGACCCAAGATGTAACAATTAAAACTTTAAAAAGAGATAGATACAAATAATGTTGAAAAAGCAATATTTGCAGAAATAATGACTAAATTCTTTCCAGAACCGAAGAAAGGCAAGACATCCAGATTAACAAATGACAAATGACTCTGGGTACCAGCAAGGTAAACAAAACATCTAGATTCATAATTGATATATTGGTCTCATTCCACAAAGAATCTAAATAACTTACCAGATTATATATAAAACAATAACATAAATATGTAAAAAAATAGAGTCGGCCGGGCGCGGTGGCTCAAGCCTGTAATCCCAGCACTTTGGGAGGCTGAGACGGGCGGATCACGAGGTCAGGAGATCGAGACCATCCTGGGTAACACAGTGAAACCCCGTCTCTACTAAAAATACAAAAAAACTTAGCCGGGCGAGGTGGCAGGCGCCTGTAGTCCCAGCTACTCGGGAGGCTGAGGCAGGAGAATGGCGTAAACCCGGGAGGCGGAGCTTGCAGTGAGCTGAGATCCGGCCACCACACTCCAGCCTGGGTGACAGAGCGAGACTCCGTCTCAAAAAAAAAAAAAAAAAAAAAAATAGAGTCACAGAAAATTACATAAAGTAATAGATCAAGACCAGGTAGAAAGTTAGAATGTACATATACAGGCTTGAATATTCAACTGAATCTCCAGGTGGCGAAAGTAAAAAGGGACAGTTATCAGTAACAAGAATTTCATTGTCCCAAGAAGAAAATATAGGGTAAACAAAGATGTTCCTAGCCTTCATATAATGGTCTATTAATGACATGGAAAGCAACTCCAGAACAATATCCCTATAAGTGTAGTCTATTTCATAAGGCTATTTCTTACAAGCCTCTTACATGGCATAGGTCCTGTCTGCTCCTCAGTTTCATCTCATACCACTCTGTTTTACTGATAACATTCCAGCACTAAACAGCCTATATATCCCAACCTTCTCTTGACATCCCTAGCACCTAGCATCATGCCAGTCGTAAAGTAGATACTTGATAAATGTCAGGGTTTTTTATTTTTATTTTTTTTTAGATAGAGTCTCGCTCTGTCACCCAGGCTGGAGTGCAGGGCATGACCTCGGCTCACTGCAACCTCCACCTCCCAGGTTCAAGCGATTCTCCTGCCTCAGCCTCCTGAGTAGCTAGGATTACAGGTGCCCACCACCGTGTCTGTCTAATTTTTTTGTATTTTTAGTAGAGATGGGGTTTCACCATGCTGGCCAGGCTTATATCGAACTCCTGGCCTCAAGTGATCTGCCCACCTCGGCCTCCCAAAGTGCTGGGATTACAGGGGTGAGCCACCATGCCCAGACTAAATGTCAAATTTAAAAAAAAAACCATGAAATTGAACAAGTTATTAAGTGAATGGTGACCTCAAAGAGTAATAGATCAAGACCAGGTAGAAAGTTAGAATGTACATATACAGTATTGAATGGTGACCTCAGAGAGTCACCATTCACTTAATAACTAACCAACACCTCAGTGGTCAGTTAAGTGAGGTTTAAGTATACCTCAGTAAAAGCAGTCTGCTGGGAGAGAAAATAATGTGGTCTGAAAACTAAGAATTTAGTTTGATTCAGAAGTAAAACCTAGAACAATTAAAGCAGAAGTTGCGAACTGGCATCCTTCAGATGGGAAGGGCCTTCACACATGTTTTATTTGTCCTATAATACCATAAACAATTGGAAACACCTAAACAAAAACCTTTAAGGAGAAAAATGTTTTACATAAATGCCTCCTACAGTATTACTAAAAGATGGTCTACCAATTATTTTACTGGAACACTTTTGGAAGACACAGTCCCTTCCATTCTGGAGCTGCTCTAACTAGATAATACCTTTTGTCATCCTGATCTCTCTACTCCCTCTTCCTAGTTTTGCACTTCAGATTTACAAAAAACTAGTCAAACTCAATTCACATGCATACGCATGAAATCTATAATGGAGGCTGTTGAAAATATGCAGTTTCTTCGACCATTTTCCCAAACAGCATCATTTCCAACCCACCCACCATCTTTGGTCATCTTCTTTTGGATGCACTTCAGACTGCCAATGTCTCTCTTAAAATGTGTCCAGGGCTGGGCGCGGTGGCTCACGCCTGTAATCCCAGCACTTTGAGAGGCCGAGGCAGGCAGATCACGAGGTCGGGAGCTTGAGGCCATCCTGGCCAACATGGTGAAACTGTGTCTCTACTAAAAATACAAGATAAAATTAGCTGGGCATGGTGGTGCGTGCCTGTAGTCCCAACTACTCAGGAGGCTGAGGCACGAGAATCGTTTGAACCCGAGAGGCGGAGGTTGCAGTAAGCCGAGATCACATCACTGCACTTCAGCCTGGTGACAGAATGAGACTCCATCTCAAAAAAAAAAAAAAAAAAAAAAAGTGTCCAATAGTAGATTATTTGAAGGGAGGGAAATGGATGGAGTGAAACACAGGAAGACTCTAAGTTACTTGCCTTGGTGTCCACAATTGTAGAATAGGAATAACAGTAACTACTGTATCCCAAAAAGGTTACTGGGAAAACATAAATGAGTTAATCTATGTAAAGTGCTTAGAACAGTGCCTAACACACGATCTTAATACATGTTCTTTAACCCATAACACAGAGAAAGAGTCCACAGCATAAACTCATATAGAGAGGTTAAGACAGAGGTGAGTGCCTTTAAAAAATCATATTTTTTGATCAGTGGTCAGGGCAGGGGACTCAAACTCAACCAGTGGGACCAGGTAAACAACAAATGAGTGAAGACATATGCAGACTAATATGTCCTGTATAAAAGGAGCCAAAATAAAAACAGGCATGTTCACACACAAAAGGTTCAAAGTCATAGATCTAGTTTGAATGCTCCCCTCTCTCCACCCTGTTTTATCCTGGCCTAACCACTAAATTCAAACACAGAAACAGACGGTTTGGGGAGGATAATGGGGATCAGCATCAACAATGATTTCCTCTCAACACCTTTACAAGAAGTGCCACAGAACAGCCATGAAAAGGTGAAACTTACTAGCAAATCTATGTCCCCAAGAGCACTAACATTTAATTATAGCCACCATTTCTTCCTTCAATGAAGTTTTTAAGATCTTAAAAATCAAACTGTACCAACATTTTGAGAGAGGAATCCATCTGCTCTTCTTTCTATATGAATTTCTAAACACTGTTATAAGCTAAGGAAAAATAAAATAAAAATAATAAGATTTTTAAAAGTAACTTACAAAACAGGACACAGAAAATAATACTCAATTTTGCGCTGGTGGACTTTCTATCGTGATAGTTATCCTGTCGCCTTATTTGTTCTATAGGAGAAGATTGGCAGAAAGAAAAGCTCCAAATATATTCACCATTAATCTCCAATAGCATTAGACAGAAAGCTAACCACACACAGCTAAATTAAGCTACATTTTTAAGATTCTAAGCAGATGAAATTCACCAAAAAAGAACCCCCACCACATGCACATAACACTAACTTCTTGTATAGTATGCCCAAGTCTTCATAATTTTATTTCTTAAAAGAATAAAAATAGCAACAAATTTTAGGTGCAACAGTATAAATACCACAGGGTATTTGCCAACATGTCTATGTTTACTCTGTGTTTGTCCTTAAGCAAGGAGCCGCCCTGAAAGTCCACAATGTTTTCCTGCTCCTTCTCTCCAGCCACAGTAACCTTTTGTATCCTTCCTTCACTAGCAGCATTCTGCCAAAGACTACAGGAAGTACTTTAATACAGAGAACTTGCCTGTAGCAATTTCAGTTTGAGTACTGCAAATGATTTTACCAACATCTCAGTGGTTAGCTAATTGCAGTCAGAAGCCAGACTTGATTCTTCCCTAATATTTAATGTTGCTCAGTTATTCTTATATGACTTCTGTTTTCACAGATACATTTGTTATTTGTAGAAACAGATATGCAATACATCTGTTACTTCTGGAGAATTACAAAGTGAACTTCACAAACCATACTTAAAAATAAAACATTAATACTCTTGTAGGAAACTGAAACTGCCAAGCAACTTGAAAAAGTTCACTGCTTGAATCCCTCTACTTATACAAGTAAGGTTTTGCAATATTATTTTCTTTCTTTCTTCTAACATTGCCCTAAAGAGGTAATACAAGTTTACTTTCCATGTGCTTGAGGTAAAATTTTTGAAATTGCTGTCATATGATCAATCCCACTTTAATTTCCTTCACAACATTTTTCTATTGGGACGGCTCACCTGTATCTGTAAACCTCACAAATACTCAATCTTTTTAGTCAGTCAATCCTTTGCATAGAGGATAACAACATATACCCCTCGTAATAATTCTATAAAATCAATCTTTTTCTATAAAAGTCATTCTTTTCCAGTTGGCCATAATGCCATATAAGTGGCTTTGAAGAGAAAGAAGTTAATATATTTAACTGGAAGACCACATAAAATCAAAGAATAAAAACCCTATATATGCAAGGATTTTTTTTTCTTTTTTGAGCATTGCTATATCCACAGTCCCTAGACTTGTTATTGTTAAGATGTCAGTTCCCCCTAAATTGACTTAAAGATTCAAACCAAGTCCAATCAAAATATCAGGCAGCATATGGGGGAAATTAACAAACTGATTATAAAATGTATAAGAAAATACAAAGACAATAATAGTATAGGATCTTAAACTAACAGATATCAAGATTTATTGTTATAAAGACACAGTACTTAATGTCATACTGGGAAAAAAATATTTCAAAGATAGGTCAGTAGACTAGAATAAAAAGTCCAGAAACAGACTTACATACACAGTTAACTAATGTGCCACAAAATATCACTTCAATACAGTGCTGGAGTGCAGTCAGGGGAAATAAACTTTTCTATATGGATTTTCAGTTGAGGAAGCATAAAATATGCTTGCAAGACTACATAAAATCATAGAATAAAACTCTGTATGTGCAAGGACTTATGTGTGCAAGTATAAAATATGTGCAAGCATGAAATATGATTCCTCAACTGAATATCCATATAGAAAATGAAATCCTCACCCCAATACCATACCATATATGAAAATTTACTTCAGAAAGACCATAGAACTAAATGTGAAATATTAAACAACAAAAATTCCAGAACATTGCGTAATACACTTAGGGTGGGACTTTAGGATAGCAATATATCCTTAAGTAGGACATAAAGAGAGCACTGAATATAAAAGAAAAAAATAGGCCAGGCGCGGTGGCTCAAGCCTGTAATCCCAGCACTTTGGAAGGCCGAGACGGGCGGATCACGAGGTCAGGAGATCAAGACCATCCTGGCTAACACGGTGAAACCCCGTCTCTACTAAAAAATACAAGAAACTAGCCGGGCGCGGTGGCGGGCGCCTGTAGTCCCAGCTACTCAGGAGGCTGAGGCAGGAGAATGGCGTGAACCTGGGAGGCGGAGCTTGCAGTGAGCTGAGATCCGGCCACTGCACTCCAGCCTGGGCGGCAGAGCAAGACTCCGTCTCAAAAAAAAAAAAAAATATATATATATATATATATATTTCCTTAAAATTAAAACTTGTTTTCATCAAAAGAAACCATTAACAGATAAAAAGATACCAAACAAAACATTTCCACATGAAATTACAGAGGTATCTGTAATACATACATCTGACACAGGAGTCAAATTTGGAAAGTACAAAGAGATAGTATAAACTGGCCAGGCACAATGGCTCATGCCTGTAATCCCAGCACTTTGGGAGGCTGAGGTAGGAAGATCACCTGAGCTTAGGAGTTCAAGGTTGTAGTGAACTAGGATCATGCCACTGCACTCCAGCCTAGGTGACAGAGTGAGGCCCTGTCCCAAGGATGGACGGACGGACAGTGGGGAGGGAGGGAGGCAGGGAAAGAAAGACCATAAATCAGTAAGAGAAAAGCCAAGAAGAGACTTTAACAGGCACTTAATAACACAAAATATTTAAATGCCCAGTCAAGATATTAAAAGTTTCTCTACTTCATTAATCATCAGGAAAGTGTAAATCAAACCCACAATTCTTTACCATCATATATTCACGAGAAAGGCTAAAACGAAAACCACAGACAAAACCAAGTGTAGGTGAGGATTTAAAGCAATAACAACTCTCATTCACTGCTCACAGGATTGTAAATTGCAATAATCACCTTAGAAAACCATTTCATGGTATTTCCTAAAGCTGAACAACACATAACCTATGACACAATAATTCCATTCCTTACGTAAATACCCAATAGAACACATTCATATAGTCACCAAAAGATACATATAAGAATGCTCACAGTGGCACCATTCATAATGATTGATTATAGCCACTATGATTGTTATAATCAGAAACAACAGACAATGACAGGTATTAGCTAGGACATTACTAGAACTAGAACCTTCATGCATTGCAAAACGAGAATGCAAACACAATGCAAAGGGGTAATGCAAAATGATACAGTCAATTTGGAAAATAGTTTGCTCATTTGTTAAAAAGTTAAACATGGTGGGAGGCCAAGGGGGACGTATCACTTGAGGTCAGGAGTTCAAGACCAGCCTGACCAACATAGCGAAACCTAACTCTACTAAAAATACAAAAATTAGCTGGGAGTGGTGGTGCATGCCTGTAATCCCAGCTACTCAGGAGACTGAGGCATGAGAATCTCTTGAACCCAGGGGGCAGAAGTTTGCAGTAAGCCAAGATCACACCACTGACAAGACTGTCTCAAAAAACAATAATAAATAAAATCAACAAAGAAAAAGTTGTTAAACATGGGGGCCAGGTATGGTGGCTCACACCTGTAATCCCATCACAATGGGAGGCCGAGGTGGGTGGATCGTTTGAGTCCAGGAGTTCGAGACCAGCCTGGGCAACATGGCAAAACCTCATCTCTACTAAAAATACAAAAATTAGCCACGCATGGTGGTGCACACCTGTAGTCCCAGCTACTTGGGAGCCTGACACAGGAGAATCACCTGAGCCCAGGGAGGTCAAGGCTGCAGTGAGCCATGATCATACCACTTTACTCCAGCCTGGGCAACAGAGTGAGAACCCGTCTCAAAAACAAACAAAAAAATGTTAAACATAAAATCACCAAATGGCCTGAAAATTCTACTCTTAGTACATACCCAAGAAATATGAAAACATGTCTAAATAAAGACTAGAATATGAAATATGAAAACATGTCTAAATAAAGACTAATATGGTTATTAGGCAGCATTACACCTAACCAAATTTGAAACATGGGAAAATGGAAAGCAATCTAATGTTCACCAGTTGGTGAATGGATAAACAAAATGTTATATATCCGTGCCAAGAAACACTAGCCGCCAATAAAAAGGAATAAATTAATGATGCATGGTAAAACATGTAAGAACCTCAAAAAAATCTGCTAAGTGAAAGAAGACAGACAAGGAAGGAGACATACCATATGATTACATTTGTATGGTATGTCCAGAAGAGGCAATTTTATAGGACATAAAGCTGATGGTTACCTTGGGCTCAGGATAAAAGTAGAGACCGGCTTCAAACAGGCACAGGAAATGAACTGGAATAATGGCAATGTTCTAAAACTGAATTGTGCTGATTATGGCATAACTGTACGTTTGCTAAAAATCACTTAATTATATACTTAAGATAGATGAATCATTAATGGTATGTAAATTAAAAGTATACATAACATTTTTTCTTTTTTTTTTTTTTTTTTTGAGATGGAGTCTCGCTCTGTCGCCCAGGCTGGAGTGCAGTGGCGCAATCTCGGCTCACTGCAAGCTCCACCTCCTGGGTTCACGCCATTCTCCTGCCTCAGCCTCCCGAGTAGCTGGGACTACAGGCGCCCACCACCGCACCCGGCTAGTTTTTTGTATTTTTAGTAGAGACAGGGTTTCACCGTGTTAGCCAAGATGGTCTCAATCTCCTGACCTCATGATCCACCCACCTTGGCCTCCCAAAAGTATTTTTTAAAGTAACCAGCAAGGGATAGCAGGTGGGAAGCTATAAATGAAACAAATTTCGTAATGTACTGATACTAGTAGAAGCTGGGTAATAGCTAATAAGAGTTTGTTATGCTAGGCCCCGCGCAGTGGCTCACACCTGTAATCCCAGCACTTTGGGAGGCTGAGGCGGGTGGATCACGAGGTCAGGAGATCAAGACCATCCTGGCTAACACAGTGAAACCCCACCTCTACTAAAAATACAAAAAATTAGCCGGGCATGGTGGTGGGCACCTGTAGTCCCAGCTACTTGGGAGGCTGAGGCAGGAGAACGGCATGAACCTGGCAGGCGGAGCTTACAGTGAGCCAAGATCATGCCACTGCACTCCAGCCTGGGCAACAGAGCGAGACTCTGTCTCAAAAAAAAAAAAAAAAAAAGAGTTCGTTATGCTAATTCCTTCTACTTTCACATGTTTGAAAACTTTAATAATGTTTCTTTAAAAATTAAGAAAATGCAATTTTTTAAAAAATCAATAAAATATTTGAATAAACATCTGACCACAGACTATATACAGATGGCAAATAAACACATGAAAATGATGCTTAGCATCATTAGATATTGGGTAAATACAAATTAAAACCACAATAAATACTATTACACATCTACCATAATATCAAAACTAAGAAGACTAACTATACCTAATTGTTGAGGAGGACGTGGAGCACCTAGAACTCACATATACAGCTGGTGGGAACAAACTCCTTGGAATACAGTTTGGCAGTTATTTAAAAAGTTAAAAATGATTCAGCCATTCCACTCCACTTACCCAAGAGGAATGAAACCACTTAACCATACACAAATGTTTATAGCAACTTTATTTATAATATCCAAAAAAACAGAAATAACTCACAGGTCCATCAACAGGAAAATGGATAAACTGTGGTATATCCATATAATGGAATACTACACAGCAATAAAAAGAAATGAAATACTGATGCACACAGCAACATAAAGTACAAAATAGTTAATGCTAAATGAAGAAGCCAGCAGGGAGAGAGGGATTATAAGGATACACAAGAAAACTTTGGGGGCTTACAGATGTGTTCATTATCCTGCTTGTGATGCTAGTTTCACAGGTATATATTCATGCCAAAATTTATCAAATTATAAATTGTGTGGCTTATTGTGTATCAATTACATAACAATAAAGCTATTTTTTAAGTCAGTATAGGAGATTCCTTGAGTAGGAGTGAGGGCAGTAAAAGTAGGGTACAAGAGGAATTTCTGGGATGCTGTTAATGTGTTTCTTGACCTGGGTGCTAGTTATATGGATGTGTTTGCTTTGAAAATTCCTGAAGCTACATAATTATGACCTGTACACTTCTCTGTATGTATATGTCAATTTTGTTAAAGCTTATTAAAAAGAAAATGAGATACTACTATATACTCATCAAAATGTCAGTCTTTTTAATTTTAGAGAATACTAAACTTTAGCAAAGATATGAAGCAACTGGAACTCTCATACATTGCTGGTGAGAATGTAAACTGGTACAGTCACTTTGGAAAACTGGCTGTATCTACTAAAGTAGAACATACCACATGCCCAATGACCCAGCAGTTCTACTAGACATATACCAAAGAGAGATATGTTCATATGTCCACCTGAAGACATGTATAAAACCTTTGCTTAGAAGCCCTAGTCAAAACTCATACAAAACAAAAACAATAGGAATTTTCTTTATCAGTATAAATCGTGATATATTCATTCAGTGGACACGATAAAGTAAAGAAGAATGAACTACTACTACATGCAACAACATGCATGAAGCTTAAAAGCTGAATACTGAATGAAAGAAATCAGACACAGAAGGGTACATATTCTATGATGCCACTTAAGTTCAAAAATCAGAAATCCAAAAAATAACAACTATTCTGATTTAAAAAAAAAAAAAAAGTACCGGTTGCCATTGAAAGGTATGAATATTAACAGCTTCTGGGGCCCTGATAATGTTCTTGGGGGATAGGGGACTGTTCTTTTTTACAGACAAGGTCTCACTCTGTCACTGAGTCTGGAGTGCAGTGGTGCGATCACAGCTCACTGCACCCTTGAAATCCTGGACTCAAGTGATCCTCCTGCTTCAGTCTCCAAGTAGTTAGGACTACAGGCATGCACCACCTCGCCTGGCTAATTTTTTTTTATTTTTTATAGAGATGGGGTCTCACTATGTTGTCCAGGCTGGTCTGAGACTCCTGGTCTAAAGTGATCAATCTGCTCTGGCCTCACCAAGTGTTGGGATTACAGGCATAAGCTACTGCGCCTGGCCTGCTGGTAATGTTCTATATCTTAATCTGGATAACAGTTACATGAGTGTGTTCACAAAAATTTATCAGTGTACTAAGGACTTCTCCATCTTACTACAAATAGGCTATATTTCAACTTTTTAAAATTTATCTCCCAAAATTTTAACTCTACACTAAGCCAAAAGAGGTAAGAGAAATAAATAATTTTTTTTTCTTTTTTTTTGAGACAGTCTTGCTCTGTTGCCCAGGCTGGACTGCGGTGGTGCCATCTCGGCTCACTGAAACCTCCGCCTTCCGTTTCAAGTGATTCTCCTGCCTCAGCCTCCCGAGTAGCTGGGACTATAAGCGCCCATCACCACGCCCAGCTAATTTTTTTTGTATTTTTAGTAGAGGCAGAGTTTCACCATGTTGGTCAGACTGGTCTCGAACTCCTGACCTCGTGATCCGCCCACCTCAGCCTCCCAAAGTGCTGGGATTACAGGTGTGAGCCACTGCGCCTGGTCTAGAAGTAAATAATTTAAATAATGCAACTGTCCTCTCTGACCACATCCTGCCCTCATACAGGAAATGCAAATAAGCCTGAAATAATCAATGCATACTGGCAAAATCTACAGAAATAATATGTTAATTATTTCAGAGGTTTCTCTACTATTGACCAGAAGTAAAAACAATGTTTACACAACCAAAGAAAGAGGATAGAAATATCTGTGTCTATATACTCAGGAAATGAGTTGAAAATTAATTGGGAAAACATTAAAGAGTAAGAACTGAGAAGGATCATCTAAAGGGCAAATGTGATAAGTAACAAAAACAGGCAGTAAACTGGCTCTCTATAAATGGGCTTGATTGTCCCAAGCAGAGACACACTGGAGCATTTTAATTTCTGCATATGATTACTTTATAAAAATTTTTTAATGCATTATTAGATACCTTACATAGTTTACATACATTATTATATAGGATTGTATAAACAAAACCAGCTATACTCTATGTGAGAGACATTTAAATAAATTTTTCAGCCAGGCGCGGTAGCTCATGCCTCTAATTCCCAGTGCTCTGAGAGGCCAAGACAGGAGAATTACTTGAACCCAAGAGTTCGAGACCAGCCTGGGCAACAAAGTAAGACCCTTTCCCTACAAAATAAAAATACTAGATGGGCATGGTGGCACGCATCTGTAGTCCCAGCCACTCAGGAGCTGAGGCAGGAGGATCACATGATCCCAGGAGTTCAAGATTACACTAAGCTATGATTGTACCACTGCATTCCAGTCTGGGTGATAGAGCAAGACTCTGTGTCAAAAAAAAAAAAAAAAAGAAAGGAAAATTTTCAAGGGTAAATTTGACTTTGACCACTCTGTAAAATGTAATTCCACTGTACCTGCATACATACATATTTACACACAGATACATAGCATAAATATCTATGTGCATATATGTATTTGACCAAAAAAAGAAAGAGCAAGTTTAAATATATCATTTAGAGTTACAAAAGTAACAAAGGTACTAAAATAGTGCCACGATTATATTGAAAAGAGTAGGCTGGAGAGGAATGGCATAGTAAGTTTCTCATTTATTATAGGTAATCAAGTGATAATGTTTAGAATTGCTAAAGAGTCAGTTATAAGCATATTATTTAAAGATATAGAGGCTGGGTATGGTAATTCCAGCACTTTGGGAGGCTGAGGTGGGCAGATCACCTGAGGTCAGGAGTGCAAAACCAGCCTGGACAACATGGTGAAACTCTGTCTCTACTAAAAAGACAAAAATTAGCCAGGTGTGATGCAGGCACCTGTAATCCCAGCTGAGGCAGGAGAATCGCTTAAACCCAGGAGGCGGAAGTTGCAGTGAGCCAAGATTGCACCACTGCACTCCGGTTTTTCCTGGGTGACAGAGCAAGAAGACTCCATCTCAAAAAAGAAAAAAAAAAAAAAAAACAACTTTAAATCTTGTTACAGAAGACTATATCATATAAAAGTTTTGATTTTCTATTAAAATTTTTAAAGTACATCATAGACTTTTTTTCTTTCTTTTTATTTATTTATTTTTAGACAGGGTTTCACTCCCATCGCCTAGGCTGGAGTGCAATGGCACTATCTCAGCTCACTGCAATCTCCAGCTCCAGGGCTCAAGCAATTCTCCTGCCTCAGCCTCCCTAGTAGCTGGGATTACAACCATGTGCCACCGCCCTTGGCTAAAATAGCGTATCATAGACTTTCATCTCAAATTTATAAATATATATGTAGTGTATGTTTACATGTATGAGAGTGTATTTGTAAAGGGCATCATAACTGTTGCTATTTCACAGGTTTGAGAGGATCAAACCAGATAACATACATAAAATACTCACAGCATGGTACAAAGGATTCAATAAATGTCAGCTATCATTACTAGTATTTATTATACAGGCATAGAAAAAGCATTCAATACTGAGTGCAGTGACTCACGCCTGTAATCTCAGCACTCTGGGAGGCCGAGGTGGGTGGATCACCTGAGGTCAGGAGTTCGAGACCAGCCTGGCCAACATGGCAAAACCCCGTCTCTATTAAAAATACAAAAATCGGCTGGGTGCAGTGGCTCATGCCTGTAATCCCAGCACTTTGGGAGGCCGAGGCAGGCGGATCACACAGTCAAGAGATTGAGACCATCCTGGCCAACATGGTAAAACCCCGTCTCTACTAAAAATACAAAAAAATTAGCTGGGCGTGGTGATGTGTGCCTGTAATCTCAGCTACTCAGGAGGCTGAGGCAGGAGAATCGCTTGAACCCGGGAGGCAGAAGTTGCAGTGAGCCGAGATCGCGGCACTGCACTCCAGCCTGAACGAAAGAGTGACTCCATCTCAAAAAAAAAATAAAGAAAGAAAGAAAAAGCATTCAACAGAAATATTAAAACTGATGCTATTCACTATGTAAAGCACTTGATACATAATAAGCACTCAACAACTACTGATTGAACCAATGAACTAATTAGTTCTGTCTAGCTTTCAAGGAATAGGTGATTTTCTTCTAAGATTATCAAATCAAAAATAAAGGCAGACAGCTACCAAATTAACTATAATGAAATTAGAATTTTATTAAAAAATCTGACAAAGCCTAAAAGAGTCATGCCCCAATCTCTCATTATTTATAATGAGAATAACAATAGTAGCAGCAATAGTGGTTACCATGTAGAAAATTTACTCTATGTTAATTTTTCCTTCTAACAATCTCCCATATTTTAAAATTTTTGCTACAAAGACAACTTTTACAATTTGCAGAAGTAAGTAACAATTTTAGAATACTACCCCACAGATAAAGTAATTGTTTAAAGGGTCAAAATTTCCAAATTGTATTAAATTATCTTTGTACATGAAAGAGTAGTTATTAATTCTTACACAACCACAAAATGATATATCAACATAATTTTTTCTTGTCACATTTAGTAATCTGGACTGCACTAAAGGTCTAAGTAAAATTAAAGAAGGAAATGCTTCAATTTTCCTAGGAAAAGCTCCATGTCATCCACTGAAAGCATTATTACTCTTTATCAACACAGTCATAATGAGAACCAAATGCCTGATGAAAAATTAACCTTCCATAAACTGCAGAGAATGGGGCATATAAAGAAGAATAAATCAACATACTTGTAAAAAGTATCATTATTCATACTTGTAAATACTTTACAAATATTATAAATAATACCTCCTCCAGGTTTACAACCTTCTTTATAACGATTCAAACAGAGCAAAGTTGGGGATCAAAGTGAGAGAGAAGTAACAAGAAAAGGGCTGGGCACAGTGGCTCATGCCTATAATCCCAACACTTTGGGAGGCCAAGACGGGCGGATCACGAGGCCAAGAGATTGAGACTGTTCTGGCCAACATGGTGAAACCCCGTCTCTACTAAAAATACAAAAATTAGCTGGGCGTGGTGGCACATGCCTGTAGTCCCAGCTACTCAGGAGGCCGAGGCAGGAGAATTGCTTGAACCTGCGAGGTGGAGGTTGCAGTGAGCCAATATCGCGCCACTGCACTCTAGCCTGGCGACAGAGCGAGACTCCATCTCAGAAAAAAAAAAAAACAAGAAAGAAATAACAAGAAAAGGAGGGCATAGGGATACTATGGCTTGTCTCCAACAACCATTTCTGTCCTTAAGCCACGGAAAATAAGTATACCTAGAATGGGACCTCCAATTCCAAGCTTACCTGTGCATACTCTCTTTCAATAGCAGCCTTCTTCTGACTGAATGTCCTAAAAATACAAAGAAAAATTAATTATCAGAAGGATAACTTAATAATTTCATGTAAATCTATCAACACACCTTCAAATACTGCCTGGTAAGATATGTGAGGGAAAGGTCAATATTTTATTCATTTTTATGTCCTTAGGAATACTGCTAACAGCATGGTCTCTACAGTCAGAGGATCTACATTCAAACCCCAGCTCTACCACCAACTAGCTGTATGACCTTGGCCAAGTCACTTCACTTCTCTCTTCCTCAGTTTCCTCCTTGCTAAAATGGGGATAATAACAGTACTCACCTCATAAGGATATTATAAAATTTAGTTACTTGAAATACATAAAGCACTCAAAATAGTGCCTACCACATGGTAAAATCTATATAAATGTCGGCTACTGTTACAAGAATAGCTACTATATATTAGGCACTAAAGATGTTTACTGGACTTAACCAATGTAAGAGGGAACTAATGAAAACAAGGTGAAAATCAAATTTGATTGGCTTCTGAATATGAAAAATGCTCAAAATGGTGGAATGATGAGAGCATACTTTCCATACATGTATTATATTTCAAAGATTCTAAAGTATACCCTTTTCTTTTTTTTTTGTTTTTTGTTTTGTTTTGTTTTTTTACAGACAGGGTCTTGTTCTGTTGCCTAGGCTGGAGTGCAGCAGTGAATAAGGTCCTCGCTCACTGTAGCCTTTAATTCCTGGCTCAAGAGATCTTCCCACCTCTGCCTCCGAAGTGGCTGGGACTACAGGTGCACACCACCACATCTGGCTAATTTTTAAATACTTCTTGTAGAGATGGAGTCTTGTTATGTTTCCCAGACTGGTCTTGAACTCCTGGCCTCAAAGCAATACTCCTGCCTTGGCCTCCCAAAGCACTGGGATTACTGGCATGAGTCAATGCACTTAGCCAGTACATCCTTTACCTATATTAACATTTATGATACTGGAATGCATCTTTTAATGATGATTGGCAGTATTTTCCTCTATCTTAATGGTATATAAAATAACAGTGTACCTTACAAACATAAGCATTGTAGAGTCAACAAAATGTGGTACTATTAACAATTTACCTTGAATATCCTGAGTTTAAAGACTTTACCAGTATGTGCCAGGAATCAGTGCTCTTAAAATCACTGCACCAGCGCAAAGACATGAGAGTAAGAAGTAGAAAAAAAAAAAAAAAAAAAAAGGAAAGCACTGAAATAAAGAAAAAGGCAAGAAACCAAAATTCTCACCTTAGAAATCATTTAAATTCACCAAAAGACTTGATTTCTTATATAAAAATATAACTGTTTAAGATCTTATATTTGTTTTGAATAAATAACTAATTTCTTAATTTCAAAATGACGAAAGGAAGAAGTCTCATTTTAAACATAAAGATTCACGCTTATTCAAGGGTGCTTCAAATGGCCAACACAATAAAACGAAGACTATATTATCTTTTTAAATGTTTATTTAAAAAAAAAAAAGTCTCCAGTGGATTCAAGGTTAAAAAATGAGAGAGGATTCTGGGAAGATGGCAGCTTAGTCAACACCAGGAATCTGACTCCCAGGCTAGGTAACAATTGCACTGGCAGAATGAATCATGTAACCATTTTGGAACTAGGAGCCATGAAGGCTTGCAACATCCAGGGGAAGCCTTGGATGATAAATTATGATTAATTTTGGCCAATTTCAGCCCTTAGCACAGTGGCAGCCACCACCTCCCACCCCTAAAACCATGGCAGGCAATCATGCATATGTTTCTGGAGCAGCTTGCAAATAGCTACCACAGGGAGGGTGGGCAAAAAGGACCCTGACCTTAAAATATTGGGGCTCTGTGCTCTGACCTCAGATTACCACTTCTGATCATGGAGGTGCAGAAAGAGAGGGGGTGACCACTGTTGTTGCATTTCCCTCAGCATTGATGCAAGTTCCTCTCCTTCTCACTGAAGTGACTTTCGGAGGATTTAAAGAACTGACGCCTTTTCCTTCTCTCTTAATTTTTCTCTTTTTTCCCTTGTGAGAGCCACATCTTGAAGACATTCTAAAGCAACCACATTTAAGGGAGAAATTGGAAAGTCACCACAGAAGCCCACGGGAAGGTGCAGGTTCACAAAAGATTTCAGAAGACCTGATTTTAACACCTCAGGTACAGCTCAGTACAGACTACCTAGAACATTTAAAAACTTTTTAACTATCAAAAAAAAAAAAAAAAAAAAAAATCCCTGGGCAAGGAGGGGAATCTGATTTGCAGAATTACCACAATTCTGGTATTCTGGTTCTGGTTCAAGTTGATGTTTGAAAAAAAAAAAAAATTAGAGCAGAGTTACCACATTATTACATTCAAATCTCCACTTTTCAACAAAAATCACAAGGCATGCTAAGAAGGAGAGAAGTATGGCCCATTCAAAGGGAAAAATAAGCCAATACAAATTGTCCCTGAAAAAGAATTGATGGCAGATCTACTAAACAAAGATACTAAAACAATGGTTTTAAAGATGTTCAAAGAATTAAAGGTCAAAATGGTAAAACTAAAGAAAACTATGTGTGGGCAAATTGTAAATATGAAAAGAAAGCAGTGCTATGGGGGAAATTTATAGCTTCAAATACCTACATTATTTTACAAGATGAGGCTGGGTGCAGTGGCTCACGCCTGTAATCCCAGCATTTTGAGAGATAGAGGTGGGTGGATCACTTGAGGCCAGGAGTTGGAGACAGGCTTGGCCAACATGGCAAAACTCCGTCTTTACTCAAAATACAAAAACTAGCCGGGCAAGTGGCGCATGCCTATAGTCCCAGCTACTCAGGAGGCTAAGGCAGAAGAATTGCTTGAGCCCGGGAGGCAGGGGTTTCAGTGAGCCAAGACAGCACCACTGCACTCCAGCCTGGGCAAGAGAGCAAGACTCCATCTCAAAACAAACAAACAAAAAAACACAAAAGATCAATCTCAAATCAACAACCTAACTTTACAGCTTAAGGAACTAGAAAAAGAACAAATTAAACCCCAAGTGAGCAGAAAGAAGGAAATATTAATAATAAAGATTAGAAAAGAGATAAACGAAGACAGTAGAAAAATAATACAGAAAATCAATGAAACCAAAAGTTGGTTCTTCAGAAAGACCAACAAAATTGACAAACTTTACCTAGATGGACTTATAGAAAAAAAGGGAAAACACTAATTACCAAAATCAGAAATGAAAGTGGTAAACACTACTACTGTTCTATAGAAGTAAAAAGATTGTAAGAGTATTATAAGCAACTGTACACCAGCAAATTAGATAACCTAAATGAAAACAGGGAAGTAATCCAAGTGTCCAAGAAATGAATGGATAAATACAATGTGTTATATACAATGAAATACTATTCAGCTTTAAAAAGGAAGACAAATCTGATATATGCTACAATATGGATGAACCTTAAGAATATTATGCAAAGTGAAGTAAGTAAATCAAAACAACACAAATATTGTATGATTCCAATTATATAAAGTCCTACAGTTAACTGTAAAACAGCCTCAGGCAGTAAAAGGCATTGTATCATAGGAGATGACAGCTCCATGCATGGTACTACCCCTGAAGACCTCCCATGAGACAAGATGTGAAGGCAGAAGACAATAATATTGATGATTCTATGTAGGCCTTAGTTAACGTATATGTGTCTTTATTTTTGACAAAAAAATTTTTAAAGTACAAAAAAATAAAAATTTGTAAAAATAGTCAAAAGCTTATAAAGATATAAAGAAAATATTTTTATATAGTTGTACAATGTGTTTTAAGCTAAGTGTTATTTCAAAAGTCAAAAAGCTTTTTTTTAACTTACAAGTTTATAAAGTAAAAAAGTTATAGTAAGCTAAGGTTAATTTATTTATTACTGAAGAAAGAAAAGTTTTTGGGCCGGGCATGGTGGCTCACCCTGTAATCCTAGCACTTTGGGAGGCCAAGTCAGGTGGATCACTTGAGGTCAGGAGTTCGAGACCAGCCTGGCCAACATGGTGAAACCCCATCTCTACTAAAAATACAAAATTTAGCCAGGCATGGTGGCACATGCCTGTAGTCCCAGCTACTCGTAAGGCTGAGGCTGGAGAATTGCTTGAATCCACTGCAGAGGTTTCAGTGGGCCAAGATCGCGCCTCTGCACTCCAGCCTGGGCAACAGAGTGAGGCTTTATCTCAAAAAAAAAAAAAAAAAAAAGTTTTTAAAATAAATTTAGTGCAGCCTAAAGTGTACAGTGTAACAAATAAATAGTCTACAGCAGTGTACATTAGTTTCCTAGACCTTTACATTCACATGCCACTCACTGACTCACCCAGAGCAACTTCCAGTCTCATAAGCTCCATTCATGGCAAGTGCCCTACACAGTAATACCATTTTTCATCTTTTTCCATCTGTCTCCCAGGCTGGAGTGCAGTGGCGCAATCATAGCTTACTCTAACTTTGAACTCCGGTGCCCAAGTGATCCCCTCACCTCAACCTCCTAAGTAGCTAGGACTACAGGCACATGCCACCAGGTGTGGCTAATTGTTGTTATTGTTCCATTCCTTACTATGTTCCCTAGGCTGGTCCTGAATTCCTGGCCTCAAGCAATCCTCCTGCCTTGTCCTCTCAAAGTGCTAGGATTACAGGCATGAGCCACACTGCCCAGCCCATTTTTTAATCTTTCATACCATATTTTTGTTGTATCTTTCTTATAGTTAGATATGTTTCGATATATAAATACTTACCATTGTGTTACAGCTGCCTGTGGTATTCAGTACAGTAACATGCTGTTCAGATTTGTAGCCCAGGAGCAATAGGCTATACCATATAGCTTAGATGTGTAGTAGGCTATAGTTTGTGTAAGTGTACTCCATGATGTTCACACAATGACAAAATTGCCTAACAATGCACTTCTTAGAATGTATCCCCATCATCAAGCAATGCATGATTGTATATATACATATGTGTGTGTGTGCGTGTGTGTGTGTGTGTATGTATACTAAAATAGTAATGAAAGTGTTCTCTGGGTCATGGTATTACAGGCTTTCTTTACTTTCTTCTTTTGCTTTCCATAATTTCTGGTGTTGTAGTAAACATATAATGCTTGAAAAAATAAGTCCTTTATTCAAAAAAATGCAAATTCATAAACATGTACACATACTTTTTTTACACCCATGTTGTTTTTCTATAATTGGACTAAGAACAGGAAACAACAGGTGCTGGAGAGGATGTGGAGAAATACGAACACTTTTACACTGTCGGTGGGACTGTAAACTAGTTCAACCATTGTGGAAGACAGTGTGGCAATTCCTCAAGGATCTAGAACTAGAAATACCATTTGACCCAGCAAGCCCATTACTGGGTATATATCTAAAGGATTATAAATCATGCTGCTATAAAGACACATGCACACGTATGTTTACTGCAGCACTATTCACAATAGCAAAGACCTGGAACCAACCCAAATGCCCATTAAGGATAGACTGGATTAAGAAAATGTGGCACATAAACACCATGGAATACTACACAGCCATAAAAAAGGATGAGTTCATGTCCTTTGTAGAGACACGGATGAAGCTGGAAACCATCATTCTCAGCAAACTATCCCAAGGACAGAAAACCAAACACCGCATGTTCTCACTCATAGGTGGGAATTGAACAATGAGAATACTTGGACACAGGAAGGTGAACATCACACACCGGGGCCTGTCGGGGGCAGGGGGAGAGGGGAGGGATAGCATTAGGAGATATATCTAATGTAAATGACGAGTTAATGGGTGCAGCACACCAACATGGCACATATATGCATATGTAACAAACCTGCACATTGTGCACATGTACCCTAGAACTTAAAGTATTATAATAAATAAATAAATGAAAAAAAATTGGACTAAGAAATTATGACCAGCACTACCAAATGTTATCTCGCTACCCACTACAAATACCCGAGCAAACGACACTAATTAAAATGAACTAGCTCACATTTTTACCATTTAAACATTTTTTAAAAATCTAAAAATCCTACCTATATATTGTAGATGATTGGATTTTTTTGTATCTCACAAAAGACAAAAGGAAATACGTAAATTATGTATTTATTACCCTTTTAAGTTTATACATAACTCATTTTAAAATAAGGACATTTAAAATAAGTCCACAAGAAAAAGGAATAGCTTTTGTACCCTTGATGTGCATATCAACTAATTTAAATATTCTCAGTAGCATTTTTAGTTTTAGTAAAAAGTTACTTGTCTACCAACTAATTTCCTGTTTTAAAGCAAAAAAACAAATCTGGGATACCAACTACTTAAAATTCACATAACATATATTTGGAAATCTATTCATTATAATGTATCATTATGTATCAAGAGAGCACAGCAAAAGAAACCTGATAATCTCCATATAAGATGAAAAGGCATTTGCTAAAATTCTGAATCAATGTCTCATAAAACTTTTAAAAAATATTAATGGGTGCTATAACAAAACAAACAATAACAAGTATTGGCAAGTATGTGAAGAAATCAGAACTCTCATACAGTGCTAGTGGAAATGTAAATGGTGCAGGTTCTGTGGAAAACAGTCTGGGAATTCCCAAACTGGTTAAACACATCATTAGCATATGATTCAACAATTCTATTCCTAGGTGTCTATCCAGGAAAACTTAAAACACATGTCCACACAAAAACTGGTAAATGAATGTTCACAGCAGCATTATTCATAATATCCAAACAGTGCAAACAACCCTCATGTCCATCAACTGATGAATGTATAAACAAGATGTGATATATTTATATAATGGAATGTTATTCAGCCATAAGAAGGAATGAAGCACTGACACATGCTACAATATGGATGAACCTCAATAACATAAGTGAAAGAAAACGGATGCAAAAGGCCAAATATTTTAGAATTTCATTTATACAAAGTGTCTACAATGAGCAAGTCCAGAGAGACAAAAAGTAAATTAGTGATTGCCAAGGCCTGGGAGATTGAGAAAAACTTTGCCATTAATCCAAAAGTACAGTATTTTTAACTGGATAAACATTTTCATACAGAAAAATGAGCATGTAAAAAGAGCCACAAAAATTCTGAGAAAGAGTAATATTAAAAAAAAAAAAGCCTACCCTTACCAGATGTTAAAAATTTTAAAGTGACAGTAATTAATGGAACATAAGTAGACAGAGTAATAAAAGATAAGTTAGGAATCAGGAATATATCTAAATGTATCTAGAAATTTAGTAACTGAAAATTCTGAGGGGAAAAAAGATGCATTATCAGTAAATTGTGTTGGGATAACTTGATAGGAAGATCTAATGTTAAGTAAACAAAAAATGTACAGAATAATGTATACTATCTTTTCAAATAAAAACGTTTACACATATATATATGGTAATTATAATACTTCTCAATTACAGCATTTCCTCATGTGAAAATCCATCCTGTGCAAAAATGCCTACTCTGGTTCCCTTAGAAATCACTGTGACAGAACTCCCTAAAATATTACACATGAGACTAGCCTAACAAGGGCTCCACATGAAGAAACTGGCAGCAGCAGTAGAAGAAAGACCTTCTACTACATTCCTGTTTGTACTATTTGAATGTAAACTATGTGCATATGTATAATGCATATTTTTATTGAGATGAAATTCACATAATATACAATCAACTGTTTTAAAGTGAACAACTCAGTGACATTTAGTGCATTCACAAATGTTGTACAACCACTACCATCTCTCCCTAATTTCAAACTTTTTCATCACCCCAGAACACTCCAGACCCATTAAATAATCACACTTCATTCCCCTTTCTTCTCCTCCCTTGTCAACTACTAATCTAATTTCTTGTCTCTACAAATTTGCCTATTCTGGGTATTTCATATGAAAGAAATTATATGTGACCTTTTGTGTCTGACTTCATTCACTTAGCATACATTTGTAAGGTTTATACAAGTTGTAGTATATATCAATACTTCATTTCTTTTTATGGTTGAATAATGTTCCATTTTATGGGTATACCACAATTTGTTTATTCATTCATTTATCGATAGACATTTGGGTTTCCACATCTTGAGTATTATGGATAAAAATGCTGCTATCCACATTCATGTATAAATCTGTATGTAAAGATACATTTTTAGGCCAGGCGCACTGGCTCACACCTGTAATCTCAGCACTTCGGGAGGCCAAGGCAGGCAGATCACTTGAGGTCAGGAGTTTGAGACCAGCCTGGCCAACATGGTGAAACCCCATCTCCACTAAAAATACAAAAAAAAAAAAAAAAAAATAGCCAGGTGTAGTGGCAGTTGCCTGTAATCCCAGCTACACGGGAGGCTAAGGCAGGAGAATCACTTGAACCCGGGAGGTGGAGGCTGCAGTGAGCCAAGATCGTGCCACTGCACTCCAGCCTGGGCCACACAGCAAGACTCCATCTCAAAAAAAAAAAAAAAAAGAAAAGAAAAGAAAAGAAAGCAAATACCACTTCCAGGCAGACTTATAGAATGTCAAACCACATTCACATGTTATGCCCCAGCTAAGTTTCTTAAAAGGACCAGTAGGCTCATGATTTCATGTTCTAGCAAATGTGGTCTTTTCCACTTGGAATTTCCTCCCCTGTTATTTGGCCTAACTCTTCTTCATTCTTTAAAACCTAGCTGAGGCTGGGCGTGGGGGCTCACACCTGTAATCCCAGCACTTAGAGAGGCCAAGGCAGGTTGATGACTTGAGGTCAGGAGTTCGTGACCAGCCTGGTCAGCATGGTGAAACCCCATCTCTACTAAAAATACAAAAAATTAGCTGGGCGTGGTGGTGTGCACCTGTAATCCCAGCTACTCAGGAGGCTGAGGCAGGAGAATGGTTTGAACCTGGGAAGCGGAGGTTGCAGAGAGCTGAAATTGTGTCACTGCACTCCAGCTTGAGCGACAGACTCAGTCTCAAAAAAACAAACAAAAACAAAAACAAAAAAACCTAGCTGAAAATATGATCTCATCTGAGAAGCCCTCCTGAATTCCACTTGTGATCCAGCTATACCTCCTCTGAGATCCTCCAGCATCTTCTTTTTTAGAGGTAGGGTCTTGCTCCATCACTAAGGCTGGAGTGTAGTGGTGCAATCATAGCTCACAGCAGACTCTAACACATGAGATGAAGTCATCCTCCCTCCTTAGCCTCCCAAATAGCTGGGACTACAGGTGCACATCACCACACCTGGCTAATTTTTTAAAATTTTTTTGTAGAGATGGGGTCTTGCTATGTTGCTGAGGCTGATCTCAAACTTCTGGCTTCCAGTGATTCTTCCGCCTCAGCTTCCCAAAGTGCTAGGATTACAGGCGTGAGCCACCACACCTGGCTGATGAATGTTAAGAATAAAGATAGGACTGGGTGCGGTGGCTCGTGCCTGTAATCCCAACACTTTGGGAGGCTGAGTCAGGCGGACAACCTGAGGTCAGGAGTTCAAGCCCAGTCTGACCAACATGGCAAAACCCTGTCTCTACTAAAAATACAAAAATTAGCCAGGTGTGGTGGCGCACATCTGTAATCCCAGCTACCCGGGAGGCTGAGGCAAGATAATCACTTGAACCCCGGAGGCAAAGGTTGCAATGAACCAAGACTGCACCAATGCACTCCAGCCTGGGCTAGAGAGCGAGACTCTATCTCCCCGCACCAAAAAAAAAAAAAAAAAAGAAAGAATAAACAAATCTACCAGAATGGTAAAAATTAGACTGAACTATAGCAATGAGGATAAAGGGCAATGAAACTCTAACATGTTGTTAGTGGGAATGTAAAACGGTACAACCACTTGGGGAAAAGTCTGGTCTTACATTAAACTTACAATTATTTTGATATAACAATTCCAATACTAGTTATATACCAAGGGAAATGAAAACATTTCCACAAAAACACTTGTACAAAAATATTTATACCATCTTTAGTCATAAATAGCCAAAAACAGTCCAGTTGTCCATCAATGGGATCATGGATAAACAGTAACATATTTATTCTTAAACTGAGTAAAGCTCAGTAACAAAAACAAATAAACAAGATGACCACTTCATTTTTGCTACGATACTTTTATAAATGACACTGCTTAAATATACCTAATATTAGTATATAAAAAATTTTTAGCATGGGCAGCAAACTTGTGTAAGGGAACTAGTGCTTTTATTACCAGCAAATTGATAATTGTTTCATAAAGAAATCTCTTAATTTTGTTCTGGAATACAGTAGCTGTTTGTAAAGGTATTATTACAGTAAATATTGCAATAGCACTAAAATGATGACCTGAGAATACAAACAAAAAAATTTTTTTAACAAGACAAGCAGAACAAACAACTGAAGCCATGTAAGTCTGGCAGAAAGCAAATTATTTGGCTCCTAATAAAAAATATTACTTCTCTAACATCCATTGAATATCTTCTGGATTTCATGTATTCTACTAAATATGCACTGAGAATATAAAGATGAATGAAACACAGACCCTGCTCTCAAAGTATTCATTTGAATACAGTATAAACAGATGACGCCAAGGCCCACAAATGCTATAGTTACAGAATGAAAACTAGAAGTCTTCTTATTTCACATTAATTAGGTGATCTTGAGCAAGTTAACTTTCCTGACTGTGCTTCAGTTTCCTATCAATAAAATGATAATAAAAAGAAAACCTACCTCATAGGATTATTATGAGTATTAATTAAGTACATATTTATAAAGGACTTGAGATAAACTTGGCACACAGCAAATGCTATTAAAAATATTTGCTAAATAAGTGACAATATCACATTCCACAGCTTATAAATATGAAATCTAATTCAGTTTTAACATTTTCAGTAAATGAATGTGCAAAACACTAACAAAAAATACATTTTAAGTCCTTCTCGTCTTAAATAACAAAGAAAAGTCAGAATCTCCCCACTCCTCCAGTCAGAAATCACCCAAAAGAAACAAAGAGAGTAAGAAACATAACTGGAAATATGATCTCCAATAAAACTAGGAAACATATGTATGGACATACAAAGGAATGATATGCCAAAAGGAGAGACAATCTGGAACAAGAGTGGAAAGGTAAGGCACAAGGCTCCAAAACTCAAAGTGGGAATACCTTCCTACAAGCATACTTCCTGAGGTATTAAACTTAAATTCTGCATTTGCAACAACAAAAGCAGGGAACATGGGCTGGCAGAGGAAGCTTTCCTGTTCATAGTTTGAAGAAGTAGAGGAGACAGAACTAAATAAGGAATTACACAAACAAGCCACGCTGGCAGAAACTGAGTTGCTGGTGTGGCAAAAAGATAGTGAGAGAGCCTACACTATGAACAGCCTGCAGCAGCAATCTTCACTGACTGGCTGAGGATAAATTAAAAATAAAAAATTTAATTATGCACTAAACCTGCTCACAAAGAAAACTGCTGTAAATTTGAAAGACACAACCCTGAGCTACCAATATCTAATATCCTAAAGTGTTATAGGAAAAAAAAAAAAAAACTTCTCATTCAAAAATAAACCACCATAAAGGAAGCAGGAACGAGATATCTAAACAAATGTAAAATTTTTAAGAGAAGAAAAAAACAGAACAGGAAAAACACGGTAGTGAAAGGACACTCATGAGCAACATGCTGCCATGAAAGAGATAATACGTAACCAAACATTTAAAATGAATTTTTAAACTTCTTGTATTTAAAAAAGAAAGCAAGCAGGGCACAGTGGCTCACGCCTGTAATCCCAGCACTTAGGGAGGCCGAGGCAGGTGGATCACTCGAGGTCAGGAGTTTGAGACCAGCCTGGCCAACATGATGAAACCCCACCTCTACTAAAAATACAAAAAAATTAGCCAGGTATGGTGGTGGGCGCCTGTAATTCCAGCTACTCATAAGGCTGGGACAGGAGAATCGCCTGAACATGGGAGGCGGACGTTGCAGTGAGCCAAGACTGCGCTGCTGCACTCCAGCCTGGGTGACAGAGCAAGACTCCATCTCAAAATTTAAAAAAAAGAAGAAAAGAAAAAGAAAAAGAAAAAGGAAAGGAAAGGAAAAGAAAGGAAAAGAAAAGAAAGCAAAGACCACTTCCAGATAGAATTATAGAATGTCAAACCACAAGAGAATAGCAATGGTAAAAAGGTGTATTCTTGTGTTCTTCCTGAACTTATAGGGAAAGTGTTCAGTCTTTCACCACTGAGTACAATGTTACTGTGGGCCTGTCATATGTGCCCTTTAACATGTGAAGGATGTTTCCCCAGCCTAGACTGTGTCACTACACTGCAGCTTGGGGTACAGAGTTTCCTTCCATTCCTAGTTTTCTGAGTCTTTTTTATCATGAAAGACTGTTAAATTATGTCAAATGCTTTTTCTGCCTCTACTGAGATAATCATGTGGTTCTGTCCTTCCTCTTATTAATGTGATGTATTTCACTGACAGACTTTTTTTTTTTTTTTTTTTTTTGAGACAGGGTCTCACTCTGGTCATCCAGGCTGGAGTACAGTGGCACAATCTCAGCTCACTGCAGCCTCGACTTCCCAGGCTCAAGCAATCCTCCCACCTCAGCCTCCCAAATACCTAGAACTACAGGTATGCACCACTAGGTCTGGCTAAATTTTGTATTTTTTTGTAGAGATGGGGTTTCACCACGTTGCCCAGGCTGGTCTTGAACTTGTGAGCTCAAGCCATGCACCTGCCTCAGCCTCCCAGGTGGCTCCCTGGGATTACAGGCGTGTAATCCCACTTGGTGATGGTAGATAATCCTTTTAATGATTTGTTATTAGATTCAGTTTCCTAGTTTTTTGTTTGTTTGTTTTTGCATCTCTCTTCACAAGAAATAGTAGTCTGTAATTTTCTTCTGGTATCTCTGTTTGATTTTTGTATAAGGGTAAAAACAGCCTCACAGAATATGTTAGAAGCATTCCCTTTTCTTCTGTTTTTTGGAAGAGTAGTAGGATTGGTGTTAATTCATCATTAACTGTTTGGTAGAATTCACCAGTGGAACCATCTAGTCCTAGTATTTCTTGTGAAGTTTTTTTTTTCCCCCTAATTACTGATTCAATCTCTTCACTTGTTATTGAGAATTTCTATTTTTTTCTGTAATTAGTTTTAGTAATTTGTGTTTTTCTGAGATTTATCTAGTTCACCTAAATTATCTAATTTTTTAAGAAGATTATTCATGTTATTCCCTTACAATCCTTTTAGTTTCTGTAAGGTAGTAGTATTCCCACTGTATTTTCTGTTTGTACACATTTACTGTCTCTCTCGATCTATCTGTCTATCTATTTTAGAGACAGAGTCTTGCTATGTTATCCCAGTTAGGCTCAAACTCCTGGGCTTAAGTGATCCTCCTGCCTTGGCCTCCAAGTAGCTAGGACTACACTTGCATAGGCCATAGTGCCCAGCTCTTCTTTTAATCTAAGGTTTGTCAATTTGTTATCTTTTCAAAGTACCACCTTTAGTTTCATTGATTCTCTTCATCATTTTTCTACTCTATATCATTTTTCTCTGATCTAACCTTTATTATTTTTTCCTTTTGGGTTTAGCTTGCTCTTTTTCTAATTCTTAGGGTATAAAGCTAGGTTGTTAACTTGAGATCTTTCTTCTTTTTTAACACAGGCATTTACAGCCGTAAGTTTTCCCTGAATACTAGTTTCACAGCATATCATAAGTTTTGGTATTATATATTTTTTTGTTCTCGTTTGTCTCCAAGTATTTTCTAATCTCCCTAATGACTTTTTTAACCTACTCATTGTTTAAGAGTATGTTTAATTTCTACATATTTGCATATTTTCCATTTCCTTCTATTAATTGATTTCTAGCTTCATTCCACTATGGGTAAAGAAGATACTTTATAAGATTTTGATCTTTTAAAATTAACTGGTAATTGCTTATAATCTAACATATGATCTATCCTGGAAAATGTTTTATGTGTACTTGAGAAAAATATACACTCTACTTCATTGGGTGGAGTGTTCTACACATAACTGTTGGGTCTAATTTGTTTACAGTATGGTTAATTGGAACAGAATTGATAGTCCAGAAAAAAAAAATAAGCACATATGATCAGCTGATTTTCAACAAGGGTGCCAAGAGCACTAAATTGAGAAAGAATAGTCTCTTCAACAAATGGTGCCAAGAAAACAAGATTTCCACATGCAAAAAATGAAAGTGGATCCCTATCTCATTTCGAATATAAAATTTAAAATGGCTCAAAGATCTAAATGTAACAGCTAAAACTATAAAACTCTTAAAAGAAAACACAGGGGCAATTCTTCATGATCTTGGATTTTACAATGCATTCCTAGATGGGAAACCAAAAGCACAAACAACAAAGAAAAAGCAGGTAAAATGGACTTCATCAAAATTTAAGTCCAGGTGCCAGTGGCTCGCCCCTGTAATCTCAACACTTCAGGAGACTGAAGCAGGAGTATCACCTGAGCCCAGGAGTTCAAAACCAGCCTTGGCCACATAGTAAGACACCATCTCTACAAAATAAAAAAACTAATTAGCCGGAGGTGGTGGTACATGCCTATTGCCCAGCTACTCAGGAGGCTGAGGTGGAAGAATCACTGAGCCCAGGAGTTCAACGTTGCAGTAAGCTATGATTGTGCCACTGCACTCCAGCCTTGCCAATGGAGCAAGACCCTGCTTCCAAAAATAAACACACAACGAGGTACTACTTCCTACCCACTAGGATGGCTGTAAAACAAAAACAAACAAACAAACAAACAAAAAAGAAAATAATAAGCATTGGCCAGGATGCGAAGAAATTAGAACCCTCATGCACTGCTGGTGAGAACATAAAATTATGTACCTGCTACAGAAAACAGCTTGGCAGTTCCTCAAAAAGTTAAACACTGTATTACTATATGACACAACAATTCCAACCCCAGGTATATACTCGAGAGAAAACAAATGCTAAACAAAAATTTGCACACAAATGTTCATAACAGCATTACTCATAACAGTCAAAAAGTGGGAGAAAAAAGCAAAACCAAACATCCATCAACGGATGAATGGATAAATAAAATGTGGTATATACATACAACCGAGTATTATCCAGTCACAAAAGCTGTCAAACACTGATACGGCCCGGGCACCCCGAGCAGTCAGGCGTTGGGCTTTGCGGCGCTCGCCACCCTGGTTCTTCTGCACCCTCGGTCCAGTTGGGGCTGTCAAGCCGGACCAAAAAGGCTATTTCCCCGCGGTTTCCAGTGAGTGGCTGATCCAGCCGGGGCTGTGGCTAGAAAGACAGCGAAGGGAAACCGGGAGAGGTGACACCACCATTTTCTTCCCACCTCATCTTCCTTCACTGGCCTCTCGGTCACTCGGAGGGGGCTGTCGGCACCCGCCTCTGCCCCATCCCCGTCCCCACTAATGAGGCCTTTCCTGAGCTCTAAGTTTCCCCAGAAGACGTGCCGTTTGTCATAAAAGCACTCATAGCATTTAAGCGCTTATCTTCGACGGCTGCCTTCCCTGACGCACCCTGGAAGGCATGTTGTTGGCCTGACACTTCTCAGTCCTTCCGCTTCCTACAGTGGCTGTGACGCCCCGCGATTCCTCACTGGAAACGTGCTGCCCCCACCACCCTTCTCACTCCAGCTCTTTGTGAACACACCCTCTGTTTCAGAATCCCATCTCCTTGTCACCAAAACGTACCAAGGACCATTCCTCTTCGCGTCCCTTCCTCCCTTCTCAAGAAAACCCTTCTCATATTAATAACAACAATTAAAAGAGTCCCTTAAGAGGAAGGCACTGACCTAAGCGTTTTACGCGTTTTTTGTTTTGTTTTGTTTTTTGGGGTTTTTTTGCCGTTGTTGTTTTTCTGAGACGGAGTTTCGCCCTTGTTGCCCAAGCTGGAGTGCAGTGATGCGATCTCGGCTCACTGCAACCTCCATCTCCCGGGTTCAAGCGATTCTCCTGCCTCAGCCTCCAGAGTAGCTGGGATTACAGGCACGCGCCACCACGCCCAGCTAATTTTGTACTTTTAGTAGAGACGGGGTTTCTCCATGTTGGTCAGGCAGGTCTGGAACTCTCAACCTCTGGTGATCCGCCCACCTCAGCCTCCCAAAGTGCTGGAATTACAGGTGTGAGCCACCGTGCTCCGCCTACATGCATTTTACTTAATCTTCCTATGACAGTCCTTAGGTAGGCAGAAATGAGAAAACTGAGGCACAGAAAAGTTAAATAATTTGCCCAAGGCAACGCAGGTTAGATGTGGTAACACTGAAATTCGAATCTACTGGGTAGCTGACTCTAAATCTGGTGCTATTATCATTCGTTTCTCTTTCCCAAATACTGGGCATTGCTCTTTTTCTAGATGGTTCTACATGGGATTTTTTCCCCGCTTAATGCTGTTTAGAGGTCCTTCTTGAGAAATTCGGCTTCTGTCTGATAACCCTTTTCTCAGAGCTCTCCTCACACAGACCCTTGTTTTTTACCAAGTGTCTAAGCTCTGAGCTTAATATTTTGCATGTCCAAAATGTGCTTATGCTTCCTTTAAAAAGTAACCCTAAGCCAGTACCCACTAACCAGCCCCCTTCCTCTACCTCAATACGATGCTCATTATCATTATCCCTGTTCCCAGCAAACATTTGAGATAATTGGGGTTTCAAAGAACCCTGAGGTTTAGTTCCAACCTGAAGAAGAAACATGACATTTATTCATAAAAAGGCCACATAAAATAGCAGATAAATGCCATCTCAGTTGCACAGAAAATAAATTCCATAAGAGCAACTTTGGACAAATCAGATAAGTGCTAGATTGTTTATTCATCTGTAGAATGTTAAGGTTAAAATATTATACATCTAAGTTCAGAGAAAGGAGTGATAACTCTGTACTGAGGTGGGAACTACTGAGGGAGGTAAAGGCTGTACTCTTGTTGCTGTTGTTTTAGAGACAGGGTCTCACTCTGTCACCCAGGCTGGAGTGCAGTGATACGATCATGGCTCACTGCAGTCTCCACCTCCTGGGCTCAAGATCCTCCCACCTCAGCCTCCCGAGTAGCTGGGACTACAGGTGCACACACCATGCCCAGCTAATTTTTGTATTTTTTGTAAAGACAGGGTCTTACTATGTTGCCCAGGGTAGTATGGAACTCCTGACTTCAAATGATCCTCCCACTTTGGCCTCCCAAAGTGCTAGGATTACAAATGTGAGCCACTGCACAACCTGCCGCCCCCCCCCCCCAAAAAAAACACAACACTACAAAACAAAACAAAACAAAGAAAAACACTGATACCTATTCCAACACAGATGAACCTCAAAAACACTATACTAAGTACAAGAAGCCAGTCACCAAAGGCCAATGTATTAGTAAGTTTCTCCAGAAAAAAAATATATTGTGTCTATGTATAGAAACAGATTTGTTTTCAAGGAAGTGGCTCACAAGATTATGAAGGCTGGCAAGTCCAAAATCTGCAGGATAGGCCAGAAGCTGGAGACCCAGAGAAAATCCAATGCTACAATTCAAGTTTGCAGGCCATCAGGCTGAAGAGCATATTTTTAAATATGAACAAAAGATTTGAATTGGCACTTCATTAAAAACTTATCCAAATAATTCGTAACAATGAAAAGATGCTTAACATCATTAGTCATCAGGGAAATGCAAATTAAATGAGATACCACTGAACACCCACTAGAATGACTAAAGTTAAGAAAACTACCAATTCCAGGCCAGGCACGGTGGCTCACACCTATAATCCCAGCACTTTGGGAGGCCGAGGCGGGTGGATCACGAGGTCAGGAGATCAAGACCATCCTGGCTAACATGGTGAAACCCCGTCTCTACTAAAAATACAAAAAATTAGCCAGGTGTGGTGGCAGGTGCCTGTAGTCCCAGCTACTCGGGAGGCTGAGGCAAGAGAATAGCATGAACCCAGGAGGTGGAGCTTGCAGTGACCCGAGATCACGCCACTGCACTCCAGTCTGGACAACAGAGCAAGACTCTGTCTCAAAAAAAAAAAAAGGAAAGAAAAGAAAACTAACAATTCCAAGTGCTGATAAGGATTTGATACAAGTGAAATGCTCATACACTGTTGAGAGGAATGCTAAATAATATAGATACTTTGGGGAAATTTTTGGCAGTTTCTTTTAAATTTAACACACATTTGTCAAAGGACCCTGCAATTACACTCCTAAGTACTTATCCAAGAGAAATAAAAGCATATATCCACAGAAGGATCCATACGCAAATGTGTACAAAATGTATATAGCAGCATTATTTATAATAGCCAAAAACTGAAAGCAATGAAACGAAACATCCATCAACTGATGAATGAATAAACAAATTGCAGTTGTACTCTGCCATGGTTTGAATGTCTCCTCTAAAACTCATGTTGAAGTTTAACTGCCATTGTAACAGTATTACAAGCTGAGACTTTTAAGGGATGATTAGGCCATGAGGGCTCTGCCCTCATAGAGGTGAGATTAATGCCATTATAAAAGGGTGGGTTCAGCCCCCTTTTTTCCCCTTTCTTTTTGCCCTTCTGCCTTTCTGCTACGTGATAATGCATCAAGAGCTTCCTCACCGGATGCTGGTGCCTTGATTTTGAACTTCACAGCCTTCAGAACTATAAGCCAATAAATTTCTGTTCTTTATAAATTATCCAGTCTCAAGTATTCTGTTACAGCAGCACAAAGTGGACTAAGACATACTCTTTTAAGAAAAACTATTTAGCAATAAAAAAGAAAATTAAATATTAACATACACAACATGAATGAATCTCAAAAACATTACACTAAAAAAGCAAATTACACTATTAAGTAGAAAATGTCAAACATAAGTGTATCTACTGTATGATTCCATTTATATGAAATTCTGGGAAACACAACTACAATCACAGAAAATAAATCAGCAGTTATTTGAGGCTGAAGCATCAAAGGGCACAAGAAAACTTTGTAGGATGATGGAAATGTTCTATATATTGAGCGTAGTGGTGTTCACTCAACTACATATAATTACTAAAATGCATCCAACTCTGTACACTTAAAGTAGATGGATTTTATTGTATGTAAATTGTCTCAGTAAGGTTAAGAAAAAATAAAACATAATAAAAGTTGTAAATCCCAAATTACAAGTATTAATATTATCCTTTTAAGTACTACTTCAGAACCCGCAAAACACTGAAAAAAAAAAAATTAGTTCGTTTCTGAAAACTTAACCTGCTTCCATTTTTGTAAGATTTAATTAGACTTAGTTTAGGTATCCTCTCTTTCAGAAATCATTACCTGAATCCCTAGGGTGAACCAAGTATCTGCCGCCTTCTTTCCTCTCAAAGCACATATTTGTCTTATTGCTAACTATATTACATTGAATATATCTACAATTGTGCCTTTCTCAAACATGTCTGTAGCCCCAAACATTAGCTTTATGCCAACACACAGAAGTTCATTTAAACTAAAATGAACCTATATAAAACCTATACATGTAATACAGATATTACTGCCAAGTGAAAAAATATATGTACTTTCAAGAAAAAAGAAATGCAAAAAAAGGAAAAGAGGATTGTCAATCAGCATTCTACATGTCATTATAAATTTTTTTTTTTTTTTTTTTTGAGACGGAGTCTCGCTCTGCCGCCCAGGCTGGAGTGCAGTGGCCGGATCTCAGCTCACTGCAAGCTCCACCTCCCGGGTTCATGCCATTCTCCTGCCTCAGCCTCCCGAGTAGCTGGGACTACAGGCGCCCACCACCTCGCCCAGCTAGTTTTCTGTATTTTTTAGTAGAGACGGGGTTTCACCGTGTCAGCCAGGATGGTCTCGATCTCCTGACCTCGTGATCTGCCCGTCTCGGCCTCCCAAAGTGCTGGGATTACAGGCTTGAGCCACCGTGCCCGGCCTGTCATTATAAATTTATGTAAATTTTTCTAGATATTCATTAAATCTAATTATAGCAAGTCACATTAACTTTATGTGGTATTCTTCTAAAAGTCCCAAGAACCAAGCAAACCCTCCTCCAGAGAAGTTTTGTAACAGCTTTTAAATTTTTTTTTTTTGAGACAGAGTCTCACTCTGTGGCCCAGGATGGAGTGCAGTGGCTGGATCTCAGCTCACTGCAAGCTCCGCCTCCTGGGTTTACGCCATTCTCCTGCCTCAGCCTCCCAAGTAGCTGGGACTACAGGCGCCCGCCACCACGCCCAGCTAGTTTTTTGTTTTTTAGTAGAGACGGGGTTTCACCATGTTAGCCAGCATGGTCTTGATCTCCTGACCTCGTGATCCGCCCGTCTCGGCCTCCCAAAATGCTGGGATTACAGGCTTGAGCCACCGCACCCGGCCAGCTTTTAAATTTTTTAAAAGCACTCCTGTATCCTTTTCTTTTGCAATGTCTGAAACAAGGTGCCTAACATCCTAATAAATACTCCTGGTGCAAATACTAATACAAAAACACAAATAAATATTTTCTGTTATTAAACCCTTTAAACAGCTCCCACCAACCTGAATGCCAGCCTTCCCCACTGTGCACAGAACTCATCTTAAATGCAGGCTATCATATAGTTGCTAGCGGCCAACAGTGTTAATTCCAGTCTGGCTCACTTGGCCTGCTACTTGGCATTAGTGAGAAACACTAAGCACACTGCAACTGGTACAATTAAATAGCACATATACTATCATTTACTTTGCTTCTCCTAAATAGAAAAGATGGTACAAACTTTATTTATTTATTTTTGGAGACAGAGTCTTACTCTGTCGCCCAGACTGGAGTGCAGTGGCACAATCTCTGCTCACTGCAACCTCTGCCTCCCAGGTTCAAGCAATTATCTTGCCTCAGCCTCCTCCAGAGTAGCTGGGATTACCGATTCACACCACCGTGCCCGGCTAATTTTTGGATTTTCAGTAGAGATGGGGTTTCGCCATGTTGGCCAGGGTGGTCTCAAACTCCTGACCTCAAGTGATCCAGCCTCCCAAAGTGTTGGGATTACAGGCGTGAGCCACCGTGCCTGGCCAAAACTTTACTTATTTATTTTTGAGACAGAGTCTTGCTCTGTCACCCAGGCTGGAGTACAGTAGCACAATCTCGTCTCACTGCAATCTTCACCTCCTGGGTTCAAGCCATTCTCCTGCCTCAGCCTCCCAAGTAGCTGGGACCACAGGCGCATGCCACTGCACCTGGCTAATTTTTGTATTTTTAGTAGAGACGGGGTTTCACCAGGCCAGGCTGGTCTCGAACTCCTGACCTCAAGTGATCCGGCCTCCCAAAGTGCTGGGATTATAGGCGTGAGTCACCGCGCCCGGCGAACTTTACTAATTGAAAGCAAGAGAGCTCCAGTACCAAATGGTGAAATTATATATTATACAATACAGTTTTATACGTTTAAATGAATGCATTTATTTCAAAGCAGCCTATCAACAGACCAAGCCACAGAGGCTGTTACGTAAAAACAATAATAATCCCTGTGAGTAAAGTACTTCAAGTTTTTCAAAGTCCTTTCCCATTTTATCCTACCTGACTTCACAACTCTATCAGGTAACCAGAATAGGTTATTTCCATTCCATAAATGAGGAAAGTACAAATCAGGGCAATTAAAAGACACACATAAAATTGCTACTAAGTAGCTCTGGTTAGGTATGGCGAAGACTTAGGAAAAGAACCCAGAATCAATTTCATCTAAGACTCTTTCCACAATAATGTGCTATAAAAGGTGGTGATAAAAATGAAGCCAAAGATAAAGAGAATAAGGACCATGAAACAGGATAATAATCACTTACATTAGCTCCCTGCTTTATCACCTTCCCTTCCACTGTCTACCATACACCCTCTATATAAGACACTGCTATGCCCCAGAATCTACCAGGCTCTTTATTTGGTAACATTACTTTCCTAGGGAAGAACTCCAAAAGAAAGATACACTCGGGAAGTGAAAAGGGAATAGAGAAGAAATCATAAAACCTAAATCTTTCTAATCCTAACACTGGATAAGTATCTTTACCATTTTGAGCCTCAATTTTTACATCTACAAAATATACTTACTAGGTAGTTCTGAAGATTAAGTAAAATAAATGGATATAAAAGTTCTTTGAAAAATGTAAAGAACTCAATAAATGTTTATTATTAGGCTACAAATATGTGGTACAAAAACAATAGGTGTCTTACATAATTGTGTTAATAAATTCAAATTATATTAATTATTTTTAAGTTTTACACAATCACACAAAAAATGAGATTTAAAAATATTTGAATAAATGGTCTATGGCAGAATTAACCATAATATTTGAATCTATTAAGTCTGAATGAAGAAAAAGCATTGTATTTCAGGTCTCTAATAAATCTGATGAAGTATCTGATAAATAAGATATCTATAGAAGATACCTGGTAGAAGCAAGGCCTCTATCTTCACAGGCCTCTATACAAGCTAATATTTGCATCCAAGGATTTCTAGAAGTATTCAGAATCATAAAATCAGAGAACTGGGATGACCTTTAAAAATTGTGTGGAGAACATCTGTGGTTCACAGAAAAAGTGAGGCCAAAAGTAAATAATTTTACAAAATCTTGAAATTTCCCTTATTGGACCTCAGAGGAGTTGAGGGGAGAAACATAAAAAACAATCCTTGGGAAGCCAAGGCAGAAGGATTGCTTTGGTCAAGGAGTCCAAGACCAGCCTGGGCAACATAGTGGGAACCCATCTCTACAAAAAGCACATGAATTAGCTGGACATGGTGGCATAAACCTATATCCCCAGCTATTCGGGAGGCTGAGGCAGGATCGCTTGAGCCCATGAAATCAAGGCTGCAGTGAGCTATGATGGCACCACTACACTACACCCTGGGTGACAGAGTGAGACTGTCTCCAAAAAAAAAAAAAAGAAAGAAAAAGAAAAAGAAAAGAAAAGAAAAAAGAAACAAGAATTTCCTCCAGTTGGGCTCTTAAATCGGTATTCTCCTTGTTAAAGAACCCTGAAGTGCAAACTGTTATAGGAAGTTAAAGAATCACTGCAACAGGTCAGAATACTACAATTTTAAGCAAAACAGTAGATAAGAATTTAACATTGTTGCAGTGTCATGAAACTTACTTATTGATAAATAAATACAGTAACATAACATTTCCATAAACAACGGACCACATATATAAGTGGGGTCCCAAAAAACTAGAATACCATATTTATGCTGTACTTTTTCTATGTTCAGATACACAAAAACTTACCATTGTATCACAGTTGCCTAAAGTATTCAGTACAGTAACATGCAGGACAGGTTTGTAGCCTAGAAACAACTGATCAGAGCCTCCATGTGCAGTAGGCTATGCACTCTAAGTTTGTGTAAGTACATTCTAAGATGTTGATACAAGGATGAAATTACCTAATGATGCATTTCTCAGAATATATCCCTGACATTAAGCAACACATACCTGTACTGTGGAAAATTAAAACTCTACCACCAGATATCCTGGACTCAACTTTTTATAGTCCACTTCACATCTCTATTATTTTTTTATTAGAAAAGCTATATTCTTTTTTTTTTTTAAATGGCATCTCACTGTCGCCAGGCTGCAATGCAGTGGCGCGGTATCAGCTCACTGCAACCTCTGACTCCTGGGCTCGAGCAATTCTTCAGCCTCAGCCTTCCGAGTAGCTGGGATTACAGGCATGTGCCACCATACCCAGCTAATTTTTGTATTTTTAGTAGAGACAGGGTTTCACCATTTTGGCCAGGATGGTCTCAATCTCCTGACCTTGCGATCCGCCCAGCTCGGCCTCCCAAAGTGCTGAGATTACAGGCATGAGCTACCACACCTGGATAATTTTTTTTATTTTTAATTTTTGTGGGTACATAGTAGGTGTATATATACATGAGGACATGAGATATTTTGATACAGGCATGCAATGCGTAATAATCACATTAGAGGCCGGGCGCAGTGGCTCACGCCTGTAATCCCTGCACTTTGGGAGGCCGAGGCGGGCGGATCATGAGGTCAGTAGATCGAGACCATCCTGGCTAACACGGTGAAACCCCGTCTCTACTAAAATACAAAAAATTAGCCGGGCGCAGTGGCGGGCGCCTGTAGTCCCAGCTACTCGGGAGGCTGAGGCAGGAGAATGGCGTGAACCCGGGAGGCGGAGCTTGCAGTGAGCCGAGATGGTGCCACTGCACTCCAGCCTGGGCGACAGAGTGAAGACTCCACCTCAAAAAAAAAAAAAAAAAAAAAAAATCACATTAGAGTAAATGGGGTATCCATCACCTCAAGCATTTATGCTTTGTGTTACAAACAATCCAATTGTCACCCTACTGTGCTATCAAATACTACTTCTTATTCTAATTGTTTATACCCATTAACCATCCTCACTTTTCCCACAAACACACACCCTCACTATGCTTCCCAGCCTCCAGTAACCTTCCTTCTACTCTCTAGTTCCATGAGTTCAAATGCTTTCATTTTTAGCTCCTACAAATAAGTGACAACATGCAAAGTTTATCTTTTCTGTGTCTGGCTTATTACACTAACATAATGATCTCCAGTTCTATCCATGTTGTTGCAAAGGACAGAATCTCATTCTTTTTTATGGCTGAATAGTACTCCACTATGTATATGTACCACGTTTTCTTTATCCATGTATCTGCTAATGGACACTTAGGTTGCTTCCAAATCTTGGCTACTATGAACAGTACAGAAATCGATATGGGTATCTTTTGGATATATAACTAGCACTGTGATGAGGGATTGTATGGCAAGTGTATCTTTAGTTTTCTGAGGGAACTCCAAACTATTCTCCATAGTTGTTGTACTAATTTACATTCCCACCAACACTGTATGAAGGTCCCCTTTTCTGCACATCCTTGCCAGTGTTTGTTACAAACAAACCCTGATAAAAGCCCTTTGAACTGAGGTAACATCTCATTGTAGTTTTGATCTGCATTTTTCTGATGATCAAAGATGTTGCACCTGTTCATATGCCTATATGTCAATGACTTCTTTTGAAAACTGTCCATTCAGATATTTTGCCCATTTTTAAATCAGATTATTAGATCTTTTCCTATGAAGTTGTTTAAGCTCATTACATATTCTGGTTATTAATCCCTGGTAAGATCAACAGTTTGCAAGCACCTTCTCCCATTCTGTGGGTTGTCTCTTCACTTTGTTGATTGTTTCCTTTGCCGTACATAAGCTTTTTCACTTGATATGATCCCATTTGTTCACTTTTGCTATGGTTGCCTGTGCTTCTGGAGTATTACTCAAGAAATCTTTGCCCAGTCCAATGTCATGGAGAGGTTCCCTAATGTTTTCTTTTTAGCAGTTTCACAGACTGAGATCTTAGATTTAAGTCTTTAACGTAATTTGATTTGGTTTTTATATATGGCAAGAGATATGGGTCTAGTTTCATTCTTCTGCATATGGATATTCAGTTTTGCCAGCACCATTTATTGAAGAGACTGTCCTTTTCTCAATGTATGTTCTTCGCACCTTTGTCGAAAGTGAGTTCACACTAGATGTATGGATTTGCTTTTGAGTTCTCTATTCTGTTCTATTGGCTTGTGTGTCTGTTTTTATGCCAGTAACATGCTGTTTTGTAGTATAATTTGCAGCCAGGTAATGTGATTCCTCCAATTATGTTCCTTTTGCTCAGGATAGCTTTGGCTAACTATTCTGGGTCTTTTACGGTTCCATATATATTTTAGAAATGCTTTATCTATTTCTGTGAAGAATGTCATTGGTATTTTGATAAGGATTGCACTGAATCTGTATACTGCTATAGAAACTATGAATATTTTAACAATATTGATTCTCCCAATCCATGAACATGGAATATCTTTCCATTTGTTTATGTCCTCTTCAATTTCTTTCATCAATGTTTTATAGTTTTCATTGCAGAGACCTTTCACTTCATTAGTTAATTCATAGGCATTTTATTTGTAGCTACTGTAAATGAGATTACTTTCTCAATTTCTTTTTCAGATTGTTCACTGTTGGCATATAGAAATGTTACTGATTTTTGTATGTTAATTTCATATCCTGCAAATGTACTGAATTTAACCATTTTTTAGTGGGGTCTTTACGTTTCCCCAAATATAAGATCAAATCATCTGCAAACGAGGATAATCTGACTTTTTCCTTTCCACTTTGGATGCTCTTTCTTTCTCTTGTCTGACTGCTCTTGCTAGGACTTCCAGTAATACACTGAATAACAGTAGTGACAGTAGGCATCCTTGCCATGTTCCAGATCTTAGGGGAATGGCTTTCAGTTTTCCCCATTCAGTGTGATACTAGCTGTGGGTCTGTCTTACATGGCTTTTATTGTGTTGAGGTATGTTCCTTCTAAAAGCAGTTTATTGACAGTTTTTATCATGAAGGAATATTAAATTTTATTAAATGCTTTTTAAGCATCAACTGAAATGATCATATGGTTTTTCATTCTTGATATGATGTATCACACTGACTGATTTGCATATGTTGAACCATCCATGCATCCCTGGGATATATCTCATTTGATCATGATGAATGTTTTTTTAAAATGTATTACTGAGTTCAGTTTGCTAGTATTTTGTGGAGGATTTTTGCATCAGTATTCATCAGGAATACTGGTCTGTAGTTTTGTTTTTTTTTTTTTGATGTACCTTTGGTTTTGGTATCACGGTACTACTGGCCTTACAGAATGAGTTTAGGAATATTCCTTCCTCCTCTATTTTTCAGAATAGCTTGACAAGAGAGGTATGAGTTCTTCTTTAAGTGTTTGGTGGAATTCTGCAGCAAAGCCATTGGGTCCTGGGCTTGGCTTTGCTAGGAGATATTTTATTATGGCTTCAATCCTGTTATTTGTCATTGGTTTGTTCAGGTTTTGGATTTCTTCATGGTTCAATCTTGATAAGCTGTATGTGTCTATGAATTATGCATTCCTTCTAGATTTTTCAATTTAGTGGTATACAGTTGTTCACAGTACCCACGAATAACCCTTTTAATTTTTGCAGTATTAGCTGTAATGTCTCCTTTTTCATCTTTGATTTTGGGTCTTTTTTTTTTTCCTGAGTCTATCTAATGTTTGTTGATTATCTTTTCAAAAAACCAACTTTTCATTTTGTTGGTCTTTTGTATTGTTTTCTTCATTTCAATTTTATTTATTTCTGCTCTGATCTTATTATTTCTTTTATTCTACTAATTGTGGGTTTGGTTTGCTCTTGCTTTGTCAGTTGTATAAGGTACATCCTTAGGTTATCTATTTGAAGACTTTTTTTCTTTTTTGATGTAGGTACTTATAACTACAAACTTCCCACTTCATACTGCTGTCGTTACATCTCATGGGTTTTGGTATGTCATGTTTCCATTATCATTTGTTTTAATAAATTTTTAAATTTCCTCCTTAATGTCTTCATTAACCCGCTAGTCACTGAGGAGCATATTGTTTAATTTCCATGTGGTTATACAGTTTTTCTGGTTATTGATTTCTAGTTTTATTCCATTGTGATCAGAGAAGATGCATGCTATTATTTCAGGGTTTTGTTATTATTATTTTTTTTAATGTTTTAAGACTTGCTTTGTCACCTAACAGACAGTCTATGCTTGAGAATGATCCATGCGCTGAGGAAAGGAATGTGTATTCTGGAGTCATTGGATGAAATGTTCCATAACTACTAGGTCCATTTGGTCTATAGTACAGATTAAGAGTGATGTTTCTTTGCTGATTTTCTGTCTGGAAGATCTTATCTCTTTTTAGCTCTAATATTTGCTTTATATACCTGGGTGCTCCATTAGTGGGTGCATATATATTTACAACTGCTACATCTTCTTGCTAAATTGACTCCTTTATCATTATATAATGACCTTCTTTGTCTCTTCTAAAAGTTTCTGTCTGATATAAGCATAGCTACTCCTGCTCTTTTTTGGCTTCCATTAGCATGGAATATCTTTCTCCATCCTTTTTTTTTTTTTTTTCAGTTTATCTGTGTCTTTATAGGTGAAGTGTGTTTCCTGTAGGCAACAGATCACTGGATCTTGTTTTTTTCAATCCAGTCAGCCACTCTATGTCTTTTTTGATTGAAGAGTTTAGTCTATTTACATTCAATGCTGTTACTGATAAAGACTTACTCCTGTTATTTTATTTTGGGGTGTTATTTTATTTTGGGTGATTTTTCTCTGGTGGGGTGCTTTAATTTCCTGCTTTTTATTTTTTGTGTATCTGTTATATGACCTTTGATTTGAGGTTACCACAAGGCTTGCAAATACTATTGTAAAACCCAATTATTTTAAACTGAGGACAAACTGACTGCATAAACAAGCAAAAAGAAAACTAATAAAAACCTACACTTTTAATTTTGTCCCCCTATTTTTAACTTTTGGTTGTTACCATTTATATCATATTGTACTCGATATGTCTTTAAAAGCTGTTGTAAGTTATTATTTTTAATTTGTTCATCTTTTAGTCTTTCTACTTAAGAATAATTTATACATCACAATTACGGTGTTACAATATTGTTTTCCTGTGTACTTACTACTACCAGTGAGTTTTGTACCTTTAGATAATTTCTTATTGCCCACTAATGTCCTTTTCTTTCTGATTAAAGAACTCCCTTTAGCATTTCTTGTAAGACAGGTCTGGTGTTGATGAAATTCCTCAGCTTTTGTTTGTCTGGAAAAGTCTTCACTTTTCCTTAACGTTTGGAGGATATTTTCACCAGACATACCACTCTAGGGTAAAAGATTTCCCCTTTGGCACTTTAAATATGTCATGTCACTCTTTCCTGATCTGTAAGGTTTCCACAGAAAAGTCTGCTGCTGGACATATTGGAGCTCCATTATGTGTTTTTGTTTCTTTTCTCTTGCTGCTTTTAGGATCTGTTCTTTATCCTCGACATTTGGGAGTTTCATTATTAAACGCCTTGAGGTAGTCTTCTTTGGGGTGAATCTGCTTGGTGTTTTACATGCTTCTTATACTTGAATACTGATAGCTTTCCCTAGGTTTGGGAAGTTCTCTGTTATCCCTGTGAATAAGCTTTCTAGTCTGATCTCTCTCCCTGCCTCCTCTTTAAGGCCAATAACTCTTAGATTTGCCTTTTTGTTGTTGGTGGTGGTGTTGGTGTTGTTGAGATGGTGTCTTGCTCTGTCGCCCAGGCTGGAGTGCAGTGGCATGATCTCAGCTCACTGCAACCTCTGCCTCCCAGGTTCAAGCAATTCTCCTGCCTCAGCCTCCCGAGTAGCTGGGGTTACAGGCATACGCTATCATGCCTGGCTGATTTTTCTTTTCTTTTTTTGTATTTTTAGTAGAGATGGGGTTTCACCATGTTAGCCAAGCTGATCTCGAATTCCTGACCTCAAATCATCCACCCACCTCAGCCTTCCAAAATGCTGGGATTACAGGCATGAGCCACCGCACCTGGCCAGATATGCCCTTTTGCAGCTGCTTTCTAGATCTGGTAGGCATGCTTCATTTTTATTCTTTTTTCTTCTGTCTTCTCTGTGTATTTCCAAATAGTTTATCTTCAAGCTCACTAATTCTTTATTCTGCTTGACCAATTCTGCTGTTACGAGATGATGATGCACTGTTCAACTCCAGAATTTTTGCTTGATTCTTTGAAAGTATTTCAATCTCTTTGCTAAGCTTATCTGATAGAATTCTGAAGTCCTCTCTGTGTTATCTCTAATTTCTTAGAGTTTCCTCAAAACAGCTATTTCGAATTATCTATCTGAAAGGTCACATAGCTCTGTTTCTCCAGGACTGGTCCCTGGTACCTTATTTAGTTTGTTTGGTGAGGTCATGTTTCCCAAGCTGGTCTTTTTTCTTTTTTTTCTTCTTTTTGAGACAGAGTCTCACTCTGTCACGCAGGTTGGAGTGCAGTGGTGTGATCTTGGCTCACTGCAACCTCCGTGTCCTGGGCTTAAGTGATCCTCCCACCTCAGCCTCCTAAGTAGCTGGGACTACAAGCATGTGCCACCACGCCCAGCTAGTTTTTCTATTTTTGGTAGAAACGGGGTTTCGCCATGTTGCCAAGACTTGGTCTTGATGCCTGCGGATGTTTGTCAGTGTCCAGGCATTGAAGAGTTTGGTATTTATTGTAGTCGTCATAGTCTGGGCTTGTTTGTATCCGTCCTTCTTGGGAAAGTTTTCCAGGCATCTGAAGAAACACCCGTTTGTACCCATCCTTCTTGGGAAAGTTTGCCAGGTATTTGAAGAAATTTGGGTGTTGTAATCTAAGCCACATCTGCATTAGGGGGCACCCCAAGCCCAGTAATGCTATGTTTCTTGAAAACTTGTAGTGGTACTGCCTTGGTGGTCTTGGTTAAGATCCAGGAGAATTTTCTATATTACTAGGCAGAGATTCTTGTTCTCTTCCCTTACTTTCTCACAGCACTTGGTCTCCTTGCTCAAGGCCTAGGGCTCTACAATCAGCAGGTGATAAAGCAAGCTGGGCCTGTGTCCTTCCCTTTAGGGTAGCAATTTCCCCCATGCCCTGGGCAGGTCCAGAGATGCCAGTAGCCAGGTACTGGAGTCAAAAACCTTTGAAATCTACTTGATACTCTATTCTACTGCAGCTAAGCTGGCACTCAAACTATAAGACAAAGTCCTTCCTATTCTTCCCTTATCTTTCCACAAGCAGAAGAGCTTCTCCCCAAGGTCATCACTACTACAGAACCACCGAGGGTGCTGCAAGGCTACTGCCAATGTTCACTTCAGGCTCAAGTGCTTTTCAGTCATCTTGTGGTGAATTCTTCCAGGCCTGGGACTAACCCTTCAGTGCAGTAAGCTCCCATCTGGCCCAGGGCAGGTCCAGAAACGCTGTCCAAGGGCCAAATCCTGGAATCAGGGACCTCAAGAGTCTGCTTGGTACTCTACCCAACTGTAGCCAAGCTGATACCTAAGGTGTAAAACTAAGTCTCCTTCACTTTTCCCTCTCCTTTTCTCAAGCAGGAGTCTCTCACTGTAGCCACCATAGCTGGAAATATGCTGGGTCTCACCTGAAGCCAGTGCATCACAGAAGCTCACCCAAGGCCCACAGCATACTAACTAGGTATTGCTGCTGGTTCCTCAGGGCCCAAGGGCTCTTTAGTCAGCAGGTAAATAATGCCACCAGGACTGGATCCTTCCCTTCAAGGCAGCAGTTTCCCTTCTGGCTCAGGATGTGTCTACATATGTCATCCAGAAGTTAGGGCCTGGACTAAGGGTCTGATGACTCTGCCCAGTGCCCTATCCTCCAGTGGTTGAGCCGGTATCCAAGATGCAAGACAAAGTCCTCTTTACTCTTCTCTCTCCTCTTCTCAAGCGGAAGGAAGGGGTCTCTTCTGAAGCTACGAGCTGTGCTGCCCGAAACTGAGGGAGGGGTGGCACAAGTACTCCCTTGGCCGCCATGGCTGGTGTCTCACTAGGTCATGTGCCCCGCCATGTTCACTGGCTCTGAGCCCAGCTCAGCACAAAGACTTGCCTAGGAATTGGAGTCCTAGTGTCTTAGACTGCCTTTCAAGTTTATGTAGGCCCTAGAGCAATTTAGCCCGCAGTGGCAAGGCATGCTGAAATTCAAGTTCCAACAACTGGGCTGGGAGATTCCCCTCTGACTATGGCTGGCCTAAATGCTCCCTCCATGGGCGGTCATTGGCTAAGTGTAGCCCAGTTTTGCTTTCCCCTTTGACACAGAACTTAGTTTAGTGGAGGGTCTCACAATCACAGCACTCTCCCTCCCTGCCATGCAGAATCTCCACACCATGCAGCCAGTGCCAGGGTATGGAAGAGCTTCTTCAGCACCTCTTTTGTATTTTTAGCAGAGACGGGGTTTTGCTGTGTTAGCCAGGATAGTCTCGCTCTCCTGACCTTGTGATCCGCCTGCCTTGGCCTCCCAAAGTGCTGTGAGCCACCGCGTCCACCATATCTCACTGTTTTTAAATGAAAACAATCTTATATCTCTTCTCCAACTCTATACTCTTGTGTCATTTTCATGTCTTCTGGCACTGAAGGGTGCATGCATCAAGGTTCTTCAGAGAAACAGAGAAAATAGGGAAGAGAGAAAATGCGAGAAAGAAGGCAGACAGCTAGACAGAAAGACATAAAGATATTTATTTTAAGAAACTGGTTCATGCAATTGTAGGAGCTGACAAGTCCAAAATCTGTAAGGCAGGCCAGCAGGCTGCCAAACTGAGATAGGAGTTGATGCTGCAGTCTTGAGGCAAAATTTCTTCCTTTTCCAGAAACCTCAGTTTTGTTCCTAAGGCCTTTCAACTAATTGTGAGGCAGATCCACATTATTGAGGGTAGCCTCCTTTACTTAAAGTCAGTTGACTGTAGATGATGCCCACATCCACAAAATGCCTTCATGGCAACATGTAGATTAACATTTGATTGAATAGCTGGGTACTACAGCATAGGCAAGTTGATACATAAAAGTAACCACCACAGGGGGCATAATTGTGTTATCCATGAGTTTAATGAGAAGACCCCTAAAACATCACCTCTAAATATGATTGCACATTTTTTAATAAATGCCTTCTTTTCAGACTGAAGACTTTCCCTTCTATTTCTAGTTTGCTAATAAGAGTTTTTATTCTGATTGGATACTGAATCTTTACTGAGATGATCTTATGGTTTTACTCCTTCAATCTGTTAATGTTAGATTTTCTAATATTAAATTGTCCTTGAAGTTTTTATAAAAACCCAACTTCATTGTTACTTAATTTTCTTATATACCATTAGATACTATTTAGTAAATTTTTGTTGGGGATAGTTTTACTTATGCTCCTAAGGCAGACTGGCCTATAATTTGATTGCTTGTACTGTCCTGTTATGATTGTGACATCACAGTTATACAAGATTCATAAAATGAGCTGGGTGCTTCTTTTATTCTGTGAAACATTCCATAAAATAAGTATTATCCGACTTGACAAAACTTAATTGCAAAAATGTCTTTTCTGGGCATAGTGCATTATCAAAAGTCATAATTCTTTCTTTCTTTCTTTCTTTTTTTTTGAGATGGGGTCCCACTACTCTGTCACCCATGCCGGAGTGCAGGTGTGTGGTCATAACTCACTAAAGCCTTGAAATTCTGAGCACAAACTCCCGTCTCAGCCTCCGAAGTAGCTGGGACTACAGGCATACACCACCGTGCCTAGCTAATTACTTTTTATTTGTATATTAGGGATAGGATCTTGCCATGTTGCCCAGGCTAGTCTCAAACTCCTGGCCTTAAGCAATCCTCCCAACTCAGCCTCTCAAAGTGCAGGGATTACAGACATGAGCCACAGCACCTGGCCCATATTTCTTTTTTTAGTTATGAATTCAAATTGTTTCATGATCAATTCAAGTTCCTCTTTTATTCTTCGGTAAGAGTAATTATATTTTTTCATGTAAAACCTTTCCATTTTTCCCCAAAAAAATCACTATTGTTATATCTCTATTTCATTTAGCATATTGATTTTTATTACTCTTCTTTCCTGAGTTTTCTGTATCATATTGGTCTTTTCAAAAAACTAGCTGTTGGCCTATTGATTATATATTTTTGTTTTCCATTTATCTTTCCACTTATTAACAACAGAAGCTGGTATTTATTGGACACTTATAACAAATACATTCTACATTGTACTAACATATTAATTTATTCAACCTTCACAAACCTAGGAATTTGATTCTATCATTATCTTCATTTTGTAGAAAAGGAAGCTAAGAAGACCCAGACGGGTTAAGTAACCAAGTTTGGACAAGTAGGAAGTGGAGAACTAAGAATTCAAAATCAGGCAATCTGGTTCAAGAGTCCACATTCTTTTTGTTTGTTGTTTTTACATATGAATTTTAATAGCAGCTTTATTCATAAAAGCAAAAATTGAAAAAATCAACTAGTGCATATATAAACAAATTTTAGTGGAACTACAAGGAGTCCACATTCTTAAATACTATATAATAATCCAGGATTTATATTTTATTATTATTTCCATCCTATTAGGTTTTTAGGCATATTTTGGGTTTTTTTCTAATTTATTGAGATGAACCCACTATCTTTTTTTTTTTTTTTTTTTTTTTTTTGAGACAGAGTCTCGCTCTGCCGCCCAGGCTGGAGTGCAGTGGCCGGATCTCAGCTCACTGCAAGCTCCGCCTCCCGGGTTCACGCCATTCTCCTGCCTCAGTCTCCCGAGTAGCCGGGACTACAGGCGCCCGCCACCTCGCCCGGCTAGTTTTTTGTATTTTTTAGTAGAGACGGGGTTTCACCGTGTTAGCCAGGATGGTCTCGATCTCCTGACCTCATGATCCGCCCGTCTCGGCCTCCCAAAGTGCTGGGATTACAGGCTTGAGCCACCACGCCCGGCCAATGAACCCACTATCTTTCAATCTTTCCTATTTTCTAACAAATTCATTAAGAGCTATAAATTTCCTTTTGAATCATACCCTACAAGTTTTTTTATATAGGGCATTCATTTTCATTGTGTGGTATTTAGTAATTCTCATTATAATTTCTAATTTAAGTCAGTCAGTAGTGGTTTTGTTTGTTTTTAGTTTCCAAGCACAAGTAGGGGGATGGGAAGAAAACTTCTACAGATTATTGGGAAATTTTTCAATCACATAGCAAAGAATTTTATAGCTAACATCCATATAGTTGCCACTAGATTCTGCCACAACATTCTATTAGACTTGCTTTATCACATATATCTATCCATTTATCCATCTCCCTAGCCATTAATTAATCCACCTCATTTTTGGTGTCTTTAAAGCAAATTGTAAACAATAATACTCTTCCCACTAAATATTTCAGCATGCTCAATGTTAACAAGCATCCAATATTTGCTTAGTCTTTTTATGTAAAACTAGGCATACATATTATATATACATTTTCTGAGTTTTGACAAATGTACATACCTATGTAACCCAAATGCCTATCAAGACATACAATGGGGCCAGGCCCAGTGGCTCACACCTGTAATCCCAGCACCTTGGGAGGCCAAGGTGGGCAGGTGACTTGAAGTCAGGCATTCCTGAGACCAGCCTGGCCAACATGGTAAAACCCTGTCTCTACTAAAAATACAAAAATCAGCCGGATGTGATGGCGGGCACCTGAAATCCCAGCTACTTGGCAGGCTGAGGCAGGAGAATTGCTTGGACCCAGGAGGCAGAGGCTGCAGTGAACCGAGGCTGTGCCACTGCACTCCAGCCTGGGTGATAGAGTAAGACTCCATCTCAAAAAAAAAAAAAAAGGACATAGAATGGCACTATCATCCCAAAAAGTTTCCTCATGCCCCATCTTAGTCAATTCCTACTCTTAAACACCAGAGGAAACCACTGTACTGATTTCTCCTCCACTACCAATTAGTTCTGCCTGTTTTGGAACTTTTCAGTATATAGTATACAGTATACATTCTTGTATCTGGCTTCTTTCACTAAGAATGTTTCTGAGATTCACTCACATTGATGTGTGTATCCATAATTCACTCATTTTTACTGTTGAATGGTATATATGGAGGTTTTTCTTTTTGGTGTGAGGAAGAGGATGTTTATCTCTTTATTACTGATTTCTATTTTCATTGCACGTGATCAGAGAATATGATGATACTATAATGATGATGGCAAACATTAACTGAGCCCTTACCGCGTGTAATGCATTGTTCTGAACGCTAGCCCTCACAACTCTGAGAGACCACTATTACCATATCTGTTTTACAGATGAAAAAATTGAAGCACGTGAGTTAAGTAACTTACCCAAGGTCATACAGCTAGGGGAAAACCACATTTGGTTCCTGAGCCCTCTCTTAGCCACATACTAGACAAAATGTATGATATCAATTCCACAGAATTATTTGAGACTCCTTTTACGGGCTAATAAATACATAATTAAATTTTCTGTTTGAAAAGAATGCATATTCTCTAAAGGACAAGGCACGGTGACTCACGTCTGTAATCCTACCACTTTGGGAAGCCAAGGCAGATGGATCGCTTAAGCTCAGGAGTTCGGGACTATGCGGGGCTACATGATGAGATCCTGTCTCTACACAAAATACAAAAATTAGCCAGGCACAGTGGCACATGCCTGTAGTCCCAGCTACTCAGGAGACTCAGGAGGGAAGATTGCTTGAGTCTGGGAGGCAGAGGATGCAGTAAGCCAAGATCACACCACTGCAATCCAGCCTGGACAACAGAGCAAGACTCTGCCTCACAAAAAAAAAAAAAAAAAAAAAGGCATATTCTCTAATATAGGATATAGAATTCTGTATATATGTAACTCATTAAGTGTATTAATTATGAAATTCAAATCTATATACTTTCAAATTTTTATGTGCTTAATATATCCACTTCAGAGAGGTATGTTAAAATCTCCTATGATGACAGATTTGCTTTTTAATAGATATGGGGTCTCGCTCTGTCACCTAAACTGGAAGGCAGTGGCACAAGTATAGCTCATTATAACCTCAACCTCCTGGGCTCAGCCTCCCAAGTAGCTGGGACTACAGGCACATGCCACCATACCTGGCCAATTTTTTTTATTTTTTGTAGAGATGGGATTTCACTATGTTGCCCAGGCTGGTCTTCAAGTGATCCTCCCACTTTGGCCTCCCATAGTGCTGGGATTACAGGTGTAAACCAGCATACCTGGCCTAGACAGCCATTTAAACAGAATACAATATTTGACCCATCGATTCTACTTCTAGAAATTTATCCTAATTTATCCTAAAAATTAGTACCATAAATATACAAGGATGTAAATAAGAACACTGTATTAGTCCGTTTTCATGCTGCTGACAAAGACATACCTAAGACTGGGCAATTTACAAAAGAAAGAAGTTTAATTGGACTTACAGTTCCATGTGGCTGGGGAAGCCTCATAATCATGCCAAGGAGGAACAAGTCCCATCTTACATGGATGGCAGAAGGCAAAGAGGGAATGAGGAAGATGCAAAAGCAGAAAGCCCTGATAAAACCATCAGATCTCATGAGATTTATTCACTACCACAAGAACAGTATGGCAGAAACCACCCCCATGATTCAATTATCTCCCACTGGGTCCCTCCTACAACACATGGGAATTATGGGAGTATAATTCAAGATGAGATTTGGGTGGGGACACAGATGCAAGCCATATCTGACACTTATTTACATCCTTGTATATTTACAGAACTATGGGAAATTACATATTATAATGTAGCATATGGTCTTTATGTAAACAAAGGAAAATAAAACTTGACTTTTAAGAACAATGTACATTTTAAAAGTCTATTAAATATTAATTGGTCAACAATGTCTCATTCAGTAGCAAAGGTTTCTTCAGTAACCTTATACCAGGCTCAGAAACATACGAAAATAGGCTGGGAGCGGTGGCTCACACCCATAATCCCAGCACTTTGGGAAGCCAAGGCAGGCGGATCACCTGAGGTCAGGGGTTCAAGACCAGCCTGACCAATATGGTGAAACCCCATCTCTACTAAAAATACAAAATTAGCCGGACGTGGTGGTGCATGCCTATAAGCCCAGCTACTCAGGAGGCTGAGGCTGGAGAATCACTTGAACTTCAAAGGCGGAGGCTGCAGTGAGCCAAGATCATGCCACTGCACTCCAGCCTGGGCAACAACAGCAAAATTGCGTCTAAAAAAATAATAATAAAACAAAAATTTAAAAAAGAAACATATGGAGATAAAAGACAGTCTTGCTCCCAAAAAGCTCACAATCTGGAGAGGAAGATATACCAAAAAAAAAATGATTAACATATGATGTGATGGATGCTCTAACAGCACTAGATGTTATGGGAACACACAGGCAGAGTCAAAAACATAGGCTCCCCACGAAATCTAATCTGGCACCTTTCAAGTCAATATTTTTGTTATTGTTCAATGTTTGTTTAGACAAGAGGCAGAGAGCTACTAGTTGAAAGCTCACACCTCTTCTCTTTCTCAGCAATTTAGCTCTGTCTCCAAACCTGCATATCCTATAAAAATACATTCCTAATTTACTCAACTTCCTTAAAAAGCAATTAAGCATATCCTATGGGATCTCACTCTGTCTCTTATACACATACACACACACACACACACACACCCCTCCCAAGAAGATTATTTGCTTCTGCCTATTCCTCTCATACTTATCCCGGAAGGAGCTCTGGTAAATGCAATTTTATCCCCATTTCATATTTCAAATACTGTTTTGTCACACCCCAGTAAACCAGATAGTCCATTATTTCAACTCTACACAGATGAAGGACACTTAAAAAGGAAAACGAGAAGGGAGGATACCAGAAAAGTCCTCATAGATTAAAGCATTATAAATATATAACTTTAAAAGAATAAAAAATTAAAAGTTGTGATCTTAGACAAATTAGTAAATCCTTCTGGGCTTAAGTTCCCTCACCTATACAAAGTAAATAATAATATCTGCCTCTTGGGTTGCTAAGATTTAAATGAAATAATAGATGTTTAACATTTTATAAACAGAAAAACAACCTGCAGAGCTTAAGACAATAAAGTCTTAACAAAGTATCAGTAATTGTTAAGGGTCAAAAAAAAAATGTCTACATCTAGATATTGCAAGGTAAGGTAAGTAAACAATAAAAATGCCACTGTAAACAATAGCTACAATTTATAACAGTGGTCCACAAACTTTAATATATATAAGAATCACCTAAAAGTGATTATTAAAACATGGATTGCTGGGTTCCACTCCCAGAGTTCCAGATGCAGGAAATTAGAGATAAGCCTACAAAACTGCATTTTTAATAAGTTCCAGATGGTATTGATACCAATGGTCTAGGGAATACAGTTTGAAAACCACACAATTATAATTATGATAGTACTTAACCTGAAAAGTACTTAGGATATAATGTTTCATTAAAAAATTCAACACAAAATGCTATCTACAATATGACTGCAACGACATAAAAACACACATAATCAATATAGACAAATCTAAAGCAAAACCAAGTAAGAAGCAGTTATCTGTTTAGGAGAGGGGTTTTTTCCTGTAAGTTTTCTTAATAGCAGAGTTTTTGTTATTGTTGTTGTTGTTGTTGTTGTTGATTTAAAAGGCAAAAAAAAAAAAAAAAATGTAGCTCAAAGCCAAATCAGGTAAGAAAATGAATCAAATTTTATGTTTTCATCAAAGAAAAATAATGATGCTGATAAATGCCTCCAACCTCTTACAGGTACAAAAACCTCCCCATATTAGAGGCTCAGACTATCAGAAGAAACATCAAGACATAGACTCTGCTGCAGCTGAGTGCACCCTGATAGCCCCAGAGAAAAACACCCCACAAGGAAAGCAGGTATATAGGCATCCCCTCAGTGGCAGACTGCACTAACCTGCACAGAGATAACACCACTTAACCATCTTCTTTCTTGATCTGCTCTTCAGAACACAGGAATGGCTACTTGTAAGAACTGGCCTGAAGTAGAGATGCATGGCTAAGGAATAGAGGCTTAAATTTCCTCTGTTAAATCAAATAGGCAAAAGTAGAAAACTAGTGTTAATGAGGGAAAAAGAAAGGCATAGTTTATTAAGAGGATGAATACAGTCCAATGAAGGCATGGCAAGATTTAGGATATATATTACTCAGATGCCTTGGAGACAGTACTTATTAGACACTTAGAAAAAAAGTCTCTATTGGACTCTGTGAAATTCGTAAAGAATGAATTTGCCATCTCAAAGTGGATTACATTTTTCGAAAGAGCACAAACAATAGCTTTATAGTGTGGCTGTTCCACTACATGCAGAAAGAATCTACAAGATATACAGATTAAGTAAATGTCATTTAGTCTCATTGCTGAATGTTTTCATACTCTACAACGCAGTTACATTTAGAGTACACGTAGTTTATCTTAAACACTGAACATTTATAAAGCTGTAAGTAACCTCATCCTTCCTTGTCTCATCAAAAAAAAACACAAAATCATTAATTTTAAAAGATACATAGGTGAAGGATAAATCTGCAATTAATTAAATTGAATTATATACACATTAAAGAAGGGAGAAAAACATCTTATAAACAAGCCAAACCACCACTCTCTTTTATCTATCATCCATTGGGGTACACAATAAAATAAATTTGTTAAATCACCAATTATTTCACTGACATTTTTGACCTATGGAAAATTCAAGGTTGACTATCCAATCGATAATTTTATACATCTTGGAATTCCACCTCTCCTGCAGTATCTCCTAGCCAAGCCAGTATTTCCTGGAATCCCTGAGGTCAGGAAAAATATCTGAAATGCATATTAAACAATGCATATTAAATGGTGATAACTCCTGGAAAAGTAGCGCTCATCCTTAATTACAAATGAGAATCACCTGCTATGGCTTTTAATATATGCCCGGGCCTCTCCCAAAATCTACCAACAGAGAATCTTAGGATTAGGGCCTAGGCATCTGTAATGTAAAGTGCACAGGTGACTCTTGCTTTTATAATGCGTTCTTGGCATCTATATTTGAATAAGCTATGTTTAATTCTGGGAATTCAAAATATTTCAAAGACAATGTCATCATACTGTAATGGCAATATTCAGAAATTTGAATAAACTATACAACCTTTTTAATTGCATAACCATCCCCCTCCACCACTTGAAAACATCACAGAGGCTGGAGAGTGTATCACCTCTCAGACTGATCAAACACAGTCTAAACAGAGCTGTCTTTTCTCTAGTTACAGGTGCTGGCCAACTGACTCAAATAAAATGGAATCTTTAAACTTCTTTGCCTTTCAGCCCTTGATACGCTATAAATCAAAAGGTGGTGGTCAAACTGAGTTACCTGAAAAGAGATAATCTTATCATAAAGAAATTAAAGTTTAAATTTGTCATTAACAGGCTTTAATATGAAGAGAGTCATGGAAATCTTTCAATGTTTTTTATTATAACATTTTTTACATAGTGCTTAGGTGAATTTAGTAAAAACTGAAAGACAACAGAAGATTACCATGTCCTCTCATTTTTCAAAAGTGTTGATATCATGGTACACAAAAAACAGCTGGGGGCTTTTTCTGCCATTATTCTGCACTACCACAATGGGGCACATGAATGTCTTGAATGATGCTCTCCTGAGCATCAACAATGCCAAAAAAAGAGGCAGGTTCTTATTAGGCTGTGCTCCAAAGTCAAGAGTCCGGTTTCTAACTATGATGGTAAAGTATGGTTACACCGGCGAATCTGAAATCACTGATGATCACACAGCTGGGAAAAATGTTGTGAAACTCACAGGTAGGCTAAACTGGGGTGCTCAGCCCCAGATTTGATGTGCAACTCAAAGATCTAGAAAAGTGGCAGAATAATCTGCTCCCATCCTGTCAGTTTGGTTTAACTGTACTGATAACACCAGTTGGCATCATAGACCACAAAGACGCAAGACAAAAACACACAAGAGGGAAAATCCCGGGATTCTTTTCCTAGGGATGCAATACATACTTACAAGTAAAATACTTTAATGGACCAAAAATAAAAAAAAAAAAAAAAAAAACAGCTGGGAAGAAAGGGTTAAAACCCCCAACTAAGACTGCATATTTTTTAAGACTGCATTTTCAAGTAAAAAAAAAAAATTACTTTCCATTCAGATTTACCAATATTAATCAAGATGCCAAAATAATCTTGTCAGGTGATATATAATCAAATTCACCTTTGAACACCATGATTTTAAATGTTCTCATCTATATCACATTTAAGATCCAGTTTAAGATGCCTAGTTTTCTTTTCCAGGAAAAAAGTGGGAGACATTCGTCAGGTAATTCCTCACTAAAGTGAAACACATTCCTTTGAGATCATGGCATAGGACACATATCAAACATTTTAATCAAATGACTTTTCTATTTGTATAGACACAAATAAAAGTTAACGTAATTTGTATATGAGTATTTTATGAAAGTTAAAGACATTATTTCTTATGAACATTTTGCGTCCAAGACACATCTTATCTTTGAATTATATTAGACATTTGAAAGACACACCATAAATCTTTCACAGCATTGGGCCTGACAGAGTTACTCACATAAAATTAAGCACTTAAGTCTTTTCTCTTGCCTTCTCCTTTGTTAAAACAATGCTGACGTATAACATATAGGAGGTTTGAAGACTTAATTTTAATACATGTATAATAATATATCAAAATTAGACCTGGATCAATGACAAAAGACACAAGAATAAAATAAGTCACTGTCAAAGCCATGTTAAAAATTTTATAAACTAATGGAACTTTGGAAACCTGGTTATTTTCCTGAAAGTAAACTTAGAATTATTGTGTCTCTTCAGAAGCATATTTATACTCATGCAAATAACTACGTAAAGTGAAACAATAAAATTGACTAACAGCAACTTATTTTCTAGGTAAGAAGCATTTCAATAACTTTTGTAACCTATTGTTTTTAAACATATAAAAAGAAATTTTTACTTAGAGAGTTTACTAACTAATACAAAGTATTATGAGATTACATACATTTCTACTACCCAATATGAGCTGATTCTAAGCTATCTGTGGCATATATTTTATTTTAGGTACATTACTAAAAAGTTAAAAATAAACATAATTACTTCACCAGGAAAAGAAAAAACGTGCTGCATAGCAAGACTTTAGTTCTATTCAGAAACTTTATATCCTTCCTTGGTAGTCACCATAAAACTGTCTGGTCCTAAGACAAAGAAGACAGACAAGGCATTTTTAACTGTGGAAATATCTCAAATATAACCCAAACCCCAGATATAAATATCAGAGATCTCTAATAGTCCAGTGTTTCACAGAATCTTTCAATAATCCCAGATATGAAAAAACAGAAAGCTCCAGTCCATGTACCATCTTCCACTCCAGTACTAATCAGCTAGACTGAAACATGCACAGAGATACTGAGTCTTACACTTCTTTGATATCTATTCCAGTAGTAGTTCTTTTTTTTTTTTTTTTTTTTTTTGAGATGGAATCTTGCTCTGTCACCCAGGCTGGAGTGCAGTGGCCGGATCTCAGCTCACTGCAAGCCCCGTCTCCTGGGTTTACGCCATTCTCCTGCCTCAGCCTCCCGAGTAGCTGGGACTACAGGCACCCGCCACCATGCCCAGCTATTTTTTTTTTTTTGTATTTTTTAGTAGAGACGGGGTTTCACCGTGTTAGCCAGGATGGTCTGGATCTCCTGACCTCGTGATCCGCCCGTCTCGGCCTCCCAAAGTGCTGGGATTACAAGCTTGGGCCACCTTGCCCAGCCTATTCTAGTAGTAGTTCTTGATATAAGATACTACATACTCCAGCCACAGTGTTTGGACACGGTGGGCACTGAAAATGCTATGCCCCCAATTATTGAAAATAATCCTGAGTGAAAGATACCTGTCTTCTACTTTCAAGGAAATTGAGGACAGCTATCAAAACGAGGGAAAAGATGATTCTATGTTCAATAGATTCCTGCCAGGATCTAATAAGGGCTGAGGAAATAAATGTCTAAATAGGCACTCTTACTGCTTGGAAATAGTATGAAAATTTCATTTGATTCCTTTCTTTTTCTTTTTTCTTTCTGAGACACGGTCTCATTCTGTCACCCAGCCTGGAGCGCAGTGCCACACTCACAGCTCACTGCAACCTTGTCCTTCAGTCAGGGCTAAAGTGATCCTCCCGTTTCAGACTCCCCAGTAGCTGGACTACAAGCAAGTGCCACCAATCCCTGTTTTTTTTCTTTCTTTTTTTTGTTTTAGAGACAAGGTCTCCCTATGTTGCCCAGGCTGGTCTCAAACCCTTGGCCTCAAAAAGACAAACATATATAATTCTACTTACATAAAATATCCAAAATAAGCAAACTTATAGAATCAGAAAGTAAATCTGTGGTTGGCTAGGCCTGGGCAAGTGGACAAAAAGCGGGAAGAGTGACAGCCAAGGGGTAAAATGCTTCTTTCTGGGGTAATAAAAATGCTCTAAGGCCGGGCCTGGTGTCTCATGCCTATAATCCCAGCAATTTGGGAGGCCAAGCACTTTTGGAGGCCAAGGTAGGAGGACTGCTTGAGCCCAGGAGTTCAAGACCAGCCTGGACAACACAGCGAGATCCCATCTCCACAAAAAATAATTTTTAATTAGTCAGGCATAGTGACGTGCACCTGTGGTCCCAGCTCTTTGAGAGGCTGAAGCAGGAGGACTGTTTGAGCCCAACAGATTGAGGCTACAGTGAGCCATGATCATGCTACTGCACTCCAGCCTGGGCAATACAGTGAGGCCCTGTCTCAAAAAAAAAAGTTCCTGTGGTACAGCATACATACAGTTGTATATGGAATATCCAAACTCATATATCCAAAAGCAGAGGATTAAGATTATATAATATTAAGTATGTATAAATACATCATCTTAATTATATATTTAAAGACAGCTAAAAATGTTCCTCCAATACATTTAAGAAGTAGACTTCTACTTCTAGCCATGATAAAATAACTGATGCCAGACTAGCCCTCCCCAGGTAACATCCATAAAACTAGACAAGATATATACAACTCTAGTATTTTCAGGCAACTAAACAATAGGCAGCACAGGAGGTGTGGACCATGTTCACTTCAGCTTTCTGCCTGTAACACTTTCCCAACTGCACCACAGTAAGGAGGAACCTAAGCCCAAGCATGATGGTCTCACTGAATCAGGGTCCTGGCATATGGAAGTGGCTAGAATTTATAGGACAGGGTCCAGGAATGAAGGCAACAATGCAGAAGAGGTAGCCCCAGAAGTCTGCATGGGGGTTCCTTGAGTGCCCTTGGCAGAGCACTGGGCTACATGTAAGCATGGAGCAGGACTCCATGAGGCCTAGCAGAGTTGCTGTCATAGGCTTGAGAGCTGAACAGATACCAAAGGCTGCTCTCTGATGGGAGACATTGGAATTCCAGTCCATTCAGAATGGAGAGACATTGTACACGCCTTGGGCACTCAGGCATTCAGTGAAAACCTCAGAAAAATCATAAACTAGAGTAAAGGCCAAGTGTTAGAACAAAGGACAAAAGTTAGGCTTGTCACAACACAAAATCAATCTTGAAAGAATCAATAATTTAATTCTGCCAAAACAAAACTCAACACTCTCTAAAGAAAAACAACACAATGAGACATTCAATAACATATCAATCACAATGTCCAAATAATGAAAAATTACTAGATATGCCAATAATAGATACATATGATTCAAAATCAGGGGAGGAAAGCAGCCAACCAAAAAAAGACAAGATCATTCTAATGTTGGAAATAGCATACAAGAGCTTTAAAACAGCTATTGTAAATATGTTCGGTCACTTGAAGGTACAGTATCAGAAATGAAAACTTTACCGGATGGACTTAACAACAGATTGAAAACTACAGAAGAAAGGGCCAATGAACCAGAAAACAGATCAATATAGTTATCCAATCTGAAGAACATAGAATATTATCAAGCAGTTTAACATATGTATAATTAAAATTTTTAAAAAAAAGAACACTTGGGTTGGTTCCAAGCCTTTGCTATTGTGAATAGTGCTGCAATAAACATGTGTGCATGTGTCTTTATAGCAGCATGATTTATAATCCTCTGGTTATATACCCAGTAATGGGATGGCTGGGTCAAATGGTATTTCTAGTTCCAGATCCTTAAGGAATCTCCCTACTATCTTCCATAATGGTTGAACTAGTTTACACTCCCACCAACAGTGTAAAAGTGTTTCTATTTCTCAACATCCTCTCCAGCACCTGTTGTTTCCTTACTTTTTAATGATTGCCATTCTAACTGGTGTGAGATGGTATCTCATCGTGGTTTGATTTGCATTTCTCTGATGACCAGTGATGATGAGCATTTTTTCGTGTGTCTGCTGGCTGCATAAATGTCTTCTTTTGAGAAGTATCTGTTCATATCCTTTGTCCACTTTTTGATGGGGTTGTTTGATTTTTTTCTTATAAATTTGTTTAAGTTCTTTGTAGATTCTAGATAATAGCCCTTTGTCAGATGCGTAGATTGCAAAAATTTTCTCCCATTCTGTAGGTTGCCTGTTCACTCTGATGGTAGTTTCTTTTGCTGTGCAGAAGCTCTTTAGTTTAATTAAATCCCATTTGTCTATTTTGGCTTTTGTTGCCATTGCTTTTGGTGTTTTAGTCATGAAGTCCTTGCCCATACCTATGTCCTGAATGGTATTGCCTAGGTTTTCTTCCAGGATTTTTATGGTTTTAGGTCTAACATTTAAGTCTTTAATCCATCTTGAATTAATTTTTGTACAAGGTGTAAGGAAGGGATCCAGTTTCAGCTTTCTACATATGGCAACCCAAATGTCCATCAATGATAGACTGGATTAAGAAAATGTGGCACATACACACAATGGAATACTATGCAGCCATAAAAAAGGATGAGTTCATGTCCTTTGTAGGGACATGGATGAAGCTGGAAACCATCACTCTCAGCAAACTATCGCAAGGACAGAAAACCAAACACCACACGTTCTCACTCATAGGTGGGAACTGAACAATGAGAACACTTGGACACAGGATGGGGCACATCACACACCAGGGCCTGTCATGGGGTTGGGGGAAGGGGAAGGGATAGCATTAGGAGGAATGCCTAATGTAAGTGACGAGCTAATAGGTGCAGCACACCAACATGGCACATGTATACATATGTAACAAACTTGCACGTTGTACACATGTACCCTAGAACTTAAAGTATAATAGTAATAATTTAAAAAAAAGAAGAAGAAGAAGAAGAGAGAATGGGGCAGAAAAAAAATATTTGAAGAAATAACAGGCCGGGCACAGTGGGCTCACACCTCTAATCCCAGCACTTTGGGAGGCCGAGGCGGGTGGATCACCAGAGGTCAGGAGTTCGAGACCAGCCTGGCCAACATGGTGAAACCCCGCCTCTACTAAAAATACAAAAAGTAGCTGGGTGTGATGGCGCATGCCTGTAATGCCAGCTACTCGGAAGGCTGAGGCAGAAGAATCACTTGAACCAGGGGGGCAGAGGTTGCAGTGAGCTGAGATCATGCCATTGCACTCCAGCCTGGGTGACAGAGTAAGACTCTATCTCAAAAAAATAGGAAATAATGGCCAGAAGTTTCCCAGGTTTTATAAAAAGCATCAACCATTGAATGATGAACCCCAAACAAGATAATTACAGACACTATACTAGTCACATTACACTCAAACTGTAGGAAACCAAAGATAAAGAGAAAAAAGCTATTAGAACAAGGAAAGGCACATTCCACAGACATGAACAAGTCTATAAGTAAGAGCTAACTTCTCATCAGAAACGATGAAAGCCAGAAGACACTGGAGTGACCAACCCAGAATTCTACATCCAGCAAAAATATCTTCCTAAAATGAGGGTGAAATAAAGACATTTTCAGATATACGAAAGCTAAGAGAATTGTCAAAAGCTGCAGAATTGCACCAGAAACGCTGAAGGAAGTTCCTTAAGCTGAAAGGAAATGACAACAGATGGAAACTCAAACCTGTATGTTGGTCTCAGGAAGGAAAGAAGGGTCAGGATTAGTAAATATAAGACTTTTTTTTCCTTCTCTTAATCTTATTAAAAGATCACTGTTTAAAGAAAACTAACATTATGAGGTTTATAAAGTACGCAGCACAAAGTCTGGGATGGAATAACTGTAATTAGACCATTGTAGGGTCATATGTGGAATGGTACAATATTAACTCTAAGTAGACAGTGATAAATTAAGAACGCATGGTGTAGATCAAGTGTGGTGACTCATGTCTATAATCCCAATACTTTGGGAGGCCAAAGCAGGAGGACTGCTTGAGCTCCACAGTTCAGGACCAGCCTGGGTGACATAGTAAGACCCTGTCTCTACTAAGAATTTAAAAAATTAGCCAGGCATAGTGGCACACATCTGTAGTCTGAGCTACTCAGGAGGCTGAGGCAAGAGGATTGTTTGAGCACAAGGAGTTGAGGCTGCAGTGAACCATGATCACAGCACTATAATCTAGCCCAGACAACAGAGTGAGACCCTGTCTCAAAAAAAATAAAAACAAAAAACATAATGTCATATCTTAGAATGACCACTTTAAAAACAGAGGAATAGCTAACAAATGCAAAAAAAAAAAAAAAGAAGAAATAAATAAAATGGAATACTAACAATTTCAACTGATTCAATGTAACTAAGAAAAACTATTATATAAAACACTTCTTTTAGTAAAACAGAGCAAACAATAATTCCATGGAGAGAGTTGGCTAATGCAAAACTACATTTTACAACAGAAACAATGTTTTTTTTTTTTTTAATTTATTTATTATTATACTTTAAGTTCTAGGGTACATGTGCATAACGTGCAGGTTTGTTACATATGTATACTTGTGCCATGTTGGTGTGCTGCACCCATCAACTCGCCAGCACCCATCAACTCGTCATTTACATCAGGTATAACTCCCAATGCAATCCCTCCCCCCTCCCCCCTCCCCATGATAGGCCCCGGTGTGTGATGTTCCCCTTCCCGAGTCCAAGTGATGTCATTGTTCAGTTCCCACCTATGAGTGAGAACATGCGGTGTTTGGTTTTCTATTCTTGTGATAGTTTGCTAAGAATGATGGTTTCCAGCTGCATCCATGTCCCTACAAAGGACACAAACTCATCCTTTTTGATGGCTGCATAGTATTCCATGGTGTATATGTGCCACATTTTCTTAATCCAATCTGTCACTGATGGACATTTGGGTTGATTCCAAGTCTTTGCTATTGTGAATAGTGCTGCAATAAACATACGTGTGCATGTGTCTTTATAGCAGCATAATTTATAATCCTTTGGGTATATACCCAGTAATGGGATGGCTGGGTCATATGGTACATCTAGTTCTAGATCCTTGAGGAATCGCCATACTGTTTTCCATAATGGTTGAACTAGTTTACACTCCCACCAACAGTGTAAAAGTGTTCCTATTTCTCCACATCCTCTCCAGCACCTGTTGTTTCCTGACTTTTTAATGATCGCCATTCTAACTGGTGTGAGATGGTATCTCATTGTGGTTTTGATTTGCATTTCTCTGATGGCCAGTGATGATGAGCATTTTTTCATGTGTCTGTTGGCTGTATGAATGTCTTCTTTTGAGAAATGTCTGTTCATATCCTTTGCCCACTTTTTGATGGGGTTGTTTGTTTTTTTCTTGTAAATTTGTTTGAGTTCTTTGTAGGTTCTGGATATTAGCCCTTTGTCAGATGAGTAGATTGCAAAAATTTTCTCCCATTCTGTAGGTTGCCTGTTCACTCTGATGGTAGTTTCTTTTGCTGTGCAGAAGCTCTTTAGTTTAATGAGATCCCATTTGTCAATTTTGGCTTTTGCTGCCCTTGCTTTTGGTGTTTTAGACATGAAGTCTTTGCCCATGCCTATGTCCTGAATGGTACTACCTAGGTTTTCCTCTAGGATTTTTATGGTATTAGGTCTAACATTTAAGTCTCTAATCCATCTTGAATTAATTTTCGTATAAGGAGTAAGGAAAGGATCCAGTTTTAGCTTTCTACTTATGGCTAGCCAATTTTCCCAGCACCATTTATTAAATAGGGAATCCTTTCCCCATTTCTTGTTTCTCTCAGGTTTGTCAAAGATCAGATGGCTGTAGATGTGTGGTATTATTTCTGAGGACTCTGTTCTGTTCCATTGGTCTATATCTCTGTTTTGGTACCAGTACCATGCTGTTTTGGTTACTGTAGCCTTGTAGTATAGTTTGAAGTCAGGTAGCGTGATGCCTCCAGCTTTGTTCTTTTGACTTAGGATTGTCTTGGAGATGCGGGCTCTTTTTTGGTTCCATATGAACTTTAAAGCAGTTTTTTCCAATTCTGTGAAGAAACTCATTGGTAGCTTGATGGGGATGGCATTGAATCTATAAATTACCTTGGGCAGTATGGCCATTTTCACGATATTGATTCTTCCTATCCATGAGCATGGTATGTTCTTCCATTTGTTTGTGTCCTCTTTTATTTCACTGAGCAGTGGTTTGTAGTTGTCCTTGAAGAGGTCCTTTACATCCCTTGTAAGTTGGATTCCTAGGTATTTTATTCTCTTTGAAGCCATTGTGAATGGAAGTTCATTCCTGATTTGGCTCTCTGTTTGTCTGTTACTGGTGTATAAGAATGCTTGTGATTTTTGCACATTAATTTTGTATCCTGAGACTTTGCTGAAGTTGCTTATCAGCTTAAGGAGATTTTGGGCTGAGATGATGGGGTTTTCTAAATATACAATCATGTCATCTGCAAACAGGGACACTTTGACTTCTTCTTTTCCTAACTGAATACCCTTGATTTCTTTCTCTTGCCTAATTGCCCTAGCCAGAACTTCCAACACTATGTTGAATAGGAGTGGTGAGAGAGGGCATCCCTGTCTTGTGCCAGTTTTCAAAGGGAATTTTTCCAGTTTTTGCCCATTCAGTATGATATTGGCTGTGGGTTTGTCATAAATAGCTCTTATTATTTTGAGGTACGTTCCATCAATACCGAATTTATTGAGTGTTTTTAGCATGAAGGGCTGTTGAATTTTGTCAAAAGCCTTTTCTGCATCTATTGAGATAATCATGTGGTTCTTGTCTTTGGTTCTGTTTATATGCTGGATTATGTTTATTGATTTGCGAATGTTGAACCAGCCTTGCATCCCAGGGATGAAGCCCACTTGATCATGGTGGATAAGCTTTTTGATGTGTTGCTGAATCCGGTTTGCCAGTATTTTATTGAGGATTTTTGCATCGATGTTCATCAGGGATATTGGTCTAAAATTCTCTTTTTTTGTTGTGTCTCTGCCAGGCTTTGGTATCAGGATGATGTTGGCCTCATAAAATGAGTTAGGGAGGATTCCCTCTTTTTCTATTGATTGGAATAGTTTCAGAAGGAATGGTACCAACTCCTCCTTGTACCTCTGGTAGAATTCAGCTGTGAATCCATCTGGTCCTGGACTTTTTTTGGTTGGTAGGCTATTAATTATTGCCTCAATTTCAGAGCCTGCTATTGGTCTATTCAGGGATTCAACTTCTTCCTGGTTTAGTCTTGGAAGAGTGTAAGTGTCCAGGAAATTATCCATTTCTTCTAGATTTTCCAGTTTATTTGCGTAGAGGTGTTTATAGTATTCTCTGATGGTAGTTTGTATTTCTGTGGGGTCGGTGGTGATATCCCCTTTATCATTTTTAATTGTGTCGATTTGATTCTTCTCTCTTTTCTTCTTTATTAGTCTTGCTAGTGGTCTGTCAATTTTGTTGATCTTTTCAAAAAACCAACTCCTGGATTCATTGATTTTTTGGAGGGTTTTTTGTGTCTCTATCTCCTTCAGTTCTGCTCTGATCTTAGTTATTTCTTGCCTTCTGCTAGCTTTCGAATGTGTTTGCTCTTGCTTCTCTAGTTCTTTTAATTGTGATGTTAGAGTGTCAATTTTAGATCTTTCCTGATTTCTCTTGTGGGCATTTAGTGCTATAAATTTCCCTCTACACACTGCTTTAAATGTGTCCCAGAGATTCTGGTATGTTGTATCTTTGTTCTCATTGGTTTCAAAGAACATCTTTATTTCTGCCTTCATTTCGTTATGTACCCAGTAGTCATTCAGGAGCAGGTTGTTCAGTTTCCATGTAGTTGAGGGGTTTTGATTGAGTTTCTTAGTCCTGAGTTCTAGTTTGATTGCACTGTGATCTAAGAGACAGTTTGTTATAATTTCTGTTCTTGTACATTTGCTGAGGAGTGCTTTACTTCCAATTATGTGGTCAATTTTGGAATAAGTGCGATGTGGTGCTGAGAAGAATGTATATTCTGTTGATTTGGGGTGGAGAGTTCTATAGATGTCTATTAGGTCTGCTTGCTGCAGAGATGAGTTCAATTCCTGGATATCCTTGTTAACTTTCTGTCTCGTTGATCTGTCTAATGTTGACAGTGAAGTGTTGAAGTCTCCCATTATTATTGTATGGGAGTCTAAGTCTCTTTGTAAGTCTCTAAGGACTTGCTTTATGAATCTGGGTGCTCCTGTATTAGGTGCATATATATTTAGGATAGTTAGCTCTTCCTGTTGAATTGATCCCTTTACCATTATGTAATGGCCTTCTTTGCCTCTTTTGATCTTTGATGGTTTAAAGTCTGTTTTATCAGAGACTAGTATTGCAACCCCTGCTTTTTTTTGTTCTCCATTTGTTTGGTAAATCTTCCTCCATCCCTTTATTTTGAGCCTATGTATGTCTCTGCGTGTGAGATGGGTCTCCTGAATACAGCAGACTGATGGGTCTTGACTCTTTATCCAGTTTGCCAGTCTATGTCTTTTAATTGGAGCATTTAGTCCATTTACATTTAAGGTTAATATTGTTATGTGTGAACTTGATCCTGCCATTATGATATTAACTGGTTATTTTGCTCGTTAGTTGATGCAGTTTCTTCCTAGCCTCGATGGTCTTTACATTTTGGCATGTTTTTGCAATGGCTGGTACCGGTTGTTCCTTTCCATGTTTAGTGCTTCCTTCAGGGTCTCTTGTAAGGCAGGCCTGGTGGTGACAAAATCTCTAAGCATTTGCTTATCTGTAAAGGATTTTATTTCTCCTACACTTACGAAACTTAGTTTGCCTGGATATGAAATTCTGGGTTGAAAATTCTTTTCTTTAAGAATGTTGAATATTGGCCCCCACTCTCTTCTGGCTTGTCGAGTTTCTGCCGAGAGATCTGCTGTTAGTCTCATGGGCTTCCCTTTGTGGGTAACCCGACCTTTCTCTCTGGCTGCCCTTAAGATTTTTTCCTTCATTTCAACTTTGGTGAATCTGGCAATTATGTGTCTTGGAGTTGCTCTTCTCGAGGAGTATCTTTGTGGCGTTCTCTGTATTTCCTGGATTTGAATGTTGGCCTGCCCTACTAGGTTGGGGAAGTTCTCCTGGATGATATCCTGAAGAGTGTTTTCCAACTTGGTTCCATCTTCCCCCTCACTTTCAGGCACCCCAATCAGACGTAGATTTGGTCTTTTTACATAATCCCATACTTCTTGCAGGCTTTCTTCATTTCTTTTTCTTCTTTTTTCTTTTGGTTTCTCTTCTCGCTTCATTTCATTCATTTGATCCTCAATCGCTGATACTCTTTCTTCCAGTTGATCGAGTCGGTTACTGAAGCTTGTACATTTGTCACGTATTTCTCGTGTCATGGTTTTCATCTCTTTCCTTTCGTTTATGACCTTCTCTGCATTAATTACTCTAGCCATCAATTCTTCCACTTTTTTTTCAAGATTTTTAGTTTCTTTGCGCTGGGTACGTAATTCCTCCTTTAGCTCTGAGAAGTTTGATGGACTGAAGCCTTCTTCTCTCATCTCGTCAAAGTCATTCTCCGTCCAGCTTTGATCCGTTGCTGGCGATGAGCTGCGCTCCTTTGCCGGGGGAGATGCGCTCTTATTTTTGGAATTTCCAGCTTTTCTGCCCTGCTTTTTCCCCATCTTTGTGGTTTTATCTGCCTCTGGTCTTTGACGATGGTGATGTACTGATGGGGTTTTGGTGTAGGTGTCCTTCCTGTTTGATAGTTTTCCTTCTAACAGTCAGGACCCTCAGCTGTAGGTCTGTTGGAGATTGCTTGAGGTCCACTCCAGACCCTGTTTGCCTCAGTTGAAAATGCAGAAATCACCGGTCTTCTGTGTCGCTCGCACTGGGAGTTGGAGACTGGAGCTGTTCCTATTCGGCCATCTTGCTCCGCCCCCCAGAAACAATGTTTAAATTGATGGCTATGATATAAAACCTTTGGATAAAGGCAGCTAAAATGAAATTTGAGATTAGGCAAGACCCTAACTATCTAACATGTTTGCTTGTTTCAAGACAAAATAATCCACGACCACGTGCGGTGGCTCACACCTGTAATCCCAGCACTTTCGGAGGCCGAGGTGGGCGGAACACAAGGTCAGAAGTTCAAGACCAGGCTGGCCAACATGGTAAAACCCCATCTCTACCATCTCTACTAAAAACACAAAAATTAGCTGTCTGTAGTCATGGGCACCTGTAATCCCAGCTACTCGGGAGGCTGAGGCAAGAGAATCGCTTGAACCTGGGAGGCAGAGGTTGCAGTGAGCTGAGATCATGCCACTGCACTCCAGCCTGGGCAACAGGGCAAGACTCCCTCTAAAAAAAAAAAAAAAAAAATTCCACAATACAGAAAGAAAGGAACACAGTAGTACATAAAGCTTGTTTTCCCAACTTTGTGCTACAACCAACTGGAAACCAATCATTTTATGAAGAAAAGTTTGTAAATCAAGTATTCTTAATACTTTTATATATTAGAAATACATTTTAAAGTCTATTAATAATGAAAATAGCTTCACTAAAAACTAATTAAAAGCCAAAAATGGTGTTTTAGCATCAACGAATACGAACTTTTACAACATGTTAAATATCTGTTATGCTTAACAGATATGCAATAAAATGTTTACCAGTATTACTGAATCACTGAATTTTAGTTTTGAGCATAATATACACATAGTTTAAAACTCAAAACACACAAAAAATAATACACAATAAAAAGTTTAGACTGGGTGCAATGGCTCACATCTGTAATCCCAGCACTTTGGGAGGCCAAGGCAGGTGGATCACTTGAGGCCAGAAGTCCAAGACAAGCCTGGCCAACAAGGCAAAACCCTATCTTTATGAAAAATACAAAAATTAGCCGAGCATCATGCTGCACACCTGTAATCCTAGCTACTCAGGAGGCTGAGGCACAAGAATTCTTGAACATGGGAGGCAGAGGTTGCCGTGAGCTGAGATTGCACCACTGTGCTCCAGCCTGGGCAATGGAATAAGACTGTCTCAAAAGCAAACAACAAAAAAAAGTATCTGTCCCTTGCTCCCATCCTCCAATCACCAGTAAGAGGAAAAACAATTATCACTAAAATACAATCAGGAGACATACATACTATATACTCCAACTTGTTTCTGTGGACATGGTAACACTTTTCATAACACCAGAAATAACATTTTCTTTTTAAATTGGGATTATTTCAAAGTTCACAAAACAGAAAACATCTGGATGACAAAGGATTCCCACATGAATGCCAAAAAGATCAAATGGAATGTTAAAATAAAGCATGATCAAGGAACACTGGAAGGACACAACAAAATGAAATTAACAAAAATACCAGCTAAGATTCCATAAATTACTCCTGACCAACATTGACAGAACATCTGCAGCAGAGGGACAAAGGACAGGGTTACAAGTTTCTGTATCAGATCCCAAATTAGTTACTGAAAAGCCAAGATCACAAACCAGACTTAGAAAAATAACTCCTGCTTATGCATCAGATCACCCCTGAAGACTGATACCAACAACACGGAATGGCATCTGTGGGGTTCAAATGAACATCTGGAGAATTTACAAAGAAAACCATCGACTTGGCCAGGTGCGGTGGCTCACGCCTGTAATCCCAGCACTTTGGGAGGCCGAGGTGGGCGGATCACTTCAGGTCAGGAGTTCAAGACCAGCCTGGTTAACATGATGAAGCCCCATCTCTACTAAAAGTACAAAAAAATTAGCCGGGCGTAGGGCGCACACCTGTAATTCCAGCTACTCGGGAGGCTGAGGCAGAAGAATCACTGGAACCCGGGAGGCGTAAGTTGCAATGAGCTAAGATCGTGCCACTGCACTCCAGCCTGGGAGACAGAGTGAGACTCCCTCTCAAAAAAAAAAAAAAAGAAAACCATTGACTTACCACCTCGGGCCTCCTCAGATAAACAGCTTCAGACTTGATACTCTCAAGAGTAAATTGCCAATCATCAATTATTAAGCGGCAAATTATTCAGCTAAGGGTGATTAAAACTCTTTACATGGCCTTCCCTCCTTTCAATTTAGTCACTTCACTAATGCTTTCACCTGAGAAGTAAAAAGAAGTTCACAGCTGGGTGCAGTGGCTCAAGTCTGTAATCCCAACACTTTGGGAGGTCGAGACAGAATGTGGGGGAAGAATCAAGAGTTCCTTGGAGTTATAGTATATAGTAGTACTTGGAGTTGCAGAAACTATCCAGCAATCATGAGGAGAATTATTACCAACATACAGAAAGATGGCAGGTACCTAGGACTACTAACCGTGGTGAAAGATTCTGAGGTCAAGAGTTCGAGACCAGCCTGGCCAACATAGTGAAGCTCCATCTCTCCTAAAAATACAAAAAATTAGCCGGGCATTGTGGCATGCACCTGTAATCCCAGCTACTCGGGAGGCTAAGGCAGAAGAATTGCTTGAACCCAGGAGGCAGAGGTTACAGTGAGTCAAGATCACTCCACTGTACTCCAGCCTAGGCGACAGAGCAAGACTCCATCTCAAAAAAAAAAAAAGAGTTCACTAAGAACACAATTGCCTGAGGGCCCTTAGACCACCATTTCTCCAAATTATCAGAAGACTGAAAGTGGTAAGATTGGGAGGAGAATCCTAAGAGGCCACTGGCGTAGTGGCCCACTATTTATGGAAAATACAAAAATCTACTCCTAACCTCACGTATTTAATTCAAAAGGAGTTGGGAAGGGGGAATACAAATGATTTCCATGGAGCCTTTAATTACCAGCTGGCTTGGGACAACTGGAGTTCCAGTGATATCCCCCATAATCTAACCCCGATGCATTTTTTAATACTTTTATGGGAACCTCTAGGAGTAAACTGGAAATGGGTCCCTGCAGCAAATCAGGCAAAACAATAATGTGGCAAAAGCTACATTACTGCCACCACTACCCTTTTTGTTTGTAGGCAAGGACCCACTTCCAAGATCACATTCCCAGCCTCCTCTGCAGCTAGGCATGCTCAAGCATACGAAGCAAACACAGACAATGAAATATAAGGGAAAGTCTATTGAGATAATTTTTCGTAAAAATTTCTTCCCTAGTGGAACAAAAAAAAAAGGAAGGAAATAGAGATGGGGGAAGGAGGGAAAAAGGTAGGAAAAATTTGCATAAGGATAAATTGTCCCGTCCTCCTTTTCTTCTACCTGAAGTTGCTATATGAAAATATAGTACTTGGAGTTGCAGAAACTATCCAGCAATCATGAGGAGAATTATTACCAACATACAGAAAGATGGCAGGTACCTAGGACTACTAACCGTGGTGAAAGATTCTGTAGCATCACTTGAGCAGTTTATCTTTGAGGTTAATTTCCGGTTTCAACCCACAGGTTACTCTTTAAAGAATAAGTCAGACTATAATTTTTTTTTTTTTTTTGAGACACAGTCTCACTCTGTTGCCCAGGCTGCAGTGCAGTGGTGTGATCTCAGCTCACTGCAACCTCCGCCTCCTGGGTGCAAGCGATTCTCCTGCCTCAGCCTCCCAAGTAGCTGGGACTACAGGCACATGCCACCACGCCTGGCTAATTTTTCGTATTTTTAGTAGAGACGAGATTTCACCATGTTGGCCAGGATGGTCTCGATCTCCTGACTTCTTGATCTGCCCACTTAAGCCTCCCAAAGTGCTCGGATTACAGGCGTGAGCCACTGCGCCCAGCCAGAGACTGTAAATTTCTAAATTGATGTTCTCAATTACAAAACAAATTACAGCCAGGCGCCATAATTTGTGAACTAGAATTGATACCCAGGTTGCATGCCTCTAAACCAGGGGTCCCCAACTCCCAGGCCATGGACCACTAACAGTCCGTGTCCCGTTACAAACTGGGGCACACAACAGGAGGTAAGTGGCGGGCAAGCAAGCAGGCGAAGCTTCGTCTGTATTTACAGTCGCCCCCCATTGCTCACATTGCCACCTGAGCTCTGCCTCTTGTCAGATCAGCAGTAGCATTAGATTCTCATAGCACGAACCCTACTGTGAACTGCACATGCAAGGGATCTAGGTTGCATGATCCTTTGAGAATCTAATGCCTGATGATCTGTCACTGTCTCCCACAACCCCAGATGAGACCGTCTAGTTGCAGAAAAACAAGCTCAGCGCTTCCACTGATTCTACAGTATGTTGGATTGCATAATTATTTCCTTATATATTACAATGTAACAACAATAGGAATAAAGTGTACAATAAATGTGATGCACTTGAATCATCCCAAAAACATCCCCCCGACCCCGCCCACAGTCCATGGGAAAATTGCGTTCCAAGAAACCAGTCCCTGGTGCCAAAAAGGGTTGGGGACCACTGCTCTAAACTAGCACTTGTTCCAGTATATCACACCTATGCTACCATACAAATTACCTTCATAATCTCTTATATTTATATACTTGGGTGTGGCTAAAAAGACCAGGTGAAGGTAAAGTATACACAAAAATTATTCAATACTTTTTTCTTAGAGATAGGGTCTTGCTAACTTGCCCAGGCTGGAGTGTAGTGGCTACTCACAAGTACTATCATAGCTCACTGCAGCCTTAAGCTCCTGGGCTCAAGCAGATCCTCTTGCCTTAGCGAGGACTACAGGCACATGTTACGGTGCCAGAGTAACACTTCTATTCTTAACCCTAGAGATAAGTAACTTTCATTATTAGTCCTTAGTTTAATACCATCAAGTTCAGGAGAGTATCCTCCATTCATGTCTATGAATCATAAAATACCTTCTTCACCTGCAGTGGGCGGCAATGGCTGTCCCATTCAGAACAGAATCTTTAAATTTTAGAATCTTTAAATCTTTATGAATAATAGCTTAGGAGCTAATAAACCAATAGTCACCAATAGGAAGAGGTATTACCAAAACCCTAATTCTTTCAATTCAAGTACACAGTGGTCTGTGACAAAAAAGGTTTAATTAAATAGACTCTCTCAAACTATATTTCCTTCTCTGCCTAGTTAGCATCTCCTTCTTATTCTCCCCCAACATAACTGACAATAATATGGAAGTATATATTTAAACCTAAATTTTATTTAGTCATTTGAAGTTGCATATTACCTTTTATTAATTTTAAAATCAGGTAATTTTCTTTTTTTCTTCTCTCAAGGAAACGTTATTTAAGTGTAGCCCTACTTGATCTTTTTTCTTGCGGCTCTGTTTTTGAAAAATTCTCCCTCTCAAGATTTACAACATTTTAAGTTCTAATTTGAAAGAATACTAATTGAGAAGCAATTATGATTGCTGAATGAATTTTTAAATACCAGAGTCCAGTACCTGATCTACTACTTCCAGTTTTCATCATATCTAAAACATCACTGAGGGCTGGGCATAGTGGCTCATGCCTGTAATCCCAGCACTTTGGGAGCTCGAGGCAGGCAGATCACTTGAAGCCAGGAGTTGGAGACCAGCCCTAACCATCATAGTGAAACTCCATCTCTATAAAAACTACAAAAATTAGGCCAGGCGACGTGGCTCATGCCTGTAATCCCAGCACTCTGGGAGGCCGAGGTGGGCGGATCACGAGGTCAGGAGATCGAGACCATCCTGGCTAACATGGTGAAATCCCGTCTCAACTAAAAATACAAAAAAAAAAAATTAGCCAGGCATGGTGGCGGGCACCTGTAGTCCCAGCTACTCAAGAGGCTGAGGCAGGAGAATGGCGTGAACCCAGAAGGTGGACCCTTGCAGTGAGCTGAGATAGTGCCACTGCACTCCAGCCTGGGCAACAGAGCGAGACTCCGTCTCAAAAAAAAAAAAAAATTACCACAAAAATTATCTGGGCATGGTGGCACACAGCTGTAATCCCAGCTACTCAGGAGGGTGAGGCATAAGGATCGCTTGAGCCTGGAAGGCAGAGGTTGCAGTAAGCCAAGATCACACCACTGCACTCCAGTCCAGGCAACAAACCAAGACTGTGTCTCAAAAAAAAATAAAATTTTTGAATTTAAAAAATAAAAACACCATTAACTGCAAGACACATTATTTTATATTCTGCTAAGAAAAAATGCTGCCAATTAACACAATACCCTGTCACTTAGAATTTTTATTTATACTTATTAAAAGAGTTATTTTAAACTTATTTAGTCAGAGTTTAGCATCTATTACTTCTATGCATAATAAAAAAAGATAAATGAAATAAACTAGTGCATAAATGGGTCATATTCAGAGTTGAACTCTTCTGAATCTTTTTTTTTAATCAGTCATTGATATCCATATTTTTCCACAAATTACCATCCTCCATGCTATCAAAAAAGCCCAGGTGATCCAACATTTGTATTCCAACCATTGTCTCTGGGATTTTCTTACAAGCCTGCTGATACCCATCCCACAAGTTCCATGCATGAAGAGGCAATGACAACTGCATCACAGCCTAAAAGAACCATAAGACGCATCTTGATTTCAGAAATGTAAGAATGTAAAAGAATGTGCTTCTTATAATTCATGAAACAGAATAACTTCCTTTTGTACCTTGAATAAGACAAAATTTTTCCTGGACTTCAGTTTTCCACTAATAACAGTAGCTACCAATGCTAAATACCTACCATTCTTAGCATTTCACCTGTCTCATTTTACTTCACAGAAAAGCAAAAAGGTCAATATTAATCTTGTTTCACACATATAAAATACTGAAGCTCAGAAAAGCTAAGCCACTTGTCCAAGATTACTCAGCTAATAAGCAGCAGAGCTGGGTTTCAATCTATGGCCTACCTTCGAAGTTCTTATTCTTTCCATTACCAGTAGTTCTCAAAATTAAGTGCACATAAAAAACTCAGGTGAGGACCGGCACTGTGGCTCATGCCTGTAATCCCAGCACTCTGGCAGGCTGAGACAGGTGGATTGCTTGAGCCCGGGAGTTTGAGACCAGCCTGGGCAACATGGCAAAACCCATCTCTACAAAAAAAAAAAAAATACAAAAATTAGCTGGACATGGTGGTGTGCACCTGTAGTCCTAGCTACTCCGGAGGCTGGGTCAGAGGATTGCTTGATCCCAGAAGGTGGAGATTGCAGTGAGCCATGATCATGCCCCTGCACTCCAGTGTGGGTGACAGAATGAAACTGCATCAGAAAAAAAAAAAAAAGAAAAGAAACTCAGGTGATTCTTCCATAGAATGGGAAAAAAATACTGCATATATTTGCCAATCATATATTTGCAAATCTGGTAAGTTATAAAGAACTCTTAAAATTCAATAAAAACAATTTTTTTAATGGGCAAAGCATCTGAATAGACATTTCTTCAAAGAAAATATACAAACGGCCAATAAGCATATGAAAAAATGCTCACCATCATAAGCTGTTGGAAAAATGCTAGTCAAAGCCACTTACAATATCACTTCACATCCACTAGAATGCCTATAATCAAAAAGACAGACAATAACATGCACTGGCCATGATGTGGAGAAATAGGAACCATCATGTATTATTGCTGGTGGGAATATAAAATGGAGCAGCTGTTTTGGAAGACAGTTTGAAAGTTCCTCAAAAAGTTAAACAGAGTTATCATATGACCCAGACATTCCATTTTTAGGTATATATCCAAGAGAAAAACATATATCCATACAAAAACTTGTACATGAATGTTCACAGCAGCATTATTAATAATAGTAAAAAGTAGAAACAACCCAAATCTCTGTCAACTGATGAAGAGATTAATAAAATGTGTCATATCCATACAATGGGATATTATTTGGCAATAAAAAGGAATGAAGTAATGATACTACAACCTGACGAATCTTGAAAACATTGTGCCAGGCTGGGCGTGGTGACTCACGCCTATAATCCCAGCACTTTGGGAGGCCAAGGCAGGTGGATCACTTGAGGTCAAAAGATGGCAAAACCCCATCTCTACTAAACCACACTGAGGTTTTGAGATGGCAAAACCCCATCTCTACTAAAAATACAAAAATCAGCTGGGCATGGTGGCAGGTACCTGTAAACCCAGCTACTCAGGAGGCTGAGACAGGAGAACTGCATGAACCCGGGAGGTGGAGGTTGTAGTGAGCCGGGATTGGGACACTGTACTCCAGTCTGAGTGACACAGAGAAACTCTGTCTCAAAGAAAAGAAAAGAAAAAAAAAAAAAGGACCCATTATGCCAAAATAAGCCAGTCACAAGAAACTACAATGTTACAGAATTCCATTTATATAGATTCCATTTCTGTGGAGACAGAAAGTAGATAAGTGGTTGCTTAAGGCTGGAGAAGGTGATGGGGAGAAACTGCTAATGGGTACCAAGTTTCTTTTAGGGGGAACTAAAACATTTTAAATTGGCGTGATGATTGTACAACCCTATGAAAAAAAAAAAAAACACGTTGAATGGTATACTTTAAATGGGATATGTAATCATATACGATACGCAGTCGCATCATGTAACTTACATGGTATGTACATTGTATATAAATAAAGCCTTTAAAAAAAAAAAAAAAAAACTCTAGACCAGATTAGATTACCTCTAAGATCTCTTTCTAGATAACAACAGTCTCTGAGACACTGAAAAAGGGTCTCAGCATCACGCACAGTGGCTCGTACCTGTAACCCCAACACTTTGGGAGGTCAAGGTGGGAGGATCACTTGAGCCCAGGAGTTCAAGACCAGTTCGGGCAACATAGTGAAACCCTGTCTCTACAAAAAATACAAAATTAGCCAGGCATGGTGGTACATGCCTGTGGTCCCAGCTACTCAGGAGGCTGAGGTAGAAGGATCACTTAAGTCTAGAAGATCGATACTGCAGGGAGCCATGATCACACCACTGTGCTCCAGCGTGGGTGACAGAATGAGAACCTGTCTCAAAAAAAAAAAGTCTCAGAACATCCATAAACAGACCTCGGAATCCAATCTCCCGTGACTCCTGGGAATCTACAATTCAGAGAAAGTAACACACAGTACAGTAATTCCTCATTTGAGGTCTCTAGACCACCAGATGTCTGCAAAGGCAGGACAGGTGCTTCTTGAGCCAGTTTCAATTCTTTAGAACATCTATAAGAAATCACATATTCAGCCTTCTCTGGGGTAAAGTTTTCTAAGTGTCTTTGACTTTGGCTAAACTCACATTAACGGTTTGAAAATAGTGATTTAGAGCTGACTGACAGCTCAATGTATAAAAAAATAAGAAAACAAATTGTTCTCTGATAATATACTGTTTTTTGGGGGGAGGGTTGTTTTTTGGTTTTGGGGTTTTTTTGAGACAGAGTCTAGCTCTGTCGCTCAGGATGGAGTGTTGTGGCACTATCTCAGCTCACTGCAACCTCCACGTCCCAGGTTCAAGTGATTCTCCTGCCTCAGCCTCCCAAGTAGCTAGACTAGCTAGGATTATAGGTGTGTGCCACCATGCCCAGCTAATTTTTGTATTTTTAGTAGAGACAGGGTTTCACCATGTTGGCCAGGCTGGTCTCAAACCCCTGACCTCAAGTGATCCACCCGCCTCGGCCTCCCAAAGTGCTGGGATCACAGGTATGAGCCACCGCACCCCGACTCCTGATAATATATTACACTTTTTGATAGGCAAAATATTTTTTACAACTGGACTTATGATGAGTTCCTTGGTTAAAAGCTTGGGAAACACAGATACATGGGACAGTACGGTAGTATGGAAATCAGGACAAATAGAGTCCTCACAAATACAATTCACTTCATTTCACTGTGCCTCAGTTTCCACTTTCATCTATAAAATGAACATACATATTATTCACCTGACTAAAATTCAATAATTTTTCCATATTATAGACCTCCTTAAAATGTCTTCTAAGAAGGTAGTTCTTTATATTCTGGGTCACTGCAAAAAATTTTCTTAACTGACTCTACTCAGCACAGCATAGGATAAACAATCCTAAGAAGAAAAGTACACAGACTCTAGTATGTAGAAACTTACTGTAAGTGGTCTTAAAAAGCAAAGAGAAAAAAATATAATAATAAACTAAAAAGAAAGTAGACTACTTGTCTACTGCTGATAGCAAAAGTCAACAGAAAACACATCAGTATTAAAACCTCCCCAAAGCATGGAATGTCCCGATTAACAACAAATTAGTTGTCTTTTCATCTCACACTTCATTCCCAAAATACTAGCTTCCAAATGCCGTCGGCAGAACAAATGAACTGAAGAAGGGGAGGAGAACAAAGGAGAAAAACTGTATCATAATTGGTCTCCTCCCCTCGAAATTCCAAAAGATAAGAACTGGGGACCGTGGGGGTGGGTTGCAGCAGTAGTGGCTCACTTCTGTAATCCCAGCACTTTGGGAGGCTGAGGTGGGAGAATCACTTGAGCCCAGGAGTTCAAGACCAACATGGGCAACAAACAAACCCTGTCTCTACAAAGTTTTTAAAATAAGCCAGTTGTGACGGCACATGCCTATAGTCCTAGGTACTCAGGAGGCTAAGGCAGGAGGATCGCCTGAACCCAGGAGGACAAGGACATAGTGAGCTAAGATCACACCACTGCATTCCAGCCTGGGCAACAGAGCAAGACTCTTGTCTCTTAAGAAAAAAAAAGAAAATGAAAGAAAGAAAGAAGAAGGGACGTAAGGGGGAAGAAACAGATAAAATTCAGTATAAAATTCTATTTACAGTCTAATATGCTGTGTATTTTTTTTTTTAACTTTTTTCAATGTCATAAAAACTTTTGACATTTTCTCAGGCTGAGCACAGTGGCTTGACAGTAGGATTACTTGAGCCCAGAAGTTCAAGACCAGTCTGAGTAACATGGTGAGACCCCATCTCTACAACAAATACAAAAATTAGCCATGCACCTGGAGTCTCAGCTACCCTGGAGGATGAGATGGGAGGATCGCTTGAGCTTGGGAGGAGAGGTTGCAGTAAGCAGAGATCACACCACTCATTCCAGCTTAGGCAACAGAGTGAGATTCTGCCTCAAATTATATATATATATATATATATATATATATATATATATGTATCTACTACTAATTTAAGAATAAAAAGCTATTGGTACATTTCTGAGTGAATTCATACTAACTTAAATTGAGCATAAAACTGGCAAGAGGCACTGGTGAGAAGGAGCACTAATCTCAAAAGAGGAAAAGCAAGCAAGATCCTTTACAACTTAATTCATATAAAAACCCAAGTTGGGGCCGGGCGCAGTGGCTCATGCCTGTAATCCGAGCATTTTGGGAGGTCGAGGCAGGAGGATCACTTAGGTCAGGAGTTCAAAAGCAGCCTGGCCAACATGGTGAAACTCAGCCTCTACTAACAATACAAAAAAATTAGCCAGGTGTGGTGGCAGCTACTACGGAGGCTGAGGCAGGTGAATTGCTTGAACCCAGGAGGCAGAGGTTGCAGTGAGCTGAGATTGCACCACTGCACTCCAGCCTGGCCAACAGAGCAAGACTTCGTCTCAAAAACAAACAAAAAACACCCAAGTTCAGAGATTTCCAATGAACTTTTAAAAAATCATTCCACTTGCTAGAGCAGACAAGAGAAGCCAGATCACCTCCTTCCTTAGGCAATTGAAGTTATCATGAATACCAAGAGAAGGCGAAAGTTTCAACTTTTTCAATATTGTCTTTGAAAAAAAAAAAAAAGCAAATCAGAAACCTAAACCCTTGTTTTAGTAGGTAATACAGTATCCTATTCACAACTCTATGGGAATGAAAGGATTCATTCCATTAAGTTAATATAGATAGAAGAACATACTAACTCCTTCAAACAAATAACCTGTTAATCCTTGGAGCACCAACAATCTCTGCCTTTACATATTATATACTCTACAACAAACAGGATAGTGTATTTAAAGTGATCACATGAACCAAAGTATATAACACAAGCTCAACAGAGGCCCCGATAGCCCCCTACAGAGTGTATACAGTATCTCACCCAAGAAAAAATAAGATACATTTAAATATGGCCAGTCACATTCATTTGACAAGGGTATAAAGATACAAAAATGAGTAATAGCCCATAACTTCAAAGACTTCACCTGAGGGAGGATGCCAGAAGCATGTGCAAAAATCAAAATCCTTTGAGATCACAGAGAACAAGGAACTTGCAGTTATTGGTAATCAAGAATTTGTCAGGTGAAAAAGTGGGAGGAAAGGTACCAACAGGCAGACAACAGCATACACAGAGGTATGAATGTAGACTGCACAATTAGACAACCTGATGTCCCGAGCGACCAGAGCTGGGGGAAGAAAGAGGAAGGATGCATGGGCATGAAATGGTAGCAACCAAGCCAGGAAAGGAAGCTTGCAGCTGGGTTGCAGAGAACTATATATACTATGACAAGGTGTTTGGCCTTTATCTAGAAGGCCACAGAGGAGTGATCTATAATAATGTTTTTAGAAAGCTAACTGGTGGTAATGTGGAAGAAATATTTAAAAGGAGAGATGGGAGATAGAAGATATAAGGACACCACTACAATAATTAGGATACTAGTATAATGCAAGCCAAAAGTGATAGATCAGCAATAATACAAACTAAGCAACAGGAACAGGAGCAAGAGACTATATCAACTTAGCTTAGATGTGTGCCATATTTCACATGCATTGTGATTTGATCTATACAACCTTGGGGAACAGAGGCCATTACTGCTCCTTTTTACAAATAAGAAAAATTAAGTTTATAAAGATTAATTCATTTTCCACAAGTCAGCACAGATATCAGGACACAAACTCAGGACTGTCTGACTGCAGTGTCCATATTCTTTACCATAAGCTCCTGCACCAAGCTACAGACAATAGGGGAAAAATGCAGACAAAATGCAATCAAGAAGTCTTTAGAAGACACAATCAACAGGAATTATTACAACCACTGACCACCGATACCCCACACGGGATCTTCACTTACACACTAATTCTGCCTTCCTGAACTGCTTCTGAAAATTTATTACTTTCTTCATCTAGAGATTTCTTAGTTTGCTTAGTAAGTTAAAAACCTTAAACTTTTAACCACATCAAGAGTTTCAGATATCTCACACAGGAATTTTTTTTTTTTTTCTTTTGAGACAGGGTCTCACTCTGTTGCCCAGGCTGGAGTGCAGTGCTGCCATCTTGGCTCACTGCAACCTCCACCTACTGAGTTCAAGCAATTCTTCTGCCTCAGCCTCCCAAGTAGCTACGACTACAGGCGCATGCCACCATGCCTGGCTAATTTTTGTATTTTTAGTAGAGACAGTGTTTCACCATGTTGACCAGGCTGGTCTCAAACTCCAGACCTCAGGTCATCTGCCTACCTCAGCCTGCCAAAGTGCTGGGATTACAGGTGTGAGCCACCACGCATGGCCTCGCATAGGAATTTTTAAGTCTAAATATTTTCTTATGGTTATAACAAGGGGGGAAAGACAAATACAGAATTAAAATTGTAATTTTCAGTCAGAAAACAACAATCTTGATAAATCCAGATTGGATGAGAATAGATTTATATGCCTTAGTCAGAAACCCTAACGACATGTATACAACAGAAATGCTTATAGTGCCTAAATATAGGAGAGGAAAAAAAGGAAATTCTTAAAACTAAAATCTTTGGGCTACAAACAGCAATTCAAACACATAATTTTATAATAACACCATCGAGTTAATATTTTTCATGAAACCAACATGAAGTGTACTACCAGAAAACTAGGTAACTGATAAGGCTTACAGACCCAATTCCAATGTGATAAATGTATTACAAAAGGGAAATAAGAATTGCAGCCACTCTTGTTTCACCATGCAAATCATCTCCCATTCTAGACAAAAATCTTTGTTGAACTGTCAGTCTATATTAAAAGACTGTTAAATAAGTGGTATTTCTTTCATTAAAATAAGTCATCCATCCCTCTAGGAAGAAAGATACTGATTTTCACAATATTAGCAAGATGTCTTAGCTATTCAAAGTTATCTTGACTATGAATATGAGTAACCTCAATAATAAAATAAAATATGATAAACACACTTCTCACTAAATTTGGCACTCAAAGACAAAGTTGTATTTGTCATGTTCTAACCCAGTGAGAGCATATAATCATCTGGGGTTGACTGGCTCACCCCCAGATATTAACCATTAACCACAAGTGTTGGTTTAAAAATCTAACTGTGTAAAACTGTTAAGGTCAATAAAATGATTGTTACAGTTCCATGGAAAGATTATTTAAACAAGAATCTTTAATTATTATAATTTGACTAATAAGACTTTTAAGGTCCTTTTTTCCAAATACTATGTGTGCATTATAGGTCCCCTACTGAAGGAAAAAGTTTGTATTGTGTTAGTTCCATTTCTAATTTCCAGCTGAGTCAAAGTTCTAACAGCCTTAAAGCAGGAAATCCAAAAGGAAATTCCATCATCAGTTCCTGGGGCTTGGTAACTCAAAGCTTCTTTGAAACAGAGAAATAGAAGTCCTTGAACTATTTACTATAGCCTTACCTCATATCTTCAAGCAAATCACATTCTGCTTGATGTTTGGCTTGAAGTTTTGTCATCTGCTCAACTTGAATGTTTTTCAGTTCTTGGGTAACTTTCACCTAAAATACACCATATATTTATGAAGGTCTTTTTACAAATTTAACCCAAAAAAATTGCTTAAGGAAAATACATCTGTCAGAATATGTCTCTTGCTCGCCTCTCACCTGAAGGCCATAAATCCATTATTTGCCATCTAGTTTTATTTACTGAAGATACTTACTTAATGAAAAATTAAAGCCAAATAGCCTGAACAGAGGTTTAATGAAAATACACGACTATAAATATTATAAACTAAAGACATGCAAAATAAACTGCCAGTCATTCCATTTCATACACAAGCTCAATCCATGTCTAGGTCTTCCTAGAGTTTTAAAAGAGGCTGTCTTCTATTTCTAAAAAAGATTCAAAGACTTTAACCACCAGGAGAGGCGAGCAGAGTGTGGATGGGGGCTGGGAGCCTAAGAGTGCCTGATACCCAATGACCAATATTTACACAATCATGATAATATGCATGAATCGACTACATAAATTACTCCATAATGGCTGCGAAAAAGCACACTGTCTCAGAATGATGCCCTCGACTTGCTGACAGCGCATCAAATCACAATCTCTTTCTCACAAAGGAGAAAGCTAAAGTGACCTTCCAGCATATGCAGTGCTTTTAAACTACCCCGGCAAGCCGATCCCGGTAGAGGCTCCACTTCAAACAGCGAGAACAGCAAATGCCTGCTGGCCAGAGAGCCTCCCGCCAGGCCGGGCCCCAGGGTGCGAAGTTACGGTGGGTCTGGAATCTCGGCCTTAGGAGTGGGACCACTCGGAGGGGTGGGGGTACATGTTCGAAAGAAAATGACTCACTTAAATGGAGAAACCCGGATTAGGAAAGAGAGAAAGCAGAGGCAGCAGACACGGGTCAGTTAGGCGTTAGGCAAATGTTTGCCCACGAGGGGAGGACAGAACGGCCTCATCCACCCAGTGCCCAGAGTAGACATTCAGTATCTATCTGTAGGATTAAAAAGACAAGGACACAGCCTCGACCCCTGGGAAAGCTGGGGAAGGGCGCAGCGGGGAGGCTGATGACAAGCAGGGTGCATCCGTCACTCCCACCCTGGTCATCCAACCCCGGATCGCAGTGCACACGCCACGCACCTCCCGAGCCCGGTCCTCGCTTTTCAGAAGACAGCACTACAACCTCCTCGCCCCTCAGTCGGGAACGAGGCAGGACCCGTCAATCCTTAATTTATTTTCCCTTGGGGTGGGGAGGCGGTGACTATTCCAACTTCTTTTCGGCTGCCCCGTGGGAAAAGCAGGCCAAACCCTAAGGCTAGGCTAGAAACAAATCCCCCGCAAATTTGCAAGCGGGCGGGGCTGGCGACAAGCGGCTGGAGGGCTCAAAGCTGGTGCAGACTAAACAATCACACACGCACAAGGCTCTGCAAAGCTGCCGGGGCGTCCCTGCCTCCCCCTCGGTGCAGCCCGGAGAATGCACTTTGCAGCGGGCAGCATTGCCATGCGCGCGCACACACACAAATGCACACCCGAAACTCTTGTGAAATGTCTGGGGGTCTCCTGCGTAGAAAAGGGACGAGCCCCGGCGGCCCTTCTGTCGGAAAGGCAACTCACGAGCACGCCCCCCACCTGGAGCCTGCAGCAAGTCGGTGACAAGCCCAAGGCGAGGGCGGTCACGGCCCCTTGCGGGAGGGGGAGGGGGCGCAGCGGTCGCCCCAGCCGCGTTCCCCGTACGCATCCCTCCGAACCCCAAAGCCCACCAACTGCGCCCTTACCTTCCTCGGCGGCGGCTGCATGATGCTGAAGGGACATCAATCCTCCCCGACGGCAGCCTTAGCAAGGACCAGGAGGAGGAGGGCCGGAGAGGAGGGGACGGCCCAGCGAGCGCGCGCGTGTGTGAAAGGAGAGCCTAAGAAGCAGGACTTGCCCCGAAGGGAGCAGGCCGGCGGGCGGCCGAAGGACCCTAGCCAGAGACCGAGTGTGAGGAAAAGGGGGAGGAGCGCCGGGAAGGCTTGGGGCCCGGGCGGCCCGGGGGTGTGTGAGGAAGGAGGCGGAGACGGCGAAGGGGCGGGGGCCCCGGGAGCGGTGTCGCGAGGGTCTCCACCGGCCGGGCGGCGGGTGAGCCGCAGCAGAATTGTCCGCGCTCCCCGTCCGCCGCCTGCTGGGCCGCTCCCGGCGGACGCAGCGGCCCCCACCCCACCCACTCAGGCGGCCCGGCCCTCGCTGGGCCTAACGCCCCCGCCCGCCCGGGAGGAGGAAGGTGGTGCCGCGCTCCCGGCTAGGGCTCCACCACTCAGGCCGCGGGAATTTCCGGCCTCGCCGCGCGGCGCAGCGCCCCGCTCCGGCTGCTGAGGGAACCGCTCCGTCCAGAGCGGGGTTCGAGGGGCCGGTCCGCGCTGCCGGTAGGGAGCGAGGCCACGGCACAGGGCTTCGTACCGCGGCAGGGGAAGGGGGGAGCTAACGGATTGGTCGGCGGGTGGGAAGTGTAGAAACGCCAGCGCCAGGCGAAAATCCCCCCTTTCTCTCCGACAGTGGCACGTTCCAGACGCCTCCTGGCCTCCCTCCCCCACGCTGAGAGCCAGCCGGGGGCTTCCCGCGCGCTTTCCCGCCAGCTCGCCCCGGCGCGCGTCTCCGCTCGGGGGCGCGCACGTGGGCGGGAGAGGGCTCCGCGCCGACGCACGCGCAGAGGCCGCCCCCGTCTCCTGCCCGCCTTTGCGGCTGCAGTGTGTTTGTGTATGTGTCGGGGGGCGGGGGGCGACGCTCACAGGGAAATGTTTGCAGTGGGGAGGGGGTCAGCATCCCTGTGGGATACAGAATTCTGGCGTTTGCTTCCTCTCAGCCCCTCAACACCCCACTCTCCCTACCAGCTAGATGTGCGCAAGAGGGACGAGCAAGGACAAGTCGCTTTGCGGCTGGCCGCAGGTGCCAGGCCATTGCGATTGTAGGGCGGAAAGGCAATTGCTCTGCAAAGGAAACGGCGGCACTCTACTGCAGGGCATTCAAGTCAAAGATCACTGACTCTGCGCTGAGAGGGAGCCGAGAAAACGTTAAGGCCGAGGCCCCCATTTCACAGACGGGGAGGCAAGTGCCCATAGAGGGAAACCTTTCTGAAGGTTACACAGCAGGACTAGAATCTCTGCGTCAGGAAGGGTTCTATGGGTTATTTTAAAAAAGAAACAGGTGCAGGATAATAGGCACGAGGAAAAGTAGAGGAGGCAGGAGAGGCCATAGAGGAAGCCCTTGTCTGGGAGTCAGGATCTCTGGGTGCCAGTCCACTTTGCCTACCCCTAACAGGCTAGGTGAGCTCGGGCTGCCTTATCTGCCAGTGAGGGTGCTTATCTAAGCAGTGCACCCCACCACCACACATGAACCTTCCTGCTCTGTTCAGACCATCTACAGGGAGGGTTATCGGCCTCCCTTGGGGTCCTCAGAAGAGGAATACCTCTTCCCCATGCCGAGGGAGTTTTTTTGAGTCACGGGGCTGTGTGGAGGCTGAGCTGGTTTTTTCAGAAGTTGAGATCCCAGACAGCTGTTCTCAGAAGTGCAGTTAGGCCTAAGAGGAAGGTGAATGAGGCCTGGAGAGACAAGTAACTTCCCAGGTGACCACATGGCCAGAAATTGAAAAGGTGGAACTTAAACCCAGGTTGTTTACATTGAGTTAGGCTAGATTCTTGTACAGAAAAGTGATAGAGCTGTGTTTTGAGTAAGATTAATCTGGAGCTGTGTATGAACTAGGAGACTAGTCTTGCTATTTCTGGGTTCAAAAGTTAGCCCTTCACCAGAATCCTTAACTAAATCAGGGAAGGCCTGGGGCAAGGGGACAGGTGGATAGAGGCCTAGGGCCCTGACAGCTGTGGGGCGGCAGCTAGAGCCCAGGCCACAGTAACCTAGGCTGGGCTCCAGTCTCAGCTCCACCACCAATTTTTTGTGAAGGCTTGAGCTAGTCAATTCACTTATTTCAGCCTTGTTTCCTCACTTGTAAAATGGAGGTATAATGCTAACCTCATAGGCTTGCTGTATTAAATAGAATTTCTCCTACCACAGGGCCTGGCATGTAGTGCTTAGTAAGTGCTTATTGATTCATCATTCATTCAAAAAATACTTGCTAAGGTCCTGCTTTGTTCCAAGCCTATGCCAGGCACTGGGGTTCTAGAGATGAGCAAGATAGAATCAGCCTTCACCAAGATTGAATTCCAGACCAACCATTCCTTGAATGACACTGGGCTAGTGGAAGAGGGGTAACACAGTACTTGGCCCGGATGCAGTGTCATGCACATAGCAAGTGCTTAACAAAGATTTGCTGAATCCTAGTCTTGGGTGCAACTGGTCTGGGCCAGAGATTATCCTCCCTTCACCTGTCTTCTTAGGAAGTGAGCACTGGGGTATAATGGTGCTGGATGTTGGGAGACATGAGATCCAGCCTCTACCATGGATCTAGTGGGCTTTCTCTGGGCCTTGGTGCCAGCCTGCAGAATAAGATAAGTGAGTGAGCCTAGAACTTAGGAGGCTGTTCACAGAAGAAGTCAGACCCTGGGGATTTAGTTTATGCATATAGGAGGGCATCCTCTACCTGATTTGCCATCATTCTGAAGCCAGGAGTGGCATTGACTTTCTGGAATGATTTTCTTTGGAAGTGTTATAAAGAGCTAAGGGCAATACCAGATGGGCTTACCTACTGACTCCTATTTCAAAAATGTGATTTAAAAAAAAATTGTTTTAATACTTACCAAGTGCCTTTTCCAAACCTTAAACTTTCATATTACTTTTCCAAGCTAATCTTTACCTGTGAGATAGTATTATTTTCTTCATTTTTACTGATGGGGAACTGGAGGCTCAGTGAACATAAGTGACTTACCCTGACATGATAGACTTGAGACCATAACCCAGTTGTCCGATGAGGAATGTTCCTGTGTGAAGAATGTTCAAGGGAATTGGGAGAGTTCCTAACCCAGGAAAATAAGCAGACCCAGGAGGATACAAACCATTATGTTCCAGACTCTAGGGGACCGGGGAAGGGATTTCTGTGACTTATGTAAGCCTGACTTGAAATGTACCATTTTGAACAGGGCTGGGGACTTTCAGAGCCTTGTTCCTGCAATGCAGGGACACGCTGTGTTGCCAGTAACATTGCTTGAGATTCTTTGGGGAAATGGCGCAGAGCAGCATGCACTATGGCCCCAGAGACAAAACTGGGACAGGTCTTAGCTGCATCTCAGGAAGGAGCTTTTCCAGGCAGAGCTGCCCCTGGAGGGAGTGAGCTCCCTGTCCCTGGGGCTGTGCAAGCAGGTTCTGGCTCCCTTCCATCAAAGAGGCCACAGATGGGATCTCACTCGGAAAAGAAATTAATAACAGATGCCATTTATTTTGCCTCTTCCATGTTCCAGACATTAAAATAGGCATGTTATTTACATTGTTTCCAACATTCACAACAACTCCTCATAATACATAATATAATGATACATAATATATAATATAACCTCATAATACATAATATAACCCCATTTCACAGGCTGCAGCTCAGAAGTGATCCAAGGTCACACAGCTAGTGAAGGAAAGGGAGGCCTGGCCCCTGGCTCTAAAGCTGTGCTCTCCCTCCAGCATGCTGCAGTGCAGTCTCCCATTTCATTAGGAATATGATTCTAAGGTTAAGTCAGAGCTAGGATCAAAAACTGGCCTGGAGCAGGTATATGAATGGGTATTGGAAGATCAGCTGTTCTGATATTCCAGGGCTCCTGGGAAAACTGGCAGGGAGACAAAGTATACAGCAGCCCTTTAGCATGGCCAGAATATGAGTAGCACACTACTCCCAGTCCAGAGCACACACCTAGGACAGTTTGACTCCATCAAAGGCTTTCTTCAGAGAAAGTAGCTGCCAGTCCCCCTGCCCACACTGCACCAAGGCATCCCTGACCGTTCCTGCAGTTGGGGTCCATCAGCCCTCTCTACTCTGTCTTCCTCTGTGTCATTAGCTCCCACCTGCATTGACACAGGCTGCTCAGGAATGCTTGTCAGCATGTCTGGATGCCAGCTATTCCCTGCCTGAGCCCCACCAAGTCCAGCTGGGGATGCTGTGGCAGACAGCGTGATCTATGGACCCCACCCCCATTCATCTCCTTCCTACCCCTAGTCACCTTTCCCTACCCATGCCTTTGCTCCCTGAGCTAATTCCCTCAACACCGACCTCCTGCCAGCCTGATGTGAGAGTGTGCCTGTCTCTTCCACTATCAGCTCTTAGGACAGAATCCCAGAACAGGTAAATGAGGCTTCAAGATTGGTCCAGAAAAGAGCAGGGGCTCTCCTTGACACACAGTGAGTTTGTTCAAGGTACTAGGCCTTGAATTCCATAGTGTCACTCAACAAGCCCTTATCCTGGGCTTAGTCATGAGCAGGTCTCTGGGGTGAGGAGCTGCCCACCAGGAGCTCCCAATCTCAATACAGAGACCAAGGTCACAGCAGTGAAACATGTAGGACCAGGAGGGTCATAGGGACCCAGATCCTACCAGGTGGTAGCAGAGATCTTCTAAGGCCAGAGGCAAGTCCCCAAGAAGCAGGCACTAGGACCAGGAATTATCTTGTCAAGTGTTGCCTCTGCCAGGGAATATTACAACTTTGGATGGCAGGGGTGGGGGTGTACGGTGAATGAGCAGCCAGTGCCAGGACTATCATAGGAGCTGATAGGCACATGGTTTTGACATTAGGAGGCAGGAAACCACCTTGCAAATTCTATCTTTGCCAGGTACTCACTGAGTGTGACCTCTAGCGCATCACTGTCCTCTCAACCTTGGTTTCTACATCTATAAAACGGGAATAACAAATTCTGTCCTGTCTTCCTCTTGGAGGGCTGTGCAGGTTAAATGAAATAACAGGTATATGAACTGCAAAGGGCTCAGGAGCCACATAAACAAGTAACTGCTGATCCTGGGACACATCAGGGAAGGTTGAGTGACCGCCTGTATTGAACGCTGATCAGCACCTTCCGCCATGAGCTGCACTGTGATTAGGAATCAATGAGTAAAATACATCTGGTGGAGGGGTGAGGTTACAGGGGTCTGAGCTCAAGCAAACCTGGGTTAGATGTCTGATTCCTCTTCTGCCAAGCTTAGAGTTTTTGATCAAGTCTTGAAACCTCTTTTCAGCCAGGTTTCCTTGTCTAGAAGGGAGATAATGGCTCTTTGCAGGGTTGCAGTGGGAATCAAATGGGAATGTTTATGTAAAGTGCCTGCAACTGTGCCAGCCCACAAATGTGTTTCCTTTGTTGAGTTTTCCTTCAGTTTCCCGTCATTTTGTTATGCCTTTATTTGTAACTTAAAAAATAAAACACAAAAAGAGGAATTTTCATGGAGGAGATTGAGCCCCACTAGAATCCTAGTTCTGCTCCTTACTCATTGTGAGGACCTGGGAAGTCCCTGCCTCTCCCTCAGCCCAGGTTTTCTCATCTGTAACACCAGGAGTTCCACCAGGGAGTTTCTCCAGGGCCTAGCCTGGGAGGTACAGGATGCTACCAAGTCTGTGAGCCCCTTTCAGGGAGAGGACCCTTCAGGCTGAGCTGGGTAAGGAGGGCCAGGCGGGGATCAGGGGAGGGAGAGGAGAGTTGTGGGAGAGGGACAGCAGGATTCAGAGGTGGCAGTTCTGTCACCACCATGGGCTGGCCTGTGAAGGGAGCAGGCCCTGTTCAGGATGCCTGCCTGCCTGTTTTCCCACAGCCTGCTGAGTTAATGCCAAAACAAAATACACTTGCTTGCTCCATGCCTAAGGGCAGCAGGCCAAAATGAGTGTCCTGGAGGGCTGGCAGACACCCTGGCATCCTGCCTGTCCTCCATGGGCATCTGCCCTTCCCCTGTCTGAGGTACCACCCTCAGCCAAAGCTGGCCTAGGTTGTGGAGAGGAGGCTCCCCAGGGTCTGCACTCCTCCTCCCATTTGCAGTCTTCCTAAGTGGACACCTCCAACCCCTACACCTGCATGTCTTCCCAGTCCAGCCTTGGCCCAAGACATGATCTAATTCTCACTATGCTGCTGTGGGCAGAGCACATGGCATCAGAATGCTAGGAGCTGCTGTCGGTCGCCATGGGAGGGAATTCCCCAGCTCAGGAAAGCTCTTCCAGCAGAAAGGAGCAGGTGGCAAGCCTCCCTGAAGAGACAGACGCTGCCAACGCTGCAGGCAGAGCCAATCGTGGGGTAGGAAGCGTCAAATCTACCACCCCCGGCCCTCTGTCTGATGCTTGTCTACACTGTGTACATTAATAATAATAGCTCATGCTTTATAATAGTTACTATGTGGCAGACAGCCTTCCAAGCACTTCGCATAAAAAAAAACTAACATAATTCTCACAACTCTGAGGTAGGTACTATTACTAGCCTCATTTTACAGATGAGTTATGTATGCCTATGGTCATGCAGCCAGTGGCAAACTGAGATGTATACCCAATTATCCAGGCTACAGGGTCTGTGCTGTTAACTGCTAAACTAATCTGCCACCAAAAGATGATATCCCCCATAAAACCCAGGTCCAAACTTGGAACATGACGAGATGCTTGCCTTAGTACCTTAGAATCCAATCATCTTTCCAACTTGCCTAAGCTGAGAATCACCAGGGGGTGCTTGTTTAAAATACACAGTCCTCTGTCCTTAGCCTCCAGCCCCCGCTCTGAGGATTCACTAAATTTGAAGTGGGACGAGAGGCAGCACCTGACATGTGGAAATCACACCATAAATGCGTGTTAAATGAATGAATGCTTCTGACTTCTCTGAGCCTCTGCTCATCTCTAAAATAAAGTTACAACTCCCTACCCTCCCCCATTTCCAAGTGTGGCTGTGGGTTAAGCCAGTGTGTGTGTCTGCTCCAGCTTTGCTGGGTGTGGGAAATTGTTTATAAGCATACCCGGCTGGCTCCTAATAATAGCTGTAATAATAATAGCTGACATTTCTTGAATGCTTAGGGGATACCAGGCACAGCTCTGAGGGCTTTGACTGTGTTAACCCATTAATTCTCACAACACTCAATTATCTTGATTGTAAGAAGGGAGCTAAATCACTTGCCTGAGATCACACAATTAGTAAGAGGTAGGCTATTTGAACACAGATGGTCCTGCCCCAGTGTCTAGAGGTTAACCGCTCCATCACACTTACCAGAGTCACCCAGCCCTTCCTCATGGGAACTGGGCTGCCACCGTTTAACTGAGCAAATGATTTCTGTACCTGTAGTATTTTAGGAGGGGAGAATAAAAAGTTGAATTAACAGGTACCCTCAATCTAGATGGAGAGACAAGATATAGAATTCCCTAATGATTGTTTGAGTCTGAGTAATTCCAAAGCACAAAATCAAAGTGCTGTCATTGTTCCAAGTGGGGGAATACTGCTTCTATCTAAAGGAGGGGTCCACAAGGGCTGTATTGGAAGTGGGCCTTGATGCATGGGAGGCAGGCATTCCCCATGGAGGGACAGAGAGAGCAAACCACGAGCTGAATGGGCCTGAGCCATGTTTGGAAACATGGCTCTATCCATATCTCTCTTGGATAGAGAATCGTGTGAAATTAGGTAGATGGTATAGCCTTGGGTGGCCCTCTTGAATGTCTGCTCACAATTTCCTCCTTCCTTCCTTCTTTCCTTCTTTCCTTCTTTCCTTCTTTCCTTCTTTCCTTCCTTCCTTCCTTCCTTCCTTCCTTCCTTCCTTCCTTCCTTCTGTCTTACTTTCTTGTTTGTTTGATGGAGATGGGGTCTTGCTCTCTCACCCAGGCTGGAGTGCAGTGGCACGATCACAGTTTGCTTGCTTGCAGTATTGACCCCCTGGGCTCAAGCAGTCCTCTCACCTCAGCCTGCTGAGTAATTGGGACTTCAGGTATATGCCACCATACCCAGCTAATTTTTGGTGGTTGTTGTTTTTTGTAGAGACAAGGTTTTGCCATGTTGCCCGGGCTGGTCTCGAATTCCTGGACTCAAACAATTCACCCAGCTTGACCTCCCAAAGTGCTGGGATTACAGGTATGAGCCACCGCACCTGGCCCTGCTCACAATCTTAAAAAGCAGTAGTCTTTTATGGTTTTATCACACTCTGTAGTGGCTACAGAGTGTGATAGCCACAAATATTGGCTATCTCACTCATCCTATCAATGTCCCCATCCCCCTAGACTTCTGGGAGAAGATCTTGTTTATGGCACCCAGCAGGCACACTGGATGGATGGATTTGAAGGTCTGAAGACTCAGAGGTTTAACAACAGTGGAGCATTAAGAGTGGGCAGCCAGGTCATGGAATACAAGACCCAGTCAGCAACCTAAGGGAGGATGTGCCTAAGGGCCTGCACAGGCCTGTCCTTTGCTCATATTCAGCCTATATCCTCACCTGCTGTGCTGAGCCTATGACCCGGGGGAGGCGTGTGAGTTGAGTGGTCCATAAGGAGAGGATGGAGTGTGTCTGAAAGACAAGACACCCTGGGCTTGGTCACACTAACTCTAGTACCTTTCCTGTCTGCACGCTGGGCACTCAGCTTCCAAGTAGATGTGCACTTAGAAGCTGCACATCTCAAACAAACAAACAAACAGGCACATCAGCATATTAGCACATGCTAATAGGCTATTTTGACCATGCACCCACTGCTCAAGACCCTTTTATGGCTGCCCACTGCCCTCCAAATTTAGCCCAAGCTTTTTAACCTGACATTCAAGGCCCTTCACTGTGTGAAGGCCCTTCAGCCAGCCTACACAACCTCTTCTCTCCGTCCTACCATTTTAGGTACCCTTTGTTCCAAAGGCACAGCATGTATGTACACACACACAAACAACACACACAACTTTTCCAGCAACTCATCAGGCTCTTTAGCAACTTCATACATCTGAATATGCGGTTCCCTCTGCTTTTAACACACTTCTCTCTTTTCTCTGCAGGATCAGCTTAGGGTCTTGGTTAAGAGCTTGAGTCAAGTTCCAATTCAGACTGACCAGTTGGACCTTTGGCCCTGCTGCTCCCTAGCTGTATGGCCTTAACTCCATAATATGGATGCTGTGTACCTCTCCAACATCAGCTCACGGCGTCTCCCCTCCACCATGTTCTACTATGTTCTGCCCTGGGCCTGTTTACCCTTGGCACAGCTCTGACTCCCTCTAGGCCTGCGTCACTATGTATGTTGGTATAATTCGGTACCCTTGAGGCCCACGTGCCTCTGTCAGACTCTAGTCTGTCACCATCAAGACCAGAAAGTGCTTTCTAGATGGTAGCCGAATGACTCTGAAAGTAAAGCTTCACCTTTTCTCTCTGGGGCAACTGGAAAAACCTTCCCCAAACCAGCACTGATCACAGAGAAGTGACTACATCAAGGCCAGAGGCATCTTCCAGATATTCCATCTGGGTGAGAATCTTTCATCCACATCTGGAGACCGTTAGTCTCCATTTGCACCCACACCCACACCCTGCACTGTGCCCCAGGAGGCAGACCCCTGTGGGCTGCCTCATCAGGCCTTCTTGCCAACTGGCTTCCACTTGGGTCTGGACATGATTCCTGACCCCTTTGAGTGCTGGGCTGTAAGACTTTTCCACTGTTGCCAGCCTCTGGGCGGGTGCCTCAGCGTCCTTTTGTTTGTTCTCTTACCCTGCCCACACCTCAGTACAGTAGTCCCCTCATTAAAGTCTCTTCATCTGAACCATTAGGGGTGAACTGCTTCCTGCTGGTCCCCAAATACCTGACCCTGCACCTGGAGATGATTGATCTGAATGGGCAGATCCAGGTGGAGGGTCAGGTATTTGGGGACCAGCAGGAAGTAATTCACCCCTCATGGTTCATAACCCCTACAAAAAATAAAAAATTAGCCAAGCTTGGCAGCACATGCCTGTGGCCCCAGCTACTCACAAGGCTAAGGTGAGAGGATCATTTTCGCCCAGGAGCTCCAGGCTGCTGGAGATGGTACCCCTGCACTCCAGCTTGAGCAATGAGGCAAGACTCTCTCTCAAACAAACAAACAAATGAAAAAAAACAGACATAATCACATCAAGACTTGCCCCAGAACAAAGAACCCACCAGTGCAGCCCATGAACAGCCCCTCCCCATGTTCATGCTTTTGGTTAGGCATACTCAATACTAGCTTCTCTGGGCACATGAGGGTCTGATTCTGACTTATCAAGAGCTCTTGGGGGCAGAGTCAGATGAGACAGGGGCACCTGCAGTGAGGTGACAGTGAAGTAACAGTGAATACTTTGGTGAACCAACATTACAGAACAAAACAGGCCTCAAGGCAAAACATGGTCAGACCACTGCTCAGGCAGCATGAGCAGTGCAGGTCGGTGTAAGGGAAGCCAAGGAACTTGAGCTTCTCGGGGCAGGCTCGCTGGAGGGCCTACGAGACCTGGGCAGTATCCATGGGATGCTAGAAACAATGGGATGGGACATTGGGAGGGGTGGGGAGTAGGGAAGGAATATCTCAGGAGAAAGAGTTAAGGCCTGGCAGAAGAAAGTGGGATCTCTGAGGGCAGAAGCAAGAGGCAGGGGCTTGGTCAGGCATAGCCCCTCACCCTGCCCCGTCCTGGAACAGGTCTCCAGCCTGAGGACAGGCCCCTAGCATCCCCCACAAGCCATCCCCCTCCTTCCTTCAACTGGAAGTCACCCCAACCCTTTCACTTCCCTTGCTTACCGCACCTGCCCAGACCACAGCCACAGCAGGACTCAGGTTTCAATTCTTGTTTCATCCACACCTATGTAGTCTCTTGAAAAGGTTCCATTTCTTGACAGGGGCTAGGCCTGACACTCACCTGACACCCTCAATCCTCTGCCACTGCCTCTGTACAGTTGTTTCTGCCTGGCTTCTGCCCTGTACTTTGGTCTTCTGCCCTCCTAGCAGCCGGAGCAAGCCTGCTAATAGGCTATTTTGACCATGCATCCACGGCTCAAGACCCTCTGATGGCTGTCCACTGCCCTCCAAACACATTCAAGGCCCTTCACTGTGTGATTCCAGCCAGACTATGCAACCTCATCTCTCAGTCCTCCCATTTTAGGTACTCTTTGTTCCTAACATACCGCATATATGTACACACACACAAACACACACACACAACTTTTCCAGCAACTCATCAGGCTCTTTTTAGCAACATCATACATCTGAATATGCTGTTCCCTTACCTTTTCTCTACTTGATAAACTCATATTTGCCCTTTAAACCCCAGCTCGAAACCCCTGCTTCTGTGAAGTCTTCCTCCTTCTCCTAAGTCAGAATTAATCCCCACTCCTCTGGGTCTCTATAACTTTGTTCAGATCTTGGTGATAGCAGCAAGCATAAGCAGACCAGTCTTCTAGGCTTCTATTTAGCCATGTCCTCTTCTGAATTCCCCTTCCTTTCAAGACTCTGGCCCCAGGTAGACCACTTAATAGATATATGACCTTGGGCAAGTTGCTTAACCTTCCCTGGATCTCTGGATTAATGCTGAATTAGTGCTCTATGTCCACAGCTTTTCGGCACCTATACATGCATTGATAATCACAATTAACCCATGATTCTGTAACTATGTCCCACCAGGCTGTGAGTCCCTTGCCAGCAGGGTAACAATCCAGGTTCCCTGTGACCAAATTGTCTCTGTATCCCCAGTGCCCACCGTTCCAGAAACCCTTATTGCACAGGCAAATTTAGCCCAAACTCCATTTTTGCAAATGGAGAAACTGGACCCAAAGAGGCACAGAAATTTGCCTAAGGTCATGAACCAGCTTCAGAGCATTTTCCTTTGCCCTCCCTCCAAATCTTTGGGCCAGCCTCTCTCCAAGGACTGTCCCTGGCCTAAGCTAGGGCTCTGGACCAGAGAACAGGCCTGCACCAGGCCCCACTTGTCACTGTCCTATGGACTCTCCCAGTAAAAGCTACCGGATGCCCAGACAGTTTTACTTCCCTCCTGGCTGCAGAGACCACGCTGAGAGCAACTGTCAGACCTCAGACACTTCCGTTTCACCCAGAACCAGGCTTCCTTTTCATATCTTCCTTAGGCAGCAAGGAGACCACGGGCCACAGCCTCTGCACCAGACCCTGGAGAGTTTTGTTTCTCCCTGGGGGCTCAGCCCAGACAGCTGCAGTAGTGAACTCCCCCTAGGGACAGGCTGCTTAGGGGGAGGTTTGTGGCAGGAAAGCCTGATTACCCAAAAACCCTAGAAACTGGAGTCTTGACCTTGATGATACCTCATCTGACGTGTATGGTTGGGGACAGAAAGGCCTCACATAAGGAAACTCCTGGAGAATCATAAGCCCTCAGAGCCCTTGGTGTAACCTGTTCATTTTACAGATGGGGAGACTGAGGCCCAGAAAGGAATTTGCCAAGAGCAGATACGCAGTGATGTACCCAATGCTGAACTTAAAGGTTTTGATTCGTGGTACCTTTAGTTGCTTTCGCCCATGTAATTTATTTATTTCTTTCTCTCTTTTCCTCCCTCCCTCCCTCCTTCCCTCCCTACCTCCCTCCCTCTCTCTCTCTCTCTCTCTCTCTCTTTCTTTCTTTCTCATTCGTTCATTGCTTTTGCCCATATAATTGCTTGCTTGCTTGCTTGCTTGCTTTCTTAGACGGAGTCTCGCTCTGTCACCCAGCCTGGAGTGTAGGGGTGTGACCTCAGCTTACTACAACTTCCACCTCCTAGGTTCAAGCAATTCCCCTGCCTCAGCCCCCCGAGTAGCTGGGACCACAGCATGAACAACCACACCTGAATAATTTTTGTATTTTTATTTTATTTATTTATTTATTTTTTTACATGGAGTCTCGCCCTGTCACCCAGGCTGGAGTGCAGTGGCATGACCTTGGCTCACTGCAATCAAGCGATCCACCTGCCTTGGCCTCCCATAGTGCTGGGATTAGAGGCCTGAGCCTCCACGCTTGGCCTCTTTTCTTTTTCTATTTCCTTTCTACCAGCCTGGCAGATGCGTCCTCTCTCTGCTGCCTTGGTGAATACCTGCCTGTCTGCAGCAGCAACTTCTCACCCCCAACATTGGCTGCCAATTAACCTTTAAACCTTTTACAACCAGATCACCATGGGCTTCATGCTCAAAGTGTAAAGTGAGAATGTAAAGTATGAGTAAATGGATTCACATCAAGGTTTTGGGGATCATCTTAGATACTTAGAGGCCTTTTATACTTAGAATCTGGTTTCTGCAGCAATTCTTCAACAGAGAGAAAAATCCAGACATAAAAATGGGATTCAGGCCAGGCACAGTGGCTCATGCCTATGATCCCAGCACTTTGGGAGGCCGAGGCAGGTGGATCACCTGAGGTCAGGAGTTCGAGACCAGCCTGGCCAACATGGTGAAACCTCATCTCTACTAAAAATACAAAAATTAGCTGGGCACGGTGGCGTGCACCTGTAATCCCAGCTACGCGAGAGGCTGAGGCAGAAGAATCGCTTGAACCTGGGAGGCGGAGGTTGCAGTGAGCCAAGATTGTGCTATTGCACTTCAGCCTGGGTGACAAGAGGGAAAGTCCATCTCAAAAAAAAAGAAAAGAAAAAAAAGAATGGGGTCCAGGAATATGTTTTCACTGCTCTTTGTCAATCCTCTCTCCAGCTCACATTTCACCCACACATGCTTGGAGGGTGCCTCTGGAAGGACGACAACAACTTGCCCCTCCATTTTTCTCATGTTGGTAATTCATTGTCATCCCTAAGGCTGGAAAGGGCATTAAAGATCAGGCAGTTCAACTCCAAGTTCAATTCGGAAATTATTTCCTCCATCCATCCTTCTGCTCCAGAACCTTGACTAACTCTTCCAGATCCAGTGCTTGGTGCTGTGAGATCCAACAGGGTCTTGCCTTCAGGGAACTCACATCTGAGAAGGGAGACAGGCATGTAAAGAACCCCTACAGTGGAGTGTATAATGTGCCAGAGGGGAGAGTGACCAGGTTTCTCAGGGAAGGAGATGCTCTCCTGGGATCATGAAGGATGAATTCACCAAGCAAGGAAATGGCGGAAGAGCTCCAAGCAGCTGTCAATATTCCTACCACCAGAACTTGCCCTGTCAATCAGGCCACTTCTTACTCAGACTCCCTGACTTCTGCACAACCCCTTGCCTTTCTCTCAGACTTTATTCACCCACTTTGCCTGTCAAAAAACGTTCACAGGCACTTCATCTGTAAAGATCCTGTACTGGGTCCTGGAGACTCCTGGCCTTGAGGAGCCCACAGCTTGGTGGGGGATGGATGCATAGAAAGCCAATGACCACATAGTGTGGGCATAGGAAGGTCAGAACTGAGGAGCCAGCAACAAACCCCTATCTGAGGACAGGGGAGAATTTCTGCAGGAGGCAATATATAACCTGACATCTGAGCTATAGAATATCCTACATCCTCATAGCACTCCTTTAAGGTAGGCCTTATTATTCCATTTTATATATGATAGTTTGAGGCCCAGAAAAGGGCAATGCCTTACGCAAGGTCACATGATTAGTGAGGGGGGTAGGTATGCATTCACCCCTGGGTACCCAGCAGCAGAGGCGGAAGTGGCACTATTGGAAGAGCTGGGCCTCAGGGGCTAGGATAAGAGGTGGAATGTTCAGAAGCATGGAGGGAGGAGCAGAAGCTGAGAACCTGGAGCTGATGGAACCTACGGGTTGTACCATCTCTCCCAGACACATAGTGGAGCAGAGAAGGGACAGGAATATCCAGCAGGGCATCAGCTTGCAGCTTCAGGTCAGCAGAGCTGGCTCAGTCCTTAGACACCATCTTATCCAGCCCACGGGAAACAGGTTTGTCCAGGGAAATTGATGAGGATGCATAGTATCACAGTGGCTGACCTGGGCTAGATAGAATTCAGAGGCTCTGTCCTCCAGCCCAGTGCTCCACCCATTGCCCCAGCTGCCACTACATTGTTCAATCCAATCTACATTTACTGATGGTGTGCTCTGGATTGGACACTCTTCCAGGCACCATGGAGACCACAGGGGTCCTCCGCATCACTGCTGTCAGGAGCTTTCAGCTGCATGCGGGAAGTCAGATCGGGCTCCAAGACCTAGACTCCAAGTAGCATGTGGGAAGTGAGACAGCAGCAGACATAAACACAGTGCTGGGGAGTGGGGTGAGGACGACCTTAATGGCACAAGTGCCATGAGCAATCCTTAGACTTCAGATCTCCCATCTGTCCCAAGAAAAGACTGGAGTCAACAATCTCTGAGGTCTGCTAGTTCAGACGGTCAAGCCTCTACCTTCCTTTTCCTTGCAAGGAATGGGAGGCAGGGCTGGGTCCAGCTGCTGGTAGGTTAGGGAATGGGAGGCAGAGGAAGTGGCTTGAGCTGCTTGAGCCACCCCCGCCTGCCCACCCCAGGGCTGTCCCATTACTGGCAGGGAAATCACAGACTCAGCGCTCAGACATCTGGGAGGTGCTGGGCAGCCTGGGTATTTTTAGAAGGCCAGAGGCAAACATGTCCGGAATCCTGGGTGTTGCTGAGCCAAAGAAGCTGGGAGGCCAGCAGAGGGTGAACCAGAAGAGGTGGCCTCATCCCTGGTCCTAACTTCACCAAGGTCAGCTGGCCTTGCCTTTCCCCAGAGGCTAGTGCTCTGGCCTATGGTGTGCAAGCTCTGGTTCCCCAGACTTATCACTCACTTCTGCTTCCTTCTGGGCAGTCAGATGCAGAGTTGTTACAGGGCCTCAGGGAGAGCACTTGATCTCTTGATTCATTCAGCCAGTTCTTTCTGTGCTTCCCATGGTCCAGGTGAGCTGCTGGGCTCTAGGGATACAGAATAGAAAGGAGGCAACCCTGGAGGGGCTCAGATCTGTTGGGTGGGGGGAGGGATGGGGGAAGATGGGAACACAGACAGTAATAACACCTTGAGATCACTTTGGAAGAAGAGGAAGTATGGGCCTGAGGGAGCTCAGAGGGTCCCCATCTCCCAGGGTTGCCACAAGGACCAGCTGATTATCTGTGGGCAAAAATGTAAGCTGCCAGCTAGGGGTCAGCTCAGGGTATAACTAAGCTGTGATTATCAGTCCTTTCTAGAGCCATGCCTTTTCCTTTAGCATGATTTCTGAAAGATAACATCTCAGAAGTAGAATACAAAGTAAGAATATCTTTTCAGCTGCTGACTTATCAACTACCAGAAAAAGACAGCCCAGTTTGCACTGACAGCTCCGTCTCTGTCTCCTTCTCTCCATCCTATCCCTTCCAATCCCGCCAGGCAAATCCACACTATCATATTACAGATAAAGACTCAAGTTCCAGAGAGGCAGGTCCAGCCCAGGTCAGCTCTGAGCTGTCTGTGACCTGCAGATTCCCAGATGGTCGAAACCACAGGAAGGACGCTCCCAGGCCTGCCTTTCAGAGGAGGAGGGCTGGGGCATGGGGTGGGCAGAGGGCAGGAGTCCAGCCCCACACTGGACCCCATCACAATTGACACTGCACCTTAAACCCGATCTGTCCCACTCACTCCCCGGGATTGACTGACCTTTCAGCCCAGGATTTCTCAAACTGGTCTCTTCAGTTTCGTGAGAGTTTCCAGCCTTATTCATGGATGTCTGCAGATATGCTACCTGAATTTTTTAAGTTTTGTACTTTCACTTTAATGATAATCTAAACACGTTAATATGAAAATATTCTGGCTTGACTGGAATGCACAGCATCTTATGAAAGAGGCTGCTCTAAGCATCAGTGTCCATGTCCGGATTTATCAGCAGACTAGTTCCAAAGAATCTAAGGGAACCACATTTAACGTCAATGCCGTGTCTCGAACTGACTTAATCAAGTTTGAGACTCATTGCTCTAGCTAAAATGCTTGTTTCCTTCCTGTTAGGTCCTGGGTAGAGAAAGAAGGATCTCAGTTGGGATCAGAGACATGGGTTCTAATTTTGTCTCTGCTTCCAACTCACTGAATAGCCATGAACAATTCCCTATCTGTGTCTCGTTCTAGATCTCGGTTTATTCATTTGTAAAATGGGAAGTATGAGTTAGACTATCCCTATGGTCCCTTCTGGCTCTCACATGTCAGGATTCCAAATTGTGATTGAGCTGCCCTCTCACAGCCACCCCCACCCACCCCCACACCCCCACACCATCCCCACTGAGGCCCAGTGCTGCCGGGGGCTCCTGGGTGGAAAAGTAGAGCCTCCAGGAGGGCGGGTGTCAGGCAGATGTAAAGGGGGTGGCCTGAGTGGGATTGAAAGTCATCAGGAAGAAAGCCACCAGGCCAAAGAGAGTACTTAGACCCAGCCAGGCTGTCAGCTGAGACCTTCCTCCCCAGGCCAGGAAGGCTCCTCCCAGGATAGTGGGGGGTCAGGGAACCCAGCCCTCACCTGTGTGGGATTCTCCTCGAAGATTCACTGTCAGCCATCCACCCTCCTACCCCACAGCACTGCCAGGAACCTAGAGCAACATTCTCCTATAACCCCCTTCCCCATCCCAGCTCACACTGGGGTCTCAGGGAATAGGGCCCCCAGACAATGCCAGAACCACCTCACAGACTAGACCTTCCTCAGCTCCCATCCTTTGGGCTTGCCCAACTTCTATAGATTGCCTAGAATTCAGATTAGGAGTTCCCTCTGTCAGGAAGCTCTCCCAGATCCCCCATCCCAGGCAGGCTCAGGGCCTTTATCCAACCTGCCATCTGTACTATCCTCTGTCCCTGCACTGATGCATCTTAACTTTCTGTTGATCTCTCCCTCCTGGCTCCCAGCTGCCTTTGTTAATTCAGACATTGTGGTAATGACATCTTTCTCACTTTGCTGGGAAAAGATTTGAAGCTCTGTCCCTTGGCCAAGGAATTCTAGACCTGGAAAAGCACCTGGAGTAGTAGGAAGTTTTCTCCTGACCTCAGGGCTCAGACATGCCTGCCCTCCAAGTCAACAATCAGCAGCACTGGGGGCAGGCTTTTCCTGCAAAGGACAGTTTGCAGAACAGATAAACGAATCTGGGCACCCTACATCCAGGCCTATCAGTTTGTCCTATCTTGTCGTTCTCTACCCTAAGGAGTCTTCTGGGGACACAGGCCAGAGGAGTGATGTCACATGGGAGGACAGGGCAGGATAAGAGGGAGGAATGGGACTAAGGAAATGCTTGGGGAGTAGGTGGGGTGTCCCCATCACATCTAGGTGGAGGTGGCTATGTCTTCATCTGGGTGTGAGACCATCCTAGCTTTCAGTGGCCTGGTGCCCACCCTAGCCCAGTTGAGGAGCCTTCAGAGGCCAGAGGTCATAGGTCATCACCTCCCAGAGAAACCCTGCCCTGCCCCAAAGTTGTCTGTTCCCAGCATACCAGCCCAGGGGAGAGAGAGCATGGGGCAGTGAGTCACGAAAGTGTATGGCTTTGGGCAGATCACACTCCCATCTGTACAATGAAGAGGTGGACTCTGTAAACCCTAAGGGCTCATCTGGTCAGGACAGTCTGTAGGCAGATGAAGTAGAAGAGACTGCTCCTGTGTGCAGGTGCTGGCTGGATGCTCCCATGCCTCTCGTCCCATCTAACTGCTCGGCCAAGGAGGGAAAAAGCTCCATGGAAAGCTTTCCCTCTGCTTGAGGCAGAGAAAGGTGGCGTGGATATTTTGTATATGTGATAAAAATATATGTGGAATATAAAAATTACAATTTTAACTATTTTAGATGTACAGTGATATACAATGCAATGTCATTAAGTACATACACAATGTTATGCTCCACTATCCATTTCCAAAGCTTTTTTTTGTTTTTTTTGAGATGGAGTCTTGCTCTGTTGCCCAGGCTGGAATGCAATGGCATGATCTCGGCTCACTGCAACCTCGCCTCCCAGGTTCAAGCAATTCTTCTGCCTCAGCCTCCTGAGTAGCTGGAATTACAGGCACCTGCCATCATGCCCCTTCTAATTATTTTGTATTTTTGTAGAGATGGGTTTCACCATGTTGGCCAGGCTGATCTTGAACTCCTGACTTCAGGTGATCTGCCCTCCTAAGCCTCCCAAAATGCTGGGATTACAGGTGTGAGCCACTGCGCCCAGCCCATTTCCAAAGCTTTTTATCATCCCAAACAGAAACTCTATAATTATTACACATTAACTCCCCATTCCCCTTCCTCCTACCCGTGGTATCCTCTTATTCTGCTTTCTGTCTATGAATTTGCCTTTTCTAGGTACTTCATATAAGTGGGATCATAGAATACTTGTTTTTGTGTGTATCTGGCTTCTTTCACTTAGCACAATGTTTTCAAGATTCATCCATGTTGTACATGTGTCAGTACTGCATTCCTTTTTAAAGGCCGAATAATATTTCACCTTATGGATATACATTTTGTTTAGCCATTCATCTGTTGATGGAAAATTGGGTTATTTCCACTTTTTGGCTATTGAGAATAATCTTGCTGTGAACATGGGTATACAAGTATCTGCTTAAGTGTCCTTTCAACTTTGGGGGGTATAGACCTAGAAAGGAAATTGCTGGATCAACATGGTAACTCAGTGTTTCACTTCTTAAGGAAACACCAAACTGTTTTCCACAGTGGTTATACCATTTTACATTTCTACCAGCAGTGCACTAGGGTTCCAATTTTCCTACATCCTTGCCAACATTTGTAATTTTTCTTTGAACAAAAAATTATATCCATCATAATGGGTGTGAAGTGGTATCTCATTGTGGTTGGCCTGGCTATTTTTTTCAAAAATTATATTTGGCCAGGTGCAGTGGTTCATGCCTGTAATCCCAACCCTTTGGGAGGCCAAGGCAGAGGATTGCTTTAGCGCAGGAGTTTGATACCAGCCTGAGCAGACTCCTGTCTATACAACAACAAAAAAAATAATAATTTAAGAAAAAATTAGCTAGGCACAGTGGTGCACACTTGTAGTCCCAGCTACTTGGGAGGCTGAGATGGGAGGACCACTTGAGCCCAGAAGTTCAAAGCTGTAGTAAGCTATGATTACACCACTACACTCCAGCCTGGATGACAGAGCAAGACCCTGTCTCTAAATAAAAAACAAAGCAAAACAAAACAAAAACTGTATTTTAGCTACAGGGTTCTTTTATCAGAGGAAAAGTTACCCAAAGGCTACATGAAGCCTTTGGTGAGGAGCTGGTAGTGGTTAACTGGAGGCAAGAAGGGCAGGTAAGGTCGCATGGGGCTGATAACTGTGCATGTGCGTGTGCGTGCATGTGTATGTGTGTGTTGAGGGGGTGCTCATGTGTGTGTGAGGGCACTTTCTCTTGGTCTCCCTCTCCCTGTCTTGCCCCACACAGAGGTCCTTTCTGAGGAACCCAGTGGCATAGTATAAAAGTCCCTGACTAATGGTCACTGAAGTCACTTCCTTTCTGGGGTACTTACCGGGAGGAGGCCATGTGTAACAGGGGCAGGAAGCTTCTCTCTTTCGTCCTTAGAGGAGGACTTAGCAAGTCACCTTGGAGGAGGCCCTCTCTGTTCTATCCACCACTTGAGTTTATCAGATGTAAATAGTGCCTGGAAAAACAAAACAGGACCTTTTGTGACCCAACAAAGGCCACCGCTCCCAATATCAAATGGGATGCAGAGCTGAAGAAAAAGGCAACATATTTGGGAGGAGTGGGACATGGACAAAGGAGCCCCAGGGCACAAATGGAAGAAGGCCCAGTCACTTTCCTTGTGAGGTTCAAAGTTATCTGGCTGCTAAGATGACCATGCCCAGTGAGCCCCACTTGTCGGAAGGAAAGAACCCCTGAGCCTCCAAGGATGGGGGCCTTGGACTTGTGGCCAGGCTTAACTCTGGGGTTGAGGACCTAGAAGCCCCTCTGGACCTTCCTCCTGGTGAAACTTACCAGAGCTCAGGAGTGTGAATGAGAGCTTGGATTTTGGGGTCTTGTGTTCATGGCTGCTAGGGCTCTGAACAGTAAGATGGAGCAAGATTGGGGATCAACAGTGCCTTTGGTGGAAAGGAGTTAGTCTAGTCCCTGTGGGTTTTGAGCACTCCTGTGAGATGGGGGAAGGCCTCCAGAGGGCCATATTGGACTTCCTGCTGATAAAATCTTGTGGAGCTCAAGCAATTAATGGGGAAAAAATTTGACCATAGTTTTTACCTTAAGCTGGTAGAGGGACCACACAAGTTACATGCAGTTCTCAAGTTATTTGGTTCTCTAGTTCCAGAGGTGGGGCAGGATGACAGGGACCAGGAAAGTATATTATTCCTTTTTGCACCCAAGCCAGCTCAAGACAACCCTGGGAAATGGGAGGGAAAGTCTCTGGGCCTCTTTACTTACTTAGGTTTCCTTCGTGGGTCCCCTTCAGGAGCCGCTCCTCATCTTCGGGATTCCACTATGGCCCCTTGCCTAGGTCTACAGCCCATGATAGTACTCAAATGCTCAGGCTATTTCCTGTTCACTCTCTCTACAAAGCTTATCCAGCCTGGGTCCAGGTTCCTCCGTTCCCCATTAGGAGCACTAAGCTCAGCTAATAGACCAAATTGACCAAAGGAGCTGATGACGACAGTTGGTTAATCCAGCCACTAAGGGCTTCTCATGCAACCCTTCCCTGACTCCATTCGCATTTCACCAAGGATCACAGTTACTCCAAAGGCACAACAATCTGAGCAAAAGGTTGCTGGAATGTACTGCTTCAACAGCCTTTCAGCTCTGTTGTGCAAAGAAGGTGTAATTCTACTGGTGGAATTTTAGGCACTTTGAAAGAATGTTTGGGAAAATAGTTTGTTGCAAATAGGCAACCTTTGCTCACCCACAGAGAAGACAGCATTTTCTGCCTACACATGAGGGAGCCTACGTGAGGCCCAGCTCCAGCTGTGACCTTCAGTTCCACTCCCTAGGCCAAGAGGTTAAATTAAGATCACCCATTAGTTCAGAAGCAGGTTAGACCAGTCACTATAAGCATGTGCCTGGTCAACCAAACTTGGTTATGCAAAAGGAATCTTTAGTCTGCAATGTTTTGCACACCCAGCACACAAATTAAAACATTTCTTCTTGACTACACTTGGAAGGAAAAGAAAGAAAAGCAGGATAAAGGGCAAGATAAGAGAAGACGGCAAGTGCCAAGGAACTGAATCCTATCAGCCACCAAACCTTCATTTAAGCAGCCTGCTCATCTATGACCTACATTTATGAATTCTTTCTTGCAACCAACCAATCAGCCTTCATTCAACTAATCAGTGAATGAACCAGTCTTCATTCAATCAAGCATTCTGTATTAATTGGAACTACTAATTTCATTCATTCATTCACTTTCTCTAACAAATCAACCTCCATTCAACCAACAAAAGAATAAGTAGTTATTCATTCTTCATTTATTCAACTAAGTATTCCAAATATCAAAGCTCAGGGCTGCAAGAGACCTCAAAGACCTCAAAGTTCAACCGACTGCAACCTTATAGGAATTCTGTCCATTACAACCTTGCCAAAATACATAGCTCATTACCTTCAAAGGTTGCCTGGTCTGTTATGGAGCAGCTCTGACTGTAAGAAAAGTATTTTAAAAGCTGAAATGGAGTCTGCTGTCCTTGTAACATCCATACCTGGTTCTGATACTTCCTTCCAGGCCACCAGTAACAGCTCAGCTTCTGTGCTTGGAGACCTTGTCTGCTGGTAAAGATGGAGATTATGTCCTCTGCAGCCCCTTCTCTCCCTCCCCTGTCCCTATGGGTGATGTTCCCTTATTGTTCTAGCCTCTCTCCTCTGGTCAGGAAGGTACCACTCAGTCCAGGGCTTTCTCCTGGTTTGGGATTTGGAATGGGAGCCCACATTCTAAGTGTGATGTGGTAAGGGAACAGTCACCCCCAGTTCTGAATGGACCAAGCTCCAGATTGTTTGTCATGCCAGCCATTTTGCTCAAGGGCTCTCCTCTCACCCGGTTCCACAAGCCTCCACCTCCCTTATCTACAGCTGAATGCCTCAGGGCAGCTAAACTATGGACTTACTGGAGATTTCAGAGCTGGTCCAACCCAAAAAGCTCAGGTCCCAAACTGGAAGACAGGGATTAAGTGGGCCAGCCATTCATTCCTCTGAGGAATTTGAACCTGAGATCTGAGGAGGAAGCTAAGCTGTTGGAAGCAGAAGATGAAGGAGGAAGACTCAGAAAAGAGGGAGTGGGTAGGTGCCTGAGTCAGTGCAGGCCATGAGAAACCAAAAGCTGAGCTGGGGCAAGGGACGGGAGGGATCCACTGCATCTATAGAGTTGTGGGAGCAAGTGACAGCACAAAATGACGAATTTAAACAGAAAAATAATGTGTTAAAAGGACTCTAGGTAATTTGCATAAACTGATCTCCAGTTAAGGGGGTGATTTAGCAGTGTATTATATATTTGGTTCTAAAGAATTATAACACATGACAGGAAAAAAATATGTTTCAGAAAATGTAGGTAATTCTGTAAAGTGATGAATATGTTAATTAGCTTGATTGTGGTAAGCATTTCACAATGTGTACCTATGTAAAAATATCACATTGTATACCTTGATTATATATACATTTTATTTCTCAATTATACCTCAGTAAATCTGGAAAAAATATGGCTTCAAATTAATATTTTTCCTTCTGGGTACATAATTTAAAAAAAGTATTTGATGTCATAATTATAAATACATACAATATAAAAAAATTACCATATAAAATTATATATTTTATATTGTATATTTTTAATTTTTATATTGTATATTTTATAATTTTTACAATATAAAAATTATTTTATATTGTAATTTGACATCCATGTCATGTACAATTATTTAAAAATCAAGTCATTGTTCTCATATATAACAAAAATTCAGATCTGAAATTATATAATGGTATTACCATAATGAAAAGAAAATTTGAAACTTCCTCCATGCCTTTTAAGGAAAATATACCTAGGTAGGTTGCAGGGTTTTGGTTTGCTGAGAATGAAGTCTTGTTCAGGGTCAGGGTGATGGCCTTTCCTATGCTAGATCACAGCCTTATATATCACGGGTAAGGAAGAGAACCCCAGAGCTAATTGTGCTATAAAAAAAGGTAGTGTGGGGAGAGGGCAGGAAAGGTGGAGGTAGGGGTCCCTGGAGAGGAGAGGAGCCTGGGGTTGCTTGAGAGGAGAGAGAGTTGCTGTGGACTGTTTGATGTAAAACACTCCTCCATCTCTAGACAGGAATCTACAGTACAATAACCATTCCTCACTAAGGCCTTGAGGTAAAGATTTATTTTGGGGCAGTTCTAAGAGAAGTGCTGAGTCTTGCTCTTTGGTGAGGGGTGTAAATGGAGGCACACACCTCGACTGCGTTTTAGCATCCTGCCCAAGGTTTTGTTGTTTTTTGTTTTGAGACAGAGTCTCACTCTGTCACCCAGGCTGGAGTGCAGTGGTGCAATCTCAGCTCACTGCAACCTCTGCCTCTGCGGTTCAAGCCATTCTGGTGCTTCAGCCTCCCAAGTAGATTACAGGCATGTGCCACCACGCCCAGCTATTTTTTGTATTTTTAGTAGAGATGGGGTTTCACCATGTTGGCCAGGCTGGTCTCGAACTCCTGACCTCAAGTGATCCACCTGCCGCAGCTTCCCAAAGTGCTGGGGTTATGGGATTACAGGTGTGACCCACCGTGCCCAGCTCCTGCCCAAGTTTTTTGATGGGCCATTCAATTCTCAGCTGAAACTGGGTATTAATCATTACCCTATGTAACGAACCAAATGTGAGCCTCCCTCTCCATCACTGCCAAATTACCAGGGCAGGCCGATCCAGCTGAAACAGAGTTGGTGTTGGAATGTTTCCCCAAAGCCAGGGGGAAGTTATATCTTTGAGGTCAGCATTCTGACCTAAGAATGAATTTTTCAGAAGGTGTATTAATTAGGATTCTTTGGGTTGCAAATCATGGAAATTCATCTCTAGTATGTTAAGGAAATCAAATAAAGCCCAAACATAAAAGGGGATTTTGGAATTATTGGCTCACATAATATGAAACCCAGGAGTATGGCTAGCTTCGGGTATGGCTAGATCCAGGCACACAGGTTAAGTCACCAGGAATCTGTCTCCATCTCACCACTCTCTGTTCCTCTGTGTTGGCTTCCCTCTCAAGTTACTCTCCCCATGTGGCAGAAAAGTAACTTCCAAGAGTTGCATCTTGACATCATTAGCCCTGCTAGAAAATGTCGACCTTCCCAATAGTTCTGGGGAAAGTACCAGTCTCATGTAGGTAGCTGGATTATTTTCCCAACTCTGGAGTTGGGAATGTGGGGTCTACCACATACGAACTCCTTGAACTGAGAGTAGAGATGGGAAAGTCTCTCAAAGGAAATCAAGGTGCTGATAGCAGAAATGAGAGTGGCAAAACAGCAGTCAGTGAAAAATGAGGACACGTACCCTGTGCAGTGAGCTCAGGGACTGATGTCAAAAAAACCCCAAACTTCCTTATGTGACCCAGGCTCGAAACTGATATTTAATCCAGCCTTGAAGGACACATGATTTATTAAGAAACCAGTGTCTCCAGGAAGGGGTGAGGTGGACTGAGGCAGATACCCTGGGCTGATTTGGGTCCCCACTCCCTCTCCTTTTGGCCTTAGCTACAGAGACAGGATTTCCTGGAGCTGGATCTGCTGCTGCAGGGCTGGCTACCAGAAAAGCACTGAAATCCTAAGTCAAGGCCACATACTACCAAAACAGAGAAACGTTTGCAGGAATGCAGCCGCAGGGATAAAAAGAGGATGCTGAATTGTGATTAGAGCTTCCTACTGTAATGTTACAGGATGGTGGTAGGAGAGAGGGAGAGAAGTGGGAAAAATTAAGAGATTTTAGGCTCTGACAGCAAGAATCAAACATGGATTGAGAGCCGCAAATCAATCCCTCAATTCCTACACAAGAATGACCAGTGCCACTTAAGGAATATGCAGTGAGAAGGAGAGGCAAAGATTCATAGGATAACAGGAAGGAGAAAAGCTCTCCCAATATGCACTAAGATTGAAGAGACGTGTGCTATGAGCCATAAGATGTGCTTGACCACAGCATGGAGAATCTGGTCCTGCTAGAAGAGATATCTGTGGATGTAATTTATAGGGAAACCTCATTTTCTGAAAAAAAGCAGAATTCCCTGGAAATTGGATTTCCTGTGCTGGATATCTTCCATTTCCTACACTTTCCCACCCTGCTCTCTATAGGAAGATGACCACTACAGCCTTAATTAACAACAGTCTGTGCTTCTGGCTTTGGGTTGGGTTTGGCCAATGGAGAGGCCCAGCTGGAGATGAGAGGAAGGGAGGAGAGGGAGATTAGGGTATTTATTCCCGCTTTTTTTTTTTTTTTTTGAAATGGAGTTTTGCTCTTGTTGCCCAGGCTGGAGTGCAATGGCATGGTCTTGGCTCACTGTGACCTCTGCCTCCTGGGTTCAAGCGATTCTCCTGCCTCAGCCTCCCAAGTAACTGGGATTACAGGCATGCACCACTATGCCCAGCTAATTTTGTATTTTTAGTAGAGACGGGATTTCACCATGTTGGCCAGGTTGGTCTTGAACTCCTGACCTCAGGTGATCCACCCGCCTTGGCCTCTCAAAGTGCTGGGATTACAGGCGTGAGCCCCTGTGCCCGGACTTACTCCTGCTTTTTCTTGTGGTACTCCCTTGGGCTGGCCCTGTCCCTCAACTAGACTCAACTGCCCCTCTCAAAATGGCAGACTTTCTGTGACTTTTTCTCATTCCAGATTCCGGTAACTGCTCTGTCTTCTTGGCCATTCAAGCCTAAAGGTGGTGACAACTCTGCTGTTCCCCTACACTTTGTAAATACTCCCTTCATAAATAAAACCTCCTTCCATTTTCATCTGTTTTCGTCAGAATCCTGAATGATACTACCCCAACATTCTCCCCATTAGGTAAGGTGATTTGAAAGGAGGAAGGTGGGGCTGAGCTGGGCAGTCCTCAGAGAATATAAGCGAACTACAGAGTTCTGGCTGGAGGAGCCAGTGCTAACTGGGGAGTTGGAGGGAATGCAGACACCACTCAGCCTCCTGAATCTGAGACCCTGCAGGACGGGGTTGGGGCAGGCAGGAGATCAGCACTAACAGAAGGTTCTCGGAGCCAGCCTGAAGCCGGGGGCTAAAGCCCTGGGGATACTCCCTTCCACTGGGAGAGTCTGGTCAGCAAGAGGATTGGCACCTGCAGGCACCTCACAGGACCCTGAACATGTGGTCAGATTGAAGGACAAACTAAGGGACGCCAAGGACTCAGGAGTTTGAAACTTTCTGGCACTCATTTTCATCGTGACCAGGAAGGCCACCTTGTGGCAGATGCCCTCTGAAGAAGCTCAGTAAATGCATCATTGTTTTCCCTTTACAGGAGATGGGGATCTCAGAGCTGAGGCAGGCAGGGGCCAACCTACTGCGGGGAGGATCAACGATGTGGGGACGGGACTTGTCTCTGAAGGCAGGGGAAGTGAGAGAGGGGTCCAGATGGAAAATTCCACCAGCACCCCCCTAGCCCCTTTGGATGCTGATGCTTCTACATTTCAACCAGCAGTGGTTCCAAATCTCCATGTTTCTCTTCCTCGTCAAAGCCAAATGTGGGGCTGAGGAGGCAACCAAGAGGATGCTTGAAGAGGCTGAGGGGTGCCTGCAAGAAGGGGAGGAGCTTCTCCGGGCATGCTCACTGAGCTCGAACCCTGCAGGCTCATCCTGTGCTGCTGTGGAAATAAAGTTGTGGCGAGGAAGCAGGGCTGTGAGCAGGGAGGACCTGGCCTGTGTTCTTGTGAGGCTGGGGTCATTTGTGAATATAAATAATGGACCAGAGAGTTCTGAAAGTAGCAGCCCCATGGAGGAGCCTGGGTCAGCAGAGCTTGTGAAGACCAGGGTATGGTGGGCTTGGGAGGAAAATAGAGGCACCCCGTCAGTTCTTCATACTTCGCATGGCTCCATGGGAAAGAGCATAGGGGTTAAAGGAGGGGCAGGAACCAGAGAGCCAGCCGGCAGCCACGGGGCCAAGCAGTGGGCCCCCAGACCTGAAGGAGGGGCTAGGGGACAGATAGATGGCAGGGTAAAGGAAGGCCAGGCTGCCCATATCTGTGGGAGTCCTGGGCAATGAGGGGTCCAAGGTAGGATTGAACCCCCCCAGAACTATACATATCACCTCTGTGGAGACCACCACATCACAGACGCTACAAAGGGTAGACAGAACCAGAGTAAAGCCAGGGAGCCCTTTCCCCTGCAGAGTGAAGTCAGGCCAGCAGGAGATCTCACCAAGCTGCTTCTCCACCCCCAGGGGCTAGTGGCCAGAAAAGAGAGCAGAGTGTGTAACTGGCATGCCATTCCCCATTCCACAGCAAGCCCTTCAAGCACTATTCTAGCCTGGCTGAGGTAGGAGGAATGCCATTAACTGGATAGGAGATTGAAGTTTTAAACTAGACTGGTCTGAGTTTTAATAATTGAACTTCAATTAAATAATTGAAGTTATTTAAAAGAAAAACCTCTATGACGTTTAACAAAAAGAGGAAAGTGTCAAGAAAAAATAAAAGCAAAAAAGCAGGCAGGCATGGTGGCTTACACCCGTAATCCCAACACTTTGGGAGGCCGAGGCAGGAGGATTGCTTGAGCCTGGAAGTTTGAGACCAGCCTCAGCAACATAGTGAGGCCCCATCTCTACAAAAATAAAAAATGAGCCAGGTGTGGTGGCATGCACCTGTAGTCCCAGCAACTTGGGAGGCGGAAGTGGGAGGATCACTTGAGCTCAGGAGGTTGAGGCTGCAAGTGAGCTATGATAGTGCCACTGTACTCCAGTCTGGGCAACAGAGTGAGACCTTGTCAAAAAAAAAAAAAAAAAAAAAGGCAGAATTGTTCCATGTGTCTGCCTCAACAAGTAAAAATTCCTCAACAACCAGTTGCAGTAACACAGTGGCCACTGCCCTCCCATCTCTACTGGAGAGACTCCGGGAACCTGAGAAAAGAGCATCTGAACCAGAGTGCCTGCGAAAGTCCTGAGACTTACTCTGATTGGATCATCTTGGGTCACAAGGCCACGCCTGACCCAATCACTGTGGCTGGAGGATGGATGCACTGATTGGTCAAGCCCAGGTCATGTTTCCCCCACTGGAGTTGGCTTCCCTGGAACCGCAGTGCTCCCAAAAGAAATGAGAGAACTGCAGGGAAGAGAGAAGGGGGATGAATGTGGGGAAATACTGAATTGGGGATTTACCCCCATTCACTCACGTGAGAGCATAAAGTTTTTGCCTCCAGGAGAGAATGGGACTAAAACTAAAATTTCAGGTGTTTTATAATTCTTAGAATAATAGCCTTTGATATACTTAAAGACTGTGTTAAATGGTGCATACAGAGTAGTAGGGCAGAATTAAAATCCTCCAGTAAGAAAAGGAAGCAAGGGAGAGAGAGGAGATAGCAGAGAGTCCCTAACGGGTGTTCAGGGCCTAAGGGCTGGGTGGGGCATCAGGATGGAAGAAGAACAGGGCTGGGTGGTTCCAGGGAAAGCACATGTCTGATGGGAATTTTGTGACGTGAAAGTGAAAGTGAAGGAAGCCACAAAAAAAAAAAAAAAAAAAAAAAAAAAAGCCTTCTCTTCTTTTTCCCATAGGAAGCCATCAGTTAAAAAGTCAGTTTCTCCTGTCACAGACCACAGTGGGGAGACATGATGACTAAATGCAATATGTTACCCTGAATTGGATCTTGAAACAGAAAGAAGACGTTACTAGAAAAATGGGTGAAATCCAATTAAAGTGTGGAGTTTAGTTAATACTAATGTGCTACTGTTTCTTAGTTGTAATAAACATAGCATAGTAATTTAAGAGGCTAACTGGGTGAGGGGTATAATGGTGTAAGATGATTCAGTCACCTTTTCCTGGGAGCACTTGGGCTGGGAAGTATGCCGACTGCTACGCACAGTGTGGCTGTCTAGTCTATGAGAAGCAGGGCCCAAAACTGAAGGTCCCCAGAGAAGGCCCCTAGCCTTTGCAACTTTTCTAATAAATCTAAAATTATTTCAGGCCGGGTGTGGTGGCTCACGCCTGTAATCCCAGCACTTTGGGAGGCTGAGGCAGGTGGATCACTTGAGGTCAGGAGTTCAAGACCAGCCCGGCCAACATGGTGAAACCCCGTTTCTATGAAAAATACAAAAATTAGCGGAGCGTAGTGGCGGGCACCTGTAATCCCAGCTACCCCAGAGGCTGTTCAAGTGACAAGAGAATCACTTGAACCTGGTAGGTGGAAGTTACAGTGAGCTGAGATCATGCCACTGCACTCCATCCTGGGCGATAGAGCAAGACTCCATCTCAAATAAATAAATAAATAAATAAATAAATAAATAAATAAATTCAAAATAAAGTCTCTTTTTAAAGTCACGTTCTCCCTATCACCTTACAGTGTACATTCACTTTTACTGCATGAAAGAGCACCACACTTGGGATGATATATCTATAAATGAACACTCATCTGCCTCTAGGTACACTGACATCACTGGTATAGTACAGGAGCAGTGGAAAGAGCCAGTCTCGACTGTAACTTCTCTAGGATCCTGAGAACTAGGGGTGAGTGCCTGTGATAGCCTGTGATGCACTTAGCGGAGGGTGCGGCACATAACAGGTCCCCAGTGGAGGTCAGGGGTCTTCAATCCGCCCCTAGCTGGACACCTTATAATGTGCCTGCCTCCTCCTCTGGGTCTCTCACATTCCCAGGCTACTCCTCCCTGTGCCTGGGTAGTGAGGTGAGTTGCTCAGCTGCTTAGTAGAGCTTTTCTACAGGGCTGAGAACCCCAACTCTGAGGCTCCTGCATCTTGGTGCAGGTTGGCTGTGCCTTACTACCTGCCGTGTGTGGACAACTGAGATGACTTGGTTCTGGGTTCTGAGTTGACTCATTTTATTTAATGCTTACATCCACCTGGAAGGGTAGGAATCACTATCTCCATTCTACAGGTGGAGAAACTGAGGCTGCCAAGGCTGGTATTTGCTTTCTATTAGAAAAACCTCCTGAGACAGATAAGATGAACAGCACCAATAACTCTGGGGCTAGGCTGAAAAGTAGAAAAAACTGGGATTGTTGGGGAACTTGGAGAGGAAAGGTCACTTTTGTGTCCCACAGTCAGTGGACTTTGGAGTCAGGAGAGTTTCCAGGGAGAAGGGGATGAAGAAAGCACCCCCAAGAGGAGGAAATCGTGAGAGGCCTCACACTGGAATGAAACACCTAGAAACCCAGCCATTCACAGGAAGCCTGTCTAGGTGGGCTGGGGACTGGGATCCATGCAGAGAGTGGGTTGGGACCATGAAACAAACAAAATAATCAGGGATTGGTGGTATGCCATGGGCTATTTCCATCCCACTCCACAGGCCCTACTTCCCCTCAGGAGCTGTCCCTAGGCTAATATTAGCATTCCATCCTTCAGAAGTAAGGACTACCCACTCTAAGGCCTCTTTGTTTCTGTTGGAAGGAGGTCCCTTGCTAGGGCCTTTATGGGTCCGTGCTGGGAAGACTCAAAACATGGCATAGATGGGAGAAGCTTTTATGCATATATTTTGTGCCAAGCCCTAAATGGGCCCTGGGGGTCAGGATGACCCAGTCCCTTTCCCTAAGAGCATTTGGTCTGGGGAGTATGCTGACCACCATGCACAATGTGGTGAGCTACTCCATGATAAACAGGGTCCAAACTAGTGGTGCCCAGAGGAGACCCCTATCCTCTAGGGAGACTCCCTGGCAAGATCTCCCTAGCCTCCTCCCACTGCTTCCTGGTGGGCAGGGCAGCCAACAGCAGTCCCAGTGGGGAGGAGAACTCTGAGTTCTACCCCTGGCTGCCCCTCTAGGAGAATCAGATCCAGGATGGGGCAGGCCCCCTCCAGGTCTGGCAGGGTGAGCTGGGCCTTTCCACCCTGGAAGGTCTCTTCCAGCTAGAGGGCAGTATGTGGGCACAGCCCCTCAGTGACACTGCTCACTGCCAGCAGGTATGATGCCATGCACCACCCCAGGTGACCTTTATAGCCCACACAATGGGTGTGATGCTGTGAACCTGCCATCTGCCAGCTGTCCAGGACCAGACCAACCCAGGAGGGCCTTACCTCCTGGGCTCGAGCTCAGGATGCCCAAGCACAGGACTCTCTTAAGTGCCCTGGAGACCTCTCCAAGTATGTGCACTGCGCAGAAGTCCTCTGGCCCTCCAGCTCAACCTGCTCCATGCATGTCTACAGAACGTCAAGGAAAGGGAAGCCTCTGTGGTGGTGGGAAGGCAGGTGGTGCACGTGTAGATGCGTGCCATTACGTGGGGACCTTGCTTCAGGCAAGCACTCTTTCTATTCTTGTGAAATGAGTCAGAAGGGGTCAAGGTGATTCCCTGTTGGAGGAAACCCCGGGATTTCAGAAAAGAAAGGCTTAAAGAGACTCAGAGGCATGTGGGACACTGAGAGCTGAGAGGGGAATGGAATCATGGTCTCGGATAAGATGTGGAAGGAAAGACCATGAGGTTGGAGACAGGGTGGATTCCACCCTGGAGAATGTAGAACCTGTGATTGTGCTGTAGGTACATGGATGGATGGGGAGCCCAGAAACAGGGGCCTGACTAGGCCTACCTGACCCCATGAGAAGCACTGGATTCTGGATAATCAGAATCAAAGGGGCTGCAGAGCCCACAGCATCCAATCCATTACACTGATGGGAAAACCAAGGTCTAGAGGAGAAGGGGAGATGTTTTAGGTCACTCAGTGTGCCAGGGGCAGAGGTCCTGCCTTCCACGCCAAATCATTTACCAACCATGTTCAGGTAAGTAAAACCCAGCCAGACAGTACCCTATGTAGGGCTTGTGAAAGGGAAGGGCACCTAGAGAGACTATCCGGTACCCCTGCCTTATTTCTTAGCTAATGAAATGAGCATCAGAGAGAGGCAGGGACTTGCCTTAGGTCACAAAGCCAGGGAGCAAAATCTTCCCAGCAGCCCCAGGTGTCCCGACCCCCACCCAGTCCAGGACTTCTCACTGCATCACTGTCTCCCGAAGAGAGGAAAGAGCAAGGAGAAGGTTGGACGTGGTGGCTCACGCCTGTAATCCCAGCACTTTGGGAGACCGAGGTGAGAGGATCACCTGAGGTCAGGAATTCAAGACCAGCCTTGCCAGCATGGTGAAAAACCATCTCTACAAAAATAGAAAAATTAGCCAGGCAAGATGGCAGGTGCCTGCAGTCCTAGCTACTCGGGAGGCTGAGGAGGGAGAATTTCTTGAACCCTGGAGGTAGAGGCTGCAGTGAGCCAGGATCCAGCCACTGCACTCCAGGCTGGGTGACAGAGCAAGACGCTGAGAAAGAAAGGAAGGAAGGAAGGAAGGAAGGAAGGAAGGAAGGAAGGAAGGAAGGGAGGGAGGGAGGGAGGGAGGGAGGGAGGGAGGGAGGGAGGGGGGAGTGTAGGGGGGGAGGGTAGGGGAGGGAGAAAGGAGCTCACATTTACTGAACACCTGTTATGCACCAGGGCCCTGATGTGACACACCTTCCTTCTAATCCCCACAACAGTCTTGGAGGCAGATGTTTTCGCTCACATTTAGTAAATCAGAGAACAAAGGTTTAGAAGTGCAAAGCAGTTTGCTGAAGGCTGCACAGATATTAGATGACAATGCAGGGACTCCAGCCCAGGTCTGCCCGCTTCTACAGCCTGCGCTGTTGCTGTTGTTCGTACCCAGGCTGGGTTGGGTTTAGGACCCAGGGCTGACAATGCAAGGACGTGGTAGGGAGGAGGAAACCAGGAGTAAATTCCAGGCACTGCCCTGGCTCCCAATCGCCCAGTTGTCCCAGTGACAAAAATAAACAGAAGTGACCTTGGACAGCAGAGCCCTGCCTCCCACTGAAAGGTTCTTTTTTTTTTTTTTTCTTTCTTTCTTTCTTTTTTTAAGTCTATTGATCCACACTCAGCAATAAAGCTACACAAAATAAACACCTGACGGACAAAAAACATGGCTCCTGGCTTGCTGAGTTTCTCACCAAGTGGTTTCAGGCTTCAGAACGTCAGATTGTCAGATCAATTTAGAAATTTATAGACTCTCACAGCCCTAACATGAGGTGCGTCCTAGGCTTCTGGTCCACCCCACCAGTGGAGGAATCCACGACTTCCCAACTGGCTCTTCTTTGGACCTTTGTTCGCATTTCTTAAGAATGGCTTCAGGGCTGTAGGCCCTGCCCAGGTGGTGTCAGACCCAGAGCAGAGAAGACACAGAGCCACTGTCCTCCCAGCTTAATAGGGCAATCTCAAGACCATGGGGCAGCTCCCTTTGTGCCTCAAGGGAGACTATGTGGATGTCACGAGAGGCTTAGCTCAGTGTGCAAAAGGTAGTCTCAGAGCTGAAGGGGCTGCTTCTAGAGACAGGCATGAGGGTGTGAAAGCAGGCTTGAATGAGTCCAGAGGCTTTCTGCCTCTGCTAATGCATCCAGACATCAATTCTACCTTTGTGCTGGCCACATCCCACTGGATTCCTTTTATCTAAGACCTCAACCTTTTTTTTTTATTCCATCCAAGTACAAAGTCTTGCATTTCTCTTTTAATTCCATCTTGTAAATATTAGCACTTCATCCTAGTACTGTGCTTTACATGGTGCAGTAGAGTTTACGTGCAGGCCCTTCATGTGTATCATCTCCTTCCATGCTTAGGACAGTTTGCTGGACCTCACAGAGGTGGCTGAAGTAGCATCCCCTGGGGAGCCTGGTGATATCATGGACCCCAGCAGCAGCTTCTGAGATGACTGTGAGCATTAGGCCAGCAGGACCCCATTCCCTGAGGAGCGATGAATACAAGACCATGGAGCCAGAGAAGGGGAAACTGGTGCAGCCCACAGGGTGTCTGGAATGGCTTCCCAAGGGCTGCTTTAGAGGCAGCGCAGAGCCTCAGGCAGGACTCCAGGAGGAGCAGGAAGAGGGGAGGATGAATCAGGTCTACCTGGATTGGTTTGGGTGGAATCTTTCCTGAGGCAGGGCGGGGAAGTAGGGGCGGGGTGGGTTGTGTAGATGGTTTTTGAAGCCCCCCCGCCCCAGTATCTGTGTCCCCTTAAACGAGTATTAAAATCTTCCTTCCCTCCCATGAGCAGAAGAGGAAACTAAGGCTCTGCCAGGACTAGAGCCCAGGTGTCCCAGATGGACCACCTAGCCAAGGATCTTCAGCAAACCGGGCTGGTCCAACTGTCTGTCCAGGCTGCTCCAACTGTCTGTCCAGGCTGGTCCAACTGTCCCTAAGTTGGCTTGAGGAGAAGACTTGCTCCCTGCGGTCTTGGAGCTCCTTTCTGGTTGGAGAGCTGGGTGTTGAATTTTGTGTAAGGTTATTTAGGCAAGAGGATTCCAGAAAGGCTGATGCCAGAGATTCAGACACTGGCACCAAGCCTGTGAGCATCACTCTGGAGCTGGACCATGAGCCCATCTTATGCTCCCGTCTCTAGACCTAGGTTGGGTTGTTCAGGAGCTGAGTCTGGAAGCAGATCAGAAAGCAGTGTCCACCCCAGCCCAGGGGCTGGGCCTGTGGGTGCGTCCAAGCTAAACCTCTACACAAGGGTCCATTGTGGTTGCTCAGCCTGGCCCTTGGCTCTGTCAGCCCTTCCGGCTCCCGGAAAATGTTTTCCGTCTGGCAGCTCCCAGAGTAGCCTGTCCTTGGCCAAGATGCTGACTGGCCCCACACACAGGCCTCTCCTACCCAGTGAAGATCCTGGAGTCCTGGCAGCTCAGAGCTCTTGGGTCCAGCCCCCATTTCACAGTCAAGGTCCCTTAGGTTCAGGGGAGTAAGCACAGGCCACAGGAGCACACGAGAACCAGAATTAGGACCAGAACCCGGCACTCTGGCCACTTTCTCAGCTCTCACTACCAACATGAGGCAGAAGGATGCAGACTCAGAGAAGGGAAGGGGCTGTCCCATTACACAGTCCTTTGTGGCAGAGTCTGGAGGAAATGACTGGTGCTTAGCTGGCTGCTTGCCCACCTAGACCCCTCTGATCTGAGTTCTCTTGATTCAGCTGTGTGGACTCGTGAAGGTGGCTATTCCTCTCTGCATCTGGGGACTGAAGGCTTCCTACTGTCAATCCAACCCTGACATCCTAAGCTTTAAAATCAGGCATGAGCGCACTGGATGGGGTGAGGAGAAGCAGCTCTGGAATTTGGGGCTTTGACAACTCCACCCCATCTCTTTGTGCCAGGCTGTACCAGAGCCAGAGGCTTAGGGCCTGGGGCTTCCCAACCCTTACTTGGGCTGACATCGCCACCTGGTGTCCAGTCGGTGTGACATGAGTCCCTCTAGAGATGCAACCACAAACCTTCACTCGCTGTGGGACGTCTGAGCCACCTCATGGTGGGCACTGGGGATATAGAAGAAATTGTGACCCCAGATGTGAAGGGAGAAGACCCACAGAGAGTGACCACTCAGGATGTGGAGGTTGTGACAGCAGAAAGTCCAGGGCCGAGGGGGGGTCCCTGAGTACCGCAGGGCCAAGAAAGACAGGCATTGCCAACAATATAACTCTCATTGTCTCCTAGGCCGGGTCCTGTGCAGGCCTGGGGACCCTCAAGAATCAATTATAATCTAACGGAAAAAAGTAGGGTTGGGGAGGAAGCTCAGAGCCAGGGACTTGGAGCTGGGTCTTGAAGAATGATAGTAATTCATCTTGTGAGCCATGGGTATTCCAGGCTCAGGGAACAGCCTATGCGAAGGCATGGAAGAGTGAGCTTGTGTGTATAAGCTTGAGGGTGACAGGTGTGGAGAGGAGGGGGAATAGCAGAGGAAGTGCCAGAATACGAGGTCTGAAAGATCACGACCCTGGGTACCTGTGGCCAACACAGCTTGTGTGAATTTCCCTGCCATGCACCTACTTCCTTTCTTGACCTTCAATGTCTGGGCAGGTACAGAGCCCCTGCCTCAAACTCCAACCCCATTCCCTCTGGGTCTGGTTACCTAGTGGAGGTCCTGGTTCCTGAAAGTCTCCCCTCTTCCCCCAGGGCAGGAGCTAGGTCAGGTTGTCCACAGGCTGATCTGAGGGGACACAAACCTATGACTTCCCTGGCCTCCAAGAAGCCCAGCCACAGCCCTTAGATTGGAGAAGGATCTTTAAGTAGATATTTAACTCTAGACTCAGGTTCCTCAGCTGATGGGGATAATAATGGTACCTGACTCATGGGATGTGGTGAGGATTAAATGAGAAAATGCATAGAAAGCCACTTATTTGCACCTTGCTGGCATGGGTTGATGCCAGGTGAAGGGGCTCCTCCCCATTGCCAGTCACCCTGGGCATATTCCTTCTAGGGGGAAGCTCAAGGGCTCCAGATTTTGGCCCCACCTGGGCTGCCCACCCCCCAACTTCAGGCTTCTTTCTACATTTCCTGAACCCAGAGAAGCTCTGTTGTGTACCCAGCAGGTGATTGTTTTTTCATGTTTCCCTCTGATTTTTTTTTTTTTTTTTTTTTTTTTTTTTGAGACACGGCCTCACTCAGTCACCCAGACTGAAGTGCAGTGGTGTGATCTTGGCTCACGGCAACCTCCACCTCTAGGCTCAAGCGATTCTCCTGCCTCAGCCTCCCGTGTAGCTGGGATTACAAGCACGCGCCATCATGCCCAGCTAATTTTTGTATTTTTAGTAGAGACGGTGTTTCACCATGTTGGCCAGGCTGGTCTCAAACTCCCGACCTCAAACGATCCACCCACCTCAGCCTCTCAAAGTGCTGGGATTACAGGCATGAGCCACTGTGCCCAGACTCCCTTTGATTTTTTAAAAAATAAAATGTTCAAATACAAAGGAAAAAAGTATACAATAAGCAAGTTAGCACCCATACGTTCTTCTAGACTCAACAATTAATGTTTTGTCTTATTTGCTTCATTGCTTTGTCATTTTTAAAAATTTGAACTAGGGCCAGGTGTGGTGGCTCATCCTTGTAATCCCAGCACTTTGGGAGGCTGAGACAGGCAGATTGCTTGAGCCCAGGTGTTCAAGACCAGCCTGGGCAACGTGGCAAAACTCTGTCTCTACAAAAAATACAAAAATTAGCTGGGTATGGTGGTCCCAGCTGCTCAGGAGGCTGAGGCAGGAGGATCACCTGAGCCTGGGAGGTCAAGGCTGCAGTGAGCCAAGATCACGCCACTGCACTACAGCTGGGGCAACAGAGTGAGACCCTGTCTCAAAGAAAAAAATTGAACCCATTTGAAAGCAGTCACAGATACCATGACACTGGATGACCCCCAACACCTGGGTGTGCAGCTCCAAAGATTTGTCATACATAACCACGATCATAATAGTAAGAAAAACAATAATTCCGTACTATCATCTGATATCCAGCCCATACTCCTATTTCTCCCAACTTTCCCAAAATAAATTTTACAGCTATTTTGGGGAGTTTTGGGGAGTATAGAGGAGGAATTCAAGATCCAGTCAATGTGCATTCATTACATTTGGTTCTTGGTATCTTTGTTCTTTTTATTCTATTTATTTATTTATTTAGAGACAGGGTTCTGCTCTATCAGGCTGGAGTGCAGTGGCATGGTCATCACTCACTGCAGACTTGACCTCCTGGGCTCAATTGATCCATCTGCCTCGACCTCCCAAAGTGCTGGGATTACAGTTGTGAGCCATAGCCCCCAGCCTATAACCATGCTTTATATATTTTAGATACAAATTCCTTATCCAATATATAATTGGCAAATATTTCCCCACATTCTTGTTGCTGATTGTGCTTTTGGTGTTCTAAGAATACATTGCCAGGCCAGGTGTGGGAGCTCATGCCTATAATCCCAGCACTTTGGGAGACCAAGGTGGGTAGATAACTTGAGGTCAGGAGTTCAAGATCAGCCTGGCCAACATGGTGAAACCCCGTCTCTGCTAAAAATACAAAAATTAGCTGGGTGTGGTGGCACGTGCCTGTAGTCCCAGCTACCTGGGAGGCTGAGACATGAGAATCGCTTGAACCTGGGAGGCAGAGGTTGTAGTGAACCGAGATTGTACCACTGTACTCCAGCCTGGGCAACAGAGCAAGACTCTGTCTCAAAGAAAATAATAATAATAATAATAATAATACATTGCCAAATCCAAGGTCATGAAGACTCACCCCTATGTTTTCTTCTGAGAGTTTTATAGTTTTATCTTTTACATTTAGGTATTTTATCCATTTTGAGTTAATTTTTGCATATGGAATAAAGTAAGATTTCAACTTTGTTCTTTTGCCGGTGGCTAACAAATTTTTCCAGCAACACAGAGCTGAGAGGATTGGGATCTCAGAGAAGAAGGAGCCCTGCATTCTTGGCTTCATCTGCCTGAAGTGGAGTTTCCATCATGCTGAGCTGGAGGTGCACGGGGTCAGGGAAGGAGAGAGTTGTAGCTCAAATGTCCCAGAGTCTTACTATTCGTACTGAAATTTAGTGGGTTTTCTTGAATAAATGTTTCTTCATCTGCTGTATGCCCTTAGGACAATTCCCAGGAACATACATCTATATTGATATCAATATAGATATCAATAGATATCAATATAGATATAAATAGATAATTATGTATGTATAACTTTTAGCAGTTTTACTTGTTCTGCTGGAGAGAAGGTCTGGAAGGTTTGCAGAGCTGCTCATACCACCATTCCAGAAGTTATCCACCAGTTCATTGCTTTTTGCTCAGTAGTACTCCATTGCATGTCTATGCCACAATTTGTTTATCGATTCACCTGTTGATGGACATTTGGGTTGTTTCCTGTTTGAGGCTATTACAAATAAAGCTGCTTTACAAATAAAGCTGCTTTGAACATTTGTGTATAAGTCTTTGGATATATGATTTGATTTATCTTGAGTAAATATCTAGAAGTGGAGTGGCTGGATTATATGGAAGGTTTGTGCTTTAATTTTTAAGAAGCTGCTAAACTGTTTTCCAAAGTGATTCCCCCATTATGCATTCCCACCAGCAGTGTGTGAGAGTTCCAGTTGCTCCAGATTGTCACCAACACCTGGTATGGTCAGTCTTTTTAATGTTAGCCACTCTAATAGATGTGTAGTGGTATCTCGTTGTGGTTTTAACTTTCATTTTCCTAGTAAGTAATGATGTGTTTGAACATTTTTTCATGTACCTATTTACTATCCATACACCTTCTTGGTGAAATATCTGTTCAAATATTTATTGGGTGGTTTGTTTTCTTATTATTGAGTTTTGAGAGTTCTTTCTATATTGTAGATACAAATCTTTCTTGGATATGTGTACTGCAATAGTTTCTCCCAGTTAGTAGCATGTCTTTTCATTCTTCTAATAGGTTCTTTCAAAAGGAAAATGTTCTTAATTTTGATGAAGTCCAATTTACAAATATTTTTCCTTTATAGATCATGTTTCTGATACTGTATTTATAAAATCTTTGCCTAACTCAAGGTCACAAAGATTTTGTTTTATTGTTTGGTGTTCTCTCCTTCCAATTTTTGGTTCCCATTGTGTGTATGGTTTTATATGTTGCTTTTTTTCCCAAAAAACCTTTAAAAACTTTAAATCTATGGAAAAATTAAAAGAGTAGTATCATGAGCAATGGCATACTTTTTGCCTACAAGCATCAATTGTTAATACCTTGCTATATTTGCTATATCTCTCCAGATACCTTTATCCAGAAATGTCTGACAATAAATTGCAGGATTTTGTAACACTGACATTTTGCAAGGTCTAGGAAACTCATCCTGAAAATGTTCTTTAAAAAACAGCAACAGCAGCCTGTGCCATTTTCTGCAATAACAAAGGTTGTACTTGCCCAGTGTAGAGGACTGGGAAAAAACAGAGCAGCAAAAGAAGAAAATAAAACTATTCCCTTCCTCTATTCCAACCCCATGATACCAGGAAAGCCACTTCCCTGAGAGGTGTGTAGGAAGGACACACAGAGCTCAGATACCACCTGAAATTTGGGGTGCAAATCCCTGACTCCCATGGCAGCCTCGTATCCTGGGTTCACTTTCTGCAGAAGAGCCCTCTGCTGGGAAGCTGAGGCCAGGATCTCCCCAGCCGACCTTGGGCCTGCTCCACCCTCTCTGGGCTTAGCTGGTAAAGTAGATAACGAGGTGGCTTGGCCTCTCTTCCAGGAGACTATTTGTATCTTTACTGTGGTTACTCCTTATTGTGAACAGGCTGGGCACCCCTGTCTCCAGCACCCCACCTCCAAGCAGGCCTATCCCAGATACTTTTGCCTGGAATAGCTCCTCCTTTACCAGCCTCCATCCTTCAAAGCCCAGCTCAGGGTTGCTCCCCGCCAAACCTCCCTTGACATCACCCCAGCATTAGAGTTAGCTTGTTTCTCCCTGTATCCTTGCAGCAAATCACTCACCTGTTGTGGGAGAGGCCTGTGCCGGAACTCCTGCACAGTCCTATGTCACTCAAGCCTCACAACAACCCGCAAGAGAGGTTATCAGGGCCATTTTGAAGGTAAGGAGACTCATCCTCAATGCATAGGGCTAGGTCAGTCACCTCAAGTTAGGGCAGAGCCAGGTTCACTCAGTCCCCCGTCTGTGCCTTTAGAGATATTGATGCCCTTGCTGCAACCCCAGTGGCTTGTGTGCACAGAGATCAGGGCTGCATCTGGTATATCTGGACTCGGGATGCCCCCGGCTCCTGCCCATCTCTCCACTTGTTTCAGATGCAGCCAGTTGTAGAGTTGCCTCTTCCAATGAAGCCTTGCCTCACTCCCAGTGAGAGTGACTGCTCCTTTTCTGCAGACCCTCATGCCCCAGAATCAATGGCCTGACTCTTCTGCTTCTCCAACCATACTCAGACATCCTCCTCCAAGTGCCCAGGCCGTGGTCCTGCACACAGATCCTTACTCAGCTTCATTTAATATATTTTCATGTTTATCTTAATTTACTTGCATTATCTTTCTATTAATATTTATCATTTTTCTTTACCTTCTTTTATAATATTGGTTTTCTATGCCATCGATACGTGTCCAAATTGTAAAAAATTTAGGAAAGAATAAAAATCACCCCAAATTGTCACAGATAATCATATTAACATTTTGGTAGATTTTTTTTGAGTCTGGTTTCTGTAGACATATGCATTTTACAGAGTTGAGATTACATTGTATGAATAGTTCTAAAGACTGCTTTTAAAAATCTAACATTATATCATGGATATTTTCCCCATGTCATTAAAAATTACATGTGCCACACCCATTGGGAAGGCTAGGATAAAGAAGACAGATAATAACAAAATGTGGCGAATCGGAACCTTCATACAATGCTGGTGGGAATGTAAAATGGTGCAGCCCCTTTGGAAAACAGTTTGGAAGTTCCTCAAATGGGTAAGCATAGGGTTACCATAAGACCCAGAAATTTCACTGCTAGGTATATATTCAAGAGAAATAAAAACATGTGTCCACACACAAAACTTGTACATGAATGTTCACAGCAGCATTATTTATAATAGCTTAAAAAATTGAAACAACCTAAATGTCCACCAATGAATGAATGGATCAATAAAATGTGATATATCCATACAATGAAATATGATTCAGTCACAAAAAGGAATGAAGTACTGATACATGCTACAACATAGATGGACCTTAAAAACATTATGCTAAATCAAAGAATCCAGATGCAGAAGATCACATATTGTATGACTCCACTCATATAAAATATCCAGAATAGACAAATCTATAGAGACAGAAAGTAAATGTATAGGCTGGGGGGTGTGGGGAGGTCTGGGGAGAAATGAAGAGTTGTCAGCTAATGGGCATGGAGTTTTGTTAAGGGGAGATGAAAATGCTATAAAATTGACTGTCCTGGTTCAAAACTTTGTGTATTTACTAAAAGCCACTGAATTGTATACTTTAAATGGTGAATTGTATAGTATATAAATTACATATCGATAAAGCTGTGATAAATAATTAAAAATAAAAAAACAACAGCAGCATTTTTAATATCTGTAGACATTATTCCTTTGCACAGCTGCATCACAACTTATTTAGATTTCTATTGCTGGACCTTTATGTTTTCTATTAATTCTTTCATTTCAAAATATTTCAAACACACACAAAAATGAATTGAACGGTATAATGAACCCCTGTGCCCCCATCACCCACTTCAACAATTACCAACACAGTTTCTGCTTTTACACACATTGATTCGATGAACATTTTGTTTGTCTTTGTCCACATTCCACACTGTTTCCTTTCATTTATACTGAATTCAATTCCACTCAAACCACTTCCTCAAACCCTCACAATGCCCTCCCAGCATGCTGTAGTGATATGATGGATCTGACCTTGCCCTACCCTGTCTGGTAGCGGCTCCCGGTCTGGTGGGGGAGGTGGATACTGGATTGGAGTGATCGGTAGGGATGGAGGGTGTATAAGTGGAGAAAGCCCTCACCCTATTACCCAGGAAGCGCACCTTACACTGGACTCACCCCACCCAGAGATGCCCATCCACCTCTGCCCAGCCCTGCCTTTCTCCCCTGCTGCCACACGGAGGCACCAGAGCCACCCTTCCACAGTTACCTCTGGACGTTCTCGCATCAGCAACGTGGATGGGTGGCTGAGGTGGGATCTGTGCCTTCTGCAGATGATCCCAGACTGGTGATGGTCCTCTCTTGGGCTGAGACTCCTCACGTGGAAGATGAAGGAGGTGGATGCTGTGAGCCTTCTGGTCCTCCAGCACTTCAATCCAGCCTCCCACGGCAAGCCAGTTCTCAGCAACTTTGTGCCTGGGGCTCCACTCCCAGCACCTGCTTCTGGATGGCCTGGGGGATCCACCTAAGTGCCCCTCCACTCCGGGTCCCAGGTGAGACTGACACTCACCCAGGCAACCACCTGCTTGTTACAGAGCCCTGCAGGAGGCAGCTCACCACCCATGAGGAGGGACTTAGGCAGTGGATTTGTTGAGGGATAGGGGTCTGCCTGGTGATGCCTCACCGCTCTGCCTTCTGGGAGCCACCCATGTGTGGGCAGCCTCAGAGGGACTCCAACTCCAGGAGCAAGATCGGGTTGTGGGTGGAGGAAGGGTAAGTGAGTCACTGGGCACTTCCAAAGGCCCAGCCTAAACGATGTCTGGCCCAGCCCAGAGGAGATCTGGTGTCCAGTGGACATGGCCTGCAAGACCGTGAGGGCTGATGTGTCTGGCATAGCTGAGGGCTGAGTCAAGGGACAGGGTGTTTGCTTTCCTGAGAGGGCATCTTCACAGTTGGGGCATCTCCAGCTTTGCAGCTTCTCCTGTCTCTGCCAAGCAAAGGTGGTCCAGGCTCGGAGCTCTGTTCCAATGTCGGTCCCTCTCTGGGTGCTCCCTCAGCTGCAACCCCCTCCACCCTCCATGCCTTTGCACCACTCATCCCCAGCCCTCCCCAGGATGCCTCCTTTAATCCAGTGAGCTGGCTGCTACCAGTCAGGGCACAAGTCACTCCCAAGCAGTTCAGTCCCTAGGGGAAGGAAGGACCAGCTCACACATCTTGAGTGCCTACTCTGTGTCAGGCAGGCCCGCGTGGCACACTTTGTGTTACTATCGCATTTCTTTCTCATAGCAGAGCCTCATGAGGCAAATATTATCACACTCATTTCACAAAGAAAGAAGTCAAAGCTGACCCTGCAGTATGAAGACTCGAGCCCAGACTTGCCGGCTCCTGCCTGCGTCTCCCTCCACCTGGGTCTCCTGTCTCCCTACCTGTGGAAAGCTCACACTCTGAATCATCATGCATGGCTGTTACCCCACCCACCCCATCCTTGCTGCTGCTCACCTCCTGCATCACCTGTGCCCACTCAACAGCACACATGCCCACAAGCTCACAGGCACCAAGATGGGTGCACTGGGTGCACAGGTGTGCATGCATATTCCAGTCCTGACTACCATTTAACAGCTGTGTGACCTTGAGCAAGTCACTTAACCTCTCTGAGCCTCAGTTTTCTCATCTCACAGGGGTTGTTATGAGAATTAAATAAGATACTGAATGTAACATTCCTAGTACCTTCCCTGGGCATAGTGCTCAATAAAGATTAGCTATTTTTTAAACTTTAGCTATTTTTATTTCATCATTATTGTATACGTGCATCTTTGTACACTTTTTGCACATGTAACAAGAGACATGCAATAGACACAGAGGTCCAGGGACTACCACACACACCTACTGCCCATGCAGGAACCTACAATAAAGCAGGCAGCCACCTAGTATATTGGGTACCCATATGCTCATGCCATGCTGTACTGCAGATGGGAGTTGGGGTTACCTGTGGTAGGGATACCTGTGTACAGGAGAAGACGGGGCCCTGGCCTTGGGGTCCACCCAAGCTGCCCGGGAAATGAGTTTCATGTTCATAGTGTGATCTGCAGGCCAATCTGGGACCTTGTTAGAATCTTGAAGAATCTCATACCTGATCCCAGATTTTCTGAATCATGATCTGTTTTTTTTTTTTTTTTTTTTTTGAAACGGAGTCTTGCTCTGTCACCCAGGCTGGAGTGCAGTGGCGTGATCTCGGCTCACTGCAAGTTCCACCTCCCTGGTTCATGCCATTCTCCTGCCTCAGCCTCCTGAGTAGCTGGGACTATAGGCGTCCACCACCACAACTGGCTTTTTTTTTTTTTTAAGTAGAAATGGGGTTTCACCGTGTTAGCCAGGATGGTCTCCATCTCCTGACCTCGTGATCCGCCCGTCTTGGCCTCCCAAAGTGCTGGGATTACAGGCATGAGCTACTGTGCCTAGCCCTGATTTTGTTTTTTTTTTTTTTTTTTTCAGAGATGGGGTCTTGCTCTGTCAGTGACAGGCTCCAGTGCAGTAGTACAATTATACTCAATAGCGCACTGCAGCCTCGAACTCCCAGGATCAAGCAATGCTTCTGCCTCAGGCTCCCAAGTAGCTGGGACTATAGGCACGTGACTCCACATCCAACTAATTTTTTTTAAAGTTTTTTGTAGAGACGGGGTGGGGTCTTGTTATGTTGCCAGGACTGATCTCAAAGTCCTGGCTTCAAGTGATCCTCCCTCCTTGGCCTCCCAAAGTGCTCGGATTATAGGCATGAGGTACCACACAGCCAGGCTCTGCATTTTAAATAAGATTTTCAGAGCACCAAGGCAAAGGAGAGGAAAGTGGGTGGAGCTGCATCCCTGGGCAGGATGAGGCTTTGAGCCAGTCCCAGGTGTCTCCAATCCACACCTCTATCCATCAGGCTAACGCACCTCCTGGCTCCTCCTCTGCTCTTGGGAGCTGATGCTAAGGTGTGAGGTTATCCAGTTCAGCCTTGGGAGGACAGGCTGGCCCCCTCAGTCCTGTTCTAGAACATAAATAGTGAGGTCTCTCCTTGGTTCCTCTCAGGGTTCTGAAGGGCTTGGGGCTGGGAGCCACATAGGATCCAAGAAACTATCAGGGGCACTTTCTGCCAGTCGATCCCCCTTCTGAACAATGTTCATCCTAGCTTGTGAATCTCCCCTCCCAGCCTCCAGGTAGGTCACTGCCAAAACTCTGGCTGACCTCTTCCATCTTGAATGGGGTGTGGGCTCAGTCCCTTGGGGCCATGGGAGCCTGAAGCCTGGGCCAGATCCCCCTCCCTATCCCTGTTGGGGCTAATTTTAGGGCTGCTTTGACAGCTGCCTCAGCTCAGCCTGGGTCAGTTCCCAGCCACTCAGTGTTGGGGTCAGTTAGGGTCACCAAGAAGTGGGCCAGGCCAGCCCCACCTTTTGGCTGCAAAAGATGAAACTAGAATCTTTGTCCCCGTCCATGCTCCCCACTGCCTGGAGAGTCCCACCGAGCTGGCCTCCATGTCCCATGCCCCATGTGTGAAACTGCAGAGGAGCCCAGGATTTAAAACAACCCATGGAGGTCAAGACTGAGTATTGGTGCCTCCATGCCTGGAGGGTGCAGAGAGGTGAGGCCCCTTCTCAGCGGCCCTCTCTGATGCCAACACATATTTCTGAACTCAGTTACTGTGCCAGGCTATCAGAGAATACAAGCAGATAGCACCTGGGATACTTACTTTCTTTCTTTCTTTTGAGACGAGTCTCACTCTGTCGCCAAGGCTGGAGTGCAATGGCGCGATCTCAGTTCACTGCAATCTCTGCCTCCCAGGTTCAAGCAATTCTCCCTGCCTCAGCCTCCCAAGTAGCTGGGATTACAGGCACCCACCACCACGCCCAGCTGATTTTGTATTTTTATTAATTTTGTACTTTTGTATTTTCGGTAGAGATGGGTTTTCACCTTGTTGACCAGGCTGGTCTGACTTCAGGTGATCTGCCTGCCTCGGCCTCCCAAAGTGCTGGGATTACAGGTGTGAGCCACCATGCCAAACCACACCTGGGATACTTTCTAGAGGGAGGATTTTAGCTTCTGAGAACAAAGGGATGGAGTCCTTGCTCTGTCACCAATGCTCTGGTCCTTGGTTTCCTCCCCGCGGAAAGCGTGTGGTGATATCTGCTCACAGACTAGCTGCGGGTACAGAGGAGGAGAAAAGGGCCGGAAAGCATGCTGGGAACTCTGGAGTCTGTGGTGCCCACAGGGCTGGTTCTCCCATGAGAACCTAGAGGTTGAGCAACTACCACAGTCTTCGCCCCAGCCTGCCCCCAGCCAGCAATGTTGCAGAAGAAAAGAGGAACAGATCTTGAAGCTGACATGGGCAAAAGGGAAAGGAAATGCAAGCAGGGGCCATGGAGGGAAGCTATGGGTCTCCTTCCCCCGTCGGCAACCTTTGCTGCCTCTGTTACTACCTCCTATCCTTCCGAATCTCCCCCCATCTCCAGCTCCTGCTTCCTCCCTGACCCTAGGGGGCTAAATAAGATGGGGCACTGAGCACCCTGGGGGAAGGTGAGCTGCCCGGTGGGCTTTGTTTAATTTTCCAGAGCCCCTGTCTACATATAACCAAGGAACTTTTTAAAGACAGGGCCGGGCTTCAGTCCTCCAGGGGCAGCCCTGTGAACTGGGCTCAGAAAACCCCAGATTTGAACCCCCAACCCCATATCTGTCTGTGTTACCCTGAGCCAGGCAGGCCTCCCTCTGAATCCAGGTGCCTCATCCTAACTCACACTGGCCCCATGAGGCCTTTGCAAGCTTCTGCCTGGTTCCTGGTTCTCATGGTGCCCTGGCCTTGTGTGCGAATGAGTGTGTGTGTGCACACACTGGGCTTTGCTGCACATGGTGGCATGCAATCAAGATTGAATAGCCCACCTCAAATCCTTTTTGAAAGGCTGAGTACCTGAATAAATAGATAAATGTTGACTGAGTCTAAAAACACACATGCACCCTGAGAAAAGCCTTGTTTATCCAGGCTTCCTAAGTAAGGAGTTGATTCCCACAGCGTACTCTCCAGATGATTCAGGGTGGAGGAACCTAAAGATTTGGAAGAAAAGAGGCCTCCTAGGTGGAGGGAACATCGTGAGCCACAGCTGAGAGCTGGAGGATGCTTGGCCGCCAGTGGAACAGCCGCATGAGATGAGCTGATAATGCTGGCAGGGTCCAGAGCCTGGAGGGCCTCGAATGCCAGGCCAAGGAGCCGGACCTTATCCAGAGGGCAGTGGGAACCATGGAAGGGTTTTGAGCAGGAGAGTGACAAGGCTGGGTGTGTTGTCAGCAGGGTCCCTCTCTGGTTGCTGCATGAAGCATGGACTGAAGGCAGACAGCAGTGTCAAAGAGCCCTCTGCTTTCGAGGTTCAGGAGGAAAAGATGAAGGATGAAGTTGGGCAGTTCTGCGGAAGGTGAGAGGTGGACAGTCCCCAGGATAGCCCAGAGGGGTGGCCAGGATTTAGTTAAGGATGGAAGGAAGGCAGGCAGAAAGTGAGAGGAGGCTTGGTGACTCCTGGGTTCCTGGCTCAGGTGACCAGCTGGTTGGTGATGCTCTTGCTGAGGTTGAGACAGGAGGAGCAGGTCTGGGGAAAGATAAAGAGTTCAGCTTTGGACATGTCAGGGGAGCAGACATCCCAAAGGAGCTATTGGGATTGGTTAGAGGGCTGGAGCCAGGTAAATGTGGATAGATTTTCCCTGAATGACATTTTACTGGATGACTTTAAAGTATCCCAAATATCCTGGGGACAGCCCTTTGGCACCAACTGCCCATGGTCCCCAGGACAGATAGGACCAGGACTTGGGTCCCAGAGAAGGGTCAGCAAAGGGTCTGACTAGGGTGAAGGGGAGGGTCTAAGGTCCTTGGGTCAGGAGTACCCCCAGGGTAATGCAGGAGTGGCTGGCACAAAGGTTTAGAGGTAGATAAGGGGTAGGAAGAAGCCATGGGTGGGCTGAGCTGGCAGGCCTCAGAGACCGTCAGCCCAGAGCCATCACTGTACAGACAGACAGAGCCAGGCCCAGCAAGGCCTAGGGATGTGGCAGGTCACAAGCCAAGGCAAATAGGTCATCAGCTCCTGGTTCAGTGCTGTACCCTCAGCCCAATTGGCTGGGAGGGGTCAGCTCAGTGTGGGCCTGGGATTGAGCTCCTGGGCCACGCCTAGGTGCTATGGGCTTGTGTGGTTCAGGTGGAAGCGCTGGGGCAGGCAGGTGAGATCCCCACCCTGAGCAGCGCCCTAAACCCACTGTCTGTCAGTTCATCCCAACCCTGTGCTGTTACTTTCTCAGTCCCAGGACCCAGGCTGGGCTGTAATCAGAGGAGGGAACCAGAGCCTGGACTCGGGGAACACAAAGCTCTGCACACAGCCAGTCTCCTGGCAGATGCTGAGATGCTCATGGGATGGTGGGGGACTGTGGCATCAGGGGCCATGTTCCACACAAGGTGAAATGCAGTAAGGGCAATTTCCACAAAGCTTGTTGAGCCAGGTACTGTTCTATGATCTCGAAACAGTGAACAGGATTTATGTTTGAACTAGACATTGACAATAAGCAAACTAATACATAACGATGGAAAGATGAGATGAAGAAACAGAGCCCAGAGGGATGGGCACCGTCAGTGGGGAGCGGGGAATGGCCGCTTGACAGAAGACCCCTGCAGGCCTGATGGGCTGAATGATTTTAATCAAGTCTATGTCCCCCCATGGCCCATGTACCCCACCCTGCCACCAGGCACTCCACCTTCTCCTCAGCTCTAGCTGCACCGTTGGGAGTTTCTCCTTTTTTTTGTTTGAGACGGAGTCTTGCTCTGTCACCCAGGCTGAAGTGCAAGTGCAGTGGTGCGATCTCGGCTCACCGCAACCTCCACCTCCCGAGTTCAAGCAGTTCTCCTGCCTCAGCCTCTCAAGTAGCTAGGATTACAGGCTCCCGTCACCACACCCAGATAATTTTTGTATTTTTAGTAGAGACGGGGTTTCACCGTTTTGGCCAAGCACGTCTTGAACTCCTGACCTCAAGTGATCTGCCCACTTCTGCCTCCCAAAGTGCTGGGATTACAGGCAGGAGCCACTGCTCCTGGCTGCACCACTGGGTGTCTGAGGGCTGCCCTTGACTGGGCCATTACTGGGGCCTGAGGAGGACTGCGGGTAAATGAGCCTCCCACGAGGTCTAGGCCCTCCCACGAAGTCCTGCCCAAGAGCCACCCCAGCTCTGCCCACTTGACTTCTCCAGCCTGGGAGCCAGGTAAGAGCTGAGGAGTCCCAGGACCTTGGCACTGCGTCAGATGTAGCCTGGGAGGTGGAGGTGACTCACTTGGGGGTGTCAAGATCCAGGAAACCACAGCCCAGGGTCAGGGCAGAAACCTGGAGACTCCTTGCCTTGCCTTGCCCCAGAATGATGAACAGGAGGTCCCTGGCCTTTCCTAAGAAGGCCACAATGGAGGGTCCTCCTGCTGTCATGGAGGCCCAAATTCCAGTCAAGTTGTTGAGAGGTGCCCAAGGACCTGCCAGTGCCTGCTCCCTCTGGGCCTCGGCCTCCTAGTCTACTTATGCGGGGAGCAATGGGGCTAGATAAGCTTCAGTGTTCCTCACAGCTCTGAATTTCTGTTTCATTGAGTATGTTTCAGGAGGCCCACAACCTCTGATGGTTCCTGGGGGTTCAGGGCAGGGGTGAGTGACAGATGCTGAAAAGGGGAGGGTTTGCAAGGTTTAGCAAATGTCAATACAGTATATGTTGTTAAATTTGAATTTCAGATTAGCAATGAATAACTTTTTAGTATAAGCATATGTCCTACATATCTGTTATGTTAAAGAATTATTCACTGTTTATCAGAAATTCAAATTTGACTGGGCATCTTATACTCTCTCTGGCCATGCTAGGTGGGAAAGGTAATTGGAGCTGGGTCTTCATCAGAGGAAGGTCTTAGACTCAGACAACCAGAGTTCTCGCCACCTCCCTTGCTGCCCTCAGGGTCCCTTATCCATGGACTTCTTGATGATTTGTTGGAAGGTAAGGGGATGAGGAAGTGAGAACCCTGGGATTAGGGGAAACTAAGAGCTATGTAGAGAGGCAGAGAGACCCCAAGACCCCAAGAGGCAGCACCTGAACTCTTCCTGGCCTGCACTCAGCTAACCTTGCCACCCCTCTTCCCCAGAACTCCTGCAAAGCTCAGCCTCATTCTTACTGCCACACCCTTGCTCGTTCCAGCCCTGCCTCTTTCTGTCCTGTACAGACTCTACCCACAGCCTCTGCCAGGAGCCCTTTCTTGGCTATCCCTTAGTGTTGTGACTTCCTCCTCTGGGTTCCCAGGGTGCTGTCAGTCACACTCCTCCTCATGGAGCTGTTCAATCAACGGAGCACCCTCTCTGGAGGAGGCTTTGGAGCAGGCTCTGGACACAGCCGACAGGGATCAGCACAGACACAGCCCCTGCTCCATGGAGCACATGGTCTGTTGGGGAGGCAGACACACAATCACAAAACAGGAGAGAATGAATTGCCCTTTCACTGGGACCGACTGGTACATGTGACTGAGGCTTCATGCGGGCGGAGGCCACGTTCTGTTGTATTTGGGCCCTACCACAGAGCAGGCTTCAGTGAATATTAGTGGCATAAGTGAGAGTGCAATGATGCAACTAAAGCCGGGAGAGGTGGGGACAGTGACTAAGTCTGAGAGGTCACCACACAAACAGCCTGAACTCGGCAGCTCCGGCTGTGGCCTGGACCTGGTGAGGCTTGGCATCATGGCATGCCATTGCTCATGAGAATCTGGCCCTACAAGATTCTACATTTCTTGGGGGGCAGGGACTGGATCTTCCTCTCCTCTCATTCCCTCTCGCCCTGGCCAAGAACCTGATACAGGAGGAGAGCTGATAGAGGGAAATACTGTGTGGCTGTTCCACTGAGGCTGGAAGGACCAGTTACACCACATTGTTCTTTCTTCTCTGCAGAGAATGTTGCTTGGGGCAATTTTAGTAGGTAGTCACAATCTCCAATATTAGAAGAGATGAGTGACTTTCTCCCTGTATGCAGGTCCCAGTGGCATTTAGCATCTGGTTGTCCAGAGCCCTTCACAGCTATGGTCAGGGACTGTGCAGTGACTGTGGCAGGGCCACACCTACCTACCCTTCACTGAGCCCTGGCTAAATGAGCCAGGACCCCTACACACACCACCTCCAGTGCCCAGATTAAAGAAGAAACTGAGGCTTGTGAAGCGTAGGTGCTAGAATGGCTAAGCCAGGATTGTAACTCAGATTTGTCTAATGCTGAGGCTCAAGCTCCTTCTGTTGCACTGAGCTGCCTCTATTTTTTAAAGTAATCTCTGAGATGTTACTTATTTTTGGTACTCAGAAACTTACTCTAGCTTTATCCTACTTTGATCTTTATGACTTAAGTTTCAGATGCCATCAAAGCTGTTGCTTGTCTGTGAACTGCAGCGGCCTTTGTCTGGAGCAGTAAACTGGATGGAGGGAGGGAAGCAGGAAGGCAGGTTTGAGACTGGCTCCCTGTGGGTTCACTGGCACTTTCCCAGATCACCCCACCCTTCCTTCAGCCTGCCGCCCTGTCCTGAGTCATGTGGTTCCCCAGCACTCCTGGGCCAGCTGAGCCCTGTGCATGCATGCACACAGTATTCGCCTGCAGCCTGTGCTCACACCACCCACCATGCACCACCCTCCACCTGGTCCTGGAAGTACTTCGCTACCACAAGGTATCCAATGGCCAAAATCCAAGGCTACCACTGGGGAAGATTCTTCATGGGTTTGCAGTGTGCCATGTCTCCCCTGCTAGACTGTGAATGCCTATAGGACAGGGACCTTTCATCCTCTCATTTGTGTGCTCAATAAGCACCTACTATGTACCAGGCATAGTGCTGTGTGCCAGGGTATAATTGGGGCTGATGTGCAGTCAGTACACAATGGCACAGCTGTAGTGGCCCTGAGACCTCCAAGTGCTCCAGCACCCCGGCTGCCCTTTAGTGTACTGCCTGGGCCTCCTCACAGTCCTTCAATGAAAGGGCTAATGTCTGGCACACTGGGGGGCTCCAGGAGCTCGTGTCACATTGGCTCATGTCTTAGACCTCCTGGACCTCCCTGGCCTCTGTAGGTGTGTGCCTGATTCCAGGCAGGTTTGCACTGGGATAGGCATGGGGTAGTTTCAGTGATGAGTCACCTGATGACAGCCCTGTAGAATATAAAGGAGTGCTGGGTACAGGCATGTGCAAGACCTTGAGCGCTCCTCTGTGACAGTCTCCTCACCAGTACCTGTCTGAGTCAAGTCTGGCCATAGGCAAATCCCTTGTCATCCTTTCCTCTCCCGCAACTGACTTCAGGATCCAGCCAGTTCTCTCTCTTTCTTTGCTGGCTTCTGTATCACTAATGGACTTGTGGTTTTGGGAGCAGGTGCCATTTCCCTGCAGCCTGTGGACTTCTCATCAGCTCCATCCAAGAGTTTTGACAGGAGACTGAAGCACTGTTTAAAGTCCTGGTCTTCTAGTGGAGTCTCACTGAGTTTCTGATTATGCCAGCTCTTGGTTCCAAGGTCATTGCCAGCCCTTAGCTCATAGGCAGAGCTGAGACCTTTGGCAGGCTTGGTACCCAGCTCAGTTTCCCAGGTCTGTGCCCCTACCCCAGGGGCTCTCACACACCCTGGTATGGTCTTCTAGGGCCTGTCTGTGTGCAGTGTTCACAGTGGCAAAAACACAGCAACAGCAGATGCAAATGCTCCCAGCAAAAGGAGGATTTTACACTCCTGGACCAGGGCTGGAACAGGGTTGTTTATTAAGAACATGGACTTTAGGTAATTCTATTAAGATATACATGGAAAGCCCTTGTTTCAGTATCTGACACATACTAGGTGCTCCATAAATTACAACTATCATTAAAGGCATTGTGAGGAGAGCAGGATTTGCTATGATGGTTGATGGTGTGGTAAAGGTAGTGATTCTTGATAGTGATTATGGGGTCTCACTACTGACAATGGCAATGATAGTTTTCCTTACCCAGGGAATGATATATATCTCTCTGGGGATATTTACAGGTGTGTAGGTCAACATTTGATAGAGAGAGTCAAGAAGATAAGGAAATATGTCCTATGTGTAATTTCTAGTTTGATTATGGAGACAAGATTCAGAGACATAAAAGAATTGTAAGACTTCTCCCACTTGACCTGGGAGTCAAGGGCTTGGGAAAGGGAGGCACAAGGTACCTGGCACAAGGTAACCATTCAAATATGATTCCCCAAAATGGCATTGATAGCTTTCCTCCTCTTTCCACTGTTGGTCACTGTTAGAACAGAAGGGAGGCTGGTGAGCCAGTGAATCCCTGCTGCTTTCCCCTGCTCACTGCCTCCCCGCAACTTGCCAGAGGTTCACAAACCTTCAGGTAAATGACACGACAGGGAATGTCACTGACAGATGGTTAGGGGTGAAAATGTCAGGATGGGCAAGTATCAGACCCTCCTGGCCTTCCCCCAGCTGCTCCAGAGGAGTTTTGAGCTGAATTGCACCCCTGACCACAGCGGAGCCCACTACTGTGCTCACAGAACCAGTCGGAGAGCTTCAAGGACTCACAGAGAACACAAACACCAGGAGACTGGAAATTCAACTTTTTTTGCGGGGGTGGGGGGCAGAGTCTCACTCTGTCACCAAGGCTGGACTGCAGTGGCACAATCTCGTCTCACTGCAACCTCCCCTCCCGGATTCAAGCAGTTCTCCTGCCTCAGCCTCCTGAGTAGCTGGGATTACAGGCGTGCACCACCACACCCAGCTAACTTTTGTATTTTTAGTTGAGACAGGGTTTCATGATATTGGCCAGGCTCGTCTTGAACTCCTGACCTCAAGTGATCTGCCTGCCTCAGCCTCCCAAAGTGTTGGGATTGCAGGCATGAGACACTGTACCAGCCTGGAGATTCAACTTTCAAAAGGTAAACAATGGAAACCACAGAGGAGAGACTTTTAGACCCTCTGCCAGTGACATTCCAAATTACCAGTACCTTCAATACTCCAGACCCTTATTACCTGTATTTTACAGTTGTGAAAACTGAGGGTCATAGGGTTTAAATGAATGAATAAGTGATAGAATCAGGATTTGAATATAGGGTTGTCTATTCCAAATCATTCCTCTTAACCACTGTCCTGCCAGTTGAAGGCATGGTGATGCCCTTCTGAGCAAATGGATGGTGTCTGTGATACCCTTATGTACCAACCTTTTCTACTCAGCAGAGGAGGAAATGGCCCCTGGCTAGTGGGTGGAAGCATCAGTGGATATTATGCTGGATTAAGATGTCATTCTACTGTTGACTTAGAACATAACTATGGGGCCATGAAGCCACACCCCTGTGAGAAGGCAGTGAAATGGCTCATCTAAAGTTCTTCCTGGTGTGAGTGCCCTGGGGAAGACGTGTGGTACAGGACGTGGGAAGCAGAACTACTGTGGGATCCTAAGGCTACAGAAGAGAGACCCTGACTCTTTTTTTTTTCTTTCTTTCTTTTTTTTTTTGAGACAGAGTCTCACTCTGTTGCCCAGGCTGGAGTACAGTGGCAATCTTGGCTCAATGCAACCTCTGCCTCCCAGGTTCCAGTGATTCTCCTGTCTCAGCCTCCCGGGTAGCTGGGATTATAGGCACATACCACCACACCCAGCTAATCTTTCTATTTTTAGTAGAGACGGGGTTTCATCATGTTGGCCAGGCTGGTGTTGAACTCCTGAACTCAGGTGATCCACCATTTCGGCCTCCTAAAGTGCTGGGATTACAGGCATGAGCCACTGTGCCCGGCTAGACCCTGACTCTCTTAGTCTGGACTTTTGAAGATATTGAAGATATTGGTGTCTATAAGGATGCCCCCAAGTCAGGAGCCTATCAAAAAGAGGCAGGTCAGGAACTAGAAGGGGAGGGTGGAGATCAGGCAAGGCCCTATGTTTCTCCCTGGAGTCAGTTAGCACCCGGAGAACAAATGATACCTTACACACCAAACTGTTTAGTAGGTCACACTCTACTCCATTCATGTCCCCATTGTCATCTCTATCTGAACAGCCTGTTACAGCCATTTTAAGGATGCAGTTTTTAAGGATAATAATTTAAAATAAAATTTTGGAACAAGTAGAGAAACTTCTTAAAAGAATAGTTTTTGATGCACAGAAAAGTCACAAAGCTGGTACAGAGGATTCTCATATATCCTCACCCACTTTCCTCTACTGCTAACATCTTGTATTTGCCAGAGCAAATGAACCAGTATCAGTAAATTATTAACTAAAATCCGTACTTTATTTACATTTCCTTCGTTTTTACCTAATGTCCTTTTCCTGTCCCGGGATTCCGTCCAAGATGCCATGTTACACTTAAACATCATGCCTCCATCCTTTCTTCCTGGTCTGGGAGAGTTGCTCAGACTGTCCTGGTTTTTTATGATCTTGACAGTTTTGAGTATTCATCATCAGGTATTGTGCAGACTGTCGATTTGGGCTTTGCTGTTGGTTTTCTCATGATTAGACTGGGTTGAGTTCTTGAGAGGAAGGTCACAGAGGTGAAGTGCCACTCTCATTGCATTATATCAGGGGAACATTCCAGCAGCATGACTCACCACATTGATAACAGGCTTGATCACATGACAGAGGGAGTGATTGTCAGACTTCTCCATGGCCAAGTTACTCAAAGGATGCATTCCAATCACTGAGATGGAAGGGGCAGTACCCCCTGGCAGTCTGCATGGTGGGAACCCATGAAAGAACCCACCCGACAGGTAAATCTCAGAGGGCAGCGTTCAAGTTCTGGATTCAACTGCCGCATCTCAGCATCTAAGGCTATGGGCTCTACCAGCACTGGCAGGAACCAGTTCTGATTCATTTCCGTGTTCTCAATACCCAGCACAAGGTTGTCGGTTGAATGTATAATTGAATTTGTTTTCTTTTGCAAATCATTTTTTATTGAGGTGAAAATCACATAATATACAATTAACCATTTTAAAGCGTACATCTCAGTGGCATTTAGCACATTCACAGTGTTGTGCAACCACCACCTCTAGTTCATATATATATGTGTGTGTATATATATATATGTTTTTGGTTTTTTTTTCTGAGACAGGGTCTGTCTCTGTCACCCAAGCTAGAGTGCAGTGGTGTGATCTCGGCTCACTGCAACCTCCGCCTCCCAGGATCAGGTGATCCTCCCACCTCAGCCTCCTGACTAGCTGGGACTACAGGCACACACCACCATGCCCAGCTAGTTTTTGTATTTTTATGTATTATTTTTCACCATGTTGCCCAGGCTGGTCTCAAATTCCTGGGCTCAAGCTATCTGCCAGCTTCAGCCTCACAAGGTGCTGGGATCACAGCTGTGAACCACTATGCCCATCTAAAACCTTTTCATCACCACAAAAGAAAACCTGCTTAAGCAGTCACTCTGTTTCCCCTACCCCTCAGCCCCTGGCAACTGCCAATCTGCTTTCTGCCTCTGTGGATTTATTTATTCTGAATATTTCACATAGAGGGAATCTCATAATATGTGACTTTTGTATCTGGCTTCTTTCACTTAGCACAATGTTTTTTTGAGGTTTGTCCATGTTGCAGCAGTATCAGAACTTTACTGCTCTTATGGTTGAGTAATGTTGCATTGTATGAATGCCACATTCTGTTATCCATTTATCTGTTGATGGGCATTTATGTTATTTCTACCTTTTGGCTATTGTGAATAGTGCTACTACGAGCATTCATGTATAGGTATTAGGTCTGAGTATCTGATTTCAATTATTTTGGGCTAATACTAATGCATGATTGGATTTTTAAAGAAGGTGGTATTTCCTCACAGGCTTTTAGGAAGCTGATCAAACTTATGGCTCCGGTTATGGGCCAGGGCCTGTGAGAAGGGAGTTTCTGTCTTGGGCTAGGTTGAGGTAATTATTTCACCAACAAGTTGGATAAAGACAAGGTGCACATGTATCAGGTTCACCTATGACAAAAAGCCAGGAAGGGTGCTCAAAATCAATGCAAATATTTAAAATGGGAAACATATCAAGGCTTGCATGTGGTTCTTCAAAAGATTGTCCAAACACAGGCTATGGGAGAACTGGTTTACCAACAATGATACAAAAAGGAACTCAGAGTTTGAGCTGACCACAAGCTCTACACAAGCTAAGGCAGAGGCTGCCAAACAAACAAATGTAAATGGAGGCTGCATTAACAGAGGCATAGCATCCAGAACAGAGAAGGGGACTGCCCTGCCCTGCCCTGCTCCAAACTCAGCCAGGCCCAACTGGAGCTCTAGGACCTTTCTGACACTTTGGGGTATGTGCTGAGTCAAGAGAGGGTGACCAGGCTACAGAGGCCTGAAAACCAAGCCATGTGACAAGTAGGCAGAGGACCTGAGTGGGAGCAGGGTGGCTGGAGCAGAATCTTTGCTGCCTAGGGTCTGCAGGGCTATCCCCTACAGAGGAAGGCATTTTTCCTAGCAGGGAGTGAGATCTCTTCACTTTAGGGTTGGGTGTGCAAAGCGAGCAGGAGAACGATTCAGAACCTCAGGTGAGCCCAGGTGATCCTGGGAGTCAGGTGGCTGCCCTGGCATTCCCATACTGAGAAACATATTTAGCATGAGAGGAGGAAAGGGGCAGAAAGCAAGAATCTCCTTGGTGTTGGTTTTATCTCCTCTTTTCTCCTCCCTCCTCCTTTTCCTCCAGGCTGGCACCCAACACAGTGCTATCCTAGGAAGACATAGCTAAATCCCAATGAAAGTTAAGGAATTTTGTCAGAATGATGAGCTGAAATCAACAGGGTATAATTTAACTGGCTGGCTTGTAAAAACCCAGGAAAATGTTTTGTGCCTTTATGGTGAATGAAAAAAAGCAGGATACACAATTGTATTATGCATTATGACTAGGTTAAAATGCCTAGAAAACCCTAGTATCAAACACAACAAATCTTAATGTCAGTTACCTGTGTGAATCAGGACTGTCAGGATTTTTTATTTCCTGATTTATATTTTTCTGTATTTTTCAAATACTCTGCAATGAAGAGGTGTTATTTCTAGCATCAGAAAAAAACAAAATCCTTTGTTTAATACTTGAGAACTAATTGAACCGTGTGCCCCTTTCCCGCTCCCTACTCTCTGTGTTTCTTCTGGGCCCCTGGATCTCCCTGCCAGGGCTTTGTTCCCAGGAGGTGGTTGAGAAATTTCGGTAAACGCGTGACGTCTTGCTTGAAGAGTCATACAAATAAATGATTCTAGGGCAGGAAGTAGAGCCCTAGCTCACTCTCAGGTGGAAAAGACCTGAAGGTGTGGGGAGCCCACAAGATGGGCACAGCCAACATGATGGGGCAATCCCCAGGGTGGAGTGGGCCTCTCCCCTCCTAACAGAGCTGCATTTGGCCATCAGCCTGGATGAATTTAGCCTGGGCAGGAAACATGGGCTGCCTAGAAGGGGACCTGGGGAGCCCACGTGGTGTGTGTGGCTTTGTGGCAACAGCCTCTGACACTGTCATGGGAAAGCATGGATTCCCTGAACACCTCCCTAGTATGCACTGGGCTGACCCTTTCTTTACACACAGTCATTTAATCCACACACTAACCTACCAGGCAGGCGTCATTACCCCATTTTACCAGCAAGAAAATTCACACCCTGTGTGACTAGGGTCACACAGCTAGTATCTAGCAGAGGTGCTCTTAACCACCATGGCACATTGCCTCGAAACAGTCTTCAGCTTCCTGCTTGGCAGAATGGCCTGTCTCTTGCCTTTCAGTGTCTCTTGGCTTTCAGTGGCCCCACTGATAGTTTAGTGATTGCATGTGATGACACTTCAACTGTGGCCATGGAGAAAGGAGCTACTGCTCACTTGTTCATCTCTCAGGGATGGCAGGGGCCTCATCCCCACCCTTTCCCCTGGCTCTCGTGAGCTGTTCTGGGCTGTGGGGGAAAGATAAGGCTCTGTGGCCTTGGAGATAGGAAGGAGACCCTTGGGGAAGTAACTGGTCTCAGGTCTCAGGTCTCAGGAAGAAGGCTGGTCTCAGGTCCCAGGTTAAGGTGAGTTCCCATTGCTGAGGGCATTATGATCAGGGCCTGAACAGGTCAGTTTGGATTCTTCAGAAGGGAGGAGCAATGTGAGTTTTTGAACCAGCCTTTAGGTCACAGCCTAGGCTGACAAGTGTATGACTGCACAAGCCGAGAAGAGCCGCTTCCCTTCCCTTCTTAGAAGCTCGGAGAAGTTGCAATCAGATAGGACTTGAATGCGAGACCGCCTGATACTACCAGGTCCATCTGGGTTTTGCTGCCTCCATTCACCCAGAAACAGCTGTTTTCTCCTAGAGTGGGGGCTCAACCTCATGGAGACACCATGGGAACCAACGGCTCTGACATCTAGAGTCCAGTGTACAGCTGTGTCCTCACACGAGACCAGAGGAACAAGGGTCAGTGGGGACTCAGGGTTTCAGAACCTGCTCTCAAGAAATGGTGTGGCACTGCCTGTCACTTGAGTGTTTTATGGTACAGACACAAGGAAAGGCAAAAACTAGAAATATATATACACTCACAAATAAAAGATTTCTATTTTTAAGTATATAAGAAATACGTTACAAATTTAATTATATGCATCAATAGATAAATAAAAATTAAAATCTAGATATTTATACATATAAATTTGTAGCACCGTCTGCCAATCTGGTGGCATTTCCTCATATATGTGAGAAGAAAAAGAAATGTATGTATGTGACCGGGCGTGATGGCCCACACCTGCAAGCCCAGTACTTTGGGAGGCCAAGGGGGGCGAATCATGAGGTGAGGAGTTCCAGACCAGCCTGACCAACATGGTGAAACCTGTCTCTACTAAAAATACAAAAATTAGCCAGGCGTGGTGGTGCGTGCCTGTAATCCCAGCTACTTAGGAGGCTGAGGCAGGAGAATCACTTGAACCTGGGAGGTGGAGGTTACAGTGAGCTGAGATCACACTACTGCACTCCAGTCTAGGTGACAGAGCGAGGCTCCTATCTAAAAAAAAAAAAAAAAAAAAAAAGCATACACACACAGGTATACACATAAAATATCCATTTATGTATACTTATAAATTTTGCTATTATATGTGTATATGTGTAATTACATAGAGTAATACATACCAATATAAACATCTATGGATAAAATAAACACAAGCTACACACACACACACACACACACACACACACACACACACACACACACACACACACACAAATGCACCTGCATTTATACCAGGGGCCATTAGGCCCTTTTGCAACCTACCAGCAGCGACAGGAGCCAAAGAGGCCACAGAAGTCTTTCCCTGCCAGTTCCATGTAAACCCCATGCTGATAGCAAACACCTGGCTAGTGACTTTAGGGGCCAAGGGAAAACTTCCCCTTTGCCCTCTGAATATTTGCTGAAACATCAACTGACCAAAGGCAGATGAATAGGAGAAAAGGCAGACACATTCATTTATATGCACGAGGAAGAACTACCGAGTGGCAATCCCAAGCCCCTGATGGGGTACAGAAGCTCATATGTGCTTTTTCATAGGGGAAGGAGAAGATGGGAATGCAGACAATTTTTTGAGGGGGGAGTAAATGTTTATTAAGGAGAATGAACGGACTGGAAAGACAGGAAAAAAGGGCAGGTGGACACCAAGACCACAGAGGGCCTTTTTATCCTTTAGATTCAAAGATTCTCCAATTCCAGGACACTCAGATATGGACAGTGGACAGGGGCAGAGGCGGAGCAGTGGGTTGGTGCCTTCTGCACCCTGGGTCAGAGGCTGTCAGAGCCTAGGTCCACCCACTCACGGTGTAACCATGGGCATCCTGGCCACATGCCAAGGACACGGTGTTTATGTGGCTCCCGATGAACCCTCCTTCTCCTGGAGGTGGGGGAGCCTGGCCCCTGGGCTTAGAGTACAGCTCTCTCTGAACTAAAGAAACATTTCCTGGCAGGGCACAGAGGCTCATGCCTGTGATTTCAGCACTTAGGGATGCTGAGAGGGGCAGATTGCTTGAACCCAGGAATTTGAGACCAGCCTGGCAAGATGGCAAAAACCCATCTCTACAAAAAAATAAATAGAAAAATTAGCTGGGCATGGTGGTGCATGCCTGTAGTCCCAGCTACTTGGGAGGCTGGGGTGGGAGAATCACTTGAGGCCAGGAGGTTGAGGCTTCAGTGAGGCTTTATCACATCACTGTACTCCAGCTTGGATGACAGAGAGAGATCCTATCTCAAAACAAACAAACAAACAAGCAAAAAAAGTAAAATGACAAAGAAGAGAAATTTTTTATCATGTGCTGGGGCAAAGGGGTTGTCCAAGCTGGGCACTGGGCACACAGAAGATAATTATCAATTTCTGCTTTTGGATGGAGGCAAACAAACCCAGCCCCAGCCCAGAGGGCTTGGTGATGAGGCAGGGGGACACTTCAGGAATGCAGGAGCCAGAGGAAGGGTCCCAACTCTAGGGACACATACCCAGGGACTTTGGAGGGCTAATTCTTCCTTCCCTGCCAGTTCCAGGAAGGCCTCCAATAGCCTTTGGGGCCCACGCTGGTGGCCTCAGAATAGCCAGGGGTATGCTGAATCTGCCTGCTGTCCAGGCCCCAGATACACTGAGTCATGGGCAGCCCAGCTCGCCTTGCTGGACATCAGCAGCATCACAACTGCCTCATATGCCCTGTTGGGTAACTGGGAAGAGGCTGACGGTTTGTGGGTGTTGAGTAACCACTGGGCTTCCTGAAACTTCTAGTTTCTTTCAGGACCACTCCCCATCTTCCTCTTTCAGGGTCAGGCTGGGGGCTGGGGAGTATTCACATGCCCACATTCATTTATTCATTCAACAGTCTCTGCTCACCACCTCCCCTGCTCCTGCCCTGGCCTGGGCTTGGGGAGGCCAGAGAGACATCCATAGAGTTCTGCACTCCTGGATTCTCTGGCTCAGACGATGGCCCCACCATGTACTCCTGCAGCCAAGGCAGAAATCCAGGCATCAGCCTGGACTCCTCCCTCATGCCCCTTCATGTGCTCCCTTCTGTTTCCCTGCAGTGCCCCGATGTCCTCTGTTTCATTGTTTATCATCTTTTATTGTAAAGGCTCCAATTGTCCATTTCCCTATCTAGATGCAATGAAGGCAGGGGCTATGTCTATCTTGTTCCCTGCTGTATTCTGGGCACCTGGCACAGTGCCTGGCACTTAATAGGTGTTGATTGAATCACTAAGTCCCCTTGATTCCATTTGCTTGATATTCCTTGAATCCATACCCTCCTGTCTCCCCCAGCCGCAGCCTTTGCTCAGATAATTCCACCTGGACAGTGGAGCAGTTTCCTGACTGGGCTGCCGATCTCACCTCCCCCTTTCAGTCTATTTTCCACATTCTAGCTGGAGTGGTCATTCTAAAGTGCCCATCTGTCCTACTCTGAACCCTTCCCTGGCTTCCCATTACTCACAGGAACCAGGCCACTTTTCTGGGATAATAAAAAAATGACAGCAGATACAACTGATGAGACTAATCTCCATACCCTGTGAAAATGCTCAAGAAGATATGCAGGAATCCAAAAGCGTGCAGTGATGCTTTAGAAACTAAAGATAAGAGAACATCACAGGATAAAGTGCAAGGGAGAAATTGCGCTAACTAGATGGTAGATGGGGCCAGATTGAGAAACACATTCTTAGACGACACACTGCCAGTTACTCCCTTCGGAACCAGAACAGCATGTGTCATCTGTGTCGTTAACTGACCATGTCTTATCCCCCACCTCTCTTTACCTCTTTACCGCAAGGTCTTCAAGGTCAAAGACCATATCTAATTTATCTTGGTATCTTTGACACCTGGCACAGGACTTGACACATAGTAGGCACTCAGTAAATATTTGTTGAATGAATCAGAGGATTAAATGAATTAATGAACAAAGAACTGAAGCTTCCAAAGTAAATAAGAGAGACTAATCTCCACTGCCTACACCAGTCTTAGAGACTCGGGGGCAGCAGTGATCAGATGGATGTTTGGCCATACCTTAACAACACAAGAATTCTCTTCCAAGCCGGTCAGAATGATTGAGGGCATGGATTCTGGGATCAGATCATGTGGGTAGTTATGGTTCCACCAGATTTTAGCTGTGTGAGCTTGTACAAGTTATATAACCTCTCTGTGCCTCACCTTGGTCATCTGTAAAATGGAAATGGTTAAAGTACCTATTTTACAGGAATGTTGTGAGAACTAAATTTATGTGTGTGCATAAATTTAGCATATATGTATTTAGTGTATACATACACACAAATACACACACATAAATAAATGAATTTACATACAAAGAGTGTGTTTAAGTGCCAGCTATTATTGATGATAATGATGATGAAAATTCCCCTAATCGACCCCGGTCAGCTTCTTTTTCTGTGTCTACACTGGCTGTCTAATGGCGGAATTGAGACTTCCAGAATTATTAAACTTTATGGCATAAGGTTGAAAGGATCAAGGAGCAGTCCTTGGCCTGGCTTTATTTCTGCCTGATCGAGAGAGTGAACAAAAACAATCAATATGGAATCTGTGAGAAGATTTCATAGCACCGGCAGGAAGAAAATTGTCCTGAAGGTTCAGATGAAGAGCTTATTATCTCGGAAATGATTTTCTGTAAGAAACAGAATAAAACTCTAGAAGTCATCTTTTTGGTATTCTCAAAACAAACAATCCAGGAAGCTTCGATATGGTGGTTATTTGCTAGGTGCCTCCCAAGTGGGCAAAAGATATGAATAGGCAGTTCATCGAAATGAAGATGCAAATGGCTTTCAAATATATGAAAAGATGCTTGGTCTCACTCATAAGAGAAATGCAAACCACAACTACAGTGAGCTATGATTTCTCACCTATCAGACTGGCAAAAATCCAAGAGTTCCATATGAAGGGTTATGAGGTCATGGGGATTTTACTTTGAGGAATTCACCCCTCCTTCATTTTCAGCCTTGTTGTTTAGCCGAGATTTCCTCCACTCCAGTCCTGGGGTGGCCCTGCCTGGCTTAAGCTTGCTAATTTCTTATCACCCAGAGATCATTAAAAATTATTAGGCTGGGCGCGATGGCTCATGCCTGTAATCCCAGCACTTTGGGAAGCCGTGGTGGACAGATCACCTGAGGTCAGGAGTTCGAGACCAACCTAGCCAATATGGAGAAACGCCATCTCTACTAAAAATACAAAAACTAGCCGGGTTTGGTGGTGTGTGCCTGTAATCCCGGCTACTCGGTGGGCTGAGGCAGGACAATCACTTGAACTCAGGAGGTGGAGGTTGCAGCGACCCGAGATTGCACCACTGTACTCCAGCCTGGGTGACAGAGCAAGAATCTGTCTCAAAAAAAAAAAAAAAAAAAAATATATATATATATATATATATATATAGGGTGACCTTGGGCAAACTACTTAAACTTGCTGAGCTTTAGTTTCCTCATCTGTACAATGCAGACAAAAGTAGAGATCCATTAAAAACAGCCAGTACAGTGTTAAAAACGGCACCTTCTACTGACTTTGGTAATTTGATAAATATACATTTAAATATATGTGGTTGACTAATGTAAAGATTTTAAAAGGCCAGGTACAGTGGCTCATGCCTGTAGTCCCAGCACCTTGGGAGGCCGAGGCAGGTGGATAACTTGAGGCCAGGAGTTCGAGACCAGCCTGGCTAACATGGTGAAATCCCATCTCTACTAAAAATATAAAAATCAGTCATGTGTGGCAGCATGTGCCGGTAATCCCAGTTACTCGGGTGGCTGAAGCGTAAGAATTGCTTGAACCTGGGAGGTGGAGGCTGTAGTGAGCTGAGATCCCTCTATTGCACTCCAGCCTGGCTGACAGAGTGAGACCCTGTCTCAAAAAAAAAAAAAAAAGGTTTAAAGAATTACAAACTTGATCTTCACCTTCACAATCACTATAGAAGCTAAAAGCAAGAAAAACTAAAATGTATAGCAAAGAACAAAAAATAAAGCAATAAGGAAGCACAAAAATGAAGTAAAATGAGGCCACATTATTATGAAATATAAATAAATAAATTAAGCTAAGTTATTGAAGGCAAATATTTTTATATTCTCATGTTTAAAAGCAAAATTCAACTACATAATATGCTTCTTACAAGAAATACTTAAAATTATACAGAATATCCAAATATATGTATTAAAGATAAATGTGAAAAAAGAGAAAAACGAGTATTAAAAGAACACATGGGGAAGAAATCTTGGAGTAGAAAAACCTTTCTAATTATGACTCAAACTCCAGAAGCCATAAAAGAAGAGATTGGCCAGGTGCCATGGCTCACACCTGTAATCCCAGCACTTCGGGAAGCTGAGGTAGGAGGATCACTTGATTACAGGAGTTTGAGACCAGCCTGGGCAACATAGTGAGACCTTGTCTCTACAAAAAACAAAACAAAATTAGCTAGGTGTGGTGGTGCACACCCATAGTCCCAGGTACTTGTGAGTCTGAGGAGAGAGGATTGCTTGAGCCTGGGAGGTCAAGGCTGCAGTGAGCTGAGAAAATGTCACTGCACCCCAGGCTGGGGGACAATGTGAGACCCTGAATTAAAAAAAAAAAAAGATTGATAAATTAAATCACAGAAAAATTAAAACTTCTATGCTAAGAAAAGTTACAAACTTAAGTGCTATGATTTGAACATGTCCTCCAAATGTCATGTGTTAGAAACTCAATCCCTAAATTCATTGTTGATTGGAGGTGGGGCCTTCAGGAGGTAATTAGGGTTAGATAAAGTCATCAAGGTGGGGCCCACGGGATGGGACTGGTAGCTTTGTAAGGGGAGGAAGAGAGAACTGAGCTAGCATTCTTGCTCTGTATTGCCATGCGATACCTCTCACCATGTCATGTTGCAGCAGGAAGGCCCTCACCAGATGACTGAACCATGCTCTTGAACTTCCCAGCCTCCAGGATTATAAGCTAAATAAATCTCTATTCTTCATTAATTACCCTGTCTGTGGTATTCAGTCACAGCAACAGAAAATGGACTAAACACTAAGTAAAACCTAAAGACAAATGACAAACTAGGAAAAATTATTTTCAATTCAGGTCACAGACAGAGGGATGAATAATCTTCCTAAAATACAGTAAGCTAATGTGAATCAATAAGACCAACAACTTAGTAGAAAAATGGCTAAAGGATATACAGTCATGCACTGCATAGTGATGTTTTGATCAATGATGAACTGCACATACAACATAGGATTATAATACTGTGTTTTTACTGTACCTTTTCTATGTGTAGATATGTCTAGATATATGAATACTTACCACTGTGTTACAATTGCCTCTAGTAATCAGTACAGGTACAGGTTTGTGGCCTAGGAGCAATAGGCTATACCAGATAGCCTAGGTGCATAGTGGGCTATACCATCTGGGTTTGTGTTCACATTCACACAGTGATGAAATAGCATAATGACACATTTCTCAGAAAGCATCCCAGTCTTTAACCAACTCATAACTGTAATGGAAAAGGAAATGGAAATGGATCGTAAATTATACTTTTGTTATGAATATATGCACTCAAAACAAAACAAAACAAAACAAAAACCCACAAATTAAAACTATACTGAGACATGACTTTTCACCTATCAGATTGGCAAAAATCCAAAAGTTTGATATCACAATGTTGGTGAGGCTATGGAGATACAGGCACTCTCATACATTGCTGGTGGAAGGGTAAATGGATACAATCCCAGTGGCTGACAATTTGACAACAGTTACCAAATCTTCAAAAGCACAATCCTTTTGATTGAGTAATAATGTTTCTGTAAAATTTTCCTACATATATTTACACCCAAGCAAAAAAATATGTACAAGGCTATTCATTGCAGCATTGTTTGTACTAGCAAAAAATTGGCAACAACCCAAATGTCCACCAACAGAGGACTGGTTAAATACATTATGGTACGACTATACAATGGGATACTAGGCAGTCCTTAAAAAGAATGAAGAAGCTTCCAATGCACTGGTTTGGAAAGATCTCCAAAATACACTGTTAAGTGATAACATGCAAGAGTCAGTGTGTATCTTTATGATACTCTTTTGTGTTTTTTCAAAAAGGAAAATGAGGGAGGCTGAGGCAGGCGGATCACTTGAGGTCAGGAGTTTGAAACCAGCCTGGCCAACATGGTGAAACCCCGTCTCTACTAAGAAAAAAATCCAAAATATTAGCCAAGCATGGTGGTGCAAGCCTGTAGTCCCATCTGCTTGGGAGGCTGAGGCACAAGAATTGCTTGAACCTGGAGGGTGGAGGCTGCAGGGAGCCAAGATCACGCCACTGCACTCCAGCCTGGGTGACAGAGCCAGACTCTATATTTTAAAAAAAGTAAAAAATAATAAAAATTAAAAAGGAAAATAACTGGAAATGTTTGTATTCACACAAAGGAACTCAAGGATATACAATAAACTAACAAAACCACTTTCTAGGTTAAGAGTGAAGGGAGCAGTGGAAACCAGGCAACTGAGTGATGGGGGATGGAGGGAGACATTTCTCTGAATATCTTTTTTTCCTATATTATAAAATTTTTGAACCATATATTACTCATTCCAAATTTTAAACGGAAAAGTTAAATAGCATAGCAAGTTTACATTTGGAAGCACAGACAAAGCTATGTGAGGTAAATGCGAATGAAATAAAGCAGGGGATGGTAGTAGTGATGTAAGAAATGTTTTAAAATATGGTTAAAAGCATTAGATGGGACAAAAGGGGGGCACTTTTATCTATAAAAATATGTAAGCCATAGTGAGAATGAACTTTTATATACTGAATAACAGAGCACCAAAATAGATGAAATAGAAATAGAAGGAAAGACTGATATAAACAAAAAAGTAGTGGGAGACACATCATTTTCAGCCTGCTGGGTTATATAGGGAAAAAAGAAATACTGAGGCTGGATGCAGTGACTCATGCCTGTAATCCCAGCACTTTAGGGAGCTGAGGCAAGCAGATTGCTTAAGCCTAGGAGTTTGAGACCAGCTTGGGCAATATGGTGAAACCCCATCTCTACTAAAAATATAAAAAATTAGCGGAGTGTGGTGGTACCAGCCTGTAGTCCCAGTTGGGAGGTTGAGCTGGGAGGATCACCTGAGCCTGGGAAGTCGAGGCTGCAATGAGCTGGGCTGGGCAAGACCCTGTCTCAAAAAAGAGGGGCAAATGAAAGAAAAGAAAGGAAGGAAGGAAGGAAGAAAGGAAGGAAGGAAGAAAAGAAGGAAGGAAGGAAGGGGGGAGAGAGAGAGAGAGAAAGAAAGAAAGAAAGAAAGAAAGAAAGAAAGAAAGAAAGAAAGAAAGAAAGAAAGAAAGAAAGAGGGAAAGGGAAGGAAAGGAAAGGAAAAAGAAAAGAAAAGAAAGAGAAGGAAGGAGGGAGAAGAAGAAAGAAAGAAAGAAAAAGGGAACAGGAAAGGGAAGGAAAGGAAAGAAAAAGAAAAGAAAAGAAAAGAAAAGGAAGGAGGGAGAAGAAAGAAAGAAAGAAAGAAAGACAGGAAGGAAGGAAAGAAGGAAGGAAGAAAGGAAGGAAGGAAGAAAGAAAGAAAGGAAAAGAAAAAAGAAAGAAAGGAAGGAAGGGAGGAAGGAAGGAGAAAGAGAGAGAAAATTATTTTCAAATATATATGTGTATTAAGTACGTATATAGTACAACTAGGCAAATAAAATATCAAGAGGTGAATCTATAAAAGAAAACACACATCTCCTTTAAAAATATCCATGAAATGCATAAAAAGTAAATTCTCAAAAATAAAATATTCACCAACTACAGACTTTACCCTTTCTTTACAGACTTTAATTTAAACTTTCTTCCCCTGCATACCTGCAACAAAACTAGAAACTCATAGCATGTTTAGGCAATAAAAAGAACTCCAAAACCTAAATATTTCCCTAAAAAGACTTTTGGTTGTGTCAAAGAGTAATTACAAATTCAATTACTACTAGTTATAAAACAATGATAAAGAAAACTTTACATATCAAAATGTATATAACATAGACAAAGCTGAATTCAGAGGGAAATGATAGCCTTAAAAATGCTTACATTATTGAAAAAGAATAACAACAAAATAGGTATTCACTTTATTTATTTATTTATTTTGAGACAGAGTCTCACTCCGTCTCCCACGCTGGAGTAGAGTGGCATGATCTTGGCTCACTGCAACCTCCAACTCCTAGATTCAAGTGGTTCTCATGCCTCAGCCTCCTGAGAAACTGGAATTACAAGCATGTGCCACCATGCCCGGCTAATTTTTGTATTTTTAGTAGGGATGGGGTTTCATCATGTTGGCCAGGCCAGTCAAACTCTTGGCCCTCAAGTGATCCACCCATCTCAGCCTCCCAAAGTGCTGGGATTACAGGCGTGAACCACTGCACCCAGCCTAAGCATTCACTTTAATAAGCTTGTAGAAAAAGAACAGAAAAGCTATCCAAGGTAATTAAAAGGGAGAAAATAGTAAAGATAAAAGCCAGAACTTAATTACTTAGTAAACTATAGAGCTGAGAAATAAATTCAAGTATGTTTTAAACAAGCAAGCAAAAAAATTCCTTAGTATGGCATTATAAAACCCTTCACGGCTTGGCCCTGGTGAACCTCTTAATTTCATCCCTTGACAATGTCCCTACACACTCAACTCTTGCCATTCTGAACTACAGACTCCTTGCTATTTGAACTCAGCAACCTGGTTGATGCAGATATAATTTTGGAGATAGGGCTGATATCCCTGATTCTTTGAGCTCCTGTCACTTGCTACCATTGCCATTCACTAGTGAAGTCCACCTGCCCTGTAAGGCCCAGCTCAAAGGCCTCTTCTTCTAGGTAGGCTTTACGGATTTGAACAATTACAACACAAGCCAGTGTGGGAGGAGCACCGCTAGAGTGGGTGAACCCAACGTTTGTAGATTAACAGGTTAATGGGTGAAGCTAAACCCAACTATGGGCATGAAGGAAAGCTGGCTAGTGGAGGTGGCATTTGAGCTGGTTCATGGAGGAGAAATGAGATTTCAGCCTACTGGAGCAGGGGAAACAGACCCCCAGGAAGAAGGAAAAGCATGAGCCAACACGGGGGCGCGTGTGTGAAAGGACAGAGTGTTTGGAGAATAGTGGGACGTTCCATGTGACTGCAGCGTGGGAGGCTGAGGAGGAGTGGGGACAGGTGAGTGAAGAAAGGTCAGCAGGGCAGGTCACACAAGGCCCTGAAGGACGCAGCACTGAGGGTGTTTGCTTCATCCTGCCACCGGTGATGGGGAAGGGTCAGAAGTATTGTGAGGCTGGGACTGCCAGACAGTTAGTTGCCTGAGCCTCACCCTCACTGAGATGGGGGAACGTGGGGTGGTGGAAGGTGTGTGGAAGATTCCATAAGCTGGCAAGCTGCCCAGTGGGGAGATGGGGTCAGAGGCCTGGGGAGTGGGGAAGGGGCCCATCTCTGAGTCTGTTTCTCCTCCCTGACCCATTTCCTGGTTCCTGCAGGCCAACGCCCTCCCCAACCCTCATCACAACCAGAGAGGGTCTAGGAGGCAGCTCCTGGCAGCTGCCCCAGTCACCACAGATAGAGTCACACAGCTCCATCCATTTTTCTGTCCCAGCCCCCACAGGGCCCTCTGTGGTCAGGTCTTTGTGTCTGCACAGTGGCCCTCTTTGTCCTGAGCAGCCTGTCCCCATCCCACCTCCCTCCTGCCCTTCTCTCTCTCCTGCCTGGATCACAAAAAGCACCAGCTTCGCAAAGAGCCAGGACAGAACTCTGATCTTGGCTTCCCCCACTGAGTCTCTGTGTGACCCTGAGCAAATTACTTTGCTTCATGAATTTTTAGTTTTTTGGTTCTGTGAAAAAGAGCTGTTGTAAGCAATCAATGCCCTGGCAAGGAGTTTGGTCTGCCACCCAATGCTGAGACCCAGATGACAAATCATGAACTCGGAGACCCTTACCTGATCCTCATGCTGTTCACTGGACCTCCTACCACCAGCTCCCACCTCATTCTCATCCTCACTCTTTTGGCCAGTGGCTACCATTCTCCCACTTGACAGACGAGGAAACCAAGGCCTGAGGACAGGGCTGACTTCGTAGGCATGTGATCTGGACAGTGAGGGCCATGATTTGAAGCATTAAATACTCTGCCATCACCATCTTGAAATTCTTAACTTTTTCTTATTTTTTCATTCTTTTGTTGGAAATTCTTAATTTTTGAATGAGAGGCCCAGATTTTCATTTTGCCTTGAGTCCTGCAGATAAGTAGCTGGTCTAGCTGGTCTTGCTTGAAGGGAAATGAACAGAGGCATGCCCAGGCCTGGACTAAACTTCCTGCCTCCCAGGCAGCCTCATTTGGGTGCCTGCACCCTGGCATGCCGAAAGCCAGAGTTTCCAGGCTGCGTTTGGCATCAGAGCCCTGGACCCTACCCAGGAAACCTGAGGAGCACAGTTCCCGGCTGGCAAGGGAAGGGAGGATGGTGCAGGCCAATGCAGCAGTTCAGGGAGCAAGGAAGACAAGGCTGCTAGAGCCGGCCCAGCCCTGTGTAACTGGAGCTGCCAGTGTGGGTCCCAATGCCATGGCCCAGCCATTAACTCTGGGAACTCAGCAGGGCCTTCCATCCCATCAGGCTACAGTTCCGGGGCCAGGAGAACCACTGCAGATTCACTGTGTGGCTTTCGACATTCACTTCCCCTTTCTGAACCTCAGTTTCTCTACATGTCACATGAGAATAAAATAATGCCTATCTCACAGGGTTCTGGAGAAGATTAAGTGAGGTACCTTAAACTTAATGACTAGCACAAAGAAGGTGACCACTAAATAGAGTTCTTATTCATTCACTCATAAGAAATATGTTGTGACAAGTATTCAGGGACAGGGGTCAGGTGCGGTGGCTCACACCTGTAATCCCAGCACTTTGGGAGGCCAAGGCGGGCAGATTGCTTGAGGCCAGGAGTTCAAGACCAGCCTGGCCAACATGGTGAAACCCTGTCTCTACTGAAAATACAAAAATTAGCGGGGTGTGGTGGTGCACGCTTGTAATCCCAGCTACTTGGGAGGCTGAGGCAGGAGAATCACTTGAACCCAGGAGGCGGAGGTTGCAGTGAGCTGAGATCACGCCACTGCACTCCAGCATGGGTGACAGAGCGGGACTCCATCTCAAGAAAAAAAAAATTCAGAGGCAGTGCTAGGTGCTGGTCATTTAATTGTGAATAGAATGGACCCTGGCTCTGCTCTCAGAGAGATCCCTGTTAGAAGGAGAGACAGGCAGTGATAGCGATAACAGCATGGTAGGTGGTGGGGCACCTAGCCTGGGTCTTTGAGGAGCCATGGTGAGGAGCCAGGAGCAGGGGCACTGGGGTGCAGAGGGAGGGGTAAGCGGCAACAGGAGGCTGGTCAGAAGTGAGAGGTGAGGCAGAGAGACAGGGAGGCTGGAGTGGCAGGCTGGAGAGCTAGGCTTTATCCAGTGGATGGTGGAGCCACCAGAGAGTATAAGGCAGGATATGGCATCAAGGGGCAACAGAGACACCACTGTAGCCTGGGAAGGGGGGACTGGAGCTTGGGCCAGGGCAGAGGCTCCATCCCCAGCATGCATTTTCAGAGCAAGTTTTCCCAGGGGTGATGAGAGGAGGAGGATGAAAAGGCCTGAATTAGCCAAATACCTTTTCAGGGCTGGAGAGACAGGAAGCCTCCTAATACATGGGAGAAGCCGAGGCTGGAACTTTGCCCTTCCCCTCCTGACCTGCTACTGCTAATGGAACCCTCCTCCTGCCCCCATGGCTCCATTACCCACCTCCAGGGGACCATTACTGTGCCTGGGCCTTTACCATTAGCTGGCCTTGGCTGCTTGGTTCCAGGGAGACTCCCTCGATGCTATTCCAGCCTTTCAGATGAGCCTGTTGTATGATGCTGGCTGTGTCTCAATTTCCGGTTTGATCAATGGTTTTACATTATTTCAGCCACAAAATCTTCTATGTGTTTACAACAAATTCTTGCCAAGAAATATAAATAAATAAAAATACAAAAGCAAAGGTGCTCAAGTTGAAATGGGATGGGGGTTCCCCAGGCAGCCCCAGGTAAGCGGGACTCTGTTGGGAGATTCGAAGCCTGCAGGACTTGATGACCTCTAAAACCCAGCGATGGGAGTGCCTGGGGAGGACGTCAGGAGACGAGACTTCTAGCCCCTCATTACATGGGATACTAACCCCTTGAGCCCAGACAGCTTGGGATGATGAATAAAACCATGAAAAAAATAATTTAAGGATAGGGTGCTGGGGCTCATGCCTATAATCCCAGCACTTTGGGAGGCCAAGGCAGGAGGATTGCTTGGACCCAGGAGTTTGAGACCAGCCTGGTCAACACAGGGAGACCCCATCTCTACAAAAAAATTTAAAAATTAGTCTGGCATGGTGGCATGTGCCTGTAGTCTCAGCTACTTGGGAGGCTGAGGTAGGAGGATCCCTTGGGCCTGGGAAGTAGAGACTGTAGTGTGCTGTGATCATGCCACTACACTCTGGCCTGGGTGACAGAGCAAGGCCCTTTCTCAAAAAACTTAAGACAGGCCAGCAAGTGAGATATTAGTATTACTCCCTTTTGCAAAAGAGGAAACTCAGGCTCAGAGATGAGTCATGGGACAGGTGAGGCAAGACTGGAATCTAAACCCAAGGCTATGGGGTTCAAGGACTAGACCCCTTCCTCTGCTCCTAAGGCCTCACTAAGCCACCTGTGTGGTAGCTGAAATGCCATATGTCTCAGGGATGCAGTTTCCTCAGCTGTAAAGTAAGGGAATTGGGCCAGAGCAGGGGCAGAGCCCTGGGCAGGCCACCAACCAGATTTGCCCGCTGAAGGCGAAGGTCGAGGCTGGGTCCTCAACTTTGCGTCAAAGAAACTCGTTTCTCCTGGGCTAAATGGCCATGACAGTATAAGGTTTGAAGTTTTGGAAGAGGGGAGAGAAAGAAGGGGTTGGCTGGAGTTCCAGTGCCGAAAGGGTCTTCCCCATACTGGAACCTGAAGGCCTAGGCCCTATAACTTGGGCTATGAGGATACTTAGGTCCCTGGAAGGTGCCTGGCCCAGCTTAGACAATAGGCAGAGGAGGCTGGACAAAGGGCCTTTGTGTCTCCCAAGCAAAGGTCCCAGCGGGACTGCAGAGGCGGCTCTGCCCCTCTGGGCTGCGTGTCCACTCTGTTCCTGCTCCCGGTGGGGCTGCAGCCAGCACCCTTCATGGCAGCCAGGCCCAGTCAGCTGATATGGATCCCAAGAGGGCCCAAGGCCCCAGGGGCTCTGGGCAAGTTCCTTGGCTACAGGAAGAGGCCTCCTCTGCACTTGTCCAGCCACCCGAGTGATTGACTCCACTTCACAGGAAAGGAGACCCTGAGAGAGAATGGAACTGGGTCAAGGTCTCCCAGAGTCGGTGCTGAAGCTGGGTAGGAACCTACATTCCTGATTCCTAGACCAGAAATGAGAGAGAGGGGGGCGCTCATTCGTTCATCTATTCACACCTTCAAGGATTGAGCACCTGGGACAGCAGCAGGAAGAAGGTAGACCTGGTTCCCGCCCTCGGGAGCTCACAGTCTCCGAACGGGTCAGACACGCAGCCCGACCAGGGAAGGCCATTAGAGTGGGGTGGACGTGGACGGCAGAGAAGAGAGTTAAAGCAGCTCAAGATAACGGGCCAGAGAGAGTGGGGAGTTCAGGGAGCTGCTGGTAAGATTAAGGCAGGGAAAGTAGGGAGCACGGAAGAGGTGGGATCCTGAGTACCCTGCTTTCCTTCCCAGGGTAATGAGGAGAGGCATCCCCTACCCCCACTTTCAAGCAAGGGAGGTGCGTCCTCGTCCTGGGGTTTCGAGCAGGTCTCTCCGAGCAGGTCCCTTCCTGGCCAGCGGGGCTGGGGCGGGGCGGAACAGGGGTAGGGTGGCGCGGCGGCTGGGCGCAAAGGTCCAGCAGTGGGCCACGCAGGCGCCGGGCTGACCTGGCAAAACTTTGGCGTCTCTGAAAACCTCTGCTCACCCGCTCCCTTCTAGCGTGAGGGAGCCGGGCGGCCTCCTTCAGGCCCGGCAGTGGGACCGTCGCCGCCCGCCCCTCCCATTGCAGCACCGGTACAGACGCGCTGACCCCGCGGCCGTGTCGCTGGGCGGCGTCCCGGAGCGGGTGGCGAGGTATCTAACCGGGCGGGTTGAGGGCGGTGCCAGGGTTGGTCAAAGGTCCGCCCCGCCCCCTGCCTGGCCCGGCTTCGGGGGTGGGGAACAGCGCAGGGAGGTGGGTAGCTGGGCTCCCAGGCACGTGGGTCTCTGCGGCGGCGGCTGGACGCAGGCACTGGCACCCGGGAGCCGCGGCGACGGCACGCCGGGCGGAGAAGCGCAGCGCAGGGGCGAGAGGTGCGGTGCCTGGAGGGAACAGGGCGCTTGGAGAGGCCCAGGGAAGCGGCGGGCGCTGGCGCAGGTGCCGACTGGGCGCGGGGCAGGGGAGGGCGCTGTGGAGCGGCTGTCGCCCCGGGGCACCGTTGCGAGCCGGCGTGTAGCGCATAACTGGGCGTCTTGAACGCGCCTGTGGGTCCGTGGTTGAACTTTGTCTCCACGGGAGCGTCGGTCTCGGTGAGTGTAGACGGGCGCCCAGTTGCGAGGAGACTGTGCGCGAAGTCTGCGTGTTAGCGGGTGAGTGTGTGCGCCCCTCGGGGCGACTGGCCCAGCCTGCGGAACTTGTCTGTGTGTGCTCGGATGTGAGCGTCCCCGTGGCATGGGGCGGTGGGCGGTGCCCAGAGACATGAACCCCTGAAGATCCCCTGCCCCCTGTCCTGCCCCCAGGGTCACTCTGGGTGGCCGCCTACCGCTGGTAAGGTTGAGGGGGGCAGTTGCAGGGAGTGGGCGGGGGAGGAGGGAGTGGGGAGGAAGGACAGTAAAGCCTCTGTCTCAGGACTTTAAATCTGGCAAATGCCGTGGTAGGAAGGGTCAGTCAGGAGAAAGGCGATACCCCACCCCGCAACCCGAAGGCTGCCAGTGGCCCTCTTGGGGTCCTCCAGGAGTGCAGCCCAAGGGTCAGGGACTGCTGGAGACGAGCACTGCCAGCTCGGGATCTGTGGGGTCCATGGCTGCTGTTCCTTTCAGCATGGCATCGCCAGCTTCCCCGGGACCACAGCCTGATCTGCCTGGTTTGTTTTGGATCTAAGCTGAAATAATGATGAGTTTTGAGGATCTGGATGAGGACCCAGGCAAGTTTATTACCTGCTGGTGGAAGTGGGAGGAAGAAGATTCTCTGCGCAGACAGGTCCACAAGAGAGCTCTGGAGACTCAGAGATCTATGTTCCAATCCTGTCTTGGCCACTGTGTGGTCTGAGCAAGCCGTCCTTTCTCTGAGCCTCGGTGGCCTAATCTGTAAGAAGGGACTAATGATACGGGATTTGAGGGCTGTTGAGGAGCTGATGAGTGTGTCATGTTCAGTACCAGTGTCCCCCCATGGGCAGGCTCACAGCTTAGGGATGGGAAGTCAGTCCCTGGAGGGAGCCTGCCAAAACCAGAATCCCACATGTGCCCCTCCCTAGGGCACAAGCCTTCCACAGGACCAAGCCTGAGCCGTGTAGCCTGGGACTTAAGGTCTCTGATAACTGGGGCCTGCCGGCCTTTCCAGCCACCTCTCGCGCCTGATTCTTCACCATGCAGCAGCTGTCTGGAGTCTCTCATTTCTTGCCTCGGTCCTGTTGCATATTCTACACTCCCTGCCTGATAAGCCTCCTACTCGCACCTTCCTCAACTGGAGAACTACCCAGACTTGGGACCCAGCTCAGATGGCCCCTCCTCTGGAAAGCTTTCCTTGATCCCCACAGCAGGGTTGGAGCCTCTTCTAGGCCCCTACAGTCCTGGTGCTGACAGCCCTGGTCCCACCTGGACCGTCATGATCTATGTCTGTCTCCTCCTTTCCTCTTCTCAGGTCTAGGGGGTCCTGGAGGGCAGAAACTGGGTCTGACTCATTTCTGTGTTGCCAGCATCCCGCACAGGGCTGAGCTGAACTGAGAGAGCAGCAGCAGCCCCCATCCCCTGTTTCTGGCCCCAGCTTCTCCAGTAAAGGCCTGGCTGCAGGTGAGCTCCATGTCACTCCAAAGAAGGGCAAACCAGAATATGGTTATCAAAGTGTGTGGCACAGTTTGCCAGAACAGTGTGATCTGGGACACTGCAGGACCTAGAGTGCCCAGGCTAAAGACCTGGATTTTATCCTGAAGGCAATAAGGAGCCATGGAAATTTATGAGCAGAGGAGTTTCATGGTCAGGTGGCATTTCAGAAAGAGCTCTCTGGCTGCAGGATGGAGAATGGATCAAGTAGTGCCAAGTGCAGGAAGGTCAGGGCATTTGTGATGTCAACACTAGAACTGTCCCAGGAGTTGTTTAAACCCTAATTGAGTCCTTGCCCGTTGGCCAGACACTTTTCCCTGAGCCTTCAGATGCTCCTGCTGAGGAATTTGGGGACCTGCAATTGATCTCATTCCAGCTCTGCTCCCAGCTTGTTGGATGACCAGTTCCTGCCCTGCTAGGCTCTAAAAGGAGGCCAGAACAAGTAAGATCCTGCATGGGAGAGTATGTGTGTGGGGAGGCCCTGGCACAAAAGGTTTGTCACTCTTTCTCCTTTTCTCCCTGTCTTGGGCTTTCTTGGAGTCTGGTCAGAGGGGTTAGGTATCCCAGTGGGTAACCCTCAGAAATGACTACCAAACTTGGGCTGTGTAGTGAGGCTGTGGCTCCTCTGTTTGTCTCCCTCCTGCCCTGGATGCATAAGGCTCTAAGAAGGTGTGAAGGTATCACCAGGGCCTCATGAGTGACCCCATGAGAGCTTTGACTTAATGGCTATAGTCTTTAGAGAGGCCATTGTCCCTCTCTAGGTGTCAGTTCTGCCATCTGTAAATTGAGAATGGTGATCCTTGCTTTTTGAGGGCAAAGTTGCTACGAGGATTAAGATAGTGACCAGGGAAGAGCTTTATAAGCCTTAAACTGCAGTGCTTGGAGAAGGAATGTGATACTCATAGACTTAAATTCATTTTGAAGACTGTAAGAGAACATGGGTGCAATAGCAAGGGGTTGTGCTGGTTATTGAAATTTAATTACTGAATGCCTTCCTCCCCTACCCGCTCTGCAGAGACGTCTTCACTAGTAATGATTTACAATCCATTTTGTCTCCCTATAGACCTGTGAGGCAGGAATTGAATCTCCATTTTGCAGATCAGGAAATAGAGGCATGGATTGTATCTTGCCCAGGGTCACCAAGCTGAGGTGAAACCTGGGGCTCCAGTCCATCTGCCAGCTTAGCCCTCCCCATCTGAGACAGAGCCCTGTGGGGTCGGGCCTGGTCCTCTGGCTTCCAGGCTGAGAGGAGTTTGAATTCTGCCCTGGGAACCTGTGTTTGGGGCTTTCTTGTGGCCAGATTACCCAACTGCTGATAAGATAACGCCTGCCCAGACCTGCCCACAGGACCAGAGATGCCTTGTCGATCTGGTGAGGGCAGTGGGGGTTGCCCCTCAAGCCTTCTGCCCAAACTGCCTCTCCCCAGACTGCTTTGTGTAGGCCTGCTTGGTATACCCTCTGGGCCACACCTTCCTCTTGGTTGCCCTTGGGTCCTCGGGCCTGTCCTGTCCTTATTACTGGGCCCTGATAGGAGTAGGCTGGCTGTGTGGGCCACTGTGACCTCTGTACTCATCCAGAGGCCAGTTGTAGGACTACGCTCAGCCATCCCTGCTTTCTCTCTCTGTCCCCATCACCCAGGTTGGGCTCAGGGCAGGTGCCAGTGGGTATGTGGGAAATGAGTGGCGAGGTGGGAGTAGGCATGGAGTAGAAGGGGGGGCTTTTCTCCATGGAGCGCCACAGTTGGTTCTGGAGCAGAGGAGTTCCTCCACCCCCATCACCCCATCTCTTAGGCCTGAGTCATTCCTGGTCCAAGATGAGTAGCAGGAGTTTCTGGTAGAAGGGTGAGCAGCCTGGGCCCCGAGGAACAACTCCTTGGCCCTCTGCCCTGGTACCTTGTCCCTCTCATTTTAGCTCCTGGGTGAGAGGCCTGGGTGCTGGAGTGAGGGAAAGGGACCTCCCTCAGGCTTCTGGGGCTCACGTGGCCTTTCCCTCCCCAGGTCTGAGGAGAACCTCTGGGTGTGGACCTGGCTTCCTGGTGAATGCCCCAGCCCTGGCTTGTAGGAGGGGGACTCTTGCCATGGCTGGGCTGTCGCAGGAAATCTAGGGCCAAGGGACCTGCTCCTCTCACGGCGCCACCATATTGTCTCCTCCTTGGTCTCCCTCCCTGCGGACTCCCTGTCCCATCTACCTTCCATGTGGCACCATTTTTGTAAAGGTCAACTCTGACCATGTCCTTCCCCTCTTAAGCCTTCCATGGCTCCTCACTGTCCTCAGAATAGAGGCCAAGCTCTTCGGCCTGGCATTTGAGCCTTTTCATGTGAATTCCTCAGGCTCCCACACATTCCATGCCACCTCACCCTCCACAGCAGCCATGTAAGACCTCCTGGCCTTTCCCAGCAGGTCACGCTTTCATCCACCAAGTCTTTGCTCATGCCTCTCCTGCCTTCAGAGCCCTCCTCCCTCTTTGCCCACCTGACAAACTCCTAATCATCTATCAGTTTCCAGCTCAGATGACCCCTCCTCTGCAGAAGCGCTCCCTGACCACCTCCCCCAGGCCAGGTAGGAGTTGCTGTGTGCTCCATAACCCCTGGGCTTGCCTTGTATGGTTTATTCACCCAAGTGGATTTGGTCCCTGTCTGTGTCTTTTTCCCCAGCCTGACTGGGTACTCCTCAAAGGTCCTGCAGAGTGCGATCTGAGTCTGAGTTCCCGAGGTCCCTCTGAGGCCGGGTGCACCAGAGCATTGGCAAGTGTTTGCTGGGACTTTGTGGTTCCTGGGAATGTGATTTAAGATTTCTTACTCTGAATCCAGACTCCTGTGGCTCTGAGAATCTCAAAAGCAAAGGCTATCAGGAGCAACGAGTGATAGAATTGAAGAAACACTGAGCCCACACCCGGAACCAGAGCCTCTTGGAATTAGACTGTGAGAACCAGGGAACTCAGAATCCTGGAGGCACCTGGAGGGGCCATCTCAGAATCACAGGCTCATGTGGTTCCTGGTCGATGCTTTCATCCCCCTTTCCACCTTGGGTTCTCCATCCACCTTCTTTCCTCCCAAGCTGGACCCTTCCTGCTCCTCCTCAAATCTTATCACAGTTCTCCTTCCAGGGACCTTGCCTGACTGCTCTGACCATGACCTCTATCCCTCTGCTGGGGACACCTGGGAGGGCCTACCTACCGAGCAGTGTCGTGGGTTCCTGAATTTCAGTGTCTCCCTGTTGTGACAGGCAGACACAGCCTCCACATTAGGACAGTTCATGATTTGCTAATGCCATGGTGCACCCATCTGTCCCCTTGTCTTATTCCTCATGGGCTGTCCCATGCAGCAGTGATTCTCCCCATCTGACCACTGAAGAACCCGAGGCTCTGAGAGGGGGGCTGACTTCACCAAGACTGCACAACACAGGCGGCTCCAAGTTAGAGCCTGAACTCAGGGTTCTTGCCTCTTGAATCTGGAGGCATTTGGCTGTGATAGGTTGGGGTGGTGTCCAGGATGTTGTGGTTCTGAGCCTGTTTAATCTAGCAGCATGTCTCTGTAGCCCTGTTCTGGGCTGTGCTGGGATCCAGGTGAGATGGGTGGTTTGGGGTCCTGCTCTGGGTTGGAGGTAAGGTGGTCAAACCCACACTGACAATAATTAGAACACCAAACCTTGAGTAAGTCCCTTCCTCTTTAGAGGTCTTCAGCCGATCTGTAAGCCTGGCTGATCTGAGATTTACCCACTCAGATGCTGCTCTGAGCTCAGCCCTGGTGAGTGGCCTCCACAGCCAGGATCCTAGGGGGGTTCCCAAGAAGGAGAGAGCATCTGGAAGGGGGTAGAGAGCCCAAGGGCCGTGTGAAGGGGAGGTCTTACACCACAACGGCACCGGCTGATAGCATCTGAGGTTACCCCTTAGCCATTTCCTCAGACCAGCTTTGGTGCTCCCGGTGCAGAAGCAGGTCAGGCAAGGCAGGGGGCCTGCTGGCCTTCAGCCCCTTGAAGGACATTGAGGAGGGGCTAGGGTGACTTCTAAGCTCCTCAGGTCGTGCACTCCAGCCTTGCCCTCTCCACTCCCCTCAAGCCACCAAGATGAAGAGCAGTTCCTCAAACGTGTCATGTCATCTCTTGTTCATCCTCACTCTGCTCCTCCTGTCTCTCCAACCACCTGACTCCTCATCTTCCAAAATGCAAGTCAGGTGCCCTCTCCTCCAGGAAGCCTTCCCTCATCACCCTTCCAATCCTGTTGGGGGCCTCCTTGGCTTCCTCCAGGCCTGATCACCTTGTGTTATCATCGCCTATTTCTGAGTGTGCCTCCCCTGATCTTGACAGTGAATTCCTTGAGATCTGACCTACCTCAGAGTCCCCAGGTGCCCTGCCCAGCGATGGGCATAGATGTGACAACCTTTGTGAAGGGTGAGTGAGTGAAAGAGTATGGTGGCTATCTGGCTTCTGCTGGGGAATCCCTGGACTGCCTTCCCCCTGAGGACAGCCTTCAGTGTGGGAGACCTGATCTGTGGTTATTCTGGTTGTGACCTTCCTGTAGCCCATAATTCCTGCAAAGCTTCCTGCCCTTCTTGTCTTCCTGAGATACCCCCACCCTCCATGCCTTCTTTACCTGCTGAAATATTCTCTCTTACTATTTCATAAAATGAGCCTAAATCATCTAACCAGCTCAACAACCTTCTGAGGCAGGTACTGTTCTGATATTGAGAGGAAACTGAGTTCTGGGTTTTGGAGTTAAGAGACTTGTCTTACCACTGGGAAGAGCAGAACTGGGATTTCCCACCTGCCTAGTGCCCTCTCTTGCCCCCTTAATGAGGTTCTGGGACTAGGTCCTCTGTTTTCCCTCACAGCACCCCACCCCTGGTGGAGATAGGCAGCAGGGGTCTCCACAGAGGTGACAGGACATTCTCCTCTACCAGACTAGACAGGGTCTGCCACCAGCCAAGGAGGCACATTCCAGAGCCACTCTAGTGGAGGAGCTGGAATGTCATCCAACCACCCTGGAAATTCCACAGTGCCCTGGGAGCTACCCAGCTCCTCCTTCTGACTTTGGCCTCACTAGCCTAGAACCACAAAGAGAAAGACCCAGATTGGGTTAGGGGCAGGACCAGATCAGGGGATTAGAGGTCTGCACGCTAGGCTTGGCTCTGCCCTTGGCTCACTGGTGACCTTGGGTGAGACCTTGAGCTACCCCTTTCTGGATTTAGTTTTTCTTTTTTTTTCTTTTTTTAAAACTATACTTTAAGTTCTAGGGTACATGTGCACAACGTGCAGGTTTGTTACATATGTATACATGTGCCATGTTGGTGTGCTGCACCCATTAACTCGTCATTTACATTAGGTATATCTCCTAATGCTATCCCTTCCCCCTCCCCCCACCCTATGACAGGCCCCGGTGTGTAGTGTTCCCCACCCTCTGTCCAAGTGTTCTCATTGTTCAGTTCACACCTATAAGTGAGAAAATGTGGTGTTTGGTTTTCTGTCCTTTCTATAGTTTGCTCAGAATGATGTTTTCCAGCTTCATCCATGTCCCTACAAAGGACGTGAACTCTTCCTTTTTTATGGTTGCATAATATTCCATGGTGTATATGTGCCACATTTTCTTAATCCAGTCTCTCATTGGTGGACATTTGGGTTGGGTCCAAGTCTTTGCTATTGTGAATAGTGCCACAATAAACATACGTGTGCATGTGTCTTTATAGCAGCATGATTTATAATCCTTTGGGTATATATCCAGTATTAGGATGGCTGGACCAAATGGTATTTCTAGTTCTAGATCCTTGAGGAATCGCCACACTGTCTTCCACAATGGTTGAACTAGTTTACAGTCCCACCAACAGTGTAAAAGTGTTCCTATTTCTCAACATCCTCTCCAGCACCTGTTGTTTCCCGACTTTTTAATGATTGCCATTCTAACTGGTGTGAGATGGTATCTCATTGTGGTTTTGATACGCATTTCTCTGATGGCCGGTAATGATGAGCATTTTTTCATATGTCTGCTGGCTGCATAAATGTCTTCTTTTGAGAAGTGTCTGTTCATATCCTTTGCCCACTTTTTGATGGGGTTGTTTGATTTTTTTCTTGTAAATTTGTTTAAGTTCTTGGTAGATTCTAGATATTTGTCAGATGGGTAGATTGCAAAAATTGTCAGATTTTTGTCAGATGGGTAGATTGCAAAAATTTTCTCCCACTCTGTAGGTTGCCTATTCACTCTAATGGTAGGTTCTTTTGCTGTGCAGAAGCTCTTTAGTTTAATTAGATCCCATTTCCCAATTTTGGCTTCTGTTGACGTTGCATTTGGTGTTTTAGACATGAAGTCCTTGCCTATGCCTATGTCCTGAATGGTATTGCCTACGTTTTCTTCTAGGGATTTTATGGTTTTAGGTCTGACATTTAAGTCTTTAATCCATCTTGAATTAATTTTTGTATAAAGTGTAAGGAAGGGATCCAGTTTCAGCTTTCTACATATGGCTAGCCAGTTTTACCAGTCCCATTTATTAAATAGGGAGTCCTTTCTCCATTTCTTGTTTTTGTCAGGTTTGTCAAAGATCACATGGTTGTAGATGTGTGGTATTATTTCTGAGGGCTCTATTCTGTTCTATTGGTCTATATCTCTGTTTTGGTACCAGTACCATGCTGTTTTGATTACTGCAGCCTTGTAGTATAGTTTGAAGTCAGGTAGTGTGATGCCTCCACCTTTGCTCTTTTGGCTTAGGATTGTCTTGGCAATGCAGGCTCCTTTTTGGTTCCATATGAACTTTAAAGTAGTTTTTTCCACTTCTGTGAAGAAAGTCATTGGTGGCTTGATGGGGATGGCATTGAATCTATAAATTACCTTAGGCTCTATGTCTGGCCTTAGTTTTTCTACCTGTGAGATGGATGCAATAACCACCATGACCTCCTCACACAAAGGAAGTACTGAAAAGTACTGAAAAGAGTAAATCCTGGGCCCTGCCACTCCTCTGGCAGAGAACTGAGCAGACAGGCAGAGAGCTGTGGGGCCAAAAAGGGATGGTCAGGCAGCTTCCTGGGAGAGGGCCTGGGGCTTGCAGGGTGGGAGGTAGTGGTCAGGGGCACAGCCTCTGAAGTCGGACAACCCAGAGTGGCTATGCCGTTTGCTAGCTTTGTGAGCTGTGAGGTTATTTAGCCTCTCTGAGTCTCTCAGGATTCAACGAGAAGAGGTATATGAAGTCACCTAACACAGAACTTGGCACAGGGACAGCACTAAACTCTTGTGGTGATATAGGTGTTAGATGATAAGGGAGGCTGTCTCTAAGCAACAATATGACCATGGGACTGCTTTTGTTGTGCCTGAGACAGGAATATGAGGGCAAGGGCAGAGAGGATGGGTTTTCTGGAGCGATGGCAGGGACCAGATCAGCCAGGGCCTGAGTGCCAGGTTGAGGAGCTGGGACAGTCGCCTGAGGGCACTAGGGAGCCACGAACATGACTCAACAATATGTGGTTGGATTTGTGTTTTAGGAAACCACGTGACCGCAGTGTGAAAGGTGGACAGACAGGGCAGGGGTGGAGGCACGGAGGCCAGTGAGGAGGCTGGTGCTGTGGACTGCGGAAAAACAGACCTCAGGCTGCAGTGTGGGGACCATGTGGTGCATGTCTGAGGAATTTCACTGGTTGAACTAACAGGACTTGGTGAGTGGTGGGCTTCTAGCAGGGTGGAGAAGAGGGAGGTTTTCCAGGCTGTATCAGAGGTTTGAAACCTGGAAAGATGGTGGGGGCCCTTCTCAGAAATGAGAACCACTTGGAGAAAGTGATATTCTCCACTTTAGCCTGTTGAGTCAAGGCATTTTCTAAGGAGGAGGAGACAGGGCGTGCACCTGGGTGCAGCAGGGTGAAAAGGCTGACGTTCCCTCACCTTGTCATAGTCTCTAGAGTAGATCAGCGGGGAGCTACCAGCCCACCGGCCTTGTCAGTCTGAGACCAGCGGGCAAGGTGCACTCAGTAAGCAGTGGCCCAGAGGCACTTCCCATGAACACCCCTGCCCTATCCCCAAGGTATTCTTGCAGTGTCCCCATCTCCTCTCCCACATGCTCCCACCCTTGTACTGCACTTCCAGCTTGGGGACCTTGGCTCAGCTGTCACAGACCCACTCCTCCATCCTAGGGAAATGAAGATGGAAAAAGAAAAACTCAGGAGTTGCATGTTCTATTTCTCCTTTGAGGTATCTGAGGTGCTGGTGGAGGGTGAGACCTGCCCACACAGAGGGTCCCCTCCACCAGGCAACTGTCCCCTCCCTGAAACCCTGTGCTTGGTGTGCACAAGGGGCTCCAAGGTGAGATAAAAACCACAGCCAGAATTCGGGAGGGCTGGGCTCTAGTCTTGGTTCTGTCCCTGACTTACTGTGAGGCTTGGGCCTGTTTCCTCCTCTGTGAAAGAGGGTTTCACACAGGAGATTTCATACACACACACACACACACACACACACACACACACACACTTTAAGTTCTGGGTTACGTGTTCAGAACGTGCAGTTTTGTTATATAGGTATACACATGCCCTAGTGGTTTGCTGTACCCATCAACCTGTCACCTACATTACGTATTTCTCCTAATGTTATCCCTCCCCTAGCCCTGCAACCCCAACAGGCCCCGGTGTGTGATGTTCCCCTCCCTGTGTCCATGTGTTCTCATTGTTCAACTCCCACTTATAGGTGAGAACATGCAGTGTTTAGTTTTCTGATCTTGTGATAGTTTGCTGAGAATTATGGTTTCCAGCTTCATCCATGTCCCTGCAAAGGACATGAACTCATCCTTTTTTATAGCTGCATAGTATTCCATGGTGTATATATGGCACAGGAGATTTCTAAATGCAGTTTTAGGCCCTGATGGTCTAGACTGTGTGTGTGTGTGTGTGTATGTGTGTGTGTGTGTGTGTGTGCATCCGTATGTGTCCACTGCATGTACACCTGAGTGTGACTCTGCATGCCTTTGTGTATCTATGTGTCTTGGTGTGTCTGTGCCAGTGTGTGTTCAGGTGTGGCATATGTGTGTTTATAACACCTATGGAGGAATGCTTAGAGGTAGGAGTGGGGAGGAAGGGGGTCTCTAGAAAGACGTAGCTTAGGCAAAAGTGTGTTGGCAGAAGGACAATACAATGCACCCTGGGCAAAGAGGGTATTGACTTTTCCTACTATGGGGCCAAAGCACAGAACCAGGACCGAGGGAAGGGACACTGGAGGCTTGGAGGCTTGGCTCAGCTGTACGGGACATGGGTGAGACTTTCCTCCAGGCAGGGCCACCACTCTATGAAAGGCAGCCTGGGGAAAGGGGCTGTGAATAACTCATTCCTGGAACACATGAGCTGCAGTTTGGGTGTACAGAGGGCACTCAGACCAGGACAAACACCAGGCCATCTCTCTGCCTCCTTCTGGTTAAGGTTACCACAGAGGAGGTGGCCCTGGGGGGAATTGGCCTAGCTGGGTTTCCATGACCCTGAGACCATGCTTTCTCTACCTCCCTCTGTCTGCAGGAGCCCCTTGCGGCAACAGCACTGCCTGCCCAGAAAAATGCTGGAGGCTAGGTGTGGCCCCAGGCCTGGGGACCTGTTTTTCCTGTTTCCTGCAGAGTTCCCTGCAGCCCAGTCCAGGTGTGTGCATTCATGAATGAGGAACCCGAGCAGGCACTGAGCATCCTGACCTGGAGAGCGGGGGCTGGTCAGGTACGTGTGGCGGGGGGGCGGGTGCGCTGGCTGGGAGGTGAGGGCGGGTGCGTGTGCTGTTGTGCCTGTGTCTGCCCTGAACTGGCTTAGATCAAGGGGATCCGAAGGCAGGTGCCCTGCTCTGCTCCCTCATCCCAGTCTGTGATGAATTCAGGCTTTGAAGTCAGATAGCTTTGGGTGTCAAGTCTAATTTTTCCAATGCCTGGCAGTGTAACCTTGTACAAATAGCTTAACCTCTATGGCAATATCTACCAAGGGGTGGGGATGGGGGATGACGATGCTGTGTGAAAGCTGCTCAGCCCAGGTCTGGCCCCTACAAAGCAGGGTGGGTGGAGAATCCTAATCAGACTGACCCGGGTTCTGAGCCAGATAAAAACCTGTGGCAGGTCTCAGACAGCCAACCCATCTCCAGTGCGCCCATGTCCAATCCCCTCCCGCTGGCACTTCCCTGACCTGTCCAGAGAAAGGCAGAGTCTCCTGGGCTCCTGTGGCAGTTGAAGGAGAGACAGTCTAGGGACATAAGCAGGTTCCAGGTGGGCCAGGACCCCTAGAGGGGCTGGGTTGTCCCCTGGTTACTTAGGGTCAGCAGCTAAGAAACCTTTAAGCATTCTTGTCCTTGAGAGGCCCTCAGAGAAGCAAGTAATTTGTAAGTAATTTGATCAAGGTTACAGCACTGGAGATGGGCTGCAAATCCTATTCAGGTACATCCCACAGTGGAAGTGGCTGAAGGAGGGAGGTAGTGAACTCCCTGTTTATGGGAGTGTGCAGAAGCTGCAGAGGGCTTGTGCCTGTGTGTGCCTCCTCTGGGCCCCCATAGCCTCTTGTGCTTGATTCATTCATTCATTCATTCATTCATTCATTCATTCATTCATTCATTCTCTCGTTCCTGTAATCCTCCTGTGGTCGGGCCTCCTGCTGGATGATAGGGGCAGAGAAAAGCATCAGATGGACCCAGCCTTCAAAGAGCACCTGAAATGTGTTGGGGTACAGGATGGAAGGACAAATTACCAACTGGCTGAGAAACATCCTAAGGGGTGATGGAAGGGAGAGCTTCAGAGATTAGAAGATCCTTTGGGACGTACGAAGGAGTGCAGTGTGGGTGGGTTCAGGGAAGGCTTTCCAGTGAGAAAGAACAGAATGAACACAGGCAGGGGAGCCTGGAAGGGTCCTTACAAGGCTCACATCTCCCCTCCAGACTGGGAGTTCCTTGGGGCAGGGCCAGCCAGACTGGGGCGCAACAGGGCTGGTGCGCATTGGATAGTCAGGTGGAGCCTGGGGCTCCCAGGGGCATCAGCCCCAGGGGCATCAAGATCAGGAGAGGCAGAAGGGAGACTTAAGGGAGGGGGCTGGGAAGTTGGCTGTCCCTCTAAGGCAGGGCTAGGAAAGATGTACTCACAGGTTGGTGAGCCAGCCTGTAGAACGAGAGGGTGGGCGGGGTGAGTCTGGCCCAGGGCCATGGTGATGGAGTCCCCAGCTGGCTTGGGAGGGTGGGGGCCAGGATGTCTTAAAACAGGTGGAAGGGGCAGCTCCCTTAGTTCAAGGGAGACAGGGAAGTCTCCACCCCTCATTTCAGTGTCAGAGATTCCACCGTTACGGATTAGCAGGAAACTCTTCATGCAGGGTGATGAGATGTTTATGTTGACTGTGGAGGGAGGTCAGGCCTCATCTCTGAGGCAGGAACAGAGCAATGGAGTGAAGGCGAGACTGGGCATGTGTGTCTAGATCATGGAGGAAGCCCCCTCCCTGTCCAAGTGGGTCAGAGGACCTCCCGGGGACATTTTGGGGCTGCAGTTGTCAAGGCTAGGGGATTTGACTAGTGTCTGATACTTGGGAAGGAAGGAAGGAGGAAGGAAATGCTTGATGTCACCTGATGTTTTGTGGCAGAGCTAAACTCGAACCTCGGCTTACTGATACCCAGGTGGGGCTCTGTCCTGGGAGGGAATGTGGCTCCTCCATAGCTCCTCAGTCTCACACAGGGGCCTCTCCTTGCTTGTCCTGCAGCTTCTGTGAGTCAGTGACTCTCAGCTGGCCTTCCAAAGCTCCAGACCTGATGGACCCAGGCTGTGCCCATCCCCACACTTGCCATGGTTGACACTGAATTCCTCTTCCCCACCATTCCTCCATCAGGGAACAGTCTCCAGAGCCTCCCTCCCAAACATCTCTCCCCTTGCAGGGCCCCTCCCCTCACAGGGCCCAAGGCCTTCCCCTTCTTGGGTCTCAGTGTCACTCCCCTGGCCCACCACACTCACCTCTACAGCCTCCAGTCAGGACCTCCAGTCCCACCTCCACTGTGGCCAAAGGTTTCTGGAAAAGGCCACCACTAGCTGAACCTTGGCACTCATAACACCACCGTGTGCCTACTGTGTGCCAGGCTCTATTCCAGACATTTTACACAAATGACTCGACCTTCACAGCAGTCCTGTGGTGGAGATTCTAGTAACTGTCCCATTTTACAGCTGAGAAAGCAGAAGCAGTCTGGCTCCAGCGCCCAGGTTCTTAATCACTGGGTTCTCTGCACTGAGGGATAAAGAGCCGTGAGTTCAACAGGTGGAGATGAGGGCCACGAATGAATTCCAGGTAGAAGGAGCAGCAGCAACTAAGGCTGGGAGGGGAGAGTGTTAGGCACATCCAGGAAACTGCAGGTCACAGGGGTTGGGGCGGGTGAGGTTGGCAGAGGCTCAGTTATGAAAACCTCAGGTACCAGACTTGAGGTCTGGGCTTTCTCCTGAGAGAGGGTAGGAGCGGCAGGAGGATTCCAAACAGAGGAATGCTTTATTTGACAAAGGCCACTCTGGATTTTGGTGGGTGGGTGGGTGGGAGTGGGGCTGGAGGAGGGAGGCCAGTGCAGTGGTTCCAGCAACAAGAGGTAGAGCCTGGAACTAAGCTGGCAGCAGGAACTGTCCTGACCCTGGGTAAGATGGGTCTCAGCCACTTGACCTGCCAGAGCCCCAGCCTCTACCTGTCTCTTCTTTTTTTTTTTTTTTGAGACGGAGTCTCGCTCTGTCGCCCAGCCCAGGCTGGAGTGCAGTGGCGCGATCTCGGCTCACTGCAAGCTCTGCCTCCCGGGTTCACGCCATTCTCCTGCCTCAGCCTCCCGAGTAGCTGGGACTACAGGCGCCCACAACCGCGCCCGGCTAATTTTTTGTATTTTTTTTTAGTAGAGACGGGGTTTCACCGTGGTCTCGATCTCCTGACCTTGTGATCCGCCCGCCTCGGCCTCCCAAAGTGCTGGGATTACAGGCGTGAGCCACCGCGCCCGGCCCTGTCTCTTCTTGACTTGGCACCACATAAGCTTCTCCTGGCCTCGTCACCCTGGTTTTGCCCTGGCTCCTGGGGAGCCATCCGTGTCCATGGCAGGGGGAGCAAGGGTGCAGGCCCACTTGCTTCTGAGTGCACATTTGCTGACAACAGGAGACAGAGAAGATCTGGGAGTCTTGGTGGAAGAAGGGAAACTGGCCGGGCGCCGTGGCCCACACCTGTAATCCCAGTACTTTGGGAGGCTGAGGTGGGTGGATCACTTGAGGTCAGGAGTTCAAGACCAGCCTGGGCAACATGGTGAAACCCCATCTCTACTAAAAAATACAAAAACATTAGCTAGGCATGGCGGCACACACTTGTAATCCCAGCTACTTGGGAGGCTGAGACATGAGAATTGCTTGAACCCAGGAGACAGAGGTTGCAGGAAGCTGAGATCATGCCACTGCATTCCAGCCTGGGCAATGGAGTGAAAATCTGTCTCAAAAAGAAAAAAACAAAAGAAAGAAAAAAAGAAGGGAAATTGAAGGATCTCTACACCCCCAGCACCCCTAATCTCAATCTCCTGGGCCTTGAACTGCCTCTGGGAAGCCAGGGCTGGAAAAGCAGCTCAGGGTCTATGGGAGTGGATGTTGCAGGCCCTGCAGAGTCCCCCAGTCCCTCAGGACTCCAGGATCTAAAATGAAGGGAATTAGTACGGGCACGATGGCTCACACCTGTAATCCCAGCACTTTGAGAGACCAAGGCAGGAAGATCACTTGAGGTCAGGAGTTCGAGAGCAGCCTGGCCAACATGATAAAACCCCATCTCTACTAAAAATACAAAAATTAGCCAGGTGTGGTAGCATGTGCCTGTAACTCCAGCTACTCGGGAGGCTGAGACAGGAGAATCGCTTGAACCTGGGAGGCAGAGGTTGCAGTGAGCCGAGATCAGGCCATTGTACTCCAGCCTTGGCGAAAAAGGGGGACTCCATCTAAAAATTAAAAATTAAAAATAAATAAATAAAATAAAAATGAAGGGAATTATATGGCCCCAGATTCTCAGGATGAAGAGGACTCCACATCTCATCTGCCCTTTCCATCCTCCCAGACATACCCCGACACAGGCACAAGCCCTTCTGCATCCTCTGCTAGAGAGTCACTTGCATACTCCCATAAACAGGGAGTTCACTACCACCATCCCACAGCCACTTCCAGGGACTGGACCTGGACAGGAATTGCAACCCATCCCCAGTGGCATGACCTTGACCAAATAACTTACATGATCTGTGTCTTAGCTTCGTGATTGGAGAACTGGGGATGGTGACTTGGCCCCCAGAACACATCGTAAGGATAAAGTGAAGTAACTTTTTTTTTTTCTGAGACAGAGTCTTGCTGTGTCGCCCAGGTTGGAGTACACGGGGTGATTCTGGCTCACTGCAACCTCCGCCTCCTGGGCCCAGGTGATCCACCCACCTCAGCCTCCCGAGTAGCTGGGACTACAGGCGCCTGCCACCACACCTGGCTAATTTTGTGTGTGTATATTTTTAGTAGAGACAGGGTTTCTCCATGGTGGCCAGGCTGGTCTTGAACTACTGGCTTCAAGTGATCCGCCCGCCTCAGCCTCCCAAAGTGCTGGGATTACAGGTGTGAGCCACCACGCCTGGCCTAAGTGAATAACTTTTATAAAGCAGGCTTAGTAGTAGGGTTTGAAAAATGTTAGCTCCTCCTTCCCCTTCACACTGCTAGAAAGTGCTTCTTTGTGTTTTTCTCGAACTTGCCCACCCAGGACTCCTGCTATGATTTCCAACCTGCCTCCTGGGATGTTAGGCACGTCTTTGTCTTCCAGGCCGGGATGTCTGTCCCCTACCTCCCAGCTGCGAGAGAGCCCTTAACTGGTCACCTGGGTAGGGGTGAGGAGGAGAGGGAGGGGACAAGCTGCTCCCTAGGCACTCACTATCTGTTGGATGGTCAGTCCCCATGGGTGTGTTATATGCTTAGTGGGGACAAGGTTGGGGGGGATACTGATGGTATGCAGAGAGAAACTGGATAGGCATAGAAGAAGCTGCATTTACCACACAGAAGAAGACCCGTTGGCCCCCATCCCCATCTTCACCCCAGATTTCCCTAGACTCTTGGAGGGGGGGTTACTTCAGGGGGATTCCCTGGTAGCCTCACAGGCTCAGGGGCAGTTGATAGATATAGAAATTGCCAGAATAGAGGAAGATGAAAAAGTGAAGGAATAACTGAAGAGGGAGATCTTTGGAAATACTTGCTCAAATACCAGAACACTAGGTGTGCACCCAGAGCCTGCCACAGAGTGGGAGAACGAGCTGGAGAGAACTCTGTAATGCCTGCAGGGGGCTGTTGGATGCCCACCGGCCAGAAATGCCTCTGCAGGCAGTAGGCATTGGGTGTGAAGCAGGGTCAGCCAGCCTCAAAGGCCCCTTCCCATGGACTCAAAATTCTCAAAATTACCCGCTCTGGCACCCCCAGATCCTCAGATTCTAGGGCTCAGAATCCTACATCTAAAACTCTGATCCTGAGGTTCTAGAGATGGGTAAGAAAACTATCCACCCCCCCCCCGCCCTCCCCTCTCCCAGAGATGGGATCTTGCTATATCGCCCAGGCTGGAGTGCAGTGGTGTGGCCACATCTCACTGCAGCCTCAACCTCTTGGGCTCCAATGATCCTCCCACCTCAGCCTGCCAAGTAGCTGGGACTACAGGTGAGTGCCAGCACGCCTGGCTAATTTTTAACACAAATTTTGTAGAGATGGGGTCTCACTTTGTTGCCTAGGCTGGGCTTAAGCACCTGGTTTCTGCCTTGGCCTCCCGAGTAGCTAGGATTATAGGCATGAGCCACTGCACCCAGCTTGAGCTAACTTTTTTTGAAGGTCAGATAGTGAATATTTTAGACTTCACAGGCCATATGGTCTTTATCACAACTACTCAACTCTTTGTAAACAGATGGGTACAGTTGTGTTCCAATAAAGCTGAATTTACAAAAGCAGACTGGATCTGGCTTTTGTACTATAGTTTGTCTACCCCTGTTCTCAAGTTTGACGATTGTGTGATCCTGATATTCATGGATCTCATGCATTCTCAAGGTTCCAAAGCTTGGAGGTTCCAGGTCCAGATCCAAGTCAGATGGCAACGAAAGCCCTGGTCAGGTGGCTGTGTCAGGTCCCCTAGGGGCGCTCCAGCCACAACCCTGATGGCCTCACCCCTCCCTTCCCTGCAGGGCGATGGCGGCAGACCTGGGCCCCTGGAATGGCACCATCAATGGCACCTGGGATGGGGATGAGCTGGGCTACAGGTGCCGCTTCAACGAGGACTTCAAGTACGTGCTGCTGCCTGTGTCCTACGGCGTGGTGTGTGTGCTTGGGCTGTGTCTGAACGCCGTGGCGCTCTACATCTTCTTGTGCCGCCTCAAGACCTGGAATGCGTCCACCACATACATGTTCCACCTGGCTGTGTCTGATGCACTGTATGCGGCCTCCCTGCCGCTGCTGGTCTATTACTACGCCCGCGGCGACCACTGGCCCTTTAGCACCGTGCTCTGCAAGCTGGTGCGCTTCCTCTTCTACACCAATCTTTACTGCAGCATCCTCTTCCTCACCTGCATCAGCGTGCACCGGTGTCTGGGTGTCTTACGCCCTCTGCGCTCCCTGCGCTGGGGCCAGGCCCGCTACGCTCGCCGGGTGGCCGGGGCCGTGTGGGTGTTGGTGCTGGCCTGCCAGGCCCCTGTGCTCTACTTTGTCACCACCAGCGCACGTGGGGGCCGCGTGACCTGCCACGACACCTCGGCGCCCGATCTCTTCAGCCGCTTCGTGGCCTACAGCTCAGTCATGCTGGGCCTGCTCTTCGCGGTGCCCTTTGCCATCATCCTTGTCTGTTACATGCTCATGGCTCGGCGGCTGCTAAAGCCGGCCTACGGGACCTCGGGCGGCCTGCCTAGGGCCAAGCGCAAGTCCGTGCGCACCATCGCCATAGTGCTGGCTGTCTTCGCCCTCTGCTTCCTGCCCTTCCATGTCACCCGCACCCTCTACTACTCCTTCCGCTCGCTGGACCTCAGCTGCCACACCCTCAACGCCATCAACATGGCCTACAAGATCACCCGGCCGCTGGCCAGTGCTAACAGTTGCCTTGACCCGGTGCTCTACTTCCTCGCTGGGCAGAGGCTTGTACGCTTTGCCCGAGATGCCAAGCCACCCACTGACTCCAGCCCTGCCACCCCAGCTCGCCGCAGGCTGGGCCTGCGCAGATCCAACAGAACTGACATGCAGAGGATAGAAGATGTGTTGGGCAGCAGTGAGGACTCTAGGCGGACAGAGTCCACACCGGCTAGTAGCGAGAACACTAAAGACATTAGGCTGTAGGAGCAGAACACTTCAGCCTGCGCAGGTTTATATTGGGAAGCTGCAGGGACCAGGGCTTGTGCAGACTGTACGGTCTCCCCAGATATGGACCATCAGTGACTCATGCTGGATGACCAAGGAAGCCATGACCCCATGCTCCGTCATTTAACAGGGGCTCAGGATATTCGCTCTGTGGTCCAGAGTCAACTGTTCCCATAACCCCTAGTCACCGTTTGTGTGTATGAATTGGGGGAATTAAGTTTCAAGAAAGGCGAGAGTTAAGGTCAATGACACCCCTGGCCTGACTCTCACGCAAGTAGCTGGCTGTACTGCCAAGGTATCTAGGTTGGAGTCTAGCCTAATCAAGTCAAATGGAGAAACAGGCCCAGAGAGGAAAGTGGCTTACCAAGGTCACGTACCAGAGTCTGTAGCTGAGCTACCTGGGGTGGCGGCCAAGTCACAGGTTGGCCAGAAAACCCTGGTAAGTAATGAGGGCTGAGTTTGCACAGTGGTCTGGAATGGACTGGGTGCCACAGTGGACTCAGCTCTAAGGAGTACCCCCAGCCCAAGAGATGAACATCTGGGGACTAATGTCATAGACCCATCTGGAGGCTCCCATGGGCTAGGAGCCAGTGTGAGGCTGTAACTTATACTAAAGGTTGTGTTGGCTGCTGAGCTGTGCCTTATTGTGTGCTTGGGGGATGAGGATATGGTGGGGAAGCTTTCACCAGCCACACAAGGGTCCTTTCTCCAACCCATTCCCTTCTGCCACCTACCTTCTCACTAGCTGTCTCAGGAGTAGTCTCCTTTCAGGGATCCTCTCTCTAGACCCCAGATCCTCTCTCTAGACCCCACTTTAAAGCCAGTTGGCTTCTGTGCCTGACTCTGTGCTGAGCACAGAGGGAAGTCAGGTGCAGTCCCAGTCCTTGAGATTTCCCAGTTTAGGTGGTGGCCAGTCATGTGCTGGTAAATGTTAAACCATTTAACTGGAGCTCTGATTTAACTGGGAACCCCTTCTTTGTAGAACTGCCCAGTTTCATGATGCAAAAACTCTTATGGCCGAATTCAAACTATAAACATGATGTCCGCTTCCTTGTAAAATTCCTGAAAATTTAACAATTGGTTCTTGGAAGCAGGTACAAGTCACTCTAGCACACCACTGGATAATGCCAAGTGGATGGGGCTGTGAGCCAGGGGGTCAGGGAAGGGTTCCTGGAGTGGGAGACTCCTGAGTTGTAGCTTCTGAGAAAAGCAGCTCACCAGAAGAAAATCCACATGCAGGATGCATCCCAGGCAAAGACATGGGGCAAGAGGGCAGGGTGTGCAGGAGCCATAAGCAGGCTGGACAGCTGGCTCCAGGCTCAAGGCAGGGTTGGGGCTGGGTCACAAGGAGGCCAAGTTAGGGCTCCCTCCTTGCTCTGACCCTAAGGCTTCCTTTGCATTGTGGGTAAATATGAAAGAGACTCACTCCTCCTCCTGTCCATCCTCTGCCTTCTGGGAAAATCCCAGAATGGCAGGGTGTTGCTCAGGCTGGGTCAGGACTTAGCATGGGGGAGATGGGTTTCACCTATGATAGGTTCTGGGTCTAGCCAGGACAACTCGGGGCTGATGTGTGGAGCTCAGCTGGACAGGGCCCTGCCCTAGCCTTTGGAAGGGGACACGGCAAAGCTGACAGGCCTCATTCTTGATCTCAAGGACAGGGACTCACTCCTCTCCCTCTGGGAGAGCCCTCGCTCTGTGGGCCCACTCTGCCTGCCTCCTCTGACCTCTCCACCCTTCCCACTGTGCCTTGTGAAAGGCAGGGCATCCCCAAAGCTTGCTGTATTTGGAGTTTGACTCCACAGCGCCCTCATGTGACAGAGACCCATCACAGACCATGACCCAAATGATTGCACTGTGCCATGTGGGTGACCTGCCCAGAATAGTGTGAGCTATTCACCTCTCACATTCTAGGTTCTATACTTCTGTTAATGTAGCCGATGTCCTTCTGAGCTTTTTTTTTTTTTTTTCTTTTTGAGACAAAGTCTTGTTCTGTCACCCAGGCTGGAAGTGCAGTGGCGCAGTCTTGGCTCACTGCAACTCTGCCTCCCGGGTTCAAGCAATTCTCCTGCCTCAGCTTCCCAAGTAGCTGGGATTACAGGTATGCGCCACCACACCCGGCTAATTTTTGTATTTTTAATAGACACAGGGTTTCGCCATGTTGGCCAGGCTGGCCTCAAACTCCTGACTTCAAGTGATCCACCTGCCTCAGCCTCCCAAAGTGCTGGGATTACAGGTATGAACCACCACACCCGGACCCTCTTGAGCTTTCTTAGTGATTGCCTGTTACAAACCACCCTTCAGCCTTTCCTGCAGGCCTGAGCCACTCCATAAGGACACAGGAGGGGCTTATTCACCATCTAATCCTGTGGCAGGCACAGGTCAGGGTGGATACTGGAGACCCTGGGCGAACCAGGGACAGGCCCAGAGCCCCACCTCTGGAACCCAGTTGAACTGCATGGCCCCTTGGTATGCACATCCTACCTTGCTGCTCAGGGCCCAGGCCACTCGCCTTGTGGGTGAGGTTCCTACCCTGATGCCTCATGCTATTTTCAGCCCAAGTAAGACCATAATTTTCCACTCCTGGCCCCAGACCATTGTCCAGCAGTGACGTGGGGGAACCTGCCTGCCCTCAAAATATCTCCTATTACCCTCCAGTACTCCCTGCCCCCTTCACACCTCCCTAAACTGACATCACTTCCTGGGCTGTTGACTCATGAAGGCCACTGTGAAAGGGCACGTGCCCAGCTCTTCCTGCCCAGGGTGACTGGATGGAGCCATAGAGCTGAGGCCAGGGACAGGGCAGGGATGGGAGGAAGGGGAGGGTAGAGAGTTGAGTGTCAGGGAGTAAACATCTGCTGATGTGCCTGCAGCAGCTGTTCTCAATGAACTGCATGACATCAGGGCAGGGTCCCTGGCACACAGTGGTCTCTGCCCTGGGTGACAGGTGTTCCAGGGCCCGGGAGGGATGGGGGAACCCCAGGTGATATCCCCACTTTCACACCCTGAGGTTAGAAGAGGCCCTAAACAGCATATTATCCACACACGGTTACTCCAGGTCAAGCCACCAAAGCTACCTCTCTGCCACCCTTGTCATGGCAGATTTGGGCTGCTCTGTTTAGAATCAGACACATGGGGGAGGGAAGCCGTGTATTGACCCATGTCCCACGCACCCTGCAGGACCCTCTCATCTCTGTTATATGGTGGATGCTTCACAGAAACCCTATGAAGTAGATGTTATGATCCCATTTAGCAGATGAGGAAACAGAAGGGTGTGAGAAGTGAGGACTTGCTCCAGGTTATCCAGGCCATCAGAGTGAGTCAGAGTGAGTCCAGGGTCACCTGATGGCCAGAATCATGCCCTTTCTAGTGCCCCACGATGCTCACAACCCCGCAGGGCAGAAGGTTCTCTAAGTGGCCCCTCGCATGATTCAAGATGACAGAGGCGGTGTAGCAAGGATGTGAGAACACAGATGCTCCACCCAGACCACCTCAGTGTCAATGTTGTCCCCACTTTCCTTGCTGGGGTCTCTTGGGCAAGTTACCTGATCTTGCAGTACCTCAGTTTTCCCATTTCTAAGTGAGATGCTACCTTCCACGCAGGGCACTGTGGGGCTTCCCTACGTTATTATGCACAAAGTCCTCCTCACAGTGCCCGGTGTGTGCTCAGCATTTATATGCCTGGCACCAGGCCAGGAGGCTACGGAGGCAAACCAGCTGGGCCCTGCCCTCATGGAGCTGACATCACTTAGTACGTAACCACATTGGGATACATGTTTTGAAGGAGAGGACAGTGTGCCTGGCCAGTGAGCAGTAGTGGGCCGTACGTCTCCAGGGACCCCCTCCGTGGGATGTGGGAGAAAGGAAGCAGGTCTGTCCTGGGGGAATGTGTGGGGCCACCTCTGCCCTGCCTGGCAGTGGGTGGATTTCAGGACCATGGGCCTGTGCTGTTTACAGAACCTTGTCCAGGTACCCAGCTGTAGGAAGGTAGCATGGAGAGGAGGAAGAAGGCCCCCCTAATAGCAAGCTTCAGGACCTTGCCACTTCAGGCTAGAGAGCTCCTGCCCTCCCACGGCAGCAGGGTGGCCATTTCTCCCTGACTGGGGTGTGCACCATGGTGCTCTGCAGCCACCCCTCACTTCACTAAGAGTCCAGAGATCTAGGAGCAGAGGACTGGTCTGGAGCTGGGCAAGGGCAGACAGCAAATGGTGAGTTTTTGCTGTGTGACCTGAGGCCATTTGCCTGCCTTCTTTGGACTGTGCTCTGAGGCCTGGAGACCTGTTCCCCTGTTCCAGTTTCCCCACCTCAGTGAAGGCACAACCAACAGCTACCTCCCAGGCATTTCCAAGACCCTCCAGGCCCCCGGTTCTGAGGACTAGGGTGGAGGCAGTGTTTCTCCCCAGCATCAAGTGACCAGAGAAGTGAAGTGACCCCGCTGCCGCCACACAGTGCCATGTCTGGAGCTCCTGCCTCCTGCAAGGTGGAGGGTGAGGCTTGGCCAGGAGTGACCAGGGTGAGGGGTGTGCTTGTGGGGGTGAAAGGTTGGGGTGAGAACTGAGCCCGAGTTAAACTCATCCTCCTCTGCCCTAGTACACTGTGCAACTTCGGGGAGTCACTGCCCCTCTCTGGGCCTCACTTCCCCCATCTTCGATAGGACTTGGCTCTGCCTGGCCACTCCTCCTCCAATGGGGGAATTCCTGGGCTTGCCTCTGTGTTGGCTCCAGCTCAGGTGTCAGTCTCAGCCCTGTCCCAGCCAGAAACAATGGGCCAGACAGGGCCAGTCACCCCCTGTCCTTGGGGGCTCCACCCATAGCCCTGGACTATTTTCAGCCCTTGCAGATGGAGTCAGAAAAGGATTTTCCACTCCCAGCACAATGACTGCCCTGGACAATTGTCCAGCAGTGACGTGGGGGACCCGCCTGCCCCAAAATATCTCCTGCCCCTGATTTCCAAGCCTCTCTGCCCTGCTCCTCGCCTCCTGGCCTTGCTCCTTACCTCCCCACCCTGATGTCATTTCCTGGGGCTGTTAACTCCTGAAGGCCATTGTGAAACATCTCATGAGACTCCTGGGAGACACAACCAGTTGGAATCAGTTTTCCCTCCTGGCAGGGACCCTAGGGATTGTTTGGCTGCTTAGTGGGACTGGTGGCCTAGAGAGGGCTGTGCCTTACGCAGTCACACAGCAGTCAGTGTGCAGCGTAGACATAAGCCCAGGGCTCTTTGACTGCTCCCGCTGCCTCAGCCAAATTCATTAGCTCCAGTCTGTGCCTCCTGGAACTGAGAGCTCGCCACTGAGCTTCCTGGGGTGGGCACCTGGGGCCCGAATAGTGTGGGTGGAGAGGTGCAGCTCAGGTTTTGACCTTAGAGTAAGCCCAGTACATGGGCCTGACCTTAAAACCTTTCTCCCCATTGAGTCCCATTTTTACCAAATGTGGCTGTTAGAAACTGAATGTTTGTGTCCCCTACCCCGCAAATCCATATGTTGAAATCCCAACTGCCAAGGTGATGGTATTAGAAGGTGGGGCCTTTGGGAGGTAACCAGGTCCTAAGGGTGCAGCCCTCCTGAATGGGTTTAGTGCCCTTACAGAAGGGACCCCAGAGAGCTCCTCACCCTCTTTCCACCATGTGAGGATATAATGAGAAGCTGGCAGTCTGCAGCCTGGAAGAGGTCCCTCACCAGATCCCAGCCATGCTCTCAGACTTCCAGTCTTCAGAATGGTGAGAAATAAATGTCTCTTGTTTCAAATCCACCCAGGCTGTGGCATTTTGTTATAACAGCCCACGCTGACTGTGACTGAACTCAGGGTGACAGAGCAGCAGCTCTGGGGCAAAGGGGAGGGTGGGGACCATAGGGCAGCTGATGCAGGAGCAGGGTTCTGGCCCAGTTCAGCCATCACCAATTCTGGGACTGCAAATTCAGTTTCTTCATCTGGAAAATTGAACTGGTAATACCGATACCTCTTTTCCCAGTTTACTAGACAGCGACAATGCTGTGAGGCATAAACACCCAACTGTTTGATTTTCCTCCCACCCATGCTGCCTGCTCGGTGACATGTGATTTTCCTTTCCCATCCATAAACTGTGCATTTGGCAAACTCCAAACTTTTGAGTCACTTTTGGGTAACAAAGTCAGGTTTAAAATTTCCATCGCCTGCTTAATGGAACGCTCACCTGTCCTCTTCCCCTGTGCTGTGAGGACCCTCCTCACTCCTCTTCTGAGTCCCTCTCTCCTCTAGGTGTTGGGGCAGGCTGGGGAGGAAAGGGACCAATGTGTCTTTCCTGGTGATGCTATAGCCCTCTCTTGTTGACCTTGCTTCTTGGGCCATCAGTGCCCCCTGCACAGAACTCTCCAAACATCAGTCCACACCTTTGTAAAAATAGTCTCTCCACTAAGCTATCCCAAAATGACCTGATTGGAGTGTGCAGCGACTTTCCTGCTGGGACTCTGACTGATACCCTGGTCTCCCTGAGTGATTTTCCTGCACACCCTGCTGGGGGTGTAGAAGCCTGTCCCCCTCCCACCGCACACCCCACACTTGGCTGAGATCTCACAGCTGCAAAGATGTCTTTGAATCCATGGAGCCCAGGGTTCAGCGTGTAGAGTGAGGCTGGGGTGTGTAGACAGCTGGGGTAAGGAACCCTGAGAACGTGTCTTACCCCAGTTGTTTCCAAGTTTCTTTAGAAAGCAGGCTATTTTACCCCATGTGTCCTCAGATTTATGTCCTGGAAACAAATTCCAAATCAGCAGCCACATGAAAAGTCCCCTCCTCTCTGCTGTGGAATGAAACTGTTAGACCTGCCTTTGTGACCAAAGCAATTGTAAAATATAGGGGAGGAAATTAAAAGCCTGCCACCTTAGTCCACACAGTGCGTGCTGTCTCTCTGCGTTTGCATGTGTGTTTACGTGTGTGTTGAATGATCACATCTGTTCAAGGCAGGATAGTGAGGGGCAAGGGGCAGTCCTGGCAGGTACCAAGTGGACACTCGGAGACAGAAGGGCTACAGGTGGGCAGCCAGGCCACAGGTGGGCAACGAGGGGCCGCCAGGAGTCAGACTAAAACCCGGAGATGGAAGTGTAATGGCAGGAAGAGACGGGAATGGAGAGAGGGTCCAGCTACCAGCTCTGTGGCGCCCCCCTCCTTCCCTCCCTCCCACTCTGACTCCCTTTCCCTCCCCACTCCCCATCACCCTCCCCTTTTGCTCCCTGTCCCCAGAATCCTTGGGAGCAAAGGGAGGCAGACAGAGACAGTCCACTCTGTGCTCTGCTCTGGTTGTTTAGTCTATGGCGGGCCCCAGGTTGGTTGGTGCTGCTCTGCTTCCCCCTGGTGGCCAGAGCCGGCAGCAGTGCCAGGAAACGGGAACTGGGATCCAGACCTTTGCCTATGCGGTGATAGGAAAATGATCCGGCTGCAGCCAGGCTGTTGACTGTGAGGGTCCGGGGCAGGGAGAGCTGACAATGGAAACAGAGAACATAATTTGCATACAGTGACTTGCCAACATTCCCTGACTTGCCAACAAGGTGACGGTGCCTGACCCAAACCATGATGTCTGTCTCCTGCACCCCCAGCCAGGGGTAGAGATCATTCCCTGCCGAGCAATCCCTTTTCCTGTGGAAGACCACTTTTCACAAGGCCCTCGGCCTCCCCAGCTCAGCCTCAGGGACACACCACATCTGCCCAAGGCAGCCATGGAAGGGCATGGGAGGGTATAACCATGCCCTTTCCAAAGACTGGGCACCCCAAACTCCTTCTTCTACCCCACTCCAGTAACCCCACCCTCACCAGAGACCCCTGCCCTCTGAATGTCCCTAGAAGTCCTTGTCTTCTCACAGGACAGCCTCCAAAACTGCACTCCATGCCCTGGAGAAGTGTGACTAGCACAGCCGGTTCTCCCAGGAACTCCATCTGGGAAGAAGTTCGGGTTCATCCACCACACCCTAGATGCCTGTAATTTGGATCCCACCAGCATGTCTGTAGGTAAGATGTGTCTCACTCCTGTTGAAGTCATGTGGAAGGGGATGCCTGAGTTCGGGGTCCTTGGGTGGATCCAGAAGCAGAGGTAAGATGGGAAGCCTCAGCCAGCCTCCTAAGCCGTCCTCTCAGATCTCTGCACACCTCTCACCCACAAGATTTTACTCCACATAAACCCAGATGCCCTCATTCCCAGCACAAAAAGCACACAAACCCTGGAGTCAGAGGGACTTGCGTTTGAGTCCCAGCTCTGCCACTCATCAATCAGGCGACCTTGGGTATCTGTTTTCTCATCATAAACAAAGGAGGTAACCAGCCAGGCATGGCAGCTTACACCTGTAATCCCAGCACTTTGGGAGATTGAGGCGGGTGGATCATTTGAGCTCAGGAGTTTGATACCAGCCTTTCCAACATGGTGAAACCCCGTCTCTACTAAAATACAAAAATTAGCCGGCAATGGTGGCATGTGCCTGTAATCCCAGCTACCCGGGATGCTGAGGCAAGAGAATTCCTTGAACCTGGGAGGTGGGAGGTGGGAGGTGGAGGTTGCAGTGAGCCGAGATTGCGCCACTGCACTGCAGCCTAGGCAACAGAGCGAGACTCTATCTCAAATTTAAAAAAAAAAAAAAAAAAAAAAGGAGGGTGGTAATAATCATACTCACGTCATAGTTTATTTGTGCTGTTTCTCCTTGCTAGGATGAAAGTTCTCAAAGGCAGGGATCTCTGTTTTGGTCACTGCTTTATCCTCCGTGCCCATCAGTGCCTGGCACATTCCTTTCCTTTGCAAAGGAAATAAATTAATTATTTTACAAGTTTCACAATGGCGCTTTGAGGCAGGAACCTTATTATCATCCACTCATCCATTCATTTATTCAACAAATATTTAGTAAGTACCTACTATGTGCCAGGTACTGCTCTGTGTAGTGCCCATAAATCATCAGTGAGTAAAAAAGAGAAAGACAGCCAGGCGTGGTGGTTCATGCCTGTAATCCTAGCACTTTGGGAGACCGAGGCAGGTAGATTGCCTGAACTCAGGAGTTTAAGACCAGCCCGGGCAACACGGTGAAACCTCGTCTCTACTAAAATACAGAAGAAATTAGCCAGGCTTGGCGGCATGCGCCTGTAGTCCCAGCCACTCAGGAGGCTGAGGCAGAAGAATTGTTTGAACCCAGGAGGTGGAGGTTGCAGTGAGCTGCGATAGTTTCATTGCACTCTAGTCTGGGCAACACAGTGAGACTCTGTCTCAAAAAAAAAAAAAAAAAAAAGACAAAGATGCTGCCCTTGAGCTTGCATTCTAGTAGGGGAGAGAGATAATAAGCAATGGACACAACGGAATATAAATTATATGGTGTGTTAAAAGGTGACAAGCTCTGTAGGAGGAAAAAAACAACAGGAAGAGGGATTGTAAGGGCAGGGAGGTTACATTTTTAAATAGGGTGGTTGAGTGAAAAGGGGGCATTTGAGCAAATACTTGAAGGAGGTGTGGGAGTTAGCCAAATGGAAAAGAGCTCCCAGAAAGAGGGACCAGTAGGTGCAAAGCCCTAAGGCCTGTGGCTGGGGTGGAGTGGGTCTGGAGGAGAGAAGAGGGGAGGAGAGGAGACCAGAGGTAGGGGGAGATCTGGTAGGACATTGAATGAGAAGGGAAACCATGCGAGGTCTGAGAAGGAGACAGAATCTGACTTACATTTTAGAAGGATCGGGCTGTCTGCTGTGCTGAGAATAGACCACAATGGGGCAAGGTCAGAACTAGTGACAACAGGGAAGAGCTGTTGCAGAAATCCAGGTGAGGGCTCAGTCTGAGGACTGGGACCAGGCGATAGCCATGAAGGTGGGGAGAAGTGGACCAATGCCGGACGTATTCCGAAGGAAGAGTGAACAGGATTCCTTATGGATTGGATGGGAGGATGTGGTAAAAGAAGAGGAGGTGCAGAGGATGCCTACAATGTTCTGTGGACAGTGACCCTGAGATCTAGAGAAGATGTAGTATGGGGCCACACAGCTAGTCAGTGGGTGGGGGTGGAGGAGAGGAGGATGGGACCGGGGTGGCGGGATGGTCCCCAGGTCTAGGACAGTATCTGGGAGAGGATAGAGCAGAGTAGGGGGAAGGACTCTGCTACAGCTGGTCACAAACCAGCCCCAGGGCAACTGAGCATTGATTTATCAAGGGCTTCTTCCTCTTCCCTTGAATTCCCCTATGATGGCCTTTTAATTGGGTCCATTTGTTCCGATATCATAGGCTGAGCTGAGCAGACACCAGATGATATGCCTATTATTAAATAGATTAGGAAATGGCCCTACATTTTGAGCTGCCAGAAAAACCAGAATGGCTGAACAGTGTCCCTGAGGAGTAACGCGTGCATTGTGGAATACTGGATGTATTGCCGAATCCCTTCCAGGCACCTTGCCTTTCCCTTGCCTCCCTGCATCTACAGCGTCCTTCTGACTTCCTTGCTCACCTGGAATGTGTCTCCTCCTCCTCCAAGACTCACTTCAAATCCCCTCCTCGGTGAAGGAGCTGAAGGAGTGCGCTAATCACCAATCCTCTACTCAGCCTGCCTGAGCTCTGGCCACAGAGAACTCACACATTTGCCTGGCAAGAGATCCAACCCAAATTGGAGGGTCTGCCCTAGGGGACACTGTCCAAGTCAGGGTTGTCCAGGGAACAGGATTACCCAAAGAACATTTAAATAACAATTCCACTTCATTAAAAAAATTAAAAATAATAAAAAAAAGATGTCTCAATTTCCTGAGCTAGAATCAGAAAGGGTGGCTGAGAGGCAGGAGAGAAGAGGAGTGAATGTAAATTGCGTGTGATGGAAATGAGTGGCAATTTAAATTCGACTGGAGAGAAAGAAAACTTTCACGTTGGTATCAAATTTAGATGATTTTTAAAAATTGGTTTCTTCCATTTTAGACATTATATACTGGTTTCCTTTTGTGAAATGAGGCTTTAGTTCTCTTCCTTCTCTCATTCTCCCATTGCAGTTTTTTATTAAATATCCAGTGCTTCTATTTTTATGATGTCAAAAGTATTGCTCACAGTGACATCTTAGGGCATTCTATGTTTCTATTTTCTTTCTTACATAACTTTTTTTTCCTGGAATTAATAACTGCCTCACTGTACATTCCTAAGAAGGACATATTCTAAGGACAAAGAGAAATAACTCTAATGAAATCCGAAGCAGTCTTTGTAATCATATTGTAAGTACAGTTAACCCTGAACATCGTGGGCTTGAACTGCAGGGGATGCAGATTTTCTTCTGCCTCTGCCACCCCAGAGATAATAAGACCAACCCCCACCTTCCACCTTTTCCTCAGCTTACTCAATGTGAAGATGAGAGGGATGAAGAACTTTATGGTGACCCACCTCCACTTAACGAGCAGTAAATATATTTTCTCTTCCTTATGTTTTCTTAATAACATTTTCTTTTCTCTAGCTTAATTTATTGTAAGAATACAGTATATGATGCATGCAACATACAAAATATGTGTTAATCAACTATTTATATTTTCGGTAACGCTTTGGTTAACAGTAGAACACTGGTAGTTAAGTTTTGGGGAAGTCAAAAGTTATATGTGGATTTTCAACTGTGTGAGGGGTTGACATCCCTAACCCCTGCATTGTCCAAGGGTCGACTTTAATACTATTGATGGCGTTAGTTTGAAACTATTATATACAGTAGGATATAATGAAAATGTAATTATGTGAATGTCACTGGAAACCAAAATTTTCAACATAAGAGAAAAGAGATACAAATATAAAATCAAAGAAAAAAAAACTACTATCAGTATAGTCTTGGATTTGGAAACATCTGTATAAAGTCATGATGCTTTTTTCTCTTTAAAAAGTATGTTCTATTTCTAACTTCTAAAAAGGTCTAGAAACGATAACTATCCCAGTGATGCTAAGCACCTCTGGTACCTGCTTCAAAGGCTCTAAATGTATTTCCTATTAAAAGGAACAAGGGCTTCTTGGAGAAATGGCTGATTCTGGGTTTGTGGCAGGAAACGCGTAAGATGGTTTCAGAACATTTTGTCATACAAAAAGCAAGTTGTCAGCACTACTCATGTTGTGTTTAAAGGACATGAAAACCAACTTGAGAACTGTGCTGCACGAAGATGGGGTATTTTAAGCATCAAAAAGAATAATGCCTACTATGGATTGAAACATACAAATCTGAAACTCATGTTTCAATCTATGAGTTTATAATGACACTAAGAGCAAACGAACAAGCAAACATGTAGGTTTGTTTTGTAGGTTGGTAGCTTATCAATGTATTATTCTGAAAGGCAGGTTAAAAGGAAAAGAATCTGTCTTTCCTATACAAACTGTATTTCAGAGTAACCAAATAGACACTGAGGAAAAATTCTTCTCTATGGAACTCTAGCCAATAAATGAAGACGTTATCACAGAATTAAATATCATTATTTTGCCTGCCCTAATCAATTAATGCCTGTAGGCCTGGGGTGTCCAACGTGGTAGCCACTACCCACAAGTGCCTACTGAACATTTGAAATGTGGCTTATCTGAATTGATATGTGGTATAAGTGTAAAATACACACTGGATTTTTGAAGACTTAATACAGAAGAGAAAGATTGTAAAATATCTTGATTTTATATAATATTTTTGATATAACAGATAAAATAAAATATATTATTAAATTAATCTCATTATTTCTGATTACCTTTTTAATGTGCTTACTTGAAAATTAAAAAATATGCCTGTGCTTTGCTTTCTACTTCTATAGGCAAGTCTGGCCCAATGGCTGCTAGTCTGATAACACCAGAACCCACTGGCCAATGTTAACATCACAAGAAAGAGACAGAACTAGACATTATGTCTTGCTTTATGGAGTACAAAGAAGTACACACCACCTCCTGTGAAGAATTCATAGGTGAACCTGAATTTGATCAAACCTCTAGATCTAACTACCAGTTTTCAGAAAATACAGGGGACTGAGGAAGTTGAGATAGCAATAGGTGATGCAATTAACCAAATCCAGAATTTGAGAACTTTTATAGGATACATGACTCAGTTTCTTTAATAAATGGCAAAAAAAAGAAGTGTGGGGGAGGAGTAGACATCAGAATGGAGGTCAAAGCCAAGGTTCCATCTCTTCTCCCTGCTACGGAGATACAAGTCCCTAACTCCCTAAATACTCAGAAGCCACCTCAGAGGAAACAGGGAGAAAATATGAAACAGAAGAGAGACTGGACAACATTTTTCTCCAGCCCTCTGTGGGGCAGGCACTCATGAGAATCAACAGATCTGTTATAGGCAACAAAGGAGCTGTGTTTTCTTGGGGTGTATGTTCCCAAAAGGAGTGCCTGCTGGAAATGACTCCTCTGGGCCTGCATTTATTCTTGCTGGGTTGACAAGTTGTCTCCATGGTGGGGAACCTGGCCTTGATTGCTCTAATTGGCTGAAGTTCTATACCTTCCCACCCCCATGCTCTGTTTTCTTTCACCCACTCCTTCCCAGATCTCTATTGTCCTTCTGTTTGCACACCCAGAATGCTCATCATGACTTTTGTATCAAAAAAAAACATCTATGTCAGGTGCAAGACTCAGCTGTTTTTCTTTTTCTTTTAAACATTTTTTTTAAAAGACAAAGTCTTGTTCTGTCACCCAGGCTGTAGTGCAGTGACACAATCATAGCTCATGGCGACCTTGAACTCCTGGCTCAAGTGATCCTCCCACCTCAGCCTCCCAAGTAGGTATGACGATAGGACACCACGTGACACCACAGCTGGCTAATTTTTTAAATTTTTGTAGACATGAGGTCTTGCTATGTTGTCCAGACAGTCTTGATCTTCTGGACTCAAGCGATCCTCCCACCTCAGCCTCCCAAAGTGCTGGGATTACAGGCATGAGCCATCGCACACGGCCTCAGCAGCTTTTCTTTCTCTTTATTGTCCTCTCTAAATACCACGTGTTGATGTTCATAGCCTGCGGTTGCTTTGTGGCCACCTATAATCCATCATTGTATGAGGTCACCATGTCTCCTCAGGTGAGAGAGAGAGAGAGAGAGAGAGACTAGATTTGCTGGAACCGCTCCTACACTGGGCACATACTTAGGCTGACCTTCTGTAGTACTGATGTCATCAACCATCATCTTGTGACAGCCTCTTGGTTCTCTAAGTTTCTCGTACCAGCACCTGTGCCAATGAAGCAGTGGTTTTCACTGTGGTGGGTGTTAATAGCACAGTATCCAGTCTTTGCTTCTCTTACTTTCATCTTTCATTTAATTTGCTCAAGGCAAACTAAAACCTTTCAGCACCTGAAGCTTTCACATCAATGCCATTTATGTTTTCTTTGAGTCAGTAGCATTCATGTATCTCAAGCATTTTTCTCCAGGGTCTATGAACCAGTAGACATTGCTTTCTGTTTTCTGTTACAACTTGAGGTCTGTGTTGAACTCCCTGTTTAAAGCCTGAGGAAGAAGAAGAACGCTGGTTAAAAATCCAGGAAAGTGGTGATAATGTAGGGAGATCTATGATGGTTAATTTTATGTGTCAACCTGACCAGGCTAACAAATGCCCAGACGGCTGGTAAAACATTGTTCTGAGTGTGTCTGTGAGAATGCTTCTCAAAGAAATTAGCATGTGAGTAGGTGAACTGAGTAAATCAGATGGCCCTCCCCAAGGTGGGTAGTCATCATCCAACCCACTGAGGATGTGAATTAAACAAAAGGTGGAGAAAGGACAAATTCACTTTCTCTTTCTCACTCTTTTTTTTTTTTTTTTTTGAGACAGAGACTCGTTCTATCACCCAGGCTGGAGTGCAGTGGTGCGATCTCGGCTCACTGCAAGCTCCGCCTCCCGGGTTCACGCCATTCTCCTGCCTTACCCTCCCAAGGAGCTGGGACTACAGGCGCCCACCACCACGCCTGGCTAATTTTTTGTATTTTTAGTAGAGATGGGGTTTCACCATGTTAACCAGGATCGTCTCGATCTCCTGACCTCGTGATCTGCCCGCCTCAGCCTCCCAAAGTGCTGGGATTACAGGCGTGAGCGACTGCGCCCAGTCTCTTTTTTTTTTTTTTTTTTTTTTTTTTTTGAGACAGAGTCTTGCTCTGTTGCCCAGGCTGGAGTGCAGTGGCGCAATCTTGGCTCATTGCTGCAACCTCTGCCTCCTAGGCACAAGCAATTCTCCCACTTCGGCCTCCCAAGTAGTTAGGATTATAGGCATGAACCACCACCCTTGGCTAATTTTTGTATTTTTTTGTAGAGACAGGGTCTCGTCACGTTGCCCAGGCTGGTCTTGAACTCCTGGGTTCTTGAACTCCTGGGTTCAAGCAATCCTCCCACCCCAGTCCCTTGAGTAGTTAGGACTACAGGTGTGCACCACCACACCTGACTAATTTTAAAACTTTTTTTTATAGAAACAAGGTCTCGCTTTGTTGCCCAGGCTGGTCTCAAACTCCTAGACTGCAGTGACCCTCCACCTAGGTCTCCCAAAATGTTGGGATTACAGGCATGAGCCACTGCACTCAACCTGCTCTCTTTTTCAGAGGGAACATCCACCTTCTCCTGCCCTTGGAAATCGGTGTTCTGGTCCTTGGGCCTTCAGACTTAGCCTAAATGACACCAACAGCTTTCCTGGTTTTCCAATTTGCAGACAGACAGTAGATCATGAGACTTCTCCAATTCCATAATCATGTGAGCCAGTTCCTTAAATAAATAAATATGTAATTATTTCCTATACTTCCTTCCAATGTAAATATGTATATTATATATTATATAATATATTGGGCCGGGCGCGGTGGCTCAAGCCTGTAATCCCAGCACTTTGGGAGGCCGAGGCGGGCGGATCACAAGGTCAGGAGATCGAGACCACAGTGAAACCCCGTCTCTACTAAAAATACAAAAAATTAGCCGGGCGCGGTGGCGGGCGCCTGTAGTCCCAGCTACTCAGGAGGCTGAGGCAGGAGAATGGCGGGAGCCCGGGAGGCGGAGCTTGCAGTGAGCCAAGATCGCGCCACTGCACTCCAGCCTGGGCAACAGCGTGAGACTCCGTCTCAAAAAAAAAAAAAAAATATATATATAATATAATATAATATAATAAATATATATAAATATATTTTTAAATATATAATGTATAAATACACAATATAATATATCAGTATAATATATTTTTTTTTATATATATATATAATTGGTTCTGTTTCTCTGGAGAGCCCTGACTAATACAAGATCCCCATTTTTTTTTTTTTTGGTGTTTTTTCACGACAAGATGACAAGATTTTGTTTCTAACTGTATTTATCCTTTAGATGGAAAAATGTTCAGTCTCTCTTCAAATAGGCTCTTTTTATAGGTTATCCTCGTTCATTCCTTGCTTTCTCACCTCCTGAACATCTTGCAGACAGCTTTTACTATGTTGTTGCTCATACAAGGGACCTAGACACTTTTCACTATAGTTTGGGACCCCTCTGTCTCCTGCTGTTTTCCAAATCCTAGGCATACACCACAAGTCCATAAGTTGCCTGGAGAAAAGTTGGGCGCCAGAGTCTGCTTACCTAAACCCAGAAGTGCCAAGTCCTGTGGAAGAGGTCTCTTTGCTGTCAGTTTTGTTTCTGCAAGAGGCAGCAGGATTCCGATGAAGTGCTTCCCTTCCAACCTGTGACAGCTCCAAGTGGACCCAAATCACCTCAATCTTGTCCTTTTGTATTATTAACCTTACTGCCTTTGCTTTTGTTCTTCTGGCCTCTCTTGTCCCCTTCCAAGAGTGACAAAACCTAAGAGCATCTGCCAGCCACATCCTCAAGTGGTGATAGGTGGAAGTGTTTCCAACCAAACCAAGCTCCCTGGTGAGTAAGCACATTTGTGGCCCTCTCCACAAGACAGAAAGAAGTCAGGGCTTCTCCCTTTGAGATAAGTGTTACATTCCCTTATTCTAAAATACTGGGGAAAAAAATAATCATGAACTGCAATGAACAATTCTGCTGTTTCTTTTTTAATTTAAAGTTTTATTTTTAATTGACAAATAATAATTGTATATACTTACGGGGCACAATGTGATATATTTTTTATGTTGGTTTTTGTTTGTTTGAAACAGGGTCTCACTCTCTCACCCAGGCTGGAGTGCAGGGACATGAAGGCTCACTGCAGCCTTGACTTCCTGGGCTCAGGTGATGCTTCTAGCTCAGCCTCCCAAGTAGCTGGGACCGCAGGTGTGTGCCATCATGCCTGGATGGATGGATGGATGGATGGATAGATAGATAGATAGATAGATAGATAGATAGATAGATAGATAGATAGATAGATAGACAGACAGACATTAGGGATGGAGCCTTGTCATGTTGCCCAGGCAGGTCTTAAACCCCTGGGCTCAAGTGATACTCCCACTTCACCCCCACCACAAGATACTGGGATTTCAAGCATGAACCACCATGTCTGGCTGGGTGTGGTCTTTTAATATATGTGTACATTGTGGAATGTCTGCTGTTTCTTATATGATAATTTTTAATGAAGTTCATCACTAATCTGTTAGTATTTTTCTAGTCTACAAATTGCCGGAAGTCCAAAGTGAGTATCATATATGTCACTACAATTAATCATTAGATAATGAAGAGAACACATGGCAGTGCCACCATTTTGGCACCATTAATGCTGAAAGCAGTGTGGATGCGGGATGATTGGAGGAGAACTGGACATGTGCCTCTGTTAGGGTGGAACACAGTTGGTGATACAAGTTATACACAACGTTATTTAAAATGGCATCAAATATTCTGAAAACAGCAACATTTAGTTCTTACTGTGAATTTTGTCACTTATTGAAAACCACTGCGCATAAAATTAGATAAACAATCTATCTGCATTTTAATTTTACAATGAGGTTAGCATAGAAAAATAAACTGAATATTGACAGTAATAAACTGTACTCCTAGAAAGGCTGCGTGGGCCTACTTAAAGGTTGTCTCACCAATAAAACCATAAGCATCTTTTAGGGCAAATGTGGTTTCCTATACTTCCTTCAATTCTCCAATGCTTCTCCCCTTAACTTATGAGGCAGGCATATGGGGAATTCAAGAACTATAGGGAGTTCAGCTGAATTAAAATATCTGGTTCTGCCGGGAGGTGGAGGTTGCAGTAAGCCAAGATTGTGCCACTGCACTCCATCCTGGGTGACAGAGCGAGACTCCATCTCAACTACAACAACAACAACAACAACAACAACAACAACAATCTCACTCTGTTATTTAAAGAAAACACTTCAACAGTTAGAAATTTTAATTGTTTGTGCCAGGCACTGTACTGAGAGTTTTATATACACTATTCCAGTTAAAACTCAATCGACTTGGGAGGACAGAATTATTATCCTCATTGTACAGGTGACCAGAGCTCTGAGAGGGGAAGGAACTTGGCTTGGCCATACAGCTATCAGTGGAAGAGCCAGAATCCAGCCCAGGCCTGTCTGCCCAGGGTGTGCTTGAACCCCTGCATCAGCCCAGGGGTCTTCCTGGATGGACTCTGTTCCTGTCGTCGGGCTCCCAGGCTCCATCCAGGACCAGCTCCTTTACTTACAGACTGGGGAGACTTGGGCAAGACCACTGACCTCTCTGAGCCTCACCTTCCCCCTTTGAAAAATTGGAATAATCAACTGTCCCTAATAAGGCTTAATTAAGCAGGTTATCATCTTTTTTTTTTTTTTTTTTTTTGAGACAGGTCTCTGTCACCCAGGCTGGATTGTACTGGAACAATCACGGCTCACTGCAGCCTTGACCTCCCAGGCTCAAGTGATCCTCCCACCTCAGCTTCCTGAGTAGCTGGGACTACAGACATGTGCCACCATGCCCAGCTAATTTTTGTATTTTTTTTGTAGAGATGGGTTTTCCCCATGTTGCCCAGGCTGAAGAAAGTTAATGTCTAAATTTATGCAAAACTACTTAGAAAACAGTAAATCCCTGTATCAATCTTTGTTGATAAAAACATTCAATTTTTCTCATCATTGGAACACTATCACACCTTAGCATTTGGGGCACCTTTACTAAATGGGACATCTTGATTTTTAAAAGTGATCTGTTCCTTTTAATTTAATATTCAACTAAATAATGTATTCACTTGGTTCAAACAAACGAATGAAAAAAGGTAAACAGTGAAAGATCTCCCTGTTATTGGCCCTAATAAGTAACCCAGTCAGTGGTTGCTTCTTTATGTTTTCAGATAACTATAAGCATATACAAATCCTAAAACTAGTATGTTTTTTTCTTCCTTTATACACAAAAGTTTGCATACTATATACACATTTCTGTACCTAGCTTTCTTCTGAAAATTCCTTGGTAATTTTATTTTTATTTTATTTTATTTACTTTTTATTTTATTCTTTTTTTTTTTTTTTTTTTTTTTTTTTTTTTGAGATGGAGTCTACCTCTGTCTCCCAGGCGGGAGTGCAGTGACACAATCTCTCCCGGGTTCAAGCAATTTTTCTGCCTTAGCCTCCCAAATAGCTTGGACTATAGGCGTGCCACCACACCCGGCTACTTTTTGTTTGTTTGTTTTTGATTCGGAGTCTTGCTCTTATTGCCCAGGCTGGAGTGCAGCAGTGTGATCTCGGCTCACCACAACCTCCACTTCCTGAGTTCAGGTGATTCTCCTGCCTCAGCCTCCTGAGTGGCTGGGACTACAGGCATGCGCCACCATGCCCAGCTAATTTTTGTATACTTTTTTTTTTTTTTTTTTTTTTTTTGAGATGGAGTCTCGCTCTGTCGCCCAGGCTGGAGTGCAGTGACCGGATCTCAGCTCACTGCAAGCTCCGCCTCCCGGGTGTACGCCATTCTCCTGCCTCAGCCTCCCGAGTAGCTGGGACTACAGGCACCCGCCACCTCACCCGGCTAGTTTTTTTGTGCTTTTTAGTAGAGACGGGGTTTCACTGTGTTAGCCAGGATGGTCTCGATCTCCTGACCTCGAGATCCGCCCGTCTCAGCCTCCCAAAGTGCTGGGATTACAGGCTTGAGCCACTGCGCCCGGCCTTTTGTATACTTTTTAGTGGAGACGAGGTTTCACTATGTTGGCCAGGCTGGTCTTGAACTCCTGACCTTGTGATCCGCCTACCTTGGCCTCCAAAGTGCTGGGATTACAGGTGTGAGCCACTGTGCCTGGCTATTTTATTCTATTTTTTTAGAGACGGGGTCTCACTATGTTGCCCAGGCTGCTCTTGAACTCCTGGGCTCAAGCGATCCTCCTGCCTTGGCCTCTCCAAGTGCTGGAATTACAGGCATGAGCCACCATGCCTGGCCCTGAAGTTTTCTTAAAGGTCTTTCTACATTAAAACTCCCTTGTTCTGTTTTAACAACCATGATTTATTTAACCAGTTCCTTATGAATAGACAGGTCATTTCCAATATTTCAGTATTGATTTGTTGATTTCTTAAAGAGCTGAAATAAATGAAAACACCAACTTTTTCTTCATTGTGAAGTTTAAACTATTTACTAAACAATAATGTCTGCTTGAATCTCAGATTCAGTAAATCTGTTTTAAAAAGGACAGGGTGGCTCAAGCCTGTAATCCCAGCACTTTGGGAGGCCAAGACGGGTGGATCACGAGGTCAGGAGATCGAGACCATCCTGGCTAACACGGTGAAACCCCGTCTCTACTAAAAAAATACAAAAAACTAGCCGGGTGAGGTGGCGGGCGCCTGTAGTCCCAGCTACTCGGGAGGCTGAGGCAGGGGAACGGCGTGAACCTGGGAGGTGGAGCTTGCAGTGAGCTGAGATCCAGCCACTGCACTCCAGCCTGGGCGACACAGCGAAACTCCGTCTCAAATAAAATAAAATAAAATAAAATAAAATAAAAAGGACAGGGATCTGTTGGTACCAAGTGAAAGAATTGCCCCACTCCCAAGGGTTAACTCACATTGAGTCGGCATTCTATTCTATTCTATTCTATTCTACTCTATTCTATTCTATTCTATTCTATTCCATTCCATTCCATTCTATTCTATTCTATTTTGAAATGGAGTTTCACTCTTGTTGCCCAGGCTAGAGTGCAATAGCGCGATCTCAGCTCACTGCAGCCTCTGCCTCCTGGTTTCAAGCGATTCTCCAGCCTCAGCCTCCCCAGTAGCTGGGATTACAGGCACCCGCCACCATGCCTGTCTAATTTTTGTGTGTGTGTTTTCAATAGAGATGGGGTTTCACCATGTTGGCCGGGCTGTTCTTGAATTCCTGACCTCGTGATCCACCCACCTCGGCCTCCCAAAGTGCTGGGATTACAGGCATGAGCCACCGCGCTCGGCCTGACTTGGCTTTTTGTTCCATGTGTTGATTTCATCACCCTCTCAGTGTCCCTGCAGTCCCAAGGACAGCAGGCAGTGTTGCAGAGGTCACAGGGCTCCACAGGTAGTGTGAGCAGCAGATCTCTGTGGACTATCACCTCCTCTGACATAGGCACTATGCTCTTTTTAATGCCACCAGAAAGTATGTTAACATTTATAGCCAGGCATGGTGGCTCACGCCTGTAATCCCAGCACCTTGGGAAGCCAAAGGAGGCGGATCACAAGGTCAGGAGTTCAAGACCAGCCTGGCCAACATGGTGAAACACCGTCTCTACTAAAAATACAAAAAATTAGCCAGGCGTGGTGGAACGCTCCTGTAATCCCAGCTACTCGGGAGGCTGAGGCAGGAGAATTGCTTGAACCCAGGAAGCGGAGGTTGCAGTGAGCCAAGATTGTGCCATTGCACTCCAGCCTGGGGGACAGAGTGAGACTCCGTTTTGAAAATAAATAAACAAACAAATATTTGTACCAGGAGCAGCTCTGGTGGGCATGGGTCTAGTAGGAGGGAGCTAAATGGAGTGTCCCATCAATGTGCTTAGAGGCAAGAGAGGAATCCAGAGCCCTGACTAAGAGCTGCCAGGGCAGGATTCCTAGGTCATGAATTTGTGCATTAACACTTGGTTGGGCAGCTGGAATGTGGTGGGAATGCAAAAGAGGCAAGTTCCAGGAAGGGGTTCTCCTGTTCAGAACAAGGGCTAGCCACGGCTGGTGGACTGACAGGGCAAAGGAGAGTCATGTGGGAGCTCCTGGACCTCAGGAAGGAGGCCGGGGTCCTAGGGCTATGGCTGGGGCTAAAAGAGCAGCCCCAGGCCTGATAGGAGGCCACAGGGACACCAAGGCCAGGGGCTGACAGGGGCAGGGGGATATCTCAGAAGTTGTTGGAAATGCCAGATATGGCTCATCCAGTGCCAGATCTTGCTGGGCACCTACCAGCTGCTAAGGCTTCTGAGGCCATGGCTGAGGCTGGGAGGGAGCAGAACAGGAGGAAGCAAATTAGCTGCTGGACACAGTTTAACCAAGGACTCTTGACCTTTTCTGGGGCCAGTGGGGATGGGGACTGGCTCCCAGGCCCAGCTCTGAGCCTGTGGCCTCTCTCCCTCTTCCAGGCCCATCTTCCCTTGGCCTCAGTGACACGGCACTGACCTGCTCCTCCTCTTACTGCTCTGGCTGCCCCCCTGCAGTTCCATTCCTGGGCATCTCTTCCCTCCCTTAACTGATGGCTCCATCTTAAAGAGAGTAAAAGTGACCTCACCCACCCTACTGCCTAGAGACCCAAACATGAAGCTCCTGGGCAACAGGATTTGGTTTTATCAAAGAGCTGCCAAGTTCCTCTGCCTTGAAGTGAGTATGGGGATCAGGCGGCCTGGCTAAGCTGATCAGAGGGAGCATTTCCAGAGGTCAGAGCACAGTCTCCATGGAAACAGGGCTGTGTATACCCAGGAGGACCCAGGGACAGCGGGAGGACCAGTGAGAAAGGTGGAGTGCTGAGGAGAGGACACTGGGGTGCAGGCAGGGCCGCTAGGTTGAAACCCACTCCCACTTCCCCAACTCCTACACAGATTCCCTCCTCCACCCAGCTTGGAGAACCAGAGCTCAGCCTACAGGGAGCAGATAGGGCTCCTTTTGTCCTGCAGCAGATGTTGTACCTCCTATACCCCTCCTGGGCCTCAGGAAGGGGGCTAGGGTTCCCAGGGCTATGGCTGGGACTGAAAGAGCAGCCCTTACCCTGAGAGGAGGCTACAGGGACACCAAGGCTGGGGGCTGCCTGTGCTGCTTAGCACTCTCATCCCCACACCTCTGCAGTTTCTCACTGTGGGACCCTGGGTTTCTGCCCTGGGGTTTCCTCTGGCCTTCGGAGCACACTTGGCCGGAAGTGCCAGAAAGTTTGAGGATCAGCCTTTAACCGATGACAGCTAGAGTTGGTGACCAAATGCTCCAGCTTTTTTGCCTTTTGGGTGGGACCTCCCTGTGGCAGGTTCTGCACAGTCTCCCACAGGTTACCCACAGCACCAACCCACAGTTATGACCTGCTCAGCAGCCACCATGGCTTGCTTCTTTTCCCTGGATCACCTCTGAAATAAATGATTTGTACTTAAATGGTTGCCTCAGGATCAGCTTCTAGAGGAACCCAAACTGAAAATCCCCTCTCTCTCCTTCATATTCACATCCAATCTGCCTGATTCTGCTGATTCTACCTCCTTAAAAAGCCCTCAAGGCCAGGTGTGGTGGCTCACACCTGTAATGCCACCATTCTGGGAAGCCAAGGTGGAAGGATCACTTGAGCGCAGCAGTTCAAGACCAGCCTGGGCAACACGGTGAAAGCCTATCTTAAAAAAAAAAAAAAAAAAAAAAAAAAATTGTCAGGCGTAGTGGCATGCATCTGTAGTCCCAGCTACTTCTCGGGAGGCTGAGGTGGGAGGATCACCAGAGCGTGGAAGGCAGAGGTTGCAGTAAGCAGAGATTGTGACACTGTACTCCAGTCTGGGTGACAGAGCCAGACCCCATCTCAAAAAAAAAAAAAAAAAAAGAAAAAGTTTTCAAATCCACCTTCCAATCATCTCCCATATATCACCCCTCCTCCATCCCCACTGCCCTGGCCACCTGCCTGGACTACTGGCCCAGCCTCCTCACTGACCCACTGCCTTTGCACAGCAGCCAGCACAAGTTAGCTTTCTAAAACACAACTCTGGGCATCTCCCTGGCTCCCACCCCTCTGAAACCCTTCCATGGTTCCCATTGCCCTCAGGATAAACCAAGCTTCCCAGCCCGGCATCAAGACCCTGAAAGGACTGGTCCCTGCCCTCTCTACAGCTCTCTTATCCCATTCCTCTCTTCCACTGGACTCTCTAGTAGGACTGAACCTCTTGAGGTTCTCAGAGTTGGCCATGATCAGCCCCATCTCCTGGTCTTCACAAGCTGTCCCCTCTTGTAAACAGGAACATCTTCCTCTTACTTTACCCAAACAACTCTAGGTGTTCTTGAACACAGCCTAAGACACAACTTGTGCCTTAACTATCCCTGTTCTCCCCGCTCTTGGGCTGGGCTGGGGCCCCTCAGAGCTCCTGTGTGTCTTCATGTCTCTCTGGCCCAATGCCCACCAGGTTCTGGTCTATTTTCCTCCGCACTGGGCATTTCTGAAGGACACTAGCCATGAACAACTCATCTTGTTTCTTCTCAGAGCCTAGGCACATAGCAGGTGTCAGAGAATAAACGAGTGATGATGATGACTTTAAATCTCCAAAGAATTATGCCCTGGAAAAACTCCTTGGACGGTGGAGGAGAGGTGTGAAGAAAAACAACACCAGGCCAGAGTGATCAGGGTGTTACAAAGGCCAACACTCGGGACTCGGGAGCCCAGAGGAGGCCTCCGACCTGACTGGTGGGAAGGGGACCAGAGAAGGCTTTGGAGGGGAGGTGCCTCCTCCGTGTGCTGGCCCTGCCCATCCTCTTCATCTTTGCAGAGTGTGCTAGGGAGTTGGGGAGTCAGGAGGGAAATAGAAAGTAGCATAGATCCCACAAAATCTCACCCCTTCCTTTTCTCAAAGGTGACCTCAACCCTGATTGTCATTCTTACATATGCCTTTGTATGGTTTCTACATTATTGTATTATTTTGCATGTTTTAAAACTTTATGTGCATAGTCTCATACTGTGTGTATCCTATATATTTTCTATTTTGGTCACATTATGCTTGTGTGATTTTAGCCTTCTTGATGTGTGTTGCTGAAGTTTATTTTTTGTCTGCTGTACAATATTCCATTTAGGAATATACAGTCACTTTTACTGCTAGAATATAATTCATTCCTGTAATACCAGCACTTTGGGAGGCCAAGGCAGGCAGATCACGAGGCCAAGAGATTGAGACCATCCTGGTCAACATGGTGAAACCTTATCTCTACTAAAAATACAAAAATTAGCTGGGCATGGTGGCGTGTGCCTGTAGTCCCAGCTACTTGGGAGGCTGAGGCAGGAGAATCGCTTGAACCCGGGAGGTAGAGGTTGCAGTGAGCCAAGATCGTGCCACTGCACTCCAGCCTGGCAGCAGAGTGAGACTCTGACAAAAAAAAAAGAATATAATTTATTCCTGATAACAAATTTGTGAATAGTGAAAGCTTATATTCCCAGAAATTAAAAAGGAAAAATGTGTCCCCAGCTCATCCTGAGACCCTGATTTTCCCCAAATGCCATTAACATTTTTTAAAACTATTAACACTCAGCAACAATTTCTGCATAGTATAAAACTACACTATCCAATATGGTATCTGTTAGTCACACGAGGCTATTTACATTTAAACATAAGTTAATTTGGAGTTAAAAATGCCATTCCTCCTTTGCCCTAGACACATTTCTACTTGTGGCCAGAGGCTATGCTACTGGACAGCAGATATAGGATATTTCCATCATTACAGAAAGTTCTAAAGCATTTAAAACACTAACTACTTCATTATCTAATACTGAATGTGCTGTGTTTTCTCACATACAGAAGAGCCCCCACACATGGTGGATAAGGATGAGTCTAACATCTCTCACATAAGCCAAGCTTACATCTTTCACTGTCCAGCCCTCCCAATGAGCTTTGTCACTTCCACATTTTCTTCTAATAATAAATAGTTTTTTCTAGGTCTTTCAGGCTCAACTACTTTCTTCTCAGGCCTTTCCACTTTCTTAGAAGACAACTGTACTTAATAATGAAGGGAAGAGGCCAGGCATGGTGGCTAACACCTGTAATCTCAGCACTTTAGGAGGCCAAAGTGGGTAGATAGCCTGAGGTCAGGAGTTTGAGATGAGCCTAGCCAACATGGCGAAACCCCATCTCTAATAAAAATACAAAAATTAGCTGGCGTGGTGGTGGGTGCCTGTAATCCCAGCCACTTGGGAGGCTGAGGCAGGAGAATTGCTTGAACCCGGGAGGTGGAGGTTGCAGTGAGCTGAGATCATGCCATAGAACTCCAGCCTGGGCGACAGAGAGAGACTCCATCTCAAAAATAAAAATAAAAATAAAAAGATACAGTGCTGTGATGCACATCTTTATACATGTGCAGGGGTTATATGCCTTGAAGTGGAATGGTTCAGTTTTAGACTATGCATTTTCGCTTTCACTAGATATTGACAGATTGTTCTTCAACTTTGTTGTGTTCAACTTCTAATCCCACCCGCAGTATGTAAAAATTCCTGTCAATTCAAAGTTGGTTTGGTTTCAACCAAATAATTGGTTTCAATGTTTGCTGAATAACCAATTATTGGTTGAAACCAAACCAATTTTGTTTTAATTGAGCAGAATCAGCAGAATCAGGAGCGCTTCTGTATGTGAGAAAAGGCAGCACATTCAGTGTTGGATAATGAAGTAGTCAGTGTTTTAAATGTTTAGAACTTCCTGTGATGATGGAAATATCCTATATCTGCTGTCCAGTAGGGCAGCCTCTGGCCACATGTAGAAATGTGTCTAGGGCAATGCAGGAATGGAATTGGTTTCAACCAAACCAATTATCAAACTTTAAAAACTTTAAAAAGTTTGATAATCAGATATGCATGAAATGTTATCATTTCATTTGGTTTTAATTTAGATTTCCCTTTTTGGTAGTGAGGTTGAACATATTTTCTTATGTGTATTGGCCATAATTGCTTTCTTTTCTGTGAAATGCCTGTTCATGTCTTTCAATCATTTTTCTGTTAGGTTGTTTAACTTTTTCCTAATGACATGTAGGAGTTATTTTTATATACTGGATAACAATCCTTTGTTATATGCATTGCAATAATCTCTCAGTCTGTAGTCTGTCCTCTTGCTTCTTTCTTTTTTTATAGTTTTTGTACAAACATAACTTTTTTATTACACTGAGCTTATTAACATTTTCCTTTACAATTTTGTTTTTGTTGTTGTTTAAAAAATTGTTCCTTAATCCTGGCAGATAGTAGAAATTCAACATTTGCTGAATAAAAGGAGAATAAGGAGAATGAGTGCTTTCCCCAGGGAGAATGCACAGAGTGAGCAAGAAGAGGGTAGGACAGAGCCCTGGGGAGGACAGAGACAGAGCTACCTAGGGAAGAGTGCAAAGTGGGAGAAGAACCAGGAAGGGAGCTGTACAGGTCACATGGGGAATTTTGAAAGTGTCTGGGGGAGTGACCAAGATGTGTGCATTGCTTCAGAGACATGGGGTTCACTGGATGCTTGACAGGGCCATCTTGTGGGTGCTGCAGAAGCTGAGACCAGATAGGTGGGCAGGGCACTGCAGAGAAGAGTCCAAGAATTGTCACCTCTCCCAAGAACATTGACAGTGAAGGGAAGACATTTCCTGTCTTGGGGCCTCTGTGTACTTTCTGCCTAGGATTCTCTTCCCCTTACCTTCACCTGACTAAGTCTAACTCCTCCTAGTTCAGTTTAAATGTCTCTTCCTCTGGGAAGCCTTCCCAGATCTCTCAATTTAAATAAGACGGCCTCTTTCCCCATGACAGTCTTTCATCCAGTTCTTGACTTTTCCTTCTTAGCAGTTAACACAATATGCAACTATTTATGAAATTTGCATGACTATTTGCTTAGTGTCCATGTTTCCCACTAGATTACCAACTCCACAAGGCCCGCACTGTCTGGACTGTCTTGTTCCAGTGCACCCTCAGTGCCTAGCACACAACCTGGCACAGTAATTGTTGAATAAAAATCCACAATGGGGGCTAAGAGGAGGAGCTGGTTTGTATCTGAGGACAGCAGATCCGGGAGGTTTTAGAGATGAGGGAATCAGAGGTCCCTGTCCACCAGCCAGATCTTAGGCGATAAAAGGGAAGAAGAGAGGGAAGGAGAGTGACAGTCAGGAGGAACACTGACAGTGATGAGGCACCAACTGTGTACCAGGCACTGTCCTGACACCATCCCTAGCATCACTCCCATCCCCACTCCCATCTTGAGTGTGATGTCCTGCTAACTGGGTGACCTGGAGCAAGCTAATCTCCCTGAGCCTCAGTTTCCTCATCTGTAAAATGGACTGGTAACACCAAGCTCCTGGGATTGTTATGAGGAGGAGGAAGCAGGGTATGGTGTGGAAAGTGTTACAAACCCACGCTTCAGGGGTACTTGGGCTCTGGAGTCAGACCGTTTGGCTTCAAATCTCAGGTGTGCCACTTACCAGCTGTGTGACCTTGAAAAAATCACTTCATTTCTGTGCCTCAGTTTCCCCACCTATAAAACAGGAGTAATAATACCTCTGGAATTGCTATGAGGATTAAATGAGGTATGCATTAAAACACCTTAGCACAGTGCTTGGCACATAGTAGGTGCTCAAGGAAATAATAATTAAAATTATTCCTCCCTCCTCCCCACTATGCCAGAACTGCAGAATGTCAGAGCTGGAAAGATGGGAGAAATCACCATTTGATACTCATCCCCTACACACACATACCAATACAAAGAGGGAAACCGAGGCCAGGGAGGGTAAAGTCATGAAGGATTTTGGATTGGAGTCCACCGGTCCCAGGTCATAGCCCAGGAGCGGTCCCCAGAGGCCTGCAGCCTCTTCCAGACATCACCTACCCCTCATTCCACGAGGGCGGGCCGCGGAGTCCCATCCGGGCTGGGCGGGACTTCAACGCGGGGTGCCGAGGCCGCATGGCCACAGCCCCTCCCTGCCGCTTTGCTCTGGCTCCGCTGGGTCCCAGAGACGCTGGGGCCGGAGCTGCTGCCGCCATCTACACCTCTACCCTTCGTTTGACGGGTTCGCCTCCCACCAGCGCCTGGGCAAGTGACATCTGGGCGGGACCGGCTGGTGCTGCGCTTCGCAGGTAAGGGCGTGCGCGGGCGGGGACAGAGGGGCAAGGGGTGCCGAGGCGCGGGGATACAGGACAGGCCTGCACACTCCAGGGTCGCGGCCGATCAGGGCGGGTGCCGGGAGTGAGTCCCTGCATGTGTGTGTAGTGTGGGCAATGTGTAAATGATTACTGTGAGCGCGATCTGCACTCCGGCCTGGGCGACAGAGCAAGACTCCGTCTGGAAAAAAAAAAAAAAATTACTGTGAGCAATGGGTTAATGGGTTGTATGAGGTTAGTGTGCAGTATGTGCAAGGTGTGACCCATGGATCGCGGTGTGTGTCCGCCTGCGAGAAGTGTGCACTGCAACTCTCTATAGCTCTGAGTGACTGTGCTGGGGTAACACAGGGGTCCAGGGTGCATGTACACTCTGTGGCGGGAGCCCTGGCAGGATGGTGCGCTGGGTATGTGCTGTGTGAATTGTGAGGTGTGTGTTTTATGTGGCACATCCATGGCCCCTGTGGTGTGCTGAGCTGGGTGATGGAAGGTGGGGCACATTTGTGCAGGGATGACACTGACAGAATGTTTTCTGTGGTGGCTCTGCCTTTTCCACCCAGTGCCCTGGAGGGCTTGGGAGAGTGAAAGCTCACCCAGATCTGGGTGGAGAAAGTATGACAGGTCCCAGGCTTGCCCTCTCACACACACAAACACATGCACACACAAGAGAAGCTGCTCCGAAATCTCATTGTTTTATCTTCCAAAATTCCTGTGTATTTTGCATGCTTCTAAAATATTTCTGCATTTGTTTTAATGTAAAAATAATGTTCTGATAAATTACCATCCAATGAGTTGGCTCAAGTCTTGGAGGTAAGCTGGGTTTATCTTGTGGTGGGAATCCCCTGCCTGTCTCCCAAACTGAGATGCAAGGACTTGGACTCAGCGGGAGTGAGGCTGTGATGTCGGGTATGTGGTGTGTGCTGCAGGGTGGGGCCGGGGGGTTGTCTTGGTCACTCCTAGTGCAGGGGCAGGAGAGCTGGGCTTATGAGGAGGAACCCTGACCATCAATGAAGTTCTTGCCTCTTCTCCACTGCCTGGGCAGGAAGAGGCTGCAGGACCCTGGGGACCATGAAGAAGGGGGTTCCCCTAGCAGGCTGCCTTCTGAGACAGTTAGGTGGTTGTGTCATCCAGGCTTGGTTCAAATTTGTTTTAAGCAAATGCAGAAATATTAGAGAGGCTTGCAAAAGGGCTCTGGTACTTTATCTGCAGAACTTTGGGCAAAACCTCACTGCATCTCCGTTTCTTCCTTTGTAAAATGTAGATGTGGAGGTATTTGCTTCATAGGTTATTTTTAGGACTGACTGAGTGCCTGGATATTAAGTGGCTGGCACAATCTCTGATACATAGAAATCCTAACAGCTGGTGACAAAACTATGATGATAGTAATGGTGACCCCCACACAACTGGGTCCCTGCCCACCCCAGGAACTCTCAGTTTTCACAGAGCCAATGATTCCAATAAGCTGTGTGGCTGGAAATCTAAGAGTCCTTATTTGAGTATGTCTGGGGGATCCTTTCCCATTTCCAGATCTAATCCTTGTTGAATTCTCGTGACCATCTGATTCCTGGGAAGATGTAGTCTGGGAGGGGACCATGCAGGTCTCTGTCAAAGCCTGGGATGGAGCGTGGGTGAGATGTTGGGGGAGAAAGGCAGGGCAGCCATGGGCTTGGATGGAGGCTTCTCAGTCCTGAAAAATCCTGGAGGGACCGAAAAATGCTGGCCCTGTGTATGTGTGTGTTTGGAAACTGGCAGGAGCAGGGGCCTGGGGTGCCGTCTGCTTGGAATGAGGAAAGTCCAGTACAAGATCAGGAATGTTTGGTCCCTGGACCAAGACAGGCCCTGAGAGCTAAAAGGGAGGCTGTGAGGTCAGCATTGAGCTGCAGGCAGAAATGGACCAGGAGGCCCTCCCCCCAGCAAGGCTGAGCCTTGTTTTTGGGGCTAAAAAGTTTGCATTGGCAGAGCAAGTGCCCCTATTCCTGTTGACTTCATTGGGTCAGTTTAGAGGAGTTGCCCGGAGGCCTTGGAGGACAAGGGGACAAAAAAGGCAGTGTTGGGAGCTGTGGAAATATCTAAGGAGGGCACCTAAATATATCTCATGGTGATGGGGTGCCATGATGGGCCAGTGCAAGCTCGGGCAGGGGCAGAGGCAAGCCACTGTCCCCACTGTCCCCTAGCAGGGAGTACTGCTGCCCCAGAGGCCCTGAGACCTTCTCTGGAAGGTCTGGATAGAGCCCTCCCAGGGAGAAGGAGGCCTGGCCCAGCCCTGACTTGCTGAGTGATAAAGCCAGCTCTCTTCTCAGCTGTCAGGGAGGTGGGACCGAGTGATGCTCTTGTCGCTTCTGGCCCTGATTTCCTTTAATCCCCAATTCTGGCTATAATTGTTTATAATTCCACCGTCCTAGCCCTAAGAGTCTATAATTACTCAAACTTTCTAGAAGTCTACAATTCAAACTCCAACTTTCTACACTCTAAAGCTGTAACATGCCCCGATTCTGGCTCCAATGTTGGAGGATTCTGGCCCTGGCTTTGGCAGTCTGACTCTTGCAAACTTATAAACTCCCAAGGAAGAGGTTACTTCAGCCGAATCATGTGAGAAGCCCCAGAAAAGCTCTCTTCCCTGCCTCAGCCAGCCTGGAGTGGAGGCAGGTGCCTGGTAAAATGACCATATGCTCTCTGGGGTGGATGACAGTGAACCCAGAGGCCCCTCCTCATCAGAGCAGCAGAGGTGCTGGGAGTACCTCACGGATCTCAGGGGAGGGTGGCCCTAGAGCAGAGACAGGTTCGGATCTTGGATTGTAGGCACCCCTCAGGATGAGGGAATTGTGGAGTCACTGGGCACCTTGAAAGGCCATCAAGAGGAAGGAGAGAAAGAACAAGAAATGGGGCTGAAGAGACCTCAAAGGCAAACCTCGTTCTCTCTGAGAGACCTCAGGTTGTAGAAAAGACTCCTGCGGAGCCAGCAGGAGCAGCATCATTGATGCACAGCCATGTCTGAACTCAGCATAGGCTGGGGGGTGGAGAGCTCCAAAATTCACAGTGATTAGCTTGAAATGTTGCCTTGAGTTGGTGACAAGCAGGACTGGTGGCTGACTGGGCAAGTTGGGGACAATCCTCCCATAAAAACGTTTGCCTACTTTCTTTGAGTATTCTGACCAGGACTTATGTGGGATGGCTGAAGAGGGTGAGCCACACAAACCATCTGTGTCCTTGGGGAAACCTGTTAGCTTCTCTGGGAGGGGCAAAGGAAGGGCTTGGGCATCCAAGGACTCAGCCCTTCCTCTCCCATCTCTTTCCTGGTTCTGAAAGCTCTTCACATGTAACATGCTGCTGAGCTAAGCTAGAGTCCTATGTATGCTGGGCGGAGGTGGGTGCATGCATGTGAGGGTGCCTGAGTGCCTACTGTGGGTGGTATGTTCCCAAGTGTGGCAGGTGCCAGGGCACATGTGCATATGCATGTGTGAACCTGCATGAGTTATGTGGAGCTGTGTCCGGGTCTGGGTGTGCTGTGTATGAACCAGTGCAGAACTGCATCCACAGGCACGTGCTCCTTACAACTCTGTCAGGTCTCTGTGGTCTCTCTGTGCTTTCCTATAATGGATGGCAAATAGCAGATCCCAGACTGGACAGAATGAGGGGCTCAAGTTGCAGAGAGGGAAAACCTCTGCAGCTCAGCAAGAGGGCCTAGCTCTGGCCAGACACGGTGGCTCACGTGTGTAATCCTAAAACTTTGGGAGGCCGAGGCAGGAGGATTGATTGAGACCAGGAGTTCGATACCAGCCTGTGCAAACTAGAAAGGCCCTGTCTCTATGAAAAAAAAAAAAAATACAAAAATTAGCCAGGCATAGTAGCTTACGCCTGTAGTGCCAACTACTTGGGAGGCTGAGGAGGATCATTTGCGCCCAGGAGGTCAAGGCTGCAGTGAGCTGTGTGTTTGCACCACTGCACTCCAGTCTGGGTGACAGAGTGAGACCCTGTCTGGGAAAAAAAAAAAAAGATGTCCAGTCTCCTCCTGTCCAAGCAGACCACCAACCATGCTTCCTGCAAGCTTGAAGTGGGCCAACTCTCTTTAGGATCTGATCTGAATCCCAGAGGGACCACATCTCCTCCTACAGACTGGGGCCAGTCTGTTTCAGTCAAGAGGGCTGAAGGTAGTGTTTTCCCTCCTGACTCCTGGGAGCAGCAAGGGGCCAATGGGCGGTGGCCAGGGATGTGCACGAGACCATTCCTGTCTGCCAGGGGCCTCATTACAGGCTACAGAGACCCTTCTCAGCCCTTGACTCGTGTGGATCGGAACAGCTCCATTCCACAGCTGGGAAAACCAAGGTTCAGGAAGGGGTGAGACCCACCCAAGGGAGTAGCCAGTACTGAACTGCGAGCCCAGCCCAGGGCCAGGAAGGAAGACCCTAGGACTGAGCTAGCAGTGGCTGCCTGGGGGCAGGGCCTCGGGGGGTAGGATGCCAAAGTCAGCCTGGCCAGCTAGTGGTGAGCATCACCCAGCAAGGGCATGTGGGGTGTAAACTGTAAAGCACCTGATTTATTGTAAAGGACCCAGGGGCTTCCTGCTGGTGACTGAGTACTGTGGAGGGATCAGTGCCCACAGGCAACATAGGGTCTGAGGGGCTTCAACCTTGGGCACTCCTCCCCTCCCCGTGAGGAGCCTACACCCTGGGCTGAGCTGGGAGAGCCTGTGCCTGAAAGTTATCCCCTAAGACTTCTCATCTTATGTAACTGCTTTTATTCCTGGGGAAAATCCAGAGCCTGGGAACCGCACAAATCTCCCGTGGTATCTGGGACAGTTTGGGATTATGGTAAGGATTTCAGAGCCTGGGAAAACAAGGCCTGTGGACTAGGGGTTTGTGGGGCTCCCCAGGAACGTCATGTGTGTGGAGCACATGCAGAGGCCCGGGCCTGGGCAACCATGTATGTGAACAGGTGTACACACTCCAGAGCCACTCACAGAAACACACACACAGACACACACACACACTTGGGCACAATTCCAAACACCTGTGCCTTGTGAATGCATGTGCATCTTCCAGCACAGGCACATATGGCTGACAAGCCCCCAGGTGGACACTGTGCACCCAGCATTCACATCCTCCCCCAGCCTTGGGGCCTGACTGAGGTTGGTGGCTCTCAAGGCTACCTCAGGGCTATGCCTCGGCCTCCCGGAACAAGCTCTCCCAGGCCTCCCAGCCTTGTCCCTTTCCCGTCTCTCCCCCCATACCTTCTCACCACAAGGACAGAGGAAGGGCCCTTCCTGTCAGCTGGCTGGGAGCAGAGGTGGCTTTGGTGGAATTTGTGCTTATTTCCCATCAAGGATCAAGGACCTGCTCTGGGGCTACCCCAGGGCCCCACAGGATGAGGGGCTGGTTTTGAGAGTTTTCTGCTTGCCTGTCATCTGGATAGTGTCTAAAAATGTGCAAGCTGCCTTTCTGTCAGTGTCCTGCTCATTCTTCGTGACACTCCTGAGATGTAAGTGCATTCACTTCCTCTATTGGGCAGATGAGGGAACTGAGGCCAGAGAGAGATGGGACTGCCTGAGGTCACACAGCAAGCTGAGGCAGGGTTGACCAAAACTCTCATGAGCTGGGGTTGCAAGGAAAATGCTTTCAGCTTCCTGGGGCTTAGGGTAGGAGAATTTGGCTGTCAGAGCCTAGAGGGTGGGGCAGGCTGACACTACCAGATGGGCCTGCCACAGAAACACCTCACACTCCTTTACCAGGAGCTGACGGGGGGCACAGCCAGCCCCTCACAGGCCAGCACTGTGCTGGGAGGCTCACCCCTGAACCTACCTTTGTGGACATGCCAAGAGAGGGCAGGAGGGGGAGCTCTGCCTTGCTGTGTGACCCAGGCAAGCCCTGACCCTCTCTGGGTCCAGTGCCCTCTTGTCTACTGGGATATTGGGATTGGGGATTGGTTGAGGGATGTGCTCCCTCTCTGGACCACAGAGGAAGCAGAGAGCTTCCCCAGGGCTGGGAGTGGGGTGCAAGCTCGGGATGCTCCCTGTCAAAGCCCTGGTGGCCCTGAGTTGCTGGCTGTGCCCAGGGAGTCTCAGCCTTGGCACTGGCCTGCTGCTGAGATCCACCGAGGCAGGGTCTGGCACAGAGTGGGGGCTTGGGGCCTGGGGAAGGGTCTCCTCCAGGCTAGGTGGCTGGGAGAGGGAGATCTGGCAAATCCAGATGGGGCCTGTCCACCTGTCCGAGGCTGCAGTCCCCTAGCTCTCTGCCACTTACCTTCCTTTATGTTTCTCTACCGCTGCTCTTATCACTATCTGGCCTGCTATATATTTACCAAAAGAAACTAATCTCCCCTGCTAGACTACAGGTGTCTCAAGGGTGGGACTTTGTTTTTTGACCTCAAGTGCCTTGAACACTACCTGAACAGAGTAGATGCCCAATAAGTACCTGTAACAAAGAAAAGGAGGTGGAGGAAGAGGGAGAATGAGTCATCTTACAGACAGGGAGGGCCCACCATGGGCCCAGGTAGAGCCGCCCTGGCTGCCTTCTCCTCATAAAGCCTAAGCTCAAGCTCAAGGACAGATTGGCGCTACGGAGGGGAGGGTCGCCTGGGGTCAGCCTTTCCCCCAGGATCACCCTCCATCTTCGGTGCCATCCTCATCCTTGGGTGGAAGTTGTCTGGGCCCACAGGGTTGGAGCCACAGATAACACAGCCATTAATCTCGGGGTCTCAGCCTCTCTTAACGGACCTTCCAGGCACTGCTGAGAAAACCAGGTTACTGGTTTCCTGCGGCAGCAATGAGCAGAAGCAGGGCCATCTCCAGACTGCAGAGAAGCCAGGAGAGGGCTGGGGTGAGAATGTAGAGGAGGAGAGAAAACGGCCACCCAATTTGTTTCTTCCCTGTGCCAGGCCCTTGTCCTGAAATGTTATCTCACTCCATCCTCCCAACAGTCACTTGGGCTAAATTGGTGATGCTGCTTGTTTGGGTGAGCAAACAGAGGGTGAAGAAAGTGACTTGTGGGCAGCTGGGTAGAGGATGAGTCAGCATTGGTGTAAAGGACTTGAGCTTCAGGGTTCTCGGGATTCGAGTCCTGGCCCTGCTGCTTGCCAGTTCTGTGCTGTGGCAAGTTACTTCCTCTCCCCAAGTCTCTCGGTTTCCTCATCTGCTGCCTCTCCAGACTTCTGCCAGACATTGCATGCGACAGTTTCAGGCATAGAACTGACTGGTAGCAGGGGCTGCTCCGCGAGTGGGAATTTGCTCCAGCACTTCACGGACTGCAAGCAGGGCACTCGCTAACTCCTGGGTGAGTTTTCTGGGTCCATGCCTGGAAGGGCTTACGCCCCTCAGCTCCCCTAGCATCTTCCTGAGTACATGCAGTCCACTTGCAGCCACCGAGGTTCATCACAGGCAAGAGCAGCAGTGGGGCAGACACTGGGGTCCTCCTCCTTCCTCCGCCTGACTATGCCTGGAGCCTGCAGACTGCATAGCATGGAGGGCTGAGGCACGCAGGATGGGGTCAGCGGGGGCGGGGAGGAGATGGACACATTGGTGCTGGGCTGTGTCTTGCTGAAGAAGTGGAATAGCTCAGGCAAAACTCAGAGCCACAAAGGTCTGGGTATGAGTCCAAATGGCTGGCAAGGACACTTTTCCTCTCTGGGCCTCAATTTCTTACTCTCTAAAATGGGGGCAACAGTGGTCTCTCGCTGCTATGTGAACACTGCTAAGTGTAGTACGCTGGAGAGCAGCCCTCACAGAGGAGGCTGGGCCCTGCCCTCAGAACTCCCCAGGAACTTTGGTTGAGGGAGTGAGTAGGAAGGATTAGTGACCGAATAATTGTCCACAGAGGAGACCCTTGGGAAGCCTCTCACCTCTGCCATTCCAGCTAAATCTTAAGACAGCCTGGAGCTGGCCCCACGAGAGTGGTTTGGAAAAAAAAAAAAAAAAAATGGGTCCCTGAGTCCAGGTGTGACCTGTTAAGGATGAAAGGACCTATCTCGGAGAGCTGGGTTAAAACTTTTCCGGAGTTTCTATTGCCATTCAGCTCTGCTGACACCCACACAGAGAAAACAGGCAGCCCAGCCCATGCGTTCAGTCCCGGCTCTTGAAGATATTTGGGACTCTCATCTCTTGCCAGCTCTAGAATGGGTCAGATTCAGGGAACCTCTCCACCCCTCAGTATCAATGAGATGAAAAATAAGAAGGCCCTTTGCAAACATAAAGTGTTGTGCCCCAGAAGGTGCAACTGTGTGTGTGCCAAGCCCCTGGGTGTGTATGCAAAAGTGAGAACGTCCAGCTGCCAGTGTATGTGTGTGTGTGTATGACTGGCTGGGTGGGGAGAACTCCACACTGCCCTCGACTGTCTGTGTGGCTGGGACTCTTCTAAAACTCTTACAACCTTTTTTTTCATTTCCTCACTGTTTGTCAGTTTATCAGAAAGGGAGGGGCCATGGTCCGGAAACCTGGCAATTGTTTCTGAGCCTGCCGACTCTTCTCTCCTGCCCTTGCCTTATCCTGTGGCTGTCTCTGGAGGCCCGACTACCAGTAGCTCCCAGCATGGCCTGTTCTGCCAGAAGCTTGCCTGGTTTCTCTGTACAGCCCACTGCCACCTGTTTTCCCATCAGTGGCCATGCACTGGCTGTTTTCACACCACTGTCCCACTGACCCTTTTCATTTTGGAATTTTTATTTTTTTAAAGATAGGGTCTTGCTCTGTCACCCAGGTTGGAGTACAGTGGCACTGTCATTGCTTTCTGTAACCTTGAACTCCTGGGCTTAAGCAATCCTCCTGCCTCAACCTAAAAGTTGCTGGGACTACAGGCATGTGTCACAATGCTCAGCTAATTTTTAAAAATATTTTGTAGAGATGGGATTTTGCTGTGTTGCCCAGGCTGGTCTCAAACTGCTCGCCTCGAGTGCCACTGACTCTTTATAACTTCCCAATGCCCTCCAGAAATGGTATTTACTGTTCCCATTTTACAGGCAAGGAAATGGAGGCTTATTGAAGGGAAATGGCTCTCCCAGAGTTATCCAGCCAACTAGCAGCAGCGCTAGGGTTTCAATTCTTACCTAACTCTGAAAACTTTATTAGCTGTTGTGGCTTACCTAGTAGGTGTGCGTTGGCTGTTTGGCTGAACGAATAAGTAAATGAAATAACAGATGAATAAATCATTCCATCAAAATTGAGCTGAAAGAGAAAGTTAGGTAATAATAACAAGATCTGTCATTGACTGAGCAACTACAATGTGTCAAGTGTTTTACACAAAAATGAAAGCATCAGGAGGCTGAGGCAGGAGAATCGCTTGAAGCCGGGAGGCGGAGGTTGCAGTGAGCTGAGATCGTGCCACTGTACTCCAGCCTGGGTGACAAGAGCAAGACTCTGTCTCCAAAAAAAAATTAAGAAAGAAAATAAAAGAAAAAGAAAGCAGTCAGGATTACTGTTATTCCTATTTTACAGCAGAAGAAGCTGAGGCTCAGAGAAATTAAAGGATCCTGTCCAATGTGGAAGCTGGGACTGTAATTTGTCAGTGTCCACACCCAGAGCTCTGAACCTAGCTTTCCTGGTTCCTTAGCATTAGAGTGAGTCGGCGGAGCCTGGCAACAGGTGCCCATTACAGCAGAGGACCCGGGGCCCGTCGAGACTCTCAGGAAGCTGGGTGCAACAGCCCACCCTGCCCCTCCTGCCTTGGGACCATTTCCCCATTTGTCTCTGAAATGGGTTTCTATTTCAGGCTGGGGTGGGGATCTGGCAGCCCAGGCTCTGACTCTCCCTCTCTGACTGTTGGCTTGTCTAGTTAGGGCCAATGCCCTGGCATGGGGTGATATCTTGCTGCTTCCCCTGTCCCAGGGCTGGCCCTGTCATTAATAGTTCCATGGGAGGGCAGGGTCTGCACAAGATGTAGTCATTGGTCTATAGAGATGGTGTAGGCTCGGTCAGTGGCTTCTGTGCCCAGCTCTGTGTGGATGCCAGGGACCCAGGGGCTAGTGGGTCCAACTTGCCCCTTAGGAACTCAGGGGCTGGGCTGGGTAATGAGCTCCAGGAAGATGAACTCTGCAGTAGCTGAGACAGAGCCTGGCATCCTGACTCCCAGGGCAGTTCCGGTTTTGCTTGCCTGGGACGGAGTTGGGGCTGTCCTATGGTACCAGCAGGCAGATCTCAACTCAGAGTGAGGGATAACCTTGTTTCTGTCATACCAGAGGGATAGGAACCCGCTTTTCACATCAGCCCACAGTTCCTGAGTGTCCTGTCCCTTCTATTGAGGGACAGGGGCACGAGGGGACAAATCTGCACAAGAGAAGGAGAGCCCATTGTCTGAGGAGGGAAGAAATTGCCTCAGGCAGCAGCTAATCTGATGGTTGAGGCAAGAGACGGACTTGGAAGTGCCAGAACCTATCCTGGCAGATTCACCAGTACTTGACAGCATGGTGCAGCCTCATTCCTCATGCCTTCGCATTGCGGCCCACCATGCTTCTGAGGAAGACACACCTCCATAGCATGGAGGGGAAACAGAGGCACAGAGAGGCTAATGTTTGGCACAGAAATGCCTCTGTTGTAAAAAGTTGCTGTAGTAAAGCAGATGATAGATTAAAAGCTAAACAGTCCCCAGCCTAGGTCTCCTCCCAGGCAGTAAATCTCCCCTTCTGACTCTTGGATTCATTGGTGAGATTCATGGAGGACTTGTTTTGTGCCAGGCCCACTCAGGGGCTTTATCATAGATTTACCTTATAATAACAGCAACACCAAGAGCGGTTAATACTATAACTCACATAGAATAAGTGGGGAAACCGAGACTCAGAGAGTTAAATAACTTGCTCGAGGTCACATAACTAGTAGATACAAAGGGGTTCAAACCTGGGACTATCTGTCCCTGAAACTCACGACTCTCCCACTCCATGGGGTACTTGTTCCACAAGATGTCAGGCTTCAGAGCATACCATGAAATGGTAAAATATGAATGAAAACACAAGAAAAGGAACAATTAGGGAAACGCAAATCAAGACCACAATATAATACCACTTTACACCCACTAAAATGGCTACAATGAAAAAGACAGACAATAACAAGTGTTGCTGAGGCTGTGAAGAAATTGGAAGTCTCATACATTGCTAGTGAGAATGAAAAAGTACATAGCCATTTTGGAATGCAGTTAGACAGCACCTCAAAAGGTTAAACAAAGAGTTACCATATGACCCCCTGGTTCCAAGGTATATACACAAGAAAATTTAAAACACAAAAACTTCTACATAAATGTTCATAACAGAATTATTCATAATAGCCAAAAAGTGGGAATAACCCAAAATGCCAGTGTGGATGAACAGATAAACAATTATGTGGTCTATCCATACAATGGAATATTATTCAGCCATAAAAATGAAGTTTTTATTTATGCTACAGCATGGATGAACCTTGAAGATACACTAAACAAAAGTCAGACACAAAATGGTGCACACTGTGTGATTCAATTTACATAAAACATCCAGAACAGGCAAATTCATAAATATAAAAAGGAGATTCGTAGTTTCCAGGGGGATGGGGAAAAAAGGAATGGGGAGTAACTGTTATTGGGTACAGGATTTCTTTCTATGGTTATTAAAATATTCTGAAATTAGATAGTGATGATGGTTGTACAATCTTGTGAATATGCTAAAAACCTCTGAATTGTCCACTTTGAAAGGCTGAATTTTATGGTATGTGAATTACATCTTAATTGTTTTAAATCCAGGAGCAGGAATATAGAAATTACATAGAAGGTTGAGATGAATGTTGGTCCTCAGGTAGGTGAACAGGGAAACTTCACTGTGAGTGTCCTGGCAGCTGGAGTGAAAAGGGAGAAGCAGCCTCCAAAAGGAGGAAACCAACTCTTCATGGGTTTAGGTCTAGGGCAAGATTCTTATAAACCCAAGTTGGCCCACTGCATCATAATGTCAGAAATACAGAATTGTTTTTGAGACACAGTTTCACTCTGTCACCCAGGCTGGAGTACAGTGGCACAATCTCAGCTCACTGCAACCTCTGCCTCCTAGGTTCAAGCGATTCTCCTGCCTCAACCTCCCAAGTAGCTGGGATTACAGACATGCGCCACCACACCTGGCTAATTTTTGTATTTTTGGTAGAGACAGGGTTTCACCATGTTGGCCAGGCCAGTCTCAAACTCCTGACCTCAAGTGATCCGCCCACCTTGGCCTCCCAAAGTGCTGGGATTACAGGCATGAGCCAGAAATACAGACTTTTTTTTTTTCTCCCACCTGATATTCCGATGCAAAAAGTATGAAGAAAGTGGGAAGGGCCTGTGATTTGACCACACTTCCAAGCCAATGAGTTGACCTCCTATAGTTTCATAGATGCTGGCAGAAGACACAAGACTTCTGGTTAAAGATAAAGAACTTTCTTCCTCACAACAATAAGAGTAGCCCAAATATCAGCATTTGCACTTGTTCCCCAATTCCTGCAGGACAATGCAAAGGGGGCCAGGTAATACCTGCACATGCAATGGCTTGCATGACACGGTAAGGAACGTGGAGCTTAGGCAATCCGCGTCTTTTATAAGGGGCAGCAAGCCTGCCCACCAGACAGTCAATAAACCTGGTTTTGGCTCCCGAAGGGGACACTATCTTTATCTTTATCTTCCAAGGCTGTCTGCTCTACAAATATCCTTGAAAAGATCCTCTGGAACAAAGGTAGTCTGTCTCTGCTCACAAAACATGCAGAAATCTGACTGGCCCTGGGAGAATTGTCTCCCAATACAGTAGATGTGCTGGTCAAGGCCAAGTTTTGTTTGTTTGTTTGTTTGTTTATTGTTATTTTGTTTGTCTTTTATTATGATAAAATATACATAACAAAATTTATGATTTTAATCCTTTTTGATTGTACAATTAATTCACTGGTATTAAGTACACGCACAATGTTGGGCAACCATCACATCATCACCATCCATCTCCAGGACTATTTATTTATTTATTTATTTGAGATGGAGTCTTGTTCAGTCACCCAAGCTGGAGTGCAGTGGCACAATCTTGGCTCACTGCAACCTCTGCCTCCCAAGTTCAAGTGATTCTTCTGCCTCAGCTGGGATTACAGGCACACACCACCATGGCCAACTAGTTTTTGTATTTTTAGTAGAGACGGAGTTTCACCATGTTGGTCAGGCTGGTCTCGAACTTCTGACCTCATGTAATCTGCCCGCCTGCCTCAGCCTCCCAAAGTGCTGGGATTACAGACATGAGCCACTGTGCCCAGCCCTCCAGGACTTTTTAAAGTCATCCACTGAAACTCTACACCCATTAAATAATAACTCCCCATTCTCCCACCCTCTCAGCCTCTGGCAACCCCCACTCTACTTTCTGTCTCAATGAATTTGACTCTTCTAGGTACCTTATATAAGTGGAATCATACAGTATTTGTCCCTTTTTGACTGACTTATTGTACTTGGAATAAGGTTTTCAAGTTTAATCCATGTTGTAGTATGTATCAGAATTTCATTTTTTAAGGCTGAATAATAATCTATTGTATATATATATCAGATTTTATTTATCTATTCATCCATCTACAGATGTTTAGCTTGTTTCTATCTTTGGGCTATTGTGAATAATGCTGCTATGAACATTTATATATAAACTTCTGTTTGAGTCCTTGCCTTCAATTCTTTTGGTTGGAATTCTAGGAGTAGAACTGCTGGATTATATGGTAACTTTATGCTTATTTTTTGATAAACAGCCAAAATATTTTTCACAGAGGCCACATCATTTTACATTCCACCAGTAATGCAAAGGTTTCCAGTTTCTCCACATCCTCACCAACACTTCTTATTTCCTAGGTTGGTCTTTTTTTTTTTTTTTTCTTCAATAACAGCCATCCTAATGGGTGTGAAGTGGTATCTCATGGTTTTAATTTGCATTCCCTATTGATTAGTAATGTTGAGCATCTTTTCATGTGCTTATTGGCCATTAGTATATCTTCTTTGGAAAAATATCTAAGTCCTTTGCTGATTTTTGAATTGGGTTGTTTCTTTTGTTGTTTAGTTTGTAGGAGTTCTTTATACATTCTAGATATTAATACCTTATCAGACATATGGTTTGCAAATATTTGCTCCCATTCTGTGGGTTGCCTTCCAACTCTGTTGATAATGTCTTTTGATGTACAATAGTTTTAAATTTTGATAAATTTCAACTTACTTAATTTGCTGTTGTTGTTTTTGCCTATACTTTTGTTGTCAGGGTGGTCAGGGTTATTTTGGTTGCAAGAGACAAACGCAGCTAGCTTGGGCAAGAAAAGGTGTATCAGTTTATATAAATAAAAAGTCAAAGGTAGACTTAGATCTGACATGGCTAGATCCAGCACTTACAAGGATACCATGAACAGCTCTCTCCTGACTTTCCACCAGGTTCCTACATTCTCACTCAAGTTCTTTCCAGAAGCACCAGGCTTCCATGGTCCGCACAGCTAATAATCCAGGAGAAAAAGAGTGAGAACCTTTCATGCTGATTCCACAAAAATTCCTGGGGCAAACTCTAATTGGTTGCCCCTGAACCAATCACTGTCGAAGGGTCTGGATGGATCCTGGGTCTGGTTACCACCTTGAATGAAGAAAATCTCCACTGAATGGGGCGAGAGGCTCCTAATAGGAAGAGATGCTGGACAGGCAAACATTCCTCCCCAGAAAGAGTCCGGGAATTGGATGGGCAGCCAGGGTTGGGAAGTTCTGCTTCGAAGGGTGTCCCTTACCGTAGGCTTCCTGTTAGGGCCCTGGAAGAAGTAGAGGGAATCCTTCTATTTGATCCCTGAAGATTTCCTAGAGGACACAGCATTTATGAGGCCCTGTGACTGATGGAAGGGTGAGGCCAGGGCAGTCTGGGCCCCAGGCAGGTTGGGTCAGAGCAGTAGAGGGGCTGGATTTCCCTGCCACCTGAAATCCTTCCTAGCCCAGCCCTGCTCTATTGTAGGAGCTAAGAATATGCACTCTAGAACCAGGCTGCCTCGGTTCAGAATAGCCCAGGAGTCATTCTTTCTCCCAGTGCTACCTTGAGCTAAACTTTGTGCCTTGGTTTCCCCACCAGAAGTATAAAATGAAGATCATAACCAGTCCCACCTTGCGGGGTCCTTATGAGGACTAAATGAGGCAATGCACATCTGGCACTCACTAAGTCTTCAATAATCGTATTTTCATCATTATTAGTTTGGGCCTCTTTTCAAGCACATGCAGAGCAGCTCCAGCTCTGTTCACCATCCTTCAACAGGCCTCTCACGGACTCTGCCTTTTACCTTCACATACACTTCACCATTTCACTGTCACCTCCTCACCAAGCTTTCTCTCCTGTGGAACCATCCCTCCCTGCCTGTGTTCTGGCAGGACGCTGGGGCACTGACTCTGGGACTTCGGGTTATGGATCATCAGGTAGATGTCCCTTGTCCCCACTGAGCACCACTGGGCAGGACCTGGGCCTCCCCTATCCCTGAGTTTACAATGGGAGTTGGCCAGCCACAGATGTGGGGAGAGAGAAATCCAGTGATGGAAACAGCACTGACGAGGGGGAAAAGAAGAGCAGGAACTGAAAGTAAATCAGAGCCCAGCAGATCGCGTGCAAGGGGCAGGAGTGGGAGCTGAGAGTGGAGAGGTCAACAGGAACTGGGTTTGCCTTTATCCTCAGGCACTGGGAAGACATAGAGAGGGCGTAGAAAGAGAAACAGTGAAGTCAGACTTTTGCTGAGCAAGGGTCCATCTGGCCACAGAAAGGGGCTGGACTGGCCCTGGAGATGGAAAACCAGAAAGCATGAGGAGGCTGTGGTCTAGGTCGGAGGAGGGGCCACGGGGTGAGAGAAGAGGAGTCTGAGATGTGAAAATGGAGCACAAACAGGGCTTGGTGATTGACATGAAGTGGGACCTCAGTTTTTCCACCAGAGAAATTGCAAGTCCTGCCCTGCTGGCCTCTCCAGGTGGGATTAGAGGACAGCATGCACTTGGCACTGACTACTCGAAATGGCTGGTAACTGTGTCTGCTATATCAGCTCATCCGCATCCGCTCCCTCAGCCCATCCTCATGCCCTAGTACAGTCCAGGTCAAGCATAGACCAGACACTCAGGGTGCTAGGTCAAGTCTGTAAACTCCAAGAACCAGAGTGGGGCTTCACCACCCAAGCCCACCCTGGAAGAGCCAGTGGGGCACAGACTAGCTGAGCTGTGCTGAGGACATCTGGCTCCCCTGGGCAGGGTGGGGCCTAGGCTCCTCCATCCAAGAAGGGACCAGCCCACATCCACAGCGATCTGGAGCAGATGGCACACAGTTCCTTCCTATTCTATCCTGCTCAGCCATGGCTTACAGACACAGGCTAGGATGGAAAGGAAGTGACTCCTGGGAATGGTGCTGGGCACGAGGGCCAGGCAGAAGCCAGACGGTGGTGCCATTAGAGCTCCACCCCTCACCAGCTGAGTGTCCTCAGGAACTGTGAATCCAGCTGCCCAGGGGCAAGGCCAGGCCTCGGGGCCAGGTATTCTGTCTCTCACAGCTGACATCGCATGTCCAGATGGTTGTGCTATCCCAGGAACCGAATGTCTCTCCTCTCTTGGTCTCAGTTTCCTTCACTGCAAAATGGGTGCAAAGGAGAGGAGAGAACTCTGGAAGCTCTAAGGGTTCCCCTCCCCAGTCTGTCTGATGGAGGAGGGCCTGCATGGGTCTGGCAGTTGGAGCAAGTCATCCTTTTACTCCTCCAAGTCTCCCGCTATCAAAGCCATTCCTTTGCTGCCCCTGGAGAGGAGAGCCAGGCTGGAGCAGCAGGCTTGGTGACAGGACACAGAGATAGGTGGCTGCCCACAAGCTCCATGCAGGGCTACAGCATCCTCTTGCCTGCTCTGGACCTCAGTTTTCCACCTGTGGCCTGAGGGCTGGTGTGGGACATCTGTCTTTCCAGTACTCTGGCTGTAAGGGCTTGTTAGGGGGCAGGGAAGACTGCTGTGAGCCTATCATTTGAGATCCTTGACGTGAGTCTACCACAGGCTGGTCACTGGAGCTCCCCATCCCATGGCCACAACCCCATTTTAGGCTCTATTTTCTCTGAATCTAACCACAACCAATTCATCGTCCAACTAGCAGCCTTCTAAGTCTCAAATTTGATCATGCCTCTGCCCTGCTTTAGAAAGGGGTCTCCCAATGAGGACTTTCTTCAGCTGGCACCCTCAACGCAGAGGCCACATGTGTAGCCTGTCATTTTGAGGCCTGTTGGGCCTGGACCTAATGATCCCACAGTCTTACCTCCTGCAGGGCCCCTCAGCACTTGCAAACACAAACACATGCAGGTACTCTGAGGTCCCACATCTCCAGCAGGTCTCTCTGCCTAGAGCACCTGCCTTTTCCTTTCCACACTGCACCAAAGAATCATCTCCTCCATGGAGCCTTCCTTGATACCACAGACTGGGTTGGAGACCTCCTTTGTCTTCCCAGAGACCCATGGGTGTACATCTTCATCTGTCTTTTCCGCTAACAGGGGATCCTCAAAGGACAGAGTCCAGAGAGGTGCCTGCACATTGTGAGACTCCTTGTAAATGCATGGCGAATGAATGAATGAATGGAGAAGGGAGGGAGGGAGAAAGGAAGGGAGCAAGGCTTGCAAGGGAGGTCATTTCTCATGAGTTTGGCTGATCTATGATAAAATTATGGGCAATAATAGAAGCCCCACTGAGCAAATACTGTGCACCAGATATTGGGCTAGGTGATCTAGATCCACTATTTCATTTGAGCCCCCAGTGATGCTGTGACTGTTGACAGTATTTATACTCTGAGGCTCAGAGAGGTAAAATCACAGCTCATAAGCTGTGGAGTCAGGACGGGAACCCCCATATCTGTTGGGTGCCAAGCTTTGCAGAGGGAACAGTGATGGGTGACAGAGGGGTACAAATGCTGGGATTGAGCATTTGGATCTAATTCCATGGTCTGGGGCTTGAAGAATTCTGGGTTTTCTGGGGAGCTCTGAGGACATACCTGTTCCAGGAGGGAATCCTCACATTTTGTGTCCCCAGGGGCAGTGCCAGGGAGTAATCTGGGGAGCCGTGTACCCCCACCCTCACCTGCTCCATAAGCAATGACCCCTCCTATTCTGTGACAGAAACCATTGATGTTTTCTCAAACCAGTGTCATGAGCCATGCAAAGGTATCATCCCAACCAGTCACCTCCCTAATCCCCTGCTAAACAGACGTCCTGGAGGTGCCCCTGCCAGCCCTGATCCCCACCCACCTTCCAGGCAGAATCCAGGCCCTCTCCTGGAAGCCAGAGAGGTGGCTCTCCTCCCCAAGCCCTGCACCAGCCCTGAGTGGTGCTCAGGGATGTCAAGCCCAGTCACCCTCAGTGGCCTGTTTTCTCCCCAAGGCCTGTGTTGTCAAGATCACTTTGGAGATTTCCTTGTGGATGGAGCTCAGGCAGTCGATCGCTCCTTGGTTCCATCTTGCCAACCTCACCCAGAAGACAGAGTACCCACTGCTCTTCCCGGAGCTGGGCCCAAAGGCTCCTTGCTCTGCCCTGGGCCTGACTGTAAGGGGGTGAGAAATGGGTACAGGGAGGAAGTAGAGGCAGGGCTTGTGGGTGACTCTTCCAGAAGCTTGATTGTGCAGGGAGGAAGAGGAACAGACGGAGAGGCACGAGAGGTCAAGGAAGACATTTTGCTCAGACGAGAGAGAGAGACTGGGGAGTGGAGAGTGTTTGGGCTGAGGGGAAGGAACAAGCAGATGCAGCACAGGGAGGGTGCTGAAGAGGGGGCAGGAGGCGGTACCTGGGGTCCCGCGGGGCTGTGGAGGGGTGAGGAGAGAAGGTGCAGACATGGGGTTTATTTGGGCAGTGGAAAACTGAAGGCAGCCCCTCTGAAAGCCTGTCTGCTCTGAAGGAGGAGTTGAGGGCTGGTAGGGTTGAGGGTATGGGACTGACAAGAAAGATGGGGCCAAGGCTTAGAAGAGAGAGGAGAGAGGATGCCCTAGGACAGACAGAAGTTTGGGGACCCAGCCAAGTGGGGCAGTGACAGGGTCTGCAGGGCCTTAGGCACTCAACTGAGTCATGTCCTCCAGCTCTACTCAGCCCCACGGTGCAGGACGGAGCAGTCTGGTGGCACCATGAATGAAGGACACGAATTGATTGGTTGTGTTCATGGGAATCCTGGGTCCTGGGAGGAAGGCCTAGGCTGGCAAGGGACGGGAAAGAAGCCAGAAAGATTTTGGGCCGGGGCCCCAGTGCAGAGGGAGTGATCCTGTGCAGGGAGGTGAGACTGCCAGAGAAAAACCTCAGACCGGGCAGGAGGGAGATGCAGGCTGCCCAGCCCTGCCAGGCCAAGTCTTATTCACCCCTCTCAGCTGGGACTGTTCACAGCCCAAATCTCACACACACAGCCAGGCAGAAGCAGCCCCAGGGCTGGCTTAAAGGCCTTTGGTGCTCACATTTAATCTCTATTTGCTCCCAATCCCCAATAAACACATACTCTTTTTTTTTTTTTTTTTTTTTTTTTTGAGACGGAGTCTGGCTCTGTCGCCCAGGCTGGAGTGCAGTGGCCGGATCTCTGCTCACTGCAAGCTCCGCCTCCCGAGTTTACGCCATTCTCCTGCCTCAGCCTCCCGAGTAGCTGGGACTACAGGCGCCCGCCACCTCGCCCGGCTAGTTTTTTGTATTTTTTAGTAGAGAGAGGGTTTCACCGTGTTAGCCAGGATGGTCTCGATCTCCTGACCTCGTGATCCACCCATCTCGGCCTCCCAAAGTGCTGGGATTACAGGCGTGAGCCACCGCGCCAGGCCAAAACACATACTCTTAAGTACAAACTACAGCTTGCTATATGAACAGCCTCAAGCAAAGTCCCCCGTGCAGCCAGTCCTCTCTGTGTAGACATAATTGAACCACCTCTGGAATTCATTTGTTCATTCACTCAATAAATATTTATTGAGCACCTACTATATGCCAGACACTGTCCTAAGTATATGCAGCAGTGAAAAAAACACGAAAACCCCTGCCCTGGTGGAGTTTATGTTCCAGTCAGGAGAGAGAGACAATAACCAATAAATAAGTAGAACAGTGTATTAAAAGATTTTAAATGCTAAGGAGAAAAATATAGCAGAGAAGGGGCATAGGAATCACACGTGTGCATGTGCTGGGTAGGAGATTATAATTTTAGCTTGGAGTGGTAGGAGAAGGTCCTATGGAGAAGGTGTCATTTAAGTGACCACCTGAGGGGGTCTGTCCTGCATCCTTTTTTTGAGACAGGGGCTCGCTCTGTAGTCCAGGCTGGAATGCAGTGGTGTGATCATAGCTCACTGCAGCCTCGACCTCCCAGGCTCAAGCGATTTTCCCACCTCAGCCTCCCAAGTAGCTGGGGTTACAGGCACACACCAACACACCCAGTTAATTTTTAAACATTTTTTGGTAGAGACAGGCTTTCTCTATGTTGCCCAGCCTGGTCTCGAACTTCTGGGCTCAAGTGATCCTCCCACCTTGGCCTCCCAAAGTGCTTAGATTCCAGGTGTGAGCCACCGCACCCAGCCTGTCCTGTGTTCTTCATGCACACTCCATAGCGGGAGCCACCTGTTGCCTGCTGACCTCCTACACTGCACTTTGAATGAGGTAATTGCCCCTGACTTTGATCTCTTCCTCCCAGGCCACCCCTCAGACACCCACAAAGCCCTCTTCTTCCCACACTGGACTGGCCAGAAATGGGCCAGTTTGAGGGTGAAGATTTGGGGTTTGGAGGCAGGCAGTTCAGCTGATTGGAAGATCACTGACGGATTGGTGGCCCTGGCAAGTAACTAAGCTGTTGGGGGCTTAGTTTCCTCCTCCCAAAAGAAGAGACCATGCCCCCTTTACAGGCCCCAGGCAGGCAATGAAACAGGACAGAGGGTAGCAAAGGGTTTTGTCTTCAGGTTTGAAAACAGTCACAGACCACAGCCTCATCTTTGAGGATCCACCACTAGGTCTCCTTGGGCCTGGACATGTGCCTGAAATTGCCTGGTGAGAATGAAAACCAATAGATGGATGGTCTTGGGACAATCTCTGCAGGGTGTCCTGGGGCAGCCAAGCTCTATGGCCCCAGGGGCAAGCTGGACCGGTGTGGGAGAGCAGTCACTAGGGACAGATCTCGGGGCTTGGTGTGACAAAGCATATCTCCCAGTGAGCTTTCTCAAGGTGGAATGCAGTGGCCTAGGAGAGGAGTGAGCTCTCTGTAATGGGAAGTATGCAGGCAGGGGCCAAATAAGCCCAATCAGGAAGGCTTCAGAGAGCCCCCTTCTCTGGGGGGATGATGGGGAGACCTCTGGGTCGGATGACCTTAAGGCCTCACTAGCCTTGACTGTTTGGAACTCAGAGGCCTGTCATTGACCCCTGGGTCCAGCTGGATGTCTTATCACTGCCAGGTGGGCTCAGGCCCTAGGAAGAGCTAGGGACGATCAGAGCAGGAATCAAGGCAGGGGCTGCCTTTCACGGGAGGGGAGGAGTTCCTTGAGGCTCTCCCTCCACAGCCAAACCTTACCTGTACGAGTTGTGGACAAAACTGCCTACCTTCGGGCCTCAGGGTCTGCCTGGGAAATGGGCAAGATCATAACCCACAATAGCCACTTGGCAGGGTTGGTGGCCTGCCTTTCCTGAGGTGGGGACTGGGGGATCCAAGTAGTCTCAGAGGTGCTACTCCTGAACCCATTACCTTCATTCTGCTTGACGAATCTCCACATCAGCCAAAACAAAGATTTAAAAAAAAAAAAAAAAAAAATGGAACCAGGCAGCACCAAGGACAGAGCCCCGGGACTCATCTTTATAGACTGGATCCAATCATCCAACATTTCCCAGTGCCTCTTGGGAGCCAAAGCCTGTACTCCTCTCTGAGGCCCCAGAGGCAAAGCAGACCTTGTCCCCAGTTCCTAGCACAGTTAGAGAAGGAAAGGGAGGGAGTCTGACACTGCCCCTTTGGCTGGTCTTCTCTGCCCTGACCCCTGACCTCCATTTCTTTGTCCTTTCTTAGGCTACTCTTCCTGAGAAACAGGGTGTCATGGTGGGTTTATAGTGCACTTTGGGCAAGTTCCTAACCTCACTGGCCTCAGTTTTCCCGTAGGGAAATGCCACCTCTCTTCCTGGGCACAAGGTGCAGATCTACAGGCAGGACTCCTAGTTTCATGTGACAGAATCCGAGGTTAAATGGATTGAGGCAAAAAGGGAGTTTATCAGCTCATAACACCAAAGGTAAAACCTCAGGCACAGCTGAAACCAGGCACTCAGTGCTGTTCTCAGGAAACGATGCATCCCTGTCTATCATCTCTGCCATTCCCTGGCTTTCTATGTGGACAGTCTTCTCCCTGGTGGCAGTATCTCCATTGCCCAGGACAGTGCCTGGAACTTAGTTCACTTGGCTCCAGCAGCTCCTGCCTCGCTTTCTACTAGCTTTGCAAATGCTGTGGAAGACCTGTCTCCTTCCTGATGCCCCAGTAAAAGCACCAGAATTGACTCTGAGGCATGCAATGAAGATCACTCCTCCACCCCGAGCCAGTTACAGGCCTGAGGGGCTCACTCTTCTCTCATTGGCAGGCTTCAATCACAGACCCATCACTCCCAGATCCCCAAGACTCTAGATGGGAGAAGGGGGATCCCCTAAAGGAAAATCAGAGGGCAGGGTCGTCATCATAAGAGCGGATCTGGGAACTGAGTGGGAAGAAGCTACAGAGGGGCTGAACAATGACTGCTAGGCTGGCCAGGTGGCTGGACCTGGGCCATCTGTTCCCCCACAGACTGAAGCCTGGTTATCTGGGAGGATGGGCAGATCCTTAAGGCACTAACTGAGGCCATCAGCCAACTGTGCTACTTGCAGCTAAGCAGCAGGTTCCTTCTTGAAGGGAGAACCACGTAGCCTCTCCCACAAGGAGACAAACAAATGGGATGGCCTGGTGGTCCAAGCAAGGCACAGAGAGCCTCTCCAACTATCTCCAGGGGAGAGTTTTTTAGGAGACCCTGGGGATCTCCTAGAGCACTGGGTAGAAGGTGCAGTGGCCCTATAGGCGTGGACTTATAAGGGCTGGGCACCACAGGCCGTCCCTCTGCTCACTGGGGGCTGCCCTGTCACAGCTGCTCCCTGGGCCTCTGTGCTATCCACAGTTCCTCAGTCTCAGGGCTGCCCTTGACCCCTCAGCCTTGTGCCCACTGGGGCCGTGTGGTCTCTAACCCTCTTCATTCACATTCCCAAGAAAGAACCTCTTGCTAACTTTGCGATGCCTCAGTCACCTCATTTGTAAAGTGGAAACAGTAGTTTTGAAGAGTGAATGAGACAAGGCACATTAAGCATTTTGCACAATGCTTGGTTCATCATCAGTGCTCAATTAATACATGTGTCCAGGTTGTGGTGGGGCTTCTGGGTGCACTCTTGGGCAGCTGGGGCCCCTCATACATAGTGGGGTCTTGGGAGATGTAAGTTCCATCTTTGCTAAGCTTGAAGAAGCTGGAGAGAAACCAAAGGAAGCAGCCCCAACCCCCAAATTCCCCAAAGCTGCAGCTTCCTCTTCCTTTCACTGAAAATGGCTGTTTCAGTTTTAGATTTAATTCCTGTTGAGCGGGAAGTGAGAAGGGGAAGTGGGAAAGGAGAAGAGAAATCAGAGCCCCTGCCTTCCATGTTCCCTTCTGCCAGGTTTGTCATTCTGGAGCCAGCCAGATGCCACAGGTAGGACCAGAACTCCTCCAGGTGAGAGGACTATGCTTCCCACCCTCTGTCGTCTGGGTGCCAGGGAGGCACTTGCATTAGGAACCTGGCCTCAAGCTGGCCTCAGGTGGGCTCCAGGGCAACCCTGCCTCAGGCTAGAGGCAGTTCCAGAGTCAGGATTGGGTTGATGACTGGGGCATAGAGGGTATAGTGACTCTGTATGGTAGGTAGGCACCATAAGTAGCCCTGTTTACTCAGACTCCGAGAGGGTAGGTGGCTTACCCTAGGTCACACAGCAATTTGGTGGTCAATCCCAGCCTGTCTGACTCCTTAGGGGAAGGAAGCTAACTCTTGACCCTTGGCATCCTGTGCCCTTGCTGCTAACTCACTGGTCAGGGGCCCAGCAAGGGGGTTTCCAGGCCTTTATTTCCCAGCAGGCAGGCAGGCCAAGGTTAGGAAGCCTCTTCCACATCCAGCTTGGTCTGAGCTGGTTCCTGCCTCAGCTGGCTGGCAGACAGTGACTCAGGCTTCCAGCTCCTGCCTCTGGCCAACAGATCCCCTCATCCCTGCTAGATATGAAGGCCTCAGGGGATGGGGGAGGCTCTGGGGTCACGTAAAGTTTACCCTGAGACCATAGGATCTAAGCAGTCTGAAGGGCTGGGCCCCTTGTCATTTCTTCCTATGTCCATACTGAATTGCTCCTGCTCTAGAACTGACACCATGGTTGTTATCCCAACTGAAAAAAGGATACTGGAAGAGGCCGTCCCTGCTGTGAGGTGAGGGGCTGCCGTGTTTTGCCAAAGGTGTACCTGGGGTGGAGATGGGTGGTGGATGCCTGGGGCCAGGGCCTCTACCTCAGACAGATAAGGCTTGGTGCTGACCCTGTTGTCCCTGCCATGTCCCCAGTGGCTCCTGTGACCACACTGACCAGGGTGAGGTCCTGAGAATGAGAGCTTGAGCTCATCTGGGGAGGGTGAGTGGAAGGAAGGTTGGGGAGTGGGTCAAGAGGAAATGAGACCGGAAACCCAGTCCGGAGGCTGCTCAGTGCCAGCCCTGAGGGGAAGCCCCCCATTGTGGGCAGACCAGCCTTGCCCTCACCCCTCCCTGGCTGTGTGACAGAGTGGGGCTGGCTGTCCGCTGGTGCCATCTCATGGCTACAGGGTCTCAATGCAGGGAAGACCTAACTCCCCTGAGAATCCCCTGGTTTGAGCACCTGAGCTCCAACTTAGGGGGAACAATGAAGAAGGGAGCCTTAGAGTCAAGAAGAACGTACTGAAATGCCACCTGGCTGGGATAGCTTGGAAAACTCACTGGCCCTTCCTGAGTCTTAGTTTCTTCATATGTAAAGGGGAGGGAATAATCCACCCCCCACCAAATTGCCCAGGACTGCAGATAAAACATCTGGCACAGAATAGGCATTTAAGAAACAACACTGGCCAGACACGGTGGCTCACGCCTGTAATCCCAGCACTTTGGGAGGCCGAGGCAGGTGGATTACCTGAGGTCAGGAGTTCAAGACCAGCCTAACCAACATGGAGAAACCCCATCTCTACTAAAAGTACAAAATTAGCCTGGTATGGTAGCACATGCCTGTACATCCCAGCTACTTGGGAGGCTGACGCAGGAGAATCACTTGAACCTGGGAGGTAGAGGTTGCGGTGAGCCAAGATCGTGCCATTGTACTCCAACCTGGGCAATAAGAGTGAAACTCCATCTCAAGAAAAAAGAAAAGAAAAGAAAAAGAAAGAAGAAAGAAAGAGAGAGAGAAAAAGAGAGAGAGAGAGAGAGAGAGAAAGAAAGAAAGAAAGAAAGAAAGAAAGAAAGAAAGAAAGAAAGAAAGAAAGAAAGAAAGAAAGAAAGAAAGAAAGAAAGAAAGAAAGAAGAGGAGGGAGGGAGGGAGGGAGGGAGGGAGGGAGGGAGGGAGGGAGGGAGGGAGGGAGGGAGGGAAGGAAGGAAGGAAGGAAGGAAGGAAGGAAGGAAGGAAGGAAGGAAGGAAGGAAGGAAGGAAAAGAAAGAGGGAGAGAGACTGGCCGTGGCCGGGCATAGTGGTGCATGCCTGTAATCCCAATACTTTGGGAGGCCAAGGAGGGAGGATCTCTGCCAAAAGAAGGCTCCACGTTGGAGGTTTCGTGATGGGCCAGCCCCTCTCAGGCCTCTCATCTGAAGCCCCCTCTTTGCAGAGCTCATCCATTGCTCTGGCTTTTATATTTATTAATTTCTCACAGAGGTTAAGCTCATTCCCCACTTCTGTGCCTTTGCCCACAGTGGACCTCCTGCCTGTGATGCCCTCTTCAGCCTTGTTATGTGTCCAGGTCCCTCTGGTCCTTTAGTGCCCAGCAGTGGACATGCTTTCTCCATGAGCTTTACAGGTTACTTCCTCCCAGGTGCACCCATGACCCCTGAGACCTGAGTGCTCCCTCCCAGGCCCCATCCCCTCCTCTAGGCCTAGCCAGGTCCATGGGCAAAGCTAAGGCCCAGTGAGAGCAGGGCAGTTCCTTGGCTCCGATTCAGTCATCCTTAAATTCTTTGAAGTCCCAAGCCCTAGGATGCTGTAGTTCCAAGGTCCTGCGAGCCCTCAAACCTAGACTTTGTTAGGAAGGCAAAGAACTAAAAGGCCAGTGGGTAATGGGTATTCAGTGGTTGTTGAGGTGCCAGGCCAGGCCTCTTGTATGCCCTTGAACCCCTGAGAAGAGGGTGGGGAAGGGGCAGCTGGCCTTAGTTTCTTTCTCCATCTGTCAAGTGGGACCCCATGAGCCTTTTCTTCCCCTCTGAGGTTAGTCCAAGTGCCCTTATCTGAGCGGAGCAGTGGGATTAGGGATCTCCAGATCTGCACGTCTGGGCGGATAAGACATGATAGGGACAGCTTTGTGTTTCCCATCCATCCAGGTTGCAGGGACTGAGACCACTTAGGCTTCTTACCCAAGCCCTGCCCTGCCCTGCCTTGGGGACAACACCTCCCAGGAGCCCTCAGATCTGTTCCCATTCCTGGGACAGTGACCCATCCTGCTGGGAGTGGCTGTGGGAGGTTGTCCCAAGGACCCAGCAAAGGACTGCTGCTGAGCTGAAGGCCACCTTGCTCTCCTGGGCCACAGCACAGGTCAAATCCAACCAGGAGGTCCACACTCAGCTGGCAGAAGTGACCTCTTAGCACAGGCCTAAGCAAGCAGTAGGTGCTCAATCTGTGCACAACTGACCAAGTGTTTATCAGAAGTTCAAACCTGATTTTTCTCAGTGTGATCCAAACTTTGGGTTCCCACTCTGTTCCTCAATCCCCTTGCCTGTAAAAATGGCTTTGGGGTGAGATCGGTGCCTTTAAGGGCACCTTCAGCTCTGATGCTCTAGGCTCTAAGAGTCTCCTCTGCACCTCCCAGGGTAGAAGATGAGCCGCCCTGAGTGGCACTTTATCCTCCCAGCACACTGGTGGTCCGTATGACCATATTCTACCCAGGAGGCTCAGAGAAGGGAAGGGGCTTATCTAGTCAGTGGTTGGGGGCAAAGGTGGAGTAAGAACCTGGGCCTCAAACTCCCAGGGCAGCATTCTTTCCCCACACAATCCTCCCCTGCCACCCGCCTTGCTACCTCAGCTGCTCCGAATCAAAGCCTGCCTCCTCCAGGTCGCCCTCTTGGAATGCTGCTTCCCACTCTGGATCTGGCCTCCCCGGGACAATGAGGAGCCACATCTCCTGCTCTGGTCTCCTAACAGCTCTGAGGCCAGTTTGGTGGTGAGGAGGGGATGGGGAGGATGTGGCACAGGCAACTGGGTCCTCAGGGGCATCACATCTATCTCCACAGCCCATGTCCATCACTCCTTATGCGCCCTGCACCTGCTGTGTGGAAGAAGCAGTCGCTGTGAAATGGGGGAACGTAGGAGGATCTGGTGACACATAGTAGGTACTCGATAAATGTGTGTGGAGAAAAGGAGAAGAGGGAAGGAGGGAGGGAGAAGGGGGCTGAGTAAGTATGTACATAAGTGGATTGCCACACGGAGGGATGGGTAGATGGCCATGTTGGTGAGTGAGCTATTGAATGAGGGAAGGAAGGCTAGATGGGGGAGTGAATGGCTGGGAGGAGGAATGGACACCCCGTGGCTCTGAGTGTTATAGCTAAAGGAGGAGCCACGAGCTCTCTAATCACTGCCCTACCCATTTGACAGCTGCGAAGACTGAGAGACGGCTGAGCAGAAAGAAAATTGCTGGTTCTATGGGGCTGACAGCCTCTGGTTCTCCCCTACCCTCCTCCTCTGCCCCATCCCCCTCTTTCCCCTGCTGGGGTAGAGGAGTGTTCCGGGAAGGACGCCTTTTTTCCACCTCCTTGCTCCTCTAAGCCCAGTTTCCGCCAGGCACTGGGCGTGGTGTTGGGGATGGCAGGGAGCCGGTGGCCCCCACAGAGACTCTTTTAGTCAGAGACAGTCCTGCCAGGAAACAGAGGAAGCTGCTCACCCTGTCAGATGAGCTACAGCCTAGCTGAGGGCAGGAGAGTGGGGAGCCTCAGGTCTGGCTTCCCTTTGCCCCAACACACTTGGGACCACCAGCGTGCTGCAGGGACAGGAGGCTGCCTGTGAGTGTCAGTGCATCTTGGGGCCATGGGCCAGTGCAGGGGTTGTGGGGGGTGGGGGGCGGGTGGACACAAGGAACTGTGACTTTGGGCGGGAAGGCTGGGTTCAGCATTGACTTAAAGGAGGCCCACAGAGTTAGGATGCCCAGAGGAAGGGATTCCACCCAGCTGGGGGGATAAAAAAAGGAAGAAGCAAGGTGAGATCTGGAGCTAGATAGATACTTAGGGTTTTGATAAATGGAGATTAGTTGGATGGCACTTTGTGTGAAGGGAACAGTGGAGATGGGGAGGCTGGAGAGGGAGTCTGGCTCTCTGGCTGCCACTGGCTATGTAGGAGTCTCCACGTCTTGGGAATGTGTGACGAAAGAGGAAGGGGCAAGGGCAGAGTGGCCCTGGTGTACTTCAGATAGGGCTGGAGGGCTTGGCAGGGGTCTTGAATGTCAGGAAAAGGGTTTGGGCCTTTCCCCCAAAGGGCAGAGGAATGGAGAGAAGGATGTAGTCAGAGCCACTTGTTAGCAAGCCCCCCGCACCATGGGCAGAGTCCAGCCCAGGAAGAGGCTGGGGTCTGGTCTGGTCCAGAACTTAGGACCCAAGAGCTAGTGACAGATGTCAGCGCCAAGGTCAGCTGCTGCCTGGAGGTGGGAGCCAAGAGCACCCTCCTTGAGGCCAGCCCCTGCCAGGAACTGGGAGAACAGCTCAGCTCTCCTAGGTCCTCAGAAAATAGACAAAGGAGCCGGGGTGATGGTCAGGCCTCTTTCCTGACACAGCCCTGAAGGTTTTCCCAGACAGCTGTGCACTGGATCCCCTCCTGCAGCCCTCTGCCTCCTTCCAAGGGGGAGGGGAGGGGGTCCCAGGAGGATCAGTCTCACCAGGGTGTGCGAGTGGCAGACTGCTGTCCCCACTCATCTGAGACAGAGGGCTGTCCCTGGGGGTGGGATCTGAGGGTGAAGGCCTCCCAAAGGAAGGTTGAGGGATGCAGCACCCCTCTAACATGTTCTCCTCCTCACCACAACCCTCTTCCCTTGCAGACTGGTCTCCTCAGACCCTGTGTGAGGAGAGGGGTCAGGGAGGGGCAGAGGCTTCGCCTCAAAGGCCAGCCCCACGGAACCAGCAGTTTTCTTTTTCCTCAGATTTCTTTGTCAGACCCTGTGTGAGAGGAGATTGGTCTGCAAGAACAGAGGGTTATGGTGAGGAGGGGAAAATGGTAGAGGGGTGCTGTGTCCCTCAACCTTCCTCCTCACCCGGAGTGTCCTCCCACCCTTCTCCACCCATGGAAATCCTGGTCAACCACCCAGGCCTTGCTCTGTCTTTCATTCTGCTCTGAAAAGTCTCTTCCACCAGGTGGTTCACACTGGTCTCCTCCATCAGACTAGCATATCTGTATCTGTATCCCCATATCTCCATGTCCACCTATACACTATGCCCTCATGTATCTAGCTGGTAGAGAGGACTCAGTGAATCCCTGTCATGTGGAAACAAGAGAATGAACATGTGAATGAGAATGGCCCGAACCAATGAATGAAGAGATGAGCGGACGTTCTCTGCCTGTGCTCATCCTGGCTTCATGGCTATGCTGTGGGGGGCTGCTATGTTTCTTCCTCTGGTCTCCTCGTCGTTCCTACCTTGTCCTAGCTGGGCACCCAGCACTCCTAGCATACGGTCTAAAGCCCCACAAAGAATCTTTGGTAACTGAGGGTGACATGGAATGTGGGCTGCAGACAGAGAATCCAACATTATCATTTTGCCCAGAATTGGGGTAAAATAACTTCACCAAAATGAAATGGTAAGTTGGGAAGAATGTATTTTTCTCTAATATAACTTTTTAAAATCCCATAACCTTACTTAGTAGGTATATTAAGAACAGAAAACACTTGGCCCCATGCCAGGCACTGATCTTCACAACAATCTTATAAGGCAGGTACTATCTCATCTCATTTTACAGATGGGGAATCTGGAGGACAGAGGTTAACTAGTGTGCCCAAGACCACATAGCTCATCCGTGGCATAGCTGGGACTTGAACCTAAGCATCTGGACCAGAGTCCATATACTTTGCCTGAACCCTTTACCACCCACTGAGTGCATTTGCAGGACTTCATATTTTTTCTGGGCCTCAATTTTTCCCGTCTGTAAAATGGGAAAAGAGGAGGATTAGATTCATTATCTCAAAGGCCCATTGGATTTTAGTTGTAAATTTTCTCTAGACACCAGTAATATGGCAATGTCAGTTCAGAGGTGAGTGTCTAGCAGTCAGACTTACCCCATCAGGGAACCCCTTAGGGTATTTGTGCTGCTGGCTCTCCCAAAACCCAGCCCGAAAGAATGAGAGGAGGGACAAGATGTAGAATGCAATGGCATGGCATTTATTGAGCACTACTGAATGTCATCACCACACATTTCACTGATGAGGACGCTGGCCACATCACTTATGAGGACACTGTGACATGACCTGTTTCACACAGCACGTAAGTGGGGGAGCAACATTTAAACCCAGGCCTGCCTAGCTCTGAAGTTGGTCATGTAAACTCTACATCCCATGTCTGTGGGCTACACTAAGCTGCCTTTTCTGGACTGGGCAGTTGGGTTCTGGTTCTGACTCTGCTCTGACTTACGAAGAAAGGAGCAGTCCCTGCCCCTCACTGTGCCTGGATTTCCATCTCTGTAAAGTAAACAGATGACTTGGTCCCTCACCCATCCGCCTTCAGGGACGTTGTTTTCACTCTGGGCACTAGCAGGCGCTGTGTTGTCAGAGGCTCTGCCAAACCTGCCTTTGTAGCCTCAAGTGGAACCAGGCCTTGGGGAACTCCTTCCCCTATTTTACAGATAACAAGACCTCTGCCAGAAGAACCATGGCTTTGAAAGGTGGAGTTCAGGCTGAGGAGATGGGTGCGGTCCTCAGTGAGCCCCTGGTGTGTGGACCCTTCATATTGGTTAACTAAGAGTTATCAGGGCCCTTTCTGCCCCACACCCTGGACTAAGACCAGAGAGACACCGGACCTGGCCCCTCTCCTCAGGCAGGTCCCAGTCTGTGAGAGACATGCGGATCCACCATGACCAGAGTCTCCACACCCCAGGGAGCCCCTGGCAGCCCTGCACAGCATGATTTAGCGCTTCTAACCTCTTGACATCCCTGAGAGGCAGGCGCCACATTCCCCCTTTTCTTAGGTGAAATGAAATCATCACCTCAAAGTCACATAGCAAATACATAACAGAGTTGGGATTCAAACCCAAGTCCATCAATCTCCACTAACAGAGAAAGAAACATATGATCAGGGCTTTGAAGAATGAATAGAAGTTCACTTGGAAGGCTGAAGGAAAAAAAATAAAAAATATATATATATATATACACACACACATATATACATACACACACACACACACAAAATGAATCAGATTGTTCCCAAGCGTGAGCTTTATTGTATCACAAATTTTCTCGAAGTGAAGGCTCTGTGGGGCTTCATGGGGTGGTTAGAGTAGCAGAGTTGACAAAGTTGGTGCCCTCACTGTTCAGACACGGAGATCAGGGCCCGAGGAGGGGCAGGGCCTGCTGGGTGGTGAGTGAGCATGTCACTGACAGGCTGTGTATTGCTTTCCCAGCCTCCCTGAACATAGGAAACTCACCTGAGCAGCCATGGAGTGGGACAATGGCACAGGACAGGCTCTGGGCTTGCCACCCACCACCTGTGTCTACCGCGAGAACTTCAAGCGACTGCTGCTGCCACCTGTGTATTCGGCGGTGCTGGCGGCTGGCCTGCCGCTGAACGTCTGTGTCATTACCCAGATCTGCACGTCCCGCCGGGCCCTGACTCGCACGGCTGTGTATACCCTAAACCTCGCCCTGGCCGACCTACTGTATGCCTGCTCCCTGCCCCTGCTCATCTACAACTATGCCCAAGGTGACCACTGGCCCTTTGGCGACTTCGCCTGCCGCCTGGTCCGCTTCCTCTTCTACGCCAATCTGCATGGCAGCATCCTCTTCCTCACCTGCATCAGCTTCCAGCGCTACCTGGGCATCTGCCACCCGCTGGCCCCCTGGCACAAACGTGGGGGCCGCCGGGCCGCCTGGCTAGTGTGTGTAGCCGTGTGGCTGGCTGTGACAACCCAGTCCCTGCCCACAGCTGTCTTTGCTGCCACAGGCATCCAGCGTAACCGCACCGTCTGCTATGACCTCAGCCCGCCTGCCCTGGCCACCCGCTATATGCCCTATGGCATGGCTCTCACTGTCATCGGCTTCCTGCTGCCCTTTGCTGCCCTGCTGGCCTGCTACTGTCTCCTGGCCCACCGCTTGTGCCGCCAGGATGGCCCAGCAGAGCCTGTGGCCCAGGAGCGGCGTGGCAAGGCAGCCCGCATGGCGGTGGTGGTGGCCGCTGCCTTTGCCATCAGCTTCCTGCCTTTCCACATCACCAAGACAGCCTACCTGGCAGTGCGCTCAACGCCAGGCGTCCCCTGCCCCGTGTTGGAGGCCTTTGCAGCGGCCTATAAAGGCACACGGCCGTTCGCCAGCGCCAACAGCGTGCTGGACCCCATCCTCTTCTACTTCACCCAGAAGAAGTTCCGCCGACGACCACATGAGCTCCTACAGAAACTCACAGCCAAATGGCAGAGGCAGGGTCGCTAAGTCCTCCAGGGCCTGGGCAGCTTTCATGTTTGCCATTGTGTCCAGGGCACCAGGAGCCCCACCAACCCCAAAGCATGCAGAGAATTAGAGCTCAGCTCAGCTGGGCATGGAGTAAGGTCCCTCACAGGACCCAGAAGCTCACCAAAAACTATTTCTTCAGCCCCTTCTCTGGCCCAGGCCCTGTGGGCATGGAGATGGACAGACCTGGGCCTGGCACTTGAGAGGTCCTAGTCAGCCATAGAGAGCTGGGGAAACCACATTAAGGTGCTCACAAAAATACAGTGTGACGTGTACTATCATCAAGGGGTATGTTCCATGCTTTGAGTCACCAATGAAGCGGGTGAGGGAAGATGAGAGTGGGAAGTGAGAGCTTCTGGGAAGGGGCATTTGAGCTGGGTTTTGGGGGATGACTATGAGCTCTCTGGAGAGGAGTGATATTCCGTTTATTTAGCAAGACTTTACTGACACCTTGTGCTCAGGCTTGGGTTGGTTCTGGGGCCCTAGAAGAACCCGTCCTAGCCCTGGTCCATACAGGTTCCCAACTGCTGGAAGTACAGACTGGCACAGCAACATTAGGGTTGTGACAGAGGGAAGCATGGCTGCAGGGAGGGGGTACACAGAGGGTGTCCATGACCCAGTCCGAAGAGTCAGGAAAGAGCTCTCTGAGGAGGGAGCATCTGAGCCAGATGTCGAGGGCTGAGTGGAAACTTGGCAAGCAGAAGTGGGGAACACTTTAGTGCAACCCAGGAATGCTCCATACATATCCAGCTGGGCCAGCCTTGTGCTGGGATCTGCCCTGGGCAGACAGGCAGGGGGCCGGAGCAGAGGACACATGGCCTTGCATGTGTGAAAGCCGAGAAAATGGGAGCTGTGCCTCAGCCAGCCTCCAGACAAGGGCAAGAGTTGGCCAGATGCTCCAGGCAGTGGGAGGCCAATGGAGGGAGTAATCAGGGGAAGTTTCTTAGAAGAGGCAGGGGGCCAAGTGCAGTGGCTCATGCCTGTAATCTAAGCAATTTGGGAGGCCGAGGAAGGAGGAATGCTTGAGCCCTGGAGTTTGAGACCAGCCTGGGCAACACAGTAAGACCCTGTTTCTACCAAAAAAAAATTTAAAATAGCCTGGTGTGGTGGTGTCTGACTGTAGTACTAACTACTCAGGAGGCTGAGGTGCTGAGTTCAAAGTTACAGTGAGGATCACACCAGTGCATTCCAGCCTGAGCGACAGATGGAGACCCTGTCTCTAAAAAAATTAAAATAAATCGGGAGTGGTGGCTCATGTCTGTAATCCCAGTACTTTGGGAGGCTAAGGCAGGTGGATCACTTGAGGTCAGGAGTTTGAGAACAGCCTGGCCAACACAGTGAAACCCTGTCTCTACCGAAAATACAAAAATTAGCTGGGCGTGGTGGCTGGTGCCTGTAATCCCAGCTACTTGGGAGGCTGAGGCAAGAGAATCGCTTGAACCTGGGAGGCAGAGGTTGCCATGAACCGAGATCGCATCACTGCATTCCAGCCTGGGCGATGGAGTGAGACCCTGTCTCAAAAAAAAACAACAAAAAAAAAAAAACAAGAAAAAAAAAAAAGAAAAGAAGGGATCAGCTTGAGCCAGGAGGAATTCAAGAAGCAGAGAGTGAAGCAGCTCTGGAGCTACTCCCAGTAGAAGGCATGGGGTGATGTGTACAAAACCCAGAGTTAGAAATGAGCTGAGGGGCCGGGCGTGGTAGCTCATACCTGTAATCCCAGCAGTTTGGGAGGCCAAGGCAGGCAGATCACTTGAGGTCAGGAGTTTGAGACCAGCCTGGCCAACATGGCAAAACCTCATCTTTACTTAAAAATACAAAAATTCGCTGGGCGTAGTGGCAGGCGCCTATAGTCCCAGCTACACCAGAGGCTGAGGCACAGGAATCACTTGAACCTGGGAGGTGGAGGTTGTGGTGAACTGAGATTGCACCACTGCACTCCAGTCTGGATAACAAAGCAAGACTCTGTCTCAGAAAAGAAAAGAAAAGAAAAGAAAAGAAAAGAAAAGAAAAGAAAAGAAAAGAAAAGAAAAGAAAAGAAAAAATTGCCTGTAAAGCAACAGTGAGTTTCAATTAAATGGGGGATAGGTGGGGTGGGGTGGGACCTGGGTGTGTGGAAGGGGGTGGCCAGGAAAACAGCTGGGTAGAGCCAGAGCATTCAAGGCTAGGATGAGCCCCAGATCCACCTCTCCTTCATCCACCTCTTCAAGTGTGGCTCTTTCAACCTTAGGGTATCCTCTGTACCTGGGGTACCTCCACCAGGCCCCTAAGTGAGGGGAAACAGTTGTTCAACATTGCTTCACTCTAAATGGAGGAGTCAGCAGCTTGAGAGCCTCAGGGCCACCAGGAGGCTTCTACATGGAGGTCCCACCACTGGAAGCCTACTGATCGGTCTCATGACAGACTGTTCCTGCCATGTTCCACTCCTGCCCTCTCAGGCCCATCGTTCTGACCTGTGGGTACCCGGAGAGCTGCCTTGAGGCCATCTCATAAGGAGGCATGTCAAACACAGATCCAAGCCTTAAAAAGCCTTGGAAAGGCATCTTTACGGAAGGTCCCTGGAGGAAGCAGCAAAGGGGAATGGTAGCACACAAGACCCCACACCCAGCCAGGCGCGGTGGCTCATATCTGTAATCGTAACACTTTGGGAGACCAAGGCAGGTGAATCATGAAGTCAGGAGATCGAGACCATCCTGTCCAACATGGTGAAACCCCATCTCTACTAAAAATACAAAAATTAGCTGGGCGTGGTGGCGGGTGCCTGTAGTCCCAGCTACTTGGGAGGCTGAGGCAGGAGAATTGCTAGAACCCAGGAGGCGGAGACTGCAGTGAGCCAAGATTGCACTACTGTACTCCAGCCTGGGGACAGAGTGAGACTCCATCTCAAAAAAAAAAAGACCCCACACCCTCCACCAAATCCTCTTCCCCTCTGAGAACCACCCCTCAGCTACTCCTTTGCAGCTCCTCATTCTCTGCCATTCTTTCTCATTTCTCCTCCCCATCACTTCTCCTCCAGTCCTTGTGCCCTCCTCCCAGATCCGTTTTTCTTATGTAGGACAATCCGCCTGCCCTTGGCTGCTGGTGCACCACGCAGAACCTGTAAGCCAAGAACTACCCCTGCCTTCCTTTTAGAAGGCAGAGCAGGGACTGTTATTATACAAGGACTGTATAACTTATGCAATATTTTTATTTTAGCCCTGCCTAGTCCCCAAGGCTGCTGGGCAATGGGGTCATTCAGAGAGGGGCATTGGAGGAGTTAAACACCATGGCAATTGGTGTTGCAGCTGGCTGAAGAAGTGGGAAAACCAGCTCCAACCCACCATGGGAGGCCATTCAAAGTGTCCTTGCTGGAGAGGCAGACCATTTGGACAGAAGGAACTTTGACTTGTGACCACAGTGAGACCGATGTATGTTAGAAGACAGAGGCTGGTTTTTATTCCCTGTACGGTGCCCCACCGTGCCAAGCAGGACATATACGACCCACCTTGCATCTAGCTTCGAGTCTGAGACTAGTCTTCTCAACTGCCTGGGATGGGGGCTAGGGGAGAGTGAAAGCAAGGGCAGGGGACAGGGCCTCTGCTCATAGCCCACCTGAGCCCCTGTAGAGAGTCCCAGATGACTGTCCCAGCTGACCTCCGAGAGCTGTGACCCTTTGCTTACTCTTCCAGGAGTCGAAATTGTGACCCACAGGTAAATGCCAAGCTTCCCTTTGTGAGGCCGAATAGTATGGAAGGTGCAGACTCCAGAGCCAGACCATCCGGGTATATGTACTGGCTCTACCATTTACTAGCTCTGTTATGCTGGGCAAGTCATTTATTTATTTATTTATTTATTAGTTTTTTCTTTTTTTTTCTTTTTTTTTTTTTTTTGAGACAGAGTCTTGCTCTTTCACCAGGCTGGAGTGCAGTTGTGCGATCTTGGCTCATTGAAACCTCCGCCTCCTGGGTTCAAGCGATTCCCCTGCCTCAGTCTCCCAAGTAGCTGGGACTACAGGCGCGTGCCACCACGCCTGACTAATTTTTTGTATTTTAGTAGAGATGGGGTTTCACCGTGTTGGCCAGGATGGTCTCTATCTTCTGACCTCGTGGTTTGCCAGCCTCGGCCTCCCAAAGTGCTGAGATTACAGGCATGAGCCACCACGCCCGGCCTATTTTTTATTTTTACTTTTTTGAGACGGAGTTGTGCTCTTGTTGTCCAGGCTGGAGTGCAATAGTGCAATCTCAGGTCACTGCAAAACTCCACTTCCTGAGTTCAAGCAATTCTCCTGCCTCAGCCTCCCGAGTAGCTGGGATTACAGCCACGTGCCACCATGCCCAGCTAATTTTTATATTTTAGTAGAGATGGGGTTTCACCATGTTGATCAGGATGGTCTCGAACTCCTGACCTCAGGTGATCTGCCTGCCTTGGCCTCCCAAAGTGCTGGGATTACAGGCGTGAGCCACCGCATCCGGCCTGGGCAAGTTATTTCACCTCTTTGTGTCTCATCTTCATTATTATTCCCATAACATTATTTATTTGGGTTCCACCCTGGGATGGTGCAGGCCAGGCAGTGACCTGGACAGAGGGTGGGGCCAGGGTCTAGGCTGGAGTGGGAGCTAGGAATCAACAAAGTCTAGGGACACTGGGAAGGCTACTTAGAAAAGATGCAGAGCCGGGGAATGGTCAACCCCAAAGTGGCTTGAGCTCGAGTGGGTGGGTGGGTTTCGTGAAAGAAAGAGTGGGAAGAGGGGAGGAGTTCTGGGAACTCCAAGATTAGGGAGCTGAGGAGAAGGAGCCAGAGATGTGGAGGGCAGGAGCCCAGGAGTCGCTGAATGATGGTGGTATGAGGGGAGAGTGGAGTTGGGTGAGTGAGAGGCTTGAGGGAAGGAAGTGGGGGTAGTAAGCAGAGAAGAGAAGAGGGAGGAAGATTCCAAGAAAGGCCAGGCCCAGGGATGGAGCTTCCAGGACAAAGTTGTTGCTGAGAGTTGGCTGGTGGCAGTTGGGGGCAGACAACCGGGGTGGGGTAGGGGTGGGGAGGTAGGAGCAAGGATTGGGAAGCTAGAAAGTCAGGAATCAGTGACTGTCTTGGGGAAATTTCCATTCCAAACGGGAAAAGCCCAGGAGCATCTGATCTGTCCTAGCAATGGACACAGCTGGCCTCTTCCTCCCTCATTCATTTGTTCAATGAATATTGACCCTGTGTTTCTGAGATAAGCTCAGGTCCCGGCTCTAATCTTGGGAAAGAATCCAAGGGGTTTGGGATGCAGACAAGGAAACAGTTCATCCAGCAAACAGTCCTTACTGGGCACCTCCTATATGCCAAGCATCACGCTGGGCCCTCATAGAGCTCCTAGTCTGATGGAGGAGACAGGTAATAATGAAACACATACATACCTGGATCATTACAGCTGGGGAGGAGAGTGCAGATCATAAAGAGGACCCATGCGAGGAGGGTATCACTAGGGAGATGATGAGCTCCTGGAATGGTCCATGGCCAAGAAATGCTAAATACCAGAGGGGCCCTGACCTAGCTGAGGGGCAGAAAAGGTTTCTAAGTGAGGCCCAGAACCTCCGAAGACCTCAGAAGGCATTAGCTCAGTGCAGAAGGGCTGCGACAGAGTCTGTGACTTTGACCAAGCACCTTCACTCCTCTGAGCCTCTGTTTCCTTACCTGTAAAATACTAGACCTTCCTAAGCCACCAGGGGTACCGAGGGATAGAAAAGTTAGAGCAGAAATTTCATAAAGTACTAAACATACTATAACCCAATAGAAAAATGAGCAAGAGGCACAAATAGGCACTTCATATAAAAGGAAACACAAGGGCAGGCACGGTGGCTCACGCCTGTAATCCTAGCACTTTGGGAGGCTGAGGCAGGCGGATCACAAGGTCAGGAGTTTGAGACCAGCCTGACCAACATGGTGAAACCTTGCCTTTACTAAAATATAAAAATTAGCTGGGCGTGGTGGCATGTGCCTGTAATCTCAGTTACTTGGGAGGCTGAGGCAGAAGAATTGCTTGAACCTGGGAGGCAGAGATTGCGATGAGCTAAGATTGCACTCCAGCTTGGGCAACAAGAGAGAAACTCTGTCTCAAAAAAAAAAAAAAAAACAAGAAACACAGATGATTAAAAAACATAGAAGAGAAATTAGATCCCAGCTTGACAATGCCTCCTAATGTTGATCAATTGCCTGCCCTGTGCTCAAGCATTTCTGTCCATGTGTACCTGGAGTCATGCACAATGCTCAGCAAACACCTGGAAACACCAAAATGTGCATCAGCAAGACACTGGATCAATACACTGTGATATATTCACACATTGAAATAGTCCACATGGCCAGAATGGACTATAGAGGCATGCAACAGTATGGGTAAATCTTAGCAGTATAATATTAAGAAAAAAGAAGTCCCAACAAATTATGTAAAGCAAGATGCCTTTTTTTTTTTTTTTTTGAGACAGAGTCTTGCTCTGTTGCTCAGGCTGCAGTGCAGTGGTGTGGTCTTGGCTTACTGCAAACTCCGCCTCCTGGGTTCAAGCGATTCTCCTGCCTCAGCCTCCCAAGAAGCTGTGATTACAGGCATGCACCACCATACCCTGCTAATTTTTGTATTTTTAATAGAGACTGGGTTTTACCATGTTGGCCAGGCTGGTCTTGAACTCCTGGCCTCAAGCAATCCACCCACCTCAGCCTCCCAAAGTGCTGGGATTACAGGCGTGAGCCACCACGTCCAGCAGGATGCCCTTTTTATATAGTTAAGAACAACTAAAATGAAAATATATAGTTTGAAGGAATATGTAGATACAATAAAACCACATAAAAAGGAAAGCAAGAGAATGGTGAACACAGGATTTGAAATGATGATTTTCTACGTGGTGGGGCAGCAGGAGAATGGGGGCAGAAGAACTATATAATGAGATGTGAATTATTTTAAAGGTCCTAGTTGTATTGTTTTGTTTTTTGGCAAAAGCCAGTTGAATAACTGATGAGAATGTAGTGTGATCTAAATATTATAAAGAATTTAATCCTGTGTGTTTATGGTCTAATTATATAGGAAAGGGGGCAATCTCAGATAGTTTCTATTTGACTTTGCAATGGAGTCAGAAGAGTCAGATTTCCCCGTAAGACAGCTCCCTCATGGAGCTTATTGCATCTTGTCCCCGCACTCATCCTTTCTCTCCCTCTTAAGTACAGTTGCTCCTTGATTTACGATAGGGTTACATCCCAATAAACCCACTGAAAATATCATAAGTCAAAAAGGCATGTAATACACCTAGCCTACCAAACATCAGAGCTTAGCCTAACCCACCTGAAACAGGCCCAGAACACTTCCATACCCTAGAGTTGGGCAAAAATCATCTAACACAAAGCCTATTTTACAATAAAATGCTGAATATCTCATGTAATTTATTGAATATTTTACTGGAAGTGAAAAACAGAATGATTGTATGTGTGCTCAAAGTATGGATATACATAGCTTTTGCATCATTATAAAGTCAAAAGTCATTAAGTTGAAACATCATGATCTGGGGACTATCTGTACCCGAAGCCCACCAAAGCCCATCATTGGCCATGACCTGTGACCTTCAAAACCTTCCCATCTTGATTTCTCCAAGGGATTCCATGGTCCTCACCTCGCTAGATCACCATCACTCACTGGGTAAGTGGGCTATTGTTTTCATTACCCTTTCATAGGTGAGGAGCCTGGGGCCCAGAGGAAAGGGGGTGACCTGCAGAAGGTGAGCCAGCATAGGGTTTCTCTCTCCACTCTGGTGCCCAGTGCTCCCAGCCCCCTATCAGATGAATCATCTTGGGGCTAAAAATTGCTGTACATAATTACCCAGCACCATAAAAATTCCAGATCCCTTCTGTTCATGGAAGATAACTTTGTCTTATCCTGGATCATAAGGAGCTGGGGGTGGGAGGATTCATGAAGCCCTGGAAGCAATCAAGCCACTCTCAGATTGGGTGAGCTTTCTTTGGACAGAGACCCAGTCTAGATCCTTAAACACCCTGCCTCCCCACCAAGGGGATTCCTGAGCCAAAGGCCCAAGCCAGCTCACCTCAAGGCCAAGCCACAAGACTCTGGGAGCCCGTGACCTAAACCTCCACTCCTCTCTATCCACTTGCCCATCTGTGATATGGAATAAGGGTTTCTGTCCCAGAAGTGACAGGGAGGTGGAAAAGTACAAATTTCAGATGGTAGGAGTCATCATTATGGGGGGAGAGAGTGACTCCTGGGATGACTCCTGTCTCCCACCCCTCCCCAACTCACCCCACAGCACACACCAAAACTTGCCCCAAAGAGTAGAAAGAAAATACTAAAGATGGTGAGAGTCTGACGTCAAAGGCCAGAGCCAGAGAGGGCACTTTTGGGGAACCTGACCCACTCCTCACTTTTCAGACACAGGCAAGTGCAGGGATTTACCCAAGGTCACAGAATAAGTCAGAACAGAGAGGCACAGGCCGGCAGGGCTCTCTTTTATCAATTTCCTAGAGAAAAGGGAGAGATTTACTCCTTGGCCCCCTCGAGGCAGAGCTGAGATGAGGTTGAGGTGAGGGACTCCCTGGATGCTGGTCTCAGAGAGGAAGTGCTTTCTTGCTACAGAGATATTCCACAACTCAAGAGGCTGCCCAGAGAGTGGAGAGTGACCTCTTCATCCTGTGGGGTATATGAGTAGCAAGTAGGTTCTGGGGTCCCAGCTGAGTCCTCCCTCTCTCATTCGGTAGTCAGGCAATCCCTGGGTGTCTACCATCCTTTCCTATCTTCCTGCCTGACTCTCTTCTCTGAGCCCCATCTCCCAGCCTCGTCTGGCCCAGCTACAGTCTCCTTGGCTGGACCCAGTGGCAGTGGGGTTGGCTGAGTAATGCCGACTGCTGACCTAACTATGTGTCCCTGGGGCCTTGCTAGTGGGGGTTGGAGGGGACAGGGCAGTCTGATTAGGCCTGAAGAAGGCTGGGCAGCACTGGAGGGGCATGGGTCAGACCAGGTTATCCTCTGTTCCTGGGGAAAGCGAGGTCAGGCCCAAGGAGGAGAAGGAGGAGACTGGGGGCTCAAAGGAGCGAGAACCTCCTTCATCAGGATTTGGGGGTGCATCTCAGAGCTGGCTGGAGGAGCATGGTGTTTGAAGACCCTAAAATCTGAATTTTAGCAGGAGCTGCTATTTCCTGACTTGCATAGTGGTCAAAGTTACTTCTCCTTCACGGCCCACAGAGAAGGGGTAATAATATTTGTCCCCAAGGGTGGTTTGTGGATTTAAAAAAATAAGTTAAATAATATTGCCCATACATCATAGGTACTGGATACATTTTCATTCGTTCGCTCATTCGTTAGTTGGGCCGGGAGGATGAATGGGATCTAGAGGCAGGTGGGAATGGGGAAGGGGATGATGTCCCAATACCCAGAACAATGTGAGACTCAGACGGAAGCAGGGGCCGGAGGGGAGCTCAAGAGAGGGATCAGGGTGACGCCAGAGAAACAATCTACACTTTCCCTACCAGGAAGGTGGAGCAGCTGCGGATAAGAGTATAGGTTTGGCAGTGGGAAGTCGAGAGCGTTCCCGTCGAAGCTCCTTTTGTGTGTAAGGCCTAAGAAGGGGCAGTGCGCTTTGCGAAGGTCTGAAAAAGACTAAGGGGATTAGGTAACGACTGAAAGGAAGTGTTCCCAGCTCTCGGTTTTTTGGGGATGGGTGCTGCTTTATCCGCCCAGGACTCCATGCGTTGAGAAAATCAGGCCGCGAGAGGGCGCAAGAGCCGCGTACTCCGGAGCGAGAAGAAAAGGGGCTCGGGGATCCATGAGAGTCCAGGAGAAGAGCCGCCAGACGGCTGGGGCAGGTGGGAGGCGTGAGAGCTGGAAAAGTAGGGGCGGTCGTGAAGGGTGGGGCTTCTGGATCAGCGCTGGGCTGGTTAGGGGCCTGTCGGAGCCGGACAGGCGGCTGGGAGGTGGGATGGGCGGGGCGTTTGGGAGCCAGATGGGGGGACAAGGGAGTGGCTACAGCCGAATTCGCCTCAGAGGGCGGGCGGGGAGGGGGCGGGGAGGGGCGGGGAGGGGGCGGGGGGCGGGGGCGGGGAGGGGGCGGGGGCGGGGAGGGGACGGGGGGGACGGGGGGCGGGGGCGGGGGCGGGGGCGGGGCGGGGGCGGGGCGGGGCGGGGGCGGGGCGGGGGCGGGAAGCGGGGCGAGGCAGGGAGCGACGGGTCCTGTAGTCAGCCCGCGTTTCTCCGGGCTCCCCCTGGCGCCAAGTCCTACCCCTTTCCCGGCCTGGGGAGTGTGCGTCTGCGTGCACCTGAATGTCAGTGTGTACGAGTGTTTGTGAGTCCGAGGTTGCCATGTTGGAGCCCCTAGGCAGGACGTGTTTCCGCGCGGAAGCTGCTGGCCCGCGGTGGGCGCGACGCCCTGGCTGCGAGTCTGCGGAGCTGAGCACGCTCAGCGGTTGCGTGTGTCTCAGCGAGTCCCTAGGGGCAGCTCGGCCCGCTGGGCTCCCGAGGGACGTCTCTGGAGGGCCAGAGGGTCGCCTCAGTATGCAAGTCCTCCAACAGGCTTTTTCTTCTTCGGCTCCTCCCAGATTCCCTCCCACCACCCGGTTCCCAGGCTCGTTCACGCCCGGAGCCCACCCCCTCTTTTGGGCGCGAGGCCCCGCCCCCCGCCCCCTTTCCTCTGCCACAAAGTTTATTTGCAACAAAAGGGTGCCAGGAGCGAGCAGCCAAGTGGGAGGGAGTGGGAGCCGGAGCGGGAGAGCGAGGGGAGGCAGACAGGCCGTTGGGCAGGCGGGCGCAGGGTCGAGGAACTAAGCGCTGGGATCCCGCCCAGGTGGAGCCGCAGTGCCCCTGGTAGCTCCAGCCGCGGCGGGGGCTGGGCCTGGGGGTCGGCGGTGAGGCGAGAGGGGCCACCGGGGATGGAGACGTTGCGGCCGGTGGCCACAGAAACTTGAGCTGCGGCTGATAAACCTCTGCTCTGGTCTCTGCGCCCTCCTCCCACACCCCCACGCGCTGCTTTCGGAGCGGGCCGCTGCGCTCCTAAGGAGAGGGGGCGCAGGGGGGGTTGGCCACGGCTCTCGGAGGCCAGCCCCCCCGGAGTGAGTTCTGCCACCATGGCGGACGGGGCACCCCGGCCGCCGCTTTACCGCAGCGTCTCGTTCAAGCTGCTGGAGCGCTGGAGCGGCGGCCCCGGGCCGAGGGAGGAGGACACGGACACCCCCGGCTTGCGGCGCCGGGCCTCGTGCCGGCCGACCACGGCTGCCCCGGGCCAGCCCTCTCGGCGCGTGTCCAAGCTGGCGTCTGGGCCCCCAGCCGCCCCCGCGCAGCCGCGCCCGCTCCGCAGCCTCTCGCCGTCGGTGCGCCAACTCTCCCGGCGCTTCGACGCGCCGCGTCTGGACTACGGCTCCGCTGGGGCCCGGGACGGGGGCGTCTTCCCTGCGGCCGCGGAAGAAGCGGCCGAGGGCCCAGCGCGAGGGGCCTGGCCCAGCGTCACCGAGATGCGCAAGCTCTTCGGCGGTCCTGGCTCCAGGAGGCCCAGCGCCGACTCTGAATCTCCGGGAACGCCCAGCCCCGACGGTGCCGCGTGGGAGCCTCCGGCTCGGGAGTCGCGGCAGCCACCGACGCCACCCCCTCGGACATGCTTCCCCCTGGTGGGTCTGCGTTCGGCGCGGCCCCTGACCGGGCCGGGGATCGAAGGGAGGCTGCGCCGGCAGCAGCAGCAGCAGCAGCAGCAACAGGAGCGGGCGCTGTGTCCAGCGGATGGTTTACATTCTTGGCATATCTTCTCCCAACCGCAGGCCGGGGCCCGGGCCTCCTGCTCCTCCTCCTCCTCCATCGCCTCCTCCTATCGTGTCAGCCGCAGCCGCGCTGCCAGCTCCAGCGAGGAGGAAGAGGAGGGCCCGCCGCAGCCGCCTGGAGCCCAGAGTCCGGCCTACCACGGCGGCCACTCCTCGGGCAGTGACGACGACCGAGACGGTGAGGGCGGCCACCGCTGGGGAGGGAGGCCCAGGCTCAGGCCTGGAAGCTCCCTATTGGATCAGGACTGCAGGCCTGACAGTGATGGGTTAAATCTAAGCAGCATGGACTCAGCAGGGGGAGCCAGGAGCCCTGAGCCCCCAGCATCTCCAAGAGCCCCTGGAGAAGAAGGACTCCGGGAGTGGGGTAGTGGCTCTCCGCCCTGCGTCCCAGGTCCCCAGGAGGGACTTCGGCCTATGTCTGACTCTGTGGGAGGAGCTCTCCGTGTGGCCAAGGTGAGCTTTCCCTCGTACCTGGCCAGCCCCGCAGGCTCCTGCGGTAGCAGCCGTTATTCCAGCACGGAGACTCTCAAGGACGACGACCTATGGTCTAGTAGGGGTTCTGGGGGCTGGGGCGTGTACCGTTCCCCTAGCTTTGGAGCTGGGGAAGGGCTCCTGCGGTCCCAGGCTCGAACCCGTGCCAAAGGACCTGGGGGCACCTCTAGGGCATTGAGGGATGGAGGATTTGAGCCGGAAAAGAGTCGGCAGCGGAAGTCCCTGTCAAATCCAGATATCGCCTCAGAAACCCTGACGCTTCTCAGTTTCCTGCGCTCAGACCTTTCAGAACTGAGGGTCCGAAAACCTGGTGGGAGCCCCGGGGACCGTGTAAGCAGCCCCCTAGATGGCAGAGACTCACCATCCGCAGGTGGCTCCATGGGGCAACTTGAACCCGTGTCCATCCCAGCCCCAGCATCACCTGGCACGCGCCCCACACTCAAGGACTTGACAGCCACTCTGCGGAGAGCAAAGTCATTCACCTGCTCTGAGAAGCCCATGGCCCGCCGCCTGCCCCGCACCAGTGCTCTGAAGCCCAGCTCCTCCGAGCTACTGCTGGCAGGCCCTAGTGCCGAGGAGGATCCGCTGCCCCTCATCGTCCAGGACCAGTATGTGCAGGAGGCCCGCCAGGTTTTTGAGAAGATCCAGCGCATGGGTGCCCAGCAAGATGATGGAAGCGATGCCCCCCCTGAAAGCCCTGACTGGGCACGGGACGTGACCCGAGGGCAGCGGTCGCAGGAGGAGCTCTCAGGCCCTGAGTCCAGTCTGACAGATGAAGGCATTGGAGCAGACCCTGAGCCTCCTGTTGCAGTATTTTGTGGCCTGGGTACTACAGGGATGTGGCGACCCCTTTCCTCATCCTCAGCCCAGACGAACCACCGTAGTCCTGGGACTGAGGACAGTCTGGGTGGGTGGGCCCTGGTGTCCCCTGAGATCCCTTCCACACCAGGTGCCCTCCGCCGACGTCGCAAAGTCCCACCTTCAGGTTCTGGTGGGAGTGAATTGAGCAATGGGGAGGCAGGTGAGGCCTACAGGTCCCTGAGTGACCCAATTCCTCAGTGCCACCGGGCTGCCACCTCTGAAGAGCCCACTGGGTTCTCCGTGGACAGCAACCTCCTGGGCTCACTGAGCCCCAAGACAGGGCTCCCTGCCACCTCAGCCATGGATGAGGGCTTGACCAGTGGTCACAGTGACTGGTCTGTGGGCAGTGAAGAGAGCAAGGGATATCAGGAGGTTATTCAGAGCATAGTTCAGGGGCCTGGCACCCTGGGGCGTGTAGTGGACGACAGGGTTGCTGGCAAAGCCCCCAAGAAGAAATCCCTGAGTGACCCCAGCCGCCGTGGGGAACTGGCTGGACCTGGATTCCAGGGCCCTGGAGGGGAGCCCATCCGAGAAGTTGAGCCCGTGCTGCCTCCATCCAGCAGCGAGCCCATCCTTGTGGAGCAGCGGGCAGAGCCAGAAGAGCCTGGTGCCGCCAGGAGCCGGGCACAGTCTGAAAGGGCCCTACCTGAGGCTCTGCCTCCCCCTGCCACTGCCCAGCAAAACTTTCACCTTGACCCCAAGCTGGCTGACATTCTATCCCCGAGGCTAATCCGCCGAGGCTCCAAGAAGCGCCCAGCTCGGAGTAGTCACCAGGAGCTTGGGAGAGACGAGGGCAGTCAGGACCAGATTGGCGGCCTGTCTCGGGCCCGGCCCTCCTCCAAACACGTTCGCCATGCCAGTGTGCCCGCCACCTTTATGCCTATTCTGGTGCCTGAGCCACCAACTTCTGTCGGTCCCCCTGTGGCTGTGCCAGAGCCCATAGGCTTCCCTGCCCGAGCCCATCCCACGTTGCAGGCACCATCGCTCGAGGACGTCACCAAACAGTACATGCTGAACCTGCACTCCGGCGAGGTCCCTGCCCCAGTGCCAGTGGACATGCCCTGCTTGCCTCTGGCTGCACTGCCTTCTGCTGAGACCAAGCCCCCTGAGGCAGCTCGGCCTCCACATGAGCCTGCCCCTGCCAGCAAGTGCTGCAGCAAGCCACAGGTGGTGAGTCCTTTGTAGGGGCCTTCAGGATGGGGCCAACAGAGGGCGGTGGGCATCGACTTCAGTTGGAGCCTTTTGCATTGTATTCACTGGTCAGGTGCCCAGGTGCCAAGGGTGCTTTTCTGGTCCTGGACGTGCCCATGCAGTTTTAACAGTGTTAAGGACACAGGGCTCCTGTCTACTCGGGCCCTGTAGAAGCTTCAGTTTTCTGCTGGTGCTAATGGCAGAGGTGCTCATCTGCTCCAGGTGCTCTGGGTGGTAATTACAAAGGATTCTTATCTTGTCCTTTGGATGTTTCGCAGGGACTGGTTTTGGAAATCCCGGTGTGGTTCTTTGTTGGAGGGATGAGTGTGATGGCACCCAGAGCAGGCTCAGTCTTTTCTCTGAGGCTTGCTGTTGTGTTGGCCAGACCCTTGATAGGATGTTTGGCTCAGGGGCCACAGTTGACATCGGTTTGCCCTTCCTCATGTGGCTTTCCTATGACAGGTCAGAATATAGATGTGTTCCTGGGCCTGGGAGAATTGGGAAGGTACAAGACTTGACTTTATGGAGGAGCAGAGGGGTCTCAGGGTTCTCACTGCAGTTCTGTTCTTGCTGTGTGACATTGGCCTTTCTCTGTGACTTAATCTCCCCAATCAGGAGAGGTGGGTGGACAAAGTAGTGCCTATGTTTCTATCCAGCTGGTACTGTGCAGATTTGGGGGAGCCTGCGGGTTTGAGTTGGGGACTCTTGGGGCCTGAGTTCTGCTAGAGCCTCCTCAGATGAAAAAAGCTTCTAGATGGGGGCTTCTAGGGGAAGTTAGAGGCAGGGAGGGGATTGCAGAGGCTGAGCAGCCAGGGCCCTTTAGAGAGGTCAGGAGTGGTTCTGGGCCCCATCTTCAGGGCTGCCTCTATGGGTCCGGGGCGTCGGTTCTTGTTTCCCCATCCTGTCTGCTTGCATCTTTTCCCCACTCTACCCCCTTCCTGGTGACTCTGAGATGCACCCCCTTTCTGCCAGACCCCCAGCCCGGGGGCTCACTCTCCCTGAGACCCCTCCTTCTACCTTCTGGCTTCAACTATCCCTGGAGTTTAGGCTGTGGATTCAGATGGGATCCAGATGGCATATGCCCTGGCATCTGGGTTGGGACCTAGATTCCAGGCTCTGGATTCTGGGTTGAGCTCAAGGATGGCCAGCAGTTATTTCAACTATGGCCTGCACTCCCACTGCGCTCCCTGACTGTGTGAGAAGCCTGGAAACTATAAACCCTGGACTAATTCGGTCACTCCGGTTCCCAGCGCTCTCACGGCCCCTCTGAACTCCCTTTCTCTTTGTTTCTCTCTCCAGTTCTCCCTGGTCCTGCCTCTGGGGTTTCTCATGGAGGCTGCAGAGAGAGCAGGCAGGAAGTGAGGAGCGGGGAGTTTTGAACCTGTCCTTCCTTCTGAGTCCCAGCGAGGGCAGCTCTGGTGCCCCTGAACTCCAGTACCAGTTCTGAAGGTCGGAGAGGAGAGGAAGAGAGCAGGGCCAGTTCTTGTCAGGGGTCTTCTCCCCAGCCTCCTTTCCCATATATCTTTTCTGGGATCCTTGAAGGTTCAAATGGGGGAGACGACAGGGGTAAACCAAGGGACTCAGGGAGACTGAAGGTGGCTGGGGGTTGCTCCTAAGAGGAGGCTTTGAGACCCAGAGAGGAGGTGGGAGTTTACAGAACTTCTCCTACCCCACCTCCCTTCACATTCTCCTCTACCCCCCGCACCCCCGCACCCCCGCACCCCTTTCTGGAGCTCTGAGGCAGGACAGATCTGCCATAACCTGGGCTTCTTCCTGCCATGAACAAAGGTCTCTGATCTCCAAGCCTTTGCCCACTCCAGGCCTCTCACTTTTCCAGGCCCAGCTTGATGTCCCCTTACGGGGAGGGAACTGGTGAGTCTGTCGTTAGAAAAGCAGGGTATGAGCCTTGCTCTTCTAATCCCTGTGTGGCCTAGGATCCATCATATCCCTGCTCTGTGCCTCACTTTCCCCTTCCGTAAAATGGGGGTGATGGCCTCTGCCTGGCAGGCTCTCTTGTGTGGTGAGTGGGTGGTGTGATCTTTCCCTCTCTGGTAGCAGGAAAGAAGAAAAATGGAGGCTGCACTGCCCAGCTGCTTCTCAGCCACAGGCTTGGCTTCTGAACACAGGGCTGGGTCCTCGTGGGCCTCAGTATAACCTGGTAGACTGCAGTAGGCTCCAAAAAGATCCATCATCTTCCAATTTCCCACCCCCTCATAAGCCTGGAAGTTCTTTCATTTGCTAGCTTGAACCCCTCCTGCTGTCCCCTTCCTTCTGGCTCCGGGAAGATGGGGAGCAGCTGTCCACCCCCTCCTGGTGGCCTCTGTTGAGGAGACAATGTTCCCTTGTTTCAAGCCGGAGGCTCCAGTCATGCTCCCTGGGCCGTGGGTGGCGATGACATGGTATGGACTCCAGAATAAGAAGAGATGAGAGGAGCTGTCATTCTTTGCTTCTGGCAGTCCCTGGGGACTAAGGGCCCCCTCCCCACCCCCCAGGCTGTGGGAAGTCCCTCACCCTCAGGTCCATATTCACGTTCTGTGTGGTGTTACCTCCATTGCCGGGAGGTGGGAGGCCTGGGACCAGGCCTGGCTCAGCCTTTTGACTCACTCAGACCTGGACAGAGTCATCTTTGGACCTCAGTTTTCCCATCTGTACAGTGGGAGGTTAGACTGCCTGGTCTGTGAGGCTCAGAAGGAGGGACTTAGCCTGCAGGGGGTGTCAACTGAAAGGGGAGGAGCCAGGGGTGTGGCTGGAGAGGAGAGAAAGGCAGCTGTCTGCAATAGGCGTATGAACCCAGGAGAACAGGGAGTAACGGATTGCTCATGGGTCATTTATTCCAGGAATGCCTGTCTATGTGCTGGGAGGTGAGGAGGCAGAGCTGTCTGGCCTCCCTGCCCCGCCCCTCCCACACTCTTGTTACCTCCACTGAGGCCCACCGTAGCCTGGTTGGTCAACACCTCTTCCTGTGAGGGAGGCTTCCCCCACCCCAGCCTCAAAGTGCAGTCTTGCAGTCCCACCTTCTGCCCTCAGGTCCCTGATACCCGTTTGACACATGCCACAACTGTAGCCCACAGCAGTGAATGTCTTGTCTCTCAGCAGCAGAGGCAGATGAACTCACAAAATTTTAACATACTGGAATAGTAGTAACAATAGCCAACATTTATCACGTGCTTACTATATGCCAGACACTGTCTGTTTCATTCTTCAACTCTGAAAGCTGTGGATATCTTACAGTGCAGACTTAGAGTCGAAGACTGTTGGATTCACCCTGGATCCTAGCATATCAGTGTCTTAGAGGTGAAGGGACCCAAGGAGATTGGCCTGCCATCTGAGTAGTGGAGACAAGTCAGCAGACAGTTGGGAGTGTCACCTCCACATCCCCAACAGCCTGAACACTTTCATAGTGGTTATTTAATTCACCAGAGCCCGTTGGGATGGGAAGAACTTTGAGACCCAGAAGGGGAGAATGCTAGGTCTAAGGTCACACAGCAAGGGTGGGCAGAGCCAGGCCCATGCACCAGAACCTTGGCCTTGTTCCTCTCCACTCAGACCCCCTCCCTACCCAGCCAGCTCCCTGCCTTGCTGATGAAGGTCTGGTAACTGCTCTTCCAGTCACCCTTCTCTCTCCCCTTTTGGCGGGGAACCCGCGGGGGTGGGAGTTCTCTCCTTCCCCTCCTTGGCTCTTTGTCTGATTTTTTCCATGGAAACTGGTTCTGGGGGGGAAGGGAGGAGGTGATCAGGACACTCGGAATTCTGAGTGGTACCAAATATCTATAATTAAATGTCTTGTCACCCAGCAGGAGGGGGTGAGATGGGGGAGAACAGGCAGAAGGGCAGCCCCTTTCCCCTGTTTATTCCTCACATCTCCTCCTAACCCCTTCCTAAGGGCCCTGGGCTCTTGAGGGGAACGCTGCCCAGGAATGAGTCCTCCCCAGCGAGGAAGGGTTGGGGGATGGACTAGAGTTGAGTCTGACATTTTCCAGCCCCACATTTCCGGGACCAGCTGGGTTTGGGAGGCGGAGAGGCTGCTGCTAATCCTGTCCCCAGCCCCCTCTCCCCGTGTAGGGACTTGCCCCTCCTGCTTCCCTCCCTCCCTCCCATCTATGATCTTTCAGGCTACACATTGCTGCCCTGCAGTAGGGTGGAGGCACCCCCAGGCTTCCTGGGAGCTGAGACACACAGAGAGTGTAGGATCTAGAAGCCAACACGAAGGGGCTTAGGATATTGAGGGACTAGCCTGGAAACTGGCCGAGGGACTTCCTAGAAGAGGCTCTGCTTGAGCTTGACCTTGAATACTGAGAGAGAGGGAGGGGCTTTATGAAGAGGGCACAGCATGAGCAGAGGCTAGGAGATGGAAAGGAATATGGCAGGTTGTGTGCAGTAAGAGTTTGTTTCAGAGACTTAGGTGGCCCTTGATAAGGTAATACATTCATCCATTGAACAAATACTGTCTGAGCAATGAGACATGTCAGGCCTTCTAGGCCTGGGAATACAGCAACAAACAAAACAAAGGCCTGCCCTTGTGGAGCTTCCAGACGAGGGAGGAGGCCTGGCTGTAAATGGAGACATTCTGTGTCAGGGAGTGGTAGGGGCTGGGAGAAAAATAAAGCAGGATAAGGGAGTAGAGAATGACAGGGTGGGGGTACTTTAGATCAAGAGATCAGGAATGCCTGTCTGAGGAGGTGACATTTTAGCAGAAGCCTGGAGGAAGTGAGGGAGCAGGTCAGGTGGCTGAGGCAAACAGCATTCTGGGCAGAGAGGAACAGCAGGTGCAAAGGCACTGAGGTGTTTGAGAAACAGTCAAGAGGACTGTATGATGGAGCAGAGAAGTAGAAGATCAGAGGTGGGTTAGGGTGAGGAAGATCGTGTAGGCCAATAGGAGGACTTGAGCACGTACTCAAAGTGAGACGGGGCAGGCGCTGTTGGAAGGTTCTGAGTGGAATAGTGGCCTGGTCTGACTTATGCGTTCACGGGTCTGCTCTGGCTGCTCTGTGGGGGTAGATTGCAAGGGCCAGGTGGAGGCTGTGAGGCCAGTCAGAAGGCTACTGGAATAATCTGGACAAGAAATGACAGTGGCTGGGGCCCAGGCAGAGATGGTGGGGTGGTGGGTTTCTGTTGCAGCCCCAGGGGCTCCTCAAAGGCCTGGACCCTGATGTTCAAGGTGAACACAGAGCTACAACTTCTCACATGGCTGGGCAGTATGTGTGAGGGGTCACTTAGGGTGGGGAGGTGGAGTTCGACAAAGTCCCCAGGGTGGACTGGGCTTTGGGCTACACTGGCCACCCCCTGCAGACCCACATTGGCTTGGCTGAAAGGCTAGGAGAGTGGAGCCGCCACAGGGTCCCAGTGAGGCAGGTGACAGGGCCATATCCCACTGGTATCTCCTCTGCAGCCACCATGATACCCATTTAGCTCCAGCATGCATGTCTCCTGGGACAGGGAGCTCATGCCTCCCCCAGACCCCCAAGATAGCCCCATCCCTCCCGTCTGATCCTCCAGCTAGGTGGGCATTGCCATGGCTCCAATAGTCCAATAAAGAAGCAGGCCCGGAGTGGGCAGGGTCTGCCCAAGGCCCCAAAGCTTGAGTATGGGATTTGGCTCCAGGTGTCCTGACTCCTAGACCATACATTGGTCCCACAGAGTTCCCACTAAGCAGAGTTGGCAGGGATGGTGGTGGCAGGGTGGGGGAAGGGGGAGCCAGTGTTTCCCAGAAAGGCTTGAAGCCTTGGTGTACTTACTGGGAAATGTGCCCAGGCAGCCTGGCGCCTTGCTGGCAGGCCCTGAAATGGGGGCCCTGGGTCCCCTGGGAAGCAGGAGCCTATTGGAACTGATGTCTCCCCATGGGAGTTGATTCCCCCCACAATGTCCTCCCTCTAATTCTCACCTCCCAGGGTCTCTGGGGCATTCTGGGGGTTGTGAGAGACAGACACAGAGGAAAACTATCAGGCTGCTGGGCTATGTGCAGTAAGTGAACCTCAGCCCATGAGATGCAGGGGTTTGGGGCCCCAACCAGAGTGGCTGAGCCCCCTGGAGGGACTTCCAGGACCCCAACTTCCAGTAGCTCTAGGGTTCACTAGGGACAGGACTGCACTAGGAGTCAGGAGACCTGCGGTCCAGCTTTGCCCTACGACCTTCCTACTGTGAGGCCTTCAATAAGTTCCATCCCCTCTCAGAGCCACAGAGCCGTCCTTGCTCTCGGGCACTAGGATAAACCTCCTCCCAGGGCTGTTGGGAAAGGACCCAGTCCTGAGCAGGATCTCGGTTGCAGAATGAAGTGCTGGCAGGCAGGGTCCCACCACCCCACTAGGCTGCTGAGAAGGCAGGTTCAGAGTGGTGCCGGGACTCAGGCCCGGGTCTACCCTGCACCTGCTTTTCCCACCATCGGCTCCTGCTCTAGGATTCCCCCCACCCCCAGATAGGGTCTTTCTCCACACTTGTGGCAGACTTTGGTGCTCACTCTGGGGACTGTCCAGAAGTGTGGTGTTGCAGTTGACGGGACAGTAAACCTTTATCTGAGCCGGCGTGGTGGCTCACCCCTGTCATCCTAGTACTTTGGGAGGCTGAGTGAGAGGATTGCTTGAGCCCCGGAGTTCAAGACCAGCCTGAGCAACACAGGGAGACCTTGTCTCTATTAAAAATAAAAAACAGGTGTGGTGGCACAGACCTGTGGTCCCAGCTACTCGAGAGGCTGAGGTGGGAGGATGGCTTGAGCCCAGGAGGTTGAGGCTGCAGTGAGCTGTGATTGCCAAACTGCACTCTAGCCTGAGCGACAGAGTGAGACCTGGTCTCAAAACAAAAATCAAAAACCAGACAAACAAAACTTCCTCTGGTTTCTTTCCAGTGGAGCTTGGAGAAGTTGCCAGGCAGGAAGAGGTTGAGAGGGGAGTGCAGAGTGCACCTGAGGTGGGAAGACCTGTGCTGATTGCAGAGGTCTGGGTGGTATATTAGTGTCCTGTTGCTGCCGTAGCAAACTACACACATCTAGTGGTTGAAAACAACACAGATCTCCTGCTCTCCAGTCTGGAGGTCAGAAGTCTGAATGAAGGGTTTCACTAGGCTAAGATCCAGGTGCTGACAGGCCTGCCCACCTCTGGCGGCCCTGGAGAGATCAACGCCTTTGCCTTTACCAGCCTCTCCTGGCTGCCAGCACTCCTTGGCCTGTGGCTCCTTCCCCCATCTTCCCTAGCATCTTCAAATCTCTTGCTCACCCCATACCTCCTTCCTCCCTCTTTTTTTCTTTTTCTTTTTATTTGAGACAGAGTCTTGCTCTGTCGCCAGGCTGGAGTGCAGTGGCGCGATCTCAGCTCACTGCAACTTCCGCCTCCCTGGTTCAGGCAATTCTCCAGCCTCAGCCTCCTGAGTAGCTGGGACTACAGGCACGCGTCACCATGCCCAGCTAATTTTTGTATTTTTAGTAGAGATGGGGTTTCACCATGTTGGCCAGGATGGTCTCTATGTCTTGACCTCATGATCCGCCCACCTCAGCCTCCCGAAGTGCTGGAATTACAGGTGTGAGCCACTGCTCCCGGCCTCCTTCCTCCTCTTTAAGAACCCTTGTGATTCATTAGGCCCACCTGATAATTTGATAATCTTCCCATCTCAGAATCCTTAATTACACCTGCAAAGTCCCTGCTGCCATGTAAGGTAACGTATTCACAGGTTCTGAGGATTAGCATAAGGATGTAATGCCAGGGCCATTATTCTGCCTACTGCAGATAGGCAAAGGACCAGGTTGTTGGTTCCTGAGAATCAGAGTCCCCAGCTGGTACTGGTCCTGGGGCAGAACCTTCTAACTCAGGCCCACTGCATTTAACTTGCCATTTCTTTCCATGTTCATTTGTCATTCATTCATTTAGCAGTCAATCATTGAGCCCCATGTTGGGCAGTGAGAAAACTTGGACACCATCCCTCCTTGCCAGGAGCTTTCACCAAGGGTCCTAGCCTCCTGAGGTGGGTGAGGTCCAGAAGCAGGCAGAGCCCAGGCCTGGTGGGGCAGGGGCAGAAGTGCCAGTGTGTTCTGGGGCCAGGCCTGGCTTCCAGAGGTGGCAGGCCGTAGTTTTGATGACTGGAAGTGGGATGAGGCCACTCTCAAGAAGGGCAGTTGATAGGAGAATTTAAATCCAGGGCAAGGAGGGAAGGTCGGCGCCGAGGGAGGGGTTGAGGGTCACGTCTCTGCCAGGCTGCCACAGCTGAGGGCAGAACTGAGAGCCTAGCGGCAGAAGGAAAGAAACGCCCTCATCCCATGTGCTGGGAGCTCCACGTGGGAATTGGTGGCATTGGTGCTGTCTGACCAGAGGACCTGTCAGGTCCCTTCATCCCTGAGAAGCCTAGGGAGGCTTCAGGGAGGTGGCATGTGGAGGGTGAAGGGTGCTGTCCAGAATGCCATCTCCACGCACGCTGGCTTTCAGACCCAGGCAAGCACTTACCTACTCCCCTGAGGCTGTAGTCAATGGCGGCAGTATCCCCTCACTCCACAGAGGATTATTGTTAAGATTATTTTGTTTTTCGGCCAGGCGCGGTGGCTTATGCACGTAATCCCAGCACTTTGGGAGACGGGCGTATCACAAGGTCAGGAGTTCAAGACTCAGCATGGCCAATATGGTAAAACCCCATCTCTACTAAAAATAAAAAAAATTAAAAAATTTTTTAAAACTAGCAGGGCGTGGTGACGTGCACCTGTAGTCCTACCTGCTCAGGAGGCTGAGGCAGGAGAATTGCTTGAACCCGGGAAGTGGAAGTTGCAGTGAGCCAAGATTGTACCACTGTACTCCACACTCCAGCCTGGGTGACAGAGTGAGATTCCGTCTCAAATTAAAAAAAAAAAAAAAAAAAAAAAAGATAATTTTTTTTTTTTTCAGACAGGGTCTCACTCTGTCACCCAGGCTAGGGTGCAATGGGTCAATCATGGCTCACTGCAGCCTTGACTTCCTGGACTCAAGCAATCCCTCCCACCTCAACTTCCCAATGAGCTGGGACCACAGGCGGGCGCCATCATGCCTGGCTAATTTTTTTACTTTTAGTAGAGGCAAAGTCTCACTACGTTGCCCAGGCTGGTCTTGAACTCCTGAGCTCAAATAATCTTCCCGTCTTTGCCTCCCAAAGTGCTGGGATGACGGACGTGAGCCACCGCACCCACCCTGCTGCTGAGATTAAGTGAAAGCATGCCAAGAGGGCTTGGCACACAGTAAATGCTCAAGAAATGTTACCTCCTCCCCTCATGACTGAGATGCTAAGGTTTTATGATTCTAAGATTCTTGGCTGCTGGGCACCTCTTTCCAGCCCTGAAGCAGAAGACAAAGCTCTAGACAGGAGGGCAGGTTGGGGCCTGGCTACACCCACATAGTCAGTGGCTCCGAGCCTGGTTCTCTGGAGGTGGGGAGGAGGGAGAAACCAGGACCGGAGGCTGAGCCACATGCCCACTGTCCTTGCTCCTCTCTCCAGCTCCCCCTCTACTTTTGTTGCCACCAACCCCACCCTGGGACATGTCCAGGATAGCTCAGCCCACACGCGGAGGAGAGCAGAGGCAAAGCCCTCTCTGCGTCAAAGCTGCCCCTCACTGGAAGCGGCCCGTGAGGCTCAGAGAGTCTGAGTGTGTGTGCCTGGTGGGCTTTGGGTTCAGACTGATAAGGGTTAAAATCACAACTGACTCTGACCCCTTGCTGGGTGATATTAACAAGTCATCTGATCCCAACTCTGAGCCTTAGTTTCCTGCGCTGTAGAATGAGGGCACTAAGGAGTTATTATGAGGGCCAAAAAGAGAATGCTTCTGGAGTGCTCAGCCCAGGGCACTGGCTCCAGACAGCTCTCAGAAATGTGGCCACTTAGTGTATGCTTTTGAGATTGTCACTCTCAGAGTCTAGAATCCTGTGGTTTCAAGATGAAGGATTCTGGGTTCTTTTCCAAGAGTGCAGACCTCTTGATTTTATTTGTGATTTTGAAATTGTGACTTCTTGGTTCTGACATCCTGTGGTCCTGAGGCTCTGGGGTCTGGAGAGATGCAGCAGGTCGGGGGCCAGTGGGAGGGCAGTGGGGGCAGTGTGATGGAGGGGCCAGGCGGAGGGAGCAAACACAAGGTTGGTGTCTGTTTCCTGTTTATTGGTTCCCAGGGGGTGAGCAGGCCCTGCTCCCTCGCAGCGCTGTGGAGCAGGAAGGGGGGAGGCAGGGTTCCTGGCTGCCAGCCAGCCCCACAGCCAGGCCTCCAGGGACTGCTGGGACCCCACTCCCCAACCCCTTGGACAAACATTCAGTCTTTTCCCAGGACAGGGCACTGGAGGTTAAGGAGCAGATGTGGAAGGGAAGGGGTGGATGGATGGGGAGGGACACCTTCCCCCAATATAGGTCCCGATAGCTCCATCTTTCTTAGCTGCCTGCATCACTGAGGTCTCACTCAGGGGTTTCTTGGTGTCCCCCGTCTTCCCCTGTCTCCTTGGGATAGGGCCTGGTGATGAGATGTCCAACTTCTTGGCAGGCCAAAAGGGCAGGAGGAGGAAGAAAAGGGCCAGGGCCTTTAATGCCGAAACTGTCTACCTGGAAAGACCCTTAGAAACCAGCCATGTTTTCTAGCCTTCCTCATCCCTGCATCATTCAGATGGGGAAACTGAGGCCCAGCAAGGGGCCTTGCCCAAGGCCACACAGTAGTGGACCAGGGCCAGAAATCCTCCCCATGCATCTCAGCATTGCTCCAACCTCACACTGTGTAAGGGGCCACTGAGAGTTCTTGAGAACTGCAGTGATGTGGTTCACATGGCATTTTAAGGAACTTGTCTGAGCCAGGGCAGGAAAGGGAAGCCCCTGTATGTGTCTGAGGCCAAGAGGGGCAGGGAGGTCTCAGTTTGACCAGAGAACCTGGGGAGAGGTGGGCAGGAGCCAGGTTGAAAGCCTCAAGTGCCGAGTTAAATGGCCTGGGCAAAGGACCTCTCCTCTGCCAGCTCCCCTCTCCCTTCCTGGGAGAGGAAGGGCTGGGAGCACTGCCAGCTTTGCACATCATAGCATCCTCTGGTTGTGAGGTGATGATCAGACTTGAGGGTCTGGGAACATGAGTAGCCTGAGCTTAGGTAGCAGAGGATGTGGAGCTGGCGAGGGGAGAACTGACTGGGAAGACAATTTGGAGGTAGAATCTGGAAATTCGAATTTAGGTTCAGGGGTTCTATCAGAAACGGGGTTGGGGGAGCAGGACTCACCTCTCATCTGGGCAGAAATTTCCTCTGTATTCTGAATGAGTGAGGTGGCTGTGAGCCCTGCCTCTGTGCCCAGTAAGCTTCCTGTCTGACCTCAAACCCTCTGCTCCAGTGGAAGTGCCCTGCCTCTAAGGGGGTCCCTGCAGAGCTGCAGAGCTCCAGGCCGCCCCTGCAGTCCAGCCCTCCTGGGAGAGGCCTGATGGAGGGAGCATGGAAGGGAGCGAAAGAGCAGGCTTGGGCTGCCTTGCTGGCTCTAACCTAAGACAAGTCCCTCTGCCTTGGTTTCGCCATCTGTGAAGTGGGAGTCCTCCAGAGTCCCAGCAGAGCTCTAGAATATGCAGGCTTTCCGGAGCTGGGGGAGGGGGACTGGTAGGTCCACAGGCAGGCATCCTTGCCAGCAGCCCTCGTGGTGGGTCCTGTAGTCAGAGACAAAGAACCTTGTAATATTTGTACTGTAGATCCTGAGACCAGTGCTATTCTGTGGCCCCACAACCCTGGAGCCTTCCTGAAGAAGAGGAGGGCCGTGCTGTAGGGAGAGGAGTGCCTCACACTGGGGGACTGAGCAGAAAGCCTGCTTCCCTATCAGATGCCTGAGCGCCCTCCAGGCTCCTGCTGCTCCTGGGCCCCTCCTTCCCTCTGGCCTGGACCCGCCGCTTCCAGGCTGCTCCCCAAGGCCAGCGGGGGCGTTGCCTGGGGCGGGTGAGGAATTTCCGAGGGAATGGCTAAATTCAGCCCCAGCTAAAAATAGTCCTGGGTCTGGCCCCAAGGCTGGTGGAGGAGTAGGAGAAGGGCGGGCCCGGCCTGCCCCATCTCATCACCTGGACACAGGGCCTGGGCAGTGGAGGGTCTCTGCTGGCCCCCTGGGCATCTGCATCTTTGTTCCAGCCGCTCACACCAGGCCTTCCTCTCACGGAGGCTCCCTGCTTTTTTCTCTCCTTCTGTCCTCTGTCCTTTGCCCTGCTCTCCTCCCTGGGTCTTGCTCCTCTGCCTGTCTCTCATCTCTTCTGACCGCCTGTGTCACCCTGCCTCCCTTGAGAGAGCCAGACAGAGACCCTGGCCAGGGACTGGCCTTAGGAAAAGGGCCGTGTAGGGCAGAGTCCCCCTCAGCTTCCCAGCCCAGATGTCAGGAACCACCTCTGTCCCAGGATACACAGTGATTGCAGCTCCTCTCTGCTTCAGGGTAACAGACCTCTAAGGCTCTAGGGTGTGGAGATGTGGGTGGGAGCCCCCAGTTTGCCCTGTGACCCAATGCTTGGTTCTGGTCAGGTGGATCCACACATGCCAAGCCCTCCTGTTCCTGGCACGAGGTAGAGCCTCAGTACACATTTGTTAAATAAATAATGTGGGGGAGGCAGGAGGAGGACAGCTAAGCCCTGCCCTAGGGGAGCGCCCAGACTCCTCTCAGCTCCCTTTACCACCCATGCCTATGCCTAGCCCTGCATTGCTGCTGCCCTGGGGACCAGGCAAGTGGAAGCTGGCAGATGGGCAAAGGGTGCTATCCCTAGTTGGCACTGATTGGGGGTGGAGTGGGAAGCAGACACAGGCCCAGAGAAGGTGAGGGTGCTTAGCTCAGATCACAGAGCCCAGAAAGAGAGAGGTGGTATTCAAACCAGGATAGTCTCACTGGGTTGGAGTTCAGACCCAGATGGTCTGGCTCCAGAACCCTTGCTTAGGCCCCTGGCTTTTAGGACTGCCTGGGTGGGGGGGTAGTGCCATCACCAAGGTGGGCACAGGAAGAAAGGGTGGATTTTTCTTTGGACATAGTGATCCTATTGGATTCACAGTCCATGGTCTGAGTCCCAGGAACCAGCACATAGTAGTTGCTCAGTAAATATTAATTGAATGGCTCAGTTGCACTTGAGGGGCCCTTGGGGAGTGGGAGGAGGTGACAGGCACAGAGGGAATGAGTGTTTCCTCCCTTTATGGGCCCAGGGACCCTTCTCTTGTTGCTGGAAAGCAGCTGAGGTGGGTGCTGGGCTTTCTGCTGGCAGAGAGAACTTGGCCCAGGAGTTGGGGAAGGTGCAGGAATGGGCCACGGGGAGGGGAAGGGGAGACAGCAGGCCAGGCAGTGTGGTACAGTCCCATTCGCTGTATCTGGAAAGCAGATCTCTTGGGCCATGGCCGACGTGACTCAAATGGAGACAAAAAAACCTTCCATATTTGGAGAAAGAGCCCAGAGAGGCCCAGACCCGCAGCCAGCCCAAACCTCCCCCACCCCCAGCCTCCTGCCCTGTCTCCCTCTGGGCCCCTAGCCCTGAGTCCTGTCCCATGAGTTGAACTCTTAGGCCTCAGTCATCAGGTCGCTTCCTGTGTGGCCAGGCCTGGGCTGTGGGTGCTGGGGAAGAAATTTCGTTCCAGGGCTGCGCCCTGTGCTTGGGCTGGAGATGTAGAGAGGAGCCCTGGTGGAGCCTGCGGGCTGGAGGGGGGCACACTGAAACAACAGTTCCCATGCTGTGGGGTCAGCTGACAGCAAACCCCTGCCCATCTCAACACAGGCAAAGCCTGAGGAGCACAGCATATAGGCATTGTACAAACACACACACACACACACACACACACACACACACATATTCTCTCTCTCTCTCTCTTTTCAATCCCCAGCAGATTTCCATACCCACAAAGACATCTGTGCAGATATCAGCAGTGAGGACTGAGCCTGAGACCTTCCCTGGAGCAAGCTTTGATGACAGCAAAGTTGGATTAGATTGGGGCAGCTGGATGTCAACAAGTAACATAAACAGGCATTATCTCTCTGGAGAGATGTGAACAGAGCAGTTTGCTCCTGTACTACCCTCTGAGTGTCCAGCAAGGGGCGGGGCTGGGCAGTGGATGCCAGAGCCTGGTTAGTGGGGAGAGGGCCCAGGCCACTTCCTGCCTGGGAGCAGACCTTGCTCCCATGGGGACATCCCAGCCACTTGACTGAGAACTGGGGTGTTCACTGTCACTGGTGGACTGACTGAGCGCTGACTGCACAGCTGCTCCTAACTTTTCTGACTAGTTGTGGATAATTCACTCTGAAATAAGCTCTGAGTGGTGAGTTGGGGGAACCCAGGGGAACCTTTAAAATTCAATTGCACTGTGGCCCGCTGGTGCCTGTATGTGCCGGGTTAGCATGGGGGCTGCAGGGTGAAGGAGAAGGGGTTCCTGACCCAAGAAGCCCCATCTGAGAACTGGGGGTCAAAGGAGGCCAAGAAGGGTGAGGGCAGGGAAGGCTAACTTAGGGCAGTGGCTGGAATCTTGAAGGACTAGCTGGACCTTGATAGGCAGAAATGAGTCAAGGTCCTCCAGGCAGAGAGAACTGCAAAGGCAGAGGCCTGTGATGGAGAAACCCTGGTGTGTCTGGGGTACCATGAAAGCTCCCTGGTTCTGGAGAGGTCAGGTGGGCCCCGGGGGTTCCTAAAGGCCAGGCCTGAAAGCCTAGACTTGATCCCAGAGTGGTAATATCGAAGCTTTTAAAAATAGTGGAACTTGGTTGGGTGCCATGGCTCACGGCTGTAATCCCAGCACTTTGGGAGGCCGAGGTTGGGAGGCCGAGGCGGGTGGATCACCTGAGGTCAGGAATTCAAGACCAGCCTGGTCAACATGGTGAAACCACATCTCTACTAAAAGTACAAAAATTAGCTGGGCATGGTGGCACATGCCTGTAATCCCAGCTACTCGGGAGGCTGAGGCAGGAAAATTCCTTGAACCCGGGAGGTAGAGGTTGCAGTGAGCCGAGCTCGCACCATTGCACTCCAGGCTGGGCAACCAAGAATGAAACTCCGTCTCAAAAATTAATAAATAAATAAATGAATAAAAATAAAAATAGTGGAACGTTTTCTTCTAGAGGAATCTTGACACAGAAGCATAAAGCAGGCCAATCTCATCGATTTAAGTGAAAGTAGGGTCATGTCTGCCCCCTGGACCACATCTCACCCCATGTACTTCCATGGAGCTCTCAGGACTCAGTCAGGAAATCTCTGTTGTGTGCAGAGGGAAGCCCTCCCTGATGAGAGGTGTTAGAGTGAGACAAGCCTCTCCCTTCAGTGTCTCTGCAGGCTTAGAAGGGCAACCAGCCAGGCTCCCTGGGCAGGGGGAAACTCTGTTGGGGGCCAGGTCTCCAGACGCAGCCAGGATGATGGAGCACACCGCCCATCCTTGGTGCTCCTATGAGCAGACGGCACCCCCTACCTGGGGCCTGGAGCTGGCTGGGCCCCACTTGATCAGGAGGACAACCTGTTGGCGTGGTGGGAAGATCCTGCCTGCCCCCTGCTGCCACCTGGAAGGACACAGGCTCTTTGAGGGAGGTGGGAGCTGGCAACCAGCTACGCTCCCAGAATGTGCACCCTGTCTCAGCCCAGCTCAGTCACACTGACAGTGGACAGGCAGGAGCACATTCTCCCGAGGTCCAGGAATCCTCCTGACTCCTGTAGAGTGAGTGAGTTAAGTTAGAATCAGGAAGGAATTCCCCAGAGTTTGGAGTGTGTAAAAGGAAGAGTATGAACAAGTGTTGGCAGGAGAAAGACTGAGCTCTGAGCCTGGCAGGTCTGAGGCCCTTCAGGACCTAGGCCTTGCACCGCTTAGTGACCAGCCTTCCTGGCCCACCATACAGCCTAGGCTCCCACTTCTTTGGCCACCAAAAATGTCTGATGAGTAAGAAGTTGCCAAACATAGAATAGGAAGCTACACATGGCAGAGAGACCAGCATGTGCAAAGGCCCAGGATGTAAGAATGCGATGGGTTGGAGGAACTACTATGGCCAGAACATGATGCAACCAGAGTGTGGTAAAGGTGGGGAAGTTTGATGCTGGTGAGTCAGCAAGGGCCAGGTCATTGAGAGTCTTGGGGGACAAGTACTTGATCTCATATCCAGCTGGGTTAGTGTAATGGTTAGAACAGACTGAAGCCAGATGACTTTGCTTCAAATCCTACTGTTCCTCTTAGCTTTGTGGGTAGTCCTGGGTAATTATTCACTGTAAAAGCTAAGTACTCACATGTTAGTACTTAGCCCCTCTGTGGCTCAGTTTATGTACCTGTAAAATGGGGATGATGATTATGGTACCTATTATAGGGTTATGGTGAGAATTTGATGTGATAATGTCTGTGGTGGCTGGACTGGACCACAGACCACTGGGGATCAGTGGGAAGCTGTAAAACAAGTTGGAAGGGAGGGAGGGAAGTTGACCTAGCTGGCTGAGGAAGAGCCCCGGGGATGGAGAGAAGAGGATGGAGTCACTGAGAGTAGCCCAGATAATCCTCTTTGGTAGGGGGATGATCTGAGCTCCCTGAGGGAGGCTTGGAGTTTCCCCACGGGCAGCTGTCCAAAGGAAAGGAGTGGGGCTGTGCAGGAGGGATGGGACTCTGCAGGCTGGAGGCTCTGGGGGAGTTTTGCTAGCAGAAATCCCCACCCTGCTTTAAAGTTGCCCATCACCGACTCTGGAGCAGCTGGTCTGTGTTCCTGGCTGTACAGATGGAGGCCCAGAGAGGGGCAGGATTGCCAGAGTCACCCAGTGACTTCTGACCCCAGGACCTTCCTCCAGGCTGGGGACTCACTTTGAAGCTCAAAGCCCAGCCCTGAGGTCGCTCAACCTAAGGCAGGGGTTGGGGGTTTGGCTTGAAGGAGGAATTGGACAGTTCTACCCCTCTCTGAATGTGATTTGGGCAGGGAGGGCTTCCTGGAGGAACACCACATGTGAGACTGGAACTGTCTCAGAGGAGACCAATGTGGAAACAGAAGAGGGAAGGCAAAGACAAAGGCTCCAAACTTGGGGCTCCAAGGCAGTGCCCCCTGTTCTCCAGTGTAATCTTCGTTCAAGGAGGACCAACCACCTTGGAACCTGGTTCTCTATATGTAGGCTGGGAACACAGGCTGTGCTCCAGCTATGAGGAAGCAGACACAGACTCAGACAGGAATATCAGGCCTGTGTCACCAGGGCAGGGTCTGGGCTGGGGCAGAGATACCCCGAGGCCAGGGGAGCCCAGAAGGTCTAGGAGAGAGACTCGTGGAGGGAGCCCAGAGAGGCAAGATGGAGAAGAAAGAAGAGAGGTGCAAAGGCTGTTCAGAGATGAGACATGAGGCTGGAGTGGGCAGCAGGGGCCTGATTGCAAGGTGGATTTTTTTTAAATTTATATATTTAATATTTTGAATAGATGATATATTCACATGATTAGGAAAAATCCAAAAGGATAGAAAGTCTCCTTCTCACCTAGCTGCCTATTTCCTACCCTGCCTGACCCCAGGCCACCCAGCTAGTAGTGTCTGTGAATCCTTTTATCTGCAAACACCAGCAAATTCATCGTCTGTTCCCTTCCTCCGCACAGATGGTAGCACACTGCTCTGCCCCTTGCTCGTTATACTTAATATCATTTTTTTTTGTTTTGGTTTTTGTATTTTGGGTTTTTTTTTTTTTTTTTTTTTTTTTTGAGACAGAGTCTAATTCTGTCACCCAGACTGGAGTGCAGTGGTGCGATCTCAGCTCACTGCAACCTCTGCCTCCCAGGTTCAAGCAATTCTTGTGCCTCAGCCTCCCGAGTAGCTGGGATTACAGGTGTGTGCCACCTTGCCCAGCTAATTTTTGTATTTTCAGTAGAGATGGGAGTTCACCATGTTGGCCTAGCTGGCTTTGAATTCCTGACCTCAGGTGATCCGCCTGCCTCAGCCTCCCAAAGTGCTGGGATTACAGGCATGAGCCACCATGCCTGGCCTCATATTCTTTTTTGTACTGCATGGTGTCCCATTTTGCGGAATACCAAACTGTATGCAACCACATATTAACCGATATTTAGGTTTTTTCAGTCTTTTGCTGTTACAAACAGTGCTGCAGTGAACAAGCTTGTTTGTAGGTCATTTCTTAGGAGTGCTAGGATAGAGGGTAAATGTGATTCTCATTTTGCTCCTGTCCATGGGGGTCTGCCATCAGCAGTAGGTAAGAGGCCCATTTCCCCACAGTCTCACCAACTCAGACCTTTGGATATTTTCCCAATCTGATAGGTCTGATAGTGTATTTTAATTTGTATTTATCTTATAATGAGTAAGGTTGAGCATCTTTTTCTATCTCGAAGAGACATATGGATTCCTGTTTCTGTGAGTGGTTCATATCCTTTGTCTATTTTTCTGTTAGGTTGTTGGCCTTTTGTTTTTATCAGTTTCTAGGAACCTTTTAAATATTCGGGAAGTTAGTTCTTTGTCTGGCATATGAGTTGCAAATATTTTTTCCTGATTTATCACTTGACTTTTGACTTTGTTTATATTTTTACCATGCAGAAGGTTTTGTTATGTGTTCTACTTTATCAAGCTTTTATTTTATTGCTTCTGGATTTGGAGTCATAGTTAGAAAGGCCTTTCCCACTCCAAGGTTATAAAGCAATTATCTCATATTTTTTCTCTGGTATTTTCAGTTTTCTTGTTTTGTTTTACATTTAAATCCTTGATCGGTTTGGAATTTATCCTGGTGTGTAATGTGAGTTATGGCTGCAACTCTGTTTTTTTACGGATGGTTGGTTTTAAGGTGAGGAATTACTTGGTCAGAATTGGAGTATCTTTCTAGGGTGGGTGTGAAGGTCAGCTGAGGGGATCGAGGCTGTGACTGTGGAGGGGCAGTGGCAGAGGGATGAACAGAAGAGCCTGGAGTGGCCCCAGAGATCTTGCTGGGCTCTGGAAGGTGGCACAACATTCCCAAAGTCCTTGTCTGTACTGTGTGACTTTGGGCAAGCCCCATCCCCTCTCTGAGCCTAGAGTATCATAGCTGGAGGAGGCCCTGGACATTGCCCTGGCTGTCCTGGAGGTGGAGGCAGAGAGTAAGACCGTGGAGCTAGCGCCCACTCAGGCTTGGCCCAAGTGGATGGAGGGCTGGCAGCAGAATTCACTGTGTTCCTGGAGAGGGCAGGCAGGAAGGCGGAGAGGGGCAGACACCCGTTTAAAAATACCCGCTGCAGGCCGGGCGCGGTGGCTCAAGCCTGTAATCCCAGCACTTTGGGAGGCCGAGACGGGTGGATCACGAGGTCAGGAGATCGAGACTATCCTGGCTAACACGGTGAAACCCCGTCTCTACTAAAAAATACAAAAAACTAGCCGGGCGAGGTGGCGGGCGCCTGTAGTCCCAGCTACTTGGGAGGCTGAGGCAGGAGAATGGCGTGAACCCGGGAGGCGGAGCTTGCAGTGAGCTGAGATCTGGCCACTGCACTCCAGCCTGGGCAACAGAGCGAGACTCCGTCTCAAAAAAAAAAAAAAATACCCACTGCAGCCTGGCGCAGCAGGCGGGGTGGGGGCAGGCCCTCTGCCAGCCCTCTGGATCCAGAAAGACCAGGGGTTTCTGAGGGTGGGCACATTATCTGCTGTCTCAGCACTGTGGGCCCAGCTATTACCATTCTTGGGGATCCTCTTCTCCCTACCATGAGGCAGGCACCCTTGTCCTCTCCTTTAGCAAAATAGGGAAGCCAGAGTGGACAGACCACATACCCCAGAACCTAGTCCTGCCACTACCCTGGACTTCCTGTGTGACCCTTGGATTGAGTCCCTGTGCCCTGGGGTCCCTGTCCATCAAAGGGAGCATCTGGCCTTGTCCTGGCTGGGTCCCATACCCCTAGCCCTTATCCATGTCTCGATTTGGATTAGAGGTAGAAAGAGAGATCTTAAGTCCCATGCCTCTCTCTCCCTCTTTTACAGATGGAGAAACTGAGGCCATGGAGGGGACCCTGGACCCCTGCCCTGCGTTGCTCTTCTTAGCTTTCCTGGGCCCCTGGACCCTCCTCCTTGCCCCTAGCATAGCCTGTACTAGCTCCCCACCCCCACTCCTGGGCCCCAGCCGTCAAATTCCAGGGCTGCCATTGCCATGGCAACAGCCAGCTCACAGGGCCCCTCCTCTGGGGTTCTCCACCAGGCCTGTTGTCCAGGGAGGAGGCAGAGAGGGTCTCCTGCCCCTGGGGGCCTGGAGGGTTGTTGGGGGGCGGTGGGGAGGAGGTCAGACTCAGCTGGCTTCTCATTTGTTTTCCAAAGGAGAAAATGGAAAAGGCACAAAGTGCTGCCAACAAATGCTACTCTGTTGTCCCAGAGAGAGAGAGGGATAGAGGTGGTCACCTGGGCTGGGGACAAGAGAGCCACCCGGAAAACCTCTCCCAACCCTCACCTGGAGAATCACCCTACAGAAGCATCAGAGCCCAAAGGATTTTTGAATGGGAGATGGAGGAAAATTCTTCCTGAGGTCACTGCTGTCCAATTCTAAGGCCACCCAGAGACTGAGGGGTCCAGTCCAGCTTGGCTTTCTCTCAAGCAGACATGCCCATAGTGGAAGGAGCTACCATGGCACCATGGGAGATATGCCAGCAAGGGCTGCCAGGGAGATAAGCCCTGCAGATATGCCAGCAAGGGCTGCCAGGGAGGCCTGCTGTGGGAGGAGGTGCTTCAGCCAACTGCTGACCCCTGAGGGGACCTGCCCTCCAAGATTCTGGTTATTCAAAACAGCCAATATTTGTTGAACTCATGCTTTGTTCCGGGCACTGTGAGAAGTAAACCCTCTATGTTCTCTACTTTATAGATGGGGAAACTGAGGCACCGATGTGGTCTTCCTGGAGGTCGGGAAGCCATCAGTGGAGAGTGGTCTTTGGCTCTAGCCCTCTACCCACCTTTGTCCAGGGCCCCTACCCACTGTTAATGTTAATGTTCTGCTATATTTTCTCCGTGTGTGTGTGTGCGTGCGTGTGTGTGTGTGTGTGTATTTTAAATAACATTGAGCTGGTGCAGAATGTGTGCTTCTTGCTTCTTTCATTTGATGTTACACCCGAACACTTCTCCATAGCATTTCAAAGATTTCAGTAAGTGCATGAATCTCTGGGCCTTCCTGTGGTTGGACTTTGAGGTTGCCACCAGTTTTCCCTGCTGTGGAAAAGGTCGAGTGGGCGTCCTCCTCATGCTGGGAGCCTGGGCCGCTCCCGGAGTCACTCTATTAGGCTAGAAGGTGCTCCTCTCTCCTGGTTCCTAGATAACCCCACACCTCTTCTTTCTGGGGTCCCTGGGGGCGGGAATCCCATCCGCTTGAGAGACCTTGAGCAAGGTACTTAACTTATGAGCAAGGTACTTAACTATGCCTCATCATCATCTTCTGTATAACAGGGTAATAATGGGGCCTACCCAGGAGGCTTATTGTGAGGTTAAAATAATACCTGCAGAGCACTTAGTAAGCAGCACAGAAGAATCCCTCAGGAGATCTTCTCCTCCTGGTTTATGCTTTTGCTCTCTTCCTGTCCTCAGGCCCAGCCAGGTTGTGTAACTTGCTCACAGTCCCACAGCAGATCAGTGCCAGCACTGAGATTTGAGCCCCGGCCCCACCAACCTTTGTCTTGAGAACCCGAGCACGCATGGCTTCTCACTGAGCCTTGCTCTACCCACAGAAGAGCTCATGAAATTAGGCCCTGGAAGTGTTTTGTAAACTCTGAGGTACTGGGAGGTGCCACTTATTGCCAATAATCATGACAAGACTAGAAAGACCCTGAGTTTTGAAGGCCAAAACTCCAGAAGTTCAGAGGAAGGGGAGTGGGCAGGTCTGTGCTACCAGAAAAACTTCCTGGCAGTGGTGGCCTTGTCCTGGGCCTCAGGAGAGTATGCCCTGGGTTTGGCTTAGGCTGACCTTGAGCTGTGAATCTTAATCACTGCACATGCGTGCGCGCATACACACACACATGTACACACACACACACGTGTGACTATGGCTGTCCAGGCATTAGGGCTGGTCACCATTGGTGGATAAATTCAGTGAGGCCTAAAAGCCCAAGCTGCTGTTGGTCAGCCAGAGGCAGAGACCACTTCTTCCAGAGGCTAGGATGGAGGGATCGTTGAACGGGCATGATCACTGCCCCTGGGCATCCTGACCACCCTATGCTTGCCTGGTGTGATGGGAGGGGGCTTCCCTTGGTTCTGGGTTATGCCAGGGTCCCCAGGGTCAGGGCTGGAGTGACTGACTGATGGGTGGAACTTACTCTCCCCCCAGAATGTCACCTGGGTCCTGGAACAGGGTGGGAGTAGAGGAGGTAGGGGCCACAGTGCAACCCAGCTGGTTGGGCCTATCTGGACAAGCTACAGTGGAAGAGCTCCAGAGGCCTGGTCTCTGGTCTGATTCTAGCTCAGCTGACTGTCTGCCACCCTGGGGATCATGAGACGTTTCCTCTTTGAGCCTCAGTGCCCATATATCAAATGCATAGAAATGGTCCCTTCTCTGCCTCCCTCCTTCAAGAGAGGATTGAACATGGATATTCTAAACTAATCAGTGCACAGTCATTACACTGATACTTGCTTTCATTCATCCACAAATTCACAAATGTGAACTGAGTACTTACTGTAGGCCAGCCTCTGTTGTAGGCATGGAAGCTGCTGGAACAAGGCAGAAGTGCGCCCTCCATTTTGGAGCTCACAGACTTTGTTATATGTCCCTTAGTACCTGGGCAGCTTGCCTGAGTGCAAGTCTGGCACATAGTAGGTCTTTCAATATGCCAAAAAGGAGGCTGCTGATTGGGGAATTAGCACCAGGCAGTTTGATCAGTGCCCTTGGTCTATAGCAGGGATAGGTCATGGAGGGTGGAGGACTTAAAAGATTAACTTCCGGGAAGAGGCAGAGCGTAAAAGTTAGATGGTGTTTAAACAGGACCAAGAGCAAGGAGGGCAGCCCAGGCAGAGGAGCAGTCTACACAAAGGTGGAGAAGTGGGGAGGAGGCTGGGGGTGGACAGTGGTGAAGAGACCAGCCTGGCTAGAGGAGAGGCTGGGAGGTCACATGTGTAGGCTACTGGGGGCTGATTGCACCTCAGGCTTCCCTAGGTCTCTGGTGGCACTGTGGTAAGTGGGGAAGACAGCCTCTTTTGGCTGTGGGGCTTCAAGAGCTCCCAGGATTTATCTTCAGCCAAGGCAGGCCCTGGCCCCCTCCTTCCTGCCTCAGCTCCTTGGGGCTCCGGCTGAGGCTGGCCTGGCCTGGCCTTTCCCAGGGTGCCTGGCCCACAGCCCAGTGAGTCATCTTCTGCGCCAGAGGCAGGACACCCCATCCCACCGACAACACACGACTGCAGCCCTTCTCCCTGCTCCTGGGTCTGAGGGAGGGAGGGAACAAGAGGGGCTGGAAACAGACCCTGGATAACTTCCGTTCCCACGATCCCAGCCTCCCTGCAGGCTGGGGAACTGGGTGGAGGAGAGGGAAGGGAGCCCTGCTTTCCAGGGCTCTGTGCAGGTCAGGAATCAGAGGCTGAACGGTGGTGGTGCTGGGCCACACGGGCCTGATTCCCTGAGCACTGGTCCAGTGCTGAGCCACGTTTAGACATTTTGAATGAAATAACTTTTAGAGCAGGGAGAGGAAGGCCCCTGGAGGTCATCTCATTCACAGGTTTTAAGCCAGGGCTGTGACCACAGGCCAGGTCAGTACGTAGGCAGAAGTGTGCATAGGGGAAGGTGGGTGCATTTCCTGGGAGCCCTAAAGCAGGAGTGGCCAGATAGGCAAGGTAGGTAAGTCCTACCTACCCTAAGGCCTCATGGGATTCCCAGTGGGGTCCTCCTCGACTGCCAAGGGTAGGGCAACCTCCCCCTCCTTCACACTCAGATGTGGGACCCAGAAGATCTGGGTTCTGGTTTCTCTGCCTGTAAAATGGGGGTGACAGTCCCAGCCTCTTGGGCTGAGAGGATGATTGCATTTAGAGCTTCTGAGCTTCTAAGATGTTTTTCACATATGTTGGGGGTCTGTCTATCCATCTACCCCTCAAGCCCCACCTCTTGCTTCCCGATATTATCCATGATGTTAAGAAACTTTTCCTTCCCAGCCTGGAAGGTCCAGCTGTATCTTCTTGAAATTGGGAGGGAGAGAGGCGGATCTCAGAGAAGAAAGAAGGGGAAAAAAACCCCCACATTAAAAAAAGAAAAAAAAAAAAAAAAAAAACGAGTTAAATTCAAACCACATGCACCACAGCCCCTGCCATGTTGGCCTCTGCTGCCACCTGTGGGCCTCTGGTGGAAGTGCAGTTCTTGGGTCTTCAGCTTCCTCACTGGAGCTATAGGCTTAATCCTGAAGCCTGAAATCAGGGAGGAGGGTCAAGCTGTCCATCCTCCACCTCTGAGCAGGACCTCAGCCCCACCACCTCTGCCAGGAAGCCTGGTGGGGAATTCAGAATCCATCTGCACCTTCCCTCCTCCCCCATTTTTGCCCAGAAGAAGAAACTGAATCCCAGAGTGGAGAGGAATATGGCTAAAGTTGCAAAGCAAGACAGTCAATAGATAAGTATTGTGCCCCTACTGTATGTCAAGAGACCTAGACTCTGCTTTTATGGATCTTCTGGTTGTGGAAAGCAGGGAGCAGACATTGAGACCGTCCTATTTCCATCTAACTCCCAGCCATCCATGGAAGAGAATACAGCCTCCCACTTCCTTATTCAAGGTGCTCTGGACTTGGCTTGACTCCTTGTTAATGCGCTCTGTGACCCTGGTGGGGTCACTCAGCTTCTCTGATATGTCAGTTACTTGGGGTCAAATCCCAGCTTTGCCACATCCTGACTTCATAACCTCAGGCAAGTTGCTTCGCTTCCTGGAGCCTTTGTTTCCTCATCTGTAAAATGGCCATAACAGGAATACGTAACTCAGAGGACTGGTGTGAGGACTAAATGAGATAATACATGAGAAACAGCACCTCACTAAACATTAGCCAGCTGTAGACATGAGCTCCCACCAAGGATACAGCGAGCACGCCTCATTCCCAGAGGTCTAGGAAGGGGCTGGGAGCGCAGTGGGTAGGGGGGTCCCTTCTGGGCTAAGAGTGCACTAGCAAGGTTCAGCAGCTAGAAGTCGGGCCTGAGTCCTAGCATAAGGAGTGAAGGCTACCACCTCCATCCTCCTATCAGCCAGCGGGGACAGTTTCTGGAAGGAGTGGTGAGGTTGGAGTCCCAACTCGACCCCTCTGGGGCAATAGATGAAATCTAGCCTGTGCAGAAATCATCCCCTTCCTTCATTTCTCCTGTCAGCATATGAAGGACTCTGGGTTCACAGTCCATCTCTTCCACTCACTGCCTGTGTGACTGTGGCTCTTCCACCTCCCTGATCCTCAGTTTCCTCAGCTAGGCACTTCTCACTGAGGGTCATGCAGTGTGGTCAGATAGTGCTGGGCTGGAATTGAAGTCATCCTCACTCACAGATTGGTGATGAATGCTGGCATTTGGCTGGATCTCATCTGGCCTGTCAGCTGGCATACCTATACATGGCCCCTGCATGTGGTCTGGGCTTCCCCACAACGTGGAGGCTGTGTTTCAAGAATGAGTAAGCCAAGAGAGCAAGATGGAAGCACATGGCATTTTTATGACCTAGCTTTGGATGTCACATAGTATCATTTCTGCTGTGCTCTGTGGTCAAGGCAGTCACAAAGCTCTACCCAGCTTCAAAGGGAGGGGACCTGGACCTCCTCACTCTGTGGGAAGAGTCAATACCACATTGTAAGAAGAGCATGTGAGCCAGGCGCAGTGGCTCATGCCTATAATCCTAGCACTTTGGGAGGCCGAGGCAGGAAGATTGCTTGAGCCCAGGAGTGTGAGACTAGGTTGGGTAACATAGCAAGACTTAATCTAAAAAATCTTTTTAAATTAGCTGGGCATGGTGGTGCCTGTACCCCCACCACTTAGGATGCCGAGGCAGGAGGATCGCTTGAGCCCAGGAGTTTGAGGTTGCAGTGAGCTGTCACACCACTACACTCCAGCCTGGGTGACAGAGTGAGACCCTTTCTCAAGAAAAAAAAAAGCATATGAGATGATAGCTATCTTCAAAATATACAATCTACCACACCCACCGGAGATGATGATGAGGAAAACAGCTCATTGCAGCCTTAGCATCCCAGGGCTCAAGTGATCCTCCTATTTCAGCCTCCCGTGTAGCTGGGACCACAGGTGTGTGCCACCAGGTCTGGCTATTTTTTGTATTTTTTGTAGAGATTAGGCTCCCTGTGTTGTCCAGGCTGGTCTCGAACTCCTGGGATCAAGTGATTCTCCTGCTTCAGCCTCCCAAAGTGCTGGGATTACAGGCATGAACTACCATGTCCAGCTATTTTTTATTATTATTGAAGTGACCCCTTCACTTTCTGTCTCTGCTATTGAACCCTATGGACCATCACACTCACCAGTTGTGCAGTCACATGTCCACAGAAGACCCCAACAGGAGTGCACACAGACACACAGAGGAGTCCACACAGAGAGGACACAGGTCATGTCACTCGTAATCCCACCCTAGCTGCATACACAGACCCACCTAAGCAGGGCAGTGTCCCCATAGCAGGAAGATCCTGAGGCTCTAAGGAGCTCTCCTTCCCATTCCCAAAGCACATTCCCCAGAATTATGGAGCCCACCCTGAGCAGCCAGTCCCCAGGGAGCCCTGTGGCTTGGACACTTCCCTTCTAGCTGCCTGGGAGGCCTGGGAACTCTGTGGAGCCTTGAGAGGCTCCTCCTTCCAGAAGGGAGGGTCTCTAGGGAACAGGACCTGACCAGGGGGAGGCAGGGGAAGGGAGGAGAGGAGAGAAGGTAGGAGGATGGGAAGAAGAAGACAGAGTCCTCAAACAGGAACAGATGGAGAGACTGAGGCCCCAAGAAGTGAAGTGTCTTGCCCAAGGTCACTTCCCCAGTAAGTGGCCGAGCCAGGATTTGGGCTTGAGCTCTCTGGCTCTAGAGAGCTCTTAATCTCTCTACACCAAAAAGTCCCTCTTTTGGAACTTTCATCTCCTTGATGAACTAAGCACCTGAGGAAGGCAGCGGCTGTCAGGGAAATGGATAGCCCATTAGGTTGGGAACATCCCGTACCAAACCTATGCTTATGGACTTTGGTGGGGTCAGGAGCATCAGACAGTCTGTCTGGGCCATTCGCCAGGGCCGAGTTCCCAGGGAAGAGGATCTTCTTTGACTCTAGCATTGCCTGTGGATGGCATTTTGTTTACCACCTAAACCTTCAGGAGAATCTGTTCATAGTCACTATCTTGTAACAAAGGAGGCTGAAGAAAGGCAACCACCGCACCAGGGAGGTGGGGGTCGGGGGAGCCCAGCTGTGTGCACCAGGCCAGGGGAGGTGGAGTGGGGCTCTCCCCACTGGGGAGAGGATGGAGTTTAGGAGCCTGGGCCCTAGAGGTGGCTGGTAGAACTGGGTTCTACCTGTTACCAGCCAGGTGACTTCTCTGAGCCTCAGTTTCCTAGTTTGTAAGAAGGGAGAGTAATAATAATAGAGTTATTGATGTGAGGCTGCTATGGGGATTAAAGGAGCCAGGATGTGTAAAGCGATGGTGGGGTGCCTGGCCCCTGAGAATTGTCCAAACAGCATTAGTGGTGTGGCAATTCTGAGATTATGGGGTTCCCAGTGTTCCAGTTTGGGCAGCTCTGGGGCCCAGGCACTCTCTTGACAAAGATTTAATAGGGTTGTGCCTCCACCCCCAGGAGCCTGATGAGGCCTGCTGTCCCAGAACCGGCATTTCTCCTTCACCACCTGCATCATGTTTGCCATTTCTTTCTCAGTTCCTGTCTTCCTGTGTAGACTGTGGTGCCCAGTAGGGCACAGACCTCTTTCCTTACCTTTAAATTCCCAGCACAGTGCTTGGTATCTAGTAGGTTCTCTATAAGTATTTATTGAACTAATCAACTAATGAATAAAATAAAAATACAATTGATTACTCATCCATTAAGCCATGTATCTGTGCATTCATTCATGTATTCATGACTGTCATTGATCTGTTCATCCATTAATTTATTATTTATTCATCTTATCATGATTCCATCCCTTCATCCTTTCATTTATTCAGTCATTACTGGTTATCTGTCCATTTGTTTGTTCGTCCCTACGTCTAGCCTTTCTCATCATTGGTCCCATTTGGTCCAGCACCAGCTGGAGGACCAGGTGGCCCCCAGCTGGACAGTGCCCAGATGCAGGAGGTGTGGGTGGGCTCAGACTGGGTGGTGTGTCCAGAGGCGGGTAGTCAGGGTATTGGGATTCCCTCAGAGATGGGGAAGTTGTCAGCAGATTGGGCAGAAGTAGGGAGGGTTAGGTGCTCCCCAAGGCTGTAGAAAGGTGGTCCCACAGAGCTGGGACCCCCAGCCTGCCTCTCCTGGAGTGGGGTGGTACTCTTGTAGAGCAGAGCCCTTTTTCCCCATCTTTGTCTTGCCTTCCCTGACTAAGAAGCAGGTGAGAGTGTGGCTCTTTCATGGGAGAAGAGGTGTTTATGGTGGGGTGTGGGGTATGGAGAGGAGGGCTGGGTAGGCCTTCACCAAGCACTTTGTACACTTACAGAAACTCTTCTGAGCCATACTCATTCTATACAACTGCACATACCCCAAAGGAAAATAAAATCAGCACTCAGAACAGGAGCTTAGAGGAACAACAGCAGAACCAACCAGCATAGGGGTACTGTGGCCCGCCTGGTGCTCTCAGCCCCCACCCCAGCTGACCTCATCCTGAAGGGCTCTGATGCCTGTGCTGTTATGGGGCCCTCCCCGGAAACCCTGCCTCAGCGACCGACCCATGTGCTCCTGTTCCTTCTCTTTGCTTCATTTCATCTCCCCGACCCACCAGCCCCACTCCATTGCCAAGACAACAGGCTTGGATCTAATTAGCCATCCTTAATGAAGCAGCAGCAGCAAGCAGTGCTTTGGCACCAAGTCCCGCCCCCTTCTTGGGGATAGGGCCTGTCAGTGAACTCTGCCTTCTGGGCACCCATATGCCTGTGGATCTCTTGACCTCAGGACCTTGTTCATGCCATGCCTCCTTCAGGAAGCCCTCCCTGAAAACCTTCCCCTCAAGTAGCAGTGACTCCCTCTGCTGAGCCCTATGAGAAAAGCCCTGTGTTGTCTGGTAGCCCCTGGAGGCCAACAAGGGTGGACTGATCTCTTCAGGGCCCATCCCACTGAAGCTAGTGAGGGAATGGATGCACCTCTCTGAATTCTGAACCACACACTGCCTCTCAGCCACTCAGAGGAAGCTGATGCCCAGGGTCGTGTAGCTTGAGAGGGTCAGATCGGGGACGAGGTGCCCTGAGAGAAAGCCAGATGTGGGTTAGGAATCCTCAGTGACCAAGCAATGAGCCAGGGATGGGGCCTTCAAACCACCACTCTGCATGTGCTGTGGGACCTGGATGTCTGGACTGGATCATAGGCCTGTCCATCCTCCCTTTCAAGCCACCATTCAGTCAATTGGTCTGGCTGTTCCAGACCCCCTGCATGCCCAGCCCCGGGAGGAGGAAAAGGAGGAGCAGGCTCCATCCGCAGAGAAGCCCACAATCCATCCAGCTGGGAGGGTAAGAGGCAGAGAGCTGTTCAGGCTGGTGTGCCTCTCAGTCAGTAACTGCTGGGCATGTGGGGAGAAGGGAGGAGGAAGAGCTATTGGGGGCTTAGTAAGCCAGCCTGTACTGTGTGCACAGTGCCCTGGCTTATAAAAGGGACAAGGACGCTGCCCTCAGGAAGCCTATAGTCTCCTGGGAGGAGACGGGCCTCAATCTAGTAATTGCTTAAATGTATATTTACGAACTGCAATACATGGTTAAGGTAAGGAAAAATGAGAGCCTTTAAGAGCAGAAATTAGATGCACATGACCTAATCTGAGGATCAGGGAGGGCTTCCCTGGACTTCCCTGAGGAGGTGGCATTTGCACTAAAACTGGTCTTTTTTCTTTTTGAGACGGCGTTTCGCTCTTGTTGCTAGGCTGGAGTGCAATGTCGCGACCTCAGTTCACTGCAACCTCAGCTCATCTCAACCTCTGCCTCCCGGGTTCAAGCTATTCTCCTGCCTCAGCCTCCCGAGTAGCTGGGATTACAGGCATGCGCCACCACACCTGGCTAATTTTGTAATTTTTTTAAAAATAGAAATGGGGTTTCTCCATATTGGTCAGGCTGGTCTCGAACTCCCAACCTCAGGTGATGTGCCCTTCTCAGCCTCCCAAAGTGCTGGGATTACAGGTGTGAGCCACCGCGCCCGCCTGAAGCTGGTCTTAAAGGAAAAGAAAAAAGCATTACGAGGAGAGGGAAAAGGCATGGGCTAAGACCCTGAGGCAGGAGAGAGCATGGTCAATTTCTGGAAGTTAAAACAGAAGTGGCTGGAGCACATTGAGCAAGGAGATGAGACGTGGGGACAGATGGGCCTGGCTTGATCGATGGGGTCAGGATGTCTACTGTGCAGGAAACTCAGGGGAAACCAGGTTTGGGAGAGGGAGTCAGCTGGGGGCTTGGTGAGCGTGGGAGCGTGCAGCACACTAAAAGGCATGAAGTCGGCCAGGGCTCAGGCACAGCTGCAGGGTGCTTCAGAGCCCCCACATCTTGCCGGGTGGGAGCTGGTGCAAAAGCAGGTTGCTCGCCGCCACCCCTCAGTCCAAATTGAGTCTGGGGTAGGTTCTGCCGTCACTCTGGGCTTTGAAGCAGCAGCTTGTGAGGATCCTGCTTGGAGACAGTCTAGGGGTGCACAGTCTAGGGATGGGAGCACAGTCTAGGGGTGGGGGGGTTGGATAGGGACAGGACTGGAACCCTCCAAGATGGTCCCAGGTACAGGACACAGGCCAAGCTGGGTCGGGGCAGGGGTAGGGATGATTCAAGGTGGGTCCTTTGAGTGATAACTGCCCTCCTTCAGGCCCAAGAGCTCCTCCCTGGGGTGGAAGACCAGGGATGTGTATGTGTGCACATCTCTAAATGTCCAAGCCTGGACACATGTGCCTGTTTCTGCCTGACAATAGTTATGTAAACACAAAAGCACTTGTCTGGGCGCAAGGATGGATCATGTTCGTGTGTGTCAAGGTTAAGGTCTGTAAGGGACTGTGTTGATGTGGGTGCACTTGGCCTGACCCCCTTGTGCATACGGGTCCAGGCCTGAGGCAGGTTTCCATGAGCGTGGCCTGTTCCCTGTAGGTGTGTTCGTGCCCCTGTGTGTGTCCCGTGCTCCGTGGCTCCTCGGTGGGAAGCTGCGTTCAGCGTGTGCCCGCGCTGGGTACAGGTGTGGACGGAAAGTACATGTCGCCGCATTGTCCACGGCTGTGCGCCGACTTGTGTCCTGGGGCGGGGGATGGGTCCGTGAGCGGACGCCGCTGCGTGGGGGAAGGGGCGGGTGCGAGGGCAGCCCAGAGCGTGCTGGGGTAGATGGGGCGGCGCGGAGAGGGCGGGAACCCTCCTCCCCACAGCTGCGCCGCGCGCGCCTGGCTCGCCGGGCGCACTCCCAGCGCGGAGGAGGCAACAGCGCCGCCGCCGGCCCGGCAGCCGCGCTCAGATCGGCGCTGGAACTGACCACTGCGACCGCCACTGCAACTGCCGCCGCGGCCGGGCTGAGGCCCTAGGGAGCGAGAGTGGGAAGGGGCCCCCGACTCTGCGCCGACCCCCGCCCCCGCCCCCACCGCCACCCCGGCGCCCCCGCCCCTGCGGCGGGCCGGCCGCATGCTGCAGATGGTGAAGACCCTGGCCCAGTTCACCATCGCGCTGGAAGACATGCGCGATCTGGGCCCAGCCGCCGCCTCCGGGGAGCCCACCGGGGGCAGCAGCACTGACGCCGAGGATCCTGGGGAGGCCCAGGTACGGGCAGGGGAAGGGGCAGCCAGGGACCTGGGCCACGGCCTAGAACTCAGCCGACCCAGGAGCCAACCCAGGAGACGGTGGGAGGAGGGGAGGCATGGGGCGCAGGGGCTCTCTGTGACCGGAGATGGAGACCGGGAGATTGAGGGTGAGGAACCCTGGCAGGTGGTGGTGTGGCTGGCAGGGTGCTGAGGGTCAAGGCCTGGTGGCACTCGGCTTGCAGAATGGGTGCCTATAGAAGCCGAGGCTGTCGCCAGTGGTATCCTGGTTCCACAGGCTCAGGAAGGAGAGGTTTTCCCAGCCCTCCTCTTAGGCTTGAGGTGGCCCTGGTGTATCTGTGTGCTGGAAGGTAGAGTCAGTTTTGCTCCCCCACTGCCATCCTCCCCCTGCCGCTGGGCCTGCTGGTCCTTGGAGGAGTCATGCTGCGGTGGGAACAGCAGCGTTCCCGTTCTCGCTAGGTGTGCCTACCCCTCCAGGGGAGGGGAGGCGTCTTGGGGCTATTTCCCGGTCTTTGTGTATCTCTGGGCCTGGACTCTGTGCCATGCTCCCGGCCCCACTGGGGGCTATAGTTCTGTCCCCTCCCCGTGCTGTGTTGTGTCTCTCCACAACCTCAAGTCTCTGGGCTGGCGGGCCTGGTTCTCAGCTGCGTGACCTGGCTGTGTTTTTTATTTCTGTGTGGGGCGGCTTGCCTTTATGGCGTCTCTGTGTGCGTGTCTGTCTTCACACTGTGCCCATCAGGGTTTTAGTCTTTGGGTTGTGATGCCCCAGTCATCCCAGGAGTGGCCCCCTCTGGCTTCCTGCTGTATCCCCCAGTGCCCACAGTGCCTGGTGTAGCAAAGGTCTGGGGATGGGACTGGTGAGGGATGAGGGGCGCTGTGGGAAGGCTGGGCCTGCAGGGCTGTCCCGCCCAGAACAGGTGGGCCTGCTGTTCAGGCTGACAGCTGCGCTGTCTGCCTCCTGCCTCCCCTGTCCACCCCCCGCAACCCCCGCACACTACACCCGTGTCTGGGCACGTGTGGAGGGCTGCTCACGCAGTGACAGGGAGCTGGCCTTGTTTTCCGTGTCTTTACCTGACAGCTGAGTGACAGGCCACTGTGCTCTGCCGCAGGGAGGAGGCTGGGAGAGGCGGGCATTGCAGCGTCAGCCTCCCCGTGTCACCCCAGCCTCCTGGCATCAGGCCCAGCACCAGCCCTGCCTCTCAGGGCAAGCCTCCCTGACCATGACCATCGTAGTGCCCGCTGGGCCTGATGGGGCCGTGGTGTGGGCGGGGGAGGGTGGCTGAGAGGCCCAGGGCCGCACCTGGCCTGGCCCTGCTGTCAGGGAGCTCCCTATGCCGTCTCACTGAGGTGGAGGAAGGGTGGACACTGGTGACCTGCTGTGTGTGGACAGAGCTGCTCCACTCACTGCCGCCTTTGCCTTCACGGTGACGGACAGAGCTGCTCCACTCACTGCCGCCTTTGCCTTCATGATGATGGGAGAGAGGGGTTATTTGCTCCATTTCATGGAAGAGAATGTGAAAACAGGGCCGTTAGGTGACACCACAGTCACACAGCCACCGTTAGGTGACACCACAGTCACACAGCCAGTAAGGGCAGTGCTGGGGACCTGTGGCCTGTGGCTGCCCAGTTAGTCTGGGCGAGAACTCCAGGGACTGGAGCCCTGAGAGTCATGGGGTGGCTGAAGAGACTCTGGTCCTTGCTTTGCCACTCACTGGCTGTGTGATCTTGGACAAGTCATGTCACCTCTCTGATGTGGCCCTTCACCTGTGCAGTGGAAATGGGAACACCTGTGTCACAGAGCTGAGTGTGAGGCTGAAGCAAGGCCATGTCTGTGGGGTGCTGAGATGTCCCTGGAGTGGGGTAGGGCAGGATTAAGCATCTGGGCCTGTCCTCGGGAGGCCTTCCTGGCCCCCCACACTCTCCCAAGCTCTCCATCATACAGTGAGCCTTGCTCCCACTGCCTCCTTCTGGAAGCTGCCCTGGTTTTTTAGAGGTCACAGGAGTACCAAGGATAGATGGTCTGCTTGTCTCCAGAGCCTCTGAGGCTCTGGTCTGCTGTTTCCGGAGGCTCTGAGGTGCCTTCCCACCTGTCAGAGCCCAGGGCTGGCAATGGTGGGCTGGTAAGGATGGGGAGAGCCAGCCCCCCTTCCTCCCTGCCCCAAGGGATGTCCTTCACACCCCCACCACTGAGTTCCTAGCATGGGAGCTCACTTTTCTGAGTGTGCTTCATTATAGGACACTGTGGGGACAGGTGTTGCCCCTGAGTCCCTGGTCAGAGGGCAAGAGATCTGAAGTGGGCGTGCCACAAGCAGAGGGGGAGCAGTGGCTGGGTCAAGCAAGCTGGACAGGCCTGGGCTCAGGTCCACTAAGACATGGGCCCTGGGCATAGCAGTGACCAGCACAGCCCCACTGGTTGAGTCCCTACCCTGAGGGACTAGAGGTGAAGGCTGGAGGGATGCCACAGACATGGACACCCTGGCTTTGCCATCTGCACAGCACCTGCTCGAACCAGCAGGCCTTGATGGCAGGAGCCCGAGGTAGGGTCCTAAGTGCTCAGGCCAAGCCGAGACTTAGGAGGGGAGTGGAGAGAGGAGAAGAACCGAGCGATCTGGAGCCTAGAGGAGTTAGGGGCCTTGCCCAGGATCACTCTAGGGCCTTAGAGGGGTCAGGAGTGGAGTGTAGGGGTCTAGGGCTTAGAGTGGAGTCTCTGCCAGAGAAGGGAAGTTGTTGGGGCTGGTGCTATCTGGGAAGGCTTCCTGGAGATAGGGATGTGGGGGTAGAGGTGTAGGGACTGGTGGAGAGGAGCAGCAGGTAAGTTCAGTCCCAGGGGCTGAACGCAAAGAAGGCCCCCCAGACAGGGATGAGCACCGTGTGCCTGGGGGTGTGGGTGCAGAGACTGTATGAACCCTTGGGAACTCAGTAATTCAGGTCATCAGATCCATAGGATGGAGGCATCGGTGTCTGGGTTTCCTTTTTCCCCTCCTTAACGTGAAGAGAATAATAACATCTACCTCACAGGGTGGCCAGGATTATTGAATAATATGTCATGCTTAGAACAGTGCCTAGCGCATAGGAGTGCTTAGTTAACATTTTTAAATGACAGAATTGGGATCCAGCCTTATCTGAGACTGGCTGAACCCTGATACTGCCCAGCTGTGTGACTTTCAGCACTGACTTCCCCTCTCTGGTCCACAGTGTCTTCCTCTGTAGCAGGGTGATGGTTTCTACTCTTAGGGATGCTGGGCAGCCCAGCCTGGTGGGCATGTCCCCATAGCGCTGAGCCTGAAAGTGGGGTCTTCAGAGTTGGCAGCTGGAGTGGGTGCTGGCCTGGAGTCATTGTTCTTTGCAAATGTGAAAGGTTATTGATTTTTTTAAAGAACCTTTTTCAATAGCCCGGCAGAGGAGCCAAGAAGTGGGTGGATGGGGCAGCAGCAGAGGAGTGACGGCCTAACTGCATGAGGCCACGTGTTTGAGGTGTAAGTGGGGGGCAGGGGGAGCAGCTGAGCAACTGGCAGAGTGGAGGGCCTGTGGGGGCCTCAGGGGAATAGCCGGGAGCCCTGGGTGGCAGGAGGGAAGGGGCAGGAGGGCAGGGAGAGGGTGTGGATGGGTTCTCTGGGCACCACATGGCTACAGGTGATGGGGTCTGGGGGCAACAAGACCCCTGTTCACCCTCTGCTCCTGTCCCCACAGGACATGCGGAAGCACGTGGCCATGACCCTGCTGGACACAGAGCAGTCGTATGTGGAGTCGCTGCGTACCCTGATGCAGGTGGGGCTCGGGGCCCACTCCCCTGAGAACAGCCTTTCTGAGCCTAGGAGGCTGTCAGATGGGTGTGAGCAAACCCCTTTCATGGACAAGGGACTGAGGCCAGAGAGCCATGTCCCTGGCACCCATCGCCTTTCCATGGAGAACCCCCAACATGGCTATCCCAGAGAAGGAGGAAGCCTTCTCCTGGGCAGGAGAGAATGCAGAGGGGCCAGGCTACCCCAGGGCAGGCGTCCCTACCCCACTGTTCTTCCACGTCCCCCTGGCAATGCTGACCCTGAACTTAGATCCGTGAACTCCCTCTGATGTGCCCCCTCCATTGTATTCTCTGACTGGGAAGTAGGAGTTGACTAGAGTTTAGTGTTGAGCACCTGCTGTGTGCAGGCCCTGTTCCAGGTCCAGGAGACACAGGGATGAATAAGAGAGCCCAGCCCCTGCCACAGGAGCTCACCATCCTGCTGAGGACGTAGTGGAGTATACAGGCATACGGGCACTCTAGAAACATCGAGGGGCACCTGCTAAGCCTGGGGTCAGGGAGGTTTCCTGGAGGAGGTGCTCGCTTCCACCGAGACCTGTCTTCTCAGCAGCAGGAATGGCACATTGCAAATCCAAGTGAGGCCTGGCACATTCGGAGGTCCACGTGGCCAGCACAGAGCACAAGGCGCTGGTCCTATAGCGATGCCGTCGAAGTCGGCGGAGGCCACAGTGTGGGGGCCTAGAACACCAGTTGGAGGGAGTAGATTCTGCCAGGGTCCCTGGATGATCAGCAAAGGGCTTTGAGCAGGGGAGGTGTGTGGCTTGATTCATGCTTGGTGAAATCTGTCTGACAGCTGGGAAGGTGGGTGGCAGAAGAGGTCAAGCCATTGACATTAGGCAAGGATAGAGGTTACAGGAAGGGAGTGCTGGGGACAGACACTCAGGAGGTAAACTGGTCAGGCCAGGCATGGTAACTGGTTGGATGTGGGGGGCAAGGTGGGGAAGCCCAAGATAATGTCTGAGCTCCTGGCCTTGGAAAGCTGGGGCCCAGGGGAGAAGCACAACTGGAGCAAGGTGGCGAGTTCAGGCTCAGACATGAACCTGGGACGGCCCACAGCCTGGATGCACACATGGCCTGGGGCTGGATGAGTGTGGACCTGAGCTGAAGTGAGGCCTGGCAGTCACCGTTGAGGATGAATTTGCCCAAGCTAGCTGGGCAGAGTGACAGCAAAGGGTGAAGGTATGGAAACATCCAGAGCATTCACTGACTCACCATTCATTCATTCACTCACTCCACAAATCCACGGTGAGCCCCTTCTGCGCTCCAGGCAGTGTTCTCTGTGCAGGGGCATTAGTGGTACGGGCCTGTCTCCTGGAGCTCACGGGCTATAGCAGAGACCGACAGTGATCAGCCAGACATCACGCACAGTGACACATGGTGATGCAGAAGTGCACACACAGAGTACATACACACAACAGAAATACGCCTTAAAAGGAGGGGAATTCTGACATCCTACAACATGGATGAGCCTGGAGGACATGATGCCAAGTGAAAGAAACCAGTCTCAAAGGACAAGCACTGTCTGATTCCACTTGTATGAGGTTCCTGGGGTAGTCAGAACAGAGATGGAAGGTAGGATGGTGGGTGCCAGGGAAAGGGTGCCAGGCTGAGAAAGGAGGGAATGGGGAGTTACTATTTAATGGGTACAGGGTTGCAGTTTTACAGGATAGAAAGAGTTTTGGAGCTGGATGGTCACACATTATGAATGTATTTAATACCATTGAACTGTACATTTAAAATGGTAAATTTTGTATTATATATATTTTACCATAAAATACATTGTGTTTGTTTATTGTTTTTAAAAAGTGCATGGGGAGATGAGAACACAGAAGGGGGCCTGCCCTGGTGTGGGGGTCAGGGAGGGCTTCCCTGGGGTTGGGGTATTTAGCTGAGACCCGAAGGGTGGGTAGATTTCAGCAGAGAGAGCCCGGAGGGATGGCTCCCCGCAGAGGGAGCCATCAGGGACAAAGGCCGGGAGGCTGGAAGGAACCTAGAGCAGCAGGGAACCAGAGCCGGGTGGCTGCAGGAAGGAAGGCTGCTGGGTATGGAGCTGGGCTTTACTGTGCACGCAAGGAAGCCATGGGAGGGATGCAGCCACAATGCCAGGCAGGAGGAGTAGACATGGCAGGGGCCTGAGGGGGTCCCTTGCCATCCCCTAGGTGAGAGTTGGAGGCATTAGGGTCAGACAGTCCAGGGTTTAAGTCACTTGCGTCCTCATTGGGTGATACTAGCCTAATCACCTCACCTTCTCTGAGCCTCAAGTTTGCCTGCAAAATGTAGCTAATCTACCTATCTCCCAGCAAGAAGATTTAAAGGTGAGCCGGGCGCGGAGGCTCACACCTCTAATCCCAGCAGTTTGAGAGGCTGAGGCAAGCAGATCACCTGAGGTCAGGAGTTCAAGACCAGCCTGGCCAACTTGGTGAAACCTCATCTCTACTAGAAATACAAAAATCAGCCAGGCATGGTGGCAGGCACCTGTAATCCCAGCTCCTCCGGAGGCTGAGGCAGGAGTACAGCTTGAACCCGGGAGGCGGAGGTTGCAGTGAGCCGAGATCGTGCCACTGTACTCCAGCCTGGGTGACAGAGTGAGACCCTGTCTCAGAAAACAAAACAAAACAAAAAAACAAAAGGTGATGACGGCACCCATGTCTGTTCACAGGCAGGAGGCAGGAGCAGTGGAGAGCTGGGAGCAGACAGGGCCTGGGCGTGTCTTTCTGCCTCCACCACATCTCCTGGACCCATCCAGGGCTGCACTTGGGAAAGGGTGCAGGACCTGTAGGTGGAGGAAGCTAGAGTGTTGGGTGAGCTAGGTGAAGGTGGACAGGAGGGTGTCACGTGAACCCGAGGACCGTCCCTGGAGGCAGCCCTGGAGTGTAGGAGGAGGACTGAGGTCTGACTCCAGGACGGGAGCATGACTCTAGAGCCAAGCCGCCAGCATTCAAACTTGGCTCCATCTCCTGGCCAGCTGTGTGACCCGGAGCATGTCACGTAACCAGTCTCTGCCTCAGTTTCCTCATCTGTAGAGAGGAGATAATAATAGACCTGCCTTGAGTGCAGGTAATTAAAGAGACATGTTTATAATTTAGCATACTGCCTGCGGCTCTGCAAGCATGGTAAAAAGTTGCATTTAATCTTTGTATTAATTTTGTGAGGTAGATATTATATTCTTCTTCATATGAAGACTCAGAGAGGTTAAGAAACTTGCCCAGGGTCATCCATCTAGTGAGTGGTATTAGTTGACATTTACTGAGTGCCCACTATGTGCCAGGCACTGTTCAGGATGCTTTAGAACAGTGAGTTAATTCATACAAATCTGACTATAAACACCATTTTGCAGATGATGCAACTGAGACCCAGAGAAGTAAAGCCGCTTGTCCAAGGTCACAGACTTAGGAAGTGGCACACCCTGGGTTAAAACCCTGTCATTGTGACTCTGGGTCCTCCCTGTCACCCACTAGTCTACCCTGCCTGGAACACAGTGGTATTCAAATTGAGACTGGACTCTGTAGTCCCAGTGTTAACTTCCAGCGATCACTGCCCTCACTAATTGATAAGTGTTGTTCCTGCAGGCCAGGTGTTCAAAATGAACGAAGAAGTTAAATAGAAGTTAGGAGCCACAAGGAGGGAGGATTTGAAACTAGGTCCTAGGGCTATACCCCTTCCTCAGCGTCACCCTCACCCTCTGAGCCTATTTTCAACTCTAACACTCGAAGCTAACAAACACCCCTTTCCCTGACCACCCTGACGAGCCCCCCTCCCCTTGGCACCCTGATCCTACTCCTCTTTTGTGTAGCACTCACTGTCTTCCAGCGTGCTGTGTAGTAATTTACGTATTTATTGTGCTTCTTTCCTGCCTCCCACCATTCACATGTCAGCCCCACAGGGGGTCTGTGCAGTGAGGTGCCCAGTGAGTGCTTGCTGGGCGGGCTGAGCATTGGTGAGTAAATGGGGCTTGTGCCAGGTTCCATATTGGGCTCTCAGTCATTGTTTGTTCTTTCCTCCTGCTGTGTGCCCACTTCTGTGTGGGTGCCTGGACCCTGTGGTGAGCGGTTTAGCTGCTGCTCCTGCTGCTTGTGGAGCAGCAGGCCCTGACCCAGCCCAGGAGCTGGCTCACCTGTGGGTAGGAGACTGCCTGCCTATCTCCTCACCGTCATCCCGGCCTTTTCAGAATCCCCAGCCAAGAGAGAGGATTCTGTTGAGCTTTACTTTCTCAAACTTGTTTTATAAAACAAGCCAGATTTTAAAAAATGTTTAATATAAATGTTATTGCAACATCACATATGCTTTTTCAAACAACACCCTCCTGTTTCCTCAGCCTGCAGTTACAGCGTAGGGCCAGTAGAGGGCGACCTCTCCACAAGCGCACCGGCCCCTGAGCTGGGCCATTCAAGCTAGGGGAACATCATTGCATGTAGATTTGACGTAAAATAACTGGAGTTTTAGTCACAGACTGGCCAGCAGATCTGAAATCTGTAAAAAAGCATTCGGAGAGTGTCATTAAGAGCCTCCAGTAACTTCCCATGTGGTCTTGTGATCTCCCATGATCCTTCCTGCTTTATCTTCACACCATTGTCGCCTTATTTATTTATTTATTTTGCTGTTCAAGCTGGAGTGCAGTGGCACGATCTCAGCTCACTGCAACCTCCACCTCCCAGGTTCAAGCAATTCTCCTGCCTCAGCCTGCCAAGTAGCTGGGACTACAGGCGCACACCGCTATGCCCAGCTAATTTATTGTATTTTAGTAGAGACGGGGTTTCACTGTGTTGCCCAGGCTGGTGGCAAACTCCTGAGCTCAGGTGATCTGCCCAGCCTCAGTCTCCCAAAGTGCTGGGATTACAGGCTTGAGCCACCACGACCGGCCACATTTACCGCCTTTTAACTAACTACGAGATTTCCACACATCACCCGTTCTGAGACTTGTGGTCTTCACATTTGAATGTCCCTAAATCAGGTTCATTCTATAATTGGTAGCATATCATAATTTAATTGGCAACCAGTTTTTCTTAAATATAAAATAATGGCCAGGTGCAGTAGCTCATGCCTGTAATCCCAGCACTTTGGGAGGCCGATGCAGGTGGATCACTTGAGGTCACGAGTTCGAGACCAGCCTGGCCAACATGGGTGAAACCCTGTCTCTACGAAAAATATAAAAAATTAGCCGAGTGTGGTGGCACACACCTGTAATCCCAGCTACTCAGAAGGCTGAGGCAGGAGAATCACTTGAACCCGGGAGGTGGAGGTTGCAGTGAGTTGAGATCACACCACTGCACTCCAGGCTGGGTGACAGAGCAAGACTTTGCCATAAAATAAAATAAAGTATTTTTTAGATTTGATGAAATATGATATTTTTTAAAAATCTTTTTTCAAAACTTTGTGTGTTTCATCAGACTAGATCCTAAGCTCTATCAGGACAGAGATTGTGGTCTTTCTTATTCACTGCTGTCTCCCAATTCTTAGAGCAGTGGCTGGTATGTAGTAAGTGCTCAGTAAATCTTTGCCGAGTTAGTGGTGGGAGGTCTTTCAAGGAGCCCCATCTTGCTTTCCTCATTCCAAGCTCTATTTGTTCACGCATTAAACAAACCTCTCCTGAGCATCCTTGCTCCCATTTTGTGCCAGGCCCTGGGCTCAGCAATGAGGGCATGAGCTTAGGTCTTCCCATCTCCCTCCTGGAGCTCTTGGTCTCAAGAGGAAGATGTGGAAGGCAGGGTGTTGAGCTGCAGGCCCGGGTGATTCTGTGTGCACTCACACAGGGGCCCCGTGTAGGTGGGGTGGGGCAGCATCTCTGAGGGAGTGTGCACCAACCCTGTGGGTCCTTCAGGGCTACATGCAGCCGCTGAAGCAGCCAGAGAACTCTGTGCTCTGTGACCCTGCACTGGTGGACGAAATCTTCGACCAGATCCCCGAGCTCCTGGAGCACCACGAGCAATTTCTGGAGCAGGTTCGGCACTGCGTGCACACCTGGCATGCCCAGCAGAAGGTGGGAGCCCTGCTCGTCCAGTCGGTGAGTGGCCCCGCTGCTGCCAGCTCCCACAAGCACAGGCCCTCCTGGAAGGGGCTGGATGTGGCCATGGATCCCCATCCCCGCCCACCCCACCTGGATGCTGACTCTGGTCCCAGATCTGACCACAGAACGTGGCTAGACATTGGCACTTACCCCAGCCCCTGGGTGGACTGAACTTGGACACTCCCCTACCCCAGAGCTTGGCCAGACTCTGGTACGGACTCCGACCCCAGCCAGACACTGACTCTGATCCTGGACCCTACCCTGCCCCCGGCTGGCACTGACGTGACTCTAGTCCTGACCCCAAGCTGGTGCTGACGCTGACCCAGACCTCAGATGGATGCTGGTACTGACCTCCACCCTATCTTTACTGGAACCAAAATAACTGTCCTGGTCCTGACCCTGGACTTGGGCTGGATGTTGATGCTGGCTGAGTCTTGACTTTTTCTCCATCAGATATTTTCATCATAATAGCATACCTGTCTGCTGGGCATTGATCTAAATGTGTTGTATCTATCAACAGCCCTAGTAGGAGAGTGCAGTGGTTACCCTGATTCTAAAGTTGGTGACTGAGACATGGAGAGATTGGTAACCTGATGAAAGTTACAGTTAGGAAGTGGTGGAGGACTCAACTCCAGAAAGCCCGGTTCCAGTGCCCTGGCTTCCCCTACCCCATACTGCCTCACCACAGGCCAGATCTCCACTGTACACTTGTCAAGCTCCCACAATAGTGAGTGAGAACTTAGAAAAGGTATTGACTTCAGAATTCAAAAAGAACATCAAAAGCAAAACCAATCAGCATTTAATTAAATGCCTGTAAAACATAGCATGCCATTTTCATTCATTGTTAAATTTAGTATTTATAAGAATTTAATTACATTTGAAAAACTTCCAGTTCCATTTTATTTTGCCAGAATTCCCAAGAATACACCATGACTGATAAATCATAGCCAAATGCAAACTAAATGGTTTCTCAGAGCCACATAATTTCAAAAGCAAAATTGTAAAAATTCTTCCAGAAATTTTACAAGTGAAAAATTGTATCTATTTCTGTGGGATATATGTTTCAGTATATTTGCTATGCTGTGGGATGGGGCCTTGAACCATCTTAGAATGTCCTTGCTGACCAGGAAACTGATGGGACCAGACAGGGGTGATGGGGTCCCAGCTTGGATTGAGTGCTGATGTCTCCAGCCCATCGTCACCCTCAGTGTCAGTAAGCTCAGCCCCCTGCCTAGACCTTGATGCTGACCATGGACTACGGCAAAGCCCTGGACCCCCAGGGAGGGGTCAGCACAGGATGCTATGTTCCAGGGTGGGGGTGGTTGGTGCGGGCTGTCTTCCTCCCTTTGCTGCTTCACGCCCTGCCCTGTTCTGTCCAGAGGCAGGAGCAGTTGGCACCTTAGAGGGACAGGACTCTGGGTGGGCGCAGTGGCTCACGCTTGTAATCCCAGCACTTTGGGAGGCCGAGGCGGGCGGATCACGAGGTCAGGAGTTTGAGACCAGCCTGACCAACATGGTGAAACCCCATCTCTACTAAAAATACAAAAATTAGCCGGGAGTGGTGGCGCGTGCCTGTAATCCCGGCTACTCCAGAGGCGAGGCAGGAGAATCGTTTGAACCTGGGAGGCGGAGGTTGCAGTGAGCTGAGATCGTGCCATTGCACACTCCAGCCTAGGCGACAGAGTGAGACTCCGTCTCAAAAAAAAAAAAAAAAAAGAGAGAGAGAAACAGGACTCTGAGGTGTACACAAACATCACTAATGTGGTCACGTAGCTTATCCACGGTACAGTTGAGACAGGAACCCAGGTGTCCTGGTTCCCAGACAAGGCTTCTTAACAATAACCTCCATATTGAGTCTGCCATCAGCATCAAGCAGGTATTAGCCACCAGCTGTATGCCCTGAGCTGGGCTTTACTGTCGGTGGAATGGGAGCACTTTTCATGGAGAGGGAGAACTTGTCCTAGGAGATCAGGAGAAGCCAGAGGCCAAGTGGAGTATCAGGCAGAGCTCTAGTCAGGGAAAGGAGTACTTCCAAGAGGAGGCAGAACTGGAGCACAGCCCTGAGGCGGGGCGAGATTTGGATGAAGAAGGGCATTCCTGGGGCGGGTGGCAGGGATCTGCATAACCAAAGGCCAAATGACTAGAATGAGTCTGTGTCACTCAGAGAACAGGGAAAGGGAGACCTGCCTGACTGGACTTCGTGAGGTTGGAGATCTAGGGATGGAAATGCCTAGTTGGAAGTGAGAGAACCAGGTCTGAGCTCACATGATACGTTCAGGTCTACATATGTGCATACATGAACAGTCACACCCAGATAATATGCGCACTCGTATATCCATGTGTACACATGCACTTACGCCTAAACACGACCATATTTAGAGCCACAAGACACATGCCTGATCCCTTAGAGATTGTATCATTTCTAGTTGGAGGGAAAAGATGGCGACTCATGAATCAGTGAAAACTAGGACAGGGTGAGGTGGGGTGAGGGATACCTTGAGGGTCCCCAACCTGCCTCCTCCTCCACAGTTCTCCAAGGATGTCCTAGTAAACATCTATTCCGCCTATATTGATAACTTCCTCAATGCAAAGGATGCTGTGCGTGTGGCCAAGGAGGCGAGGCCTGCCTTTCTCAAGTTCCTAGAGGTACTGTGGGCTAGGGCAGGGGGATGGAGGTGACCCTCACTTTGGGCCAGCTTTGAGGGTCCCAGGAGCTCCCAGCATGGGCATCAGAGCCCCAGCCAGTGGGCCAGCCTCTGCTCTCAGGGGGAGCTGGATGGGCCTTGCTGGGGACCTGTCCCTGGACATAGTCTCCCTGGCATGTCATTCCTCACACGGTGCCCATCCATGGGTTTCAGCAAAGCATGCGTGAGAACAAGGAGAAGCAGGCGCTGTCTGACCTCATGATCAAGCCTGTGCAGCGGATCCCACGCTACGAGCTTCTGGTGAAGGTGGGCATGGAGCTGGGTGGGCAAGTAGGCAAGGCCTGGAAGCATGGGGGGATACAAGGAGGTCTAAGGCCCCTGCCTCTTTGAGCCTAACATCAGGGTCCCTAGGGGTCAGGTAGGAAAGTCCTTTTTGGTGTCTACCCATAGTTCCTCCTGCTCCAGTAGTCTGGGGCCCCAGGGGTAGCTAAGCAGTCAGGTCTGGTCCCCATTCCCACCCCAGGACCTCCTGAAGCATACACCTGAGGACCACCCAGACCATCCACTCCTGCTGGAGGCACAGCGGAACATCAAGCAGGTGGCTGAGCGTATCAACAAGGGTGTGCGGAGTGCTGAGGAGGCAGAGCGGCATGCCCGCGTGCTGCAGGAGATAGAGGCTCACATCGAGGGCATGGAGGATGTGCGTGCACCCTGCCCCGCCCCACCCCACCCACATCTGTGTCCACTCGGCCTCTGTGTGCATCTGTGGCCACCTGGAATCATGGCTGCGTCCATGTCCAGAACCACAGTGTGTTTGCATCCATGTCTGCCAGCCTCTGGCCACACGTCTCCACCTGTCTGTGTTCTTCCACGTCTGTCTCTGGCCTTGGGTCCCATGACCTGGCAGTACAAGGGTGTTGGAAGGGTGGGCAGCATGCTGCTTCCATTGGCTTAGCCCATGGGGTGGGGCCGAGGGATCACTGGGATTTGTGGAGGGGATAGGGATTAATAACTGGCCTTTGAGATACCTTGTCCCTGCTGTCCCACAGCTCCAGGCCCCTCTGCGGCGGTTCCTGAGACAGGAGATGGTCGTTGAAGTGGTAAGAAGTGTCCCAGTGTCTGCCCAGCTGTCCCCACCTCCTCACTTTCTCCTCTCACCCTCTATCTGCAGGTCTCCCTGGTCTTTCACCCTGAGGGAGCCCTGGTTGAGTCCCCACTCTGCTCTGACTCTCTGGGCAGCTGGGGAAGAGCCCTCACCCTCCGTGGGTCTCAGTGTCCCCTTGGGCACTATGGGCAGGTGGGTGGGCTTCTGGATTGTGTCCACCCAGCCTAAATTCTGCCTTGGGCTCCACAGAAGGCAATCAGTGGCAAGAAGGACCGGTCTCTCTTCCTGTTCACGGACCTCATCGTCTGCACCACTCTGAAGCGAAAGTCAGGCTCCCTGCGGCGCAGCTCCATGAGCCTGTGAGTGGCTGGGGCAGGGTTTGGGTGGTGCCAGCAGGGGAGCAGTTGTCCCTCTCTGAGCCCCACTCCCCGACCCTGGCCAGAGTGCCCCATTGGCTCCCCACAGGTACACGGCAGCCAGTGTCATTGACACAGCCAGCAAGTACAAGATGCTGTGGAAGCTGCCGCTGGAAGACACAGACATCATCAAAGGTGGGTTTGATGCTAGGGGTTCTGGGTGTTGGGGTCTTCCTCTGAGAAGCCTTCCTGGAGGGTCTGAGCTCCAGCCAGTCTGGCTGCTTGTCCAGCTGCTTTTCCACTTTTGGGCCTCACTTTCTCATCCAGTGCAAGGGGGCTGGCATGAAGGACCCAGTTGGCACCCATGGAGCCAGACAATCTGTCCATGCACACCGCCTTCCAACTGGGCAGGGACCTAGGCTGGCAGTGGGAGCTGGGTGGGGGTGGTGCACAGAGAGCAGCATCACTGTAATTAGCCATTGATTCATCTGTGCAAAATCATTTGAGCGCCTAATATTAGATGATGTTGCACTGTCTGGTTCAGCGGTTTCACACACAGGGAACAGACACTCGCTTGAGTTACTGCAAGCAAAGGGTCGATTGGAGCCATCCATGTTGTTTGGGGCTGAGACTGTTGAGAGCTGAGGCAACTTCCAGGAGCCGCTCCTCCTGTGGCGTCTGTCTTTCTTCCCTTCTTGCTGAGTCGACCCTGTTCTCACTGCTTTTAGCTTTCTGTTTCCTCATAACTCCTGTGATCAGACCCAGACTGGCTCCAGGCTCAGCTGGAGGGGAGCTCACCTGGAGCTTGGCCTTCAGGGTAACAGACGGGCTTGCCCGGCCCCTTGGTGAACCCAGGCCTGCCCCACTATGTAGGAGTACCACCTGATTATTACTCTAATTGGTCCAAGTCAATGGAATGACCACCTTTAAGTTAGGTGCCCACTCCTGGTCCAGTCAGCTGTGAGCAAGAATGGGGCAGGGTCATATAGAAGAAAACACGGCTGCCCAGGTGGTGAGGGTTGGGATGGAACAGTTTCTGTCAAAAGGAGTAGATTGGCTTCGTCTCTTCAGGCTGCTTTAACAAAAATACCGTAGACTGGGCAATTCATAAATAAGAGGAATGTATTGCTCACAGTTCAGGAGGCTGGGAAGGCCAAGATGAGGGTGCCAGCAGAACTGCAAGGGGCCTGTGCCTCACAGAGGGTGCCTTCTATGTGTCCTCACTTGGTGGAAGGGGTGAACAAGCTCCTTCAGGCCCCTTTATCAGGGCACAAATCTCATTTCATAGTGGTTCCCCCCTCATGACCAGGTCACCTCCCAAAGGTCCGTCTCTTTTTTTTTTTTTTTTTTTTGAGACGGAGTCTCACTGTGTTGCCAAGCCGGAGTGCAGTGGCGTGATCTCGGCTTACTGCAACCTCCGCCTCCCAGGTTCAAGCAATTCCCCTGCCTTACCCTCCCGAGTAGCTGGGACTACAGGGGTGCACCACCACGCCTGGTTAATTTTTTTTTTTTTTTTTTTTTTTTGTATTTTAGTAGAGACAGGGTTTCACCACATTGGCCAGGATGGTCTCGATCTCCTGACCTCGTGATCCACCCACCTCGGCCTCCCAAAGTGCTAGGATTACAGGTGTGAGCCACCGCGCCCGGCCAGGTCTGCCTCTTAATACCAACACACTCAGGATTCGATTTCAACTTGTGAGTGTTGCGGGGACACAAATATTCAGGTAACAGCAGAGCTGTTCCCAGCCTGGACTTGGCAGGAAAGACCACTGCCATCCACCCGGCACACACTCTTCTTCCCGTAGACGTGGTGAGACAGCCTCCCTGTCCAGCGTGACTCCATCTTACAGTTACAAAGCGTGCCCTCCCCTCCTCAGCAGGCTGCCTCTCACCCCCATGGGGTTCCTGGTCACAGGGCCACTTCAGACAGGACTTGCCAGTCTCAGGATCCATGTCTTTAGTGCTGTCATGACCCGTCCAGGGACGCCTTACCATTCTGTAACCTGTGGCCCAAATACTAAATTTATATACACCAATAACACACTCTATAAACTAGATCAGAGAAAAACAGGAAAAGAAACTCATTTAGGAAAAAGCAAAAAGAAACTTCTTTTCCCTTGATTTCAAGACACATGTGTCCTGGCCCAAGGGTGGAGGGACAGCTCCATGTATGGACCACTGGTCCACAGTGTGCATCCCAAGCCTTGGGTTGAGGGTGGCAGGGCATCTGCAGGACCAGTCACTTGGCAGTGTTCAGGTATGGGATAGGACCACAGAAATCCAGGGCATCGTGCACTGCCCCCTCCTTTGTGGGGCGATGAGTGTCTTGGTCAGCACATTTGACTGCCTGGGGCTCTGTCTGCTCTGCCCCTGCTCCCATGGCAGGCTGCAGCGCCGCAGCAGTTCCGTGTCAGCCGGAGCCTGCGTATCGCAGAGCCAGCCACCATTTCATACTCCGTGCTCTCCCGGGAATTCTCCGTGGGCCTGACATCCTGCACGACATGGCTCTGAATCAGGCCCAGTCCCCAGCTCACAGGCCTGGGGTTCCTCTGGGAGCTGCCTATTAACTTTTTCCCCAAGAGTTTGGGGTTTCTATGCTCTCGGTTTGTCAGGCCTCTCCCCAGGCCCAGCTGCAGGCTGTGCAGTGAGGGAAGGAGAGTCTGTCCCAGCCTGACCTTGTCTGTCTCTGTATCTGTCCACGGCCTTCCTCTCTCCCCCCTAGGGGCATCCCAAGCCACCAATCGGGAGAACATCCAGAAGGCCATCAGTCGCCTTGATGAAGACCTCACCACCCTGGGCCAAATGAGCAAGCTCTCTGAGAGCCTCGGTTTCCCCCACCAGGTCTGTGCTCTCTACCCAAGGCTGGGGAGCCAGGGGGTGGGAGGCTTCTGACCCTATCTCAGAGATAGACAGCCCTGACATTTGCCTGGGGGAAGAGACGTTCCTTTCCCTCATCTGAAGGCAAAAATTGCAGCCTCCCTGCATATGGGGGAAGTAACATGTTCCAGGTCTGAGGGTGGAGACATAGCTGCATCCCCATCCAAGGGTGACAGAGGGCCCATCCCCCATCTGTCAAAGGAATCCAGGCCACCTCTTGGTCTGAGGGAGGAGACAATCCCACTTGCCGTCTGAGGAGAGAGGCAGGTCTCCACACATTCTCAAGGGCAGGCGCAGGCTGTGGTGAGATGCTGGGGCCTGAAGCCTGGGCCCTCTTCCCCACAGAGCCTGGACGATGCACTGCGGGACCTCTCAGCTGCCATGCACCGGGACCTGTCAGAGAAGCAGGCACTGTGCTACGCGCTTTCCTTCCCGCCAACCAAGCTGGAGCTGTGCACCACTCGGCCCGAGGGCACTGACTCCTACATCTTTGAGTTCCCTCACCCTGATGCCCGCCTTGGTTTTGAACAGGCATTTGATGAGGCCAAGAGGAAGCTGGGTAAGCCAAGGCACATGCTGGCCCTCTCCTCCTAGAGCCTCCAGGAAGGAGGCCAGAAGCATTTCACAGCTGTCTGTGACTTCAGGAGCCAGAACCACAGTGCCCTGTGCTCCAGCTCCACCTGGTGGGGAGGGGGGCTTCTGCAGTGAAACATCAGACTAAATAATAGCTGTGGCCTCCCTGACAGGGAGGGGATTCCATGGATAGGGTCTCACTGTCTGCTGGACCTGCCCCATAGTGGGCACCGATAGCCAGGACCCTCCATACCCTCCCTACACATACTCTGAGCAGGGCTAGATCAGGGAAAGCTATTGATCATGGTTCATGGCTTAGAAGATCCATAGAAACCTCTGGGTCTAACCCCAAGACAATACACCTGGGAAAAGATTGAGGCCAGGAGCGACTGCCTTATTCTAGTGTGGCTTGGATCAGGCCTCCCCCTAGAGAGACCCTGAGGGGCAGGGGAGGAAGGGGAATGGGGCAGGGGCAGGACCAGGGTGAGATGGATGCTGTGCTAAGCAGGGTCTGTCTGTCCATCCATCTCCACTGCAGCATCCAGCAAAAGCTGTCTAGACCCTGAGTTCCTGAAGGCCATCCCCATCATGAAAACCCGCAGTGGCATGCAGGTATGTCTGCATCTGGGTCACGTGGGTGCACGTTTTCAAAGCCAGCAGGTGTTCATGAATTTTTATTTTGTGTATGACATTGTGTACATACCTTGAACATTACTATTGCTCCTTATGTCTTGGAAAATTCAGCTCTCTGTACGTGTGTGGGTGCTATATATGTATTACATGTATACATGTATATGGGTATGCTTCGTGCATATGAACAAAGGCTATATAAATGACGGGAAGTTGCTTCATTTATGTGCTTGTATGAGGTTGCATACATATGTACAGAGGTTACCAGCATCACATTTTTTCTATGCATGTATCCATGATTATATCCAGGGATATGTGTGTGTACATGTAGGCATGATGCCCGTATCCCATAGGCATGAGTACATTTGATGTGTAGAGGGTCACATGGGCAAGGCACGGTGGCTTGCGTCTGTAATTCCAGTACTTTGTGAGGCCAAGTTAGGAGGATCACATGAACCCAAAAGTTCAAGACCAGGCTATGCAAGACCCTATCTCTACAAAAAATTTAAAAGTTATCCACGTTTAGTAGCGCGCCCCTGTGGTCCCAGTTACTCAGGAGGCTGAGGTGGGAGGATTGCTTGCGCCCTGGAGGTCAAAGCTGCAGTGAGTCATGAACCTACCACTGCACTCCAGCCTGGGAGACAGAGCAGAAACCAAAAACCTATCGCAAAAAAAAAAAAAAAAAAAAAAAAAAAAAAAAGGGTCCTGTGCCACGTGTATGTGTACGCGTGTGTAGAGGGGTGTATAGCACATCCATACACACCCATGCAGGCCTGCCTCCCTCCATTCTGCCCGGGTTTCCCAGGAGTGGGGAATGCTGGCAGCAGTTCTGCCATTCACCTTCTCCTGTCCATTGGCGCCTCCTGCAGTTCTCCTGCGCGGCTCCCACCCTGAACAGCTGCCCGGAGCCCTCGCCTGAAGTGTGGGTCTGCAACAGCGACGGCTACGTGGGCCAGGTGTGCCTGCTGAGCCTGCGCGCCGAGCCGGACGTGGAGGCCTGCATCGCCGTCTGTTCCGCCCGCATCCTCTGCATCGGGGCGGTGCCCGGGCTGCAGCGTCGCTGCCACCGGTGAGGCCTGGGCTGCGGGATGGGCTGCACCGCGGGCCTGGGAGACTCAACCCCTGTCCCAGCACACGCTGAGGTCGCACCAGCGTGGTTGTGGGCGGGGCCTGGCGAGTGTGGGCGGGGTTGGTGGGCGTGTCCGCTAGCGGGGCCCTGTCTGGCTCGTAGCTGCTCTCATACTCACTTTCTTTTCTCGCAGGGAGCCTCCTCCGTCGCTGAGGAGTCCTTCAGAGACGGCACCGGAGCCCGCCGGGCCGGAGCTGGACGTCGAGGCCGCCGCGGACGAGGAAGCAGCGACGCTCGCGGAGCCTGGGCCACAGCCCTGCCTTCACATCTCCATTGCAGGCTCGGGCTTGGAGATGACGCCGGGCCTCGCCGAGGGTGACCCCCGCCCAGAGCTGGTGCCCTTTGACAGTGACTCTGACGATGAGTCTTCGCCCAGCCCCTCGGGGACGCTGCAGAGCCAGGCCAGCCGGTCCACCATCTCCTCCAGCTTTGGCAGTGAGCTTTGGCTATCTCCTCCAACTTGGCGCTGGCAGGCAGGGTGGACTGCTCAGAGAAGGGGGCGAGGAGGGATCAGTGTAGGGCAAAGGCATGGCGTCAGACCTCAGGATGTTAGCACACAGAGCAATGAGGGCAGGGGATGTGACACCGAGGATCCAGAGGACAGTGGGACAGTCAGGCGGGATCATGAAGACCCTGGAGCACTCAGCTAAGGAAGATGGGGTGGGGACCCACAGTGTGGCCACTGGGTCCGAGGGGGCCAGACGAGATCAAAGATTCTGTAGTGCTGAGCTGTCGGTGAGCAGAGCAGCAGGCTGGAGCAGATGCAGAGGCCTCGAGGATGGGGAGGAACATCTTCGAGAGGCCCTCTGGAGGGGCATGGCCAGGAGGGATGCATGGCCTAGAAAGATACCAGGTCCCAAGCCTGGCAGAGGGGGATGGAGCCAGAGACCTTTGTCTCCCTCAGATGAGGAGACCCCGAGTTCCAAGGAGGCCACAGCAGAGACCACCAGCTCAGAGGAGGAGCAGGAGCCAGGCTTCCTGCCACTGTCTGGCTCCTTTGGGCCTGGCGGTCCCTGCAGCACCAGCCCAATGGATGGGAGAGCCCTTCGCCGCTCCAGCCGCGGCTCCTTCACCCGGGGCAGCCTTGAGGACCTGCTGAGTGTTGACCCTGAGGCCTACCAGAGCTCCGTGTGGCTGGGCACTGAGGATGGCTGGTAGGGACAGGGGAGGGACTAGGGATACAGTGCCAGAACTCTGAGTTCCTTGCTCTGGAAATCATGTGGTCCCCTGGAGCTGAGGCAGGAGGGCTTTGGGTCACACCTCAGGGGTACTGCTAACCAGGGATGTCGGTGGGTCTGACAATCCCAGGGAGGCTGTGGGACCTCCGTACCTCGGGCAGGCACCCAGCATTGAAGACATGGTGCTGTGGGCAAAGAGGTGGAGGGATGACTCCAGGGGCTGGTGTGCCCCAAGCATTTGTCCCAGGTGCACACCCCGATCCACAGTGTCCACGTGTACCAGTCCTCCGACAGCATCCGTGACCGCAGGAACAGCATGAAGCTCCAGCACGCAGCCTCTGTGACCTGCATCTTGTAAGGCCCCAGGGTGGCCCTTCCTGTCTAGACTCTTCTCTGCCACACGTGCAGGCCTCCTTCTGTTCACCTGGGCCCCCTGCTCTACTGTCCCTCCTCTCTGTGGAGGCTTTGGAAGCCAGAGGCCTGGCCCCAGGCTAGCTGTGCCTCTTACACACTGTGTGAGCTCGGGAAAGTCACTCCCTTTTCTTAGCCTCAGGCAACCCCCACCTGGAGAACAATAGGTGGGAAGAGGTGGCCTCTTGGGAGCCATACCCATTCTATCTGTGGTTCCCCTGGTCCTGGGTAACCCACTTTGGCTGCCTGAACTCCCTTCCTCCTTCCTCTTTTCCCTACCCAGGTATCTGAATAACCAGGTGTTTGTGTCTCTGGCCAATGGAGACCTTGTGGTTTACCAAAGGGAAGCAGGTGAGTATCTGCTCTCCCCCACACCCTGCCCCTATCCCCTTACTGGTGTTGGGGCTGTCTCCTGGAGATATGGCTGTGGGCAACTCCCAGGCCCTCTCTGGGCCTTGGTGTCCTTGGTTATAAAGGGGAATGCTAACATCTCATTTCAGGGGAGACTGAGGCTCAAATTTAGAACTGGAGTGAATTTCCTGTTTTCTTTACCCCACTCCAGGCCATTTCTGGGACCCCCAGAACTTCAAATCAGTGACCTTGGGCGCCCAGGGGAGCCCCATCACCAAGATGGTGTCTGTGGGTGGGCGGCTGTGGTGTGGCTGCCAGAACCGAGTCCTTGTCCTGAGTCCTGACACGCTGCAGCTGGAGGTAGCAGGGGGTGGGGGGGATGGAATTGGTACCGTGGGATGAGCTGGGTCCGTGTGAGAGGGAGACGGAGACCATGGTGGGAGCATAAGCAGCATCCAGCAGAGGGCTAGGGCCTTCCTCTGACCACAGAGTGACGCTGGCCAGTCCCTGTCCTCGTTCGATCCTCATTTCTTCTCTAGCTGATGAGGAATACAGTAAGTGTCCCATATATATTAGGAATCTTATTCATCCTCCTGCCCACTCTATCTCTCAACTCAGGTTTTAGGGTCCTTTGGGGATAGGACAGGAGTCCTTCCTGATGTCAACATCCATTAGCATTAGACTCTGGCATTTAGTGCTGCACATGTCACTTGCACACATGTCAGAAGTATCCAGGGGCAACGGGTTCCCTTAATTTCCCTCTCACTTATTCCATTGTTGGCTGGGCAGGAGTCCAAAGCCCTGGGTTCAGGCCCCAGCTCTGTGACTGACTTGCTGTGTGACCTTTCCCTTCTAGGCTTCAGCTTCCCCACCTGTCCAGGGGGAGGCCAGTGACTGATTTTAAAATCCTTTAAGCATTGAAGTTCTCTGATCCTTAAATCACTCAAGTTTAATGGGGAAAGAGCACCTCCATTGTAATTCCTGAGAATTAAGTTGGGAGGCGCTGGTGAAACCAAGCTTTGAAAGGTTAATCAGACCAAGGACCAAACGCTAGTGTGAGTTGTAAGGGATGGACACTGGCAAAGCTCCAGGCTAGGGTGGGCCAAGGGAGGCAGGCCTGCAGTGATCCATCTTCTCCCTGCCTTCCCTAGCACACGTTTTACGTGGGTCAGGATTCAAGCCGCAGCGTGGCTTGCATGGTGGACTCCAGCCTGGGTGTGTGGGTGACGTTGAAAGGTAGCGCCCACGTGTGTCTCTACCATCCAGACACCTTTGAGCAGCTGGCAGAAGTAGACGTTACCCCTCCTGTGCACAGGATGCTGGCAGGTACTGAGCTCAAACTACCACAGCACCCTCCTTGGAGCCTTTCTGCCCGATCGTAGAGGAGGCTGAGGCTGAGCCAGGGCCCGAATTTGGCCCCAGCTGTGGTCTGTCTCCCACCCCAGGCTCGGATGCCATCATCCGGCAGCACAAGGCTGCCTGTCTGCGAATCACAGCGCTGCTGGTGTGTGAGGAGCTGCTGTGGGTGGGCACCAGTGCTGGTGTTGTCCTCACCATGCCCACCTCGCCCAGTACTGTCAGCTGCCCACGGGCGCCACTCAGCCCCACAGGCCTTGGCCAGGGACACACCGGCCACGTCCGCTTCTTGGCCACAGTCCAGCTGCCAGATGGCTTCAACCTGCTCTGCCCAACCCCACCACCTGCCCCAGACACAGGTGGGTCAGTGCATCATACCCCAAGCCAGGGATCATGGACGTTTGGTTTAGGACTTCCCACTATCCTGCCAGAAGAGCTTTTGAGAGGGAGGAAAAGTGTCACATAGAGCTGGAGGTAGCATATATGACAGGAAATAGGCCATGGAAGTCCCCAAATGAAATCTAGGATAGTGTATATGTGTGTGTGTATTTGTGTGCGCACCTGCGTGTGTTGTGTGTATATAAAGGTCTGGCCAGAGAAATGTCATGGGAGACAGGGAGGGAACTATAACCTAAGAGGTAGAATATGTCACAAATAGAATATGTATATAGGAAATATGTTCTGTTGTATATATTTCCTATATACACCAGGAAATAGCACAGGACTAGAAATGATATATAGGGCAGGAAGTGGAATCAGAAAGTGATGCACAGAGCAGGAAATAGAAATAGCAACAGAAAACAACATAGAATGGCACTAGCACAGAAAATGGACTGAGAATTAGAAAGTGAAACAGCAGGGCATCAGGCGCGGTGGCTCACACCTTTGGGAGGACGAGATGGGAGGATTGCTTGAGCCCAGGAGTTCAAGACCAGCCTGGGCAACAAGGTGAGACACCATCTCTACAAAAAATACAAAAAACAGCCAGGTGTGGTGGCACACACCTGTGGTTCCAGCTGCTTAGGAGGCTGAGCCCAGGGAAGTCGAGGCTGCAGTCAGCAGAGATTGGGCCACTGCACTCCAGCCTGGGTGACAGAGTGATACCCTGTCTCAAAAAAATAAAAATAAAAATATGGCCAGGCGTGGTGGCTGACACCTGTAATCCCAGCACTTTGAGAAGTTGAAGGGGGTGGATCATCTGAGGTCAGGAGTTCGAGACCAGCCTGGCCAACATGGTGAAACCCCATCTCTACTAAAACTACAAAAACTAGCTGAGTGTGGTGGCGGGCGCCTATAATCCCAGCTACTCGGGAGGCTGGGGCAGTGAGGCAGAGGTTGCAGTGAGCCAAGAGTGTGCCATTACACTCCAACCTGGGCGACAAGAGCAAAATTCCGTCTCAAAAAAAAAGTGAAACATCAGGAAATGAGGTACATCAGGAGGTCACAACCAGAAAAGTTTTGCTTTGGCAGGACAAGAAATGATATTCCCAAGAGGAAGTGGCCATGGAAGTCAGGAAGCAGTAAAGCCTCGGGTCAGGAGTTGTCTGGGTTCGCAGAAGATTTAAGCTACCTGGGAAAGGGCTGTTGGAAGTAGGAGGCTTATTTAATTCAAGGACATTGCATGCAGTAATCAAGAGAGAAAGTGGCGTCTTACAGGGCACTTACATTGTAAAAAGAAAAAAAAAGTGGTGTCACCTTGGGAAGTTATGTCACTCCTGACTAGAGATTACAGATAGGACATAAGAAGTCTGGCTGCCAAGAAGCGGGCATTCTTTCTAAATAACTTCCTAGCTAACAGAAAGTGGGATTCCACCATAGGAAGTGTGCACATCTTCCTTCCTATCTTCTGGGGTATGGGAATTCAGGCCCTGATGGGACACTGAAGCCTCCATTCGCCCCCAGGCTGACAGATCCTCCCCTCTGCCCCCAGGCCCCGAGAAGCTGCCATCACTGGAGCACCGGGACTCCCCTCGGCACCGAGGCCCCGCCTCAGCCAGGCCTAAAATGCTGGTTATCAGTGGAGGTGATGGCTATGAGGACTTCCGACTCAGCAGTGGGGGCGGCAGCAGCAGTGAGACTGTGGGCCGAGACGACAGCACAAACCACCTCCTCCTGTGGAGGGTGTGACCCTGTCTGCTGTGGCCCAGGACTCGCTCGCCCACCTGCCCTCGGCCTGCTTGCCTCTTCCTAGCCCACACGCAGACTTTGACCAGGAGTGTCCGGCCAGGGGCGCACGTGTGTCTGCGTGGGCTCTGCCTTGTCTTCACAGAAGCATTCCTGATAGAACACCCACTGACCAGCCAGGCCATGGCTTCTCCCAACCCTCTGGCTGCCTCCGTGCTCCCAGTCATGATCTGGTGGGGGACATGTGGGCTGACCAGGACCTCTGACCCTGGAGCTTCTACCAAAGACACAGCCGGGTCTGGACCCCATGGGGCTGGGGAGGGCCATGTGCAATATTTGGAGGGTTTTCTAGAGGGCAGCAGGAAGGCTGGGGAATTCCCCATGTACAGTATTTATGTTCCTTTTTAGATGTGTACCTTCCCAAGCACTTATTTATGCAGTGACCTGGTGACCTGGGGTGGGGGTGACTTGAGGAAATGACATGAGGAAAAGAAACCTATTCCTGCCCTGGGGACAACCCTGGGACTCTAACCAAGCCTTCCTGGAGAAACCCACGCGCCCCTGAGCCCCATTCCATTCATACAGGCACATGTACGCACACTGCATGTCCAAGGCGCTAAGCATTGCCCGTTGACGTAAACTTTCCAGGGCCCGCCTGATTGGGTTGCCCTCAGTCCTCTAGATCAAGATGCTGACTATTAGGGGGCAGTGATTGCCATCTGGGGACCTGCTAGGCTTTGTCATTTCCCAGTTTGTTGGTGGTGCCTTTAGTGGTTCCCTAATTTGGGAACACTGATGGGGCCTTGGACAGGGCTTTCTCTCAGGTAGGAGAAATGGGCCCGTGATCTCCTCACAGTCGCCCCCAGTCCTTGGCCCTGCTTCCCTGTGTCTCATGCACTGGCACATATGGTCACCTTGGAGGGCAGACCTAGGAGCCCCTCACTCTGACCACTGAATCCATCTCCACACCCCTCCTGCCAAGGGAAGCCCCTTCAGGAAGGACCCCCCAAAGCTGAAGGGCTGAATGTAGCCTCTTCAATAGAGAAGGCTTCCACTTGAGAGCAGCCTCTGCCTGACCCCCTGGAATGCAGGGGAGCCACTCTGACCCTCAGCCCCCTCGCTTCTTCAGCTAAAACTCCAAAGGTTTGGTTTCAGATGGGGTTTGTTTTGTTCTGTTTGGTTTTGGTTTTCTTTGGGGTGGGTGGGTCATTGTGTTCTTAGATTATGTTTCTCTTGCTACCAAACAGTCATGTATTAACTCTCTTTGGATGATGAAGTTTAAAGAGTCAATAAATAGAAACACCAGATGACTGCATTGGTGGCCACAGTGGCCTTCTGTCAGCAACCTCAGGGCTCAGTCTCCCTGGCCACATGGGCCTTCCGACGTCCACACACTTGAGAAGAAGAGAGGCCTTGGAGACCCAGAAGAGTGCTGGACAGCGAGGTTGCCACGATTTGCTGTGTTACCCTGGGCAGGTGTCTGGGCTGCAGTTTCCTCATCAGGAAAATAAAGGGGTTGTACTAGTCCAGTGCTTTGTAACCAGGGTTACATGGTAGAATCCTTGCAGATGACATGTAGATGTGGAAACATGATACATAAATTATTTACGTATCAAGACCTTCTGAGTCAGTGGGCCTGGACGGAGCTTGGGAATCTGAAGCTCCAGATAAAGAGCCAGGCCTCCCTACAGCTCCTCCAGGAAACAATGTTCTCCAGCAAAGCCTCACAGCTGGAGAACCCTGATGAAGGCCAAGGCCCTGCTCCAACTCTCCGAAGGCTATGGAGCAGGGGTAGAATCCAAGTCTGTCTGATTTCTGGTCTGAAGAGGTCTGTCATTAAATCAGACACAAGAACACATAGGCCCAGCAACATGGGGCCATGCTGTGCAAGGACAAAAAGCCCTCCACACCAGAGTGCACCTGCAGAACTCGTGGCCATCACTAGAAAAGAGTACATCATGCCTCAGCTCTGCCACACGCATGAACATTTCCAGCCTAAATGACTGACTTTTGAGTCAGTCCCTGAAGGGGCATGCAAGCTCATGCTCTGCAAACTGGCAGCACACCTTTCAGGGGTCTGCTGGGTCCTCAACACCACAGGACGGACATGGACCATCTCCCTGCAGCATCATTTTACTGGGGCTATCTGGGGAGGAAGGGATTCTATTAATAAGCACAGATATATTATGGAGTAGGAGGCATCATTCATGTGGAATTTATAATGAAACAAAGCATTAGAAGGAACACAGGCTTTGAGGCTGGACAGACCTTGTTTGAGATCTTAACTTTGCCACTAACTAGCTATGTGCCTTTGGGCAAGTTGTATCCCCTCTGAGCCTCCATTTCCTCACCTGTGAAATGAGGCTAATGATCCCTTCCTGCACAGGACTGCTGCTTGGCGTGCACAGGTCTTTGGATTGCAAGTAAGAGATTCATTGTGCCTGTGAACTAGAAGAGTGCTTATTAGTGAAGACGTGAACTGGCAGCAAGGAGCTGTCATCACAGGGCATAGTGGTCCAGACATCAGAGCTGCATCTTAGGACATCTGGCCTCTCCACTTGAGTCGCCAGTGCCTCCCACACTGCCAGTCAGTTGCTGTTCCACTGCTTTCCAGCTTCTCCTACCTCAGGGGCTCTGCCTCCTCCACTCAGAGGCCCCTGGGCAGACTTCAGTTTTAGCACAAGATACCCAAGGCCAGATCCTCACCACTTCCCTGACTCAAGTGCCTCAGTAAGAATGGGCTTGGCCCAGCCCACTGTTACTTAGAGGGCCACATTCCAGGGCACTGGCCAGCCTGTGGACAGCCCAGACCCCGTCAGCTGTGGGCAGGGAGGCCCTGGAATGAGTGTCAGACCCCAGGCTCCCGGCCCAGGGGAGGCTCCTGGAAGGATTAGCTCCTCCGAAGCAGTGGTTCTCAGCCTGGGATGTGCATTATAATCATGAGGGCCCAGGCCAATCCCAAACCAACTAAATCTGAACTCTGAGGGTGGGACCCAGGTGTCTATATGTTTTTCAGAAACCTTTAGTTGAAATATAACATTTATACAAAAAAGGACACAAATCATTAGTGTGCAGCGTGATGGGTATTCATAAAGTGAACACACCCAGGTCAAGGAATAGAAAATCTCATCACCCCAGAAGCTCTCGTTAGACCTCCTTCTTGTCTACCCTTCAAGGGTAACCACCACCCCGGCTTCTGACACCATGATCTACCAGCCAAGGTAGAGAACTACTGCTTTAAAGGGTATGAGTATGGTTAGCCACTGGAGTGGGGGAAAGTGGGGCTTGGGTTTGATGTTAAGAGGGAACACCAGCCTGGCCAACATGGAGAAACCCCATCTCTACAAAAAATACAAAAGTTAGCCAGGTGTGGTGGCATGCATCTGTGGTCATAGCTACTTGGGAGGCTAGGGCAGAGAATTGCTTTAATCCAGGAAGCCAAGGTTGCAGTGAGCCGAGATTACACCATAACACTCCAGCCTGGGTGACAGAGGGAGACTCTGTCTCAAAAAAAAAAAAAAAGGAACAGCTCAAACCAAGGCAAGGAGGGGTAGAGGAGCCTGGTGCAGGCCTAGGTGGATGGGGGAAGAGGAAAAGGCAGGGGAGGCTAGATTGGAAGCTCCGTGAGCGTGGGATTTTGTTCTTTGCTCCATCCCCAGGCCTGCCACAGTGCGTGACACACAGTAGATGCTCAGTAAATATTTGATGAATTAAATCTGGAGAATTCAGGTGAGAATCAACTGTAGGTCTTGAATAAACCCGGCTTCCACTTAGTGTTTGCTGCAAGCCAGGAGCATGGATCATCTCGAATCCTCACAATGGTCCTGGGAGGTTGGTACCATTATTACCCTCCTTGTCAGATGAGGAAACTGAGGTTCAGAGAGGTTAGATGCCTTCCTCAAGGTCACCTACCCACTAACTGATAGAATCTGGAATCTGTCTGCTCAGGTCTCTGTATCTCATGGAAGAGGATGGCCAGCCGCCTGGTGTGGCTGCAGGACAGGAGAGACAGCCTGAGCACCCAGAGCCACACATAGTCACTCCTGAGGCTGGACTAATGTTCCTTAGACCAGCCCTGGGAAGAGGATCCAGATCCCAGATGAGTGAGGAGAGTCAAAGCCAGAGGCCATCTCCTCTTCAAGGGAGTTCTCTAGGTGGTCCCTTGGGTTAGGGACAGGGGGCAGGGTTTAGCTAGACCATCTACCTTATGGAAAAGATGAGGCACAGAGAGGGACAGGGACATACCTGAGGTCACACAGAAAGGCAGCATTGAGGCTGGGGGTAGCTGGGGAGGAGAGCCCAGGCAGGAAGGTTTCCTGTGGTCAGAAAAGCCAGGAAACGACCCATAAAGCCAGGGGAGGCAGAAGGCTAAATGAGCTGGCCTCCAGGGGCCCTGTCACACACCTCAAACCAGCCTCAGCACTGGGCTGGTCCAGAGGGCTTGGAGGGAGCAAGTCTGGCTAAGGCCTTACCTTAAACCATCTGGGCAGGGCCTGGGGAGGGGATGGGGGACCCCAGGGCCTGAACTCAAGCTCCAGCCTGGCCTCTCTGCACTGTGTGATGTCAGGCAAGTGTCTGTCCCTCCATGGACCTGGATGACCTCTGTGAGCCCTTCACATCTTCTGCACGCCTGCCAAACACCAAGTCTGTGTCCCCACAGACCTTAAGCCACAGGCCAGGTTGCAGGAAGCGGCAAGGGAAGTCTATTTTAGGCCCGATTATAGCCAGTAAGGAGTCCTGCCTGGCAAAGGCAAGTGAGCCGGCATCCCAAGCTGGGTCAGAGGTAGTTTGATGGGCTGGACTCGGGAGGGAGATAATGAGCAAGCATCAGGGTAAATTGGGCAGAGTCCCTGCTGCCCAGGACAAACACTCCACTAAGGGAAGGGAGAGAAGAGGGAGCTTCTGAGCCCAGCAGCCTGGAAGAAGCTGGTGCCCCCGATATGAGGTCTCAGCAGATCCTCATTACACGCTTGGATGGGCGAGTTCTCAGAGAGGTGAAGTCATTTGCCTAAGGTCACACAGCCTGGCAATGGCAGACGTGGGACTTAACCACTATCTATGTGACACCAAAGCGTATATTCTTCCATTTTCCCCTAGATTTTCTTTCTCCAGGCTCCTTAACCTCAGATGCTTCAGCAAGCCACCTGCCTCCCTGGGCCTGGCTCACACTCCCTAGCTCTTGACCTGCTCATATTCTGGGCCCAGAGAGTAACTGGACTGCAAGTCTCACCCTGACAGTCCCCAGGGTCCCCACCAGCCCCATTGTCTGCAGTTCATGGCTCTGGGTTCCTCTCTCAGACTCACCATGGGACCAGGAAGACCCCACACCTGCCTCCCTAAGCACCAGTCAGGTGGGCAATAGAACCTGGGATGGATGGAACTGAGAGTGCTGGGCCTCCCGTGAGGGAGCCAGTGAGGCAGTCACCAAAGACTTGACACCTCCACCCCAGTGGGATTCCAGACCCAGGCCAGGGTCTGGACCTAAATGCAGGTTGAACCTGGTCCTGAGACCCAGATAGCCCCAGCTCAGCTTCTGGCCTGGCCCCAGGCTGAGCCCCATCCTGGCCTCCTAGCCTCAGTTTCTCCTCAGATTGAGCCCACCCTCCCCTGGAGTTAAGACACAAACACAGGACAGCAGCCCACCTTCTTAGGGTTAGGACTTGGCCTGCTGGTGGTTAGCCTAGTTAGGGTAGAGCATTGAATTTATTTTTATTTTTATTATTTTTTTTGAGACGGAGTCTCGCTCTGTCACCCAGACGGGAGTGCAGTGGCACAATCTTGGCTCACTGCAGCCTCTGCCTCCTGGGTTCAAGTGGTTCTCCTGCCTCAGCCTCCTGAATAGGTAGGATTACAGGCGCCCACCACCACACCTGGTTAATTTTTTTTTCTTTGTATTTTTAGTAGAGACGGGGTTTCACCATGTTGGCCAGGCTGGTTTCGAACTCCTGACCTCAGGTGATCCTCCCACTTCGGCCTCTCCAAGTGCTGGGATTACAGGCGTGAGCCACTGCGCCTGGCCTGGAGCATTGAAATTTAAGTCTGAGCCTCCCATTCCTCCAGGCTTGTACTGTATGTACTTCCTTTTGGAATTCCAGCACAGCCAGCAAGTAGAGTGGCACCCACTACCTTTGGTCCATGACCCCAAGGCAGTCATCTACTCAGATCCCCTATATACAGCCACACTGTGGTGGCTCTGATCCTGTGACCCAGGATCCCCACCCCAGACAGGGCCTGGCTGGGGCATGGCGCCTGTGCCCCTGCCTCCAGATCCCCATCACAGCTCATCCCAGTTTACTGGGACCTTGTGCTGTGTACCTACAATGAGGTGCACACATCCTCTGGGCCCACTTGCCCAGCTGTGGGCCATGTGAAGTTCAACAAGACGGTCTCTGAGGTCCCTGAGCTCAGGGATTCCAATGCTGACTCCATGGGTTCAGTCGAGATGCCAGGATTTTAGAAAACCTGTGATTCTGACAGTCCTTTGTTCTCAAGCCTGTGGTTCTCCAAGCTCCATAAAAAGCAAGTCTAAATCTTTCCTGTGGCTTCCACAACTCCTTCCGTGTCTACTCACTGTGGAGCAACCCAGATGCTGGTAGACTCTCAGGGAGGGGCTCACGTCACAGTGGTTTCAGAGTCAGAGCTGCCTGCAGGAGAAGCTGGCCCATCCACCCAGCAGTAAATAATAATTAAGCTACCTCCTAACCTGGGGGTTGCAGGGGCGAGAAGTGTTTGGGCTGTGGCCCCAGGAGATCTACCCTATGGAGCTGCTGCCAGGGTAGCCAGGTAGCCCCCTCCCACAGAGAACTAAAATGACCTTCAGGCAATATGTCTGGCACCCCAGTTTTCAGATGAGGAAACTGAGTTGGGGGTGGATTTGATCAAAACCTCACAGAGAGCTGGTGGTAGAGAGGGGCCTGGACTCTCTCTAGGATGTCTGATTAATAGCCAGTGCTCCTTAACCAAAAAGCATTTCCCCATTTAGTTTATTGATTGAGACAAGGTCTCATTCTGTCACCCAGGCTGGAGTGCAGTGGCACAATCGCAGCTTACTGCAGCTTCAACTTCCTGGGCTCAGGTGATTCTCCCACATATTTTTGTAGAGACTGGGCTTCATCATGTTGCCCAGGCTGGTCTTGAACTCCTGGGCTAAGTGATCCTCCCACCTCAGCCTCCCAAAGTGCTGGGATTACAGATGTGACCACTACACCTGGCCTTCCCCATTTGGTTTATTGAGTGACACCTGAAATTGCCACCATTTGAACTCTCGAATTTAGAGCTGGGGTGTAGATGGTCACCTCACAAAGAAAACATTTCCAGGAGTGGAGGGCATTCTGGCTGCTCTGGCTCTCCATAGGCTGGGATGTGGGACCCTGGAAGAATCCCTGCCCTAGCCCTGGAGGTCTCCACTGACATATGAGGGTGCTGATGTCATGATCCTGACATCAATAACCTGCAGCTCCTTATGCCCTTCCCCCACAACCTGGGCATGACCCAGGGGAATGGAAACTCATCCCGGGCTCCCCTCCTCGTGCGGTGTCCAGTTCTCTTCCTGGAATCTCCTGGACCCTGGGGACCTGACCTTTCCTGTCCCCTAGCCCCTGGGTTCAGATTCTATGATTGTTTAGAACCCCACCCCAAGCTATCTATCCCCAGCAGACTTATTTACCTTCCTTTCTCCATCTCTGTCATGGGCTGTGATTATCCTGACCCTAGCCAGGCCTCTGGCCCAGCACTAGGCCCTCCCTGGTGTCTCAGTCTCCCATCAGCCCTACTGTCCCAGGAGGGCCGCTTGAGATCCCCTGAATAGTACTGAGAGGGGGAACAGGCCACTGAGCTGCTCCCTCCAGTCCTGGCACACCCTGTAGCACAACTCCAGGGGACACGATTCAGAGTCGGAATACAGTGTGAATAGTGGCTGGAGTTTGTGATGACTGGCGTTGGAAACTGGCAGGATGGGATGGCTGTACTAGGGAGGGGGCACTGAGTCACCTGTCCTGCTGGAGGGAAACTAACACCCTGGCAGAGAGAAGTGCGGGGAGTGGGGGAGTGAAGGTAGGAGACGCCTCCTAGAGGATTTCACTAGGCCCGGAAGGATGTGCCGAAGCCCACTGTGTGGGTTTCCTTTATAGACTCACCTTCACCAGGCCTTTTCACCAACTAGGTGAGCGTTTCCAGGGTTGGGCCTGGGCCTCCTCAACAAGGCAAAGTGAGGTTATTCTTCCTGGCCACCAACTGGCAAGAGGAAGATGAGGCCCAGAAAGGGGCAGAGGTGGCTCTAGTTACACTGGCAATGGTAAGAGGACCCAGAGGAGTATCTCAGTCTCCAGTCTCCTTATCTTGCTTCGCACAACCCCTTCTTTCTTGGTTCGGAGCCCTGAAGAGGCGGATTCAAGAGGCCCTCTGGGCCTAGTCTCCCAGTCCCGCGCAGCCCCCTGCAGTTCCCAGGGGCGCGAGAGAGGGCGACGTAGAGCAGCGCCGCCCGGCGGCAGAGCGGCCAGACCCTCCGCGGCTCGGGGTGAGTGGGGCCGGGGGCGCAGCCAGGGCTCTGACGTCGGGGGCGGGGCCGGCGGCCGTGACGTGAGGGGGCGGGGCTGCGCACCTTCCCGGCCCGGCAGGCAATTCATTCAAAAGGCGCGCAGGCTGCGCTGCTTCACTGGCGCTAGCCGAGCCGGGCCGGGGCGCCGAGTCGAACGGGGAGCCGAGCTGGAGCTGCCGCGGCGCGGCCAGGTAAGGAGGGCGCGCGGAGCCCCCATCCAGAGTCCGCTCGCCGCGGCCGGGCCAGCGGGATACTGACCCTAGAGGCGCCCCCTGCCTCCCCGCGTCTCTGAGGAAGTTCGCGGGCGCGGCGGATGCTGCAGCCTTGCCGCGCGCCGCCCCCCCACTCCCCCAGTCTCGCGTCCTGTCCCGGCGCCTTCTGCGCACCGGCCCCCCCCAGTCTCCGAGCCCCGGGACCTGCAGGTCCTCCGGCCGCGATTCTGGGCCGGCCCTGCGCCGTGGCTGTCGGGGGGCGCGCGGGGAAGCAGCGGAACTTGCGGTGTGAGGGGCCGGTGGGGCCCGGAGAGATCCCTGGCCCGGGAAACTTGGACGGAGACCAGGTTGGGGTGCGGACTGGACGGCGGCGCCTCGGCGCGGCTGCGGCGCGGGGCGGCCGAGGGGGGGTCTGGACGGTGTCAGCCCGTGACTGTGGGTGACACGGCGCGTGAGGCGGCCTGGCCGGGCGAACGTGTGGCTGGAACACTGGGCGGTGACGCCGGGCCGAGCAGGCGACACAGAGGGGCTCTGTGTGTGGGAGACAGGCAGCGTGTGTGCGTGTGTTGTGAGGGAGAGACCCGGGGTCACTGGGGTCACGAAGTGCGTGGCCTGGGGCGTGACCGACGCAGGGCCAGGGCCACCCGTTACTGTGAGTGTGAAATAGAGGGAGAGGAGACCAAGTGACTGAGAATGAGCCAAGCTAGCTGGCGCCATGGTGTGCGTGTGGGGTCAAGTGGTGTCAGAGCGTGTGTGTGTGTGTGTGTGTGTGTGTGTGTGTGTCTGTCTGTCTGCACCTAGGGCGATGATGAGTAAGAGGCAGGAGGAGGAGAGACCGGACCTAGGACACCTTCCAGCAGATGGGGGGTGATGAGGAAGTTGGGGAACCAGGAGACAAGGGTCTCCAGGGCTGTCCCCACGAGGGCACCCCTTAGGAGTTCAGCTTAGTGAGGAGATGGACCCTGAGGGACGTGCCCTGGCTGAAGGAGAGAGCCGACGATGGGCGACATCTGGTGGGGTGGCCCAGCTGGCAGCAGGGAAGGGGCCCTGTGGTAGTCTCAGCGTGTCCCCGCCTACCTGCACCCACACACCCATGCATCGAAGTCCCTACACCTGGCAAAGTTCTGCCCCTGTGTAATCTGTATTCTCAGTGGACCCAGGCACAATCTTGCTCTCAGACTCCCCCCGCATCCCCGCGCAGGCCTCAGTCTCCCCATCTGCACACTGAGGTGCTGGGCTTTGAATGGACTGTGAATCATCACTTTGGGATCCTCTATTGTTTTTGGGTCAACCGCCTGTGTTCTCCCTTCAGGCAGAAAAACTGCAGTGGGGGGGTTGGGCCAGGCTTCTCTTGGGGACACAGTGGCCCAGGGTCTGCACTCAGGGGCTACTGATAGGGTTGGAAGCTCAGCCTTCTCCAAAACTGGTCAAGAAAACATTAGCCTCCCACCCAAAGGCTTCTTGGTCCTCTGTCATGAAATGGATTGATAGACAATATGGATCCCAAATCCATAGACATTCACTTCTCTGTCTATGTGTCCTTTCTTCAGTTCCTTGGGTTGGGGAGAGTGGGGAGACTTGTTCCCCAGGAGTGGTCTCTGGTCTGGGAGGCTGAGTTCTTGCTGGAGAGCATGAACCCTTTCGCCATCTGGGCAAGACCCTTCTGAGGCCCCTTCTCCCATATGGGGCCTGTGGGGTTCATGCAGGGTGGGGTGAAAGCTGGGCTCCCTAGTCTGGGAGTGGGTGGCACTTGCTGTAGGATCTGGAAGTTCTGTCTTCTGCTGTTGTCCTCGGAAAATGCTGATTGCATTCTAGGGATGGGGGACAGGGTCGGGGACAGTGTCAGGCACTGTTCTGAACACTTCATGTTCTGTCTTGTTGAATCTTCTCAGTGATTCTGAGATGTAGTGACTATGTTTCAGAGAAAGGAACTGAGGATCAGAGAAGCAAAGTGACTTGGCCAAGGTCGTACAGAGTCAGGACAGTGCCAGGACTGGAATTCAGGTCTTCTGAACCCAGAGACCTGAGAGAGAGGATCACCCACCTTCCTAGTAACTGCTCCTGGCTTTCCTGGGCTTCTGTCTCTCAAACTTGGGCTAATAGGCATGGCCTTGCCACGGTGTCCCATTGTGAGTTCTAAGTATGATGTGTGTGTGTACACACATGTCTGGAACACTGGGGATGGGTGGGTTACATGGTATTCCTGTTCCTCCCCAGACCTCACTCCCAACCGGACATCATCAGAAAGACCTGTCCCCTGCCTTCTAGAGCCTGGACCTGGCTTTGGGAGTGTCCCCATGGCTTTGAAGAGTGTATGGAGTTAGCAGCACAGCCTAGGGGTAGCAGGGAAAATTGAGAGTCCCAGGTGACCTTCATCATACTTGAGAGGCCCCCTCCCCTTCTTTGCAGTTGCTCTAGAGGCATTTCCCCAAATCCATCTGCATGTTGTGGTGGGGAGCAGACAGGGAGTGACCTTGAGCTGATCTCTACTGTTTCTGGGCCTCGGTCTCCCTCTTCTTCCCAGAGACCCCTTTTGGCTCTGACCACTGTTGCCACTTGGCCAAGAACTGGAACTGGGGATCATGGTGTCTGTCCCTCGGTCCTCTCTGCAATGACTGAAGCTGTGCTGCTTGGGGCTGATGAAAATAGCTGTCATGGTCTCTAGGGGCTGAGCCCAAGTTATTTCCATCCTCAGCAATGAGGTGGAAATAGCTTAGGGCCTGGGAGGGGGAGCAAGAGGGGAAGGGTTAACTTCTCCTTATCCCAGCCTTGAAGGAGGCCCCCAGCCTCAGCCTGTGCCCTAGCCAAGCCAAACCTTTCTGGGAACTTGGGCCTCTGGGGATGACAGTGGGGCCAGGCTGGGTTTCCACTTGTGGCCACAGTTGGGACTGGTGTGATAGCTGCTAGAGGGAGGGGCCTGTGTCTAGCCAAGAAGGGGAGACATTGAGGGCCAGTCAGCACCTGCCGCTACTCATAGGGTCAGGTGCAATCTCATTTCACAGAAGGAGAGACTGAGGTTCTGAGAATTCAGGGACTTACCCAAGGTCTCCCAGAACCTTCACCCTCCAGACACGGTACCTGCCTTCTGTCCTGAGTTCGCCATTCTGTGTCTACATTCTCCCTGGCGGCTGGAGGTTGGCCAGCACTGGAAGTAGGCCCAAGACACACCTTCCGACGTCCGCCTGCCTCATATTCCAGCTCCGGCCTTACCATCCCTGCCCGGGCTCTGGTTCCAGCTTCTCTGCTTCCACATCGGTTCTCCCACACACTGCCAGAGTGACCTCCATAAAGTAACTCTTGCTTTTTGCCTACAAAGTATAGTTCAAACTCCTCATCTGGCATTGAGGCCTTTCCTTCCAAGGTCTTTCAGAATTTACATCTTCACCCTTGCCTCTCCTTGCCAGATGCCTCGTCTGCCTTGACTTTGCTTTTAAAGCTTCCCTCTTTCTAGAACCCTCTTGGCCATTCAGAGTATAGCCCCAGCTCTGCCTCGCCCAGGAAGCCCTCCCGGCCCGAAATTAGTCTCTCTTCATTGTTGCGGGCCACCGGCCAGGTGTCCTCCCTCACTGCTGGGGAATGAGCACAGGTTTGGGGCACCTGTGGGCACTGTGTGCTCAGCTTGGTGGGGCCAGTGTGGCCAGCAGCCCACCCCCTCCCACTGCCATCTCTGTGCTGGCGAGGCCTCTTCCTGAGGACGGGCAACTGCCCTAGGATCCCGGCACCTGTGTGCTGGGAGGCACCGGGAGATTTGCACCCAGGTCTCTGGTGCTCACCATGACCTGAGGCAGAATGTGTGCTGGGGTTGGGGGCAGAGACTCACGGCCACTCCTGTGGGTAGGGGGCAAGTGTAGTGCTTGCCGTGGTCCTCGACATCTTGTGTCAGTAGAGGAAACTGTCCCTGCTCAGGTCCTGCTGTGCGCCAGGCCCTGGGCCCAGCATTTCCTCACAACAGCACTCACCCGGGCCCTCTCCTTTCCAAGTTGGTATGGGGGAACCTGGACTCAGAGAGCAACCCTAGGCTGAGTCACTCGGCCACTCGTGTTGGAGTCAGGCCCTCCAGATCCCGCCCAGCCCCCAGCCTGGTCTCCAGGCAGGAGGTGAGGGTCAAAGGGTTTGTCTGACAATTCTAACATTAGTTTCTTGAGAAGGGCCAGGCTGGTCAGTACCTAGTCTGGCTGGGTGGCACCTGACTACCTCTGTTATGGGGCCGGCCCTTCTACCAGGTCAGCAGGAGCGAGGACCAGAGAGGAAGGGGTTTTGCCTGAGATCACCCAGCAGGGCATGTTTGGCGCCATTCCCCACTCAGGATCGATGGGGGAGCAGGGATGTGGTCTCTGGACAGAGAGAACACCCACTGTGTGCTGAACCTGTGTCTGTCTGGGCCTAGGCTTGGTGCTGCTGAGTGGGGCTGGGGTGGCAGAGAGGACAGAAGCCAATGCTGCATCCCTACTCTGCCCATCCCTGGGATTACGGCCCAGGAGGCTGTCACACCCTCAGCCTTATACTCCTGGGGGTCATCATTCCCTCCAAGCACAGGCAGGGAAACCAAGGCCCAGAGAGGGGAGGCACTTGCTAGGCCCCAGTGTCACTGGGATCCAAACCCAGGTCTGCTGGCCTTGAAGACCAGAGTTCTTTCCTAGGCCATCCTGGGAAAGATGAGAGCTCTATAAATCAACTGCCCATGTGGCTGTGAGCAAGTGCCCTGGCTAGTTGTCACAGACAGAGGGGGACAGCGGGGACCTCTACAGCCAGTTAGAAGCAGGGTCTGAGTGTGCAGGTAGAGGGGAGTGGGGGCTTCCAGAGGAGGGACCTGTGCTTAGCCCAGTGCATGCCCTGTGAGGAGGAACAGTGAGAGGGGAGGACGTTGGCCACCCGCACCACCGGCGCGCTGTGTGTCTGGCCTCCTGCACGCACCCAATCCCTCCCTCCCTCAAGGAGCCTCAACCCTTCTAGAGGAGTCAAGGGAGACTGAAAACTGATGGCGGGGGTGGGGGGTGGGGGAGTCTGGAGAGGGGAGGGGGCCCCCTTGACAGGGAGGCTGGGGAGGCTTCCTGTAGGAGGGGATGCCTGGCCCAAGGCCTGATTGTAAGAAGAGCCCCTGTTGCCTGTGAACACTGAGTCCTCCACCACACCATGAGGTCAGCTGCACTGGCGCAACTGGGAAACAGGCTTGAGAAGTTGGGGCTGGGTTCCTGACTGCTGAACTACCCCTTACCTTCCTGACCGTGGCCCTGGCTGGTGTGGGAGCAGATGGATGCAGGCCTGCACAGAGGCTGGGACATGGGCACCCAGGGCCCTCCCAGAGAGGCCAAGGCCCCTCTACTCATGCTGCCAGGATTTACATGGAGTTCCCCAAAGCACTCTTGCCATACCCAAGCCTCTGGGTGACCTCGGCTGGCTGTTGCTTGGTCCTGAGCTTGGGTTCCTCTGGTCCTAGTGGGGCTGTGTTGAGAGCCCTCAGTGTCCCATAAGGCAGGGACTAGCACCCCTGTTTGCAGAGGAAGACCCTGAAACTCAGGGAGGGTAAGTAACCTGCCCGAGGCTACAGATCCACGAAGTGACAGAGCCAGAGTCTGAACCTTGGTGGGCTGCTCCAGGGCCCAACCTTGTCTCTTCCCTGCCCCATCACTGCACATGCACTGACCCCAGTCCTCAGCATAGCTCCACTGGGTAGGACCTGACCTGGGATGGCCCTGGAGGGGTGGGAGAGGCCTCTTTCCGCAGCACCCCAAGTCTGGGGAGAGTTGGAGAATGGGGCAGACCAGGGCTGTGGTCTCCCCCAAGTCCCTCCCAAAGCCTCCGCCCAGGTCTTCCAGGTCAGGGTGATTGGGGGCAGGGCCCATGCTGAGCACATTAGGGACTCGGGATCAGATTTATGGCCGGGACAGGTGGCAAAGGTGGCTTCTTGGAGGATGTAGCAGAGCATGAGCTGGATTGCAGTGAGGTGTCCTTCAGCACCCCCAGACCCGTTGCTGTTCTGTCTCTGGGCCAGGGTGGGCAACACGGCTGTCCGAGGTGCTGACAGGTCGATGGTGGACCAGAAGCAGTGGAGATGCCACGCCTGGGTGGCACAGGCAAGGGCCGCCTGCCAGTTGCCCCTACTCCAGGGTAGGTAAACCTCATCTCCTTCAAGATGAAGTTGTTACAGGCTACCACCTGGCCTCTCTGAGCCTCAGTTTCTTCCATGTGAAGCATGGAACACTGTCTTTAAGGGGTGAGACCCAGCCTACAGTGGGAAGGGGACAGGCAGTAGTGCTCAGTGAGGAGGGTTAGGGAGCCCCCTCTCTGCCAGAGATAACTGTCTGGGCTCAGACATCCCTCCTCCAGCCCCAGACTCGACCCAGGAAGTGGGGCGAGGACTGCACCTGTACCATACCCAGTCTGGGAGGAGCTGGGTGGGCCAGGTGTGGCCACCTCAGCCCTTTTCTTGGCCTCAAGGGGCCAATTTAGCCCTCTTAGCCTCAGCCCCACCCCATCCACCTGAGCCACTGAAGCCCAGGCCCGGTGGCAGCCAGGAGGTCTGAGGTGCGGAACCATGCCCAGCTTCTAGGGGTGTGGCTGAGGGTGGGCTGGGGAGCAGCTGCTGCCTGGCCACGAGGTGGTACAGGATTGGGGGTCTAGGATTTGAGGGGTGCATACCCCAGTGTGGTGACCTGGGAGCTCATGGCTGCCCAGACCTGTGGGAAGGGGCGGGAGTGGAGTGCCCTTCTCACTGAGTGGCCCTGAGCCAGCCTCCGCACATCTCTGGGATCCCAGCAGCAGCCCTAGTGAGCTGGGGCTCCACCCTGGGACCTCTTCTTCCCCGCTCTGGGAATTCCCAGACTTCCCTGGTCTTCCTGTCTCTTTCAGTTCCCAGCTCCCTTTCCTGCCAGAGCTGGCACAGACTAGAACAATATGCAAAGGAGTATAGATGCAGGCAACTCCTAAAGGCCCCATGGGATGGCAGTGCAGACAGCACCTTCTCCTGGGGCCCTCCTGGGTCCTTAGTAACAGACCCTCAGTTGAGCCGCCTACTGGGTGCTACTAGCTTGCTGGCCTCCACCATCAGGTTGGCAAACACTGCAAGGACGTTTACTATGTGTTAGGTCCTGGGCTAAGTTGCAGGGTGAAAGGATGTGCCAGGTCCTGGGCTAAGTTGCAGGGTGAAAGGAGGCAGAAAAGAGACAGTCCTGGGCTCCATTCCTGCTTCATCTCTTACTGGCTCTGTGACCCCCGCCAGTGACATCCCCTGACCTCAGTTCGCCCAGCTATGAAACAGGAATGCTCACTTCTCCCGCAAGTAAAGGCAGCAACCCAGGACGAGGGCCTGGCCTGCACAGGGCTGGGGTCTGTTCCATTCCCCGTGAGTGTGGAGGAGGGAAAGCCACCCAGTGTGGTCACTGCCCTACTTCAGCCCCAGTTGCCAGGGAACCGCTGGGCTCCTTGCTAACCTGGATTTCTCTGTTGATGGGTGGCCTTTGTCTTCCTGCCTTGGGTGCGGCCACCGCCAAGGGAGGCCTGTGTCCAGCTCTGTTTCCAGGCAACCCTAGCCTCTGAAGGCCAGAGGGAGGTCCACAGGCTCAGGAGCCACTATCTGGGAAGCAGAGTAGCTGCCTCCCCACCTGCCCTGCTCCAGGTGGGCGCTGGCCCCCACCTCCATCTCCCCCAGTGTAGCCTCTCTTGGCAGGCAGCCCGGGGAGCCTGCTGAGACCAAACTGTTCATTCTTCTCCCTCCCCTGCTTAACCCTTCCAGGCTCCCATAGGCCCTAGGGGGAAGTACAGGCTTTTTGGCAGGCAGCTGAGCCTTGGTGTGACCTGAGCACTGCCCACCAACCTTCCCAGACTCCTCCAGACTCCTACCGTCTCCTCCACCCTCCCGCCCTCCAGATTCCCACCAGGGCGAACCCAGCACCACCTGTGTACCAGACTCTGCGCCAGGCACTGAACGTAAAAAAAAGTTGTGTGCCCTTCTCCACATTCCACACGTAGGGAAACTGAGTCACAGTGAAGTGTGGGGAGTGCTTACTCTGTGCCAGGCCTGTGCTGAGTACTTAATGTGATTCTCTCCTTTCAGCCTCACCACAGCCCTCTGCAGGCGGGCCACAGAGCCAGTGCAGGACAGAGCAGAGCAGGACTGCACCCCACACTTTGTATCCCCAAGTTAACCCAGGGGTTCAGATCTGGGTTCTGACCCACCCCAGCCTCTGGGCTCCTTCCCCCTCAGCCTGCTCACTGGCCCTTCTAGCTCGGCATAGCTGGGCTCTCTACCAAGAGCGCCTTTTCTGCCTTCTCCCCCAAATCAGCCCATACCCGCCCGGGTCAGCACTGGGCATGGAGCAGGCAGCTCGTGGTGGGGAAGGGGCTGGGTAATGGGATCTGCATGGCACCATGAATGCTGAGGGGGAGGTGGGGGTGAGGGTACTCCCAGGAGGAGGTGACTTTGAGCTGAGCTCTAAGGAAGAGTGGGTGCTGGCCAAGCGATGAGGGGAGAGCAGAAAGCAGGTGCAGTGTGTGTGAGGGTGGAAAGCACTCAGCATGGCAGGTGTGTGGGTGGGGGAGGTTGGTGTCGGTGCGTCAGGACAGCATCCTGAGGGTGGTGGGAGCTGGCCCAGGGCCAGGGCCAGAACTAGGTGTCAGGGCACCGAGGCTGCAGGGCGGGACTGACCTGGAGGTCAGAGACAGGGTGACGGGGCAGGAGCAATGGGTGCAGGCCCTGGGAGAGCTTAGGGACTGTAGGGAAGGGGAGGGCCCCGCCTAGGGGAAGGGGAGTGGCATGGCAGGGCCCAGGTGACCCCAGCGAGCTTCAGTTCTGGGAAAGGGGAAGCTGCCTGTGGCCTGGGCTGGTGGCACAGCTTCCTCTTTCTCTGAGGCCTCTGGGGCTGCACCTCACTGGGGCTCCACCGCCTATGGCCTCAATCACGGTCTGGGGCCCTCAGCTTGGGGCCCTGGCCATGGCCTTTGCTAGTTGGCTTTTCTCCAGGGAATTTCTGGTTCTCATTTTTCGGGCATTTTTTTGGAGGGCTGAGTCTGAGGAAACCCTCCCCGCCTCGTGAGCCTGTTTGGAGGCCTCCTGCTTCAGACATGGGGCTGGGTGTGGAGTTTTGTGGCAAATAAAACAGACGTCCCTGGCCTCACCGCTGTCTGGTGGGGGAGCAAGGAATAAACAAGTAAGCAAACAAATACTTAATCACAGCCCTCTGCCAGCAGGGCAGAGGAGAAGGGCTGTGGAGAAGGAAATCCCATGACCTACTTTAGCTTCATTACCTCCTTTAAACCCCATGACTGGCTGGGCATAGCAGCTCGCACCTGGAATCCCAGCACTTTGGGAGGCCAAGGCCAGAGGATCGCTTGAGCCCAAGAGTTGGAGACTAGCCAGGGCAACGTAATGAGACCCTGTCTCTACAAAAAATAAATTTAAAAATTCAACCAGGCATGGTGGGGCATGCCTGCAGTCCCAGTTACTCAGGAGGCTGAAGCAGGAGGATCACTTAAAAGTTCAAAGTTGCAGTGGGCTGTGATTGTGCTACTGCAGTCCATCCTGGACAGCAGAGTTAGACACTGTCTCAGAAAAACAAAACAAAACAGAAATCCCCCAAAAACTTCGTGACAGCCTTGCCAGCCAGATGAACATCCCCATCTTGTAGATGAGGAAACTGAGACCCAGTGATGTCAAGGTCCCACAGGGAGTTGGTGGCAGTGGAGACTGGGCCCTAGGCTAGGAGACATGGGAGGAGTGGCCTCTAAGCTAAGTTCCTTCTCTGCTACTCCCTGGGGCCCCTCTTCCCCATCCACTGTGGCTGGGTGTGGCTCTCCTCTGTCAGGCATCAGAGGCTCTGGCGCCTCACTGACTGCCCAGCCTTCAGGGTGAGGCAGAGGTGGATATGGGGCCTTCACAAATCCCCTCGCAGCCGAAGGGGCTTCCATCTGAACTGTTTTTTTGGTCACGGTTCCAGGGCTGATTTAGATAGTGGAGGCCTCATGGGGCAGGGGGTAGGGGTGCTGAGCAGCAGGTGTGGACATGTGTGTGCACCAGGCCTTTCTACCTGACTGGGCAAGTCCAGCAGGGGCTCAGTCTGGGCTGAGTGTGGGGGCCGGGCAGCCAGACTGGAGTAAGTGCTGATTTGGGGTAATGAGAAGGTGCATAATTAGAAGGCGCAAGGCCCTAGGTGGCAGTGTCTGTGCGTGTGCTGGAGTGGGCCCTTGCTGGCTTTGAGTCTGGGCCTTTGGACCCTGCTTTCCTCTTGGAAGGTTCTAGATCACACAGCTCTGCATCTGTCTGCAGATAAGCAGCTGCAAATCTGCTCCCTGTGGGCTAGCAGGTGCCACCCGGGGTCGGGGTGGTTATAGGGCTCTCTGCTGTGGTTGTTTGGCCTCTTTTCACCCCCGCATCAGCCCTCTGGGCCTACCTTGGGGACATGGAGGGCTGCTAGAGCCGGGGGCTGGGCTATCGGGTTGCCCCTGGCTTTTTTTTTTTTTTTTTTTTTTTGAGACGGAGTCTCGCTCTGTCGCCCAGGCTGGAGTGCAGTGGTGCGATCTCAGCTCACTGCAACCTCCGCTTCCCAGGTTCAAGCGATTCCCCTGCCTCAGCCTCCTGACTAGCTGGGATTACAGGCATGCACCACCACACCCGGCTAATTTTTGTATTTTTACAAGAGACGGGCTTTCAGCATCTTGGCCAGGCTGGTCTTGAACTCCTGACCTCGTGATCCACCTGCCTCCGCCTCCCAAAGTGCTAGGATTATAGGCGTGAGCCACCATGCCCACCACAGCCTGCCACCCCTCCTCCCCTACCATCGGGCTCTGTCATACACAGTCAGGCCTAGTGGGGAAGTGAAGCCTGAGGACTCGGGGCTCATGGTCAGGTCTGTGGGTTAGATCCCTCAAAGGACAGGGGAGGGGCCATGGGGAGACAGGCTCGAGGTGGAAGCTGGGCCCTGGCAAGGGGACAGGACACTTTGGGGCAGAAACTGGAAGGAAGACTTGTGACCAAATTCGAGGAAGGACAGGGGGCCCTCCCCACATGGCCTGGGGGTGTCATTTGTTGGGTGTTGACTGTGAAGTGTGGCCTCCACCCTATACTGTAGCCTTACCTTCTCCTGTCCCTGGCTTTTCCCTGAGCTGGCCTGGGACCCAGAGTGGTTGCCAGTGACCTGGAGAGTCCCGAGATGATGTGACCGCTGCCCACTCCCTCCCCTGAGTGTAACTCAAACCCTGGGCCCCTCTGAGGTCTGCCAAGAGGGAGGGTGGGTGGACAGATCGGTTTCCTGGGCTGCTATTCTAGGCGGGAAGGCCGGGCTGCCTGCAGGGAGAGGGCTCTGAGTGACCTGGGACCTACCACAGGAGGCGCTTTTCTCACCTCACTGGGCTTGGAGTCACAGCGGGGGGCCTCAGCCTGCGGCAGCCCTGAGCCAGTGGCTGGGTTCCCAGGCTGCCCCTGGGCTTAAGAGGCTGCGTGTGACCTGAGGAGAACAGCTTCTCTCAGCCTGGTGTCCCTGAAGCCAGGCCTCCAGGGAGTACACAGCGGACTTCCTTGCTCTGCCACCATACCTTCTGCTGTCTGATGTGAGTCCTTTGTCCTGCTGTGTCCACCTCCTCCACTGGCTGAAGGCTTCTCCAGAGCAGGCCACCATCACCTGGGGGCCTCAGTCTCAGACCGGTGGGCTGTGGCGCCACCATGGATATTTCTCTGAAGTATCACACACTGCACTCCCACTCTATTTTGTTTCTTGGCACTTACCACCAACTGGCGGGGACACCTCTCTGTTTGCAGTTAGGTCTCCCCTGGACTGGAGCTCCTTGCAGACAGGGACCTTGTCTGTCTTGTTCATACTGATTTCTCCAGTGCCCGCACGCATTAGGTGCTGGAGAGATGACAGAGACAGAGCACTGGCTGCCATGACCACCCCAGCCCCATAGGTCTGCCTGAGGCAGAGCTGTGGCCAGACATGTCCCAGCCTCAAGGGAGGAGTCAGCCTCCCTGGAAGAGGTATGGACAGTGGCCATGCAGAAGGACCAGGACCTAGATGGGGTGGGGAGCTGTGGGAGCCAGACCCACTTTGGGGAAAGCTTCTAGAGAAGCTTCTGGAAAGAGAGGCCTTTGCATTGGGCTTTGAAGGGTAAAGGAAAAGGCCTTCCTTGGACCAGAAGCTGCAGGAGTGAAGGCAGAGGCCGGGCATGCTTACAGACCTGTGAGGAGGAGGCGGCGGGAGCCTGAGCCTGGCGCACTGGGCTGGAGTGTGGAGGCGGGCTGGGGTGTTGGGTGTTGGTTGCAACCCTGTCATCAGGGACACAGGCCGCCACACGCACTTCCTTCCCCTCCTGATGCCTCGGGGCACCTGGCAGTTTAAGGAAGGGGAAGGAAGCCCTTCCTCCTCTGGGAAGTCTCCTAGCCTGCAGAGCCTTCTTCCTGCCTTCCCGCCTGTGCTGCCCTGTGAGGCCGGCTCCCAGGCAGGGCAGCCCCCTCTTGGGGGCTTGGGGGTGTGGAGCCGGCAGCCCTGGGCTCTGCCTGCCCAGCAGCACCTTGCCCGCTCCCCATGAGTCCTGTTATCCTGGAAGTGGTGCTGAGGGGACAGCAGCCGCCTGCCTGTCCCTGCCGCTCGGCCGAGCCTCCTCTCCATCTGCCCTAGGCCAGCGACCACCAGGGGCCTCAGGATGAAGCCAAGTCTGCTGTGCCGGCCCCTGTCCTGCTTCCTTATGGTGAGTTGGGGATGGTCCCTGGGAAGGAGAAAAGTCGCACGTCTGCCCTGCAGCCCTCCAGCAAGAGGGTGCAGACACTCCCCGGGAACCCCATGCCGGGCAGGGCTCAGTGACTCAGCTCTTGAAGACTCTGAGGCAGTCGGACCCTAGGAAGCACCTCTGGGCCCACCCAGGCTTGTCAGGGAGATGGAGAAGGAAGGGCCTGCTGGCATTTATGGGCAAGGCAGGCATGGCTGAGGGCAAGATGCCCGTTGGCACGCAGGCATGAGAACAGAGCCCAGCCCGGAGGGTAGGCTGGGCACCAAGAGGAAACTGGGCAAAAGAGGGCTGGGATTTGGACCCTGAGAGCCATAGCACCTCAGATGCTGGGGTTCAAGATCTGTATTGTTCTGGGGGGTCCCAGATTCCAGGTCCCAGGATCATAGGATCAGGCCAGCTGCCTGGAGCTTCTGGCGAGTCTGCATTACAGACTTACAGCATCTTGGGGTCTGCTCTGGGGCCCATCTTTCTGCTAGAAGCTCAGGGAGGGCGAGACTTGGCCTTGGGCCTTGCTAAGGGTTGCTCCTTACAACAGGAGGCCTTCCAGCCTTAGCAGGTGCTAGGAGCCGCTCTGGGGTCTGAGGAGATCCCTGTTCCATCTCCAGGGCAGCTGATGGTGGCCCCATCCAGCCTAGGCCAAATTGGGGGACTGAGGTCTCCTCCAGGAGGGATTCAGGAGAGACAGTTCATTCCTAACAATGGGAAACAGAGGGAACTCCTAGTGAAATGGGCTGGGGACACACACTGAGAAGACGGAGCTTTCCTTTGGGATGTGGCTCCCTGTTTGGGTGTGTGGATGTGAATGGGGTGGCCTCGCATCGAGGGGAGGTGGCAGAGGAGGATTTGGTCCTGGAGACTTTCGCTGAAGGGAGGGCCCAGAATAGGAAGCGCCACCTGCAGACTTGGCTCCAGGGATGATAAATGAGGCTGGTTAATGATATGCCCAGCTGTGATGGGGGCACAGATGGACCCAAGGCGGGAGGAAGGAGGACAGAATATGAGAGAGGATTCGGAAGCATTTCCTCCTCATTGTTCTGGTTAGCTGGAAGGGCTTGAGATCCTGATGTGGCCTTATCTGGGGTTTCCAGCACTTTCCAGAGCCAGATGTGGCTCTCTCCATCCCCAGGTACTGGCCATGCAGCAGGTCTGGGACAGGACAGGTTTTCCTCAGTGTGAGGGATTGAGGTTAGAAGAGTGTGTCCCTGAAGCCCGGGTGGAGTAGTCAGTGGTCCTCACCACTGGGCTTTCAGGAAATAAGTGGGGGATAGATGACCCCAGAGACCCCACACCCAGCACTTTCTGCCTCTTTCAATGCCTACTGTTCTTCCAGCTGCTGCCCTGGCCTCTGGCCACCCTGACATCAACAACCCTTTGGCAGTGCCCACCTGGAGAGGAGCCTGACCTGGTGAGCATTGCCCTGCCCTCCTACCTGTCCTGGGAGGGCCCTGAGGGCCGGGGGCAGAGTCCTGTGCCTGGCCCCCCAGGGATCCTCAGACTTGACTCCTGGTCGTGCTCTCACCCTTTACCTCCCACAGAACCCAGGTCAGGGCACATTATGCAGGCCCTGCCCCCCAGGCACCTTCTCAGCTGCATGGGGCTCCAGCCCATGTCAGCCCCATGCCCGCTGCAGCCTTCAGAGGAGGCTGGAGGCCCAGGTGGGCACGGCAACTCAAGATACACTCTGTGGAGACTGCTGGCCTGGGTAAGCCAAAGGGAGTGCGAGGAGGGCTCCTGGCTGGGTGACCAGGACTCTGGATCCTGGGGTCCCAGCCTTATTGTATCCTGAGCAGGCCTCAGTTTTCCCATCTGTGAAATGGGATGGGGCAGGACCAATGAGGGTGCCTGGAAGGAAGGCATCCAGCCTCTCCTAAGGATAGTGTTTGGGGAAACTTCTGGGCCTCAGTGGTATCTTCCTTCCTCGCAGGTGGTTTGGGCCTTGGGGGGTTCCCCGTGTTCCATGTCAACCGTGTTCCTGGGCACCTCTGGGTATTCACGGCTGTGATGGTGAGTGGCAGACTGGTGCTAGGACTGGTGCAGGCGTATGTGCGGGAGGGGGCCAGTGAGCTGGAGCCCAGCAGCCTCTGCAGTGTTCATGTGGGGGCAGTGGGGTCCTTCTTCCAGCCCAGGGCAGGGCGTGTAGCCAAAGGGTCTCCAGCAGGGCACAGTCAGCCGCTCCCCTGGCTGTTTCTGTCCACCATGCTTCCAAGTGGCAGAGAGCATCCTGCAGGTGGCAGCCACAGCTGGGGGCTGGGGACTCACATGCTGACCTGTCCCCTGTACCCTGTCCCCATCTCCTCAGAGATTCATGCCAGCCAAGTGCAGTGGCTAATGCCTGTAATCTCAGCACTTTGGAAGGCCAAGGCAGGAGGATCACTTTGAGACCAGCTTGGGCAACACAGCGAGACCCTGTCTGCAAAAAATAAAAATAAAAAATTAGCCGGGCGTGGTGGTGCTACTTGGGAGCCTGAGGTGGGAGGTTTGCTTGAGTCCATGATTTCCATGCTGCAGTGAGCTGTGATCACACCACTGCACTCCAGCGTGGGCAACAGAGCGAGACCCTGCCTAAAAAAACCCATGCAGATGAGTGAGCTCACACACACACTCAGGTACACACATGCACCTCCTCCCGCTGCTGAGTCCATCACCCCTGAGGCACTGGATTCACGGCCAGGCCACAGGGAGGCAGATCCCATCACCCTGTGCTGAGGCACGTGCCCTGTGTGCCGTCTCTTCACTCCCTGACCCGAGCGTGAGGGGAGGGTGGGGCTGGGTGTCTGAGCGTCTTGAGGAGGCCTTGTTCAGGACAATGCTTCGATGGCCAGAAAGGAAAGCAGGAGGGCAGCGGGTTGACCTTTGCATCCCCAGCATGGAGGGGAGTGGGCTGCCCTGGGTGCATTGGCTCTCCTGCAGCCCCCTCTGACTCAGGCCCTGGGCCCCTGTCTCTCTGTGTTTGTGTCACTGCCTCTGTCCTGCCTCCATCGTCTGTGATGCTCAGAGTGGGGTCGGCGGGCCCGACGTGGCGTGGAGGTGGCAGCAGGGGCCAGCAGCGGTGGTGAGACACGGCAGCCTGGGAATGGCACCCGGGCAGGTGGCCCAGAGGAGACGGCCGCCCAGTACGCGGTCATCGCCATCGTGCCTGTCTTCTGCCTCATGGGGCTGTTGGGCATCCTGGTGTGCAACCTCCTCAAGCGGAAGGGCTACCACTGCACGGCGCACAAGGAGGTCGGGCCCGGCCCTGCAGGTGGAGGCAGTGGTGAGGCCCAGCTGGGGTCCAGGTGGGGAGGATGGGGGCATGAGCCCAGCCCCAGCTCCACTTGAGGGCTGCCAGCAGAACCTTGCCTGGCCTCTGGGGTCTGAGAGGGAGAGGCCTGGGAGGTGACAGCTGCAGACTGACAACATGGGAGGAAAGGTGAGGGGACAGAGGTGTGGCCGTGGGGGCAGAGCAGAGGCGGCACAGCTGTCAAGCGGCTTCAGTGGGATCCCACCCTGGGTGAAGCCTTGCCCAGATGTGGGGATCTGGACTCTTTAGAGGCCACAGTTGTGTGTATGGTTCCAGGGTCAGATGGCCTTGGAGTTACTCAAGGTGACCTCTGATCTCTGGCCTGCAGTAGGGGGAGTGCCCTGTGTCAGGAGGGCTGGTAGGGCAGCTGTTCTGTTCTGGGTAGGCACCGCGAGGGGCTTGGGTTTCAGTTCCAGGCTGTCGTTTGAGTTACAAGGCCTGGAACCAGAGGGACAGGCATGTGGTACCACCTTCACCCCCAGGGCCCCAGGCCCCTTTCCTTCTTCCCCACACCACCACTCCCCTGCAGGGCAGGGGCCCACGTGCACACACCCTCCCCTGGGCCCATGGGATCCTGTGGCCACATCATGAGTGAAATGGCATCTCCCTTGCTAGCACGCTGGGCTGTCTGGGGCTGGCATGGGAGCCAGAGCCCCTTCTAAGTCCTGACACTGAAGTCTGGCAGGGGCAGGAAGGGGACAGGATCATTAGGCCGGCAGGAGGGAACGTGGTGACTCAGGGCCATTTTGCCTGGGACTGCGCTTGTTTTCCTAGAGACTTCCTTTAACTGCTGGATGCTGCCTCGGTGCAAGTCCCAGGAGCTCTGTTTGCTGCTGGGCGCAGGGTTGATCACCGTGGCCCATTCTCACACTCTTGAGATTTGGGCCCAAAGCTGACTAGGGGCCCTCATTTAAATTGTTACACAGACAGGGCACGGTAGAGAGGCCATGGAATGGCAGTTTGCTGTAGATTTGGGGAGTTCTGGGTAGGGTGGCAGCCCACAGCTCCCTGAGGCTGAGGAGACAGTGCAGACCCAGTAGATGCTGATGCACCGCCCCCTCCCCTGCCCAAGTCAATGACTGGAGTTCTCGTGGCCCTGAAGCCTGTATGCACCCGGGCTCTTAGTGCAGGAAGCAGCGGTGTTGAGTCGTGAACGTGATATGGGCTTCTCTGAGCCTGGATCCCACATTTGCAGGGCTCTGGGAGACTTGTCACCTAAACGCACATGCTTATGGCCCTTAAGAAGGCCAGGGGTGCCCTCTGCTGGCAGACGTGGTTTAGCTCAGGAGCGTGACTTCCCCCTCTTCCTGAAGATCAGGGCCCTTGTCTTCCCCAGGAATCAACCCTGCCTACCGGACTGAGGATGTCAATGAGGACACCATTGGGGTCCTGGTGCGCCTGATCACAGAGAAGAAAGGTGAGGAGAAGGTCTGACCCCATCCCAGTGCCCAGGAGAAGAGGGTTTCCTCCAGAAGCCTGTGAGGCAGCCGTGGTGGGCAGAGTACCCCCCTGCTCTGCCTTCCCTGCCAGGGTGCCTCGAGCCGCCTGGTGCTCTCTGACCCCGGAGTGCACACCTCTGCCTCCTGTAATTGCCTGATGAAGTGGGAGAAAAGGTGCACAGCCCAGGCTGGGTGCGGTGGTGTGGAGGGTAGGTGGGGGGTTCTCTGCTGAGGCAGGGGGTGGGAGGCGTGTCCCATCTGGCCAGAGCGAGGGTCTGACTGCAGCTGCCCACAGAGAATGCTGCGGCCCTGGAGGAGCTGCTGAAAGAGTACCACAGCAAACAGCTGGTGCAGACGAGCCACAGGCCTGTGTCCAAGTGAGTGGGCTGGTGGGAGATGACGAGGCCAAAACCCCATTAACCAGCCTGCCTCCTGGGGATCTCCCACTTGGGTCTCCCTCCTCGAGTCACCCTGTTCCCTCCACTGCCTGCTGGGGTCTCCTGCCCCTGGCCTGGCCTGGCCTGGCCTACGGCCACTTCTGCCTGTGCCCCCTGCAGGCTGCCGCCAGCGCCCCCGAACGTGCCGCACATCTGCCCGCACCGCCACCACCTCCACACCGTGCAGGGCCTGGCCTCGCTCTCTGGCCCCTGCTGCTCCCGTTGTAGCCAGAAGAAGTGGCCTGAGGTGCTGCTGTCCCCTGAGGCTGTAGCTGCCACTACTTCTGCTCCCAGCTTTCTGCCTAACCCGACCAGGGTTCCCAAGGCCGGGGCCAAGGCAGGGCGCCAGGGCGAGATCACCATCTTATCTGTGGGCAGGTGAGGTGGGCACAGACACAGCAGGGGCAGGTAAAGACGTGACAGCCTGGAGGCCTAGAGGGGGAGGCAGGGCCCCAGCTTGGGCCCTGAGCACCCTGCTCATTGGGAGCCCTGCCCTTATTGGGCCTCTCTGGGCAGTGGGGGTGGCCAGAGAGATCAGGACTTCCCAGTTATGCTGTGTCTCACATGGAACCCTTGTGTCCCTAGGGCAGCATCTTGGCCCCCATGGCACCCGGGCCTCCAGGCTCAGGCTTTGGACCATGAACTTGCTGTGTGACCCCGGGCATGTGCTGCCTTCTCTGTGCCTGGGGATCCCCGCTAACGGGGATGATTGCCCCACTCTCCTCACAGGTTCCGCGTGGCTCGAATTCCTGAGCAACGGACAAGTTCAATGGTGTCTGAGGTGAAGACCATCACGGAGGCTGGGCCCTCGGCAGGTGATCTCCCTGACTCCCCACAACCTGGCCTCCCCGCTGAGCAGCAGGCACTGCTAGGAAGTGGTGGAAGCCATACTAAGTGGCTGAAGCCCCCAGCAGAGAACAAGACCGAGGTGAGGGCCAAGGAGAAAGGTATCTGTCGGCACCTGGGCCAACCCTGACCAAAGACGGGGTAGGGGTGGAAGTGCGGTGGGCCCTAGGCAGGGGCCACTTTCCTGGAGCCAGAAGCCAGCCCCTGACTCAGCTCTGACCCCTCACCCCTGTCCACCAGGAGAACCGCTACGTGGTCCGCCTAAGTGAGAGCAACCTGGTCATCTGAGGGGCGGTCTAGTCTGAGGACACTGCGGCCCTGCCCTGGGAGGTTCCGAAGGCTTCCTGGAGGAGGTGGAGCTGCAGCTGGGACTGTGAGGACCGAGAAGCAATGGCCCAGCAGACAAGACAGCAAAGACCAAGGCCTGGAGGTGGGAGTGTCCGCCCCAGTGAGGAGGCAGGTGGCGGCGGGCACTGTGTACAGGAGCACACTGAGCCCCGCCCCGGCCCTGCTGCCAGGTTGCTCCCCTGCAGGATGCCCCGACCCCCGTGCTTGCCCTGGCTGGATCCTAGGAGCCCACGGGATTCTCTGTATCATCAGAGGGCTGGGCTTGGCAGAGGGGAGGGGCCCGTGCCCATCACCCCTGGCCCCATTCCTTGGTAATTAGCCACACCCTTGCCTCTGTACAGGGCCCTAGAGCAGATGTGCCTCCCCCTCCTCTTCCAGCAGGTCTATAAAGGGAAGGGGCAACAGAAAGTCCTGGGCTAGGAGAATGAATTCCTGGGTTCTAATCTTGGGCACGTCTGTGGCCATCGCTGGGTCCACTTTTCTGACTGTGAAGTAGGGAAAGACGTTCTCAGTACCCAGGGCCTCTTCAGCTCTTTGCGGGTTCTGGGCTGGGTTGTGGGGGGCTGGGGAGCTGGGCTCTACCATCCCTCCTATTAGTAGCTTTATCCAGCCCCGTTTTTGCTGCTTCCAGGGCCTCTGCCTTCTAGACCCCAACGGGGCTGTCCATCCATGGCTCTGCTACAGAAGGGGCTTAATGCATGTGCCTGCCCCTCCCCCAGCTTTTTTAAATGAAACCGAAAAAAACAGACTTGATCCCGGCAGGACTATGATACAGAGCCCTAGCCTGCCCAGCCGGCCCCAAGATCTCAGGAGCTTTAGGGAGAAGAGTGTTGGTGGGGCTGGAGCACACCTTGGGCCTCAGTGGTTTCTGCGTCCCTGTGGTGCCAGTGCTTCTGGGCAGTGCAGGCAGCTGCCAGGCCCAGCCCTGACCTCCACTGTGGCTCAGCAACCTGGTTATTTATGTGGGGCCGTGCAGGCATGGGCCCCGCTGCCTGTCCGTCTTGTTTCTCTTATTTATTGAAACTTGCCGTTGCCCTATCCTTGTGTCTCCATCCCCTTCCATGTGTTGAATAATAAAAGGTGGGAAAGTGCTGTCACGAGGAGCTCTTTTTCTCTGTGCCCTTCCCAGCTTATCTGCCTGTTCCACTTGTACCTGTCCAGCCCTGCCCTGTGCTGGGCACCATGGCAGGCTGCCCTCCCCTTGCAGTTCCTGCACCTCAGCAGCCGGGGAAGCAGGGCCCAGAGAAGACCCATCAGCTCATCTGGTTCTCACCAAAGCCCCTAGCTAGAGGCAGGGCTGTCCCACAGAAATAGTGTGAGCCACATATGTGACTTTAAATTTTCTGACAATCACATTTCGAAAAGTAAAAAGAAGCAGGTAAACTTAATTTTAATACATTTTTTAACCCAGTCTATCCAAAATATTTTCATTTCACTATAAAATCAGTATAAAAATTGTGAATGAGCTGTTTTTGCTTTTGCCTTGAAATCTGGAGTGTATCTTACACATCTTGATTGGAACTCGAATATTTCAAGGGCTCCATAAGCCATGTGGCCAGCAGCTACCACGCTGGTCAGCGCAGCACCTGAGGAAGTGCACTGTGTGGAGCCCGGGAGGTGAATGGGGGTGAGGAAGATGTGCGGGCCAGGGAATGTGTTCCACAGAGAGGGACAGCATGTGCAAAGGCCGGGCACCAACACATAGTGGGCACCTGGGCCTTATGCCGAGGACGCCAGGGAGCCTCCAAAGCATTCAGTTCCCGCTTGGCCAGTGTGGAGAGGAAAGGAGCCACAGGAGTGGGTGCCACAGGTGAGATGGAGCCTCCGTCTCCATCTAAGATTCCTAGGGCAAGCTTCCAACCTGGCCCACGGGCCGCATGTGGCCCAGGACGGCTTTGAATGGGGCCTAACACAAATTCATAAACTTTCTGAAAACATTGTAAGATTTTTTTTTTTTTTTGAGACGGAGTCTCGCTCTGTCTCCCAGGCTGGAGTGCAATGGCACGATCTCGGCTCACTGCAAGCTCTGCCTCCCGGGTTCACGCCATTCTCCTGCCTCAGCCTCCTGAGTAGCTGGGACTACAGGCGCCCGCCACCTCGCCCGGCTAATTTTTTGTATTTTTAGTAGAGACGGCGTTTCACCGTGTTAGCCAGGATGGTCTCGATCTCCCGACCTCGTGCTCTGCCTGCCTCGGCCTCCCAAAGTGCTGGGATTACAGGCATGAGCCACCGCGCCCGGCCCATTAGGAGATTTTTTTGCTTTTTTCTTTTTAGTTCATCAGCTATTGTTAGTGTTAATATGTGGCCCAAGACAATTCTTCCAATGTGGCCCAGAGAAACTAAAAGATTGGACATCCCTGTGCTAGGGTTTGGTAATGGGAAATGGGTCAAGGACTTAGAGCCAGCTGGGTGGGGCAACAGGAACAGTCCTGGGGGCACCTGTGACACAGCCGTGGAGGATGTCCCAGGCCATCTAGGTGCGAAGGCCCGGAGCTCTCAGGAGACAGACCTGGAGACAAGAAGACCTACAGGCACTCGGGTGTTTAGGCCAGGACTAGGCTGGGAGGAAATGTCCTGGGGACAGGGCCTGGGGCGGATGCCTGGGCTGCTCCAGGGCACCACAGAGAAGGCACTGCCAGGGAGGCAAGAGAGAAACCAGGGAGGGCAATGTCCCTGGCAGTGTCCTGGCAGCCAGGGGAGCGGGTGAGGAGGCGGTGGGCGCAGGGTAGCCTGCAAGGCCAGTTGCTGCTGGGGGGTGAGGAGGACCGCTCTGTGCCCTGGTGAGCGGCACAGGAACTTGGTGGGATTCATCTCAAGGGAGGGGGGGAGACCAGGGCCAGGTGGGTTGAGGGAGACGGTTCCCTGCTAAAGCCTGGCACAGGCCATAGCTGGGTGGGGCCTCAGGTTCTGAGGAGAGACAATTTTCAGTTAATTTGAGGTTTTACTGGTGTTATGTTGTTTAAAGATGGAAGAGAGGGATATTTAAACTAACGGCCTCATGGAGAGGCTGAAGAACAAGAATGACTTTTTTTTTTTTTTTTTTTTTTTGGAGACAGAGTCTCGCTCTGTCACCCAGGCAGGAGTGCAGTGGCCAGATCTCAGCTCACTGCAAGCTCCGCCTCCCGGGTTTACGCCATTCTCCTGCCTCAGCCTCCCGAGTAGCTGGGACTACAGGCGCCCGCCACCTCGCCTGGCTAGTTTTTTGTATTTTTTAGTAGAGACGGGGGTTTCACCGTGTTAGCCAGGATGGTCTCGATCTCCTAACCTCATGATCCACCTGTCTCGGCCTCCCAAAGTGCTGGGATTACAGGCTTGAGCCACCGCGCCCGGCCATGAATGACACTTGATGGAACCTGGGGAGGTGTGGAGAGGACCAGCCTGTGGGAGTCCCTGGTCTGCCTGCAGCTGGCACAGGGCAGCTATAGGGCGGCCATGCTGGGGCTGTGGGAGGCCTGGCTTCACGGAGGGCAGGGGCCTTTCTCCTAGGCAGAAACCAAGTTGGGGTCCTCCTCCTGCCCTGGGTAGACCTGCTTTGGGATTTGACCTCTCCTTGGGTACCTAGGGCACAGGTGTTTCTCTCGGGGGCTTCTCAGGTGGGCAGGAAGGGGAGGGACACCTCTGAAGATCCAGATGTTTCACTCGTACCAGAATAGGGAAAGGAAACAGAGGGTGGACATCAGGAGGGATGTTCTGGAGCAGAAAAGGATGCCAAAGTGTAGGACAGGGTGTCCACTGTAGGGGACTAGCAGGCATCACCAGTGTACCCAAGGAAGTATTTCCTGCGGCTACCAGAGTGTGCTTGGAGTCCCTATTTGCCAGCTGTTCAGCTGCATCTCAGGGTCTGCCTTCTCCATCTTGGCTGGCCTTCGGCCTCCTTCCCCAGGGGAAGGCTGGGCTGTGGGGTCGAGATGCCCTCTCCGCAGCCTGCCTGTCTCGCCTGGGTAGAGGCGCACACACACATGCAAGCCAGGGTGCACGGGGGCTGGGTGCAGGCTTCCAGGCCAGGGCTGAGCGCCCCCTCACAGTAAGCACTGTGCTCTCCTCCAGACTCCCCGCCTCCAATTTTCTGCTTGATGAAAGGTATGGCCCTGGCCTATTTCTTCACCTGTCCCTTGGGGTATTGAGGCTAGCCTGCAAGAGTGGGATGAAGAGCTGAGGGCTCAAGTAGGAGTGTGTCTGATGTCCTTGGTCTTTAGGGCCCATACCCTCACCTGGAAGCGTTTCTGGCTTGCTCCATCTAAATCCCTGAAGCTTTGTCAGCTCTTGAGTTCAAGAGGCCCACGCGGAGGTGGGAGCTGGAGGACAGGGTGGGGTTCTGGGCTGACCACTGAGGGGAAGAGTTCTGAGCTTGACCTCTGTGCTCCACCCCTCTTCCCTATGGGCCAGAATGGTAGGAGCTGGGACCCAAGTCTCCACCTCCCCTCCTGGCCCTCAGCTCCTCCACTGTGACCTGGAGCTGAGCCTCTGGGAGAAAATCCCTTCCTGCACCGGATAAACTTGACTATGGTGACTCAGCCCCAACAATGCCTGTGGCCAGAGGTGCCGCCTCGGACACTGTGGGTGGGTTTCATATTGGATCAAGGACAGGAAGGGAGGCTGGGTGGAGGCACAGGGTGAGATTTGGTGAGAGGCATTAGAGAGTAAGGAGGTCTAAGTTTTCATTTCAGCTGCAGTGTGAGCCAAGCTACTTGGCCTCTTTTGGCCTGTTTCCTCTCCAGGTAAGGAGGCTGAGTTCTTGGAGATACAGCTATGAAGCATGAACTGTAGGCGCCCGGCCCTGGGAAGGAATGGTGGACAGATAACCAGGAAGAGAAGCCTGCGCCTGGGCTAGGGCAGTGGCTTCACCCAGAGGGGAGATAAGAGATTCAGATGTTTAGGAGGCAAAACTGATAGCACTTGATGGGACTGCTTTGGATGAAGGCACCAGAGTCTCTCAGCTGTCCTTTTTCTGTAACCACAAACCACCAAGTCCCCCTTGGTTTCCCATCTGACAAATCCATCTTTTAAGAAAGCTCAGGGCGCTGGGTTCAGTGGCTCATACCTGTAATCCCAGGACTTTGGGAGGCTGAAGCAGGCAGATCGCTTGAGCCCAAGAGTTCAAGACTAGCTTGGGCAACATGGTGAAACCCCGCCTCCACACACACACACACAAAAATACAAAAATTAGCTGGGAGTGATGGTGGGCACCTGTAGTCCCAGCTACTCAGGAGGGTGAGGTGGGAGGATCACTTGAGCCCAGGAGGTGGAGGTTGCAGTGAGCCGAGATTGCGCCACTGCAGTCCAGCTGGGTGAGAGTGAGACTGTCTCAAAAACAACCACCACCACCAACTTGGGCCTTGCTTACTCTGAGATAGGCAGAACATGGGGCTTGGTGCGTGGGTTATGGAGTCAGACCAAATGCCAAATGTGAGTTCTAACTCTGCGCCTCACCAGCTCTGTACCCTCGGCCAAGGTACTTACCCTCCTCAGCTTCCCCATCTAAGATGGTGCTAACAACAGGGCTCACCTCATCTGTGCTGTGAGGACCGAATGCCTTAACAAACATGAGCAGCAGGCGCCAGCCACACACTAGGCACTCGATAGATGTCAGCTTCATTGAGCAGATGGCTCTATGGATTTCAACTCTGAATGGCCTCACTGTGCTCCCACATCACACACTTAGGGTAGGTGCTGAAGTTGTCCCTTATAGCTCCCCAGCAGCTGTGAGACCCTTAGGACAGACCCTTGTCAGATCAGCTGTGAGATGCACCACAGGTTTTTCTTGACTGCTGAGAACAAGTTTAGCATCAACTTGGGGAGAAGCCCAAGGGACTCACTGGCCCGGGACAGTCCTCTGTGCCTCCCTCCCCAAGAACCACTCAGTCTAGTCACCTAAGACTTTTTTTTTTGGGAAACTTTTTTTTTTTTTTAATAGTTATTGAGTGTTCTACAGCTTACAGTAAATATCATAGTTACAAATTCTTGGCTTCAATCTTTCAGAGTGATCACTGTCTGATCTTCAAAACAAAACAAAAACCCAAAAGAATCCAAAACAACAAAACAAAACCAGATTTACACTTCATACACACAAGCGAGGCCATGGGGCTTTCCAATCTGTACACTCTGGACTGTGTTTTGAAAACACCTATAAATTCTTTGATCAAACTACTTGGAAGACACCGGTCAAAGGTTTATTATTATTATTATTGTTATTATTTTAAATGTTTTTATTTCTTTTTAAAATGTGAGTTCCAATAAAATTTAAAAATTAGATTCCAACCTGTAGATTAAAATGAATTAAAAAATACAAAATCATATACAACGCTGTCTTCACAGGGATGTTACATGCCATGAGAACAGGTTTCTCTGTCATGTGGTATGAAACAGGGAAGGAGATGCCTTGAAATCAGGATGGGGACAGGCCCTTGGGCCTTTCAAGATTATTACAGACAACTCCAGGTTGCCAGAGGCCTGGCCTTACCTCCCCCTGGGTAAGGAGGAGCTTGAGTCACGCCATAGATCCAGACTATCTGGCTGACCCCAGGAGGTGGTCTCTGGGACAGTCTCCCCTCTTTCCCTGACTCTTAGGCCTGAGGAGAAAGGCTGGGGCCTGGAGATGCTGGTCTTGCTGGGGTCAGGCCCAAAGTGGGTTTCACCCATTTGATTCCTGTGGGCTGGTACTTATCTGCAAAGCTGTTACATCTGTTCTCCTCAGGAAGGAAAATCCTCCCACTATCAGTGGCTGGAATGGGGTAGAGGACCTCACTACCACAGCAAGAATATCCAGGGACTATCCATGTGGCCACAGGGAAGAAAGTGCTGTCTTGTCCCTTTCTAGCTTTGTGGCAGCCAGTCCCAATTCCTGTGTGCCTCGGTTGGCCTTTGGGTTGGACTTAACAGCATGCACCACAGCATATATCCACTGGAGAAACTGAGGGACCGGGACCCAAGTCTGGCTTAGGCAGGGCTGGCCATGGAATGTTGAAGCTGGCCTGCCAGGAATTTTGAAGGCTGGGCCCTGGAACCATAGAATGCCTAATTTCAGAAACAAGTTTTCTAGGAGAGGGGCAGATGGATAAGTAAAGGACAAACCCTGCAGCCCACCGGGCATGCCTGCCTGCGCTCAGAGGCTCTGGTGTGGAATCCCATCAGTTAGTGTGGTGTGTTTCTTCAGCTCTGCGGATGGGTCCACTGGCCCACTCTGCTACTGCCCCTCTCTGGATTCCCAAACTTGGCAAGCAGCAGAGGCTGCACAGCCAGTAGTGATGTGGGAGAATACAGGATAGAAAAGCAGACTTCCACGTATTTTCACTTAACTGCAATTGAGGAGGGATTCTGATACAGATGGTGATATAGAAGACAAAGTTCACTCTGGGCACAGAACAAAGCTGAGGAATTTGATATGGAAGCTTAGCCAGTGCCTCACTGGAATCCTGGATGAGTCCTATCTGTATGAGGAGCCAAAACTTGGTGACCAAGGGGCCTGTCCTTTTATACTTCATGTGATTCCTTTCTGAAGGCCATCAGAACAAAGTAAGCCCTCCAAAGAAGGACCCCCAGATCTCTGGGAACGGGGTACCTCAAATTTGGAACAATCTGGGTGGCCAGGGGTAAGGATGCTCAGAGTCTGGTTCTGGTCCTCACCCATGGGAAAAGCAAGCCCAGAGACTTCAGTCTGTATGCTTTTGGCCAAGGCTACACCAGATCCTCTTGAAGTACCAACTCACTGGATCTGGACAGTGGGCAGGCTCTCAGGGGACAGGAAGCCAGGTGTGCATGCTTACCAAGGACATGGGTCTCCCAGTAGAAAGATGCCTCGTGCTGTCCTTGAACATGTCTTCAGTCCTGGGCATTGTGACCCCAAAGTGTTTTGTCCAAGTGAGGCCTTTAGTTGCAAATTCTCATCCTCCTTGTGCTGCCAGCTAGATGTGCCTCTGGGTCCCTCCCCAGGGCTCATTACAGGTCCTGGCCCAAAGCAGTTCATAGAAATACGCTCAGCTCAGAGGACTGGGCTTCCCAGCTCTCTATAAAGTACAGTGAGCCCCTCCCTTCATGCTTGCCAAGAGGCCCAGCAGGTGGCAGCAGAAAGAGCAGAGGATTTGAAGAATCACTTACAAGCTGTGTGACCTTTTAGCAAGTGTCAAGCCTCCTGAGCCTTAGGTTTTTTGCCTGTAAAATGGAGGACTTTCGCAACCAATGTCAAAGTACTTTGCATACCAAAAAAGCTCTGGACGGTGTGTGTGTCCCTGCTAGATATTCAGGAAAGGGGATATACATTTTTAGAGTCATTGCCAGGTAAGAAAGAACAGCAACTCCTATCTCATGAGGAAGAAATTAAATATGCATTTTTTTCAAAACACGGCAAACCATTATGTTTCAGGCTTTCACTATTTGCAGGCAATCCAGCTCCCAGATTCAAACTTCCTCGGCCCCAGGCCAGTGAGGAGAGGGGGTCAGGTAGAAGAAGTAGAGGAATTCAAAAGGGTTGGCTGGTGACTGGAACCATCTGGACCCCGATCCTGGCCACGGGTGTTACACCTGGGGAGAGGCAGTGGCGTGAGGAGGAGGGAGGGGTTTGCATTCTGGGGCCAGTGCTGTGCTCATTGTCGGCGGCCACATCCCTTGTCCTCTCTTGCTTGCCTGCCTTCAATGAGAGGGCCCTTCCAGCTCTGACTTTTTATCTCGCTTGACCACCGCGCCGTCTAGAATCTCTGGAGGATACCTATGGTACTTCCCACTAGATCTCTGTGTCCTTACCAGTAACTGTGCCCTTCCTACCAGAGGCACATGACTGCCCCCGCTCTCCTGGGCTCAGTCCTTTTGCAGTGACTCCCCAAGCTTGGCCAGGCTTGTGGATCTCCATCATAGCAAGAGGCTGAGGCCGGCTGAACTGGGGCTCATACTGAAAAAGGGGTGCTGGACCTAGGCTCCTCCAGACCACAGCCTTTCAGTGCCCTATTTTCACCTTGGGGCCTCCCTTTGCTCTTGAATTACATAGTAGGGGCTAAGATAGGGCACAGAGCACAAATGCTTTAGTACGTGAGCCTGTGTGGGGATCAGATGGAGGGGAACGAGACAGCAGACAGCCTGGGATTCAAGTGGCTCTGTCACTTATTAGCAAGTCACTTGACTTTTCCAAGCCTTGATTTCCTTATGGATCAAATAGGAGAAATAACCTCTGTTTCATCGGGTTAAACCAGATAATTTATGTTCAACTGTTCTGTGAACTCTGAGGTCCAGCTGTTAGTTTTACTTACTGGTGTAGAAAGAACAAAAGTTACAAGGTCATTCCTAGGTCTCCTCTTCTTCCTTTCTCCTCTCTGTGGTTCCACCCCAGCCCACATGGAGGCAGCAGGGTTCTGGGAAGCCTGGCAGACCAGCATGCTGTTCACTGTGGGCCTGTTCCCTTCCATAACCTGTTTCCTCATTTGTCAATTGACTGTAATAACTGTGATCCCATCCCTCTCAGGGTGAGTACATGAAAGGCTGTGAAGTGCTTTGAACTCTGTGATGCACCTGACAAATCCAAAGGTTTCTATTATTATTATCATTATCATTATTATTATTTTGGCATTTTTCAAACACGTATGACATAATCCAGAACAACCTTTACCCACCTTTACAAAACCAAAGCGGGTGGGAGGAGGTATTTGCAAAAAGTGAATTAACACTGGAAAACTTTCTGTTGTTTTAAAGTGAAACCTCATCAGCACCCCGGAACAGACAATTTAGAAAAGCTGAATTTTTTCTTACTGGTCCTAAAGTTCCTTGGAAGCCCAGGAAGGTGGGCCCCCAAACTCCTGGCTCTAGACCAAGGATGCTGATGGGCTTTACCCTCCTGGGAATGGCTAGACAGCTTCTGAGCTCCTTCCAACCCAAGGGTTTCCTGATTTTTCCCTCCCTTGGGGAGACATGAGGGGTAGGGGTAAGGGTATGTCCAAGTTTGCGTGAATTTAAAATGAAAGCAGTTTTTTAAAGTCCCAAATGTTGTCAATGATCCCATTTTGTACAGTGAAATGTTCGTGCCCCACCCCCAGAGGAGCTGCTGGCCCAGCCAAGCGCTGGGTGCCAGAGGCTGCTCCTGGGCAATCCAGGCTCCTGGCTGAGACTAGCAGGGACCTCCTGGTCCCAGGGGTCCCTCTTCTCCCAGATGAGCCTGTCTCCTGGGCCTCATCCTTGTCCTCCTCTCCTGATGACTCCCACTCTCTTCCTCCTCTTCCTCTCCTCTCGGGATGAGGGGCTACTGTCCTAAAAGTATGGCCTCTCCTTTTCAGCCAGCCCACCTGCTCCTTCTCCTGGAGGTGGAGTCAGGTACAGGATGAAAGTTCCAGATGTCTTCACAGAATTTCCAAATGCTATTTCTTCATTTGCCATTTCTGTTCCTGCCATCTGCCCCCATGTAGCTTCTGCCCAGTCTTCAACCCCCGCCTTTGGAGTCCGTGGAGGAAAAGGGCAGAAACAGGAGCCCAGAGACCGTTCCAGACTCACCAGGTATGGGCGCTGCCGACTTAATTTTTACAAAACCAAGCCAATCTGTCCCTAGGTACATTTTTGTAGGCAAGGTGCCCACTAGGTAGGAAGGCTGCATTTAATGCTAATTTACTGTAAGGTCTAGGGCAGTCCTTTCCTCTTCTCTGGGCCTCAGTTTCCTCATCTGCCAAATAGGGGAATGGATGAGATGATTGCTAAGGTCCCTTCAGTTCCATGAGTCTATGAAATGTTTATTGCTATTGCTTTTCCTTCACTATCCTGACCTTCAGAACTGCCAGCACCCACCTGGAATATGGTTCCTTCACTTGGGCCATGAATGGCACAGGTAACCAAGAGCTTGGCCTGCCTGCAAGCTCTACAGTCAGACAGGTGAGTCCTGGCACTGGGAAGGGCAAAAGGAAAGGGAGAGAAATGCCCTAGGTTCCCACTCCAGTCAGGAGGAAGCTCCTCATCAGAGTGGGTCCATGACAGCTCAGAGGCTGAAGTCTGGATGACACAGGGCATCTGGCCTTCCAAGGCCTCGGGATGCCGGGATCCCACCACCCTGCAGCCGCTTGGGAGGTCTAAGGTCAAAATCACCTTTTGAGGAAGTGCCAGGTCAGTTAACATCACTGTGCAAATCAGAAGGTCCAGGGCCAGATGCTTTGACCAGAGACCTTTCAAACCAAAGCCATGAGGCAAACACTGCTCCCTTCTCCCCTCTCCCCTCTCCTTCCCCACAATGCCCTCCCTCCCCCCACCCTCCCCCAAATTCTAAAGACTTTTTTCCCCAGGTTCTTGGCCTGGGGTATTAAGCTGCTAATAACATTCCTACATACTCAGGTGGTTTTGTTCTTGGTCTGTTGCAATGGTTCTCAGGAGACATTTCATTTGTGTCCAGGACATGGGAATGTCCTGAACTAATCTTGCTTAAGAAAAACAACCAGAACACCCCCCTAGAGATGCAGCCTGCTCAACAGCTCTGAGTTCCTACCCTGGACCACATCTGTTTATGCTCTTCAAATGGAATCCAGCCTTCAGATGAACCATTGCAATAAACCCTACTCTCTGCTTGCCTCTAGACTGGGATCCCCAGGGACAGGACACTTAGGGAAGAGCAGAGAGGACATGGCCTGGTCAGGTAGGAGGAAGTGGGTAGAGCTGGAAGGGCAGCGGCTCAGAGGGGTACAGTCGGGGAGAGGCAGGAGATTAGAAAAAGCAGCTTTTACAAAAACCAAAAATAAAAATCAAAACCATTAAAGATGCATAAAGTGACCCTTGCACTTCCGTTGTCTCTTCTTGCAAATAGAGGTGGTGCTGCTAGGGAACTGCTCCAGCACCGGTGTAAGACTTGAGTAGTTGCATACAATGTGTGACTCCAGATCTGTGGAGGGAAAGGGGAAAGAAACAGTGTCAGTGATATTCCAGAGGCCCCAAACAGTGTCAGTGATATTCCAGGCTTCCTCAAGGAAACCTCTGGACCCCTTCCCCTCAACTTGGGAGCCCTCAATGGAGCCTCTGTGACTTCCTAGTGAAGCTGCCCGCTTCCTGCCTGTGGAAGCTGTTGTACTCTGGTGCCAAGAACCCTGGAGGAGACAGGGGAGGCCAGATGATGTGGTGGGCCAGAGGATTTCAAAGTGACATCCCTGGAGCACTATGGTTCACTGTCACTGCCTCAGGAGCTGCTGAGGGGACCAAGGAAGCCAGTGGCCTGGGTCAGCCCAAAGCCTCCAAACAGCTCCAATCAAAGCTCTAACATATGATCTAGGTAAGAGTTCATTTGAAGAATGGGGCCCAAAGTTAAAAGAAATCTGAAGACCATAAGGTAAATGGCACAGAATTCAGTACTAGAGAACTGAAGTTTAAGCCCTAGCTTAATTTTTACTGGCTAAGTGATACTGAACTACGTATTTATCTGTAAAATGGAGCTAATGATCCTTATTTCAGAGCAACTATAAGGATTATGAGATAACATAAACAAAGGGATAGCTACTATTATTTCTGTTCTTATTTAGATTTCAATAAGCAGTCAACAGAAGTGATAGCTAATATAAGAGTGATATTATGGACCTTGGAGCAGGAAAGCAACTGATAACTTGACAGCTGTTACCTGCCCCAGCTGACACCTGTGCGTCAGACCCAAACCAGGGACTTTGAGGCAGTTCCTGTATGTATCCCCCCCTCCCACTTCTCACCCTGGCCACACTCACTTGGATGGGCTGCAGGCTTTACCAGTGTGGGGGCACGTAGCTGTACGCAGGGGTTCCTTGGGCCCTATATGTTGGCATGGAGACAGGGTGTGCCCCAATCGCCGTGTGCTGGGGTGTAGTCAGCAGGGTACCTGAGCATCCAGAGAGAAAAGAGTAACCTGACGAGGCTGTACCAGACACAGGAGTGAAGAGGATGAAGCTACAGTCTTTCACATGGCTGCTCCCTCTGCCCAAATCCCCCATATCTCCCTCACCTTCCTGATGAACTGCTGTCCGCCCTTCTCCACCTTGCCAGACTTCACCTCCTTAGGAGAATCTTTTCTGATGCTTGAGGACAGAATCAATCACTATTCTAAGTCCTCCTTTTCCCTTTTTCTTTGAGATGGAGTCTCGCTCTGTTGTCCAGGCTGGAGTGCAATGGTGCGATCCCAGCTCACTGCAGCCTCTGCCTCTTGAATTCAAGCGATTCTCCTGCCTTAGCCTCCTGAGCAGCTGGGATTACAGGTGCCCGTCACCACACCCAGCTAATTTTTTAATTTTTAGTAGAGATGGGGTTTCGCTATGTTAGCCAGGCTGGTCTCAAACTCCTGACCTCAAGTGATCCGCCCACCTCGGCCTCCCAAAATGCTGGGATTATAGGTGTAAGCCACCATGCCCAGCCTTCCTTTTACTTTTCCTTGTATGCTTCTCTTACTGCACAATCATACTGAGTAGTAATTGTGATGTGTGTGGTTGTATTTCCCACACTAACCTAGGTGTTCCTTAAGGACAGTGTTCTGATCTGATCTATTGATATTGGGTTCCCAGGACCTGAACAAGGCTGACACTGAGTCAGTTTGCCAACAGTTTGCCAACTTGATCTGGGGAGTAAGAGGCCTTAACCATACCCTTACGTTAGGGGCAGAATAAAATCCAAATGCTCACTCTACCCCTTATACTTTCTTACCTCAGATGGTATCCTACCTGGTTCTTTAAAAGTTGGGTCTCTAGGCTAGGCATAATGGCTTATATCTGTTACTCCAGTACTTTGGGAGTCTGAGGTGGGTGGATCCCTTGAGCCCAAGAGTTCAAGACCAGCCTGTGCAACATGGTGAAACCCCGCCTCCACAAAAACACACAAAAATTAGCTGGGTGTGGTGGCGCATGCCTGTGGTCCCAGCTACTTGGGAGGCTGAGGTGGGAAGATCACTTGAGCCCAAGCAGATCAAGACTGCAGTAGGCCAAGATCGTGCCACTGCACTCCAGCCTGGGTGACAAAGCAAGACCCTGTCTCCAAAAAAAAAAAAAAGGGTCCTTGGGGACTTCTGCTTGTCTCATCCCTCATAATTATTATAATTATTGCACAGGTTCTTAAGCTCCTGCCTAATAAAGAGCATTGCCCCCTGTGTCCTCTTTTTTGGTGCCCCTGCTGTTATTGGAGTGCTAGCATCATCTCTCTCCCCTAAAGTACACTGATAACCTCCTTACTGAGCTACTTGCTTCCAAATCACCCCTTCTAATCCTGTCTCTACTCTGCAGCCAGAGAATGTTTAAACCTAACTGCATCCCTGCCCTGCTTGACCCCCTTTGTGCACAACAGAGGTACCACAAGGTGTTCAAGACTTTCCACCATCTTATCCTTGCCAGTGATCCAGCCACCTTCCAACTCCAAGCCCCTATTTCCTAAGGGCCATGGCTCCATTCCTCCATTCTGTGAACATGCCATATTCATGTTCCTTCTGCACCGCCCTTCCCTCTTTCACTTCTCTAGTGAGCCTGTGTTCACCCTTTAAGGCCTAGCTCAATATGCCCTTTTTGGTGAAATCTTCCTCATCCCCACAGACAGATTTAGAGGCTCCTTCCTCTGGGTTCCCAAGCCCCCTGGCGCAGGATCTCTTGTGCTACGCTGCAGTCGATTCTATGACTGTGTTCTCCGCTCCGTTTTGAGTTCATAGAGGAAAGGGATGGACACTGATGCAGAAGCTGCCCTCACCTGCTGACATTGCCATGGTGGTGCCCGCCACCATGCCCATGGCCACGCCGTTGGTCCTGGGGGCGGCAACAGGTGCCGGGTAGATAGCAGAGGGGATGCTGTTGGGCTGGACGACCGTGGTGTGGTGGATGACATGAGGCTGGGCAGCATACACCGGCTGTGTGTAGTAGGCTCCCTGGGGGAAAGAGGCTGAGGTCACACAGGCATTTGGAGAGGTAGGTGGGATATGGAGAGAGCAGCACTGGCTGAAGGACACAAGGTCCGGACCCCAGCTGGGGTTCTGCTTGTCTTACTTTGTGACTGTGGTCAGTGCAGTGCTGGGCTCAGCTTCTGGTCTGAAAAATAAGGCCCTAATTCTGTCCTGCCTTGCTCCTAAGGCTGCTCTGATGATCTAACGGGATAAGAGCTCTACCCCCTTAACCTTGGTTTTAGCATTTTAAAATGTTTTAACTTACTGCAATGAACTTTTATAAACTACCTAAAATTTAAAGTTAGGAATAACAGTCAATCAGTTACCAAGCATGTGAACAGCGTTGGTAAACTCCAGAACGCATACACGGAAGGATAGTTAGTAGTAGTATCATACTGGTACAAGTGCACGTTGTAAAAAAAGTACATGTTGAAAAAAAAAATGGCGGCCGGGCACGGTGGCTCATGTCTGTAATCCCAGTACTTTGGAGGCCAAGGCAGGCAGATCACTTGAGGTCAGGAGTTCGAGACCAGCCTGATCAGCACGGCGAAACCCCATCTCTACTAAAAATACAGAAAAATGAGCCAGGCATGGTGGCGCATGCCTGTGGTCCCAGCTACCTGGGAGGCTGAGGCAGGAGAATGGCTTGAACCCGGGAGGCGGAAGCTGCAGTGAGCTGAGATCACACCACTGCACTCCAGCCTGGGTAACAGAGCAAGACTCCATCTCAAAAAAAAAAAAAAAAAAAAAAAAAAAAAAAAAGGCATACATGGATAGCATTTCCCAGGATGTCTCTTATTAGCTATTTCCCTTTAGGTAAAAAGGCAAGGATGAAGACAGTGGTCCGAGGTGACTCCCAATGCCTGAATCACATGGCTGCTTCCTGCTACCACAATCCACTGGCCCACTGACTTCCAGGGGAAGTAAATAGGAGCCCCTGATATCATCTTAATTCAGAAATCTTCAAATGTTTCTATTAAATGAGATAAATTGATCTCAAGCCTCTTATTTTTTTAAGTTTTGTCTTCTACTCTAAAATATAGCTGTTTTTTAAACTAAAAAAGTATTCTCCTTACCACTTATACTTCCTATAGAGTTGTCACTCCAGAAGAATGTGTCATGGGTGTGCCAGAGCCCCATATGGTCCCCTGTCTCATACCAATCCTGAAATGCATACATCCTCTAGCTGAAGGAGCCCAGAAAGGCCCATCAGGCACAGAAAGAGAGAGTAACTTGCCTAAGGTCACAGAGCTCTGGTGGCAGAGCCTGTGTACTTTCATCCTCCCCACTCAGCTCACAGACTGAGGAAGGGTAGATGTGGGGGTTAGAGAGAAAAGACTAAGACATTGGGGTCTCATCTTGACCAACCAATAGCTCATGGTGTAACCCTGGACAAGTCATTCCCCTCTTTGGGTCTGTTTCCCCACTTGTTTAACAAAGGAGTTGAGCTAGAAAATCTCTGAGGGCCTTTGTTCTCTGACATTCTGGGCTCTGTTAATCTAAATGACTTCATGCCTCACCCCTCTAGGGGCTGAGGTGGAGTGAGGGAGTAAGCAGACTGCAGGGATATCGCTTCCGTGATGCAACAAGGACAGCTAGCTGAGCCACTAAACATCCTCTCCTTCCCTCACTTCCTCACCCTACCCCACCACACTGAGCCCAGGCTGGAGGCTCCTCTACCTGCAGAAGAAGTGGCTTTGACGTGTACCTACCTGGGCATACAGATTCTGCTGGGGGTAGGCACTTCTGATTGGATACATGGCCGTCTGATAGGGGTTGGGTGATGGGGAGTAGGGGGGTGGAGCAGTATTACTCTGGGTCGGTGGGACCTTGTATGGTGTCCCCGCAGTATATCCTGTACCAAGGCAATAAGAGAGACTTCCAGTTAGTTGGCAGAAAAGCATTGCTAGAAGGCAGCAGGTCCCAGTCACAACTCCCCAGTCAAAGATGGGCTGAATCCAGGCAGGAAAGATAGATGAGAACAGAGAACAGGGCTCCACCCAGAAAGCCCTGGCCCCAGAGGCAGCTCCCTCAGTCCTGGTGCACAGGGCTGCATGGATGATTCTGGGCATCTTTTCTTTCTCTGGGTCTCAGGGCTCTCATCTATAAAATAAGAGGCTAGAATCAGATGGTCCCTTTTAGCTCTGACAGCCTGGGATTTGGAGCTGCCTTGTGAAACGGGCAGGTGCCCAGAGATGGAAGCCCTCAACTCACTTGCTCTTTATTGCTACTCTCTATCTACTTGCTTTTCTGTCTTCTCACACGGCATCCAGGGTATCCTTTTGCTACTGTTTCTTTCTCTCTTTTGCTCTCTTTTTCTCCTTATCTCTCTCTCTTCTTGGACTTCCCTCCATCATGTTCCCCTGCCTCCCCACCAAGTTTGAAGGTGAAAACCCCATACAAAACACCATTCGGAGACCCTCATCTTCTGGGATGCTGACCATACAAAACACCATTCAGAGATTGTCATCTTCTAGGATGCTGAAAAACTGCTCTGCAAAGTTGGCTTCTCCTTCTCCCCTGGGCTCTAGGTGAAGGCCACCTCTGCCTGAAAAGACCTGAAGTCAGGGATCGCAAAGATTCACATCAACCTGGAACGTGGGCCATGTCTGTCCCTCAGCAGGACGGACAAAAGCTGGGGCTAAGAATGGGACTGAGAAGTCAGGCCCCAAGAAGCTCACAATTGCCCAGGTAAATAAACTGTGCTGCCTTTGAATCCTCCGGAAAAGAGTGACAGACCCTTTGTTCACAGAAAAAAACTTGAAACATGAGTCCTCCGTCTCAAAAAATAAATAAAAATAAATAAAAAATAAAAAGAAACATGAGTCATTCAGGAACAAGACTGTCTTAGAATCACAAAATGGAATCATTCTATGGAACCCAAGTGATCGTCAAGTGACCCTAATCCTTGCATTTTACACAAGGGATCCTGGGCTCAGAAAAGGCAAGTGTTTTTAATAACTTCTCCTAAAAACTCTAAACTCTTCTAAGTTGAAGGGGCAGTGCCAGGGGACCCCAGCTTTGAAGCCCTGCTGGGGAGGTGCTGAGGTGACTTCTTTCCTGTGGTTCCATCTTGGGTAGGTCTAGCAGACCTCACTGAAGCTCTCTGGGCTTCAGCTCTTTCACCTATAAGATGCTCACCAAGGACCCTTTCAGCTCCGAGGTGCTGTTTCTATTATACAATAAGGGCTTGGGGCAGAGTGGAGGGAGTGCTTTATTGGAAGAGAAGATATCTAGTCTTCAGTCCTGGCTTTCTCCCTAATTTTTGGTGACAACTGTCAAGTCTTTGGGCCTTAGTTTCTTATTTTGTAAAATCAGGTGGCTAAGAATGAAGATTTCTTCCTAAACAAAAATTCCATGGTTCTAAAGATCCTGGGTCTCTTCTACCTTAACCCCAAGTAAAAGCAAACTACCACATGGTCACAAATCTCTCTCAGTCCACATCACACCTCTTTGGCTTGGCACCTCCCTGCCCCTGATGACCCAGGAGGATAGGAGAGCTGCTGCACAGCTGCCACAAAAGTCAGACTATTCCCTGGATTCATGACATTTATTTTTTCACCTGCAGATCCATAGTTTTTTTTTCCATAGTTTTGTGGTCAAATATGCTTGGGAAGTAAGTAGCAATGACGACAGAGTGGAAAGGACATATTAAAGAGAGGGCAGCATGTTAAAGAGAAGTAGAAACTAACTGGAAGTGGGACTATGAGCTGAGTGAGAAGTCTAGAGCAGATTCCTCAAAGTTGCTAGATTATGGAGCTAATCATGAAATGTGGTCATAGGAGGAGAAGCAGATTCTGTGAGGGAGACAGGGAGTCCAGCTTTGCAGATGTCTAGAAGGAACCATCTGATGTGTACGGAGACACAATTTACTTATCTATAAACAAAGGGGTTTATAGATAAACCAGAGATAGACATTTCCCAAATGCGGACAACAGACTATAGATTCCAAGGGTTCTTAATAGTTGTTTTTGCCAAAGAAAAGGAAAGAAAAGAGTTCTGTAGTCCCATATGTTTGTGAAGTCACAATGTAAAACAGAGATTAAACAATTATGATTTTGTTTTTATTCCACGACCCTGAGAAGTTTTTAAAACAATAGGATGGGCTGGATGTGATGGCTGTCACCTATAATCCCATCACTTCGGGAGGCCAAGGCGGGAGAAGCACTTGAGACCAGGAGTTCAACGCCAGCCTGGGTAACATAGACAGACTACATCTCTAAAAAAAAAAAGAAAAAAACGTAGCCAGGCATGGTGGCTGGTGCAGTGCCCAGCTACTTGGGAGGCTGAGGCATGAGGATGGCTTGAGCCCAGGAGTCTAAGGCTGTTGTGAACCATGATCACACCACTGTACTTCAGCCTGGGTGACTGCAGGACCCTGTCTCTTAAAGAAGGTGGGGGGGTGAACTGTGAATCTCTAAGATGGGAATATGTACAAGACTGTGTTTTCCAAATTAATTTTACCACAGAATCTTTTATTCATACTATAAACATTTACAACAATTAAATTTCAGCCATGTTTTTTGTAATTGAAGCTAGTTTTGGTAAACAAAGTTTTACTGTAACACACCCACATCCACTCATTTACATTTTGACTAAGGCTACTTTCCTGCTACAATGGTAGTTACTGATAGAGAGCATATGGCCTTTGAAAAGCCTTTACAGGAATGTTTGCTGACCCCTGATTTAAAGGAATATATCAAGGTGTAGAGAATCCTAGCAGAGCTGAGAGCATCCATTTTCTATGCAGGAGAGTAGGACACCCCTGAATCAGAAGACGCCTGCTTCTGAAAGCTCTGTAGCACAGAGCCATGGTTATGAGCAGTCTGGAGACAGACTGACTGCCTGGGTCCAAACCCCCAGCTCTGCAACTTAATAGCTGTAGGATACATCAGTCTCCTTGTGTATGATATGGGAACAGTAATGGTACCTACTTCATAGGGTTCCTGTGATAAATGCATTAATTGTTAAGTAAAAAGCACTTAGAACAGTACCTGACATATTAGAAGCACTTTATAAAGATCAGTTATTATTATTTTCTTTCTCACTTTATAGAAAGACAGTAAGCTTCTGTCCTAAGGGTATGCAGGCAGAGCCTGGTCTGAGAGACTAAAGCTAAACTATGACTACTATGGTCTGTCCCAGCTTGAAACACAGACTCCAGGATTCTAAGATTCTAAAATGTTATGGCTTAAAATGCTATGATTTTATGATTCTTTAAAGTTAACAGGCCAACGATGCTGATGACTTTCCTTTATGCTCCTGGAGAATGTGCTCTGGAATTTTTCTCTTCCCTGGGGAAGCTGGATTACCCACTCTATGCCACAAGGACAGCCATATTACAAAGTGGTGAGACCATCCCTCTGAGGAAAATCAAAAAGCTCCAAGAGACTGCAGCAGAATTTGGTTCCCACATCTAAGAATAACCTTGTCTGAGAATGTTTCCCTTTCTTTATGTTATGAAATGAGACACACACATACTCAGAATACAAATCAGTAGCCAAAACACCCTTGGCAGTCAAAGAGATGATGCTGCAGAAGGCCTTGCTTGTTTGTCCAGACAGTCTGAGATGGGAGAAGCAGAACTGCAGAGCCAGAAGACTCAGAGATCATTAAGACCAACGTAAACATTTCACAGGTGAGATAATGAGTAGTTGCTGAAAGAGAGAGCTGCTTGTGGGGATCTAAGACTCAGAGCTACTTCCTCTAACCACAGTGGTTCTCAAGGTTACTGTTTGTCAGGAGGATCTTCATGAGGCTGCAGAAACTGCTTGGGGGCCCTCATCCTAGGTTCTGTCAGTAAGTCTGGTCAATTCCTCTCTCAGGGAATATCCTCATTTGGATTACACAGTATCAGAGAACATTTCTAGTGCTGACATTCTAAGTCACTGAGTATTTCAGAAGACTTTCATGAGGAAATCATTGCAGAGGACTTTCCATAATTTACTGGTGGTCCTGTCAATACTGTTGAGGAACACTAAAAATTCCCCTGGAGCTCTAGCCTGAGCTTGGGTAACACAAAAATCAGGATTTATTACTTTGTGCATCTAAGTAAAAGAAGCTGTTGGGCTTGCTGCAAAAAAGGCTCACAGATTTTGCCCAAATGAACTTAGACTCAATTCACTCACTGGAGGCCTGGCTATCCTGAAAGGAATTCTAAGTCTAAAGGTCACAGAATTAAGACTTTGGAATGTTGTGCCTGAAGGACATTAGAGGTTTATATTCAACCTTCTCCCTTTCCGAGAAAGAATCTGGAGCCCAGAAGGACGGATTTTCCCCAAATTGTACAGCATATCAGTACAGAGCTGGGCCCAAAGTTCAGGGCTCACCATGCCCTAGGTAGAGCTCTTGCTGAGTTAAAGTCTCTGTAGTCCAATCTTGGGGATTTAATATACTGGCCTTTGTTGTCCCCATTTCACTAAAGGCAATATCATGAAAGAAAAAAGGAATTCAATCACTAGAAGTCCCAGCTCTGCCTTATAAAAGAGGCTTTGTTTATGATGTCCTATTCTTTCTCTTAGGTTCCTAACCATAATTTTAGAATCCATCAACTGGGATAATAAAAGAGTATGTACATTAACAAGATAAAACCTTTTCAACCCTTTCTGCAATCCTTTCTTGCTGTCATAAATCTTTTTCAGTTGTAGAAGCCCTACCACCTTCAAAGGCATTGATCCTCACATTACGGATGCCTTTTAGACTAATCGGTTTATTGATCATCAGATTTATATGTCTGGACAAAATAGAGTTCTATGTCTGAATCTTGCTTTGACCCCTAAGACTCCTTGTTGGTAGCCAAGTAAGACAGTGATGAATAAGTAGGAAACCTAATTACAAACAGGCTTGGCAAGTGTCAGTGAAATTGAACTGAATTTATCAAAGTGCCCTGAATTTTCTGTGGTACTAGAAGCCACAAAATCTGAATGCTGGCAGGAATCTTTTTGAGTATGGGAGGGCCAGTCAACCCCAACTGCATTAAAAAATGGCACAGGTTTATACATTACTTGCTTAAAAGAGAGGTAAGACAGGCATGGTAGCTGGTGGGCAGACAGCTTGAGCCCAGGAGTTTGAGACCAGCCTAGGCAATGTGGCAAAACCCCATCTCTACAAGAAATTAAAAAATTAGCTGGGCATGGTGTTGCATGCCTGTGGTCCCAGCTACATGGGAGGTTGCGGTGGGAGGATTGCTTGAGCCTAGGAGCTTGAGACTGCAGTGTGACGTGATTGTGACACTGGACTCCAGCCTGAGTGACAGAGCAAGCCCTTGTCTCAAAAAAATGGTGGGGGTGGGTATATTTTGGTCTTTTTCAGGGACTGTGATAGCCTGTCTGGGAGGGAACAGTGGGATGTGGCTGCTGGACACTTAATGGGAATTCGGAAAGATTTCAACGTAGTAGAAGGCAAGGCCTTCTGTTACTCAGACTTTCCAACTGTGGAAAGGGTTGCCTTTGAAGGGAATGAGTACTCCATTTTTGGAGATGGTTTGCTGGCCAGCTACTGTTAAGGGCAGCTAGAGAGGAGGTCCCTGTTGGGGTGGAAGACACTCAGTACACATCATCTTGCTGAGAGATAAGGAGTCTGATTGCAAGAAAGAACCTTCGAGATGATTTAGTTCAGTTCCCTCATTTTGCAGTTTGAAAAATCAAGGTCCAATGCATGGACATCAATTATCCAAGGTTACACAGAACCCAGTCTAGGATTCAAAGCTTTGGGCTTCCACTCCAGGTTGCTTTCTGCTACACTACAGTAGGTATGCCTATACACATCTATATCCAGATGTTTAGATGTAAGAGAGAATATGTTTATCCATATATATATATATATATATATGTAATCTTACGTATGTTCATTCATTCTACCTGAGGTATCTGGAGAAACTCCTTATGGCTGACATACTCTTTTTTTTTTTTTTTTTTGAGATGGAGTCTCGCTCTGTTGCCCAGGCTGGATCTTGCAGTGGCGCGATCTCAGCTCACTGCAAGCTCTGTCTCCCTGGTTCATGCCATCCTCCTGCCTCAGCCTCCTGAGTAGCTGGGACTCCAGGCGCCTGCCACCATGCCCGACTAAATTTTTGTATTTTTAGTACAGACGGGGTTTCACCATGTTGGCCAGGATGGTCTCGATCTCCTGACCTCGTGATCCGCCTGCCTCGGCCTCCCAAAGTGCTGGTATTACAGGTGTGAGTCACCACGCCCGGCCTGACATACCTCTCTTAAAGAGTCAAATCAATCTCATGAAAAAAAGTCAGTAATAGAATCTTAACCTGGGTGATACCTTTTTCTGGCTGTGCTGCTTACTACCTGGGTGGCGTTGGACCTATTACCTTTCTAAGCCTCGTCTTTCAAACTAGGATGAAAATCCACCTAAGTAACTTAGTAGGAGTGTAGTGTAGATTAAATTAGAGGGTGATTATGAAAGTACATTTTACAAAAGGTGAGTTATGTTGTATAAACATAAACTGACGTTGACATCTAGGGGCAATGAAAACTCAGGAGAAAATGACATTGGATGTTGATATGGTTTAGATGTTTGTTTCCTCCAAATGTCATGCTGAAATGTAACCTCCAGTGTTGGAAATGGGGCCTGCTGGGAGGTATTGGATCATAGGGGTGGATCCCTCATGATGGCTTAGCACCATCCCCTTGTTGATGAGTGAGCTCTGATTATTTATAGAGTGTGGCACCTTCCCAGCCCCTTGCTCTCTCTCTCACCATATAATATGCTGGCTTCCTCTTTTACCTTCCGCCATGACTGTAAGCTTCCTGAGGCCCTCACCAGAAGCTAAGCAGAGGTTGGTACCATGCTTGCACAGTCTGCGGAACTGGAAGCCAATTAAACCTCTTTTCTTTATGAATTACCCAGCCTCAGGTATTTCTTTATAATAACACAAGAACAGACTAACACAGATGTTTTAAAGAAAAGAAAAGAAAAGAAAAAAATACAATGAATTCTTCTAGTCTACTTACTTAGTAGATTAACAATTTGTGGAAGCACACACTATCAGGCCTTGTCTGGAATATCCCTGTGAGGGCTTGTCCAGCCCTTACAACTTAAGAGATAAGTTCTCACCACATCCAAAGTCAGTCATTCCTCTATTGAACAGCTCCGACAAGACACAAAGTTCTTCCTTATATGGAGTCAAAATGCCACTCAGTAATTTCTAAACATTCGTCCTCATTTCCCCGGTGGAACCACTTTGTGTTAAAAATTAGATGTGAAGGTGACAACATCAGTTACCCTACTGAGCCTCAGGATGAATATGACGAGTCTGACTGGCTAGCTGGTTTCTGGCCTCCCTGAAGACTCCTCATACACATCTTGGTCCCACAGTGCAGCTTCCACTAGGGCAGTGTTTCTCATACAGAGGGCAATTGTGCCCTGTAAGGGACATTTAGCAATGTTTAGAAACATTTTTGGTTGTCATAATGAGGCTTTCCTACTGGCATGTAGGGTAGAGGCCAGGGATGCTGTTAAACATCCTATAATGCACAGGACAGCGCCCCCATAACAAAGAATGATTTGGTCTAGATGTTAATAGTGCTGAGACTAAGAAGCCCTGTGCTAGAGGGGGAGCCCTCTCTGTCCAAAGACCCACAGACCTTCAAAATGTGCCCTCTGTCTTTTCCCCCTAAAAAGCAGTAATAGTCCTTCCCCAATCAACTTGTTGGCTAGGTGAGTATTTCCTTCTCCCTCCCTCAGTGCTTTGTGTCTCCCCAAAGCTGAGTGCATGATCAAAGAGGATGACCTTTCTTGAATAAGGAGGGCCAATTTTTTGCCTGGGTAAAAGAACCTCTTAAAACAGTATTTCTCTCATAAATGTCATTTTTAAAAGCTCCTTTCCTTTCTTCCTAAGAAACAAATCAGTCCCAACCAAGGGGAACAAGAAAAGGAGACAGGCTGTATTTACTGAAAGCCGCAGAGGATGCTTGGTAAGTTCGGTTCTCGGTCCCGGTGTCCACTGGGAGGTGGAAGGTGCCTTCAGTGCCACAGGAAGACGAGTTCTGTGGCCAGGCCTGTTTCATCAGCAGAGTTGCTTAAGGGAAGACACAAGAATGGCATTAGGCAGAAATAAGAAGTGGCCACCACCAATCACAGACACAAAGCAAGGGTCTTGTGCTGGACAGAAACATACAACCCGAGGGGCTTGTTCAGACACACAGGATGGTTCAGCCTTTCTGAGATGGTTAAGTGGGTTAGGAGGAATGCCGAAGTATGTTTCCAAATGATTGAAATCAGGGAAATCTGAATTTATACTAAAAGAGTCAGGATTTTCTACCTACTACTAAAACCACAAAGATGCCCATGAATGCCATCTCCTACTACCTGGCACTGTGGCCTAAGGCTCTGATATATTCCTCAGTCACTTTCCCATTAATGTGTAGCAACGTGGGAGCCTTTGTGTGTTCACCAGATCAGCTGAGCACTCTTGGTTGTCTGAAATACCATCTGGAGGTATATTTATAAGCTGCTTTCAAAGACAGGCCCACAAATAATGACCACATTACATGAACCTTGTTGGACCACCATCCCTTCTGAAGGGACTGAGCTGTGGCCATGGTAGCTTAAAAGGCACTGGGCACTGTGTTACACTGAACCTAGTTAGCTAGTGGGTACTCCTTGCTAATAACTCCTTCTCCTGTACACCCAGCTGAGGCCAGACATACTTCTTGCATACCCCTGAATATCTCCTACTCACGTGTTACTGGGTGCCCCATGTGGGATATCTCCTCATGAATTAGAGGTGGTCCTTTGGGCCATTAAGAAAGCACATATGAAATTTGGGGTAGGTATGAAATATAGATGAGGCCCAGTTTAAGATGTGCAGAGACTTCCCAGGCTGACTCAAAGCTCAGCTCGAGACATTTGAAGGATGATAGGTTTTAGAAGTGGGGAGAGACTCAAATAACTTACCTTCGTGGTGTCCTGAGGGGGAAGGAGAAAAGAAACAGAGTTCTGAAGTGGGACTTGCCTAACTTTTCAGACATTTTCCTTGTTATAATTTCAAACACTAGAGGGGAAACATTCTTGACTCAAATTTCTGTTTATGGTAAAAAGAATAATTTTAGCAACATCTTTTCCACTCAAAGTCTTGGGGGGGTCATGGATACGGGGTGTTACATAGTATATTAGCAGAAGGTGGGGGCTACATTGGCAATACGTAAAACATTTAAATAAGAGGTTAAGACAGGGTGTTATGAGAATAAAGTATGCCTATACACTCTCTAATTCCACCAGGACAAGGACATTCTATCTCTAGAGAGATCCCGTAACCCTCTCTGCCCATTCAGGTTACAGGTAATACCTCTGGTTCCTTCTATCCCAGAAGTACTGGGGCCAGAGAAGGTCAAGGACTGTGCTGTTTTTGTTGAACCAAGACTAGAATTATGGCTATTGTAGGCTGACTCTGTGTTTGCATTAATGGCCTGCGATATATACAGCAGATGCTGAGAAATGAGAAGGAAATCATGGGCAGGAAAGTCACACTAAAAGGATAATTCTGTTAAGAGAAATGGAGACTCAGCAGAACTCCATGTAGAGCCCAGGGCCTTTCCTGGACATCAAGACATGGCTCTGCAGACAATGCAGGAGGAGGATAGTCCGTTTTAAACAATCATTTTGCGTTTCTTTTCTTTGGGGGGTGGGAAACAGGAAAGGGGTAAAGAATCCAATTAGTGTTAACAAATCTTATAAACATGTCTCCAAATTTAGACTCTGCAACACATGTGGCTGGAAAGCAGTGGCCACCCAAAACAACTCTCTAAAAAGTAAAACATGTAGCTCTGAAAAGTCAGATAAAGCAAGCCCATGCCCTTAAGACCCCACAGGAACACCATCAGGGGGCAGGAGGCCTGAATTTAGCTGTAAGAATTTAGAGAATTTGGAGGTTCTATTCCATTCAAATTTTTTCCTCCAAGTGGTATATACTTTACCATAATTTTCATCATAAGCCAAAAGTCTGACATTAGCCTGAAGGACTGTGTGACCATTAAAGTTAGTAAGTCTAACTTAACTTACTCTTTACAAAAGAGTAAATCACTCTTTTATCCAAAGAGTGACTGAGGCCTACACTGCACTCAGCACTGAGGGGAGCGCCGCGGGTGGGAGGGAACACACCTGGGTCACAGTCACCGCACACAAGGTACTTATGGTCTAGCTGGGGATGCAACACAGCCACACGCCAACCAGGGAGTGAACAAGACAGCATGATACATAGTAAAATAATGTTCCAGGTTAACCAGGAAAGAAGCAAGTGCGACTGTGCCTTTGGTTACTATGTCTTTTCCAACTGATGACGTGAACTATACTATATCTTTTTCCGAATAAAAATATTTTTCTTTATTTTCTTCTGGTTTCATTATAAAGAAAATGAATTAGTATTTTCTGTACGTCTCTGTATGTTTGAATCCTTATAATTTAAATAACTAGATAAATGTGAAAACACATGAAAAAACAAATACTAGCTGTCAACTTGACCTCCCCATTAGTTAGTCGTACCATGTGATCCAGCCCCTCTGTATATAATTCTAAAGTCACCTGTTCTATTGGTGGGAACAATTCAGAGCTCAGCTGTGGGATGAAGACAATTCCAACTGAAGCTTTTAGAGGCATAGTCACAGAGGAGGCTGCTCAGAACGGCATGCCTGCCTTTGCGTGCCTGAAAAGTACCACTTCCTAGAGATGTTTTGTATTTTGAACTGAGGTAGTTAAATATAGGCATATACATATGTAAAGACATTATTAAGCTGTACACTTAAGATTAGTGTACTTTATATACTTTGCTGTCTATGTGTTATCCCTCAATTAAATGAGAGAGAGAGAGAGAACCCTTGGCAGTGAAGGGCCATGGGCCCAGTCACAGCATGCTGCCCACATCCAGGTGCTGGGTTGTTCACTTTCCTGGATACGGGGCCCTCACGCCCTCTGACAGTTGAACAATCTGTTAAGCACATTTACAAGGAGACGAGGCAGCAAGGGACCATCATCCTGAACAATGCACTGAGTCAGGAAATCTGAGTTGTAGCCTGGGCTCTGCCACTTAATAGCTGTGGGATCTTGGGCAAGTCACTTAACCTTTCTAAGCTTCAGTTTTGTTGTCTCATAAAATGGCAATAATCATCACTCCTTGATTGCTTCATAGTACTGATGTGAGGGTCAAAAATAAAGTGTCACCTAGTCTTCTAATTTCTAGTTCTGGTATCCATCCCCTCTTCCATCTCCAAAGTTATAGGCTACAGCTCTAACTGAAGCTCTCATCGTCTCTCATCTCAACTACTGCAACTGCTTCCTCATGTTAAATCTGCTCCCTCCAATTTTCAAGCTGCATTCAGAGCGACATACCTAAGACCTAAACCTAACCATAAAACCCCCTTTCTTGAAAACATTCCATAGTTCTCCACTGACTCTAAGCTAAAGTTTGAACTCCTGTGTAGCACTCAATGCCCCACCATGATCATCTTGTCCCAATGACCTCTCTAGACTCTCTCACTGTTGTCAATCTCCTGCCCATACTACAGCCACAGAAACTGCTTATCATTCCGAGAATATGCCAAGGAGCTTCACATCTCCATGTTTTTGTCCACACTGCTACCTCTTCTGGCATGTCTCTCCCCAAACTCCATCTGGTAACATTAATTAATCCATCAATCATGAGCTGAAGACTCACACCTACTATGAAGCCTTTCCTTCTCCCCACCCCTTAAACACAGCTCTCTCCTGCATCCCTATAAACTGACTATCCCAATCCCTGTGATTCTTGGAAGCACCTGTGCTTAACAGCATGTCTTCTCTCCACTAAACTGTGAGCTCCTTGAGAACAAGCCCCTTGTCTTACTAGTCTTCATATTTTCAAAGGGCCATCTTAGGGCCTGGCACAGAATTTTATAAAGTGAAGAGCTCCATCCGTATTCTTTTTTTTTTTTTTTTTTTTTTTTTTTTTTTTTTTTTTGAGACGGAGTCTCGCTCTGTCGCCCAGGCTGGAGTACAGTGGCCGGATCTCAGCTCACTGCAAGCTCCGCCTCCCAGGTTCACGCCATTCTCCTGCCTCAGCCTCCAGAGTAGCTGGGACTACAGGCGCCCGCCACCTCGCCTGGCTAATTTTTTTGTATTTTTTAGTAGAGACGGGGTTTCACTGTGCTAGCCAGGATGGTCTCGATCTCCTGACCTCGTGATCCGCCCGTCTCGGCCTCCCAAAGTGCTGGGATTACAGGCGTGAGCCACCGCGCCCAGCCCATCCGTATTCTTTATGCAGATCTATTTCAGATGCTATAACTGGAAGGGGAAGAATGAGAACTTCTCTAACTTATTTTATGCACCCTTCTGTCCAGGTTCACATATCCTGAGGCAAACAAAAAATGACTATATGAGAAACAGGTCTGCGACTAACAAAATTGAAGTAATAAAATTATAAGAGGACAATGTATTAGCATTTAAAGGGACCTCAGAGATCATGTGAAATTAAACAATTTATCTATGGCCTGGAGACATTAGTAAATTGCCCAAGATCACACAGCCCACAGCAGTGGCAAGGAGAAATTTCACAGCTCATCTCCTGACAGATGCGCGATACACAAATTCAATTTCCAGCATCCAAATAATTCAAGGTTAAAAGTTGAGAAAGGGTGCAGAGATTTTACAAAAACATTTTCCTGAACAGCCCAGGTGAGGGTGGTGAAAGTTGCAAGTCCTTCCCATGGTCCCTTCCTGTCTATGACAAAAAGGACCTAGTCAAGTTATACTGCTGGGACCCTCACAGGTGCCCAGAAGTTCCCGTGGTGCCTTGGGCCTGGAGTCCACACTGTCCAGAGAACCCAGTTCTGGTTCCTCATTTATTAGCACGCTTGCCCCACCCACCCCCCTCCACCTCTCAGCATCTTCTAGGAAAATGAGCCCAGAGCTCAAGTTCTGGGCTAAGGGAACAGATTGTATCTCAAGTCAACCAGGTCTTCAAACATGTCAGACTGCCGATGGAGATGGAAAATCTGATCCTGGGGCAAACTAGTTTTTTGGGTTCTAATAGGCATAATCCAGGTACTCCTTCACAGAGGCTGCCACAAAGCCAACTGAGGAGCTGTGTACAGGTCCTGGAATTTTTGTTCATTTGTTTGAATTCAGCAGCCAGGTTAGGGTGACAAGACACCTTTTAATGCCATGATCCTTTGCTGCTGCCCTAGGGACGGTTCATGTGTGTCTCCAACCCATGATTTTGGCACCATCAGACATGTTCCTGCATGCTTTAGGAACTGCTGCTGAGCCACCTGGGGGGAGCCCAAGCCTAGGGGATGGGATTTGGGGAGGAAAGGAGAGGGGATCTACCACTGTTACAAGATTAACACATTCAAAGGCTGTAATACAGATGAGGAAAAATAGCTTTCCTACCATAAGCTGAATGCAGGAACTGAAACTCTGTTGGATAGAAATGTTAGTTGAAATTACCACTAAGAATTTGTGCAAGGTTGTATACATTGCAGTTACATAAACACGTTTTGCAATAGCAGTTTCTCCCCAGCTTCACAAAAACAGTAAATAAAGATGTGAAGCACTTTTACCCTAGAGAGGGTGACAGACTTGTCATCTGGGAAAGTCCATTCAATGCAGAGAGCCCCTGGATGCCATAGTATCTTCCAGGCAGCTGACCCAGAGCTGCCTGGATGTGAACAAGCCCAAGTTCCTGCTTTTTGCTTGTCTCTTATAATACATTTCAGTTATCCCAGGAACTGCAGAGGGATTTCACATATGACAGAGACTTTGTGTTAGAGGAAGTGAAGGTTTAGAGACAATATCACCATCTTTGGCCTCTAAAGAGCTGTCTGTAAAACCTCTGAGATACGACCAATGCAGAGGCACTCCATCCCTGAAGCCTGTGGGTCACTGTGGTGCTACAGAAGGAGCACAGGTTGTGGGGTCAGACAAGTTGGGTTTGAATCCCAGCTATACTGCTTTTTTTGGAGACGGTGTCTCACTTTGTTGCCCAGGCTGGAGCGCAGTGGTGCAATGATAGCTCAATGCAGCCTCCAGCTCCTGGGCTCAAGTGATCCTTCTGTCTCAGCCTGCTAAGTAACTGGAACTACAGGTGCGTGCCACCAAGCCTGCCTATTTTTTTTAATTTAATTTTTTGTAGAGACAGGGTCTTATCATGTTGCCCAGGCTGGTCTTGACCTTTGGCCTCAAGGGATCCTCCTGCCTTGCCCTCCCAAATCTACTGGTTTTTAGCTGTATAACTTTGGGCAACTTATTTAACCTGTCTGAACAAAGTTGGAGGCAGGAAGCCCTAACTTACAAGACTAAGGTAAAAATGAACGTTTGTAACATGACTTGTGCAGGGCTTGGAACAGGGCAGCTGTTCAGAAAGCACAAATTCCTTTTCCCTACTCTTCTCCAAGTCTGTTGCATGTAAAATGGGAATAGTGTATTTCTACTTTATAGGGATGCTATGAAATCAAATGAGACAATAGGGGAAAATGTTTTTGTCAACAGATTCTCATGAGGAGGTTATTTTATTTTTATCTGTATTAGTTAATCTGTTTATCTATCCCTTCATTTATTTTCAAGCCAGGTTACCATTAATAGGTCCCTAGATTCTAAAAGCCAAGTCTTGATTGGCTCCTACCTCTTATGGGGCCAAAGAGTTCTTAAATAAGATCCCTGAAATCATTAAGAGCTTGGGGAAAAGCTCCAAATACCCACATTGCTTTCAGAACCAATGAAAAGAGTGAAATGTTTCCCTGCATCCTGGACAGATGACATCTTAGGGTACTCAGAGCTGCTAAAAATAGCTTTCTCTCAAGCAACTTCTTGGTCTCCTTAAAGCAGCTGAAAGAAATTTAAACCTAAGAGCCTGGTTCCTTCTGAAGGTACCTCTCTGCATCACAAATGGCTGGCTCTGGCAGGAAGGTGAGAGTAACCTACACCGTCCTCTCTGACCTTGAGCCAGCTTCTCCATGGTAGGAAGTCCCCCACAGTCAGGAAACCTGCACTGTGAATCCAGAGGCCAGCATTCCAAAATATGCTGTGTGTGTGTGTGTGTGTGTGTGTGTGTGTGTGTGTGCGCGCGCGCGTGTGTGTAAGTAACTCAAAGGGAAAGGGATCTTCCCAAAGTCACACCAAAATCAGAAGCAAAGCTAGTGCTACAACCTAGGTCTTTCAACTCCGAGTTTGGGGTCTTTAAATACAGTATTCTAGCATTACCCTCTCTTGTGGATTTTGTGCGTTTTTGAGAAAACAGTCTGGGTGACTTTAGTAGAAATATGTTGACTTTTAAAAACAAAATTGGGGAAAATCAAGTTAGATGAGGGCTTACTTTTTGCTTGTTTTAAAATTAAAGCTGAATACACATGCCAGGATGCACTCAATCTCAATCTCTCTTTTTTCCCCTACAGTTTCAGCCTCCTCCTATCTGCACTCCTTTCCCTCTTTAGCCAGTCTAATGCCTTAATTTCTCTCTGGCCCACTGACACAACTATAGTGTAGCAGTTAAGAGCTCATGTGGCACAATGGCAAGGTGCGGGCGGGGCTTGGATCTTTGGGCTAGTTATGTAAATTCTCTAAGCTTTAGTTTTCCCATTTGGAAAATGGGGATAATAAGGGTACCAACCTCAAAAGTTTATTGCAATATGCAACAAGCTAATATAGATAAAGAACTTCAAATAGTTCCTGACATATAGAAAACATTCAACAAACAGTAGCTATTTATTCTATGTCTTTCCACTTATTGGCAAACTGATTCTAAAACAATCCCACAATCTATCATTAGAAGTGCTGAACATTATGAGAAAATAGCCCAGTGCTGGGCATGAGAGCCTGGACAAATTCGCAGCCTCCACCACTCAGATAGGCCCCCAGTGTGACCCTACTCTGTTATCTTTTGGTAGTTTCCAGTCCTACTCCTTCCTGTGAGGCTCTCACATCCTGACCTCCCTGGTTAAGAACCCTCCCTTGATCCCTACTCCCCTCTGTCTAAGCAAATCAAGGTCATTAGATGAGAACTCTCCACTTTCCACTGGGCAATTTATTCTAAGCATATCTACCTGTCACGTTTCCTTTAGTCTTTCCTTTAGTTGCCTTCCTGCGTGTGGCACCCTGTCTCCACCCGCTACTCAACTTCCCAAACCAAAGAAGAGAACTGAGCTCCAGATTTCCCACCCCTACAGCAGCCTCTGTGGAGGCCTGGCTCTGACTGGCACCACCTCTCCTGTGTCTCTGACTTGTCCTCTCCACTTGCACCTTCCTATCAGTACCCCACACTCATATCCGAGAAAACCTTCCTTCAACCCTACATTCACTTCTAGTCAGTGTCCTTTTGTTTTTCCTTTCCTGGTAGCTAAGCTTCTAGTAAGAATAGGCTATATATGCTAAATCTACTTCTTGACTCCTGATTCACTGCACTCTGGTTTCTAGCCTCACCACCTCACTGACAATGCTTCCAATGTCACTGATGGCCTCCTGACTAGAAAGACAATGAATCTTCTTCATTCTTGATCTTACTTGACCTTCTGCAACAACTCATTTTGTTTTAGTCTAGACAGTTTACAAAGTCAGTTCACAGATCTCATAGCACTTAAATTTAAATCATTTATTTATATATGATATACATGATCCTCGAAGCCATTGTACTTAAGATAGGACTTACCAAATTTGATTATCAGAGAGAATTTCTGTAGCTTTTATTATTTCTGTCTTCTATCATAGATCTTGGGGAAAATATTATATGTCATATTGACTAAAGGTAAATATAAAACCAATGCTGAGATACCATTATAGAACTTTAGCCCATGTGTCACTGCTCCCTTCAAAAGCCTTCCAAAGGCAGTGATTACAGCTTCCTCAAGTTTGAATCCTCTACAAGGTCTTCCAAAGTGCCTTGGGCATAACAGGGTGAGTCAAAATGTCTGTGAAATGACACATCTATGTAAGCACCTTAGGGGATACCATTACCTATTTACATAAAATAGTTCTTGTTTGTCCCAAAAAGAGGGGCTGTCTGATAACTTCATGGTATGTGTGTATAATTATGATATGATTCCTACTTAGAGATGGGGGAAATGAGGTTCAAATAGGTCAGGTGACTTTAAGGTTGCGAATCTAGGAAATGACAGAGTGAGGACTCAAATCTAGGTCTTCAGACAACCTGTATTCTTTCCTCCTTTAAGTAAGCCCCAAGAAAGAGAATGACAGTAGAATAAACACTAGATTGGCAGAGAAAAGCATAGGACGAGAGTCAGGAGATCTGCCAAAGATTCTAGTCCTTATGCGAATGCTGACTCACTGGGTAACTTGGGACAAAACACTGCTTTTTGTTTCTCCTTTGTCAAGAGAAGAGGTTGAACTGGAGGATCTCTAAGGTCTTTTGAAGCTTTCTAATTCTATAATGATAAGTGCTAAACAAGAAAATGGCATGGGTTGGTGGGCGGGGGGGTGCGTATTATCAGGAGATTCAAGGCCTCTCCAAATCCGGCCCTTGTATATCTATAGTTCAGATTCATCTAGCTGCTCACAGTTTAACCACTCCCCTACTTCTACGTTCCTCACAGTGTCATGTTCTCACGTCTCTAAGCCTCTGCCCATGTTCTACTCTGCCTGGAATGCCCATTATTCCTTGTGTGCTTAAAGAACAGCTTCTACTTCTCCTTCAAATCTCTATTGTTCTCCATTCTCTGAAGCCTGCCCTACACTTTCACCCCCAGGCAGACTGTTGTTCCCTCCTCCTTCCCTTATATGTATTCCTTTTTATAATACTTAGCAGATTAGTACTGCAATGAGTTTATATGCCAGATTCCCAAATGGGAGCTACTTCAGGCAGGCAAAGATGGCATCTTTTAATTTTTCTATCCCAGTATGGAAGACATTCAACAAATACTTGTTGAGTAAATGGAACTTACATAAAACCATCCACAACCCTGAGGCAGGCAGTCACATCTGAATCTTAAGAGTGGTGAGGTGACTTGCCCAAGGCCTTAGAACTAGTGAGTTGGGTAATCAGGATTCAAACCCAGGACTTTCTAACCACAGAGCCCATACTCTTTCTCCTGCTCTTGAGTATTAGAGCACCAACTGAGCATGAGGGTTAAGATCAGAACTAAGACTGCTGCAATGCTCCGAGCCCAAAATAGAAAAAACCTTTTCAACATTTTCAAACCCATTTCAACCTCAATCCAAGTGTTGGGCCTTTATTACTTTTGAAAAACAAGTAGCTTATCTCAGCTTGAAAAACAGCTCTTTACTCTCTGGTGGCAAGAGCATGTGTGTGTGCCCCAAGGTGTGTAGGTGTGTGTGTGTGTGTCCCAAGGTGTATGTGTGTCCCAGTGGCAGCCTCAGGGAAAACTCAGCAGAGAATGAATTTGGACATTGCTTGGGAGAGCAGAAAAGGTTCCATGAGGAGGATGCAGGTCTCAGATATTCCAGCGTGGGAGAGATGAGTCAACCTTAAGTCCCAGACAGAGTGGAAGAGATTCTATTCCCACCCCCACCCTGAGGCTGATTGTCCCAGTTCCCAGAGGGGACTCCCAGGAAAATCAAGCCTGGACAGGCTGGGACCGGAGCAATTAAGAACAGGAAAAGGCCAGCAAGTGGTTTTGTTTTTCCAAATAGAATCCCCCTTCCTACCCCATTTGCCACTGCTAGGTCCCCATTTTCTCTTTACCTGGAGCATAACTGGGACTATTGGTGGGGTACAGGCTGGGATTGTAGGCAGGGGCAGCTGCTGGATAGGCTGTGGGGTAACCTACAGAGAGATAAGAAAACGCTTATTTAGTTAGGCAAAAAACAAACAAACAAACAAACAAAGCAGATTTTTGAGGAAACAGAATCCAAGTCCTAGGCTTGGTCTTCAGTCTCTCCATGGGCTATTTCAGATAGCATATGTGACCAGTTTTCAGCCTCTCAAGAGAAAAGTTACCAATACCAAAATCCCAATATATGCAGACTTTTTGGTCTATTTTTTAAAAGCGATACAAGAAATATGTCTATATGCTCACCATTAAAAAAAAAAAAAAAAAAAAAAAAAAAAAGGAAGTGGCCAGGCACAGTGGCTCACGCCTGTAATCCCAGCACTTTGGGACGCTGAGGCAGGTGGATCACGAGGTCAGGAGTTCGAGACCAGCCTGGCCAAGATGGTGAAACCCCGTCTCTACTAAAAATACAAAAATTAGCCAGGCGTGGTGGTGGGCGCCTACGGTCCCAGCTGCTATGGGGACCGAGGCAGGAAAGTCAGTTGAACTCGGGAGGCGGAGGCTGCAGTGAGCCGAGATCACACCACTGCACTCTAGCCTAGGCGACAGAGCAAGACTCCATCTCCCCCGCCCCCCCCCCCAAAAAAAAACAACAAACAATGGAAGTAACATAGAAGTTTATAGTTTTTATGTTCAAGTTTACTTTCACATTCCTGCCACAATACTACTCTCCTCCCCAGAGGTAACATCATTAACAGTTTGACATCTATCTTTCCAGATGGCTTTCTACACATTTTTATACACATATATTCAGTGGTGTGCTGGTAAATATTTAACAACAGGCTCGAAGGGGTTGGAAATGGGAGCTGCTTTGCAGCATTTGCCAACTGCCATGGCATAAATGCTTCCACCATGACCAATTTGATGCTACCAACATCACTGAATGAGTAGCTTGGAAGAGGTGCCCACAATCAGCTCTCAAGAGCTTACACAGACCAGCTCCAGCTCACCACAGTATACTATATTCGGTTTGGGAGATTTTTTTGAAATTTTTTTTTTTTTTGAGACGGAGTCTCGCTCTGTCGCCCAGGCTGGAGTGCAGTGGCGCGATCTCGGCTCACTGCAAGCTCCGCCTCCCGGGTTCACGCCATTCTCCTGCCTCAGCCTCCCGAGTAGCTGGGACTACAGGCGCCCACAACCGCGCCCGGCTAATTTTTTGTATTTTTAGTAGAGACGGGGTTTCACCGTGGTCTCGATCTCCTGACCTTGTGATCCGCCCGCCTCGGCCTCCCAAAGTGCTGGGATTACAGGCGTGAGCCACCGCGCCCGGCCTGAAATTTTTTTATCATGGTAAAATACGTGTAATATAAAATTTACAATTTTAACCATTTTTAAATATATAATTCAGTGACATTAATGACATTTACAATGTTATGCAACTATCATCACTATTTGTTTCCAAGACATTTTCATCATCCCAAACAGAAACTCTGTAACCATTAACAATACATCCCCCAATACTCAGCCTGGTAACCTCTAATCTACTTTCTGTCTCTCTGAATTTGCCTATTTTATGTAAGTGGAATCATACACTATTTGTCCTTTTGTGTCTGGTTTCTTTCACTTAGCATAATGTGCTTAAAGTTCATTCATGTTGTAGCATGTACCATAACTTTCTTCTTCTTTATGGCTGCATAATATTCCACTATGTGTATATGCCAGATTTTCTTTATGCATTCATCTGTTGAGGGACGCCTAGGTTGTTTCCACCTTTTGGCTATTGTGAATAATGGTACAATAAACAATGACATGTAAGCATCTGTCTGAGTACCTGTTTTCAAATCTTTGGGATACATACCAAGTAGTATAATTGTTGGGTCATACAGTAATTTTATGTTTAGCTTTTTAAGGAATCACCAAACTGTTTTTCACAATGTCTGTACTATTTTACATTTCCACCAGCAATGCATGAGAGTTCAAATTTCTCTACATCCTCAACAACCCTTGTTCTTTTCTATTATTATTATGATAGCCATTCTAAAGTTAAAGTGTGAAGTGGGATCTCCGTGTGGTTTTGATTTGCATTTCCCTAACGACTAATGATGTTGAGCATATTTTCGTGTACTTATTGGCTATCTTTATATCCTCTCTGGAGAAATGTCTATCCAAATCATTTTCCCATTTAAAAATACAATTATTTGGCTGGGCGTGGTGGCTCACGCCTGTAATCCCAGCACTTTGGGAGGCCGAGGCGGGCAGATCACGTCGTCAAGAGATTGAGACCAGCCTGACAAACAAGGTGGAAACCCTGTCTCTACTAAAAAAATAACAAAAATTAGCTGGGTGTGGTGGCACACGCCTGTAGTCCCAGCTACTAAAGAGGGTGGGCTGCAGTGAGCCGAGATGGCACCACTGCACTCCAGCCTGGTGACAGAGTGAGACTCCATCTCAAAAAAAAATAAATAATAATAATAATAATACATTTAAAAAATACAATTATTTGTTTATTTTTTAGAGACAGGGTCTTGTTCTATTACCCAGGATGGAGTATAATGGCAGGATCATAGCTCACTGTAGCTTCAAACTCCTGGGCTCAATCAATCTTCCTGCTTCAGCCTCCTGCTGGGCCTACAGGTGCGTGCCAACATGCCCTGTCTTTTTTTTTTTTTTTTTTGCTTTGTTTTGTTTTTGTGTTTTTTAGAGACTGGGTCTCATTATATTGTTCATGCTGGTCTCAAACTCCTGGCCTCAAGTGATTTTCCTGCCTTGGCTTCCTAAAGTGCTGGGATTACAGGGCATTTTCCCATTTGTTCACTGGGTGGTTTGTCTTTTTGCTGTTATACTGCAGAAGTTCTCTATACATGCTGAATATTAAACCATTATCAGATGTATTACTTACAAATATTTTCTCCCATTCTGTGGGTTGTCCTTTTACTTTCTTGATATTGCCTTTGATGCAAAAAAAAATTCAATTTTGATTTAAGTCCAATTTACCTATTTTTTTCTTTTGTTGATTATGCTTTTGGTGTCCTATCTAAGAATCCACTGCCAAATCCAAGGTCATGAAGATTGACCCTTATGTTTTCTTCTAACGGCTTTATAGTTTTGGTTTATATTGAGATCACCGATCCATTTGAGTTAATTTTTATATATGATATGAGGTAGGGGTATACACCATTATATATTCTTTTTCACTTTAACATTATAAACAATTACTCATGTAATCACATATTCTTCGAAAGGCTTATTTTAATATCTTTATGATATTCCATATGTAGATATATCATTTAACCATTACCTGTTTTAGTTGTTTGAAAATTTCACTTTTGGGCCAGGCGCAGTGGCTCACGCCTGTAATCCCAGCCCTTTGGGAGACCTAGGCGGGCGGATCACTTGAGGTCAGGAGTTCGAGACCAGCCTGGTCAACGTGGTGAAACCCCATCTCTACTAAAAATACAAAAATTAGGCAGGCGTGGTGGCGCCTGTAATTCCAGCTACTTGGGAGGCTGAGACAGGAGAGTTGCTTGAACCTGGGAGGCGGAGGTTGCAGTGAGCCGAGATCGCGCCACTGCACTCCAGCCTGGATGACAGAGCGAGACCCTGTCTCAAAAAAAAAAAAAAGAAAATTTCACTTTTGTAATAGCTAACAAACTAAAATAACCTAAGTAAATCTCTGACTGATTATTTCTTTAGGAATGAATTCTAGAAGTCAAATCTCTAGGTTAAAGGATAGGCCTTTTTTTTTTTTTGAGATGGAGTTTCACTCTGTCGCCAGGCTGGAGTGCAGTGGCGCTGTATCAGCTCACTGCAACCCCTGCCTCTTGGGTTCAAGGGATTCTCCTGCCTCAGCTTCCCGAGTAGTTGGGACTACAGGTGTGTGCCACCATGCCCGGCTAATTTTTGTATTTTTAGTAGAGATGGGGTTTCACCATGTTGGCCAGGATGGTCTTGATCTCTCGATCTCATGATCCACCTGCCTTGGCCTCCTGAAGTGCTAGGATTACAGGTGTGAGCTATCGCGCCCGGCTGGGTAGGCCTATCTTTAAAGTTCATCCATCCAACAATTTGAGTATCTACTTGGTGCCAGACACTGGTTTAGGGGCTTTTGTCAGTGAACAAAACAAAGATCCCTTTCCTTGTGGAGTTTATATTCTAAGAGGGTGGGAGAAGGCACCCTTGGATAAATATTAAACATAAAGTCTTCAGTGCTATGGAAAAGAGAAAATGGGCAAAGTAAAGGGAATCAGAAGTGCCAAAGTGTCGAGGGTAAGGGCACTGCAATATTAAACAGAATAATCAGAGTAAGACACATTGAGAAGGTATTATTTTTGCAAACGCTTGAAGGAAATGATAGTGTTAAGCAGATAGCTGAAGGAAGAGTGTTTCAGACAAAACAGTCAGTGCAAAGGCCCTAAAGTGGACAGCATATGGGACAATGTTGGAGGAATAGCAAAAAGGCCAGTGTGGCTGGAATGGAACAAATGACGGGGCAGTAGTAGTAGAGGAAGTCAGAGAGGTAAAGGGCTGGCCAGTTCATGTAGGACTTTACAGGCCACTATGAGGACTTAGACTTCTATTCTGAGTGAAATGAAAAGACCTCATGGTTTTCAGCAGAAGAATAACATGCTTTGACTTATGTTTGAAAAGGGTCACTCTGATTGATGTGTTGAAAACAGACTATAATGGGGTAGAGAAGCATAGCAATCAGCTGAGAGCCTACTGCAAGCTCCTAGCAATAGATGTTGGGACTCAGACAAGAGAAATAGCGGAGGTGAAGAGACGTGACACGCTAAGAGCCTTCACATACTTTGCCATACTGTTTTCTAGAAAGACCATCAATTTGTACTTGTTCTAACCAATGTATAAGTGCCTGTCTCACTGCTTCCTGCAGTTGTTAGATGCTCACTGGTATTTTGTCTGACAATGAAAAGCTGGTTTTAAAAGTCAAAGATTAAACCCCTAAATCCCTAAAAGCTTCTTTGGGATTTGTAAATATTGGAGCTTTAATAATGTATCTTTGTTAATATGCCTTTCCCTGAATCCTTTCCAATTCCAAAGAAAATTCACCTCTTTACCCCCCAATCATTTTCTGATTTTAGAACTGAGGTAGCTAACTTGTCAATTAATTAGCAATCTGGAGGCGTGCTACCTCTCAGGAAGAAAGTCAGGGGTCTAATCCGGGAAGCCAAGTGATCCAGTCTCATAGCCAAAATCTGTATTCAGCTTCATGTGAGAAATTGTGCAGCCACAGGTAATCACACTCCTGTTTTGTCATTTCAGATACCTTTCACTTTAGGGGCAATTATAGGATGTTCCTTCAATGTTTCCAAGTGGAATTATTTTTAATTCACTTGAACTTGGCAGATATTATATAATGGCAGCATTACGGGGAGCTTTATTTGGTCCTCCCTCCCTCTCTTTCCTTCCTTTCTTACTTCTTTTCTTACCTTCCTTCCTTATCTTCTTACCTTACTTACTTCTTTATTTATTTATTAATTACAGGGTCTCAAGCGTTGCCTGAGTCCAGGAGTTTTATAACTGTTAATACATTAAGTCTGATCAGGCATGGTGGCTCACACCTGTAATCTCAGCACTCTGGGAGGCTGAAGTGGGAGGATCGCTTGAGCTCAGGATCTCTACAGTCTTCTGACACATGACTGTCATTGAGACATACCATGTATATTTCACTCATTGCTCATACAAAAGATATTTTCACACTTGCTTTTCATTTGAGCCTCAGGTCAATCCTAATGTGATTCCTCCCATTTTATAGCTAATCAAATAGAGGTTGAGAGGTGAAGTAACTTTCTGGTTAAGATTATTCAGCAAGTCGGCTGGGCGCGGTGGCTCACGCCTGTAATCCCAGCACTTTGGGAGGCCGAGATGGGCGGATCACGAGGTCAGGAGATAGAGACCATCCTGGCTAACATAGTGAAACCCCGTCTCTACTAAAAATGCAAAAAATTCGCCGGGCGTGGCGGCGGGCGCCTGCTAGTCCCAGCTACTTGGGAGGCTGAGGCAGGAGAATGGCGTGAACCCAGGAGGCGGAGCTTGCAGTGAGCCGAGATGCACGCCCACTGCACTCCAGCCTGGGCGACTAAGTGAGACTCTTGTCTCAACAACAACAACAACAACAACAACAAAAAGATTATTCAGGTAGTCAGTGGTCAAATTGGGAAGGGAATCCCAAAAGCAATACCTTTTCCACACCTACCAAATAATTATCACTTTGTCCTTAGAAATAAACCTGCCCCTTTTGTATTGGTATTTTTTGAAGGTCAAGAGTGAAGAGAATAAATGGACACAAGTTAGCCTTTCTCCTTTGTATCCTAAAGGCTGCAATAGTGATCAGGTATTCTGGGATTTTGATGTGTACATTTTAATTGCTTTACAGATGTCAATACAATCTAATCCTCTTTTCTTGTTGGTACTAGGATTAGGACTAAAGAAATATAAAGCTATTTTTTTTATTAATATGGAAATTAGAAATTACTTTCAACAGAAATCAGGGGACTATTTCTGAAAATACTTTACCTTTAGGAGCTAAAAATAGCAGAGCATCAAAAGGCTAGAGGGAGACAAACTCCCTGGCTCAAAAAGACAAAAAGGCTTACTTCTTTGTGAGTAGGAGAATACTTAGGCAATGAAGACATTTTCGGTTTGAAGCTCACAATTAAAAAGAAAACTGCCCCGCATATGACCCCCTAGGGTGATCAAAACCAAAACAAGACCAAAAAAATCTTTATTCTCTCAAGATAATAAAGAAGAGCGCAAGAGGAAGGATGTAATTTTGAATCTGTATTATGTTCTGGCCACTGTGCTAGGCACTTCTTTATCTGATACAAAATATATTACTAGTTCCATTTTAGAGACGAGGATATTAAGACTTCTCTTACAGAGCTAATAAGTAGAGAGTGGAGACAGAACCCAGACCTGCTGAGTGAGACAATATCCATTCCTACCAACCCACCTGCCTCTCCTCAAAATAAGTCTACTCAGAGAAAATCTCTGGATTTGGCTTCCATTTACTTTGCCAAGATTCTTTTACTTCATCTTCAAAACCAAGGAAAATAGGAAATTACTCTAGAGAGTCAATTTGGTCAAAGATGGCTGCGTTTAAAAAAAAATAAAACAACAACTACTGTTTCCACTCAGTGGAAAGGTCATGGTCATGTTATTGAAAAGTATCACAGGCACTGAATTATAGAGTTGGAAGAGGTATTAGAGGTGATTGAGGCCAATTTGTCACTCAGCACAGGAATACCCTTTACAGTGGCACACATGACTGGCAGCATAGCCTCTGCCAGCATACTCTTCTTTTTTTTCCCGAGATGGAGTCTTGCTCTGTCGCCAGGCTGGAGTGCAGTGGTGCAATCTCGGCTCACTGCAACCTCCGCCTCCTGGATTAAAGCGATTCTCCTGCCTCTGCCTCCCAAGCAGCTGGGATTACAGGCACATGCCACCACACCTGGCTAGTTTTTGTATTCTTAGTAGAGATGGGGTTTCATCATGTTGGCCAAGCTGGTCTCAAACTCTTGACCTCGTGATCCACCCACTTCAGCCTCCCAAAGTGCTGGGATTACAGGTGTGAGCCACCATGCCAGGCCACTCTTTTATTTATTTATTTTTTTTGAGATAGTCTCGCTATGTCGCCCAATCTAGAGTATAGTGGTGTGATCTCAACTCACTGCAACCTCTGCCTCCTCAGTTCAAGCAATTCTTCTGCCTCAGCCTCCCGTAGCATACTCTTCTAATGATGGTACACTCAGAACCTCTTCAGTGAGTCAAAGCACAGACTGGAGAGCTCTGAAATTAGAAAATTCTTCACTCTGAGCTAAAAATCTGACTTATTAGGTATCTCACCCTGAACACTTTTTCAGCCACTGGAGTGCAGAGGCTGAGGCAGGAGAATTGCTTGAACCCAGGAGGCAGAGGTTGCAGTGAGTTGAGATCACACCACTGCACTCTAGTTCCTGGTCCTAGTTTTCCCCTCACAGAACATGTCTGTTTCCTCTCCTCCAGGACAGCCTGCTAGAGATATGAAGACATCCATGATTCCTCCTGAATTTTCTTGTGTCCAAATCCAACAGACCCAGTTCCTTCAATCTTCCCTCATCCTGATTGCTCACTAGTGATCAGACTTCAATTTACAAATCCCCTTCCCTTAAAACAATTCAATTATTCTTCTTGCCTTGTTCATTCTTCTGCTGATAGTTTTTCCCCAATTAAAAAAAGATAATTGAACTGACATAACAAGACTATGGTGATTGTGGTCAGTGAAGGCCTAAAGTGACTGCATCCAGATTTCATCATCATCATCATCATAGCATCTGGCAAATACTCTGTGGCAAGCAGGGTGTTAGGTTCTTTACAGAGGCACTTACAATCTAATGGGGAAATAATATAGTTATTTAAATTAATCTACAGGTGTAATATATGTAAGATATATTCAGAGAATGCTGAAAGTGTTATCAGAATGCTGAGGAGGAAATGAAGAACATGTTTAGAATAGTTGGGAAAGGCTTCTGAGAGAAATAAACATTTTAGTTGGCTTTGAACAATGAATGGGAGGAGTTTGTCAAGGTGTGGAGAGGGCAGGAACAAAGAAATATATACTGATTCCATGCATGAAGGTATGAAAGTGCATATCACATTAGGGAAATGGTAAATAGTTCAGTGCAGTTGAATTTACTGCATGTGGGGAAAAGTGGCAGGAAATAAAGATAAAAAGGTAGACTAGGGGACAGGCTGTGAAGGGATCTGAATGCCAGGCTAAGGGATGGAATTAATTAAAAAAAAAAAAAATAGGAAAACATTGGAGGGTTGTAAACTGGGGGTTTCGTGTGTGTGTTTTACAAAAACTACTCTGGCGGCAGCATGAAAAGTTCAGAGTGGTTAAGATCAGAGAAGGAGGAACATGATAGTAAGTCACTACAGTAGCCCAAAGGAAAAGTTAAAACACTAGCAATAGGATGAAGAGAGGGGGGACTACAAAGATGTTTAGGAGGCAGAGCCTACAAAATTTGATCCTGAGCACAAAAACCCCATTTTAGTCCTGTGGGCTAAAAAGCTACAAAGAAAGATGGGAAACGTTCTAACTGCAGGGTTTGCAAGTACTAGCCCCCCGCCCCACCCCTGCTTCTTTTCTTTGATAGGCAGAAGGAAATAAAATAAATAGACCCTTGAATCTGTTCGTTCCAGAAAAATGCATGAATCTGAATTTCTCTTACTAGCTGGGAGGCTTGGCTGCTGAGAGTGCTATACTGGTGAAAATGTAGGTCAGCCCAAGCAGGCAGCAGTTCTGTAGTGCTGGCTCTGAACCTGCCCACCAGACCTGAATCTAAGATAGCCTGTATATTAGATTCAAGGCCCAGCCACCCAGCCTTCCACTGGCGAGCTGCAGGGAATTGTAAAGGGTGTGAACTATAATAAATGAGGCACTGTTCTCATCTAGGGCAAGGCAGGTCCTCCTGAGGTAACAAGACAGGAGGAAATATCCAGTAATCAATTGTGCTCTGAGTTGTGCTGCATCTTCGGAGAAAGCATACCTATCCAGGTTAAAGGCCAGCAACCTCTGGGTCATTCACCTAGGCTGAGCCCTCGCACAGAAAGGCTGCTAAAACCAGATCAGCCTTAACTTCCTATGTCATTAGTGTACAAACAGTATCAACAACAAAAAAAGGTAAGAAAATAAGTTGCTTAGACGTTAGTAATATAACTGCTCCTAGGTAAATATATAAGGCCAAGTGTGTGCTGCTGCCTCAGGGCAAATTTTTTTTTTTTTTTTTTTTTTTAACTAATCTAAAAATATCTCTGCAGTTCCCTATCCGCCGGTAAAGGAGAGATTTTAATGTGAAGCAGATGGCTTATTCTCTCAATCCCCATTCCAGGAGTGTGCTGTTGCTTCTTTTTTCTCCTACATTTACAAGGCACTTGGGAGGTACTCAACACTTTAGAGGTTGTTTGGTGTCTCTAACCTCTGCGCATTTATCTTCTAAAACAGATCAAGGAGCAAGGTGAAATGTTGTGAATGGATAATCTGGTCCATGAATACCTTTGTCTCTCAGGTCAATTCACTCTTTTTTTTTTTGAGTCGGAGTTTTACTCTTGTCCCCCAGGCTGGAGTACAATGGTGTGATCTCCGCTCACTGCAACCTCTGCCTCCCAGGTTCAAGCGATTCTCCTGCCTCCGCCTCCTGAGTAGCTGGGATTACAGGCACCTGCTACTGCGCCCAGCTAATCTTTGTATTTTTAGTAGAGACGGGGTTTCACCATGTTGGCCAGGCTGGTCTTGAACTCCTGGCCTCAAGTGATCTGCCTGCCTCGACCTCCCAAAGTGCTGAGATTACAAGTGTGAGCCACTGCACCTGGTCCACTCTTTTATTCTACTGTTCCATTTAAAGACATTTACTAAAAGGAAAAATCTTGCTCAGATTCAATGTAATGTATTGGAACACTTGTTTTCCATGTAAAATAATAAAACTAGACATCCCTAACCCCACACCTCACACTTCTCCAATTCTAGAAAGACAAAAGATTTAAATATAAAATAAAACAGGCTGGTCGTGGTGGCTCACTCCTGAAATCCCAATGCTTTGGGAGGTTGAGGAAGGAGGATCGCTTGAGCACAAGAGTTTGAGACTTGCCTGGGCAATGTAGCGAGACCCTGGCTCTACAAAAAGTGGTGGCATGTGCCCATAGTCCCAGCTACAAGGGAGGCTGAGGTGGGAGGATCACTTGAGCCCAGGACATAGCGGCTGCAGTGAGCCGTGACTGCACCACTGTACTCCAGCCTAGGTGACAAAGTGATACCTTGTCTCAAAAAAAGAAAAAGTAAAAAAAAAAAAAAGAAAAAGAAATAGGAGAATCTCAGAGTCCCAGAGAATATCAGTATAACCTTGGGATTACAAAGTGTTTCTTAGATGATACCAAAAGGAAGAACCACAAAAGGGTGAAAAATTTAATTAAAACATAAAATTCTATATGTCAAAAGATGCCATAAACAAAGTTAAAAGGCAAGCACAGAGAAATAAAAGACATTTGTAACATATGTTAACATTGGACTAGAGGCCAGATTAAAAAACTCATATTAATCAAGAAGAAATGAAAATAAGCCAATAGAATCTAATCAGGCAACAAAACACAAAAGAAACCAGACAGCTGACTGGGGAGCAACAGAAAAATGTTCAACCACAACAGTAATCAGCAAAATGCACATAAAAGGAATATTATATTATTTCATACCTATCAGATGGTCTTTTTCTTTTCTTTTTTTTTTTTTTTGAGAGGGAGTCTTGCTCTGTTGCCAGGCTGGAGTGCAGTGGCGCTATCTCAGCTCACTGCAACCTCCACCTTCCGGGTTCAAACAATTCCCCTGCCTCAGCCTCCCAAGTAGCTTACAGGGGTACAGGCACATGCCTATACCACTTGGCTAATTTTTTCTATTTTAGTAGAGAAGGGGTTTCACCACGTTGGCCAAGATGGTCTCGATCTCCTGACCTCGTGATCCACCCACCTCAGCCTCCCAAAGTGCTGGGATTAGAGGCGTGAGCCACCACGCCCGGCCTAGACAGGCAAAAATTTTAAAGTGTGACAATATCAGGTGTTGAATAGGACCCAAAACAATGCTCATATTTTGTTCGGGGTTTCTACATTTGTATTCAAATGGGATACTGGTCTATCCACAGTTTTCTTGTGATGTCTTTGTCTGGTTTTGGTATCAAGGTAATATTGGCCTCACAGAACGAGTTAGAAAGTGTTCCTTTATCTTCTATTTTTTCAAATAGTTTGTGCAGGATTGGTGTTAGTTCTTATTCAAATATTTGGTAGAACTCACCAAAGACGCCATCTGGCTTTTCTTTGCAGAAAGTTTTTTGATTACTAAATCTCTCTCTGTTATAGGTCTGGTCAGATTTTCTATTTCTTTATAAGTCGGTGTTGGCAGTTTGTGTCTTTCTAGGAATTTGTCTGTTTCACCTAGGTGTCTAATTTGTTAGCATACAATTGTTCACGGTCTTACCTCATATTCCTTTTTATTTCTATAAAAGTCAGTAGTAATGTCCTTTGTATCATTCTTGATTTTAGTAATTGGAGACTTCTCTCTTTTGTTCTTCATTAGCCTAGCTAGAGCTAAAAGTGTTTGTTGATTTTGCTGGTCTTTTAAAATAACCAACTTTTGGTTTATTGATTGATTTTCTCTATTGTTTTTCTCCATTTTATTTCATTGATTTCTTTATCATGTCCTCTCCTCTACTTGAATTAGGCTTCATTTGCTCTTTTTCCCCGCAGTGTGTTAAAGTGAAAGATTCAGTTATTGAGTTGAGGTCTTTTTTTTTTTGAGATGGAGTCCCGCTCTGTCACCCAGGCTGGAGTGCAGTGGCACAATCTCGGCTCTCTCAGCCTCCCAAGTAGCTGGGACTACAGGCGCCTGCCACCACGCCCGGCTAATTTTGTGTATTTTTTAGTAGAGACGGGGTTTCACTGTGTTAGCCAGGATGGTCTCGATCTCCTGACCTTGTGATCCGCCCACCTCAGCCTCCCAAAGTGTTGGGATTACAGGTGTGAGCCACCGCGCCCAGCCTCTTCTTTTTTAATGTAGGCAATTACAGCTATAAATTTCCCATATGTTTTGGTATGTTATGTTTCATTCATCTCAAAGAATTTTCTCATTTTCCTTGTGATTTCTTTTTTGACCCATTGGTTATTTAGGAATGTGTCATTTAATTTTCACATAATTGTGAATTTCTCAAATTTCTTTCTGTTACTGATTTCTAATTTTTTTCCACTGCAGTCAGAGAACATATTTTGGTATGAGTTCAATCCTTTATATGTACTGAGAGTTGTTTTAGGGCCTAGCACACTGTCTATCCTGAAGATTGTTGCACGTATTCCTGAGAATTATATTCTTCTGTTACTGGAGTGCCCTCTAGGTGACTGTTGGGTATACTTGGTGTACAGTGTTGTTCAAGGCTTCTGTTTCTTTTCTTTTTTTTTTTTTTTGAGACAGAGTGAGTAAAGATGCTGACAGTAAAGGAAAGGAGAGGAAGTGACAGTTTGAGGAGACAGAAGAGTCCACAGGAATTTTCCCTTATATATATATAAAGGATATATATAGAGATATGTGTATGTGTATATATAATATAATATAGATCTGTGTATATATAGATATACAAGTTTTTTTGGCCAAGCCAAAAAAGGCTTGGCTCCTTAATATATACATAATATATATTATAATATATAATTATATATAATATATAATATATATAACATGTAATATTATATATTTGTAATATATACACAAATATATATTTGTAATATATATTATAATTTATATATATTATATATTATATATTATAAAATATATTATGTATATATTAAGGAGTCAAGCTTTTTTTCGCTTGTATATCTATATACACATATCTGTATTATATAATATATACACATACACATATCTATATATAGATATTATATATCTATATATACACATACATGTATTATATATTATATATAATGTTACATATTAAATAACATATAATATGTGTATATATTATATATTATATATCTATTAAGGAGCCAACCCTTTTTCTCCCCCTTAAAAATGAAGGAAATTAGGGGCACAGATCTAAAGGTATCTTTGTTTGCATTTACACTCAGATTGCTAACATTCACTTTTATATTTATTTTATCATCCTGAAGCCTGTATCCTACCTTTCTTAGACCTTTCCCAGTGCTATAATTAGTTGTGGGCTGGAAAGCCAAAAATCCATGCTTTTTAGAATTGTGTATATATTAAATGTTAATACTTGAGCAACTGCCTTCAAAAATGAGCCAAGTGCACAAACTTTGGCCAATTCAACTAAATAAATACTTATTTGAACACTTAATGTGTGCTAAGTGCTACAATGAATGCAAAATGAAAAGACATAATTCTTGCCCTCTATGAACTCACCATCTAATGAGAAAGACAAGCAAGCATATAAGTAACCCTGATATTAGGCTGCCAGGGACAAAGGCCATCACAGAGGGAGATATTAGGGTTGTGGGAGAACAGGGAAGAAAGACAAAAACACTTTTAATCTGGTCTGACTTCTGGATTGGAAAGGTTGCTGCAACTCCAAGTTAGTGACAGGAGATACCTTAAATAGAGTGTTACCTGTGCTCAGGTCATGTCCCCTTCCCTACTGTTGTGGACACTGACAGCAGGTGTCAAGTTGAGACAAACTGTACAGTGTTATGCAACAGTGGAGCTTCATTTATAGGCAGACCTAGGTTTCAATTCCAGCTCTTTTACTTTTTAGCTCTGTGACTTTGCGTAAATCACTTCAATTTTCAAAGTCTGGGTTTTGATATTTTAAAAAATAGACACAATCAGTTAACTTACATATTGATAAATAATTTTTGAGTACCTACTCTTATGTTGGCACCAGTGTCCCTTTTTTCTTCTGTATCTGCATGTGGGCTGGCTAGGAAGGTGAGCAGGGCCAGACTAGAGTAAGTTCAGAGCAAACCCTAACCTTACTTTGTAGAGACCCATCTAAACATTCTTACTGTGAATCAAAAGAAGATATTTCCTCCTCTGGCTATCCTAAAGGAGCCATCACAGTCCAGTGGGAAGAACGGGGGTTCTAAAGGCAGACAGTGTGGATTCAAAAGTCAGCTGTACCATTGACCAGACATCATATCATAGGAAAGTCCCTTTACCTAATCCTCATGAACACAAGGATATCCTATACTGCAGGCTAGAAAATTTTAAAAGATGGCATGCAAAACACCTAGCATAAATACTTGGCACAGAGCAGTAAGTACTTCAGTAAATAATAGTCTCCCACCCATGCCCTTTTCATTAAAAGTTCCCTGTTGGAAACAATTGTGTTTGCCCATAGATTTTAAGATTGTTTAATGAAAAATCTTCCAGATCTCAATCATGTGCCTTATCACTCTGCTTTTCCCTCAACTCTCACATGGATCCAGTTGGTTAGGCCTATTATTGTTTGACCAAGCACAAGCTGGACAAAAGCAAGCTTCAAGTCAGCATGGCTTTTTGTAGAAACAGTAAATTAGTCATTCTCTGAATACAGGTAATTTTTTGTATACTGTTGTGTATATGTGTATTTACAATCTTTTGTGCATTTTAAAACATTTTTGTCCCTCTTTAAAAAATTGTAAATGAAAGTGTCCCCACATTTTTGCCTTTTTATTTGTAATATTTCAGTCTATTATTTCTGTTTTGTGCTACTAGCTAACAGGGAAAGTTCAAACAACCTAACTGTCTACCAACAGGGCATTAGCTGAAATAAATCTAAACCCAACCTAGAATTCCTTAAGTAAATTAAGGTGAGTTATAGAACTGTACATAGCATATAATCTCATTTTTGTTGAAAAACAATGTATGTATGTTCATTTTAAAAGACCTAGAAAAATAGATACACCAAAGTGTTAACAGTGATTGTCTCTGAATCAGGGGAATCATTAGTGTTCCTCTATGTTCTTCTCACGTCAGTATCCTCTAATTTTTCTACAATGAGCATACACTGTTTTGGAAATAAGGTAAAACAACAAGAGAAGCCATAAAATGATTACATTGGCTGGCTGCAGCGGCTCATGCCTGTAATCCCAGCATTTTGGGAGGCTGAGGTGGGCAGATCATCTAAGGTCAGGAGTTCAAGACCACGCCGACCAACATGGAGAAACCCCGTCTCTACTAAAAATACAAAATTAGCTGGGCGTGGTGGCGTATCCCTGTAATCCCAGCTACTTGGGAGGCTGAGGTAGGAGAATTGCTTGAACCTGGGAGGTTGAAGTTGCGGCAAGCCGAGATGGCGCCATTGCACTCCAGCCTGGGCAACAAGAGTGAAACTCCATCTCAAAAAAAAAAAAAAAAAAAAAGATTATTGGACATTAGATATTTTCAAGTAATCTCTTATTGTTAGACATGTCATCTGTTCCAAATAACTGCCACTCATACTTCTGGCAGAGCCAAGACTAGAACACAAACACCCAGATTTTCCAGATAACATGTAAAAATGTCTTTTTTTTTTTTGGTAGAGACAGGGTCTCAGTATGTTACCCAGGCTGGTCTCTCCTGGCTTCAAGAGATCCTCCCTCCTCAGCATCCCAAAGTGCTGGGATTATAGGAATAAGTCTTAGGTCCAGCCTTTAAAAACTCTCATTGGGCCCTACAAATTTAAAGAGTTGTTGTTTCTACAGACCTTGTGAATACGCTGGTGAGGTCCTAAAGCAAGTAGGGGGGAAATATGTGCAACATGCACACCAGGACAGGATTTTCAATTAAAGTGAAATGGAACATATCTTAGGTCAATGATCTCTAGAAAATACTACAATTTCAACACTTCTTTGTTTAGAGCTACCACTAGGTTACTATATGACCTGGGCAAGACACTTAGAGCCCTTATCAAATTTTCTATCTCTGTTTCCTCATCTGCAAGATAGTAACAACAGCTACTACTAAATGAACATCTCCCATAATGTTTTACAAACGGGAAAACTGGGGCTCTAAGAAGTTAAGTAATTTGCTCATGGTTATGTAAGTGACAGTTAAGATTGAAACCAGATCTATCTGACAAAAGAGAATGAAGGTAGGGAAATGTTTGGCTCTATTTCTATGAGTTATTTTATTTTTTCCTTTTAACATTAAGGAGGTATCAGCAGAACTTTTTTTGTACAATGCAAATGACACTGTGTACTCTGTGGGACTGAATTAGAAGGTACATTGAATTACAATTAACTCAGGCCTCATCCTAACAGCTGAGTAATTAGATCAATCTAATCTGAATTTTATTGCTTGTTTTATTATGACCTATAATCGTTGAAATTACAACAGGAAGTCTAAAAGTCTTATACAAAGGCAACATGCTGCAAAGGGAAGAACATTTCCTAACTCTCAGTAGCTGGATGATTCAAGGCAAGTTACTTAACTACTTCGCACCACAATTTCCAAATCTATTAATATAAAATAGGAAGACCACTGTCCCACAATTACCAAGGTATACTGTTTAGAAATGCCCAAGAACTAGAAAAAGAGGGATTCTTCAAGGGATACGAGAAAATTACTTGAGCAACATCTAAAAGGAAAGATCTCTGACACACAGTCTGGCCTCAGTACTCCCAAGAACTCAGTGAAAGTCATGACCATGCAACCTGTCACCTTTGCTGGAGGAAGCCTGAGGTAAGTCCAGATTCCTCCTTCTCCCTCACTCCCTAAGTCCAACATCAAGTCCTAACTTCATTCATATTCCACAAATACTGAATGTCTACAGAAGGCTAGACACTGTTCTCTCTAAAAATGTCTCAAATATGTCCCCACCTCTGCATCTCAAATACAGCTTCTAGTTCAGGTCTCTTCACTGAAGTATCAATACCCTCCTAACTGGTCTTCTCCTTTTTCCCACTCTCTCCAATCCATCCATTTCGTTACATCCAGAGAGATCTTTCAAAAATGCCAACCTATCCATCATGCCTAAAAGCCTCTGGCAGCTTCCCACCACCAAGAATAAAGTTCCAAACTACTTATCATGGCATAAAGACCCTCCAAGTCTAGCTCTTGCACATTTAGATGTCCTATTTTTTCTCTTGCCAAGCCGGGTCTGGCATCTTACACTTCAACAACAACACACAGCTGTTCTAACATTTGATTATTCTACTTTCATGTCATTGATCAGGCTCTTTTCAATGCTCAGATAGTCCTTGACCTTCTCCCCTTCAGACTAGATTAGGTGTTCCTTCTGGTTCTTATTCCCTTAACTAGTTTTTCTTATATTCCTTATCAAATTACATTTCCAGTTTTCTCAAATATTGCTGGGCATGGTGCCTCACACCTGTAATCCCAGCACTTTGGGAGGCAGAGGCAGGAGAATTGCTTGAGCCCAGGAATTTAAGACCAACCTGGGCAACATAGCAAGACCTCATCTCTACCAAAAATTAAAAAAAAAAAAAAAAAAAAATTAGCCAGGCATGGCAGTGCGCATCTGTATTCCCAGTTACTTGGGAAGTTGAGGTGGGAGGATCACTTGAACCCAGGAGATCGAGGCTGCAATGAGCTATGATCATTACACCACTGCATTCCAGCCTGGGCAACAGAGTAAGACCCTGTCTCAAAAAACAAACAAACAAAAAGTTCATCGCCCAATTTGTTAGGTCTAGTATCAGTCCAGTGTTGGCCCCCTAAGTTGTGGTTCTCTTTGTCCTTGTATGTCCCACATGGGAGTTTCTGCTTGGGCTCTCACTGCCCAAACCTATATATTTTTTTTCAGTCTTCCTCGCTCTCTAATCACTAAGCCCTGTGGCTGATAAGACCCCTTGGCCTGGGTCTGGCTAAGACAGACCCATCAGCTAACTACCATTTCCCTGCTGATTCAACTTCCACTGCAGAAAAAGCTGAATGGACTTTAGATTCAGAGACAGACTCAAATCCTAATTTTGTCATTTCAAACTGTAAATTCAGGCAAGTTACTTCCACTCACTGAGCTTTAGCTATCTCATATAAAATGGGATAATAATCACTTTGCAGAGTTGAGATGATAATGCTAATAATAAAAACCACTATTATTACTTATTATGTGTCAAGTTATTTTTTGTTTGTTTGTTTGTTTTGAGACACAGTCTCACTCTGTTGCCAGGGTGGGGTGCAGTGATGTGATCTCGGCTCACTGCAACCTCTGCCCCCCAGGTCCAACCAATTCTCCTGCCTCAGCCTCCCAAGTAGCTGGGACTACAGGCACATGCCACCACACCTGGCTAATTTTTGTATTTTTAGTAGAGACGGGATTTCACCATGTTGGCCAGGATGGTCTCGATCTCTTGACCTTGTGATCTGCCCACCTCAGCCTCCCAAAGTGCTGGGATTACAGGCGTGAGCCACTGTGCCCAGCCCCATTTGTCAAGTATTTATGCTAAGCACTTTACATTAATCCCATCTAATCCTCACCACCCCTTCATGAGGTAGGTCCTACCATTATCTTTATTTTAGAAAGCAACTAGAGAAGCTAATTTACTTGCCTGGGTAATTGTGATAGACAATGGGCTCGCTAACCCAATGATCATTCCCAACACCCTTTGCCCTTACCAAATGCTTTCACTACTAAGGCTGGAAAAGCTAAATACTCACTTTCTCAGCTTTCCTAGCACTTAGGAATAGCCATGTGGCCCAGTTCTGACCAATGAGATGTACACAGAAGTCGGCTGGGGGTATTTGGGTCTTTGCTTTCCTAGGAAAAGAGTAGACATTACTCTTGTTCCTCTACACCCCTTTTTTCCTACCTCCATCACAGACATAATAGCTAGAGCTACAGCAGTCATCTCAGAGCAGGAGGAAAAGGCCAAAGAATCATAGAGACACTGGTCTTGTATTCCTGATCTAATAAATCAATGTCACCTGCCACTGACCTGCAGCCTTCTTTTTATGTAAGAAAAATATACCTCCTATTTACCTATTTAAGCTCCTGTTTTTTTTTTCTCTCTCTCTCTCTCTGTCTCTATCTCTATCTTTCCTTTCTTTTTTATTGAGATGGGGTCTTGCTGTGGTGCCCTGGCTAGAGTGCAGTGGCATGATCATGGCTCATTGCAGCCTTGACCTCTCGGGCTCAGGCAATCTTCCTGCCTTAGCCTCCTGAGTAGCTGGGACCACAGATGTATGCCACCTAATTTAAAAAATTTTTTTGGAGAGCCAGGGTCTCTCTCTGTTGCCCAGGCTGGTCTCCAACTCCCGGGCTCAAATGATCCTCCTGCCTCAGTCTCCCAAAGTGCTGGGATTACAGGTATGAGGCACTGCACCTAGCCAAAGCTACTGTTAATCAAGTCTTCCAGTAGCATATTCTGGCATTTATAACTGATGCACAGTGAGTGATCAAAAAATGGAGCTGAGATTCAAACATAGGCAATTCTTACCTACTAAGCTACATGAAAAAAAAAATCTGGCACTGGATTTATTAGGGAATGGGTACTCAAATGATGAAAATAACTATAATAATATGAATCACTCAGCCTACCTTCTTAAGGCTCCAAGCTCCTCTGGAAACTCAGGATGGTTAGTAACCTAAATTACAACAGAACTGCTTAGGATCAGGTCCCCTCTTTGGACAGTTTGCCCAGCCCTCTTGTCTGCATTTCAATTCAGAGCTCCCAGGTCAGGGTCCACACTAAGGCGGGAAGAGGGCAGGAAGGTTTGGAGTCAGGTCTTGACTCTCTGCCCATCCCCACCTATCTTATGGTACCACAAAGATTTCAGGCCTCCTGCCATGCAGGCATAAGGCAACAGAGTTCAATGAACTCAGCATAAACTTACAAATTGTGACAGCACTTGTGGTGACAGTGAAGGCCAGCTTCTCCTTGGTAGACAGAGACCTTTGGAGGTAACAAGAAGTATGGTTTTATAACTTGAACATTACCAAGGACTATTGATTTTTCTGCATCTTCTCCTGCTGACAGCAGTAATAGCAAAAATCTGATTTAGACACTTAAATTCAAGTACCTTCCCCACCAGCTGAGTAATTTTCAAGTAATCACACTTTCGACCTTACCCAACATGAGTCCTTTTAAAGCCAATTTTGGGGGCCAATTATTTAGTTTTCCTAAAATGTGCAAAGAAAAAGAGAATTGTTCGCTATTCTGCTGGAAATTGGCTTGCATCCCTCTGTCCAGGGTTTAGGACACCCAGTCTGTACTGAGAAGGTGCCAGCAGCCCCTTCTGTCATAGCTGACACATGTGTGACAGTTGACACATAACCTTTGTTTCTAAAGCTGTTCTGAACTCAAAGGAATTATGACATTCATGATGGCAAGATTCCTAGACAAGCTCACAAAATTGGGAGAGAAGAGGAAGACTATGGCACATTTACTAAATGGGAGATAGGTCCATTAGAATCATCTAGAGAGCTTGTAAAAACACCAATTTTGCTGGGAACCACCTCTAGGGTTTCTGATTCAGTAAGTCTGAAGCTGAGGCCCAAAAATTAGCATTTCTAGTAGGTTTGTAGGCCCAGGGGTTACATTTAGAAAATCACTGCTATAAAGTATAAATCAATTATTAGTCACAGAGACTTTGGAAACCGACAATTGGGCACCTCCAGATGCTGGAAAAGTTTCTCCATCCATAAGAAAAGGTTCACTGTATCAGGATATTCACCTAGCTTATAGCCTTTTTTTCCCTCCAGAAAACAAAACAACCCCCCTTTCTCCACTCCCCCCAACAAAATCTAAACACCAATAGCGACAGGTTTCAACTGGTTTCTTTTTATGGACCAGACAGACCCTGAATGCTAACATAGGGAAATGCCTGTGGGTTTTCACAAGGCAAAGCTGTCTCTTAAAAAAGATGCTCTGAGTTCAGAAGAGGAATTCTCCTAGAAGTTCCAGACAACATACCCTGAAAGAAAGGACAAGTCTACAGTGGAGGTTCTCTAATCTCCCAAAGTATGCATATACTACCACTAAGAAAAAAAACTCTTAGACCAGCTCTTTCCAAAACACACCTGTGCTTACCATAGTAAGAACCAGGAATGAATAGGTGCAAGGATGGAGACGAGTGTGTGCATGTGTGAGTATATATTAGGGGTTGGGGAGACAAACATAAACCAGATAATTCTGAGAACTCCTTCATGGCAGCTTAGGAGCTATCTAAATGAGTTACAGGTGAGTTGAGATACTGATTCCTTAGGCTCTTAGGCTGTCTGGGAAGAAGGTGAGGCATAAGAGCTCCTAGGCAGCTTTGTCTATCAGAGTTCCCTACAAATAACATCATTTTCTGTGTGAAAGCACTGGCTTAGAGCTAAATGTGAATCACTGTTTAGAGAAGACCCTCGGGACAAAAAGTCTATTCCAAACTCTGAGGTCAATTTGCCAGAGAGATTTAGGGACCTCTGAAAAGGCTTCATTATTAGAGGTTTGATCATTCAGTCCTTTATTCACTCAACTAACCAATATTAGTTGAGAGTTCACTTTGTGTTAGGCACTTTGTGTTAGTACTGAGAACACAATGACCGCCTGCAAGAGCAATGGGTATTACTAAAGATATAAACAATTATAAGACAGTCTACAGTCATATGCTGCATAATGACATTTCAGTCACTGACCGCATATATGAAGGTGATCCCCTAAGATTATATTGCATTTTTACTGTACCTTTTCTATGTTTAGATACACAAACAACCATTGTGTTACAATTGCCTACATTATTCAGCGCAGTAACATGCTGTACAGATTTGTAGCCTAGGCTATATCACATAGCCAAGGTGTGTAAGTAGGCTGTACCATCTACGTCTATGTAAGTATACTCCATGATGTTTGCGCAACAACAGAATTGCCTAATTGTTGCATTTCTCAACATGTATCCCCCTTGTTAAATAGTCCATGACTGTAAGTTAACTATGTAGCTTCATGGTTAAGAGCATGAAACATCCTAACTTAAGCTTGATTCTGGCTTCTCTACTTCCTGGCTCTGACAGAAACAAGTACTTTCATCTTTCTTGATTTGTGTCTACACCTATTAAAACTTGGATAATACAGATTAGGTAAGAGAAACCTTGCAGCACAGCTGCCAGCACTGCCACCACCTTGAGTCAGGAGAACCAAGCCCAGACTGGGGTGTTGGAAGTCTGGGGATTCCAGCCTCAGTCACTATGGACAGCTTTTTCTTTGTCTGTAGCTCTCTGGCCACACCCACTCCTTTACATTCAAGGTAGAGAAAGAAGATAATATGAAGCATGTGCTGGCATTAATTATGCTCTGCTTCACCAAGGGGGCTAACAATGAGTGAAATGTGGTAGAAGTTGTAACCTGGAACTATGACCACCAGGAGATTACAGTCTCTGTGGCGAACCTCAAGTTGTCCTGTCAACCCGTTACAATACGCAATGATGTTTCTGAGGAAGAGAAGGAAGCTGAGTTGTGCCCTATCCTTTCTGCCAAAAAGCAGTGGGGATAAGCCCTAACCCTCATTGTTTAGCTAGCTGCCTGCTACATGTGCCATATACCATTTTCATGGACAAGATTAAAGAATTCTGAATGTCTCTTCTCTGATGAAAAGGAGAGTCTGGGGTGAGTGGGTGAGTGGGAGGGACTTGGGCCAGTGCTAGAAGAGAAGGAGGCCTGTTCTCCATAGGGCCCTGGTGTTCTGGTCCTATACCATGTCTAGGGCTTACCTTTTCTCTAGGGGTGGGAAGCACTCTGAACTTCTATCCTGACCCTCTCTCCTCATCTATCTATGAAGATTGGAGGTCAGTATCCAAAGCTCAGGACTATACATTTTTAACACAGTTTACATTTTTGGATGAAGGCTGAAATAAAATGGTGTGGAATGTTTTGCGCAAAAAAAAAAAAAAAAAAGATTAAAATAATGACATAATTCTCAAACTGGGTACAGGAACTCCTGTGGTACTCAACAGTATGCTGGAGGGTACAAAAAAAAGTACTGAATAAATAGTAGTACCTTCCTGGGGTATTAATTTTACCAAACGGTAAATAATTTAAAGTGTTTGTTTTATGGAAAACAAGTACGACTACATAATGGTGCCTTAAGGCAAAATCCTTATGAATTCTGAAGATAAGACATAGACTTCAAATAAATGTTAATCTTGGAGTAGCTGCTGTGGGCTATTCACTCCCCCATCAATCCAGAGATGAATTCATTCTCCTCTGACAGCAGGTACACTTTGGTAGAAAAGTTTCCAAAGCACGGTGTATGGCCCATAATGGCCCTCAACAAACAGCAACCATTGTTATTCACAGATAGCTGTTATAATAAACTCATCCACTGGAGGAACAAAATGGGTGGGGAGGGGCTTCCTCTCTACCCAGACACCATTTTTTCCCCAAGCTCTGGACTTCTCTGGTTCCTGACCAGAATCCCTGTGATTCCATGGGAAGTAGAACTCTGGGAAGCTGGCCAATTCTGACCCCAAATGCCAAGGAGTTCTCTTCGAAAGAGAGATCAGCACTAGTAAAGTTACTAATCTAAACAGCCTCCTGGGGACCCAGCCTGTAAGCAATTAACCCTCAAGATAAGAACAGTCAGTCCAATGATCAATGCAGCTCTACCCCTGACTAGACATGTCACATTTAAAAGGTTCTTTGAGATCGATTATCTCCTTAAAGTCTCACAAACAAGTGATAGACAGGGTAGGTACTATTATTTCTACCTTTATAGGAGAGGAAACTGAGGCCCTTGGAAGTAAAGGAACTTATTAATAAGTTTTTAGAGGCAGAGCCAGGAGTCAGACTCAGGTCTTCAGACTTCAAGAACAGGCTCTCTCCACTACATTAAGCAACAGAAACCATTTCAATGAGAATCTATGCAGCACAGCCAAAAGCTCTTCCAGTCCTGGGTCCTGGGTCAACATCCCACTGATTTTCAGCTGTATTCAGGGCCACAAAAATTTTATTACCATTGATTAAGGACCATAAGTAACTAATAGAAATCTAAATTAAATTGCATGCACTTAATTAGCAGGAAAAGGGAAGTCACTCACTGGTGGTAGCTATGGCTATACCTGTCCTTATATAGGATACTTACGGACAGGCTTTCATGGTCTCCTGTCGAGCTTGCCCAAGAATGTCAGAAGCTCCAGAGAAAGAAGCCCTGGACTGTCACTACAGGAGAGGGCTCTGAGTAAGGATACTGAGCTCACCTCATCTTATTTGTTTCTGAACCCTTCATTAACACCAGGGATTCCAAGAAGGAACACAGAAAAATTGCGTTCACAAGAAAATGCAAAAGAAAATAGACTAAGGGAAGGAGTCAGCCAGTTGATTTAAAATAAAAGAGATCTGGCCGGGCGCGGTGGCTCACGCCTATAATCCCAGCACTTTGGGAGGCCGAGGCGGGTGGATCACGAGGTCAGGAGATTGAGACCATCCAGGCGAATACGGTGAAACCCCATCTCTACTAAAAATACAAAAAAAAAAAAAAAAATTAGCTGGGCGTGGTGGTGGGCACCTATAGTCCCAGCACTTTGGGAGGCCAAGAAGGGTGGATCATGAGGTCAGGAGATTAAGACCATTCTGGCTAACACGTTGAAAAATCCGTCTCTACTAAAAATACAAAAAAAAAAAAAAAAAAATTAGCTGGGCATGGTGGCAGGTACCTGTAGTCCCAGCTACTCAGGAGGCTGAGGCAGGACAATGGCATGAACCCGGGAGGCGGAGCTTGCAGTGAGCCGAGATTGGGCCACTGCACTCCAGCCTGGATGACAGAGCGAGACTCAGTCTCAAAAAAAAAAATAAAACAAAAAAAAAACCTTCAGATTCAGTTGGTAGACGGGACTACGGCTAGACATTGGAGAGAAGTGGCTTGACTTCAGAGGTACAGCTTAACAGCAAAATTTCAAATGATCTGGCTGGAGACAGTTGAACTTCGGGGGAAGATTACCTACCCAACCCATCCCCTTTTCAGCCCCTCTTCCCGTTGAGCCACTTTCATCGTCAATAAAATCTCCTGCATTTACCACCCTTCAATTCGTTTAAGCGACCTCATTTTTTCTGGACGCCAGAAAAGAGCTCGGGAGCCACGAGTGCAGGTACAAAAAGGCTGGCACACTGGTCCTTTGCACTCGCTGGTGGAAGGCAGCCTCACACAAAAAGGCAAAGGGCCCACTGGGCTGTTAACACCTAAACTGTTCATGGACAGCAGAGCTAAAAGAGCACTGTAACATGCCCTCTGGGGCTTCAGGAGTCGCAGGCACCCCCACCTGGACACTGCCTTGGGGCCCACACACTGATGCCGGAGCCCAAAAGCGGCCGGCTGGATCCTATACTCACTTGCCTACTGCTGCCTTCCACAAAGGGTTGAGCATGGTGAGCTGAGTAAGCAGAGTTTGTTCCTGCCAGTGCCCAAAAGCACTTGCTCCAGTTCCTGCACTGGTTCGCTCACACACTCCCTCTCACAAAGGGTAGACGAGGGTGGGATGAGTAAACGAGGCACCCCTGTCACAAGTCCCGCAAAGGAGTCAAGAAAATATCCTGCTTCAGTCTGACAGCGCTGTGGCCCCCCTCCATACACACCATGCTTCCACAGCAATTTACACATCTATTTATTATGTTAGGCTTTTGGAATACAGTGGCACATCCCTCTGAGATAATACTTGTCTCGGTGTATTCCGTCTTCCTACACTTCTGTTTTTCCATTTCTTACAGATCTGTGCTGGTTAAGGTGGAGTCTATGGAGGGACCATAAACACGAAGAACACACAGTCACTGTGTGTATGAGTCTTTATAAAACTGGTAATCTTACAATTTAAAGAACAGAGTATATAACAAAATTGGAAGGTCAGAATTCATCCAGTCCAGTTCATTTAGGCCCCCTCCTATGGCAGTAGAATCCTTCTCACCTGGATGCCTAACCTATAAAATAGGCAGGAGCAGATCTCTACTGGAGGGGAAGAGAGCACTTATGTGGCTTACTCCTTTCTCTTTTAACAGCTCCTAGGCATCTTGAGGCGCAATCTCCTAATTTTCTGAATGAGGAAACAGCTAAAATAAAGGAACTTTTTAATTCTAGGCTCTCCCTTCATTCAGCATGAAACAAAGAAAAAAGTAGAGCTTTTGAAGCCAGGCAAACTGGAAGGGAATCTTCTATGACCTTGGAAAAGTCACTTAACCTCTCTGCATCAGTTTTTTAACATCTATCTTCTAGGGATGTCATAAGGATGAAATGAAATCAAATATATAAAGCAACCAGCTAATGCCTGGTACAAGCTCAATAAATAGCCACCATGGAATTACTCTTACTTGAATCAGGGCTGGAACCTGGTATTCCCTCGAGTTCTGTTCAGCAAACCTGCCACCATCAAAGATTGGCTTGCCAGAGAAAAGATACGACCACCAGCACCCCCGGAGGGTGGCAAAGCAGGTTTAAAATACCTTGATGCAAAACCTTAAATAAAATCTCTCCAGATATAAACAGGTACCTATATATTAATTCAAAACTCTCAGCATGGTAACGACTAAAGATTTTTTTCCCCCTACCAGGGCAGAAGACAGGTAAGAAAGTGAGCTAGGACAATTTTCCATCATTTTATAGAAATTTACCAATGACTGAACATACTGCTATGTCCTGAGCTAATTGTGAGAATCCATCATTGTGAACAGATACATGGAAAGCATGTCTCTCACTGTCATGCAGGGTGATTATTCTTTATTTGCAAAGAATATTGTGATATAGCAAGACTTTAGCCAGAAAAAGAAAAAAAATCCTTACCTGATACTTTTCTTTTATGCAATGGTAACAAACTACATGACACGGACAATTTTTTGTTGTTATTGTTTTAAGGATACCTACACTGGGAGTGATGTTATGGACAAAGGCAGAATAGGAAGCTCTTTTCCTATTCTGCCTTTGTCCATAGGAATCCTCCACCTAAACAACTACTGAGCCAACAGAAACTATCTAAAGTAACTATTTTGGAATTCCGAAGTCTAATCAGAACACTTGCAGTATGCAGAGGGAGAGTTTAATGAAGAGGCTGATAAAATTTTCAGAGAATTTCAGCCTTTTGCCCAGGGGCTACCATCTTCCAAGTCCCTGGTGCAGATTGCTGGAGCTAGATGGGCAATAAGGACCTTGGCCTCCAAATATGGGGGTTATGCGTTCTGATTGTTAGTTTTGATCACTGAGAGGCCAGCACAGAGGCTGACAGCCATGGTTTCAACCTCTACTGGCCAAAGCAGATTCCAAGGCATTTACAAGAACAGATGAATGAATGAATAAACAAATATTGTACGATTCTACTTATATGAAATATCTAGAATAGGCAAATTCATAGAAACAGAAACAGCCAATTACAATGGCTCATTCCTGTAATCTTAACGACTTGGGAGGCTGAGGTGAAATGATTGCCCCAAGTCAGAAGTTTGAGACCAGCCCTGGTAATAAAGAGAGATCCCTTCTTAAAAAAAAAAAAAAAAAAAAAAAAAAAAAAAAAAAACTTTTTTAAATTAGCCAGGCACAGTGATGTACACTTATAGTTCCAGTTACTTGGGAGGCTGAGACTGGAGGATCCCTTGAGCCAAGGGACTTCGAGGCTGTAGTGAGCTATGATTGCACCACTGCACTCCAACCTATGGGACAGAGTGAAACTCTATCTCGTTTTAAAAAAAGGAACAGAAAGAAATTTAGGGGTTACCAGGGGCTAGAGGGAGGGCAAAAGATGAGTAAAAGGAGAGTCACTGTTTAATGGTTACAGAATTTCTGTTAATGAAAAAGTTCTGGAAATGGTGGGGATATTTATACATTGTGAATGTACTTAATGACACTGAATTACACACTTAAAAATGGTTAAAACTGGCCAGGTGCAATGGCTCATGCCTGTAATCTCAGCACTTTGGGAGGCCGAAGTAAGAAGATCAACTTGAGCCCAAGAAATGGAGGCTGCAGTGAGCTATAATTGTGCTACTGTACTTCAGCCTGGGTGACAAAAAAAAAAGAAAGAAAATTTTAAAAAAGGCTAAAATGGTAAATTTTGTATTACATATATTTTAGCATAATAAACTTTTCATAAGTATACCCATATTTCATATAAGCTGGCTCTTATAAGCTATATGACCTTAAGAAAGTTACTTAACTTAGCTGAACCTGATTCCCCCATATGTAAAATAATAATAGCTCTCCCTTGAAGGATTATCACAAAAATTGGAGACAACATTTGTAAAGTGCCTGGCACTCCACTGACAGTAATTAATGGTAGTTATTATTATAATAACAGCAACAATAATATAATTTGTATAAACTAATACTGATAATTTAATTCAACATATATTTAATGAACTAACTGTCTACTCTGTTCTGGGCACAAGAAGTGCATAATTGCTGCCCTCAAGGAGCTCAAAGTCTAGAAAAACATACAAATAAACAACTTTTTGTAGAGAACAGGAAGCCAAGGAGAATTTAGGAGCAGAAAAACAGTAACCCAACAACAGCAATACTTCTTTGTTTGGGAGAAAAAGTTATTCTTCTTTACAGAGGTGGGAAATCATTTTGTAACCCAGGAAAGTAAATCAGTCACAAGCAAGGGGGTGTGGCTCAGTGGTAGAGTGGGTGCTTCGCATGTAAATCAGTCACAAGCAAACATGTAATGTGCATGATTCTCGCCCTGACAAGGTTTAATCCATCTGCTTTTAGCATCACACACAGTATATGAGACAGATACAAAATCACTGCTTATATGGACTGCAAAATCCAGAGAGGACTTGCCTGACACTTTGGTGGAGTGGAAAGAGCTTGGATTACTGAGTCTTTCCTCATCTGTAAAATAAATGTTCTAATATAAATTTCTTTCTTTTTTTTTTTTTTATTTGAGATGGAATCTCGTTGCACTGTTGCCCAGGCTGGAGTTGCAACAGTGCGATCTCAGCTCACTGCATCCCCGCCTCCTGGATTCAAGTGATTCTCCTGCCTCAGCCTCCCGAGTAGCTAGGATTACAGGCGCTCGCCACCACGCCTGGCTAGTTTTTTGTATTTTTTTAATAGAGATGGGATTTCACTATGTTGGCCAGGCTGGTCTTGAACTCCGGACCTCATGATCCGCCCGCTTCGGCCTTCCAAAGTGATGGGATTCAGGCGTAAGCCACTGCACCCAGCCTCTAATAGAAATTTCTACCTCACAGTGCTGTTGTAAGGATTAAATGAGATCACAAATGGTAATTTTAAGTTGTAAAGTATTGTGCTTCTTATGTATTATTATATGGCGTTTTGTAAGCCTTTGTTCTCACATGCTTCAGAGAAAATTTATCATAGGAAAGTCAAACTTTGTTTTTGCTTTGTTTTGTTTTTAGAGATGGGGTCTTGCTCTGTCACCCAGGCTGGAGTGCAGTGGCATAATCATGGCTCACTGCAGCCTCGACCTCCTGGGCTCAAGCAACCCTCCTGCCTCAGCCTCCTGAGAAGCTGGGACAACAGGCATGTGCCACCAAGTCCAGCCAATTTTTAAATTTTTTTTGTAGAAATGAAGTCTTACCCATCCTGGCTAACACAGTGAAACCCCGTCTCTAGTGAAAATACAAAAAAAAAAAAAATTAGCCCAGCGTGGTGGCATGTGCCTGTGGTCCCAGCTACTCGGGAGGCTGAGGCAGGAGAATGGCGTGAACTCAGGAGGCGGAGCTTGCAGTGAGCTGAGATCGCGCCACTGCACTCCCGCCCGGGTGACAGAGCGAGACTCTGCCTCAAAAAAAAAAAAAAAAAAAAGAAATGAGGTTTCACTATGTTGCACAGGCTGGTCACATTTTGTTTTCAAAAGTCAAATCTCCTGAGCAAAGCAACTGCCACTCAAAATGAGCTAGCCTAAGGCCGACTACATAGGTAATATAAGAGGTTTGAAGACAGCTCTTTCTTGCTAAATAGCTCAAAGGAATTGTCAAATTTCAACTATCATTGTTCTAAAAAAGAATAATTCCTATAAACCAAGTAGGCAATGAAAGAGGGTCTCTTGCTTTCTCTGAGGGTCTCTGCTGTCTCCATATGACTCAAAAAACAGAAAAGTCTCCCTGTTCCATCTAGTCCATCCAGAGGGGTTGACCAGTCACAACAGATAATCCAAATGATTTTTTTTTTTTTTTTTGAGATGGAGTCTCTGTCGCCCAGGCTGGAGTGCAGTGGCGCCACCTTGGCTCACTGCAAGCTCCGCCTCCCGGGTTCATGCCATTGTGCTGCCTCAGCCTCCCAAGTAGCTAGGACTACAGGCGCCCACCACCACGCCTGGCTAATTTTTGTATTGTTAGTAGAGACGGGTTTCACTGTGTTAGCCAAGATGGTCTCAATCTCCTGACCTCGTGATCCGCCCACCTCGGACTCCCAAAGTGCTGGGATTACAGGCATGAGCCACTGCACCTGGCCTCCAGATGAATTTTTATTCACCTACAAAGCAGAAAAAATCTCTCCCATACTGGCTACCTGTCCCAGACTCTCCTTGCCATATCAGAGGACTACTCATTACCAAGGACAGGCAAATCACAGGAGTCTTTTTCTCAAACCCATCTCATACTTCTCTGCTGTGAACTCCTTCACTCATTAGAGTCTCATCTCCTTCCCTTTATTTCTTTCTTCTCCCCATTTTCTTCCTTCAAAATTTACTGAGAGTCAACTCTGAACCAGTCCCTGTGCTAGGTGCTAGGGATATAATGATCATGAATAATAAACAAAGGCTACTAATCCTTTTTTTTTTTTTTTTGAGACAAAGTCTCACTCTGTCACCCAGGCTGGAGTTCAGTGGCACGACCTCGGCTCACTGCAACCTCTGCTTCCTGAGTTCAAGCGATTCTTCTGCCTCAGCCTCCTCAGTAGCTAGGACTACAGGAAGGTGCCACCATGCCTGGCTAATTTTTGTATTTTTAGTAGAGATGGGGTTTCACCATGTTGGCCGGGCTGACCTCAGGTCTCGAACTCCTGACCTCAGGTAATCCGCCCACCTCGGCTTTCCAAAGTGCTGGGATTACAGGTGCAAGCCACTGTGCCCAGCCCATCAAAGCACTTTTGAAGTAAGCAGACACTATTATCCCTACTTTATAGAAGAAACTCAGAGAGGTGGGAAATGACCTAAGATAGTAGAGTTACCTTGTTTAAAGAAATCTAACTACGTGTCTTAGAAATTAAAAAGCAGCTACAAGGTGAGTAGAAAGAGAGCTAGATCGGCTGCCAGAGGTCTGGGTTCTACTTCCAGCTTTGACATCTATCTGTCCATCCATTTGTTGAAAAACTAGTCAATATTCACGGCACGCAGGGGCCTAGCTGGATATTAGAGATACAGGAGTAAATCAGATACTGAATTCATTGTCAATCTCTTTTTTTTAAGACAAGGTCTCCACTCTTGTCACCCAGGCTGGTGTGCAATGGTATAAGCATGGCTCACTGCAGCCTTGACTTCCTGGGCTCAAGTGACCCTCCCAACTCAGCCTCCTGAGTAGCTGGAACTACAGGCAGGTGCCACCACATGCAGCTAATTTTTACATTTTTTGTAGAGATGAGGTCTTGTCATGTTGCTCAGGCTGGTCTCAAACTCCTGGCCTCAGGAGATCCTCCTGCCTCACTTTAATCCTCTTAAAGTGCTGGGATTATAGGTATGAGCCACAGCCCACGGCCCACTGTGTATCTTCAGTGCTTTCCTTAGGCACTTATTAGACCTCAAGTTTCTCATCTAAGAATAGGGTTGGATTCGATAGTCTCTAATAATCTTATAATTCTAGATAAAAACATAATACCAGCCACCAGCTGGACTGAGAATATAGATAAATAGGATGAGCAGGAGATGGGCTGGAGATATCTGAATGGTAAGGTCATAAAAACTTTCTACTGCAAGCTAAGGAGTTTGGACTTTATCCAAAGGACAGTAAAGAGTCATTGAAGGGTTTTAAGCTGGAGTGATGTCAAATTTTCAAGAGAGAAAAATGATTATGGCTACATTATGTAAAGAATAGACTGGGGACAGGGGTATATGAAAGGAGTTAGGAAGTCCAGTTAAGAGGCAACTTAAATAATCCCAGAAAGAGTAATGATGGCCTGAATGATAACAGTGGAAGGATAGGGAAGAAAAGTCTAATCTAAGAAAGGTAAAGGAGGTTTTTTAAAAATAAAAAGAACATTTCATATCCATTATGATAGCTATTATTTAAGGAGAGACAGAGACAAAAATAAGCATTGGCAAAGCTGTGCAGAAACTGAAACTTTTATAAACCACAAGGGAGAATGTAAAATGGTGCAGCCACTAGGAAAACAGTATGGCAGTTCCTCAAAAAATTAAAAATAGAATTACTGTATGATCCAGCAATTCCACTTCTGGATACATACTCAAAAGAATTGAAAGTAAGGTCTTCAAGAGATATTTGTACCTCCATGTTCATAGCAGCATTATTTACAATACACCAAAGGCAGAAGCAACCCAAGTGTCCACATACCACCGCACACAGTATACACACACAATGGAATATTATCATTCAGCCTAAAAAGGAAGGAAATCCTGATACACGGATGAAACCTGAGGTCATTAGGCTGAGTGAAATAAGCCAGTCACACAAGGACAGATATTATATGATTTCAGTTATATGAGCATCTAGACTAGTCAAATTCATAAAGATAATAAGTGGGTTGGTGATTGCCAGGAGCTGGGGGGAGGTTGAAATGAAGAGTTATTGTTTAATGGGTATTGAGTGTCAGTTTTGCAAGACAAAAGGAGTTCTGTGAATCCACAGTGATGACAGTTGCAAAACAATATGAATGTACTTAATGCCACTAAATAGCACACATAAAAATGGTTAAGATGGCTGGGCACAGTGGCTCATGCCTGTAATCCCAGCACTTTGGGAGGACGAGACAGGTGGTTCACCTGAGGTCAGGAGTTCGAGACCAGCCTGGCCAACATGGTGAAACCCCGTCTCTACTAAAAACACAAAAATTAGCCAGGCACAGTGGTGCGTGCTGGCTACCGAGGCAGGAGAATTACTTGAACCTGGGAGGCGGAGGTTGCAGTGAGCCGAGATTGCACCACTGCAATCTCTGGGCTGAGGAGAGGAGAGGAGAGGAGAGGAGAGGAGAGGAGAGGAGAGGAGAGGAGAGGAGAGGAGAGGAGAGGTGAGGAAAGCAAGAAAAGGTTAAAATGGAAAATTAAAAAAAAAAAAATTTCTTTATTTTTTGAGACACAGTCTCACTGTGTTGCCCAGGCTGGAGTGCGGTGGCACGATCTTGGCTCTCTGCAACCTCCACCTCCCAGGTTCCAGCGATTCTCATGCCTCAGCCTCCGGAGTAGCTGGGATTACAGGCATGCGCCACCAAGCCTGGTTATTTTTTGTATTTTTAGTAGAGACGGGGTTTCGCTCTGTTGGCCAGGCTAGTCTGGAACTCTTGGCCAAGTGATCCACCCATATCAGCCCCCAAAGTGCTGAGATTATAGGTGTGAGCCACCATGCCCAGCCAAGATAGTACATGCATTTTACTACAATCTTTTTTAAAAAAGGCAGGACTTAATAACTGGCTTTAGAAGGCAAAAGAGGCAAGAGTATCAAGGATGATGTTTTCTGATTTTAGGAATAGGCAGATATTGGTATTAATCACAAATGATAAAAAATGGGTTACAGGGGAATGATAAGATAATGAGCCCAGTTTTAGATGTAATAAGTCTGAGCAAAACATGAGACATTCATGGAGGAGATTTTCAGAAGACAGCTGGATAAACTAGTCTGAAGTTCAGAAGAACGGTTTGCCACAGTGCTAGAGTTTATGAATCATCAGCCTATAGATAGCAGCTGAGGCTAAGGGAGAAACAGAGCCCTTGTGCAACATCAACTTTTAATGGGTGAGCAGGGGAAGAAAATTCTGAAAGGCGACGAATTCAAGAACAGCTGGAGAAGAAGAAAGGGAAAACAAACAAAAATAAACAAACAATTATGGTCAATGAAAATTATGGAGGCAATGAAAGCTTGCTTCAAGACAGGGGTCAGGTGTCAAATGATATAGAGGGGTCAAATTAGGATAAAGGCTAAAAAGGGTCCACTGGATTTAATCACAAGATTATATTCATGAGAACAGTTAATAAATCTCTTTAGATGCTCTTCTTCAACCATAGGTGAAAAAGTAATCAAGTAATCTTGGAGTTCTCTCCTGAGCAGAGGAGATCAGTTTGAACATCAAAGGGGGAGTTGCGAGAGCAGTTTCAGGAATTAGAATCCATTTTCCAGGCTCATCTGAGATCCTAATCACTGTACTGTCATAGCCATGTATTCTAGAGCAGTAAAAGCACTTACTTTGTAACTGGGGTTAGTTTGGGCTCTGCTATACAGTGTGACCTTAGAGAAGCTTAATTTCATCTGGAAAATAAAGACTATCTTCCAGAGTTGTTATAAAAAATATATATATACGAAGGGAAAACCCCCACAAAAGTTCTTTGCAAAGAACAAACAAAGTACGAATGTCAGTTAATCAAAACCTCCAACAGGTGATCCTTACAAAGTTTTAAGCAAAAGCAGCAATCTGGGGGGTGGGAGGCGGGGGGAACCACCACTGGTTTAAAAAGAAAAAAAAAAAAAAGATGGTAGTCTTTGAACAGATTAATTTCCTAGCCTTCTAACCTTGAGAGCTATATCTTTTGTTAGTGTATTTGTAGCATTTGGACTTGTGTTTTCTACTGGCTGAAACCAGGATATTCATTAAGGGTCAACACAGCAGGAGTCAGAAAGAACTCTTTAATTGGAGTGGGCTAGCAGAGGAATGTGAAGTGGCCACAACGAAATGAAGAGAAGGGAGGACACTTGTTATTCTGTGGTAGAGAGACAATGAATACACAGACCCAGATGGGGAGACACAGGTTCCAGACTCAACCCCAACACTTTCTTCAAAACACTTCTTATACTCCATCTTTTTATAAAATGATGGATTCATTTAGGGGCTTCATCTGTTCTCCCATTTTAGAATTATTTTCTAATTGTGTTTTGGAAACTTCATCACAAGTCAGTGGCTAGCCCTGTTACATTTATTAGTCTCAGCTGTCTTGTGAGGAAGGCATTCCCAACCCTGTTTTATCTTTTTTTTTTTTTTTTTTTTAAAGCAAATGATAGATTGAGGCCCAGAAAGTTTGAAAACTTATCTGATGTCACAGAGCTCTTAAGTGGCAGAATAAGGTCTGTAATCTAAGTCACTAACTCTATGACCCACGCTCTTTTCCCTGTAGGTGTATACTCATTGCTATGCATTACAACAACCATTAACTGAGTGTCCACTATGAGCCAGGCATGACACCAGAAGCTTTATAAACATTTTCACCGATTACAAACCAACCATCTGTATAGGTCATTATTCCATTTTACAGTCGAGAAAACTGAGATTCAGAAAGATCACTCAACCAAAGTTCCAAAGCTAATTAGTGAGAGAGACCAGATTTCAGCTGAGATCTGACACACTCCAGAACACATACGAGACCCCTGGGTGATGCTTGGACACTGACACCATCAGAACATTTCAGAAAACAAAAGACAAGAAGAAGATTGAGGTCTTGACTACACTCCAAAATTCTAGCAGAAACACCTTTATGAAGCTTTTGGAAAAAGAAATGCCCTGGTCTATAAACAGCCCACTGTTATGGTGAATCTAGGTAAAGGGTATTCAAGTGTTCACTGTACTCATTAGCTGTCCGAATCAGCTTGAGTTGTCATAACAAAATACCAGACTGGGTGGCTTAAGCAACACACATTTATTTCTCATAGTTCTGGAGGGTGGAAGTCTAAGATTAGGGTGCCAGCATGGTCAGGTTCCAGTAATGACTCCCTTCCTGGCTTGCAGATGGTTACCTTCTTGCTGTGTTGTTACATAGCAGAAAGAGCTCTGGTGTCTCTTCTTCTAAGGGAACTAATCCCATCATGAAGGCTCAACCTCATGACCTCATCTAAACCTACAACGGTTCAATCTCCAATTACCATCCCACTAGGGATTAAGGGTTTCAACATACAGATTTTGGAGGGACACAAACATTCAGTTCATAATATATAGTCTATGCTTAGACATTTGAAAGTATATGGCATATTACGTTCTCTAAATTCACTCTGCCAAAATATATAAGGAGCTAGTTAAAACCATGTTATAGGATTGCTGCAAGTGTAAAAATAGGTATTTTTTGTAAAATACTGAGCTCAGGCCGGGCATGGTGGCTCACGCCTGTAATCCCAGCACTTTGGGAGGCCAAGGCGGGCGGATCATGAGGTCAGGAGATCGAGATCATCCTGGCAAACATGGTGAAACCCTGTCTCTACTAAAAATACAAAAAAATTAGCCGGGCGTGGTGGCGGGCATCTGTAGTCCCAGCTTCTCGGGAGGCTGAGCTAGGAGAATGGCGTGAACCCGGGAGGTGGCGGAGCTTGCAGTGAGCGGAAATCGCACCACTGCACTCCAGCCTAGGCAACAGAGCAAGACTCCATCTCAAAAAAAAAAAAAATACTGAGCTCAGGTTTTGGCACACAGTAAGAACTCAGTAAAGGGGCTTTCAAAGGGAGAGAGAGAGAGAGAGAGAAAGAACACTGTCAACTGGCTAGAAGACAGCTGCTTACTGGAATACATTGTACCACAAAGCTATATTTTATTTCCCATCTTCAGACTTCAAGATAATTTCAAACCAGGAGTGTTTCTGACTCCTCTGTTCCCTGCGACCACCATCCCATTTCCTCGGAAGCAGATGACACTACAGTGGACTTGACCCCCTGTACTTTTGCCCTCCTGAGCCTACCCCAAACTGCTGGGCAGGAACAGGCTTCTAGCTCCTCAAAGGGAAGCTTTCCTAGTCCTAGAAACGAAAAAGACAATTCTCTTCTTTAATTTATCATGGGGAAGAGAGAAAGTAGCACATATTTTAAGACAGATTAGCTTACTGTAACAGAAAGCACATACACTTTGAAACCACAAAGAATTGAGTTCAAGTATTTTCTCATCCCTTAGAAGCTATATACATTAGTCAAGTCACATGACCTGAATTAAACTACCATAGTTTTTTATCTATAAAAGCTACAGCATTTATGATTAATAAGATTATAATATATAGTACCTAGTATGTTCTTACCAAATGATAAGACTTTTAACATAACCATATAAATGTTTACTCTAACGTACTATATTTGGCATTTGTTTATAAATTATCTTCACTTAGATCTTCCATTTCCAGTAACACAGAAGAAAAATAACCTGAAAATCTGCCTACTGCATAATACCTAGAAAAGCTGGATGAAGTATAACAAACATCCTATGAGGCAGAGTTGAGATTTTAAGAAAGAAAAAGGAATCCCTACTACTCAAAAAATAAAGAGGAAACTAAAAATCAGGAAGTCTATGTAGTGAGCTGTTATCAGGCTGCTTTGGGGAGATTTTTTAGTCTAGGCACTCAAAGGGCTTGCTTTTTATAGCCACCAGGGGTAGGAGATACGCTGTGGGCCCTGGAGCATCCAAGAGCTGCAACTCAAATTCCCCTGCACAAAGCTGGGACCTTGGAGGAGTCATACTGTCAGTTAAAAAAAGAAAAACAAAAACCCAAAAGTACAGAGATACAACAGTCAAGGTTGGGTTAAAAAATAAAAAGTCTCCCTACAAATTTGAAACCTTGGCCTGTATGAAGTCTGAATTTATACTACTTATGTGGAGTTTATACTATCTGTGTGGTCCTAGAATCTACAGCAGGGAATTAACTTAAAACAGTTCCAGGCTCATAATATTCCTTGGTGATTAGTAGAAACAAAAAAATATCCTCCTTCTCTCTACAGGAGTACAAATAACCTTGTTTGATTCTCACAACCGTCCTATGAAATGGATAATATTTTGTCCCATTCCCAGAATTATCTAGTATGAAATAGATAATATTATCCTAGTTTATCAAAGAAATTAAGTCTGGGGAGGTTAGGGCAAGTTGTCCAAAGTCACCCAGCTATTCTTCTGACAGAGCGGGGATTTGAACCTGGTTGTTGTCCAGTCAGTCAAAACACATTACAAAGTCCTACTATGTGCCAAGCAGAGATAAAGTCTGTTCCCTTTCCAATTTTGGAAATTTGGAAAATTTGACAAAATCAATTCCCCTTCCAGATTTGCATTGCTTAATCTTGATGTAAATCAATAGATAAATGCAACTGTTCTCTTCCTTCTCTAGTTTAGCAACTTAGTAAGAATGAAGGCAGCCAGGATCAGAGCAAATAGGAAACCAAAGCTCCACAGGGTTCCCCTGGGCTCTGTCTGCCAAAGCAGTTCAGTTCCCTCTGGCAAAGGAATTTAAGTTGCTGGAACACTCTGAACTGGAAAGTGGAAAAGCAACAAGCTCCATGAGCTAGTAGGGTGTAGAGTACTGCCCCATGAGTCCTGGTTACTGGAAATTAATTTTGTTAGAATAAATATACAAATAGAAATTCAAACAGAAAATATTTACTGTTAAGGTTAAGTAATAAGGACAATGAAACTATTGTGATAAACACAAACATGTGAAACAGAAACTTAGGGATAACAGTTACAGTTATATCAGGCTCAAACTCCAATATATTTCTGAATGTTAATTTGATTGCATAGCACTGAGAAAACTCTGATTTAAAAACATAAGCAGATGTAAATGGTAGCATTTAAAAAAAATTAACAGGCATTCTTAGAAGCTTAACACACTGATCATCTAACACATATTCATGTTTTATAAAAATAGTTCTCAATATTTTAAAATAATCAAATCAAATGTTTATGGACTCTCTAAAACACTCTCCTGGTATTTTTGTAGAACAAAGTTTGGAAACAACCACACAACAGGTTCTCTGAGATCTTTCTACTGGACCTCAGACATATCTTCTGCATGTTCCCAAACTTTACCAAGACTTTTGGAGGTGTATGTTAGGAGGATGAGCAAGTTATTTGGTAATATCCTTAACTACTATTTCTCCAAATGAGAGCCATTCTCACACTACTCACCCGTGTAGGCCATGTTCTTAGGGTTGCCATAAGGAGCCCCAGGCTGCACGGGGCTGTAAACAGGGTTCATTGTGGAAGACTGAGGATCCTACAGAGAAAACAAACAAAACAGCACTGGTTATTGATTGTTCATTCTTCCTGACATCAGCTTCTCCTCTATAATCTTCAGTTTTCCCTGAAAGGAAAGCATCAGGGTATAGTGGAAAGAAGACTAAACAAAAAAGCTAATTTCCTTGTGCTTGGCCCTATGCTAAATACTTTCCCCATTTTACAGATGAAAATAGTAAGGAGCAAGGAAGTAATATAACTTACCTAATGTCAACCCAGGCATTTTGGCTCTCAGTTCAGTGTTAGTCCCACTATCCCACAGACAGCTCTGGCACTAGAGTACTATGTGGCACTGGCCATGTCACTTCCCCTGTCTGGACTTCAATGTCCTGATACAAAATGAATTAGTTTAAGATTTCTGAGGTCCTTTCTAATTCCAGTGTTGTTAGTTTAAGAGTTGGAAAAGGATATGCTTTCCATGGTTCACTAGTGGAGCCTGGTGCCTGATGATGAGCAAACAGACTGCTGGAAGGAAAAGCAGTGTCTCATCTGCCCCTTACACCTGCAGAGGACAAGATACCAGTTACCAGCAGCTTTAAAAACAAAAAAGGGAATTTGTTGCCACTGATAATTTTAATGCAGACAAGGAAATACAGCTAGGATTTCTCTCCAAATTTATTCAAGGGAAAGAAATAAACTTAGAAATTTGTGTGCAATAAGTATCACCTGCACAAGTGCTCTGTTAATTATCTTAATGAAGCACATTCTCCATTCTGATTAATGGAAAATCTGTCATTAAGCTCTATTAGCCAGCCAATTTGTCCCACCTTGTTTAGGGAGCCTTTCCTTACTATATAGCCTGACACATTTGTAAATGTGTCTCCAAATATATTATTTACTCATCATAAAAATCAAACAGTTCCTTCCTAACTAGGTTCACAAGATAGATGGGCAATTTTTTAGGTCATTAACTTCTCTTGTATCACTTCAAAATCGGAAACAAGTCAAACGTTGAAGGCAGGCAGTGAACAGCTGGTGTGATGACACTGCTCTGCGATTAGTCTGTCTAGGGTTCCAAAATGAGATGTGGAGAAAAGGGGGGCTAACAAGGAGAAGAAGCTGGGACCAACAGATAAGCAAAAGGGAAAATGCCACTGGCCAATTTCAGAGAACAGAATGTCCTAAAATGTACCTGATGTGTAGCCCTAGCAAACTACCCCAGGGCAACGAGCTAGATAAAATTACCATCAGCCAACAAACTGAAACTAGAACAACTTGAGGATGAAAGTTAAAGGAGTTATATACATTTCAGTTAAACTTAAAGGAAAAAAATATTCTCACAGCCAGAGTTATCTAAAAATATACCCAAGTAACATGCACTCTCTCTAAATAAAAGCACTCTCCTCACAGAATACTAAGACATTAAAAATGAAAAGAGATCATAGATGTTAAAATAAGTTGCAAACTGTCAAGTGACATGCAAATGTAAACAATGATGATGTGACAATGTTGCCCATGTGACAACAGCAACACAGAGACTACTTGTACTCTTTCGGCTTTGGGTCTCTCTTCTCCCCAACCAGTTCTTTGCCTGGTACATCAAGGTGAGGAAGACTGATAAAGTGCTGCAGTGGTGTGAATGTTTCCCCCCAGAAAGCACGTGCTGGAAGCTTAATAACCATTTTAACAGTAATTAAGAGGTGGGACTGTTAAAAGATGACTAGGCCATGAGGGATCTGCCCTGATGAATGGGTTAATGCCATTATTGCAGGAGTGGGTTTATCACGGTGGGCATGGGTTCCTTATAAAAGGATGCGTTTGGCCCCCTCTTGCTCTCTGTCACCCTCTTTTTGCCCTTCTTTCTTCTACCATGGGATAACACAGCAAGAAGGCCCTTGACAGATGCTTGTACCCTGGTATTGGACTTCCCAGCCTCCAAAACTATGAGCCAATACATTTCCATTCGTTATAAATTACCCAGTCTGTGGTATTCTGCTATAGCAGCACGAAAAGGACTAAGACAAGTGCTAAGCAGTACAACTTGCCTGTAAACATCTGAGCACTCTTCTACTGAGAAGAAACTCTGTGTTGCTGATTGGACAAAGTACAAAATTGCTTTTCATAATCAAAGAAACTCATCAGCTTTGAAACTGGTCTCCTGCTGCTCCAAAATGAGGGCCACTGCCACAGGAGGAGATCATGCCTGGGGTAGCACTCCATAACAGCATCAATTCCAGTCTCAACTAATGACTGACAGAAATGAGATCTGCCAGGGTTTCAAAATTTAGAATATGACAACCACTTCTAGGGAGCTGCTCAAGGGCAGACAGGATTCCTAGCTTCTAAAGGAAGGTTGGTCTTTTATAACAAAATCTGTACTGTTAATAGTTTCAGGGACAGGCTAAAAATGAGTAGGAAGATCATAAACTCTACAATCAGGCAGATTTAGGTTCAAATCCTGGAACTGCCACATACCACGATGCAATCACAGGGTAGTCCCTTAACTTCTGAGTCTCTGTTTCCTCTAACTGCAAAATGGGGGAAAAAACGAAAAACATACTTTGTAAAAAATTTTTTTAAATGATAGGTTTATTAAAGTATAATTTACGTATAGTAAAATTTTACCTCTTTTAGGTATATAGTTCTATTAGCCCCTGAAAAATGTATTCAGTTGTACAAACATCACCACAATCAAGATATAAAATATTTTCATTACCCCAAAAAGTTATCTTATACATTTGTAGTTAATACCACCCCGCCTTCTTCAAAAGCCTTACGAATAAAATCCAAACTCTTTCACAGAGTATACAAGATCCTTTATGCTCTATCTGGGATGTTGCTCAGAAATCTGTATATTTATGTTCCCAAGGAGATTCTGATGCCCAGTTTGAGGACCATGCCTTAGACTTTCTTTCCCAAATGCCACTTCTCTCATATAGGCTGTCTAGGGGAATTGAGATACAGCAGAGAACAAGAACAACAAAAATTTCTGCTTACATGCTAGTTGGGAGGAGGAAGAAAGAGAGATTTTTTTTCAAGTGAAAGATTTTTTTTCAGATGGCAATAAAAACTGTAAAGCAGGGGTTCCCAACCCTGGGGCCATGGACCAGCATCAGTCCATAGCCTGTTAGGAACCAGGCAGTACAGCAGGAGGTGAGCAGCAGGCAAGCAAGCATTACCACCTGAGCTCACCTCCTGTCGGATCGGCGGTGGCATTAAATTTTCATAGGAGCGTGAATCCTACTGTGAACTGCATATATGAGGGAATCTAGATTGTGTGCTCCTTGTGAAAATCTAACGCCCCCCCTCTCCGCCCCAACCCTACACATACCCCTGGTCCATGGAACAACTGTCCCGTGCCAAAAAGGTTGGGGACCGCTCCTGTAAAGAAATCCACTCAAGCTGTTTAGGGAGTGCTAAGGGCAGGCTGTTGCAATTTTAAATAAGATAATTAGAGAAAGTGTCATTGAGTGACATCTGAGCAAAGACCTGAATAAGTTGAAGGAGCAAGCCATGGAGATCTCTGGGAAGAAACTGTCTAAGTAGAGGAAACAGCAAATGCAAATGCCCCCAAAGTAGAAGCATTTTTGAGAAATAGCTTAGAGGCCAGTTCAACTGAAGTGGAGTAAATGAAGGGGAAGAATACGAAGTAAGATCAGATAGGTAATGAAGGCCAAATCATGCAGGGCCTTGTAGGCCACTATACAAACTTTGTTTTTTTTCTAAATAAGATGGGAAGCCACAGGACTGTTTTACAAAGCAGAGTGAAATTATTCGTCTTCATTTTAAGAAGAGGTAGATTGTTGTACTGAGATCAGACAGCAGGAAAGCAAGAAGAGAAGCAGGGCAGTCAGGAGGTTTTAGAAACAATTTAGATGAAAGATGATGGTGGCAGTAGCAGTGGTGGTGGTGGTAGAAACTAGTAGTGTTTTTTATATATTTTGAAGATCAAGATGATAGGAATTGCTAACGGATTTAATATAAGGTATGAGAGGAAGAAAGACATCAAGAATGATGCCAAGGCTTGAGAAACCGGAATAATAAAAATGCCATTTACTGGTGAGAACTATGAGAGGAGTAGGTTTTGGGTGAAGAACAGAAATCTGGATTTGGACTTAGATTGGAGATGCCTAAGAATTTTGCTTAGAACAATGTTTGATACACAATAAACACCCTATAGAAGGTTAACCATTAGCACTACCATAAACATTACCTCTTTGGGGGTTCTGTGGAGGTTAAAAAAAGGAAAAAAGAAAATAAATAAATACTACCCCTACTACCAGCAGCTACCATTTACTGAACACCTACCATGTGACAGGTACTGTGCTAAGGACTTATTAAGTCCCTATAAGTCTTATAATACTTGCAAAATAAGTGTTATTTTTATTATATTACAGATAAGTAAACTGAAGTAAAAAAAAAAAAAATGAAATGACTAGCCCAAGATCTCATAACTAAGAAGTGAGGAAAAGCCCATTTCAAAGCCAAATCTGTTTGATTTCAATGTCCAAGCTACTTTCACTATACTAGATGAGGCTCCCAGGCTCTCCAGTCACCTACCCCAGTACTAGGTTCGCCTCTGGAACAGTAGGCCTCAAACCCTTGTTCAACTCAAGAGCCTAAGTGCTCTGCTTGGACCCTAACAGATCCCAACATGGAGGCAGTTCATATCTACCACAGTACCTGGCACCTGCTGGGTCACTGCTGGGCACCATGGGCAGTTATAACTGTATGACATGGCCTTATGTGATTACCTCTCTGGTTGCAACTTCTACTACTATCTTTTTGTTTTCTTCACTTCAATCACAATGACTTCCTTGTTGTTCCCTAAGACACCATGCATGCTTGTGCCTCTTGGTCTTTGCACTTGCTTTTTCCCCACACCTATGATGCCCTTTTCCCCAGGTATCCAAATGGCACAGTTCCTTACTTCATTCAGGTCTCTGCTCCAATGTCACCTTATCAGAAATGCCTTTTTTAACCAACTTATCTCAAATAGGTCCTCCACGTGCTGTTATTCTCTGTTCTCTCATACTTTCTAACCTCCCCCCCTTTTTTGGGGGGGGGGAACAGAGTCTTTCTCTGTTGCCCAGGCTGGAGTACAGTGACGCAATCTCGGCTCACTGCAACCTCTGCCTCCCAGGTTCAAGCAATTCTCCTGTGTCAGTCTCCCAAGTAGCTGGGATTACTGGTACCTGCCACCAAGCCCAACTAATTTTTGTATTTTTAGTAGAGACAGGGTTTCACCATGTTGGCCAGGCTGGTCTCAAACTCCTGACCTCAAGTGATCCACCCACCTCGGCCTCCCAAAGTGCTGGGATTACAAACATGGGCCACTGCGCCTGGCTTACTTTTCTCATTTATACCTATTTTCGTCTGTTTTGTGCTGCTATAACAGAATACCTGAGACTAGGTAATTAACAATGAACAGAAATTTATTTCTCACAGTTCTGGAGCATGGGAAGTCCAAGATCAAGGGGGACAGCATCTGGCAAGGGACTTCTTGCTACATCATCCCATGGCAGAAAATGGAAGGGCAAGAGAGAGAATCTATTCCTGAAAGATTTTTTAAAAAAGAGATGGGGGTCTTACTATGTTGTTCAGGCTGGACTGCAATGTCTATTCACAGGCACAGTTATGGCACACTACAGCTTCAAACTGCTGGGCTCAAGTGATCCTCCTGCCCTAGTCTCCCAAGTAGCTCCCTGAAAGCTGGCTCCTCAAAAGCCTGTTTAAAAAGACATTAAGCCCACCTCTGAGGACGGGGCCCCCAGAACCAAAGTACCTCTTAAAGGCCCCACCTCCCAATACTGTTACATGGGCAATTAAATTTCAGCGTAAGTTTTAGACAATCAAACCACTACAATACCTATTACTGTCTGACCTATTTTCTTGTTTATTCTTTCCCCCATTAGAGTAAGATACATGAGAATGAGATTCGGTTTATCTTGTATCCCCAGTGCACAGAATATTACTGGCACAAAACAGGCACTAAATGCATACTAGTTGAATGAACAATGCGCTTTCATGCTTCTCCAAAATAAAACTGTGAAAAAAACTTCAAGATGTTTGGCATTTCTTGGCATATCCCAGTCAACTTCTTGGCTCCCTATCTCTCCAGCAGCTGCTTCCAATGCCCAGAGAAGCCTCTACTAGGAGCTCATCTTGGGCAAAAAAAGCAATGGTAAGGCCCAGTAGTTGCATGGTATGTGAGAGAGAAAAGAGAGGTGCTAAAGATTCCTCCTGGTGAAGCTGATTTTTCACTTCTAGACTCCTACCCACTGTTCTGCAAATGGCTTCCTGCTACCCTCAAAAACATCTGAACTATTTCTTTCAAAATAACAAAATCTATGACCATTAAATGACAAGCAAAAAAGTCCAGAGATTAAAGTAATATTTGCACAACATGTTGCAGTGTTTAAAATTAGTGTTTTAGTTTGCAAACTACTACTACATTTTGCAAACTAAAATGATAAAATTCTTTGAAATTCTACCATTTGAAAAATGGTAAAATGGTAAATTTTTCAAGTAATTTTACCACTTACGCAGTGCTTTAGAGTTTACAATGAGATTTTAATCATTATCTCACTTGGTCCCTTGAAGTAAGCAATGCAAAGATTATTAATTTCATTTGAGAGACCAAGAAACTAAAGCTTAAAGGTTTAATGCATTCTGGGATAGATACTGTTGGGAAAGGAAAAAGATTGTGTTTGCCTAAAAGAGGCTATGGTCTAGCTAGGAAAGTTTAAAAGTTAAATAAAAATTAAAATGCCAAAAGTAATAGAAGGAGGTGGAACTTCTGGAACAAAGTGCTTAGCAAACCTTTTCCCCCAAAAGCAAAAATAAAATGAGACGAAATGGTAAAAAAACAACCATTTTGGGCCAAAGTATGAAACGTCTATTCAAGAAAAACTTCTGAACCACATTAAGAACAGTGAAAGTCCGTGGCATTTTACCCTGGGGCTGCCCCTATCCCAATCCCCAGCTCCATAGGGGGCCTGCTACTAAGGCAGGCTAGACCAGGCTACAAGGACTACTGCTACCAGAGTGGGCTGATTTAATTTGAAACTGAGCACAGAAAATCCTATGCCCAGAGTCATTGTCAAAAACAATAGTGAGGCAATTTGGGGAACAACAGCAAATAATCCAGGAAGGCCACTACTGCAGCTACTCTGAGGTCATAATACTAATTGGTGCAGGCAACAGACCTGCAGATAAGCCAGAATTTTTAAAGGGAGTTCTGGGGAACACAACAACCATAGTGGGTCTTGATAAACTTTCACAGGATCCCTAGCGGTCTGTAGAGGGCCTTCTCTATCTACTGATTCTGGGTGAATTTAAGGCCTTGAACATAAAACTAAAAGTTAGAGCATAATTGTAAATAGCCTGAATTTTAAATGCATTCCCTAAACCACATACAGATCCACTGGTAAAGGGTGGAAACCTTCCTGTCCTACGTTTAAGCAGAACTCCTGATCAAACATTGGATGGCCACTAATCTGTGCCAACCCAGGGGTGACCTTTAGGAAGCCAAGTTTAAAAATTAAAACAGTAATTAAAAAAATATGGCCAGAGACATCAGAAATCACACTGCAAAGGAGACAGACTCTACAGAAGAGTCTGAGCAAGTCACTAAACAAAAAATCCCAGCAACAACCTCCTGGTGGTGGGGCAGGCATGGGGCGGGCGTGGGGTGGGTGGGTGGGTGGAATCTGAATCAAGAGTTGCTACAATGTATTATCTAAAATATGTAGTTTTCAACAATATGGACAAAATCATGAAACATGCAAAGAAACAATAAAGTATGCCCTATCTGTGGGGGAAAAAATAGGTAACAATAAATTTTGTTCTTGCAGGGGTCTAGATATTGGAATCAGCAGATAAATATTTCAAAGCAGCTATTAAAAATGTTAAAAAAAAATAAAGAAAACCACACTTAAAGAATTAAAAGAAACTATAACTTATCAAATAGAGAATATCAAAAAAATATATAAAAATAGAAAGAGCCAAATGGAAATTGTATTCTGAAATGAATCATTCAAGAGAGGCTCAGAAGCAAACATGAGCTGGCAGAAGAATCATTGAACTTGAAGACATAGCAATAGAAATTATACAATCTGAAAAACAAAAAGAAAACAATGAAGAAAAATAAACTGTGAGAAACTAGCAAGCAAAACAAAATAGAAAGCAAAACAAAACAGAAAGAGGAGAGAAAGAAAATTAGGTGGCAAAAATGGGAACACTATGCCATTAAAAAAATAAAACAAAAAACAAAATCATGTTCTCTGCAGTAACATGGATGCAGCTGGAGGTCATTATCCTAAGCAAATTAACCCAGGAACACAAAACCAAATACCACATACTCTCACTTATAAGTGGGAGCTAAACATTTGAGTACACATAGACGTGATGATGAGAACAATAGACATTAGGACTTACTTGAGCAGGGAAGGTTGAAGGAGGGTGAAAGTCAAAAAAAAAAAAAACTGTCAGGTACTATGCTCGCTACCTGGGTGATGAAATCATTTGTACACCAAATCCCAGTGACACACAATTTATCCACGTAACAAATCTGCACGTTACCCCTGAACCTGAAATAAAAGTCAAGGGGGAAGAAAAAGAAATTATACAGCAAATTGAAAAAAAAAAAAAAGAAGACATAATGTCCAAAAACTTCCCAAATTTGATTAAGACAACAACAACAACACATATTAAACTACACATCCAAGAAATATCATCAACTTCAAGTTGGATAAACACAAAAAGATCCATAACCGGACACAATATGGTAAAACTCCTAAAAGTCAAAGAGAAAATTTCAAAAGTGGCAAGAGAAAACAACTCATAAGATAAAAGGGAATAACAATAAGATTAACAGCTGACTGGAGGCCAGAAGACAGGAGGTTGGTATATTCAATGTGCTGAAAAAATAAACAAAAAAACCTGTCAACCAAGAATCCGAAATCCAGCAAAACTATCCTTTGAAACTGAAGTCAAAATAAACACATTCCCAGATAAATAATTGAGACAATTCATTGCCAGCAACCTGCCTTTCAAAAAATACTAAAGAAATACTAAGTATTTATGACTGAAAGGAGTGATACTAGACAGTAATTCAAGTCCACACACAAAAATAAAGAGTACCAGGAAAGCTGATATGTAGAGAGAGAGAGATATATATTTAAAAAAGTATAAATATTTTTCGTGTTAACTGGCTTAAAAGACAATTGCATAAAACAATTAACTATAAAACTGAATTGCTGGCCTTATGATATATAAAGATAACATTTACAAAAAAACAAAGAGTCCAAAGCAAGGAAGTATGGGAATGCTGCTATACTGGAGCAACATTTCTACATTTTACTGAATTACATTAATTTGCATCTGAACTAGACTGTAACAAATGCAATAAGTTATAATAAATTAAGATGCATATTTAATCCCCAATCAGTGAGAAAATAAATTAAAAATTTTTAAATATCAACAATACCAATAAAAAGGAACAAACTACTGATACATGTCACAACATGGATTAACCTTGAAAATATTATGCTAAGTGGAAGAAGTCAGGGCAAAAGAACACATATTGCATGATTCCATTTGTATGAAATGTTCAGAAAAGACAAATCTGTACAGGCAAACAGTAGATTTTTGATCATCTGGGACTCAGAGTAGGAATGGCGATTGACTGCAGATAGAAGAAAGATATTTCTTTGGTGTGAAAAAAAGGTCTAAAATGATTTTTGGTAGTTATAAAATTCTGTAAATTTACTAAAAAGCACTGTACACTTAAAAAAACACTGTACACTTAAAATGAGTACATTTATCATATATAAATTATAACCTCAATAAAGCTACTAAAAATACAAGTTGGTGATTCAATAAATAGTTACAAATTTTTAATAAGCTAAAAGAGATTAAGTCATTTACTTCAGCACCCTCACTTTATATAAACTGATAACTTGCTGTGCCAGGCCATGCATAAAGTATTACAGATTCAGGGGTAAGAAGGCACAATTTCTGTCCCTGGGGTATTTATATGGGGGAAACAGCCTTGGAATTAATAGCAATATAGTACTGTTGTTATACTGAAAGCTAGAATTTAAAGAAAAAAACTATAGTGGAGTGATAGGGGAGCAGGTGGGCAGTGCTGTGACTGCCACTAGATGGCAACATGCTCAGTTAAAGGATTCTATTTCCCAGCTTCCCCAGGAATAGTTAGGTGTGGCTGATTAGTCTTGCTCATGATACTCTGTAGAACTTCTGAGAGGGCTGCTTAAAGGGAACTGTGTTACCTGGGGAAGGTGTCTTTCCTCTCCCCTTACTGTTTCCTGCTATCTAGAATTAGGACATGATGATTATAGCTCAGCAGCCTTCTTTTCCATGAAGTGACCTTGAGAATGGAGGTCTTAAATTGAGAAAGTTAGAAACAACCTCGATTTCATGGAACAATCATTTCAGCTCTGCTATATATATCTCTGTTCTTCTTTTACATGAGAAAATAAAACTATATTTTAAAACCACTATTATTTTTTATTACTGTTATATGTAGCTGAACTTAATCCTATTTAATTGGGAGGATAATACAGGTTTCCAAAAAATGTGTCATTTGATCTGTGTTTTAAAGGATGACAGGAATTCTAGAGAGAGAGGAGGAAAGGCCATTTGTGAAATTACACCGTGAGAGGGCAAGAAAACATTCAGAAAATATCAAGTAATTTTGGAAGGTTGGAGCATACAATCTGCAGGAAAACACAGCAGGGATTTTATTCCTGTCCCCATTTCTCAACTGAGTCCACTTAGCTCTTAGAAAAGATCTCAGAAAGGCAGACTGTGCATGGCTACAGGTAATTTTATGATCCCAGAGCTCTTTAGAAGTCTGTGTTATAAATACTCCTTGCAACTGTAATTTGCTTGCCCAATTCTTTTCTTCTTGCTACATTTTAAGCACCCTGAGATCAACAAACTATCTCTTTTATTTACTACTGAATTCCTGGAAAAGGGCCTGATATTAAAACAAGGTGCTCAATAAACATTTGTTGACTAGATGAATGAATGAATGAATGGATGAATAAAAAGAAACAGTTTACTGGAATTCGACAGCTTAATTTTACTTTAGAAATAATTTCTTCTTACCAAACAACTTTAAGAAAACTCCATTTCAGTGTTTTTTTTTTCTTAATTCTATCAGTATGATACATAAGAAAGCCATTTTTATAGTAGCTGTCTGAGTCTTTATATTGCCTGCCAAATATAATCAGACAACATATTAGATTTCTACATTTTATAATACTGTATATAATATTTCATCTCAGAAAATGTTTCAATTTAAAAATGAAATGGAGGAGAACCCTGATTTCTAGGAATCTGCCACAGAATCTCAATATCTGAAAGGCTTCCACAGTTACCAGAAAGATCTTTCATGCAAAAGCTCAACACCCAGCTTTGTGCATGCCTGTAAATGAGATGCTTGTCTGCAAAATGTCACATTTCAACCACCAGAGCATTCAGCCCATTAAAATAGCTTTAAGAAAATGGCTTTTCAGCTAATCAAAACCACAACAAAATTACCTCTAAAGCAAATGCTTACAAATAATAGAAAATTTCTCTCTCTCTCTCTTTTTTTTTTAAGAACAAACAAATTTCAGAGAACACCTCCCTAAATAAAGAACCTAACTAATTCACTACACCACACAAGTACTCGGACCTTACTACATGCCAATTCTCTGACCTTAAAAGAACTCATCTTTTAGTGGGGAAATAGTTGTATTTAAGATTGACTGTAATACAAGGTGCTGCATTAGAACAAAGTGCTGGAAACAGAAAGAGGATGTCATTTTTCTTGGTATAAGGGTTGAGAAAAGCTTTCACAGTATAGCACTTTTATAGCTTATAAAGAGGCTGCAAGAGTTAACAATGCCCATGACCATTTTACAAAAAAACAAACAAACAAACAAACAAAAACAAACAGAAGTTAAGTGATTTGTTCAAGTTCCCACAGACAGTGGGATGCCAGAAACTCAAACCTAGCCACAGTTAACAGCTGTGAGGCCTCAGATAACTTAATCTCAGTTTCCTCTTCTGTGTAGTGGGAAATACTAGTGGTATCAATATTCCAAGATTGCTGGAAAAATTAAATGAAATAATATATGTTCTTCCTGAGCACATGCAAACACAATAAATTGTAGTTTTTATCATTATTTTGCCTAGAGAAACATCCTCATCACATGCAACTGTCAACAACCAAGACCTACAGTGTCCATAGGGACCCAAGACACTGGACTGTCCCTTTCCCAGGTCTAGGACTTTAGAAGGGTAATTACAGAGCCTCAAACGAGTAAGGACAGTGTTCATTTCACCTTGAGGCTATCTGCTACAGGAAGACAATTACCTCCCTTTCTATAAAACTGAAATACTGGCTGGGCGCAGTGGCTCACGCCTGTAATCCCAGCACTTTGGGAGGCCGACGCAGGCGGATCACGAGGTCAGGAGATTGAGACCATCCTGGCTAACACGGTGAAACTCCGTCTCTACTAAAAACTTCAAAAAAAAAAAAAAATTAGCTGGGCACGGTGGGGGGGGCCTGTAGTCCCAGCTACTCGGGAGGCTGAGGCAGGAGAATGGCGTGAACCCGGGCGGCGGAGCTTGCAGTGAGCTGAGATCGCGCCACTGCACTCCAGCCTGGGCGACAGAGCGAGACTCCGTCTCAAAAGAAAAAAAAAAACAGAAATACTACCACTTAATATAAAGAATTGCTATGAAGATGCTATGGAGGATAAAAGTAATGCTATGGAGAATAACAAAGTAATATAATCATATCTGTGTTCTAGAATAATATTTCATGGGAAGATGAAGGATGGGTTAGCAAAGGAGAAACAGAAAGTCTTAAAGCAGCTACCCAGGTTAAGGAAATTAAGGTCTGAACTAGAAAGGAGAGCTAAAACGGAAAAGAAGGAAAGAACATAGGAAAATATTTTCCAGTCAGAACCGACAGAATTTGAAAATTCTCTGTACACAGGGCTTGATGAGAGGAAAGTCAGAGGTTTCTGAGGTAAGCATTCAAGGATGGTGTTCATTTTGAAGAAGTAGAGACAAAGATGTCCAACAGACAACTGGGAATTTGGAAATACTGATTTGGGAGATGATGGCTGCTGTGAACTAATTACCCACCAACCATTATTTTTATTAGCTTAGAGGTTAGCAGAAGAGTCCAGCAAGAGTATAAAGGTAGTAAGGAATGAACATTGTATGGAAGAAGTATAATAGCACAAGAGAATATTCTGTCAGATGTAATAATTCAGAGCCAAACAGGGCTCTCAGAAAGAATGTCTTTTGAACCTTCTCAGTCATTAAAGAAGCAAGCCTGCTTGGTTCCCAATGTGCTTTCTTGCTGCTTCCTTCCTCCCTCCTTATCTTCAGTCAATAAACCTTTACTGGGTCTTTATCTTATGCCAGGACCAGCATCAGCACTGAGGATACAGAGTAAGTTATATACCATAACTGTTATGGTATATGCCCTTAAGGACCTTGGTGCTACCAGAAAAGAAAAACATGTAAAGAGTCAAATAAAAACACCAACATGCTACAGTAGAAATGAGTAGAGTGGTCTAAAGAATCTAATTCCAAGCATCCCTTCTCCATGATGTCTTCCTTGAATAAGATTATCAGCTAACAGAGCTTTAAAGATGTTAACATCTTTTAATTTTCACAGCAACTTTATGTATGATCCCCATTTTACGGATGTATAAGCTGAATAACCCAGCCTATGATGAACACTCTCCTCTGAGCTTTCACAGTCCTTACAAATTTTATATCACATAGTACTCTGTATCATCAGGTTTTCTTAAATAACCATAAATTATTCATATCCTTTTCTTCCCCAGGGTACAGCACAGGACCAACTACACACTACAGGTATTCAGTATTTGATGATTGTATTAGTCAGGGTTCTCTAGAGGGGCAGAACTTATAGGATAGATAAATACATAAAGGGGAATTTATTAAGTAGTATTAACCCACAGGATCCTAAGATTCCACAAGAGGCTGTCTGCAAGCTGGGAAACAAGGAAGCCAATCCAAGGAGTCCGATGTTCAAGGACAGGAAGCATCCACCACAGGAAAAAGATGTAGGCTGGGATAAGTCAGTCTGGCCTTTTCACATTTTTCTGCCTGCTTTATATTCGCTGGTAGCTGATTAGATGGTGCCCACCCAGATCATGGGTGGGTCTGCCTTCCCCAGCCCACTGACTAAAATGTTAATCTCCTTTGGCAACATCCTCACAGACACACCTAAGATCAATACTTTGCATCCTTCAATCCAATCAAGTTGACAATATTAACCACCACTTTTATTTTAACAACCATCATGTTGTTAAATATACATAACACATCTAAAGGACTGTTTTAAAGTCATTCCATTGACCAAGTTTTTACATGAGATCCTAAAAAGTAGTAATTTCTTACTAACTCATTCGGCAAATCCTTAAGTACTAGATCTGAGCTAATCACTGGTACTAGATCTAGGAAAAACAAATAAATCACACACAGACCCTGCCATCAGGTTTACTATGGCACCCACTAACGTCATCTGTTGTTTAAAATGAGTTCTACTTCCTTCAGACATTAGAACCAGAGATACACATGTGTCTTTTGAATATTCAAACACTTACTAGGAATAAATTATCAGCTGAAAGAATAAATGAACGAATCATAGACAATCTGAACCTTGGACCAGGCCTTGCTTGGTCTGGTCACTGGAAAGCTGAGCATTCTTAGCAATGAGCAAAAACTTCTAGTACTAAATTTACCCTGGCTTCATTTACTATATTATCCTATTTCCCCTTCACTGTTAATCTGTTTGTTTTTCATCCTATTTTATTACGTGCATTTTAAAATTCATTCCCTTTAGGAAAAAACCATAGGTGTACAGAATGTAATCAATCAACCTGAAGATGGTATAATAAGTCTCCTACTTTGTCCAGATGCCCTGCTGAAGGTTTGGAGTCAAATCAGGCCCAATGTGCAAGCCAGCAGCAAAGTCAGTAGCTACTACTACCTAAGTTTAATAAAAAGGGTCTCTGCTGGAGGAACTGTGTTGCTTCAGAGCAGCCAGGGAATTCTATTCTTCAAAGCCCACCCTCTTCAAGTTTTCAGCCCCCACATTTATAAATAGGGAAGTTTTGGAACTAGACCATGGAGGACTACGTGTGTATCTCTATCCCTGACCTACCAATACCTTAGAATCAGCTTCTTATTTATTCTTATCTACCTACTACACAAATGTAAAGTTTGGGGGAAAAGGGCTCATTACTGGTAATGCAATATGGGTATGGTTGACTCAGTTTAGACAAGCAGTCCTGTAAGCACTGAATACTGAAAACACTGGGGTTTTTTGCTTGTTTTGTTGTTAACATATACATAACACAAAATTGACTACTTTAATCATTTTAAAGTGTACAGTTTTGAGGCATTAAACACATTCACATTGCCACGCAACTATCACCCCCATCCATCTCCAGAACTTTTCATCTTTATGAACTAAACCGGACTCTTCATACCCATTAAACACTAACTCCCCATTCTCCTCTTCCTACCCAGTCCCTGACACCACCATTCTACATTCTGTCTCTAAATTTAACTATTCTAAGAACCTAATTTAAGATGAATCATACAATATTTGTCCTTTTCTGACTGGCTTACTTCATTTAGCATGACATCTTCAAGGTTCATCCATGTTAAAGCATGAAAATGCTGGTTTTTAATAACATTCCAGACTTCTCATTTCAGACAAAGATAATCACAAACTGTAAGTCTGACCATCATTTATTAGCTTTTAGAGATAACATTAAAAGCTCACTGTAGAATTTTTCCCCTTCTGTGCCACTGAGATTTCCAGATTGATTTATAATCTGGAACAAGTATTTCTAAACAGATCATTTAGATGGAGCATCCTGCTACTTGGAAAATAAGTTCTAACGTGTTCATAAGGAAGCAAAATGGCCCTCAATAAAAAGGACAATGTGGTATCAATGTTTGAATAAAGATTAATGCCTAGCATAAGCTACTCATCTGTTTTGATATCCCTAGACATATTTTCTTGCAGGCGAACAAGTGTGCATCTGTCTGGTTTTCAGAATATATGTACAAATATTTCTTATTATAAGTAGTATGTTTTCAGTATTAATAAATTTATATCATCCACACTGATGAGCCATGGATTATTTTTTTAACCAGCAAGACCAATGTGAATAAAATATGAATGATCTTACTAAAAACAAACAGAAAAGACCTCTTCCTTCTCAGTTGGGGATATCATTTTTTGTTTGCTTTTTTCCTTTTTTCCAACTCTTATCTTCCAGACTTTAATCCTATATGGCTCTGTACATTCCATGTTCCAACTCTCATCACTCTCCCCTCTTCATCTCCTGATCTTTTTCTACTATATTCTCTGGAACTCAAGGTTAGCAAAATCCTCTACAACTTCAACCTCTCCTAAGAATGTCCTCTGCTCTAAGTGAAATCTGGCTGTCTCACATAATAATGCTTTCCTGTGCAGCACTTACAAGTAAGGGCTGATTTTCTCTCACTTCTCACCTTCCCCTGGGCCTTGAACCTCACTGTTGCTTCCAGAGCCTTCTCCATAAAAACATTCAGTTCTGAATCTCATATCATCAGATTCAACATCACCCCTCTTTGTAGCCATTTACTACTTCCAAGTAACTTTCCTCTTATGCCTTAAAGATTGTGGCTCCTACTTCACTATCATTCTCTCCAATATATTCTTATAATTCCTGGTAATTTCAATAACTACATAAATAATGATTATAATGCACTGCCCTCTCAGTTATTCGACCTCTCCTCCACTGACCTTGACCTCAGCCTCTCATTTCCATGGTTATAATCCTTGAACGTGTTATTACTAATAACTGAAAGCTTTTTTCTCTAATCTTAATTTCAAATATCTCATTTGCCAAACACCATCTCTTATCTTTCAAGTTTGCTCACTATAGTACCCCAATTCTAACAATCCCTCAACCTATGAGGACATTCAATCTACTAATTCTACCTATATTTCATTGTCCATCACCCTCCTCATACCCTCACCTCTCTCCTAACCCTGGCAATCCTAAATTCCTTGGTCAATTTTGTAATAATCATTCCCTTGCCCCTCTATCACTTGTATTGACAGTAGTTTGGTTAAACCACAACCCTGGTTAAATTCAGTCACCATCTACTCTCTGCCAACACTGGTACAGGTCTTGGGAGCAGGAAAACACACAATTATGCTTACTAAAGTTAAAATGTAACTTTAAACTCATGATCACTATTTTCATGTGGGTCCTTTTTTTTTTTTTTTTTTGAGATGAAGTCTCACTCTGCTGCCCAGGCTGGAGTGTGGTGGCACGATCTCAGCTCACCGCAACCTCTGCCTCCCGGGTTCAAGCAATTCTGCCTCAGCCTCCCAAGTAGCTGGGATTACCAGTGCCTGGGACTACCGGTGTCTGCCACCGTACCTGGCTAATGTTTGTATTTTTAGTAGAGACAGGGTTTCACCATGTTGGCCAGGCTGGTCTTGAACTCCTGACCTCAGGCAATCTACCCACCTCAGCCTCCCAAAGTGCTGGGATTACAGGTGCGAGCCACCGTGCCCAGTCTCATGTTGGTTCTAAATGAAATCTGACAATCATTCTATATTTGCCTCATCCATCCTATACTATTTCATGCTTTCTTTGCTCCTAATCTCACTCTCAACTAGTGATTTTGCTTATTTGTCCAAAGAAAATTAATCATCCAGAAGAGAGCTTTCATGAGCTCCCACCACATTTACCTACCAAACTGCACCTGTACCCACATACTCTTAACTTCTCTCCTATCACCATAGATGAACACTCCACATCCAACCTTCCAGTGGTATACTAGATTCCATTCCCTCACCAAACAAAAGACACTACTTCAAGTCATTTCACCCCTCTTTCTTGAGCATTATTAGGACTTCATTTCTCTGCAGGATTATTCATATAAACATACTGTTACTTGTCTCACCTAAAAATAAATACATAAAATAAACAAAAAGTTATTTCTTGATTCCATCTAACACACACCAGCTATCTTTTTTTTTTTTCTTTTTTTTTTTTTTGAGACGGAGTCTTGCTTTGTTACCTGGGCTGGAGTACAGTGGTGCGATCTCAGCTCACTGCAACCTCCGCCTCCCAGGTTCAAGCAATTCTCCAGCCTCGGCCTCCCGAGTAGCTGGGACTATAGGTGTGCACCCGTCTAATTTTTGTATTTTTAGGAGAGACAGGCTTTCACTATGTTGGCCAGGCTGGTCTTGGACTCCTGACCTCTTGATCTGCCTGCCTTGGCCTCCCAAAGTGCTGGGATTACATAGGTGTGAGCTACCTAAAGGTTACCTATGTAACATGAAAAGGCCCCAGTTACCATTTCATGTCTCCTTCCCTTCATAGCAAAATTCCTATAAAGAGTTGGGTTTTTTTCTTCTTTTAACCCTCCTGTATTGAGAATTCTAGAAAGAGCTGTTTTATACTGTACTTGCTTTCTCTCATCTTTCTTCCTATTCTTTTGAACCCACTCCAATCAGATATCTATTCCCACCCCTCTACCACCATGTTCTAATCAAAGTCACCAATGACCTCCACTATGCTAAAACTAGTGGTCAATTTTCAACCCTCATCTTACTTGACATGTCATCAGCAGCATTTAATGTAATTGATCATTCTCTCCCCCACACACATCCCCCACTTTTTCTTTTTCTTTTCTTTCTTTCTTTTTTTTTGAGATCAGGTCTTGCTCTTTTGCCCAGGCTTGAGTGCAGTGGCATAATCATGGCTCACTGTATCCTCAACCTCCTAGGCTCAAGCGATCTTCCCATTTCAGCCTCTCGAGTAGCTGGGACTAAAGGCACAGGCGACCACTCCTAGCTAATTTTTTTTTTTTTTTTTTTTTTCCGTATGTTTTTGTATAGATGCCATTTTCCCTGGGCTGGTCTTGAATCCCTGGGCTCAAGTAATCTGCCCACCTCAGCTTCCCAAATGTTGGAATTACAGGCATGAGCCACGGTATCTGGTGTCTCCCCTCTTTTCAATACTTTTATCACTTGGCTTTTGGACACTATACTCACCTGGGTTTTGGTATGTTTGATTTTTCTCCCTATCATTCTGGCAGCTCTTTCTCAATTTCTAAACTTTGTGGTGACCTAGGCCCCTTCTCTTTTCTAAAGTCTCCATATACTCTCAAAGCCCCCTTATCTAATTGTATAACCAAATACCATCTACATTTTTACATTTACCACCTCCCACTCTTCTAAAATCTGTTTCTCCTGAAGTCCTCCCCAGTTCACTGAATTCCAACTCCATGCTTTTAATTGCACAGATAAAACTTTTGGTGTTGTTCTTGACTTCTCTTTTTCTCATACCTTACAACTAGTCCATCAGTAAATCACTTTCAGCTCTGTCTCTAAAATATATTCAGAATTCGATCAATTCTCACTACCCTCACTTCTACCATCTTAATCTAAATCACTATTATCTCTCACAAGTATTACTGCAACTACCTCCTAACTGGTCTCCCTGTTTTTGCATTTACTCCTTCTTTTGTCTATTCTCAACACAGCAGCCAGAGTGGCTCTCTGAAAACATAAGTTAGATCAGGTCACTCGTCTAATCCTCAATGACTTCCTACCTCATGCAGTGGGAAAGCTAAGTCTTTACCAGGATCTAGAAAACCAAACAAGAACTGCATTTATAATGCCACACATTATAAATTACCACCTCAGCCTTCTGACTCCTATTACTCTCCTCAACTTCAGGCACTTCACTTCAGCCATCCTGTTCCCTGTTCCCCTGCTATTCCTTAAAATATACCAGGCCTGGCCTCAGGGCTTTGGCATCTGTTCTCTCTGCCTGAAATGTTCTTCCTCCAGTTCATTCTCTCACTTACTTCAGGTCCTAATTTAAACTCACCTTCTCAGTGAGGCTTTCCTTGGCTCCCTATCTAAAAGTGCAAAGCTTTAACAAACTGAACATTATAGTTATCTTCCTTGCTTTATTTTTCCTCTTTCCCACATATCTATTGTACTTAATATTTTATTTTTTATCTTCTTGTATGTCTTCTGCCCCCTTCACCCAAAATGTAAAGCTCCATGGTGATTCAGATTTTAATCTGTTTAGTCTACTGTTGCATCCCCAGTGCTAGAATAGCATCCAGAATATTGATCACTCTTCTCCCCACTTTTGAGAGAATAATTGGAGAGGTGTCCCTGTTCTATGACTCAGATGATACACAGATTATACATAATGAAAGCTCCCATTAGTCAGTGCCTACTGACAAATACTACTTTCAGTTGGCCTCACTGATATTATTATATTTACTCCTCATAATAATCCTGAGCCTTCCAGGACCAGCTGTTGACAAAGAAAACACACATATAGACACATACTCCCCAGACAGCTGAGCACACAGGGAGGTTAGGAGCTGATGGGAGATGAGAAAAGAGCCCATGGAGAGTTCGGGAAGACCACAAACAGAAAAGAGACATGATGGGAAGTTACTTGTGGTAATACCACTCCAGCGGGAAGCAGACTTAATGTTTGGTCATCCATGGTGGAAGCCTGCATGTCTGCATAGTACTAACAACCAAAAGATGCTCTTACAAGGCACAATTCTTCCTACTGGACTGAGAGTTCCTAGAAGACTCTCCTTTCACTTCTGAAACTTCAGAATTCAGCTAGCACAGAGAAGACTCCCATAAATGTTTGTTAAATTGAACTCAATAATTATTGAGGTATTTATTCTTCTTTATTCAAGACGAAACTGAGTTTTCAACAGTATTATGTAACATATTCAAGGAGGATACATAGTCTCTAAGTAACACACTGGGAACTTGAACTCAAGTTCCCTATTCTTTCTCCTGCACCACACTGTTGGCTGCTGCTGTTGTATAAAAATGATAATCTCTAGTAGAACACTGACTCTCATCTCATATGTGGAATGCAGACCTGTTAACCCAGCTACAGTCTAAGATGTCATAGAAAAAATCTTCACAAAGCAAGCCAGATCTCCAAACTGAACCACATAAGCTGGCAAGTCCAACATTCATATTCTCCAATTCTTTTCCCCATCTACCTCCTTTGTTCACTCCCTTGTTCCTTTGTGTTCATAACCGCCTGACCAATAAGGTGTGTAAAGTCCTTGGAGTACAAAGGCCATGTATGATTCTTCTTTCCATTCCTCCAGCACAGGGATGTTATATCAAAGGTACTTTGTGAACATTTGTTAAATTAAAAATGCTAAAAGCCAAAGAAATAAAAAGATAGCTTTATGATTTCCAAAGCATTTCCATAGTCTCCATGGAGAATCAGGGGTGGTATTAGCATCTACTTTACAAATAAGAAAAGCCTAAAAGGAGAGAAGCAACTTGCCCAGACTTTACCCTGACTCCTCACACGCCAAGCCCAATGTTCCTCCCATCATGCCATAATGTTCACTGCATTTCTTAGAGCCAAGAAGATGGCTGAGGCAAGAAAGAAGGATCAAGATACACAAAAAAGAATGCTACACATTATAAATTAATCACTTAACAACATAACCAGCACATCCTGAAAAAATAAGCAAATATGACATTCATATCAGAGCAAAAGACTTGGTTTAAAATAAACAAACTCGCTGAGCACGGTGGCTCATGTCTGTAATCCCAGCACTTTGGGAGGCCGAGGCAGGTGGATCACGAGATCAGGAGATAGAAACCATCCTGGCTAACACGGTGAAACCCTGTCTCTACTAAAAACACAAAAAAAATCAGCCGGGCGTGGTGGTGGGCGCCTGTAGTCCCAGCTACTCAGGAGGCTAAGGCAGGAGAACGGCATGAACCTGGGAGGCGGAGCTTACAGTGAGCCGAGATCATGCCACTGTACTCCAGCCTGGGTGACATAGCGAGACTCCTTCTCAAAAAATAAATAAATAAATAAATAATAAACAAGCTGAGCCTGGCGTGGTGGTTTATGCCTATAATCTCAGCACTTTGGGAGGCCGAGGCAGTGGATCCCTTGAATCCAGGAGAGTTCAAGACCAGCTTGGGCAACCCGCATCTCCATAAAAAAATACAAAAAAATTAGCTGGGCATGGTGGCGTGCACTTGTAGTCCCAGCTACATGGCGGGGTGAGGCAGGAGGATTGCTTAAGCCCAAGAGGTCAAGGCTGCCGTAAGCTGAGATCATACCTCTGCACTCCAGCCTGGCGACAGAGTGAAACCTGTCTCAAAAGAATAAAATAAAATAAAACCATATTTAGTGATACTCTGCTCTGGATTATTCCTTACGTAAATCACTTACAGGTGGCATGGATGATGACAGAATAAGATATGTTTTGCCCTTAGAAGCGGATAGTCTAATAGCAAAAATGTGACTCAAATACTCAGTTCAAAATCCTGGTGGCAATGGAACACAATGCAGCCATAAAAAAGAACAAAATCTCGTCCTTTGCACCAACATGGATACAGGTGGAGGCCATTATCCTCTACTCATTCTGGCAAATGAATGCAGAAACATAAAATCAAATACCACATGTTCTCACTTATAAGCAGGAATGAAACATTGGGTAAACATGGACATTAAGATGGCAACAACAGACACTGGGCTCTACTAAGAGTGTGGGGAAGGGCGGACTGAAAAATTACTTATTGGGTACTACGCTCACTACCTGGGTGACAGGATCATTCATACACCAAACTTCAGCAACATGCAATTTATCCATGTAACAAACCTGAACATGTACCTGTACCCTCAAACCTAAAATGAAAGTAGGAAAAAAAATCACAAAGTGAAAAAAGAAATTCCTGGTGGCAGACAAAATGAGAGAAGTAGCTTGAACTCATAGTTCCAAATAATAAAAGAAAGGCAAGAAAACAAGAGCTAAACGAACTTTACAGGTAGCCTGTAGACCATACATATACAGTTATTGTAGGGGTTCAGAGAAGGGAGGAAAGGCTCACTCTGACTATGTCTGTATCTTCAGTTTTTAGGGTCTTTTAAGTCTGTTTTGTTTTACGTTTTTGGGACTGGGTCTCACTCTCTCACCCAAGCTGGAGAGCAGCAGTGCAATCTTGGCTCACCACAACCTCTGCCTCCTGGGCTCAAGTGATCCTCCCAAGGCCTCAGCCTCCCAAGTAGCTGGGACTATCAACGTGTGCCACCATGCTTGGCTAATTTTTGTATTTTTTTGTAGAGACAGGGTTTCACCACATTGCCCAGGTTGGTCTTGAACTCCTGGGCTCAAGCAATCCACCTGCTTCTGCCTCCCAAAGTACTGGGATTGCAGGCATGAGCCACCACGCGCAGTCTTGTTTTGTTTTCATTTAAGGAGGAACATAATTTATCCTGAAAACTGTCCCAGAGCTTAAAAAGAGAACAGGTTTGGGAATTCACATGGAGATGGGGAGAGGAAAGAACAACAGAACAGAGGTGAAGACGAGACCGAAGACTCAAACACTGTCTCCTACATGAAGCTTCACAGACCCTTACAACTAGAACTAATCACTGTCCTCTATCCCAAAAATACATGGCGACAGTGCCATTCTAGAAACACTTCATATTAGAAGACCTAGTTGCTTATGCAACTGCTTCGCTCCTGGACTGTGAGCTCTGAAAGCAGAGGCTATTTTATTAACTTATGGAGTGCCCCACTGGCTAATAAAGAGCCAAGAATACCAAGACATGTACATTATATACACTACGTATATATACGTGTACATGTATGATTAACAGAATTGAACCAAAGAAAGTTAAAGCTTGGTAGGACCTCAAAGATCACTTAATTTAAGCCCTTCATTTTGCAAATGGGAAAACAAAGACTAAGTGACTCACTTAAAGTCACAGAGCAGGTCACAAATCCAGAACAGGACCTCAGGTTCCTAGAGTCCCAGCCAAAAGAATGGCAGTGAGGCTGCTCTTCTACTCAAAGGACAAGAGATCTCCCATGCTTATTGGTTAGTTCAAAGGCACTGAGCCATTGCAGAGGGAGGTCTAAGGCTCTGAATCAGGAACTGTTACATTCCAAGCGGTTGACACTCTGAATACCAGGCCAAGTCCTTTGTCTCAGGACAGAAAGGCTCAGAAAAATCTGGCAGAACCACCCTTGTTTGATGCAGAGGCCCCAGAACATTTTAGGCTGCAGACTTGGGCAAAGAACCAGGAAGAGTTTTATTGTGATGAAGACGTAGAAAAGTGGGGGAAGGCCGGGCGCGGTGGCTCACGCCTGTAATCCCAGCACTTTGGGAGGCCGAGGCGGGCGGATCACAAGGTTAGGAGATCGAGACCACGGTGAAACCCCGTCTCTACTAAAAATACAAAAAATTAGCCGGGCGCGGTGGCGGGCGCCTGTAGTCCCAGCTACTCAGGAGGCTGAGGCAGGAGAATGGCGTAAACCCAGGAGGCGGAGCTTGCAGTGAGCCAAGATCGCGCCATTGCACTCCAGCCTGGGCGACAGAGCGAGACTCCGTCTCAAAAAAAAAAACAAACAAACAAACAAACGAAAAGTTGGGGAAAAAATGGAGGATGGGAGCAATGGAGAGGTAGAGTCCTAGCAGCACCAACACCAGGAAAGCACTCTTGATGGAAAAGAAAGTACACTTTTAGAAGAAGTTAGCTCACGCCTGTAATCCAACACTTTGGGAGACTGAGGAGGGTGGATTAGTTGAGGTCAGGAGTTCGAGACCAACCTGGCCAATATGGTGAAACCCCACCTCTACTAAAAATACAAAAATTAGCCAGGTGTGGGGACCCATGCCTGTAATTCCAACTATTACTTAGGAGGCTGAGGCATGAGAATCACTTGAACCCAGGAGGTAGAGGCTGCAACAGTGAGCCAAGATCATGCCAATGAACTCCAGCCTGGGTGACAGAGTGAGACTCTGTCTCAAAAAGAAAGAGAAGAAGGAGAAGGAGAAGCAGCAGCAGCAGCAGCTAAAGGCTCAGAAAATGGAAGAGAGGGTAATTTCAGGACTCAGTAAAGACTCCCAAGGGAATCACCTAATTTGAGGCTTAATGGTATAGACATTAAAAAAATCAAACTGACTCCGTCTCTACTGAAAATACAAAAAATTAGCCGGGCGTGGTGGTGGGCATCTATAGTCCCAGCTACTCGGGAGGCTGAGGCAGGAGAATGGCGTGAACCCGGGAGGTGGAGCTTGCAGTGAGCCAAGATTGCGCCACTGTACTCCAGCCTGGGGGACAGAGCAAGACTCCATCTCATAAATAAATAAATAAATAAATAAATAAATAAATAAATAAATAAAATCAAACTGAAGAGTGTGTGATGCCAAGAATAACCCAATCAAGAATAATGCAGCTTGAGCAGCCAAGTCTCCTCATTCTCCATCACCACTGCTGGCCCACTCACCACCACTCTCCATTGAAATCACTTGGGGTGCTCTTCCAGCCTCCTTGAGTGACACCTTCAGGCATGGGAGCAAATCAGATGGATAAGGGTACTATTTAAGACATCGAGTTTTACAAATAATACAATTTAAAAATGGATAAAGAACTTGAACAGGCATTTCTCCAAAGATATACAAATGACCAACAAGCATATGAAGGTATGTTCAACATCATTAGTTTCCAGGGAAACACAACTTAAAACTACACTGAGATACCACCTCACACCCATTAAGATGACTATTATCAAAAAAACAGAAAATAGCAAATGTTGATGAGGATGTAGAGAAATTGGAATCCTTATTTAAAATTTGGTGGTAATATAACATGGTGTAGCCACTATGGAAAACAATACAGAGGTTCCTCAAAAAATTAAAAATATAATAACCATATGATCCAGCAATTTCACTTCTGCATATACATTCAAAAGAATTAAAAACAGGATCTCAAAGAGATATTTGCACACCCATGTTCATTGCAATACTATGGACAATAGCCAAGAAGTGGAAGCAATCTAAATTTCCACTGATGAACAGATAAAGAAAATGCTGTATACACACATGCATACACACAATTCGCACACGCACACACATGCACGCTGGAATATTACTCACTCTTTAAAAAGAAAATCGTGCTGTATACTACAATATGCATGAAACTTAAGTAAAGTAAGTTACTCACAAAAAGACAAATACTGCATGATTCCACTTATATGAGGTATCCAAATAAGTTAAACTCTTAGAAACAGAAAGTAAAATGGTAGTTACCAAGGTGGAAGGTGAAAAGGGGAGTTGTTGTTCAATGGATATGTTCAGTTGGTGCAAAAGTAATTACGGCTTTGGCCATACTTTCAATGGCGAAAACTACAACTACTTTTGCATCAGCCTTTAGTTTCAGTTTGGCAAGATGAAAAAGTTCTAGAGATCTATCACACAACAAAGTGCATATAGTTAACACTACTGTAGTCTATACTTAAAAATGGTTAAGATGGTAAATTTTATGTTTTTGTTGTTTGTTTGTTTCTTTTGGTTTTTTGAGACAGAGTCTCACTCTGTCGCCCAGGCTGGAGTGCAGCGGCGCGATCTCGGCTCGCTGCAAGCTCCGCCTCCCGGGTTCACGCCATTCTCCTGCCTCAGCCTCCCAAGTAGCTGGACTACAGGCGCCCACTACCGCGCCTGGCTAATTTTTTGTATTTTTAGTAGAGACGGGGTTTCACCGTGTTAGCCAGGATGGTCTCCATCTCCTGACCTCATGATCCACCCACCTCGGCCTCCCAAAGTACTGGGATTACAGGTGTGAGCCACTGCGCCCAGCCCTATATGTTCTTTTACCACACACACACACACACACACACACACACGAAGTTTTAGGTGTAACACCAAAACTACTAAGTCAGACCACCTGAGAATCAGAATTTTAAACAAACTCCTCACGTAGTTTTGAAAAATGGCCGAATTCAGAAAACACTTGCTTCAAAATAAAGTCCAGATTTGATTTCTGCATCAAAAGCCCTGCGTGATCCCATCCCTTTTTATCTTTCATTCTCACCACTTGCTCTTGCCTCAGGTCTCACTCTGTTTTGGGCCTCCGGCCTACGTACCAGGAGGACTACTGTCGGCTGTACTACTGTCGGCTGGGCACGGTGGCTCACACCTGTAATCCCAGCACATGTGAGGCCCAGACGGGCAGATCATGAGGTCAGGAGATTGAGACCATCCTGGCCAATATGGTGAAACCCCGTCTCTACTAAAAATACAAATATTAGCTGAGTGTGGTGGCGCGTGCCTGCAGTCCCAGCTACTTGGGAGACTGAGACAGGAAAATCGCTTGAACCTGGGAGGCGGGGGTTGCACCACTGCACTCCAGCCTGGTGACAGGGAGAGACTCCACCCTCCCCCCGTCCTGCAAAAAAAAAAAAAAGACACACTGTCCAGCTGACCCTTCTATAATGATGGAAATAATCTAGTATATCTGTGCTGTCCAATATAGTAGCTATTAGCCACATGTAGCTACTAAGTACTTGATATGTGGCTACTGAACAGCACAGGACTAGAGCAATAATTAGGTCTCTAGAAGAAAAAGAGAGGACATGGTTAAAACTCAAAACAGAAAACCAAACACTGTATGTTCTCACTCATAGGTGGGAACTGAACAATGAGAACACGTGGACACGGAGCGGGGAACATCACACACTGGGGCCGGAGCGGGGAACATCACACACTGGGGCCTGTCATGGGGTTGGGGGATGGGGGAGGGATAGCATTAGGAGAAATACCTAATGTAAATGACAAGTTGATGGATGCAGCAAACCAACAAGGCACATGTATACATATGTAACAAACCTGCAAGTTGTGCACATGTACCCTAAAACTTAAAGTATAATATAAATAAACAAATAAAAGTCAAAACAACTCGATGTAATTTTTTCTCACATATTATTGATATGCATTCATTCATTTAGCAAATATTTATTGCTTACTACTTGCCAGATACTACTCTAGATACTGGTGAAACAGCCATGAACAAAACAAACACCCCTGCCCTCAAAAAGCTATGCTCTAATGAGGCCGACTAGTTCAGCAGTTAAGAGCAATGACTCTGGGGGCCAAAGATGGCCGACTAGAAGCTGGAGCGTTTAGAGGCTCCCATCAAAAAAAATATAACTATGTGAATCCTTCACCTGCCACCAAGGTATCTAGGTTCTCTCATCAAAATTGACTAGAACGGGCCGGGCGCGGTGGCTCAAGCCTGTAATCCCAGCACTTTGGGAGGCCGAGACGGGTGGATCACGAGGTCAGAAGATCGAGACCATCCTGGCGAACACGGTGAAACCCCGTCTCTACTAAAAAAAAAATACAAAAAACTAGCCGGGCGAGATGGCGGGCGCCTGTAGTCCCAGCTACTCGGGAGGCTGAGGCAGGAGAATGGCGTAAACCCGGGAGACGGAGCTTGCGGTGAGCTGAGATCCGGCCACTGCACTCCAGCCCGGGCGACAGAGCGAGACTCCGTCTCAAAAAAAAAAAAAAAAATTGACTAGAACGCTGGCCTGGCACACAGAGAAAAGGAAGAGCAGTGCAGTACAGCAGCCCACCCAAGAGCTGTACAGAAAAGGGGACCCCCCTCCCCCCAGCCAAGGAAGGCAGTGAATGAGCACGCTACCCAGCCAGGGAAAGTGTGCTTTTCCCACGGAACGTTGCAACCCACGGATCAGAAGATCCCACTCGTGAACCCACGCCACTGGGACACACAGATTCTTACAGCCTCTCAGCTGGAATCTGCTTAAGCCTACCGAACTCCCTGCAGGAGGGGTGACCAGCACGGGCTGCGGCTGCCTGGCTGCCTGCTGTCTAAATCGTTTCAGCTCCTTGGGGAGGGGCAGCAGCCAGCACTGGAACTCGCAACTGCCTAACACGCTAAGCACCCTGGGCAAGGTAAGGGCAGCACTCATTTCTATAGCTCCAGGCTGTGCTTTTTCCCTGCTGGAGCCCGGGAGGCTGAATGGCTTCGTCCCAAGACTTGTCCCCACAGCCCAACACACAGGCTGTGGCAGTTTGTGGGCAGAGTCCCTCTTCAGGTCTAACCCTGATCCATCCTTCCTCAGTGGGCGGGGCTTCCCTGCAGGATCTCCAATAACTCCAGCCAGAGGCTCAGGGACAGAATTCAGATCTCCCTGGGCCTGAGCCCCTAGTGGGGAGGGGTGGCCATAGTCTCTTTGGACCAGCAGACTTAACCTCTCCTGGTAGTTCTGAGGAATCTGGGCAGCCCAGATGAGTGAGTTTTCCCCCAGCGGAACATACCCTCTCTCCACCAAGGGACAAAGTGCTTCATTAAACAGGTCCTGCTCCCCATGCCACCCGAGACCCTTCAACAGGGTTGTCAGACACCCTACACAGGAGCAATCCTACTGGCACCAGGCTGGTGCCCCTCAAGCTCAGAGGTCCCAGAAGAAGGAGCAGGCACCCATCTTGGCTGCTCTTCCAGCCTCCTTGAGTGACATCTCCCAGGCATGGGAGTGAATCAGACGAATAGGGCCTGAAGTGAACCCCCGGCAAACTGCAGCAGTCCTATAGAAGAGGGACCTGATTATTGAAAGAAAAACAAACAAGCAGAAAGTGACAACAACAGCATCAACAACAACAAAAAAAGGCCCCCACAAAAACCCCATCCAAGAGTCAGCAGCCTCAAAGACCGAAACTAGACAAACTCACGAAGATGAGAAGAAATCAATGAAAAAATGCTGAAAACCCAAAAGGCCAGAGTGCCTCTTCTCCTCCAAATGATTGCAATGTCTCTCCATTAAGGGCACCAGAACTGGACGGAGGATCAGATGGACGAATTGACAGAAGTAGGCTTCAGAAGATGGGTAATAAAAAATGATGACCAAAAGGAGCATGTTCTAACCCAATGCAAAGAAGCTAAGAACCTTGATAAAAGGTTGGAGGAATTGCTAACTAGGATAACCAGTTAAGAGAGGAACATATATTACCTGATGGAGCTGAAAAACACAGCACAAGAACTTCGTGAAGCACACCCAAGTATCGACAGCCGAATCGACCAAGCGGAAGAAAGGATATCAGAGTTTGAAGACCACTTTACTGAAATAAGACATGCAGACAAAAATAGAGAAAACAGAATGAAAAGGAAAGAACAAAGCCTCCAACAAATATGGGACTTCATAAAAAGACTGAACCTACGGTTGACTGGAGTACCAGAAGGAGATGGAGAGAATGAAACAAGCTGGAAAACACACTCCAGGATATTATCCAGACAACTTCCGCAAACTAGCAAGACAGGCCAACATGCAAATTCAGGAAATCCAGATAACACCATTAAGATATTCCATAAGAAGATCAACCCCAAGACACATAATCATCAGATTCTCCAAGGTAAAAATGAAGGAAAAACTGTTAGGGCAGCCAGAAAGGCCAGGTCACCTACAAAGGGAAGCTCATCAGACTAACAGTGGACCTCTCAGCAGAAACTCTTCAAGCCAGAAGAGATTGGGGGCCAATATTCAACATTCTTAAAGACAAGAGTTTACAACCCAGAATTTCTTTTTTCTTCTTCTTTTTTTTTTTTTTCTTCTTTTGATACAGAGTCTCGCCTAGTCTGGAATACAGTGGTGCGATCCCAGCTCACTGCAACCTCTGCCTCCAGGGTTCAAGCAATTCTCCTGCCTCAGCCTCCTGAGTAGCTCGGACTACAGGTGCCTGCCAGCACACCCAGCTAATTTTTGTATTTTTAGTAGAAGACAAGGTTTCACCATGTTATCCAGGCTGGTCTCAAACTCCTGACCACATGATCCGCCCACCTCAGCCTCCCAAAGTGCTGGGATTACAGGTGTGAACCACTGCGCCCAGCCTCAACCCGGAATTTCATATCCAGCCAAACTAAGCTTCATAAGCTAAGAAGAAATAAAATCCTTTCCAGACAAGCAAATGCTGAGGGATTTCATTACCACCAGGCCTGCACTGCAAGAGCTGCTGAAAGAAGCACTAAATATGGAAAGGAAAAACTGATACCAGTCACTGTAAAAACACACCAAAATATAAAGACCAATGACACTATGAAAAAACTGCATCAACTAGCATGCAAAACCACCAAATAGCATCATGATGACAGGATCAAATTCACATGTAACAATATTAACCTTAAATGTAAATGGGCTAAATGCCCCAATTAAAAGACACAGACTGGCAAATTGGATTAAGGAGTCAAGACCCATCGGTGTGCTGTATTCAGGAGACCCATCTTATGTGCAAAGACACACACAGGCTCAAAATAAAGCGATGGAGGAAAATTTACCAAGCAAATGGAAAGCAAAAAAAAAAAAAAAAAGCAGGGGTTGCAATCCTAGTCTCTGACAAAACAACCTTTAAACCAACAAAGATCAAAAAAGACAAAAAAAGGCATTACATAATGGCAAAGGGAACAATTCAACAAGAAGTGCTATTATGAATATATATGCATCCAATACAAGAGCACCCAAATTCATAAAACAAGTTCTTAGAGACCTACAAAGAGACTCAGACTTCCACACAATAATAGTGGGATACTTTAAACACCCCACTGTCAGTATTAGACAGATCAATGAGACAGAAAATTAACAAGGATATTCAGGTCTTGAACTTAGCTCTGGATCAAGTGGACCTGGCAGACGTCTACAGAACTCTCTACTCCAAATCAACAGAATATACATTCTTCCCAGTACCACATGGCACTTATTCTAAAATCAACCACTAATTGGAAGTAAAACACTCCTCAACAAAAGCAAAAGAACTGAAATCATAACAAACAGTCTCTCAGACCACGGTGCAATCAAATAGAACTCAGGATTAAAAAACTCACTCAAAACCACACAATTTCATGGAAATGGAACAACTTGCTCCTGAATGACTCCTGGGTAAATAATGAAAGTAAGGCAGAATCAAGAAGTTCTTTGAAACCAATGAGAACAAAGAGACCATGTACCAGAATCTCTGGGAGACAGCTAAAGCAGTATTAAGAGGGAAATTTATAGCACTAAATGCCCACATCAGAAAGCTAAAAAGATCTCAAATCAACACCCTAACATCACAATTAAAAGAGCTAGAGAGGCAACAGCAAACTAATCCAAAAGCTAGCAGAAGACGAGAAATAACTAAAATCAGAGAAGAATTGCAGGAGATAAAGACACAAAAAACCCTCCAAAAAAAAAAAAAAACCAGATCCAGGAGCTGGTTTTCTGAAAAAATTAACAAAACAGACAGACTGCTAGCTGGACTAATGAAGAAGAGAGAAGAATCAAATAGACACAATAAAAAACGATAAAGGGGATATCACCACTGACCCCACAGAAACACAAACTACCATCAGAGAGTACTATAAACACCTCTACATAAATAAACTAGAAAATCTAGAAGAAATGGATAAATTCCTGGACACATACACCCTCCCAAGGCTAAACCAGGAAGAACTCAAATCCCTGAATAGACCAATAACAAGTCTGAAATTGAGGCAGTAATTAATAGCCTTCGAACCAAAAAAGTCCAGGACCAGATGGATTTACAGCCAAATTCTACCAGAAGTACAAAGAGGAGCTGGTACTGTTCCTTCTGAAACTATTATAAACAACTGAAAAGGAGGGACTCCTCCCTAACTCATTTTATGAAGCCATCATCATCCTGATACCAAAACTGGGAAGAGACACAACAAAAAAAAATTCAAGCCAAATACCCCTGATGAACATCATTGCAAAAATCTTCAATAAAATACTGGCAAACTGAATCCAGCAACACATCAAAAAACTTACCCACCACGATCAGGTCAGCTTCATCCCTGGGATGCAAGGCTGGTTCAACGTACGCAAATTAACAAACATAATCCATCACATAAACATCCAAAGACGAAAACCACATGATTATTTCAATAGATGCAGAAAAGGCCTTTGATAAAATTCAACATTCCTTCATGTTAAAAACTCTCAATAAACTAGGTATTGATGGAACATATCTCAAAATAATAATAAATATTTATGACAAACCCACAGCCAATATCAAACTCAATGGGCAAAAGCTGGACGCATTCCCTTTGAAAACCAGTACAAGACAAGGATGCCCTTTCTCACCACTCCTGTTCAACATAGTATTGGAAGTTCTGGCCAGGGCAATCAGACAAGAGAAAGAAATAAAGGGTATTCAAATAGGAAGAGAGGAAGTCAAGTTGTCTCTGTTTGAAGACAGCATGATTTTATATTTAGAAAACCTCATCATCTCAGCCCCAAAACTTCCTGAACTGATAAGCAACTTCAGCAAAGTCTCGGGATATAAAATCAATGAGCAAAAATCACAAGCATTCCTCTACACCAACAATAGGCAAGCAGAAAGCCAAATCATGAATTAACTCCCATTCGCAATCACTACAAAGAGAATAAAATACCTAGGAATACAGCTAACAAGGAATGTGAAGGATCTCTTCAAGGATAACTACAAACCACTGCTCAAGGAAATAAGAGAGGACACAAACAAATGGAAAAACATTCCATGCTCATGGATAGGAAGAATCAATATCATGAAAATGGCCATACTGTCAAAATAATTTATAGATTCAATGCTATTCCCAAATAATTCACTGATATTCTTCACAGAATTAGAAAAGAAATATTTTAAATTTCATATGGAATCAAAGAAGACCCTGGATAACCAAGACAATCCTAAGCAAAAAGAACAAAGCTGGAGGCATCATGCTACCTGACTTCAAACTATACTACAAGGCTACAGTAACCAAAACAGCATGGTACCGCTACCAAAACATAGAGACCAATGGAGCAGAACAGAGACCTCAGAAATAACACCACACATCTACAAACATCTGATCTTCAACAAAGTTAAAAAAAACAAGCACTGGGGAAAGGATCTCCTATTCAGTAAATGGTGCTGGGAAAACTGGCTGGCCATATGCAGAAAACTGAAACTGGACCTCTTCCTTACATCTTATACAAAAAGTAACTCAAGATGGATTAAAGACTTAAACGTAAAACCCAAAATCATAAAAACCCTAGAAGAAAACCTAGATAATACCATTCAGGACATAGGCATGGGCAAAGACTTCATGACAAAAATGGCAAAAGCAATTGCAACAAAAGCCAAAATTGACAAATGGGATCTAATTAAACTTGCTTCTTTTGTACAGTAAAAGAAACTATCATCAGAGTGAACAAGCAACCTACAGAATGGGAGAAAACTTTTGCAATCTACCAATCTGGTAAAGGTCTAATATCCAGAATTTACAACGAATTTAAACATATTTACAAGGAAAAAAAAAAAAAAAACAAGACACCCCATCAAAAAGTGGGCTAAGGATAAGAACAGATGCTTCTCAAAAGAAGACATTTATGTGGCCAACAAACATGAAAAAAAGCTCAACATCACTGATCATCAGAGAAATGCAACTCAAAACCACAATGAGATACCATCTCATGTCAGTCAAAATGGCAATTATTAAAAAGTCAGGAAACAATAGATGCTGGTGAGGCTGTGAAGAAACAGGAAAGCTTTTACACTGTTGGTGGGAATGTAGATTAGTGCAACCACTGTGAAAGACAGTATGGTGATTCCTCAAGGATTTAGAACCAGAAATACCATTTGACCCAGTAATCCCATTACTGGGTATATACCCAAAGGAATATAAATCATTCTACTCTAAAGACACATGTACATATATGTTTACTGCAACACTATTTACAATAGACATGGAACCAACCCAAATGCCCATCAATGATAGACTGGATAAAGAAAATGTGTTACATATATACCATGGAATACTATGCAGCCATAAAAAGAAATGAGATTATTTCCTTTGCAGAGACATGGATGAACCTGGGAGACATCATCCTCAGCAAACTAACACAGGAACAGAAAATCCAACACCACATGTTCTCACTCATAAGTGGGAGCTGAACACTAAGAACACATGGACACAGAGAGGGGAACAACACACACCTGGGCCTGTTGAGGGGTAAGGGGTGAGGGAAGGGAACTTAGAGTACAGTTGCAACAAACCACCATGGCACATGTATACCTATGTAACAAACCTGCACGTTCTGCACATGTATCCCATTTTTTAGAAGAAATCTTTTAAAAAGAAATATTATGCATACACATAACATGGACATTTTGCCAGCAACATTGGGATTAGTTCAAAAGTAGAAATTAAATGTCATGGAGTTTTGCAAAAAGGAAAAAAAAAAGAGCAACGACTCTGGAGACAGAGAGCTCAGGTTCAGATTCTGGCTCCACTGCTCACCATGTGTTCTTTGAAAATCACTAAACTTCTCTATAACTCAAAGTTTCTTCATCTGTAAAATGACAATAATAATAGTACCGTCTAACAGGGCTTTTGTGAGGATTAAATAAGAGCTAACATATGTAAAGTGCTTAGGACAATGCCCAACACATAAAAACTAGCTATTATCATTATCATTTTATTTTGTTGTTATTATTATGAATGGGGAGGAGGACAATTAGCAAACAGCAAAAAGTAAAGACTATTAGTGATACAGGAGAAAAATAAAGCAGGCCAAAGGGATGGGGAGTACCAGGACAGAAGTTACAGTTTTTAAGAGGACAGTCAAGGAAAGCCTCACGGAGAAGGTGCTACCTAAGAAAAGACCTAAAGGAGGAAAGAGAACAAGCCAGCAGGTATGTGAAGAAGAATGTAACTCCTTTGTGAAGTACTTGGTGTTATTAACACAATTTTATAGATGGGAAAACTGAGTCTCAGACTAAGGAAACTGTTACATGGCTGATAAATGACTGACCTGGAGTTGAATTCAGGACTGCCTGATTCTAATCCCTTCTTCACTGAGACACTGACTTCCATTCTTTTCTGGACCGAATCAAGATCAAAGGACCCTTTTCACATCAGCTTCCCCTTTTGGAACTGAGATTTATAGATTCAATACGACTATACAAGCTCTCTAGGTTAATGGGTTAACCAAAGAAGTTAAAGGCATAGGCCGGTTAACCCACTTGCCCACTCTCACATGCACTCTCTCTCACCCACCACTTCCTAAGAAGTTCTACACCAGGACCTCCATGTTAACTGCAGGCAGGGCATAGAAAACAGGCATTTATCAAGACCAACAAGGCTTAAATACCAAGAAGAAGAGGTAAATTATACATCAGAAACAAAGGCCACTTCTTCCAACCAGGTCTTCGAGGGGAAAAGCTCTGCTAGATGTGCGCTGTGAAGAAACTTTGATCAAAAATGAGGTTCAACCTACTGAATCTGATCTAATCTAACCTTGGTATACAAGATATATAGAAATAAGGAGAAAGGAGCTCCAGTGGCGCAATCAGTTAGCACATGGTACTTATGTGAAATAAAGAGAAAAAAAAGAAACCCTCCATATCTCACCTTAGCTTTAAAGAAGGCAGTGATTCAAAATACTTTCAACAATATTTTCTCTGTATGTTTTGCCTGTGCTCATGAAATCTTTGTGAAAATATTAGAAATCTATTACAGGAAATCATTAGTGCTTCCAGGAGCAGTAGATTCTGGTCCTCCTCTACAACTTACTAGGAAAGTCACTTCAACTTTCTGGGCCTCAGTTTCCCCATCAGTTAGAAGCAGAGAATAGACATGATATTCTTTCAAGGTCTTCCATCTTTAGCCCTCTATAGAATACTATGTTAATATGATAATGTATAACACATTTAATGTATTATATATTCACATACATAATAATGAAACAGTACTCTGCACCTTCAGACTCAGACCCAAAATTCACTCAATCAATAAACACAAGTACTAATAGTAAATCAGGCATTGAAAACACAGATATGGGCCGGGCGCGGTGGCTCAAGCCTGTAATCCCAGCACTTTGGGAGGCCAAGACCGGCGGATCACAAGGTCAGGAGATTGAGATCATCCTGACTAACATGGTGAAACCCCGTCTCTACTAAAAATACAAAAAAATTAGCAGGTCATGGTGGCGGGTGCCTGTAGTTCCAGCTACTTGGGAGGCTGAGGCAGGAGAATGGCGTGAACCCAGGAGGCGGAGGTTGCAGTGAGCTGAGATCGCGCCACTGCCCTCCAGCCTGGGCAACAGAGTGAGACTCCACCTTGGAAAAAAAAAAAAAAAACCACAGAGATATGCTAAATGACAAATTCATAAAAAGCGTCATTCACATATATTGCTTTCCCCACTCACAAAATCATTTCAGAGTTAAGTTCCTACTAAAACAAACAAACAAAACTTGACTCTAAGATTCTGTAGGTTTTTTAAAAATCACACATAAGAGTGTTGCAAATCTTTTATTATCATATATTATACTTAACAACCCTCGAAAACACACACACAACAAAACCCTCCCTATTCAAACATAGCTCACACTGATATTTCCTGGCTAAGTCACTTATAGTCTGAACTACTCAGTGAGAGACTTTTATTTTTTCCTCACGAACTATATAGTGGGAGCACTTCTAATTGTGTTCAAGTCTTTTTCTGACAACCAATTGTTAGGTCCTTGGGAACAGACCCAACATCTTATTTTTCTTTGCCTCCCCAGTAAGATCATTTTATAATTTATTTATGATCCATCCAAGACTAATCCAAAAACAATGTGAAGTGGTTCATCTTATTAAGATATAAAAATAAGACAGTTAAAGATAACCCATCTGGGACAAAGTCCATTCTAAATTAAATAATCAAAATTCAGGTCCTACAAAGAGGGGAATAATAGACACTGAGGCCTACTAGACGGTAGCAGCTGGGAGGAGGGAGAGGACCCCAAAAAATAACTATTGGATACTGGGCTTAATACTGGGTGATGAAATAATCTGTACAACAAACCTGAGTTTACCTATATGACAAACCTACGTGTGTAACCCTGAACCTAAAACAAAAGTTAAAAGAAAATTTCAGGTCCTGATAATATCTACCATATACATGCCATGTTATTATTGCTAGTTTACTCATTTGTAAATGAACATGCAATATTAACAACTGACCTCTGAATAATATCACAGGTTTGAAATGTACTGATCCACTTATATGCCTCCCCCTGACCCCCTGACCAAATATGGATCACAGGATGCGAAACCAGCAAATATGAAGGGCCAACCTTTCATAATCATGGTCCTGCAGGGCTAACCTAGATCTGGGTATTCATAGGGGATCTTGGAATCAATCCCCTGGGTATACCGAGGGACAACTGTACTTCACAGATATAATACAATCAGCTGTTAGGCCAGACACTATTCAATTCAAATCATAGCTCCGTCACATTATTAATTGTGTACTCTCAGGTATAGTTACTTAACCTCTTTGGGTCTTAGTGTCATCTCTCTTAAGTGGTGATAATACCATTTTTACAGCTGATGTAAGAGTTAAATGAAATAATAAAGCCATTTAGCACAATGTCTAGCACACAGTAAGTACTCAATAAAAAGTAGCATCATCGCTAGGTTGTTTATTAAAATATTTTAAATAAGTGGGGGAAAGGCTCTGAAGTTTAAAGTGCTATGAAATGTTCAGAATGCTTATTACTATTACTCATATCCAAAATTAAGCAGCAAATTAATAAAAAATGAAAAAATATTCAAAGACAGTTGTCTTAAACAACATAGTTCTCTTTCGCATTTGTAGCCTCCCTTCAAACATCTTTAATACACAGTAAAATACAAATGGAAATAAATGCAAGCTATGCATTTGCAACTCACAGAAAGGTGAGGCCTGGGGTTTTTCCACCAAGTCAGAACAAAATTGCTATGTCTCCTACTTCTAGCCCTGTAGGTGTGTGTGTGCGTGTCGCCCTGAGAATACCAGAGGTGGGTAGGGGTGTGTGGGTGTTTAGGGGTATGTGCGTATATGGGTGTATTTCCCCTGAGAGTACTAGGGGGGTGTGTGTGTGCGTGCGCGCATGCCCTAATAGTACTAGACCACAGTAGTCCTCTCAGTCTGCAGCCTGCTCTATAGGATGACAGGATGTACAGCCTCCTGGCAGCAGAGGACATAAAAAAAGACAACCAAAAAAGGGTAAGACAGAAGAAAAATACTCAAAAAGCCAGTGTAACATGATCACCAATGGGAACTAGTTTGTGTGTATATGTTGAATAACCCAGTATGTGTGTAGTCACTGATCATTATGTTTTATTGCATTATGATCTGTGTACATGAAGAGTGTCAAAGAAAAGGCTCATCTGTGTCCCATATACAGAGTCTGTATTAGGCCATTCTTGTATTACTATAAAAAAAAAAAATACCTGCAGTTGGGTAATTTATAAAGAAAAGAGGTTTAATTGGCTCACCGTTCTGCAGGCTATACAGGAAGCATGGTGCTGCCATCTACTTCTGATGAGGCCTCAGGAAGCTTACAATCATGGAGGAAAGTGACAGGGAAACAGCATGTCACATGGTAAGAGCAGAAGCAAGACAGTGGGGCAGCACTACACACTTGTAAACATCCAGATCTCCCACAGATTCATTCATCACCAAGAGGATAGCACTAAGCCATTCATGAGGGACCCATGATCCAAATACCTTCCACCAGGCCTCACCTCCAACACTGGGGATTACATTTCAACATGAGATTTGGAGGGGACAAATACCTACATTTCTGATATCAGAGTCCTAAAATATTAGAACCCAAAGAACATTTAGACATTATCCTGTTGATATTGTTTTGCTATGTCCCCACCCAAATCTCATCTTGAATTGTAGCTCCCATAATCCCCACGTGTCGTGGGAGGGACCCAGTGGGACATAACTGAATCATGGGGGCGGGTTTTCCCATGCTGTTCTTGTGATAATGAATAAGTCTCACGAGATCTGATAGTTTTATAAAGGGCAGTTCCCCTGCACACCCTCTCTTGCCTGCTGCCATGTAAGACGTGACTTTGCTCCTCCTTCGCCTTCTGCCATGACTGTGAGGCCTCATCAGTCATGTGGAACTGTGAATCCATTAAACCTCTTTCCTTTATAAATTACTCAGTTTCAGGTATGTCTTTATTGGCAGTGTGAGAATGAGCTAATACACCAGTACAGCATCAATGTTATTACAGATGCAGTAACTAAGGACCAGAGAGGGAAAGAAGTTTATCCACGATCACACAGGCAAGTCAAGGAGCAGAGCTGGATCAGAACTTAGGACAAGGCTGATTGTGAACTCGAGTATGAAGTGTGTTAGGAAGGGAGTCGGTTAAAAACCTTATCATCTGTTAACAAATCTCCAAGGATGGCTTAAGAATTCCCACAGTTACAAATCCTGCTGACTATTAAGTGGGAGTCACTAAGTAAATCCTGCTAAGTAAATAATTCCCATCCACCACTGCCTTGTTGAATGTTTTTCAAATGTTCACCTCAGAAAAATGGGAAATTATGACATGTCATGGACCTTTGAAGCTGCTCAAGAATAGCCAAAGTTCCACATATTAAGTACATCAAAGTGATATATCCACCACAAAGCTCCAATTTGTAAAGGGTAAAAAGGTAGAGAGTTCTATACCCAACTGCTGTACAGGGTTGCCACAGCTACCTTTATAGAGGGATCAGTGGTATTAATGGAAACAAAAATTACATCCCCAAATCTAGAATTCTAGGCTTTTAAGACCTATCAGCCTCCACTCTCCAGCACTTAACAATGTTCTAGGCAAACTGAACAGGTGCTTGGCCTTCTAAACTTTGTGTAAACAGAAAGAGAAGTGTGTGTTCACTTTCCCTCCACAAATTTTATGCCATCTATGTAAATTCAAATCCTAGCCATCCTTCAGGGCTAGTTCAAAGCTCCCAACTCTGGGAGGCTTTCCCTAAAAAGCCCATAGTACAGAGATCCCCTTTTCACCTTTTTCCTCCAGCATTTCTCACTGCTTTCCCTTTAACCCCATTCACTTAATTCAACTTGTGCTCTGGCCACATTAGTCTAGTTGCTTCTCTCCAGGTGCAGCTAACACTCACTGCCTCCAGAGCTCTGCTCCGTCTGTTTCTCCCCTGTGAAAACTGAAAATCATACCTATCCACTCACAGTGTACTAGAAAGAAGATAGACAACTCAGATTCAGAATACCCAAGTTGGAACTTTGGCTCCATCTATTCACAGCCAAGATCCCCCATCCAAGCCTACCTAGCTCTTTCAACTAGGCAACACATCCCCATTATGTAAAACCTGATAATAACCACTAATTTAATAAACCTGAGAGGTTATTAGGCATACCTTTGAGGGATAAGAGATAAGGCATAATCTCTGTCCTCTACAGAACATATGATCTTATGTGACTAGAAAATTAGGAGGTAGCAGAGCCTCATAGGGAGAAAAACTGGCCTGGAGTCAAGGCATCAAAGTCCTAGTCTCACCTCTGCCACAGAATATGCGGAATCTGGGTAAGTATTAGGTTAGTGCAAAAGTAACTGCAGTTTTTGCCATTACTTTTGCACTAAACTAATACTTTCACTTACTGGGCCTAAGCTTTCTTCCTCTGTAAAATGAGCAGGCATTAGAGGCTGTCCCAGCTTTGATATTCTGTGGAAAATAACCACAGTACTAGCCTGTTCATGAGGTGAGCCAAAAGAGGGTACAGATAATGCCTAATGTAATCAGAAACAAGCTGCTGAATTCAATGGAAGCTGCTCTGTGACCACCAGATCCAATGGAACTTCAAAGAGGGGATGGAAAAGTTGAAGCCAGATGATGAATGCATCTGTTGCTAGGAGGTCATGGCTAATCACAGGAACACTTCTCATTCACAGGAAGCTCTGCACAAACCCTCCATTCAGGTCCCAAGGTCCTTTCCCACAAAAGGAGCCTCGTGGCCCAGAAAAGGAAAGGTACCAGTCAGGAGCCTGGAGACACAGACAATGGATAAAGCCAAATGGTGCAGAGCCCATCCAGCCCAGAGCCGAGGCCACATCTTGGGCCTTCTCAATTGTCAGGTTTTTTTTTTTTTTTTTTCCTCCCTCAGGTAAAGGAAGCAATAAGCTCCAGCAGCACTGAATTTTTCTTTTTTCTTTTTTCTTTTTTTTTGAGACAGAGTCTAGCTCTGTTGCCCAGGCTGGAGTGCAGTGGTGCAATCTCGGCTCACTGCAAGCTCTGCCTCCCAGGTTCCCGCCATTCTCCTGCCTCAGTCTCCAGAGTAGCTGGGACTACAGGTGCCCAACACTACGCCTGGCTAATTTTTTATATTTTCAGTAGAGACGGGGTTTCACCTGTTAGCCAGGATGGTCTCCATCTCCTGACCTTGTGATCTGCCCGCCTCGGCCTCCCAAAGTGCTGGGATTACAGGCATGAGCCACCGCGCCCGGCTGAATTTTTCAGAATATGTAATGAATCTTAAGCTCTTTTAGCCAAAAACAGTTTTTGCTTTGTAGAACTTATTTGCAAATTTCAGAGAAATAGCAGCAAATTCTTTTTGTGAGCATCAGAAAGAGTAAAAATGCAGGTTTTGCATTTCATCAGATTCAGGTTCAATCTAAGCTCAACTATTTATTATCTAGATGATGTTGTGCAAGTTATTTAACATCTCTGAGTCTTAGTTTCCTCATCTGTAATAATGTGACTAAGGATCCCCACTTCACAGGATTAGCCTGAGAATCAAATAAGATACATGAGAAGCACATTTCAGTCACTCTGTGTACTCCTCTTTCCTTCTTGCTTCCATGTCACAGTGTATTTATTTCTACTGCAGCATTAATCCTAATATAAAGTATGATCTAGCTATCTATTAGTATATTTACATACTCTTTTTTTTTTTTTTTTTTTTGAGACGGAGTCTTGCTCTGTCGCCCAGGCTGGAGTGCAGTGGCCAGATCTCGGCTCACTGCAAGCTCCGCCTCCCGGGTTCACGCCATTCTCCTGCCTCAGCCTCCCAAGTAGCTGGGACTAGCAGGCGCCCGCCACCTCGCCCGGCTAGTTTTTTGTATTTTTTAGTAGAGACGGGGTTTCACCGTGTTAGCCAGGATAGTCTTGATCTCCTGACCTCGTGATCCGCCCGTCTCGGCCTCCCAAAGTGCTGTGATTACAGGCTTGAGCCACCAGGCCTGGCCTATTTACATACTCTTTATCTGTCTCTGTCATGAGATTGCGAACAGCTTGCAAACAGTGGAAGTATTTTAATCCATACTTGAGATTCCCTAAAACAGTACCTGGCACATAGTAGAGCCCTTAGGAAACTGGATAAATGTGCCTACCATGTGTCCAGTTCTATGCTAGGTATATATAAGGAATGAAAAAATGATCACAATAATATTGAACATAATAAGCACATAACAACAAACACATATAATTTACTTTGTGTTAGGCACAGTTCTAAGCCCTTTAACTCTTTCCCTGCTCCCATATCACCCTAATAACTACCTGATGAGGAGGTATAATTATACCTACATTTTTTATGAGAAAACTGGGGCACAGAAAGGTTAAGTAGCTTTCCCAAGTCCAAAATAGGCAAATCCATAGAGAAAGAATGTAGATTATTGGTTGCCAGGGCCTAGGAAGAAGACAGAATGAGAAGTGACTGCTAATAGGTACAAAGTTTATTTTGAGGGTGATGAAAATGTTCTAAAATTAGATGGATGTGATATTTGCACAAGTCTGTGCACTGTATTCCAAGTCTGTGCAAATATTTCTAGTATAGTAGAAACCTCTGAATTGTGTACTTTCAAAGGTGGATAAGGGTGGATTTTACAATATATGAATTACATCTCAATAAAGCTATTTTATTAAAAAAGAAAAAAAAAAAATCTTGCCCAGGGTCAGAGAGCTAGGAATTGGCAGACCCAGAATTCTGACCCTTAAAATCTGTGCTTTTAACCACTATTCTATACTGCACTATCCTATACTAGAAAGTTAAAATCTAGTACTATCTAGTTATTATTATTTACATAAATATAATATAGCTAGCTAGCTAGCTAGACAGATAGAAACATAGAGGCTATAGACATTGGAAAGAAAACAAGGCCTGGAATTGCAGGTGTTCAATAATGTTTAGTTGAATTGAACTGAAAAATATGCCCATTTACTAATTTAATCCCTGACCTCAAGGCATTCAGTATAAAACATGGTCCAGACATGCTAGTAAACTCGTCCCAGTGTAAAGCTGGAAGGAAACATGCACTACGTAAAGATATTGCCCTAGGGAAACATCTGCTGTAAAGTAGTCTGGCAGATATTCAGTATCACTGACTATCCATAAGCTCCTCAACAGTTTCCAGTTCCACGGTTTCTCTCTTGTAGTTAGCACCATGTGACCGGTTTTGGCCAATGTTCTATGAACAGAAATGACATGTTTCACTTCCAGGTAAAAGTTGGGGTTTTTTTTTGTTTTTTGTTTTTTTGGGTTTTTTGGGGGTTTTTTTTGTTTTTAATTTTTAATTTTTTTGAGACGGAGTCTCGCTCTGTCGCTCAGGCTGGAGTGCAGTGGTGTGATCTTGGCTCACTGCAAGCTCTGCCGCCCGGGTTCACGCCATTCTCCTGCCTCAGCCTCCCAAGTAGCTGGGATTACAGGCGCCCACCACCATGCCCGGCTTTTTTTTATTTTTATTTTTAGTAGAGATGGGGTGTCACCATGTTAGCCAGGATGGTCTCAATCTCCTGACCTGGTGATCCACCCGTCTTGGCCTCCCAAAATGCTGGGATTACAGGCGTGCACCACCACGCCCCATCCAGGTAAAAGAATTTAAAAGCTAGTATATGATTCTTCTGCTCTCTCTCGTCTACAAAGACACCCTGGAAACCTCATGTTGAAGTGGCAGCATCATAAGACTAAAGCAGCCTAAATACACTAGTCATCACATCCTAGAGGGCAATGGCCCTCCAGAGTCACCTGACCCGCACTGGAATTCATAAGAAAGAATTCAACAAATCGTTCTTATATTAAACCACTGAAATCTTGGGGCCAATAAGTTACCACAGCATAATTCTGCCTGTCTAATATAACAAGAAACAAATCCAGAATATGTGAATTCAAATCTGTACTCTACCACTTACTATTTTGGCTATGTATTTGAACTTTCTGGCCCTTGGTTTACTCATCTTTAAAATGGAGGCAGTGGCCAGGCATGGTGGCTCATGTCTATAGTCCTAACACTTAGGGAGGCCGAGGTGGGCAGATTGCTTGAGCCCAGGAATTTGAGACCAGCCTGTGCAACATGGCAAAACCCTGTCTCTACAAAAAATACAAAATTTAGCCCAGCGTTATGGTACATGCCTGTAGTCCCAGTTACTCGGGAGGCTGAGGCTGCAGTCAGCCATGATCACACCACTGTATTCCAGCCTGGGCAACAGAGTGAGACCCTCTCTCAAAAAATAAATAAAACAAAATAAAAAGAAGGTAGTGAGCACGTCACTGTACTCCAGCCTGAGCAACAGAGTGAGACCCTCTCTCAAAAAATAAATAAAACAAAATAAACAGAAGGAGTTGTTATGATAGTTAAATGAAATATATTAATGCACCTGGCATAATACAACTGCTTTTGAGAAAAAAATAAAACTGAATCTGGTGCTTGATTGAGAAATTCTAATTGAATTTCTATGTTGTCAAAAGCAAGAAAGGGCATACATAGTGTTTGGGGGAAACTGTGCTTTAACTAGTTTAGAAAGAACAGTTAATTATTTCTCTAGGGGAGAAAAAAACAACCCCATACTTCTGTCTGCACAACACTTTATTTGTATGTCCAAAATAACCTCCTGTGAGGTGCAGTGGCTCACATCTGTAATCCCAACACTTGGGAGGCCAAAGCAGGTGGATCACTTGAGTCCAGGAGTCCAAGACCAGCCTGAGCAACACGGCAAGACCCCTGTCTATACAAAAAACACAACAAATTAACCGAGTGTGGTTGTGTGCACCTGTAGTCCCAGCTACTCAGAAGGGTGAGGTAGGAGGATCACCTGAGCCCAGGAGGTTGAGGCTACAGTGAGCCATGATCACAGTACTGCATTCCAGCCTGTGTGACAGAATGAGACCCTGCCATCCATTCATCCATCCATCCATCCATCCATATATCCATCCATCCATCCATCCATCCATCCGTAACTTGTACACTACTACATTTGATCTTCACAAGAGTCCAGGAAGGCCAAGATCCTTATCAAAGAAAGATTAACACAAGCCCCCAAAGCTTAATCTACACCTACCTATGGACCAGTGGGAACAGAACAGTGTCCTTTTAAAGCAATGGAAAGGAAAGGTACTTAACCTATCAATAGCTCCCCATAACCACCTCAAGGAGTAATAGAGGTAATTTGCTCTGCCCCAAAATAGCTCCCTCTGGCCCATTTATAGTGCCTAAGATTCCCTCATTAAGATATTCACTCCAGGAAGGGATAATACAACATCAACAATTAACATGTAAGTTCTTATAAACAAATGAAACGGCCAGGCACAGTGGCTCATGCCTGTAAGCCCAGCACTTTAGGAGGCCAAGGCAGGCAGATCACCTGAGGTCGTGAGTTCAAGACCAGCCTGACCAATACGGTGAAGCTCCATCTCTGCCAAAAATACAAAATCAGTCGGGTGTGGTGGCAGATGCCTGTAATCTAAGCCACTCCGGAGGCTGAGGCAGAAGAAGCACTTGAACACAGGAGGCAGAGGTTGCAGTGAGCCGAGATTGTGCCATTGCACTCTAGCTGGGATAACAAGAGCAAAACTCTGTCTCCAAAAAAAAAAAAAAAAAAAACACCAACTATCTATTAATTTTAAAAGGAAAAGAAAAAGTACCATTACCAATCTATCTCATTAACAACAACAACAAAAATTCCAGGGGAGATATTAAAAAAACTATAATCATTCATAACATATAAATTATAAAATCCCATGACCTAACATAGGCGCTCAATTGAACTGGCACTAATCAAGAAGAATAGAAATGTCATAGAAAGAATGAGGTTGAGGAAACACTTCTCACAGGACAAGTATCATGAAAGAGGTAACATTGTGGCTGAGTCTGAAGGGTCTTAAGAATCAGAATCTTCTGGCCAGGCTCACACCTGTAATCTCAGCACTTTGGGAGGCCAAGGTGGGCAGATCACAAGGTCAGGAGATCGAGACCATCCAGGCCAACATGGAGAAACCCCATCTCTACGAAAAATACAAAAATTAGGTGGGTATGGTGGCGTGTGCCTGTAATCCCAGCTACTCAGGAGCCCGAGGCAGGAGAATCACTTGAACCCAGGAGGCAGAGGTTGCAGTGAGCCGAGATCACGCCACTGCACTCCACCCTGGTGACACAGCGAGACTCTGTCTTTAAAAAAAAAAAAAAAAGAATCAGAATCATCTTAGAAAACTCCTGAAAGGCATTAAGATTTCTGGCTCTTTGGGGGAACATCTGGGAGCTCTATAAAATGAACTTGTAATATAATATAAAAGGCTTGTAGTCAAAAGACCTAAATGTATCCTGGCTCTGTCCTTTATTAGCTGTGTTACCTCAAGAAAGTTACTTAACCTCTCTGGTTTCACTTTCTCCACTTGTAAAATGGAGAATAAAACCACTTACCTTACTGGATTGTCAAAATAATTAAATGAGAGAAATTGTTGAGGAAGTGCCTGATAAACTGAGATTGCTAACAACACTTAACTCTAAATGAATATCCTTAGGACTAATACCCCTCCATCCCTACACTATGATAGAATCAAGTTTAAGTAATTTTCTACTGTTAAATTATTGCTGGAACTGAATGCTGTTACATTTCGAATAATTATACTTTAAACTAAGCCCAATTAAAGTTTACTTTTAAATGTAGATTCCTCACCTCCTTCTCTAGGTTTCCACAGAACTTCATGTTAAACTTCTAATATATATATTTTTTTCCATGTCCACCTCTTCTCATAGATTTTGAGTGTCTCTAGGGCAGAGATCATGGGCAATTCACTTCTAATGAGGTGCCTAGTAGTAAACGTCTGTTGTGTTGTCTACGAATGAGTCAATGGACCTCTGGTACTTTAAAGAATGCCTGCATATTAGAAAACCCCTCATTCATTCATCCAAAAATATTTATTATGCACTTTCTATGTGCCTTCTCAACCTTACAGAAGCAGCAATGAGCAAAAGAGACATTATTCCTACCTTCATGGAGTTTACTATCTAGTGGGAAAGACACATATGAATCAAATAATTTCAAGTATACTAATAAATGATTTTTTTAAATGCAGATTGCTATGGGAGCTTGTAGTAGACAAGAGCATGTAGTAACCGAAAATTTGTAGCTGTAAGGCACTTGCAAGACCACTGATTCTACATACTTGCAGTGGCACAATCACAGCTCACTATAACTTTGAACTCCTGGGCTCAAGCAATCCTCCCACCTCAGCCTACCAAGTAGCTAAAATGACATGTGTGCACCACCACACCCAGCTAATATTTAAATTTTTTTGTAGAGACATTATCATGTTGTTCACGCTGGTCTCAAATGATCTTCTCACCTTGGCCTTCCAAAGAGATGGGATTATGGGTGTAAACCACCACACCCAGCCTCTACATACTTTTTAAAAAGTAACTGAGTAGTAAATAATCTCCCCCATCCCAATTTCCACACCCCTTCCCCTCATGCAGCTCGTCCAGAATCCGGATTACCTGTTAGAAGCTATTTGCTCTTTTTATTATTCCAATTCATAGATTTCTAAATCCAACAGAAAAAGATTCTATATTATTAACAGTTAAAAGATACTGTTTCAGGGGGTGGGGGTTAATGCATGACATGGTGGATTATGATTGCCCATTAGTTCTTGGGAAGGTACACTCCTAACATGCAGAAATAAATACTTCTGTCTCTCAAGAGGATCAGGGAAAAACAGTAACTCAGAAGTGTCTTTTATACTGTACAACCTTGGTCTTGGGCTCAAGAATACCAATTACTTTTTTGAAATACCCGATATGACCTTGAGTGTTTTTTAACACAAACGCAGATACCGTAGCTTTTTAACATAAAACAGGAAGCATTTGCCATTCATATAAGGGTCAATTACAGAAGTAGAAGATTTGAAATCAGTCCTTTCAGTGTATGTCAAAACTCAATAGCAAATGTCTATTCAAAAAGAAAAAGGAGTGGGGACTGTCAATGATTCCACTTACTGCCTTGCAGGCAGGAGCAATGGCAATCTGGTTCACTACTGCATTCTCAGTGTCTAACACAGTGTCCAGGTCTTGACACATACTAGTACTTGTTGAAAGAATGAAGAAACTACATTTTTAAACAGGTTTTCTTTTTCGATCACTAGTAAGTGACAGAACCAAGCTCTGAACTCCTGACTTTTACACCCTAGTGGTGACTATCCAGGGATATTAGAGAGTAGTATACAGGCCTATAACTGGGCTGAATCAATTTCCCAGGGAAGATATGCAGTACCCAGGTAGGAATAATCTCTTGTGACAGATTGTATTTTCCAAAGATGGTCACAATAACATCTCTGCTATAATTTGGAAATCTGACCTTCCAAAGCTCATGTTGCAATTTGATCCCCTATCCTAAGTGAAATAAAAGAAATTTTAAAATATTTAAAAACATTAAAAATTAAAAATTAATTAAAATTAAAGTATTTTAATATTAAAATTTTTTTTAAAAAATCAGATTCCCAGTGTTGGAGGTGGGGCCTAGTGGGAGGTATGTGGGTCACGGAGGCAGATCCCTCATAAATAGATTAATGTGGGGAGGGGGCATGAAGTGGTGGTGGGGGGAAACTCCTTGCTCTGTTTGTTCCCTCCAGTGCTGGCTCTTAAAATGAATGTGGGCCAGGCGCAGTGGCTGACGCCTATAATCCCAGTACTTTGGGAGGCTGAGGCGGGTGGACCACGAGGTCAGGCGTTTGAGAACAGCCAGGCCAACATGGTGAAACCCCATCTCTGCTAAAAAATACAAAAATTAGCTGGGTGTGGTGGTATGTGCCTGTAGTCCCAGATACTAGGAGGCTGAGGCAGGAGAATTGCTTGAACCTGGGAGGCAGAGGTTGCAGTGAGCTGAGATTGCGCCACTGCACTCCAGCCTGGGCGACAGAGTGAGACTGTCTCAAAAAAAAAAAAAAAAAATCTGGCACCTCCCTCAACTTCCTCTCTCACCATGTAATTTCACTGGCTCCCCTTCCCCTTCTGCCATGAATGGAAGCAGCCTGAAGCCCTCACCAGAAGCACATGCTGATGCCATGCTTCCCATATAGCCTGTAGGACCATGAACCAAAGAAGCCTCTTTTCTTTATAAATTACAGCCTTAGGTACTCCTCTATAGCAACACAAATGGACTGAGACAATCTCCCACCCCTCATGCTCTACCACAATGTGATCTTGCCACAACTCCATCAAGAGGCAGATACTATTTCTCCTCCCCTTGAATCTGCGTGGGTCTGATCTTATGAATACCAATAGAATGCAGCTTTTGCCTGGTTTTCATGGGATGCTTCCTAGGAAGAAACTCTGAAAAACAATGTAAGGGTCTACTTCATTCATTCAGGCTTTTAACAAATATTTGTTATGAGTTCCTACCACGTGTCAGGCCCTAGACATTGTGTTAGGCACTGAGAATGCAATTATGCATTACTCAGCCACTGCCCCTGTCCTCAGAGTTTACACTCTAGAGGAGGAAAGAGATGAAGGGCAAGTGGGACAGACTAATACATCGTATAATTACAACATGTAACAGAAGCTTATAAAGAAGCAAAAAGAGATTTGCTTGAGGATGGCAAGTCAAGAAAGGGCATTCCAAGGCAGTGACATTTAAACAAGCCATAACAGAGGAGTAGTTAGCCATGATGGAGAGAGGAACAGGCAAATATTTTAGAAAAAAGAACAGCATGAACAAAGGTATTGAAGCAGAAAATAGCTTCACAGGCTCTCAGAGGAGCTGAGAGATGATGAGGATAGCTGGAACACAGAACGAGGGAGAGAGTAGCACAAAGACCAGGGTGTGTGTGTGTGTGTGTGTGTGTGTGTGTGTGTGTTTATTTTTTTTTCCCCCCCCAAGAGGTAGGGTCTCACTATGTGGCCCAGGCTGGTCTCAAACTCCTGGGCTCAAACAATTGTCCCACCTCAAACTCCTGAGTAGTTGAGACTACAGGCAGTGACTATGCCCAGAACATAGATTTTTGAAGCAATACTGTTGGGTTAATCACAGGTCAAGAAGTGCAGCATATCAGATTCACCTGTTAAAATTATAATTTTATTGGCTGGGCGCGGTGGCTCATGCCTGTAATCCCAGCACTTTGGGAGGCCAAAGCGGGCAGATCACAAGATCAGGAGATCGAGACCACGGTGAAACCCCGTCTCTACTAAAAATACAAACAATTAGCCGGGCACGGTGGCAGGCGCCTGTAGTCCCAGCTACTCGGGAGGCTGAGGCAGGAGAATGGCGTGAACCCAGGAGGTGGAAATTATAATTACTAAAAAATTATAATTTTATTTATTTTTTTGAGACGGAGTCTCGCTCTGTCGCCCAGGCTGGAGTGCAGTGGCCAGATCTCAGCTCACTGCAAGCTCTGCCTCCCGGGTTTAGCCATTCTCCTGCCTCAGCCTCCCGAGTAGCCGGGACTACAGGCGCCCGCCACCTCGCCTGGCTAGTTTTATTTTTTAGTAGAGACGGGGTTTCACCGTGTTAGCCAAGATGGTCTCGATCTCCTGACCTCGTGATCCGCCCGTCTCGGCCTCCCAAAGTGCTGGGATTACAGGCTTGAGCCACTGCGCCCGGCCTATTATTTTTTTTTTGAGACAGAGTCTCTCTCTGTCACCAGGCTGGAGTGCAGTGGCACGATCTCGGCTCACTGCAACCTCCGCCTCCCTGGTTCAAGCCATTCTCCTGCCTCAGCTTCTTAAGTAGCTGGGACTACAGGCGCCCGCCACCACGCCCGGCTAATTTTTTGTATTTTTAGTAGAGATGGGGTTTCACCATGTTAGCCAGGATGGTATCGATCTCCTGACCTCATGATCTGCCCACCTCGGGCTCCCAAAGTGCTGGGATTACAGGTGTGAGCCACCGTGCCCGGCCAGGAACTGGGGTCATTAGGACTCTTACTGGCTATGTCAGATACTTTGCAGTGTCCCAAATGCAGAGGTTGTAACAGTCAATATAAAAGACAATGAGGCCAGGCATGGTGGCTCACACCTGTAATCCCAGCACTTTGGGAGGTCAAGGAGGGTGGATCACCTGGAGTCAGGAGTTTGGGACCAGACTGGCCAACTTGGAGAAACCCAGTCTCTACTAAAAATACAAAAATTAGCCAGGTGTAGTGGCAGGCATCTGTAATTCCAGCTACTCGAGAGGCTGAGGCAGGAGAATTGCCTGAACCCAGGAGGTGGAGGTTGCAGTGAGCTGAGATAGCACCACTGCACTCCAGCCTGGGCAACAGAGCAAGACTCCATCTCAAAACACACACACACACACACACACACACACACACACACACACAATGAGAGGCTGCTGCTGGGACCACAGGTTTACTCATGTGAACATCACCAGCAAACACTCCAAAGGAGGTTTCTGCCTTCTCTAGAGCAGAAAGGGCAATGGTGAGAGTCAGAGAGTCAAAGCCAGAGCTGGAGTCTCAGATTCTCTAAAAACTCATTCTAAAAACCTTTGGTCCCCTAATTCTACAGGCCTTATTTCCATGTATGGTAATAACGCTTTACTTCATATGTTTTTGGGGAGAAGGAAGGCATAATGATCATTTATAATTTAACTTAATTTTATTTTATTTATTTTTTAAGAGACAGGGTCCTGCTATGTTGCACAGGCTGGCCTTGAAGTTGGGCTCAAGTGATCCTCCTACCTCTGCCTCCCTGGTAGCTGAGACTATAGGCACACAGTGACCACCTTAATTTTACATTTGATTAAAGCTAATAGATTGATAGTTTCACAAGTCAAACTCAATACTATAAGGTTTATATCAAAAAAGCAGCAATCCCCTATCTTACCTTTGACCTCTGCTTCCCAATGGTAATCACTTTCAACTTTTAGCACTATGCCTGGTTAATTTTTTTGTATTTTTTGTAGGGACAGGGTTTCGCCCCATTGCCCAGGCCGGCCTCAAACTCTTCATGGACCCAAGTCATCCTCCCACCTCAGCCTCCCAAAGTGCTTGGATTACAGGTGTGAGCCACCATGCCCAGCCCCTCTTCCTTTTCTACCTCATTTAGGTATATCAAACTACCAAGTTTTCTGAGATAGCACAGGTGGGAGATAAATCTTTTGAGATACTGTGTATCTGAAAATGTCTCTCCCCCTACATTTTTCATTTTTTTGAAGAGACAGAGTCTCACTCTGTCACCCAAGCCAGTATACAGTGGTGTCATTATAACTCACTGTAACCTCAAACTCCTGGGCTCAAGCAATCCTCCCATCTTGGCCTCTCAAAGCACTGGGTACAGGTAGGAGCCACTGCCCCTGGCCCCCACTCTCAAAATTAATTGTTAGTTTTGACTGGGTATAGAATTATAGCTTGAAAATCCTTTCCTCTCAGAATGTAAGATAATTCCTCCACTTTCTTCTAGCTTCCAATATTGCTTTTGAGAAATCAAATGCTTTTTGTATATAACCTCTTAATTCTCTCTGGAAGCTTTTATACTCTCATTCCAAAATTTTATGGTGTTCTGAAATTTTATGGTGACGTGTTTCTTTTTTCATTCAGTGTATTGAGAATTGATAGGGTTTTCAATATAAGCACATGTGTACTTAAGTTCTGGGAAGCAGTATCATTTCTTTGATGATTTTTTCACTTCATAAACCAAAATCTGACTATGAGGAGATCCAAAAATCTGAAGGGAAGAAACCAGAGAAATTGGAGAAAAGAAAATCATTTTTAAAAATTAAATTAATATTCTTAAATGTAAATATCTTTTAAATTTAAATCAATATTGATCTATTTAAATTGATCCTCTGATTTATTTCTTTCCTCTTCTATTTTCTACTTGTTTTCATTCTACTTTATTTTCGATATTATATATATGTGTGTGTGTGTGTGTGTGTGTGTGTGTGTGTGTGTGTGTGTGTGTGTGTATATATATGAAATAGAGTCTTGCTCTGTTGCCCAGGCTGGAGTACAGTGGCATGATCTTGGCTCACTGCAACCTCCACCTCTCAAACTCAGGCAATTATCATGCCTCACCCTCCCAAGTAGCTGGGATTACAAGCATGCGCCACCATGCCTGGTTAATTTGTTGTATTTTTAGTGAAGACAGGGTTTCACCATGTTGGTCAGGCTGGTCTCAAACTCCTGGCCTCAAGATGATCCACCTGCCTCGGCCTCACAAAGTGCTGGGATTACAGGCAAGAGCCACTGCATCCAGCCTACTTTCATTACTGTATTTTTAAGTGTCCAAAAATTATTTCTTGCTGACTATTCCTTTTTCAAATAGGACCTTATTCTTGTTTCACTAAGGTAATAACTTATTTGATCTGAGTTTTTTGCAAATTTTTTTTTCCCTCCTACATTGTTTCTCTTGTGCTTATATGCTTTCCCTTTCCCTCAATCCCTCTCCCCTCTCCATTCTCTCTCTTTTTTGGGGGGTAGGGTTCCTTCTATTGTTTCTTTTAGTTTCTGTTATTCATGTTAGAAGTTTTTCTCAAATATCAGGTGATCTTTGCCTATTCTTTCATATTTAAGACTAAGACACATACAGACACATTGTACGAACAGTAGAGCATTTTAATTGCTAGGTTTCACTGTAACAAGAGAAAATGCCATGCCAATTTTTTTTTTAATTGGGGAAAGGGACATTCAAATGTCTATAGGTCAGTTTCTCAGTGATACATCCTGCAGTCTCCTCTCTGAGGAGATTAAGTCTGACTACCTATATCTGGGAATTGAGAAATGAATGAAAACCTTCACTAAATCCCTATTTTGAGAATGTTACCTCTCAGCTAAGTCTAGCATCCCCAAGTACAGGTCCTGCCTGATTTCATTTCTCCAGAAAATAAACCTCCAAAGTTCTGCTGAGAAAGGATGTGGGAGTTTAATTGTTCCTTATATAACCTTTGAACTAATCCTCCTCTTTTCTCAACATTCGAGAACCTCTAATACCTAGGGCTTTCTAGGGTCTGTACCACAAAATGACTGTTGATACTGACATTCTTCTGCAGCCTAAGTTTTCTGCTTTCTGCAATTTGCTAAATTGTTCACAACCTGCACCTCTTTTCCATCTTCCAAAATCTTGTTCCCTCTCATTTACTGTCATCTCCTTTCCTATCTTCTTAGCCCTTGTGAAAAACCAGTTTTGTTCCATTTCAATGTTTTTGAAAAGACATAAGATGTACATGTTCAAATTACCTTATTTTAATTACAAGCCCCCTCACGAAGTTCTTGAAAGGACAAGACATAAAGAATATGAACGTTTCTTGGAAAACTCAGAAAATAAATTTTAACTGGTAGTGTTAACAGTGGTAGTATTATGCTGTTTTTTAAATAGTCTAGTATAAAGGACTATCTTCTTTGGTGCTCTAGGGAAGCACAAAGTTTCACAAATAAAACATCAAAAATATTTGCACATGTATATCAAAAGAATTAATACTCTTAACATACAAAGAGTCTCCACAAAAGTGATAAGAGATGAAGAATCCAGTATAAAATGTGCAATAAATGACACAAAATTCACAGAACTATAAATGGCCAATAAACATTAAAATTTTTTTTAACTTTACTAGTAACTAGGGAGATAAAAATTAAAACAATGAGACATTTTTCTCTCAATGGAGTGGCAAAAATTATAGAGTGATAATATCTAATGTTGGCAAGGTGTGCAAGGTGTGCAAGGTGTGACGATGTTCCTAGTGAAAACCAGAAACCTAAAAATAAAAGGGCTTTCTTGAGCCTGAGTTCTAATTCTAACCCGCCTTGGACTCAATAGGTGTCTGAATTAAGTCACCTCTTCTCTGGGCCTCAGTTTCCTCATCAGCTAAAAACAATAACAAAAATCATTAAGAGTATCTAACTTGCTTATCTTACAGAAGTATTATGAAGAAAAAAATGCAACACTGGCCATGAAAGGACTTTGAAAACATCATAGCTCAATACAATCTTGTAGCATTTATGAGAAGGAAAACCGGTGAATATTCTTGAAAACAAACTGCTTATTGTTGGTTAAACATCTTGTGAAATAAATAACTAATTTCCCCAAAGAACTACAGGAAGAAAGTTAAAAGGAAGAAATCTGGTTCACCATATGGCATTAAAAAAATCCTCTAATCTCTGCATTTTGGTTTTTGAAGATCTCTCTCTCCACTGCACTCCAGCCTAGCGACAGAGCGAGACTCCTTCTCAAAAAAAAAAAAAAAAAGAGAAATGAAACAAACTGAAACAATTGGAATTCAAACTTGCCAGAGTCTCTGGCTTGAAAAGACTAAGTAGATCACACGTCAGCTTTGCAGGGACATCTAGCTTCTGGCCCACAAATATTTTTTACTGGAAAGCCCTCCTTTGTGGTTTGGTACAAAGAAATAGCAAAACTAACAGCAAGATTACACTCCTTAAAGGGCCATAACAAACACTCCTTAATCTTGTGTACTGACTAGACCCAGAAATACAAAGTATTGGAGGTTTTGAACCACAACTCAGCCTTTCTCACCCATTAACAGCAGAAATAGGACTAAAAGTTAGGAAGGAAACTCATGGGGGAAACGAGTTCCACGGTTCCATCTAGATACATGAATACCAGCAGACCACATAAAACTGCCCCTAAAGGAAAAGACAAGAGCACCCCACTGAAAGAATTAATCAGAGTCTGTATTAAACCCTGACCCATCCCACAGGAAATAACTACCCTTAATGATCTCTTTCTTTAGGTCTTCTAAAAACAATGGGTCATAATCACTTATTGAGCACTTAGCATATGCAAAGTCTATGTACCAAACATGCCAGTAGACATTTCCATTTCAATTAGCCAATTTCTTTCTCAAACCAAACCTATTGTTGAGGAATTATCGCATACATTTTACAGATAAATTGAAGTTCATGGAAATAGACATCTAAAACCATGGATTGCTATTGTCATTATTATCATTATTCTCATTTTAATGAGAAAACTGAGGCTCAGAAGGGATAAATAACTATTAAGTTATTAAGTAGCAGAAGGGGGTATTGCCCAGGTGGGTTCTAGTAAAGCTCATACTAATTCCACTACACCACCTTTCCTGTTCTATGCTAAACGACAAAACGAAAAAAGACTTCAACTCTAAATAGAGTATGCAGTTAAAGATAAGTGACACATACAGACTCTTTCAGGTCCTACCAAAGAATAAATATCATCACTTCTGAAAAGCAGTTAGGCAGCAGTGTTTACAGCCAGTTAAACCAAAGAGGAAGGTGACTATCCTAAGATTCCCTCAATAATGATAGTACCAAAAGAAACTAAGGTAAGATGACATTGATCCATGGACTTCTCACTCTCATCATGAGAGCACACTTCCATGTCAGCCAGTCTCTGTAGTCATCCAGTGGATAATCACAAAACAAACAGCTAAATAATTTGATTAGCAAATCCTGACATTACTGGCCTCATCCAATACTTTTGATGAAAACTTTCTCCTAGAACAGAATCTCTCCCAGGCCATATGCAATACTCTTGTCAGAGGCGTTTGAACCAGAGCGACTCCATGTTGAGTGAGGGCTAGGAAAATGAGGCTGAGACTTGCTAGACTGCATTCTCAGAAAGTCAGGCACTCCTAGCCTCCAGATATTTACGGTTAAGGGAACAAATTATTAATGTTTACTAAACAGTCCCACACTTGGGAGTGTACAGATATCCCAATATCCGGAAAACAAAGGCATTCCTAATTTTGCTTTAAAGATAATAACATCAATTCTTGCAAAATATAGTAATTAAGAAAATTAATCCTTTATCACAAACCCTTGTAGCAGAACACATCTCCCCATATATACAAACATTGTACTAGAGTGGATATGTTCCTCCTCTTACTTTCAGGAATGTCCTACTCTGTCTATGCAGTAGCTGTCCTTTCACCACTTTACTTCCTTAGTAAACTTGCTTTCACTTTGCACTGAGGACTCGCCCTGAATTCTTTCTTGCATGAGATCCAAGAACCCTCTCTTGGGGTCTGGACCTGAACCTCTGTCCCGTAACACTCTGACCCTGCAAGTAATGAGACCAGGGTCCCCACTTGTGCCTCGATGATGACCTGGGAAAGGCATAGCTGACTCCCAATCCTAAATACTTTACTGAGAGTCTTTGTGTCTGTTGGCCCAGAAGCAAAAACACCAGCCTCATAAATTTTGCTTCCTAATAATAATTAAGTGGTCTACCTAGCTTCAGCCCCCAAAAAAGGAAAGAAACCTGCCAGAGCAAGAAAAGAGAGGCTTAATATTCCAGGGAATACATCTGCATTCTTTTGTGAGCTGCTAGTGTGGGATTAAAAAAAAAAAAAAAAAATACCCTGCTGCTAGGTAGCAACTGTTTCACAAATCAGGTGTCTGAAGCTCAAGCTCTAACTGGTTTATGTAAAAGGTCAATTATTACCAAACATTATCACTGCAGCTTGCAAGTGCTGCTATTTTGCGTTGTTGTTGCTTGCTCAGCCCCCCAAACAGCTAGAAACAGAAATCACTTCCACAGATTTCTACTGCTATCAGCTAGTAAAAACTCTATCCTTGCCTTCATAAGCTGGAAGAAAGGAAGGAGTTGCCTGTTCAAATTTTAGAACAGCCAAACCTGGGCTCATGTCCTAGCTTTGCCTCTTACTTTCTGTATAACTTTGCGTAAGTCTCTCAACCTTTCTGAGCCTCAGTTTCCCCATCTGTAAAATAGATTTTAAAAATGGGCTCCAGAAATGAAATAAACTAATTGTAAATGACAGATAATGCTTGTCTCTTTGCCATTCTGAGGAGTACACTATGTGCAAAGCATCTACCCTAGATTTCGGAGGGTCACCCTTTAGTAAAGAGGATATGTTTAATCTCATAGAGTATATTAATATCTACAGTAGAATGTTCTCCTCACCCTCTCTCTAGCATCTAACACAAGCTATGCACATGACAGGCACAAGAAAAATGACATTCAATAAAGCTTTAACTTACAGAAGAAGAGAGCTTCTAGGGAGGATGCCTGTTCCAGTGGTCCCAATCCATTCCAAGAAGAATCAGAATTAAGCCAACCTAGAGAAACATCTAACTTTCTCTATCTTCAAGAGACATTCATTCATTCAAACAATAATTTTTTCTTTCTTTCTTTTTTTTTTTTTTTTTGAGACGCAGTCTTGCTCTGTTGACCAGGCTGAAGTGCACTGGCGCAATCTCAGCTCACAGAAATCTCCACCTCCTGGGTTCAAGCAATTCTTCTGCCTCAGCCTCCGGAGTAGCTGGGATTACAGGTGCCCAGCACCACACCCAGCTAATTTTTGTATTTTTAGTAGAGACGGGGTTTCACCATGTTTGTCAGGCTCATCTCAAATTCCTGACCTCAGGTGATCCACACACCTCAGCTTCCCAAAGAACCAGGATTACAGGCATGAACCACTGCACCCAGCCCAAACAGTAATTCATGATCAACTTTTTAGTGCCAAAGTCACTTCTGGGACAATGCAGATATGGAGACAAATCAGACACTGTTCCAGACACTACCAAGTTCATGGTGCAATAAGGAAGACATATCAAAAACAGACAATTATAATACAGAAGTTAAATTATTGCCTTACAGTTCCAAATCAATTATTCATTGCCTTGTTCTGTGATACTAGACTAGCCTAGGCTGACTATATTTCTCATTTCCCAGCGGAGTGAGTGGCTGTTAGGTTCTGCCAATAGAGGGTGCTAGAAGGAGAATACAAAGCTAGTTGCAATGTTCAGTTTTTTACAAGGTAGCAAGTAGATCAGTGTGCAGAGGGGTCTTGGTACATTTCAAAGCAGTGACTCTCCAGGTTCTGAGGTGAGCACCCACCAGCCAGTTTCTTCTTCACCACAGCAACAAGCAGCATACTACCACAGCAGCCATACTCTTCTCAGAGGTCTGAATCTCAGCCTTGTGGAGCTCTAAGTTTCTCCCTTTTTCACTTTTCCCTCAGCCCTAGGTATAGCAATCTTTTTCTGCAGTTACTATCTCTATTACACCTTAGAATTCTCTTTTATCTCTTTTAAGTAGTTAAAAACCTTTTACCTAAACAATTCTTAATATTAAATTTTACCTATTTAAATTATTGATGGCATTTCTGTCTCCCCAACTGGATCCTGACTAAGTAGGATAAATGCTATGATCCTGGTCATAGAGTACAGCCCCCATATTTTACAGATAAACTGGAGCTCCAAAGATTGGAGTGACCCGCCCAAAGTCACACAGTGGTAAACCTGGGATTAGCAGTCCTGTTCCCAACTCTCAAAAAATAATAAACATGTAGCAAACACCTATTCTGCATCTGGGCTCTATGTTAGCTGTTGAAAAAATAAGAGATGAACTATTACAAATCCCTCCCATCAAGGGAACCTACTATCTAGTAAAGGAGACAGACACTGAAACCAGGAGTTCTAATGGAGGGTGACAAGCACTAAGACAAAGAGAAAAGGAATTACTAGCTCTGGAAGAGTGGGAGAAGGCTTCCTAGAGAGTCTCATTTCACTACACTTTACTCCCCAATCTGAAAGATACCTGAGTTGAACAGAGGGTTAAACAACCTCAAAATAAACCTGTAACCAAGGCTTAAGAAATGCAAGTAACCAAACAAGAAGCCTCAATTCTGGGCATAACCAGAAATATCACTAATGGCAAATCTTAAAGTAGAAAGCAATACAGAAACAAATTATGGATGAACACTCATCAATATTAACTTAGGAAATGAACTGCGCTGGCTCACAAAGAGCAACAGATATCGGATGAATGACAACATCCTGGAAGGCTTTTCAGAGGAGAATATAATTATGCTAACTAAGCTCTGAAGAAAGGCTGGCAAGACTGCAGAGGAGATGCAGCCTGTTTCAGAGAGCACTTGCACATGAGTAAGAATATACCTGTGGTGAGCAGACACTGGCACAGAGTAACAGGAAGAGATCTTGAGAGCCCCAGACCAGAGAGGAGACCTAGGTTACCTTACTCTCCAGTTCCAACTGAGTCAAGCTTCTCACTGCTTCCCTTAAACAACAAGCTCTTTCATATTTCTGCGATTTTGCATATACTGTTTTCTCTGCCCACAATGCCTTTCATTCCCTGTGTAAAGAGCTGACCCATCCTGCAAAGCACAGACCAAGTATCACTTTTCTTTTGGAGACAGGGTCTCCCTCTGTCACCCAGGCTGGAGTGCGGTAGTGTGATCACAGCTCACTGCAGCCTCAACCTCCCAGGTTTAAGTGGTCCTCCCACCTCACCCTCCCGGGTAGCTGGAACCACAGGCACACGCCATCATGCCTGGCTAATTTTTTTTTTTTTTTTGGTAGAGAAAGATTTTCGCCATGTTGCCGAGGCTGATCTCAAACTACTGAACTCAAGCAATCTATCATCCTTGGCCTCCCAAAGTGTTTGGATCACAGACATGCGCCACCATGCCTGGCCCCAAGTATCACTTTCACTGTAAACTTTTCTCCAATCACTCCCTGCACCCTTGATCTGGGCAAAATTAATGATTCTCTGTTTAGTGCTCTTTATACATCTCTTCATTATAACTTATTATGCTGTAACGTAATTCTTTGTGTGTCTCTTTCCAAACAAACCATGAGATTCCTATCAGAACATATACCTACCCCTACCCAGTGCCTGTTATTATTCCTAGTACACAGCAGGAATAATGTATATAGAATTGTTCTACTGAATTGCCTGGATAAACTCAGCCCTTAAGCCTAAGAATGAATGGATCCTGGAGCCCTAAGATTTCCCAATTCATGATAAATCCCTCCTGGGGTCTAGAACATTAGGCTGTACTAGAAATTCAGTAAATATTTCTACTTGAGAGCTTAAGTATTTCTTTGTGCCAAACTGGCAATGCAACTGTATATCTTTAGAGCTTCCACTAAAGGAATCAGTTTTTTGCAAGTCCAAGCACAACAGTTCTTTATCCTCCTCCTCTACATAAATTGGAAAATAGACTGAGAATTCCAATCAGCTGAAACCTTCCTAGAGAAGAGGACTTGGTTGTTTACTACAGTTCAAACCATTGCTATCTGAATTTCAATGTTGCTGGCATATTTTTTCTTTTGGCAGCTCATTCTGACTTAGGGTGGATGCATCAGGCCCTGCAATCAGAGAGCAGGAGTTGGAGTCAAAAGAAGAGAATGAGTCCCAGACTCTGTCACACCTTATTTTTCCAGGTGAACTTGGACAAATCATTTAATCTCTCTGAACTTCAATTTCCCAGCTGGGAAAGAGGAAAAATGCTACCTGTCCCACCAGGACAGGATGAAATGAGAGGTATTCCTTACTGCATTGCTCTCTGACCTTAAGAATCTGACCTTCTCTGTGGAAGCCCATATACAAAGGCTAGAACAGAGAAGAGACAGAGCATTAAGGTTCGAATCAGACAACCTGAGATTAGTCCCAGCTTACCACTCAATTATGTGATAAGAGCAAGGCATTTAATTCTCTGAACCTCAGATTGTCCAATCTATAAAATGGGGATAATCCTACCTGCCCTACTTACCTTACAGAATCATTATGAAGCTTTAAAAACATGAGATAATATAGATGAAAACAATTTATTTGAGAAAGCATGAAGTTTCATTATAATATGTCACTTACGTGGAATTCAGCAACCTAATTACCTTGTCTTTCTGGAACACACAGAGAACTAGGAAGTAAGCAAAAAAGGCCTCTCTAAAACCAAAATAACTGTCTTTAATTCTTCACACTTTACTACTAGTAGAGTCCCTAGGGCCTTACTCTTCCTTTGAAAACACACCTAATAAACAGTAAGTTGGGAGCACCACACAGAGTAGGAGAGAAGCGACAAAGTAAGAAAGGAGAACAATATTCTCTGTTGTGTTTCACAAACAGCAAGGAGAAAAAGCAGAAAAATAATTCAAAACAACCACAAAAATGTAAAAAGCATAGTATTCACACCAAAAAGTGGCTTTTAGCTTTTTGGTTTTAAAGTATAGTATTAGGGCATTTAGTATAAAATGTATTACTGTAACATAAAAAAGCAGACTAGCTGATGTTCAAAATAATTAACTTGAACCTCAAGAAAGATTCAATAACGTTCTAACTATTCTGAAGAGGGTAATATGTGTTTTTAGGGGGAAAATTCACTCAAAACAGTAAACTTTTGGGGGGAGTGCTTAAATGAATAAAGTGTCAACTGTCAAGGTAAGTTAGTCATCTGGTGGGTGCCTCTACCTAATTTGCTAATGGACATAAAAATTTATTGATGGAATTATGAATAAATGCCCTAAGGTCACACAGCTTGTTAAGCAATGGATTCAAAATCCAAGTTTCTCAGATCAAAAGCAAATAGCTACCTTCAAACATGGTAATATACGATTTCTTCACCTGTCAAACAGGGAATGAAATGCTGATACAGACATTTTGATAAAGTCGATAAACTGAATAAATGTCCTCTCCTTAGACCCTACTTTTGGATTTTAAATAAAGTGTAAAACCATAAAAACAAAGAGAAATAGAGAACAGCAATAGCCATGAAACACTGAAAGCTAGAAAGCAGATGGATGAGCAGAAACTGACTTATTAGATCCAAGGAAAATGAATACTAAGTCAGCAGTGGGAAAAAACAAAACCTAACTCAATTTTACCTGTAGAAGCCACACAAGGCTCAGAAACTGGTGGTATCATGTATTTCTTTTTCTTTTTTTTTATTTTTATTTTATTTTTTTATTTTTGAGACAGAGTATCCATGGTGTGATCTCAGTTCACTGCAACCTCCGCCTCCTGGGTTCAAGCAATTCTCCTCCCTCAGTCTTCTGAGTAGCTGGGATTACAGGCGCCCACCACCACACCTGAATAATTTTTGTATTTTTAGTAGAGATGGGGTTTCGTCATGTTGGCCAGGCTGGTCTCGAACTCCTGACCTCAGGTGATCTGCCCCCCTCAGTCTCCCAAAGTGCTGGCATTACAGGTGTAAGCCACCATGCCCGGCAGTACCATGTATTTCTAGAAAGAAAGCATGCTAAAATCACAGGAATTTATTACATAAAAATCTGTCTGAGAACCAGTTAAAGATCAAGACTGCCTCTGCTAGTATAGAAGACTAAGGTTTTCTTTTCCCTCTGGAGAGAGTAAAACAGAGAGGGTCTCCAGACAAGGAAATAACAGGCACAGTTGAGGGCAGGGTTACTATACAGCAAAGAAGACTATAAGTGAAATGAATGTTGATGATGCCCCTGCAGTCTTCTTCTCCTACTTAGCTTCCAGACCACAGGCAGCCAGGCCTCCAACTTGTAGGAAGGAGACTAGAGGATTCTTCCAGAGAATCTGACTAGCCCTAGTGAAAAAACCTAAAGATACTGACATGTAGTTGCCCCGCATATAGCCCAGGCAAATCATCACACAGAGAAGTCCACAATCAGTAAGTTCAACTCATGTATTTAAAACCTTTTTTTTTTTTTTTTTTTACAGACAGGGTCTCGCTGTCACCCTGTCTTCACACTTTACTACTAGTAGAGTCCCCCTCTTTGAAAACACATCTAATAAACTCAGTAATTTGGGAGGATCATACAAGGCTGGAGTTTAGTGGCACAATCATAGCTCACTACAGCCTTAAACTCCTGGGCTCAAGTGATCCTCCCACCCTAGCCTCACATGTAGCTAGGACTATAGGTGCTTGCTGCCACATCCAGCTATTTTCTTTTTTCTTTTCTTCTCTTCTCTTTTCTTTCTTTCTCTCTCTCTCTCTCTTTCTCTCTTTCTTTCTGAGACAGAATCTTGCTCTGTCGCCCAGGTTGGAGTACAGAGGTGTGATCTATGGCTCACTGCAAGCTCCGCCTCCCAGGTTCACACCATTCTCCTGCCTCAGCCTCTTGAGTAGCTGGGACTACAGGCGCCCACCACCACGCCTGGCTAATTTTTTGTATTTTTAGTAGAGATGCAGTTTCACTGTGTTAACCAGGATGGTCTTGATCCTCTGACCTCATGACCCACCTGCCTCGGCCTCCCAAGCTGTTGGGATTACAGGTGTGAGCCACCACACCCCACCCTTCTTTATTTCTTTTCTTTTCTTTTTCTTTCTTTCTTTTTTTTTTTTTTAAGAGATGGGGGTCTCGCTATGTTGTTCAGGCTGGTCTCAAACTCCTGGGCTGAGGTAATCCTCCCACCTTGGCCTCCCAACGCACTAGGGTTGCAGGCGTGAGCCACCATATCTGTCCTGCACTTAAAACTTTTTTTTGGCCGGGCGCGGTGGCTCAAGCCTGTAATCCCAGCACTTTGGGAGGCCGAGACGGGCGGATCACGAGGTCAGGAGATCGATACCATCCTGGCTAACACGGTGAAACCCCGTCTCTACTAAAAAATACAAAAAAAAAAACTAGCCGGGCGAGGTGGCGGGCGCCTGTAGTCCCGGCTACTCGGGAGGCTGAGGCAGGAGAATGGCGGGAACCCGGGAGGCGGAGCTTGCAGTGAGCTGAGATCTGGCCACTGCACTCCAGCCTGGGCGACAGAGCGAGACTCCGTCTCAAAAAAAAAAAACAAAAAAACTTTTTTTTTTTTTTTTGAGACAGAGTTTCACTCTGTCACTCGTGGCTCACTGCAGCCCCAGTCTCCCTGGGCTCAGGTGATCCTCCCACCTCAGCCTACTGAGTAGCTGGGACTACAGGTGGTACACCACCACGCCTGGCTAATTTTTCTATTTTTTGCAGAAATTAGGTTTCACCATGTTGCCCACGCTGGTCTGAAATTCTCGTCTCAAGCAATCTGTCTACCTCAGCTTCCCAAAGTGTTAGGATTACAGGTGTGAGCCATCACACTTGGCCAGCATTTAAAACTTCTAATCACCTTTTTAGTATTCCACTTTTAACAATGAACAGACAACCAAGAATCACCAGATATACAGGAAAGCCCCAACATAAAAGACAGAATTCAGATCCTATTTATACCAGAAGAAATTTGGGGCCCCAAATGAAAAGTTATTTGAAAGAAAGCATAAGTATGCTTGTCTTCATCAAAGTTTGTCAATGGTAAATCATATCAGGTGAACCTCAGCCATCAATCTGAGAATAAACAGCCCTCTCCAGGCCAGGCGCGGTAGGTCACACCTGTAATTCCAGCACTGTGGGAGGCCGAAGTGGGCGGATCACCTGAGGTCGGCAGTTCGAGACTAGCCTGACCAACATGGAGAAATCTCATCTCTACTAAAAATACAAAATTAGTCGGGCATGGTGGTGCATGGCTGTAATCCCAGCTACTCGGGAGGCTGAGGCAGGAGAATCACTTGAACCCAGGAGATGGAGGTTGTGGTGAGCCGAAATCGTGCCACTGTACTCCAGCCTGGGCAACAAGAGCTAAACTCTGCCTCAAAAAATAATAATAATAATAATAGGCCTCTCCAAACCTAGGGTTTGTTTTATTGATGGTTATTCACTTCATCGGGGCAAGAGGTACAATAAAAAATAATTTGCTGAGTCCAGCAAGATGCTGCATCATATCTGCATTTGTTTTCCTGATTCCAAAGATATCTGTTGTGAACGAATCCATATGTGGATAAATTGAGTGTTCTAATGAAGGCACTAAAATAAAGAAACTACTGGGTCATAAACAAAGCATTAAGAGATGCATCACTGTGTTTACTAATCATTGATGCTACAACATGTAGTTAGATTTTTGTATGAGGAGGGAGGTCTCTCATGCCATAGCATTTCCCCTTCAGAAGTCAGGGAGAATTTCACACAAAACATGGTGCTTGAGAAGAGTTTTAAAGAAAGAGTAGAAGTTTGTCAGGCAAAACAGAGGAACAGAAAAGAGGGGAAGTGTAACATAAAAGAAAGACTACCAAGGGCTAGTCTAAATGAGCACAGAAGAGTTGAGAAACTGCAATTAATATAGTATTGCAAGAGCAGTAGGAAGTGAGGTTGAAAGGGCAGGCAGAAATCAGATCAAGAAACACTTTGTAGGCCAGGCATGGTGGCTCACACTTGTAATCCTAGCAATTTGGGAGGCCGAGGCTGGCAGTTGGCTTGAGCTCAGGAATTCGAGACCAGCCTGGGCAACATGGTGAAATCCCGTCTCTACTAAAAGTACAAAAATTAGCCGGGCATGGTGGCATGCGCCTATACTCCCAGCTACTTGGGAAACTGAGGTAGGAGGATCACTTGAACCTGGAAGGCAGAGGAGGCAGAGTGAGAGTGGCTATAATCTTCCAAGCTATGTACTAGCTGTTCCCAAAAGGCAGTTCTCATACTTACAAACTTCAGGTTCTGTTCTCAGCTTATTGTGAAGCAATTATTCCATCTCTAAGAGACCAGTGACAACCAGCTGAGGAAATCATCAGTTCAAGGCCTCTACCCTCAGGTTTTTTCATTTCTCCTCCTAAGGTCTTCTTTAAGCACACAAACATTGTGTTATGTTAGCTTCTCAGAAAGTATTTCTCAGTCTGGTTTCAAGGAAGACATACATTTGCCCCAAGCCTTCACTTCCCAGTTCCCAATTATGGTGGCAAATTTCAGCCACTTTTTAGAACTATATTGAACTAGCATGTGTACACACACTTGCATAAATGTCAGACTTCCCCATGTATACTCCTTAAGGAGACAGGAAGAAAAATAGAAGGGAATATTTAATGAGCACCAACTTAACACTTGATCCTTTCCTATATATTCTCTCATTTAATAATCACTGTAACCTTGGGCAAGGAGATATCTATAACTCCATTTTTAGAGATGAAGAAACTATGCCTCAGAAATTGAATGATTTACCCAAGGTCTGAAACTTGAAGCCACATGTCTGGGTTGACCAACACTTTTCTACTACCTCATGTTAGGTTCCCCATATCTTATTTTATTCATTACTAAATATTCACTTAACACAGTCTGCTGAATTGCATTATACTAAGCCACTCACTGAACAAAGTAGCAACCAGGAAAAGCAACTGAACAGAAAAATAAAGGACAAATTAAAAACTCCGACAATTGGCCGGGCGCGGTGGCTCAAGCCTGTAATCCCAGCACTTTGGGAGGCCGAGACGGGCGGATCACGAGGTCAGGAGATCGAGACCATCCTGGCTAACACGGTGAAACCCCGTCTCTACTAAAAATACAAGAAAATTAGCCGGGCGAGGTGGCGGGCGCCTGTAGTCCCAGCTACTCGGGAGGCTGAGGCAGGAGAATGGCGTGAACCCGGGAGGCGGAGCTTGCAGTGAGCCGAGATCAGGCCACTGCACTCCAGCCTGGGGCACAGAGCAAGACTCCGTCTCAAAAAAAAAAAAAAAAAAAACAACTCCGACAATTAATGCAGGTTCCAAAAAGAGAGAGAGAGAGAGTGAAGCAGCAACATCAACCCCAACAAGCTCTTCAGAGCCCTAACTAATAATGGCAAGGATTGAAATAGCCAAAATGCATGTTGATAGATCTCCATTCCAGAATTTTATCTCCTCAGCCAGCCCAGCAGAGTCCCTGGTAAATTACTGCCAGTCAGGCACACATCACAAATGAATTACAATAAGCAGATGCAATCTTTCCCTGTAGCCTTCCCACTCTTACAAAACCACCAGGAACTAAAGAAAGCTTTTGTTCTCCATCTGAACTGCTGGTAAAGGGAAACTGGGTTTGAGAAGCAGATGGCTTGTCAAAGAGCCTAAAACCTAAAGTGAAAAGGAAGTAATTTATTAAAACCAAACATTCCAAAAGAGAAACCAAGCTTCTCTGAGGTGACAAAGAGTGTCTTCATTGTCATGGCTTGCCCTCTAAACAGAGCGTCCCCAAATCACCTTGTAGGAGGGGCTGAGGCAAAGAGTCAGACTAGCTCTAGCCACATTCATCTAGATTTTTCTAAAAGTAAGCATCATTTGTTTGTAGCAACGGTGTTTAGAGATTTGACTATCAAAGTATTTTGTTATGGAAGAAAAGTACTACTACAGTAGTTAGATCCTCAATATTAAGAAGAGGAGACAAAAAGGAACTTACAGGTTAAATAAGATAATGTAAGTAAAGAAGCTAAAAACTGAGCTAGCACAAAGTAGATGATTAATTTGGCTGTGCAGTTCAATCTGCTATGCAACTTAAGTCCCTTCCCCTCTCTGGGTCTTCATTTTCTCAATTCAACAGTTAAATGGTATAACATTTAACTTAAAAAATCAATTAAATGAGCTCAAACACTCCAGGAATATAGGATATACAATCAAGACTCTTTATTTTTATTTATTTATTTTTTATTTTTAGTTTTTGAGATGGAGTCTCATTCTGTTGCCCAGGCTGGAGTGCAGTGGCACAATATTGGCTTACTGCAACCTCTGCCTCCCAGGTTCAAGCAATTCTCCTGCCTCAGCCTCCCGAGTAGCTGGGACTATAGGCGCAAGCCACCATGCCTGGCTAATCTTTCGTATTTTTAGTACAGACGGGGTTTTACTGTGTTACCCAGAATGGTCTCGATCTCCTGACCTCATGATCTACCCACCTCGGCCTCCCAAAGTGCGGGATTACAGGCGTAAGCCACAGCACCCAGCCACAATCAAGACTCTTTATTAGACAAGAAGTTCTTACTGCTCCTTCTCAGGACTAAGAGTTTACCTCTACCTGTCTATCAGCCACTTCTAAGCCAGGAGCATCCTTTACTGTGCAGCTCACCATCTGTGCTGGATGCTTCATTAAGTGTAAAGCTGATACCGTACTTTGTTAGAAGGCTAGTGCACAAATGTTACCTAGAGATGAATAAATCATTCCAGTTGTGTTGGGTTGCAATTGCAAGGACAGCATTTGTGGGTCTGAAAACAGATGGTCTTATAAGAATGGAGGCTTTGGCTCTTACCTGAATTTCCTAAGGCAAGCAGGTTTGGATCAGCAGGAAGCCGAACGGGGAAGTGCCAGAGTAGAGCCAGTATCCAGTGATGAGGAAAGATGACAGAATTGCACATGCAGTTTCTTTCCATAATAAATGAATATATCAGAGGATGTAATTACCAAAATCCCAAGCTCTTATTTTTGTACCTACTCATCAACTTCTAAATCATTTTCTTTTTTGTCCAACACTTTCTTATTTCAACACAAAGACGTGCTCAGAGAAATCACCTAGTAAAGCCCTGGCACAAAATAAGAACTTTAAGATTTACTGACTAAAACAAACTGAAAAAAACAAAGAAAAACAAATTAAACTGATTTGATAAAAGTAGAATAAATGCCTATGTTATTGTCAATAACAGTAGGTATGCATTAAACACGTTAATGTTTGAGGTCTAGGTATTTTACATACATTCTCTCATTCAATTCTCAAGGTAACCTTTATTTTATTATCTCCAGTTTATAGATAAGAAACTTAAAGTTTCAAAAAGTCAAGCCGGGCGCGGTGGCTCACGTCTGTAATCCCAGCACTTTGAGAGGCCGAGGCGGGTGGATCACGAGGTCAGGAGATCGAGACCATCTTGGCTAACACCATGAAACCCCGTCTCTACTAAAAATACAAAAAATTAGCCGGCGAGGTGGCGGGCGCCTGTAGTCCCAGCTACTCGGGAGGCTGAGGCAGAAGAATGGCGTGAACCTAGGAGGCGGAGCTTGCAGTGAGTCAAGATCGCGCCACTGCACTCCAGCCTGGGCAACACAGTGAGACTCCATCTCCAAAAAAAAAAAAAAAAAAAAAAAGGTCAGATACTCTGCCCAGAGTCAGACACTAAATTACCTAATGGAAGTCAGAACTAACCCCCACTCCCACCCCTACCAAGGGCTAAATGACTCCACAACTTTATGCATTTTGTCCACCTCCTGCCCAACCAATTGCCTTCATACTATTCCACAAAATGCACCTGGCTCATTCCTACCTCTGGATCTTTCTACTTGCTGTTTCCTCTGCTGAACACTCTTCTATTATATCTTCTCATGGCTTACTACTTAAAATCATTCAGGACTCTGCTCAAATGCAATCTCTTCAGAGAGGCTTTTCTTGATCATCACCCCAATATATGGTGTTCCCTTATCTTGCTTTATTTTTTATTATGGCCCATACATTATATTCTTTATTATCATATTTGTTTACTGTCAGTTTCCCCCACTAGAATGAAAGACTTATGAGGGTAGGAACTTTGTCTTAGTTACAACTGTATCTCCAGCACTTTGAGCAGTGACCACTAGAGCAGGTGCTCATCAAATATTCATTGAATAAATAATTAAATTAGGCCGGGTACAGTGGCTCATGCCTGTAATCCTAGCACTTTGTGAGGACAAGGCAGGTGGATCACCTGAGGCCAGGAGTTCAACACCAGCCTGTCCAACATGCTGAACCCCCTCTCTTCTAAAAATACGAAAAATGGTCGGGCGCAGTGGATCAAGCTGTAATCCCAGCACTTTAGGAGGCCGAGACGGGTGGATCACAAGGTCAGGAGATTGAGACTATCCTGGCTAACCCGGTGAAACCCCATCTCTACTAAAAAATACAAAAAACTAGCCGGGCAAGGTGGCGGGCGCCTGTAGTCCCAGCTACTCGAGAGGCTGAGGCAGGAGAATGGCGTGAACCCAGGAGGTGGAGCTTGCAGTGAGCTGAGATCCGGCCACTGCACTCCAGCCTGGGCGACAGAGCGAGACTCCGTCACAAAATAAATAAATAAATAAATAAATAAATAAATAAATAAATAAATAAAAATAAAAATACGAAAATTAGCTGGGTGTAGTGGTGCATGCCTGTAGTCCCAGCTACCCGGGAGGCTGAGACAGGAGAAGCACTTGAACCTGGGAGACGGAGGTTGCAGTGAGCCAAGATCGCATTACTGCACTCCAGCCTGGGCGACAGAGTGAGACTCCATCTCAAATAAACCAACAAACAAACAAACAAATAAGTAAATAAATAAATGTGCTCACAATCACAGAGCTCTATAATATAGTGTAAAAAGGTAGTTGCTATATAATAGAAAGACCACAGGCTTTGAGATCAGGCAGACCTGCATTTAACTTTATCACTGATTATGATAGTGTAACTTTAGACAAGTCCCTAAACTTTTTTTTTTTTTTTTTGAGACAGAGTCTTGCTCTGTCACCCAGGCTGGAATGCTGTGGCGCAATCTCCGCTCACTGCAAGCTACTCCTCCCGGGTTCACGCCATTCTCCTGCCTCAGCCTCCTGAGCAGCTGGGACTACAAGCGCCTGACACCACATCTGGCTAATTTTTGTATTTTTAGTAGAGACGGAGTTTCACGGCATTAGCCAAGATGGTCTCGATCTCCTGACCTCGTGATCCACCCGCCTCACCCTCCCAAAGTGCTGGGATTACAGGCGTGAACCACTGCACCTGGCTCCTAAACTTCTTTAATCTCCTCATCTGTAAAACAGGTATAAATATCTAAGTCCCACAGATTTGTTATGATGATTAAATGAGATAAATTTATGAAAATGCTTTGTGTAAGCTATAAAGTATTATAGAATGTTTATGATGTTTATGATGATGATGGGAGAAAGTTTAGAGACAATCTAGTTAAGCCCTTCACTTTAGAGATCACCCCAAGGCCCTAAAAGGTAAAGTGAACTATCCAATGTCCCACAGTGATTTAAAACCAAACCATAATTAGACTCTAGGACTCCAGGTAATCACACTAGGACATCTGGCATTACCCACCACAGATTACCTGATTTCTGGAACTCCACTTTCTCTAGGTTCTTCCTCTACCCCACCGGCTACTCCCTTGATCTTCTCAACTTCTCTATGTTAGTGTCCAGAGTTTAGTAGTCAGATCTCTTCTTTGCTCTAACTACACACATTTCCTAGGTGAGCACATCTACTCCATGGCTTTATATATGCTAATTACTCCCAAAATGTATTATCTCCAACTTGAACTTCTCTGAATTTCAGACTTGTATATCCAACTGCCTGACATCTTTTGGTTATCTAATAACCATCGTAAAAATGTACTATTTCCAAAACCAAATGTCTGACTCCTTCCTGCAAACCTGCTCCTCCCACTGTTTCCCATCTCTATAAGTGGCAATTCTAATCTTGTAGTTGCTCAAGGCAAAAACCTCCGAATCTTCTTTGACTACTTTCTTACTTTCATAATCCTTATCCAATCTATCAGCAAATTCTGTCAGCTCTACTTTCAAAACATACGCTGATTCTAACCATTTCTTACCATTACTACACTGACTCAAGCCTTCATTAATGCTTTTAACTATTGTAACAGCCCCTGCTTCTAGCCTTGCCATCTGCTTATCCTGTCTCTCTCTTCCCAGAAGCCAAAATGATCCTTTTAAAATCAGTTTGGAGCATGGAACTCCACTTTGTTCAAAACCCTGCAATGAGTTATCATCTCAGAGTAAAATACAAGGTCATTACCATGACTTACCAGGTAATCTAGCTCCCTTTCACCTATCTAATCTTACCCCACAACACTCTCCTCCTTGCTCCATACTACAGTAAAATTAAATTTCAGCATCAACATTTGTGTTGTTTAGACACCATTCTGAGGGGGCCAAAAGCACAGAAACCAAGAATATGCAAGCCTTGGATTGCTTAAGCTGAACAACAGGAAAATTCTCCTCTTCATGTTATTCTTTGAAAAACCAAGTACATTCTCACTTCAAGGACTTAGTACTCATAGTTCTCTCTGCCTAAAGCATTCTTCCTTCAAATTATCAATACGACTTGCTCCTTTATTTCATTAGGATCTCTACTCAAATATCACCTCATCGGCAAGGCCTAAGTTAACTGATTGTATCTAAAATAGCTCCCTCCCTTTCAGTCATACCCTTTTCCCATATACTGCCTGTTTTTTTCTATTTACTAGGACACAACTGAAAGCACAGACTTTATTTTATTCACTGCTGTATCCCCAGAGCTAAGATCATATTATAAGTATAATCAATACCAGTAATCAATTTCAGCCATTAATTGTTCTTTTTCTTTTTTTTTTTTTTTGATGGAGTCTTGCTCTGTTGCCCAGGCTGGAGTGCAGTGGCACAATCTCAGCTCACTGTAACCTCTGCCTCCCGGGTTCAAGCAATTCTTCTGCCTCAGCCTGCCGATTAGCTGGGATTACAGGCACCCACCACCATGCCTGGCTAACTATTCTATTTTTAGTAGGCACGGGGTTTCTCCATGTTGGCCAGGCTGGTCTCGAACTCCCAACCTCAGGTGATCCACCTGCCTCGGTCTCCCAAAGTGCTGGGATTACAGGTGTGAGCCACCACGCTCAGTTCATTAGTTGTTCTTTAACTATATCTTAAGTGTTCAATCTCGTCTTCCCCTAAACAGACTGAATATTCTTTGAAAATGGCCATTTTCTAGATATCCTGAGTACTTTCAATTTAACCTAACAGAAGTAACCAATCCTGAGTACTTTCAATTTAACCTGATAGAAGTAACCAAAAGAAGGAAAAATGATAAGATTAAGCTATATTTATTTCCTCTGGGACTCTCTTATAATCAACTAACAAATCAGTATTAAGCACTTTTGGGTGCAGAGTACCATTTTTTTTTTTTTGAGACAGAGTCTCGCTCCGCCTCCCGGGTTCATGCCATTCTCCTGCCTCAGCCTCCCAAGTAGCTGGGACTACAGGCACTCACCACCATGCCCGGCTTTTTGTATTTTTAGTAGAGGCAGGGTTTCACCATGTTAGCCAGGATAGTCTTGATCTCCTGACCTCGTGATCCACCCGCCTCGGCCTCCCAAAGTGCTGGGACTACAGGCGTGAGCCACCAGGCCCAGCCGAGTACCATCTTACTAAAGAAGGATATCACCAAGCTAGGTAGTAAAGCATAAAGCGATACATAAAGTGGCTCATATTTATAATCTCAGTACTTTGGGAGGCCAAGTCAGGAAGATCTGCTCAAGCCCAGGAGTTAGAGACCAGCCTGGGCAACATAGCAAGACTCTACCTCTACAAAAAATAAACAAAATTAGATGGGTATGGTGGCACATGCCTGTAGTCCCAGACAGTTGGGAGGCTGAGGCAGGAGGATCACTTGAGCCCAGGAGTTTGAGGCTGCAGTGAGCTATGATCCCACCACTGCAATCCAGCCTGAGTGACAAAGCAAGATTCAGTCTCTTAAAAAAAAAAAAAAAAAAAAAAAAAGGCCAGGCACGGTGGCTCAAGCCTGTAATCCCAGCACTTTGGGAGGCCGAGACGGGCAGATCATGAGGTCAGGAGCTCAAGACCATCCTGGCTAACACGGTGAAGCCCCGTCTCTACTAAAAAAATACAAAAAATTAACTGGGCGTGGTGGCGGGTGCCTGTAGTCTCAGCTATTCGGGAGGCTGAGGCAGGAGAATGGTGTAAACCCGGGAGGCAGAGCTTGCAGTGAGCTGAGATCCGGCCACTGCACTCCAGCCTGGGTGACAGAGCAAGACTCCCTCTCAAAAAAAAAAAAAAAAAACAGTAACAAGGTGAGCAATGAGCTAATGAAAGATGTTCAGCATCATTAGCCACCAGGGAAATGCACATCAAACCAAAATGAGATACCATTTCACACTGAGTAGGTTGGCTAAAGAAAAAAGACAACAAGTGATTACAAGGATGTGGAGAAAATGGAACCTTCATACACTGTTGGTAGGAATGAATGTGAAGTGGTACAGCCACTGTGGAAAACAAGTCCTCAAAAGGGTTAAACATAGAGTTACCACATGCTCTAACAACTCTACTCCTAAATGTGCATCCAAGAGAAATAAGAAACCTATGTCCACATAAAAACTTATATGCTAATGTTCACAGCTACATTACAAATAATAGCTAAAAGTGGGAACCATCCAAATGTCCATCAACTGAAAAACGAATAAATAAAAGGTGGCATATCCATACAATGAAATATTTAGCAATAAAAAGGAATGAAGTACTGATACATGTAACAACATGAATGAACCTTGAAAATGTATATATTGATATATATATATTTTTTGGAGACAGTCTCCCTCTGTCACCCAGGCTGCAGTGCAGTGGCACAATCTTGGCTCACTACAACCTCCACCTTTTGGGTTCAAGCGATACTCTTGCCTCAGCCTCCCGAGTAGCTGAGATTACAGACATGCACCACCACATCCAGCTAATTTTTTGCATTTTTAGTAGAGATGAGGTTTCACCACGTTGGCCAGGCTGGTCTCTAACTCCTGACCTCAAGAGATCCACCCATCTCGGCCTCCCAAAGTGCTAGGATTACAGGCATGAACCACCACATTTGGCTAAACCTTGAAAATATTACACTAAATGAAAAAAGCTAGCTATAAAGGCCACATGTTATATTATTCCATTTATATGAAATATCCTGAATAGGCTGGTGATTGCCTAGGGCTGGTGGAGAAGGGGGTGCAGAGGGTGATTGCTAAAGGGTACAAGTTTCTAATAGGTAATGAAAATACTCTAAAACTGACTGTGGTAATGATTATACAACTCTCTATATACTAAAAACCACTCAACTATACAATTTAAATGAATGAATTATGTGGCATATGAATTATATCTCAGTAAAGCTCTTTAACTTTTAAAATGTAATCTTGGGCTTATTTTGAATTCAACTTAATATTTATTGAATACTATATACTCTTTTTTTTTTTGGAGACAGGGACTTGCGCTGTCACCCAGGCTGGAGTGCAGTGGTGCGATCACAGCTGTACTCAAACCCCTGGGCTCAAGTGGTCCACTTGCTCCAGCCTCCCAAAGTCTTGGGATTATAGGCGTAAGCCACAGCACCCAGCCAACATACTCTTTATTTTACCTAATATTCACGACAAAAAAATCCTATGAGATTAGGGTTATCAATTCACCCATTTTGCAGACAAAACACCTACATCTCACAGAAATTAAAAGATTTAAGGTTTTTTAGAAAGTTATCAGGGCCAAGAGTTGATTCTGCATTCACTATCTCAATCTAGGGCTCTTTCTTCGCTCTTCCCACTTCTTACTACTGAGCATACTTAAGACCTAGCTTATAGTTCTTATTTATAAAAGCTTCTATGGATTAATAAACCAAAGACTAAGATCATAAGAACAGATTGACAACTACAGATTGAGAGAATGTTTGCCAAAGCTATATATCATAAGATCCCATATCCCTGCATTTAATTATTTGGTCAGCAGTAGTACTCTGTTACATGAAAAGAAGGGGCTAAGTCTGATTCCCAAGTTCACCTATGTGGGGGGCGGGGCGGGGAGAAAAAGTATAGAGTATTTCCCAGCAAATCAATCAAGAGCCATAAGCACTTTGGACTAATTTACAACTGACTAACCAATTTTGAAATAAGACAGCTTCTCAATAACACTACTGGAAAGCACCTATTAAAAAGCTAGCTGTTGGGCTGGGCACGGTGGCTCACACCTGTAATTCCAGCACTTTGGGAGGCTGAGGCAGGCAGATGACCTGAGGTCAGGAGTTCAAGACCAGCCTGACCGAAATGGTGAAGCCCTGTCTCTATCAAAAATACAAAATTAGTCGGGCACGGTGGCTCACGCCTGCAATCCCAGCACTTTGGGAGGCCAAGGCGGACGGATCACAAGGTCAGGAGATCGAGACCATGCTGGCTAACACAGTGAAATCCCATCTCTACTAAAAATGCAAAACAAATTAGCCGGGCATGGTGGCAGGCGCCTGTAGTCCCAGCTACTCGGGAGGCTGAGGCAGGAGAATTGCTTGAACCCGGGAGGTGGAGGTTGCCGTGAGCCGAGATGGCGCCACTGCACTCCAGCCTGGGTGACAGAGTGAGACTCCGTCTCAAAAAAAAAAAAAAAATACAAAATTAGCTCGGTGTGGTGGCACATGCCTGTAATTCCAGCTACTCAGGAGGCTGAGGCAGGAGAATCGCTTGAAACTGGGAGGTGGAGGTTGCAGTGAGACTAGATTGCGCCATTGCACTCTAGCCCGGGCAACAAGAACGAAACTCCGTCTCAAAAAAAAAAAAAAAAAAGCTAGCTGTGATGAAGATTATTTTTAGGGTAATGGAACTGTTCTATATCTCGACTGTGGTGTGGTGACAGTTACACAAAGTATGCATGTGTTAAAATTAAAAGAATTTTATTACAAGTTTGATTTTACTGTTGTTAACTTTAAAATAAAATTTAACAAAAACTGCATATGAAAAAATAACAACAAAACAATTACAATTTTAAAATGTGCAAAGAACTTGCATAGACATTTCTCCAAAGAAGATATACAAACAGGCTGCACACAGTGACTCATACCTGTAATCCTAGCACTGGGAGGCCAAGGTGGGAAGATTGCTTGAGCCCAGAAGTTCAAGAAAAAAAAAAGAAAGAAAGAAAACAAAAGGAAGAAGAAAGAAAAAGGAGGAGGAGTAGGCAGAGAAAAAGGGGTAGGGGGAAGAGGAGGATGAGGAAGAAGAAAGAGGGGAAAGGAGGAAGAGGAAAAAAGAAATACAAATAGCCAACATGCATTTTAAAAGATGCTCAATATCACTAACCATTAGAGAAATGCAATCCAAACCATAATATCACCTTATATCCATTATGATGGCAGGTATTAAAAAAAAAATCCAAGACAAAATAGAAAATAAGAAGTGTTGAGGATATAGGGAAACTAGAACCCTTGTGCACTGTTGGTGGGAACGTAAAATGGTGCTGCTGCTATTGAAAATAGTGTATCTGCTTGCAGGAAGTAACAAAAGAAAAAGAAAAGAATATAGTATAAAGCTTCCTCCAAAAATTAAAAATAAGCCAGGTGTGCTAATGCACACCTGTAGTCCCAGCTACTTGGGATGTGGAGGCAGGAGGGTCGTTTGAGCCCAGGAGTTCAAGGATAAGAGTGTACTGTTATCATGCCTGTGAATAACCACTGCACTTCAGCCTGGGCAACATAGTGAGACTCCATCTCTCAAAAAATAAAAATAGAATTATTATATCATCTGGCAATTCCATTTCTGGATATACATCCAAAAGAACTGAAAGCAGAATCTTGAAGAGATATTTGCGTATCTGTGTCAGTGCAGCATTATTCACAACAGCCAAGAGGTGAAAGCAAACCAAATGTCCATCATTGAATGAATGGGGGGGGGGTGGGAAAGCGTGGTATATACATACAAAGGAATAGTATTTAGCCTTAAAGGAGAAGGAAATCCTGTCATATGCTACAGCATGGATGAACCTCGAAGACATTATACCCAGTGAAATAAGCCAGTCACAGAAAGACAAACATTGCACGATTCCACTTATATGAGGTATCTAAAGTAGTCAAACTCACAGAAACAAATAGTAAAATTGTGGTTGTCAGGAAATTGGAAGGAGGAAGGGACAGTTGTTGTTCAATGGGTATAGAGTTTCAGTTTTGCAAGAAGAAAATGTAGAGATCTGTTATGCAACCATGTAAATTAGTTAATACTACTAAACTAAACTATACACTTAAAAATGGTTAAGACAGTAAATTTTATGTTACGTTTTTCATCACAATTTATAAATAAATAAGTAAGCAAGCAAGCTGGGTATACATGGTAGTATGAAATAGGAAGTAAGATAATAATAATAATAGCTAACATTTACTGAGTGCTTACTATAAGCAAGCACATTATTTCGCCCAACTGTGACTAAAGTGGGGACTATTATGACCTTTCTTTAAAAACGACAAGGCTCAGCCTAGAAAAGTCAAATCACTTGCTCAAGATCAAACAGCCAGGGGCTCCAAGACACTGTAATTCTTTTTTTTTTTTTTTTTTGAGACAGAGTCTCACTCTGTGGCCCAGGCTTGAGTGCAGTGACGTGATCTTGGTTCACTGTAAACTCCGCCTCCCAGGTTCACCCCATTCTCCTGCCTCAGCCTCCCAAGTAGCTGGGACTACAGGAGCCCACCACCATGCCCGGCTAATTTTTTGTATTTTTAGTAGAGACGGGGTTTCACCATGTTATCCAGGATGGTCTCGATCTCCTGAACTCGTGATCTGCCTGCCTTGGTCTCCCAAAGTGCTGGGATTACAGGCGTGAGCCACCGCACCCGGCCAAGACAGCGTAATTCTTTAAGCTGCATATGTGACAACCAGTTATATCTACTCATTTTTTAAGACTCATAAAGATATAATACTTTCTTGAATCCCTCTCCCCACTCCCAGAACTGACCTAATCCTAGAGAGAACCCTAGATGTATTTCTTTTTTTTAACTTGATTTTTTTTTTTTTTTTTTTTTGTGAAAGGGTCTTGCTCTGTTACCTACACTGGAATGTAGTGGTACAATCATGGCCCACTGCAGCTTTGACTTCCTGGGCTCAAGAGATCCTCCTGCTGAGTAGCTGGGACTACAGGCGTGCACCACTAAGGCCAGACAATTTTATTTTTTGTAAAGGTGGGGTCTCCCTATGTTGCCCTGGCTGGACTTGAACTCCTGGCCTCAAGTGGTCCTCCCTCCTTGGCCTCCCAAAGTGCTGGGATTATAGGAGTGAACCACCACACCTGGCTCCATAGACCTTTCTCTTTTTTTTGTGATGGAGTTTTGCTCTGTCGCCCAGGCTGGAGTACAGTGGCATGATCCCGGCTCACTGCAAACTCCACCTCCCGAGTTCAAGCAATTCTCCTGCCTTAGCCTACCAAGTAGCTGGGATTACAGGCATGTGCCACCACACCCAGCTAATTTTTGTATTTTTAGTAGAGATGGGGTTTCACCATGTTGGCCACACTGGTCTCGAACTCCTGACCTCAGGTGATCCACATGCCTCGGCCACCCAAAGTACTGGGATTACAGGCATGAGCCACTGTGTCCGGCCTCCATAGACATATTTCTATCACAGTACCTACCACATTTAATTGTACATGCTTATTTACATGTCTGTCTCTCCACTGATCGGCACCTCTAGATCTGAGCTTCCCATAGCCGTTAACCATTCATAGCTGTTTAAATTCATATTTAAATTAATTAAAAGTAAAAAAAAAAAATTAAAATTCAGTTCTTCAGTCTCACTATGCATATTTCAAGCACTCAAAATCCACACATAGCTGGTGACTACTGTATCGGACAGCATGGATATGGAACATTTCCATCACTGCAGAAAGTTCTGCAGGACAGTGCTATGTCTAAATTCTGTGTGTTCCCGGAGGCACAAACAGTCTAGCAGGCAGTCTGGCAGGAGCTACACCTAAGTCATTTTTGTATCCCAGCACCAACCTTTAGTAAACCTCCAGTAAGTGCTTCTTAGCAATGACATGGGTAACACAGAATTTGTTCTACCTTATTATCACATACCACCCATGATTTAAGTTCCATACATTCAATGTCCCTTACAAGCTAGCATCAGTGTAATAACCCACCATCATCCCAACCTGTGGAAAGAGGCAGGAATCACAATAGGTAGAGCTAATCAGAAAGTCTTTGTCTAGTCCTTCACCCCAAACCAAAGTTCCACTACTTACTGTGAGACTTGATTAAGAAGAGGGTTTATTTCTTGCTTCAGGTTTGGCATGTAATTAAACTGCAGGTGTTTCTAAAAGGAATTTTTTTTCAAACATTGGAACAACCTCACAACTTGGCAGAAATAAAAATAAGAAGACTGGTTGAAATTTATCATACTTTTTATCATATCATTCATACTCTATGAATAAATATATATGAATGAACATATCCTCAGGATGCTCTTTATATTTAAAAAAAAAAAGTCACTTGACACACATTTTCTGAGGAACTGTAATAAAGAGAGATAAATAGTGTTGGTAGACAGAAACTTAAATTGGAATAATAGAAAGTGGTAAGAGCTCTACAATAGAAAGAAATGCTAGGAACTATGAAGACCACAACCGAGGATCAGAACCCAGTAGTGAAATGGAATAGAAGGTGGGGAAACCACAAAGGAAGCTACTCAGAGATAAGCCTCAATTAAGTTTTAAAGGGTAATTAAGGCCGGGCTTGGTGGCTCATGCCTGTAATCCCAGCACTTTGGGAGGCCAAGGCAGGCAGACAGCTTGAGCCCAGGAGTTCAAGACCAGCCTGGGCAACACGGCAAAACCCTGTTTCTACAAAAAATACAAAAATTAGCCAGGTGTGGTGGCAGGTGCCTGTAGTCCTAGCTACTCAGGAGGCTGAGGTGGGAAGATCACCTGAGACAGGGGGGTCGAGGATGCAGTGAGCTGTGATCGTATCACTGTACTCCAGCCTGGGTGACAGAGTCAGATCCTGTCTCAAAAATAAATAAATAAACAATAAGTAAATAAATAAATATTTTTTAAAAAGGAGGGTGGGAGGGGTGTACCAAATAGAGATAAATGTGATGGATGAAGATACAGAAATATGACCTGGACAACAGGTGCAAAGTAGTTCAATTTGGCTGGAACAACATATGAAAAATAAAGGAGAATTTAGCTGGGCGCGATGGTTCACGCCTGTAATCCCAGCACTTTGGGAGGCTGAGGTGGGAAGATCACAAGGTCAGGAAATCGAGACCATCCTGGCTAACACGGTGAAACCTGTCTCTACTAAAAATACAAAAACAAAATTAGCTGGGCGTGGTGGTGGCGCCTGCAGTCCCAGTTACTTGGGAGGCTGAGGTAGGAGAATGGTGTGAACCCAGGGAGGCAGAGCTTGCAGTGAGCTGAGATTGCGCCACTGCACTCCAGTCTGGGCAACAGAGTAAGACTCCGTCTCCAAAATGGAGAATTTGAAGCTAATGAGGCAAGCAGAGGCCAAACCATGAAAAGCCTGCAAGCTAAGTTAAGGGGTTTGAATTTTATCCTCCAAGTTACGAAAAAAACCCTGGAAGATTTTAAAGCACAGAAGAGTGCAATCTGTATTCAACAAAGCTCAGGGAGAAGCAGGAGGGAGGACAGATTTGGTGGTGGTGAGACAGCAGGTAGGGAGACCAGTCAGGAAGTTATTGCAAAAAGTAATGAGACAGGAACTATCTGATACAAATAGTTTTAAACATACCCTATCTTAAATGGGTCTCTCTCCATTAGTCTATGCCTCTCAAAGCTGGAGCACCATGATTCAGTTATATAGCAAAATTACAAAAACAACAGTTAATTCTATAAACTAAAAATTTAACTGCACTCCTTTATTCAATAGCCATTCCAGATTTCGAACTAAAACTGCTCATTCTTCTCTTTCCCACTGCACATAATTTTGGAAAAACATTTCAGCCAGACGATCACATCTGTGCAGTGTGCCACAAGTGTAAACAATTTAACAGGAGTTTAATGAAACATTTCCTATTCAATTGGAGAAAAAGATTAGAAAATTCTAACATGGCAACATCAGGTTGCAAACTGACATTTTTTAATTAGCTTTTTTAAAAAATATGAACATGCCAATTTTAAATCCCATCTGGTTGCATGTTGCAGCTGCCCTGAATGAATTTCCAGTTATTATGCACTTGGCTAAAGCATTCAGAACTGCCATGTGCTATCAGCAGCAGCAGCTACAGTGCAGTACTTAGGAAGTACTTAAATACCCATGCTGGTACAAAAGGATTTCTTAGTCTGTCCTGGAGAGAAAGGAATATATGGGGAAGAGGAAGGAACGATATCACATTTTTAAGAAAATATATTTCAGTTTTGCCTCCTCTCCTCCTCAAAAGCAATGGACTTTCTTATCTTTGACCTCACAGAGCCTTAGCCTACAGAGTTTTACCTACTCTTCTGCCTTGTATAAACAAAATCCTAAGAACCAAGGATTCTGAATTGGACTAAAACTGGGTTCAATTCCAACTCTACCTCTCTTACAAACTGTGAACTTGGGCACATTTCTTAATCTTCCTTAGACTCTATTTCCTCATGTGTAAATGATAATGCCTAACCTTGAAGAGCTGTGGTAAAGATGAAAGAAAATGTATATAAAATATCTATACAATGTCTGGCTCATATGGGCATTCATTCAATACATGGTAACATTTAACACTCTCCTTTGTATTCCACTATAATTTGTACTTTACAGTAATTATGTACCTTCTTTAAAAGTTTAAGAATTAAATGAATTAATTTAGGTAAAGGCTTCATAACAGTGCCTGGCACACAGTAAGCAAGCATTAAGTATCAGTTGCAGTTGTTGCTATTACATACCAATATCATAGTATGTTTCATAGTGAACTGCAATTTCTTTATTAGTTGTTTACCTTCCTATCTAGTACTTAGCATAAAACCCAGCACGAAAGAGGTACTCAATTAACATCTGTTAACCAGTTGAATAAATAACGGATGAGGCCAGGCATGGTGGCTCATGCCTGTTATCCCAACACTTTGGGAGGCCAAGGTTGGTGGATCACTTGAGGTCAGAAGTTCAAGACCAGCCTGGCCAACATGGTGAAACCCCATCTCTACTAAAAATACAAAAATTAGCCTGGTGTCGTGGCACACAACTATAATCCCAGCTAGTCGGGAGACCGAAGCAGGAGAATCACCACAACCCAGGAGGCAGAGGTTGCAGTGAGCCAAGATAGCGCCACTGTCTTCCAGCCTGGGTGACAGAGTGAGATTCCATCTCAAAAAAATAAACAAATAAATAAATAAATAATGGATGAATGACTGAAGGAATGAACTGAATTTATCATACAATTTTGCAAAGTAGCCATTCAATATTGTTTTATAAATTAATTAATCCTATCAAGCCCATATGATAAGAAAGGGAGTTATTATTATGGCCCTTTTTACAGATAGTAAACAGAGGCCCAGAGAGATCAAAGGTTAAGGTCACCCAGGTAGAGTAGAATCCCTTTGGTCTCTCAGAAACTAACTCTAGATTTTTTTTCAACGAGACCTTAATCTCTCTCCATATTTTAAATATTACCTACGAGATTGGTCAAGTTTTTTAAGTCTCTACGGTTTCAAAGTCAGAAGATGTTACCAATAAATGATGGAAGGGTGAAAAAGGAACATGACCAAATGAGAAGTTCAGTATCTCCTCTTTGGGAAAAAAGGAATAAAGACCTGATTTCATCTGGCCTGAGCACAGAGAAAGCAATTAAGTATGACTAATAAGAGCATAAAGCCCTCACTATAAACAAATGAGGATGGAGGACAATGAGAGGGTCAAATATGAAAGGCAGTATGGGGAGTTAGAGCCACTCATCTACTCCTGTAAAGAGCATGACTACTCACAGTCTTTCTGGGGGGTAGTCATTCTTTCATTTAACAAATATTTAGTCCCTGCAATGAACTAGGATAATAACAGTGTATATCAAGAGCCTTAAAAAAATTACACCTGGATGGGCGCAGTAGCTCATGTATGTAATCCTAGCACTTTGGGAGGCCAAGGCAGGCAAATGGATTGAGCCCAGGAGTTCAAGACCAGCCTGGGCAACATGGTGAAACCCCGCCTCTACAAAAAATTAAAAAAATTAGCCAGGTGTAGTGGCATGCACCTGTAGTCCCAGCTATTCAAGAGACTGAGGTGGGAGTTTGAGCCCAGGAGGCGGAGGTTGCAGTGAGCTGAGATTGTGCCACTGCACTCCAGCCACAGCAGTCCAGCCTGTGTGAAAGAGCCAGACGCTATCTCAAAAAAATAAAAATAGTAATTCCAGCTACTCGGGAGGCTGAGGCAGGAGAATGGCGTGAACCTGGGAGGCGGAGCTTGCAGTGAGCTGTGATCCGGCCACTGCACTCCAGCCTGGGCGACAGAGCAAGACTCCGTCTCAAAAATAAATAAATAAATAAAAATAAAAAATAAATAAAAATAAAAATAAATATACCTTCACTCCAGTTACCCTATTCCTATTTATCCTAGGAAAACTATAAAAAAAATAAAGACTGAGGCCAGGCACAGTGGCTCACACCTGTAATCCCAGCACTTTGGGAGGCCAAGGTGGGAGGATCGCTTGAGCCAGGAGTTCGAGACCAGCCCGGGCAACACAGGGAGACCCCACCTCTACAAAAATAAAAATTTTTAATAAGGTGGGTGTGGGGTGCGCGCCTATAGTACCAGCTACTTGGGAGGCTAAGGTAGAAGATCACTTGAGCCCAGGAGTTTGAGGCTGCAGTGAGCTGTGATCGTGCCACTGCACTCCAGCCTAGGTGACAGACCCAGACTCTGTCTCAAAAATAAAAGGAAAATGCTTATGATATAATGTTAAATTAAAAAGCACTCCAAAAGACTACCTATAGTATGATCTTAATTATATAAAATAATTAGAAAATAACTTTTCAAAAAACCCTAAATGGTGATTTTTTTTTTTTTTTTTTTTTTTTTTTTTTTGAGACGGAGTCTCACGCTGTTGCCCAGGCTGGAGTGCAGTGGCGCGATCTCGGCTCACTGCAAGCTCCGCCTCCTGGGTTCACGCCATTCTCCTGCCTCAGCCTCCTGAGTAGCTAGGACTACAGGCGCCCACCACCGCGCCCGGCTAATTTTTTGTATTTTTAGTAGAGACGGGGTTTCACTGTGGTCTCGATCTCCTGACCTTGTGATCCGCCCGCCTCGGCCTCCCAAAGTGCTGGGATTACAGGCTTAAGCCACCGCGCCCGGCCAATGGTGAGTTTTAAAAGTAATCTCTGCTTGGCAGAATATAGAGCGATATTATTTGCCAAGGTTTTGTTTTTGTTTTTTTTTTTTTTTTTTGAGACGGAGTCTCGCTCTGTCACCCAGGCTGGAGTACAGTGGCCGGATCTCAGCTCACTGCAAGCTCCGCCTCCCGGGTTCATGCCATTCTCCTGCCTCAGCCTCCCGAGTAGCTGGGACTACAGGCGCCCGCCACCTCGCCCGGCTAGTTTTTTCTATTTTTTAGTAGAGACGGCATTTCACCTTCTTAGCCAGGATGGTCTCAACCTCCTGACCTTGTGATCCGCCCATCTCGGCCTCCCAAAGTGCTGGGATTACAGGCTTGAGCCACCGCGCCCGGCCATTTGCCAAGTTTTCTAGTTTTTCCATAACAGGCATTTTTCCAAAAAACAAGGTGAAGGAGACTTTAGGACAAAAAGTAAATATATAAAATGCCATCAGGATTAATTAAGATCATTAGAATCTCTGCTAGGTGAGAAATATATTAGAGGCATATTATTTTTACACAAAAAGATTATGTTAATCCTACTGAGAACTGACACAAATGCAAGGGTGAAATACAACGGGAGAGCAATAAAGAGAAAATCCCATCAGATTCCCAGGAGGTCGCTTTCATTTCAGAATGTCTGTCATCAGCAAAGCCAAGTTCAATGAGTAAAGAGAGAAATGAAACTTGATGGGTGAAGAAGATGGCAAGCTAAGACCCACTGCTAAAATCCATAAGTTCCTTAAGATCATGGAACCTGTCAATTACCATATAGTGTGACAAAGGCCATGGAAGGAAGGCAGCAGCAGGAATGTGGCAAAGTCAAGAGAAGGGCAAGGTAGCCTTTGTTGAAGATGACTAATTTAAAGGGGAAAGACATTAGCCTAGAGGAAAAGGGCATTCTAGGAAAAAGGGAGAGACTAGAGAATAGAAACAGCTTAGCATGCCTTGGGAAATGACATTTATTTCAGTGTTACTAGAGTCCAAAGTGCAAGGCAGGCTATGGTGAAAGATGTAGTTGCAAAAGTCATCAGGGGCCTGTCTCAGAGGACCTGAATATCTGGTCTATGATTAAGCCAAGCAGCTATACATGAGTCAGTCAACAAGGGTACCATTCCAGTAGAAGAGAGAGTTAGGCAGCATTATACTAAAGATAGTGATGGGTAGTTAAAGCAGAAGAGGAACACCCAGTCCAGCCTGGGGGCTCATGAAAGGCCTCTGAGAGAAAGTGACAAAGTAAGGCACAAAGGAAAAATGGGGCTAAGGTCCCAGCACTTTGGGAGGCCGAGGCAGGTGGATCTCTTGAGGTCAGGAGTTCGAGACCAGCCTGGTCAACATGTCAAAACCCCAGCTCTACTAAAAATACAAAACAAATTAACTGGGCGTGGTGGTGGGCACCTGTAATCCCAGCTATTTGGATGGTTGAGGCAAGAGAATTGCTTGAATCCGGGAGGCAGAGGTTGCAATGAGCCAAGATCACACCACTGCACTCTAGCCTGGGCGACAGAGCAAGACCCCATCTCAAAAAAAAAAAAAAAAATGGAGCTAAGGTCTGCAACATCCAAAGTGATGACACACAGTTGATACCTGGCCTAATCATAAACTCAGCAAACCAGGGAACTAGTCCCTGGCAAGGCTTCCAAAGAGGGAACCATTCTCATCACCAGAATGTAACCTCCAAGGACCTTGTTAGTCTTGTTCACTGCCAGGCTTCTAATACTAAAAATAGTGGGCATAAAGAAGCTGCTCTATAAATATTTGTGGGATAAAAAAGAAAAAGAGAAAGGAAGGCTTGCTATTATATTAAAAAGCAATGGGTCTGGTAAGCTTCAACCCACTGTCATGTTAAAGAAAAAACAACAACAAAAAAAGCAATGGGGCTGGGTATAGTGGCTCACATTGTAATCCCAGCACTTTGGGAAGCAGAGGCAGGAGGATCACTTGGGGCCAGGAGTTCAAGACCAGCCTGCACAACATAGCGAAACCCTGTTTCTACTAAAAACAAATTTTTTTAATTAGCCAAGTGTGGTGATACACACCTGTAGTCCTAGCTGGTTGGGAGGCTGAGGCAAGAGGATGGCTTGTGTCTAAGAGTTCAAGGTTGCAAGAAGCTATCATCGTGCCACTGCAGTCCCTCCTGGATGACAAAGTGAGAACTCTGGCTTTAAAAAAAAAAAAAACAGTGAGAACCCATTCCCTCCACCCCACCACTAGCAAATTAATAATAATAATAATTTAAATAATTAAATAAAATAAAAAGACAAATCCTATATGATTCTACTTATATGAGGCACTCAGAGTCATCAAAATCATAGAGACAGAAGACTGAATGGTGATTGTCAGGGGCGGGGGTAGGAAGAATGGGGCAATAGGGAGTTCCTGTTTAATGGGTAGACAAATTTCAGATCTGTAAGATAAAGAGTTTTAGAGATAGTTGACAGTGATGGTCACACAACATTACAAATGTATTTAATACACTAAACTATACACTTTCTTTCTTTTTTTTTTTTTTTTGAGACGGAGTCTCGCTCTGTCGCCCAGGCTGGCGTGATCTCGGCTCACTGCAACCTCCGCCTCGCAGGTTCAAGCAATTCAGCCTCCCGAGTAGCTGGGATTACAAGCACCCAACACCATGGCCGGCTAATTTTTGTATTTTTAGTAGAGATAGGGTTTCACCATCTTGGCCAGGCTGGTCTTGAACTCCTGACCTCGTGATCCACCCACCTCGGCCTTCCAAAGTGCTAGGATTACAGGCACGAGCCACCGTGCCTGGTCACTAAACTATACACTTTCAAAAAATCGAGATGATAAATTTTGCATGTATTTTACTGCAATAAAAAAAAAATTGGGGCCGGGCGCGGTGGCTCAAGCCTGTAATCCCAGCACTTTGGGAGGCCGAGACGGGCGGATCACGACGTCAGGAGATCGAGACCATCCCGGCTAACAGGGTGAAACCCCGTCTCTACTAAAAAATACAAAAAGCTAGCCGGGCGAGGTGGCGGGCGCCTGTAGTCCCAGCTACTGGGGAGGCTGAGGCAGGAGAATGGCGGGAACCCGGGAGGCGGAGCTTGCAGTGAGCTGAGATCCCGCCACTGCACTCCGGCCTGGGCGACAGAGCGAGACTCCGTCTCAAAAAAAAAAAAAAAAAAAAAAATTGGGGGCCAGGTGCAGTGGCTCATGTTGGTAATCCCAGCATTTTGGAAGGCCAAGGCAGGCGGATCACATAAGGCTAGGAGTTCGAGGACAGCCTGGCCAACATGGCAAAACCCTGCCTCTACTACAAAAAAAAAAATACAAAAATTAGCCAGGTAGGGTGGCACACACCTGTAATCCTAGCTACTTGGGTGGCTGAGGCACAAGAATCGTCTGAACTCAGGAGGCAGAGGTTGCAGTGAGCCAAGATCACACCACTGCACTCCAGCCTGGGCAACAGAGCAAGACCCTGTCCCAAAAAAAAAGAGGAAAAAAAGCAATGGGAAATTCACAACCACCAAAAGGTGAAAGCAACTTAAGTGTCTGTTGATGGATGAATGGATCAAAAAACTGTGGCATATACATACAATGGAGTATTATTCAGACTTAAAAAAGAAGGAAATTCTGACATATACTAAAACATGATGAACCCTGAAGACATTATGCTAAGTGAATTAAACCAGTAATAAAGGACAAACACTATTATTCTACTCATATGAGATACATAGAATAATGCAATTCTTGGACACATAGTTGAATGGTGGTTGCCAGGAGCTGGGGTAGGGAAGAAATGGGAGTTACTGTTTAAGATGATAGTGCCCCGGCAAAATTTTTGTTTTATTTTCAGCAGAGATGGGATCTTACTATGTTAACTAGACTGGTCTTGAACTCCTGAGTTCAAGCGATCCTCCTGCCTCGGCCTCCCAAAGTGCTGGGATTACAGGCATGAGCCACTATGCCTGGCCAAAATTAAGTTATTTAATTTAAAAATCCTGTATTCATTAATTGGAAAATGTAATATTGTTAAGATGCCACTTCCAAAGCAATCTATAGATTTTATCAAAAGTCCAAAAACCTTTTTTTGTAGAACTGGAAGAGCCAGTCCTCAAATTCATATGGAATTGCAAGAGGATACAAATAGCAAAAATAATCTTGAAAAAGATCAACGAAGTTGGAAGACTCATACTTAACAATTTCAAAATTCACTACAAAACTATGGTAATCAGTACAGCATGATACTCGCATAAGGACAGGTATATAGACCAATGGAACAGAATCACAAGTCTAGAAATAAATCCATATATCTCTGGCCAATAAATTTTCAACCAACAAGCCAAGACTAATCACTAATCAATGAGAAAAGAAAAGTCTCTTCAACAAATGGTGCTGGGACAACTGAATATCTACAAGCAGAAGAATGAAGCTGGACCCCTACGTCAAACCACATATAAAACTTAATTCAAAATTAAAGACCTAAATTTAAGGGATACAACCATGATAAATCTTCATGACCTTGGATTTGGCAATGGATTCTGAGCTATGACAACAAACTAAGCAACCAAAGAAAAAATAAACTGGACTTCATCAAAATTTAAAACTTTTGTGCATCAAAGGATATTATCAAAAAAGTGAAGAGGCCAAATGTGATAGCTTACACCTGCAATCCCAGCACTTCAGAAGGGCCAAGGTGGGAATTCAGCATCAGCTTGGGCAAACAGCAAGACACTGCCTCTACAAAAAATGTAAAAAAGAAAAATTACCCAAGCATGGTGGTGCACATCTGTAGTCCTAGCTACTTAGGAGTCTGAGGCTGGAGGATCACTTGAGCCCAGGAGTTAAAGGCTGCAGTGAACTATGATCATGCCACTGTACTCCAACCTGGGCAACAGAGCAAAACCCTGTCTCTAAAAAAGAAAAAAAAAAAAAAAGTGGAAAGAAAACCTACTGAATAAGAAAAAATATTTGGAAATCATATATTTGATAAAGGTCTGGAATCCAAACTGTAAAAGAAACTTTTATAATTCAACAACAAAAAGGCAAAAAAAAAAAAAACTTTTTTTAATGGGCAAAGGACATGAATAGGTATTTTTCCACAGATATACAAATGGCCAACAAGTACATGAAAAGATGCTTAACGTCATTTATTAATCATTAGGGAAATACAAATCAAAACCATATGATATGCCATACTCATTATAACAGCTATTTATTTTTTAAAAATGAAGAAGGAAATAACAAGTATGAGCAATAATGTTAAAAAATCTGAACCCTCAAATATTGTTGGTGGGAACGTTAAAATGGTGCAGCCATTATGGAAAGGTCTGGCAGCTCCTCAGCAAGTTAAACATAGAATTACCATACGACCCAGCAATTCCATTCCTAGGTATACACTGAACTAAAACAGGTACTGGCTGGGCGCGGTGGCTCACGCCTGTAATCCCAGCACTTTGGGAGGCCGAGGCGGGCGGATCACAAGGTCAGGAGATCGAGACCATGGTGAAACCCCGTCTCTACTAAAAATACAAAAAATGAGCCGGGCACGGTGGCGGGCGCCTGTAGTTCCAGCTACTCGGGAGGCTGAGGCAGGAGAATGGCGTGAACCCGGGAGGCGGAGCTTGCAGTGAGCCAGGATAGCGCCACTGCACTCCAGCTTGGGCGACAGAGCGAGACTCCGTCTCAAAAAATAAAAAATAAAAATAAAAAAAAAAAATAAAATAAAATAAAACAGGTACTAAAACAAATACATCTACCCACATGTTCATAGCAGCACTCTTCACAATAGCAAAAGGTAGAAACAACTCAAATGTCCATCAGTGGACAAACTGTAGCATATCCATACAATGTAATATTACTCAGCCATAAAAAGCTTTAAAAAGTAATGAAGTACTGGCCAGGCGCGGTGCTTATGCCTGTAATCCCAGCACTTTGGGAGGCCAAGGCAGGTGGATCACCTGAGGTCAGGAGTTCAAGATCAACCTGGCCAACATGATGAAACCCCGTCTCTACTAAAAATACAAAAATTAGCCGGGCATGGTGGCAGTCACCTGTAATCCCAGTTACCAGGGAGGCTGAGGCAGCAGAATCGCTTGAACCCAGGAGCTGGAGGTTGCAATGAGCCGAGATCATACCATTGCACTCCAGCCTGAGCGACAAGAGTGAAACTCCGTCTCAAAAAGAAAAAAGTAATGAAGTACTGATACATGCTACAACATGAACATCAAAAACATTATTCTGAGTGAAAGAAGCCAGACGCAAAAGGCCACACACTATATGATTTCATTTATGTAAAATATTTAGAATAGGTAAATCCATAGAGACGAAAAGCAGATTGGTTGTCGCCAGGGGCTAGGAGGGAATAGGAATGGGAATGACTGTTTAATGGATACAGAACTTCCTTTTAGGGGGATGAATGTTTTGGAACTAGACAGAGATGGTTGTTGCACAACACTGGGAGTGTATTAAATGCCACTAAATTGTTCACTTTACAGTGGTTAATTTCAACAACGATATATAAATTTCACCTCAATCAATCAATCAATAATGAGAATCCTCCATTCACACAAACTTCCCAAAAATTGTTTTGTTATCTTTTCTTCTTTCCATTGCCCAAACTGTAACCATAACAGATGGCAAAGCATTTCTTGATTCTCAGCAAGAAAAAAACACAACAGCACTGAGGAGTTGTCACTAATGAGAACAATGTAAACAAAATCCTTAGTACCACTACTGCAGCATTAAATACATCCAAGCAGTTATATCCACAGAATTAGTCTCATTTAAGGAAAGGCCAATGAAGGTTTTTTTCTTGTTGTTGTTTTCTGAGACAGGGTCTCACTGTCTCCCAGGCTGGAGTGCAGTGGCATGAACATGGCTAACTGCAGCCTCGACCCTCCAGACTCAAGCAATCCTCCCAGCTCAGCCTTCCGAGGAGCTGAGACTATAGACATGTGCCACCATGACCATGCCCAACTTTTTTTTTTTTTTTAAAAGAGATGTGGTCTCAGTATGTTGCCCAAGTGGTCTTGAACTTATGGCTTCAAGCATTCTTCCTACCTCAGCCTCCCAAAGTGCTGGGATTATAGGCATGAGCAACCATGCCCGGTCTCCAATGAAGGTACTTTTGCTAAGGTGTGTGAAGATACCTGTTGCTGGGATCAGGAGACATGAAGAAACTAAGAAAAAAAAATACTGGGAAAAGTTTTCAATAGCTTTGTAAGCCTTCAGAATTTAAAGTACATTAAGAAATAAAAACTTGGGCCAGGCGCGGTGGCTCAAGCCTGTAATCCCAGCACTTTGGGAGGCCGAGATGGGCGGATCACGAGGTCAGGAGATCGAGACCATCCTGGCTAACACAGTGAAACCCCGTCTCTACTAAGAAATACAAAAAAAAATAGCCGGGTGAGGTGGCGGGCACCTGTAGTCCCAGCTACTCTGGAGGCTGAGGCCGGAGAATGGCGTGAACCCGGGAGGCGGAGCTTGCAGTGAGCTGAGATCCGGCCACTGCACTCCAGCCTGGGCGACAGAGCGAGACTCCATCTCAAAAAAAAAAAAAAAAAAAAAGAAATAAAAACTTAAATGCAGTGGGTACAAATATGGCAAATCTGAAAGCTAAGCCTGACTAAGGCTATCAACCTGCCATGTGCTAAAAACAAATGTACTCACTCAGAGAAAAACTGAAAGAAGTACTACATACCTATTAAAACAGCTAAATTTAAAGAGTGATAATACTAAATGCTAACAAGGATACAAAGAAACTGGACTTCTCATATATTTCTGGTAGGAAGGTAAAATGGTACACACACTCTGGAAAATAATTTGGCAGTTTCTTATAAAACTAAACATGCAGCCAGGCATCACTGCTCATGCTTGTAATCTCAGCACTTTGGGAGGCCAAGGCGGGCAGATAGCCTGAGACCAGGAGTTCAAGACCAGCCTGGCCAACATGGTGAAACTGTCCCGACTAAAAATACAAAAATTAGCCAGGCGTGGTGGTGTACACCTGTAGTCCCAGCTAATCAGGAGGTTGAGGCTGGGAGAATTGCTTGAACCTGGGAGGCAGAGGTTGCAGTGAGCCGGGATTGTGCCACTACACTCCAGCCTGGGCGACAGAGCAAGACTCTGTCTCAAAAAAAAAAAAAAAAGGCCTGGGCGCGGTGGCTCATGCCTGTAATCCCAGCACTTTGGGAGGTCGAGGTGGGTGGATCACCTGAGGTTGGGAGTTCAAGATCAGCCTGACCAACATGGAGAAATCCCGTTTCTACTAAAAATACAAAAAATTAGCCAGGCATGGTGGCACATGCCTGTAATCCCAGCTACTCGGGAGGCTGAGGCAGGAGAATCGCTTTAACCTGGGAGGCGGAGGTTGCAGTGAGCCAAGATCGCGTACCATTGCACTCCAGCTTGGGCAACAAAAGCGAAACTCCATCTCAAAAAACAAACAAAAAAAAGTTATCCTTTTCTCCTAGGCTTCCAGGAAATTCAGGGGTAAATTTGTAGCTCACCTACAGCAACTGGGGAGACATACATACATACATACATATATATATATATATATATATGTTATTCTATTTTCAATAGTACTCAGCATTTTTCTTTTTTAGGTTATTTTACTAGATTACTTTTGTAAACTACTCTCAATCCCTTGTGGAATAAATAAAGACCACTCAAACATGGCAAGTGCTACTCTATCCCTAATAAATATGTTAAAATTATTCCATAGAGAACTAGAAATGGCACAGCCATTCCCGCTTTTTTTAAGCATTTGATCATACAAGCAGAGCCATTCACTTTTTTTGTTGTTTGTTTTTTAATTCACAAACCAAGATCTTTATGAGACCTCCCTTCCTTTACTGAAATAACTTTTACTTTTATATCTGTATCAACTAAGGGGTAAAAGTGACACTAGTCACTTTGGACAATAAAAATAAATTTTTAGATAATTTTAATACCCTCTTATCCCATATGATTCTTGATCTTGAAGTTCAATGCTGCAATCTTAGGACTGTGGTTTAAAACATTACAGAAGAATTTTTTTTTTTTTTTAAAGACTGAGTCCCACTCTGTTGTTCAGGCTGGAGTGCAATGGTGTGATCTCAGCTCAATGCAACCTCCACCTCCCAGATTCAAGCAATTCTCCTGCCTCAGCCTTCTGAGTAGCTGGGATTACAGGCACATGCCACCACGCCCGGCTAATTTTTGTATTTTCAGTAGAGATAGGGTTTCACCATGCTGGTCAGGCTGGTCTTAAACTCCTGACCTCATGATCTGCCTGCCCCGGCCTTCCAAAGTGCTGGAATTACAGGTGTGAGCCACCGCGCCTGGCCTACAGGGGAATATTTACAGCTGTATGACCTCTCTTCATCTCTCTGACCCTCATCACAAGTGGGGATGGTAACACTTATGCTGAAAGGTTCTTTTGGGGATCATATAACATATGCAAATCATCTACCAGGTCCTTGTAAACAGTATCATCTGACTCAGACCTCGGTCTACAATAGGATGTCTTGCTTCAAAGAGAAAGTGTTTTCCATCACAGAATGCAGCATATAATGCCAGTTAGCCTTTTTCATTTGATTTCTTGCCTAATCTAGAGTCTGAGTTTAACACTCAATAAAGAATAGAAGGTTGGCCTGGCACGATGGCTCACGCGTGTAATCCCAGCACTTTGGGAGGCCAAGGCAGGCAGATCACCTGAGGTGAGGAGATCAAGATCAACCTGGCCAACATGGTGAAACCCTGTCTCTACTGAAAATACAAAAATTAGCCGGGCATGATGGTGGGCGCCTGTAATCCCAGCTACTTGGGATGCTGAGGCAGGAGGATTGCTTGAACCCAGGAGGTGGAGTCTGCAGTGAGCCGAGATCGTACCACTGCATTTCAGCCTGGGCAACAGAGCAAGACTCTGTCTCAAAAAAACAAAGAATAGGCCAGGCGCGGGAGCTCACGCCTGTAATCCCAGCACTCTGGGAGGCTGAGGCGGGCGGATCATGAGGTCAGGAGATCGAGACCATCCTGGCTAACACAGTGAAACCCCGTCTCTACGAAAAAATACAAAAAATTAGCCGGGTGCAGTGGCGGGCGCCTGTGGTCCCAGCTACTCGGGAGGCTGAGGCAGGAGAATGGCGTGAACCCAGGAGGCGGAGCTTGCAGTGAGCCAAGATCGTGCCACTGCACTCCAGCGCTCCAGCCTGGGCGACAGAGCAAGACTCCGTTTCAAAAAAAAAAAAAAAAAAAAAGGAATAAAAGGTTACCTACTAACACAGTAGTTCTGCCTGAACCCGAGCAAAATGTTCCCTGAGTACCAGCTGAGCATATTTAGTAGGCATCAATTCACACAGGCCCCAGGGAGGGGACATTCACTGTAATATTCAAAAGGACATCACCGTAATATACAGTATCCTTGTGACCAGTATTTCTAATGCTACTACTCTCTATATCTTTTATTATTATTTAATAGTGATGCAATGGATTAGTGAAGTCAATTAAACTATGCCAAGAAAAGACTTGAAAAATAGCTTTTCAAGCAATTCCAAACCAGGCCAGGATTTCATCCCCATCAGTTATTTACTTGATGTTCACCTCTATCATTCACCTAAGGCAGACACCTCAAACATTCCTGGTATATGCTTTGGAAGGCTCCATCACATTTATTTTCCATCGTAATTCAACCAACAATTTCAGCTCTCCCATTTGTTAGCTATGCAACTATTCTCTGAGGACAATACTGCTTATCTAATAGCTATCTAATACTGTTATTTGCTGAGGTTTAGAGATAATTTATGTAGAATGCCTACACACTATCTGGCCCAATAAACGTATGCAATAAACTGTAGCTGCTATTGTCATCACTAATAAATACTCATGAGTGCCCACTATTTTCCCAACATTGTGCTGAGCAGTAGGAGGAAAACGATAAGTATGTAAGATGTCATCCACTCTAAGGGGGTACACAATCAAGTTGAAACAAAAAAAAACATTATACAATAGTTATATGTAATTATATAATTAAATGGTCAATTGTTTGGTATAGACTAAGTGCAGAAGGAGAGACCCGAAAGCTTTTCCTTCTATTAACTCACAACAACCCTTGGAGCCAGGCAGGCAGAAATTCCCATTTTACAAAAAGAAACTGAGACTAAGAAAGACAAAGTCATAGAGTTCAATCATTTACCCAATTAACAAATTCTAGGCTATGAACTATGCTTAAGTGCAAAAGAGAAATAGATTAGTTAAGACTCTTGGTTGTAAATGACAGAAAACAAACTGGTTTAAGCAAAAAGCCTAATTACTGACCTAATTAACTGAAGCCCAAGATTAAGGTAGACTACGGGGGAGGCTCATTTCAGAGCTCAAAGTCACTGCCTCCACCTGTTTAGCTTCACTTCCTCAATGTTGATTCTATCATAAGCCAGACTCTCTCCTCCTAATGTGGCAAAATGGCTATAGCAGCTCCAGCCACACACCTCTGTAGTATAGCAGGACTTGGAGAAGGTCTTCTATAGAGGCTTACAAAAGTCCTGAGCATTCAGTTTAGACCAGCTTAAAACATATTTACCCCTAAACCAATCACTATGGCCAGAGTAATGTGATGCCTTGGTTACCTTGAGCCTGGTTCACGTAACACTAGAGCTAAGAAATTCCTACCCAAACTATATGAAGCAAAACAGGGGGGAAGGTGTGGTTCCTAAAACGAACATATGAGGCCATTGCTGAGATAAGAAGGAAACTACAGAAGCAAACTACAAATGTCCACAACAAGGAACCCTGTGACTGTGCTCTCACAGAATATACAGTTTGGGGCAGTGATTCTCAAGTACAGATGGGCTGGTAGTAAAAAGAAGGTTAGAGGTGGCCAGGCACAGTGGCTCACGCCTGTAATCCCAGCACTTTGGGAGGCCAAAGCAGGCAGATCACAAGGTCAAGAGATCAAGACCATCCTGGCTAACACAGTGAAACCGCGTCTCTACTAAAAATACAAAAAAAAAAAATTAGCTGGGCGTGGTGTTGGGCGCCTGTAGTCCCAGCTACTCGGGAGGCCGAGGCAGGAGAATGGCATCAACCCAGGAGGCAGAGCTTGCAGTGAGCCAAGACTGCGCCACTGCACTTCAGCCTGGGCAACACAGTGAGACTCCGCCTCAAAAAAAAAAAAAAAGGAGGCTAGAGGTATAGTTCTAGTCTGAAAGAAATATAATTGCAGAACAATGTGGTAAGTGCCATACAGACAATACTTAAAACAATGTGTCACAGTGTCCAGAAAAAAAAAAAGGAAGGCCACCCTAAGACTTTAGGGAAGTCTTCCAAGAGGTGGTACTGACCAAACTTAGTCCTGAAGAAAATAGGTCAGTTAGCAAATCACCTAACTGCAACTACAGCATCAAAGTTTCCTGATTCCCTATCAAGAGCTCTTTCCACTACTATGGTGGAGAGGAAAATGGGCACTGAGGCCTCAAGAGAATTGACTGCCACAGAAGCTCATTTAAACCAGCTGTCATAACTGCTCAGCACTTAAGTACGCTGTAAACGACTTGTCCACAATGCAGCAGGATCACAAAGACCCTGCCAACCTTACCGGAGGATGTTTCAGCTAGATAACAGTCATGATCTAAGCATGGAATGGGATATTCTGTTATTTCCCAGCACTTTGGCTTCTTCACCTACTACCAGCCTGCTCTTTCCACTATATGTGTAAGGGCTGACAGTTGAAACAGAAAAGTACCAAACGCAGTAAGCTAAATTGAGACCACACTGTAAGTTAAAGGAAAAACCCACTATACTGATACTTCCACACATGCAGTTTATGCTCATTGGGATAGGAGGTAAATAAAGGGTTTGCATCAGTAGGTAGGGTTTGCATCTATCTCTACCACTTACTAATTGTGTGACCCTCAGCAAGTCACTTTTCTGACCCTCAATTTCCTCATCTGTAAAATGGGAAGCATTATAATACCTTTCTTGGAGCTACTATAGGAATTAAAACAAGATAAAAGGAAAACACTTGGTCAAATTGTAAAGCATCAAGTAAATATTAGCTATGTTCCCTAACTCTTCAAGGAGAGACATTTCAAAGTACTATATGACTTCTAACTTTATAAATAGCAGAATTCTCAACACTCCATTCCATTTGGACTTGAAGCAATCAAAACTCTTTCCAGGGAAGGCTTTTAAAAACAATACCACATTAGGCCGGGCGCGGTGGCTCAAGCCTGTAATCCCAGCACTTTGGGAGGCCGAGACGGGCGGATCACGAGGTCAGGAGATCAAGACCATCCTGGCTAACACGGTGAAACCCCGTCTCTACTAAAAAATACAAAAATCTAGCCGGGCGAGGTAGCGGGCGCCTGTAGTCCCAGCTACTCGGGAGGCTGAGGCAGGAGAATGGCGTAAACCCGGGAGGCGGAGCTTGCAGTGAGCTGAGATCTGGCCACTGCACTCCAGCCTGGGCCACAGAGCGAGACTCCGTCTCAAAAAAAAAAAAAAAAAAAAAAAAAACCAATACCACATTAAACATTGGTGATTTGTTTTAAAAGCTGCAATTAAGAGGATTCCACTGTTTCACCAGGCTCTTGTGGCATCCAATTAAGTAATAACATGAGAGAGGAGCTCTTAATTATGGAGGAAAACTTCCACAAGCCAGTGACAGGTGTGCAGGGCTCAAGCTGAGATCAAAATAGTTGACTACAGCATTAATTTCCCCCTTTCCTTTTTCCCAAAGACACTTAAGTTTGCATGCAATTAGTTGAAAAGTAAACCAGATCGAATGACTGCCATATTTCAAGCTTTATTACCTTTTATCATGTTAACATCTACCAATTGAGTTTTAAGGGATTAACACCAAAACAGATGGTTTAAACGCACAATAAGTGAGCCTCAATGATCAGAAATTATAATAGCCAAGCTGGGTTTACACTTACACTGAGATGTTAGCATTTTTCCCTAAATTATGTCTATTGTAAATTAAAGTTATTCCTTTTCTATTTTCATGTATACACTTTGTAAATAACATTAAAAATAAAACCCTCTTCAAGGGGATGCATTTTTTTCTAATTTGCCTGCCTTCTCTCCAAATGTAAAGCAAACCTCCTTTATCCCTTGATGTAATCAATAAAAATTAAAGCCAAACATCCAGCATTTATTTATTTTGCAAGTTACAGACAACGGTTTTAGCAGCACCTACCAAAAAAGCACACCCCCAACATCCAAATGGAAAGAGAATTAAGCATCCATTTGTTGAAAAAGCACTTTTTAGGGCTACACTTGATTGCCAATGAAAAGAGCTCCTGGAAAGTGAGACCTCCAAATTTGGTGTTGGGAAGCAACTCAGGAAATATGTACACACTTAACACAGGATGAGCCATCATGATAAGAAAAACACAAGATTTGGATTCAAGTCCCAGTCTGTCATATGCTCTACTCATTCAAGCAGTTATGGAGTAGCTGTTTTCTATCACGTACAATATTGAGTGCTAATGATAAAAAGCAAGACACATTACAAATTATTATTATAAAATGTTACAGGTCCTATAACAGGCATCAACACAAGAGAAGAATGAGGAGAAAACAGTCAATTCTACCTGGAAAAGAGAGCAACAACTTTATAGTGGAAGCAATGTAGGTGGTAGATTTTTTAAAATAAAATAAGGCCATGTTTGCCAAGTTGAGAAGGGAAGAGGACCATTTGAGCAGAAGAAGCAACACGAGTACAGATTTGGCAGTTTAACAGTATATAGTAAGTCCCAACGATTGCAAGTGGTTTGGCAGGGTTGGGCTGCGAAGATGGATTCACTGGAGGTGACCCTGGCAGCAGATGGAAGAATGGAGGCTGCTGTCCACACAAGAGCTGCTGAGAGTCTGAGCTAAGGCAATAGCCATGGGGATGGAGAGAAAGGCACAGATTTGAGAAATGCTAAGGTGATCGTATCTACACAGCTTAGTGACTGAAGGAATATGAGAAGATAAGGAAATCCCAAATTTCCGGCTTGAGTGAGAAAATGGTGATGTCATTCACTGAGATAAGAAACACAAAGAGAAGGTGTGGGGGGAAAGGATAATGAGTTCAGTTTTGAGCTACACTTGTGACTTTAAACCAGTCACCCGATACCTCAAAATCAGTTCCCCAGTTAGCAAAATGGTTATAATACCACTTACCTCAAAGAAATTCTCAATGTGGTGAGAATTAATATAATGAATGAGGAAAAGGTTTTATTATTTTTACCCTCCAGCTATGACTCTGTGGAAGAGACTGCTAATAGTATCCATTTTCCCTTGCTTCCTTTCAATACAGACACTCCCTTACGGTAACCCTCTGCCAAAATAACTGAGCACATGCAACCGAGTTGGAAACTACATTTCCTAATGTTATTTATAACTAGATATGTCTTGTTTCTAAAGATAATGAACGAGATGCTGGGAGAATTAACATATACAACTTCAGCTCACTTTTTTTTTAAGGCAACTATGTGTCCTCCACTCTCTCTTCTCCCTTCTCATGGACTTATTTCAAGGTAGATGTGTTAATAAGCTATCACTGAGAATGCAGATGAGGGCATCACCCCCAGACAACGAGATAGAAGGTGCCTGAATCTCTAGATGATTTCATGGAGCAGAACCTCTGCCCACTGTGGTCATAAGAGACTTACCCCTGAACTGTTTTATAAGAGATAAATGTCTATCTTGTTTGAGCCACTGAATGTTTGGGTCTCTTTCAGCAGCTACCCTGTACTCTAACTACCCACCTTTCAAGCTTGTAAAATCTGTAAGGAAACTGAGCAAGACAAAATTCAGGGCTCTAGAAATCTACTAGACATTGGCAGTACCTTTGAGACAGGAGAGAGGAACATCCATGAGTACATACACACATGCACAACTCACAGACATAAAATGAGAACAAGAGTTGGACTGATGTGTGCCAAGCAACAAAGCAGACTGTAGCCAATTAATCAAGGCTGAACTAATCAAACAAAGTAGACGGTAGCCAACTAATCAAGGCTGAAAATTCCAATTTTTTATCTCATGTGGCTTCTACATTAAAACAACTAATTCTTAAAAGATCCAGTAATATATAAATTACTACCTGACACTCAAATCTACAATCTGGAACAATGGAATCAATTATGACATTCTTAGGTGAGGGGTAATTTACCTGAATATAACAATCTCAGACTAAAATAAGAAGAGAAGCTCAGGAATTCTTAAACATTTTGCACTATAATCATACACAAAAATAATGCAGGGCAGGGCACATGGAAAACCAAGTAGCTATGCTATGACATGACTGTATTTGAATGTGATATAACCTAGAAGCTAAATGAAGTATAATGGCTTCTTCTCAATGGTCAGGAAGAAGGCTATTGAGAACTAGACCCTTGGCCAGGAGGTGATGGCTCACGTTTGTAATCCCAGCACCTTGGGAGGCCGAGGCAGGTGGATCATGAGGTAAGAAGATTGAGTCAAGCCTGGCCAACACAGTGAAACCCCGTCTCTACTAAAAATACAAAAATTACCTGGGCGTCGTGGTGGGTGCCTATAATTCCAACTACTCAGGAGGCTGAGGGATGAGAATCGCTTGAACCCAGGAGGCAGAGGTTGCAGTGAGCAAAATCCAGCCACTGCATGAGCGAAACCCCGTCTCAAAAAAAAAAAAAAAAAAAAACAAACAAACAAACAAAAAAAAAACGCTGAAAAACGAATTTGCCACTGTCATATCTTATTTATATAAAATACAAAAGAAATCTGTCAAGGCAATCAAAAAAGAATCCAATACAATTAAGTTCACCTAGACATCAGAAAAATTGTTTCTTCAGTGTTACAAAATGCTTAAGTGTAATCCCTGTCTTATATGAAGGCTCTGTTATAGACAGTTACCATATGCTGGCTCAACTATATTTAATGCCACTATATTAGGACTGTTGTAACTCTCAAACATAATCAACTAGTGACTAAGAAGGAAGCAATCACGAGAAATCATAGGATATAAAAATAAACTAGCAATTTTAGTATCATCACTCTTTAATACTAGACACAGCATCAACTTTTTAAATCATGCATTCCCTCAGCAATCATTATGGAAAACACACTGTTGCCAGCTACTAAAACAGAGATAATACACACAGGAACACACACACACAGCTGTCTTATCCACCTTCAAGTAGCTCTCACAGACTTATCTATCGCGGTATTTTGTTCCTTGGATTTGAGAAAGAAAGATGCACAGAAAGATTTTTAGGGTTATCTCTTATCTTCAGTTAGTCTCAACGAAAGTATCTATTTGCCATACGAAAAAGACTATTGTGTATTCCTAAGAAAACAGATGTTGGCCGGGCATGGTGGCTCATGCCTGTAATCCCAGCATTTTGGGAAGCCGAGGCAGGCAGATCATGAGGTCAGGAGTTCGAGACTAGACTGGCCAATATAGCGAAACTCCGTCTCTACTAAAAATACAAAAATTAGCTGGGTGTGGTGGTGCGCACCTGTAGTCCCAGCTACTCAGGAGGCTGAGGCAGAAGAATCGCTTGAACCAGGGGAGGGGCGGAGGTTGCAGTGAGCCAAGATCTCACCACTGCATTCCAGCCTGGGCAGTAGAGCAAGACTCCGCCTCAAAAAAAAAAAAAGAAAGAAAGAAAGAAGATAGATGTGAAGCTCTAACCAACAGCTAAAAGTATTATAGAAGGGGAAAAAATATGAGATTTGGAGTCAGGAGACCTGGGATGTGGGGTCCAGATTCTGTACTCAGCAAATGAATGATCTTGTGTAATTAATTCATCTTACTTTTCCTAACCTATAGAATGGATATGAAAAGCATAATTAACTGCTTCACAGAGTTTCAAGGGTCAAATAAGAGAGATAATATCTTTCATATATACCTACATATTCATACAAGCTGTTTCTGAGAAAATATAAGGGTTAAGTATATAGCTCTGAAATCAGATTGCCTGGGTTCTAATCACAGCTGCATCCCTTCACTAGCTGTGAGACTAAGCAAGTTACTTCCTTTCTCTGAGACTCAGTTCTCTCCTCTATAAAATGGGGATAATGAGGATTAAAACAAATATTGCACTTGGCACATGCCTGCATATAACATAGTGTTAGATAGTATCATTATTCTGCCAGGCGCGGTGGCTCAAGCCTGTAATCCCAGCACTTTGGGAGGCCGAGATGGGCGGATCACGAGGTCAGGAGATCGAGACTATCCTGGCTAACACGGTGAAACCCCGTCTCTACTAAAAAACACAAAAAAACTAGCCGGGCAAGGTGGCGGGCGCCTGTAGTCCCAGCTACTCGGGAGGCTGAGGCAGGAGAATGGCATGAACCCGGGAGGCAGAGCTTGCAGTGAGCTGAGATACGGCCACCGCACTCCAGCCTGGGCGACAGAGCGAGACTCCGTCTCAAAAAAAAAACAAAAAGATAGTATCATTATTCTTAGCTCTGTCCTAAATAAAGTGAGTACAAAGATGGAAAAAAAAAAACCTGGTCCACAAAAAGAGCTACCAGTTTAGTACAAGAAACGTATCAGTAAAAAGGAAAATTGTAGACTGGACATGGTGACTCACACCTGTAATCCCAAAAATATGGGAGGCTGAGGCTAATGGATCACTTGAGCTCAGGAGTTTGAGACAAGCCTAGGCAACAGGGTGAAACCCCACCTCTACAAAAAATTAGCTGGGCATGGTGGCATGCACCTATGGTCCCAGCTACTCAGGATTGTGAAGATCATTTGAACCTGGGAAGCTGAGGCTGCAATGAGTCATGATCACATCATTGTACTCCAGCCTGGGTGACAGAGTGAGATTCTGTCTCAAAAAGGAAGAGAAGAGAAGAGAAGAGAAGAGAAGAGAAGAGAAGAGAAGAGAAGAGAAGAGAAGAGAAGAGAAGAGAAGAAAGAGAAGAGAATATTTAAGTACCATAAAAACATTTTACAAAGAATTAGGCAAATATCAGTTGACATTATTATATATAAAGTTAATATGATAAAGTAACTCAGGCTAATTCTGACTGGGGTCTATGGAAACCCATTTCCTTACTTAATCACTGTATCATGTTCATACTAGCAGACCAAGAACAGAGAAGAGAGATGCCTAAGTTTGCTCTTACAGTCAAATAAAACACAGACTTTGAAACCGTCCTGGACAACAACTATTCTGCTCTAATACTTAATATAGAAGGCAATGATCCAGACAACATAATGCAGTTACTTGCAGTAAAGAAAAACTGACATCCCCCTGGGAAAAAAATGAATAAAATCAGTGTAGTACCAAAACTCAGAGCCAGAAGCCTCTCCTCATACAGAAAAATCCTTAACTAATACACTGCAGCATTCAGATACATCAATAATTAAACATATTGAAAATTTAGGTTGATGTTCCACTTAGGAAAAATATCATCCACATTACTGAAATGCTGTAAACAGAATCAATTTTCAGGTAAGAGATAAACTAAATAAGCCTCCATAAAATTAAGCATTCTAGCCTGTGGAGGCAGGTCTCCCACTTGCCAGCCACCATCTGCACCTCTTTAAATGAAGATACATCAATGTGCTCACCTGAGAGACACCACTGGATTCATACACAATAATCACAAGATGCACTTGGAACTTCCCCTAAAAACGGACACACTTAACTGTTAGAAGGTAGAAAGAGGAATGAAAAAAAATCTATTTTAACTTCTATACATACTCCTAGAAGGCTTAAAACCAGGATTTCAACTTGAGTGCCATCATGAGGGAAGCTAGAGTTGTTACCTCTATCCCTATTCCTCAATCAGTTCTCCACACACTACCCTGTGTCCTAAGTTTTTCTAATCAAGGAGCCTCCCACTTCCTTGTTCTAGGGATCAAGACTAGACCAAGATCCAAACCTCAAGTCTAAGATCTTCTCTAAGTCCTCTGGGCCTGCCTCACAGTAGCACCTCACACCATTCTCACTTCCACTATGCAGTTACATTCACTCAATACTTTTATCTACCAAGAAAGTCATTCTGGCCTCTTTTCTTCTTGCTGTCCCCAATGACTACCATAATAAAACTCATCAAAATGTCTTTATATAGTTCAAGTGAAATTCTGAATTTCCCTCTTAAAATGGCAGTGAATTCTGGCAGGGCACAGTGGCTCACGCCTGTAATCCCAGCACTTTGGGAGGCCAAGACAGGAGGATTGCTAGAGGACAGGAGTTCAAAACCAGTCTGGGCAACATAGAGACCCTGTCTCTACAAAAAATTCAAGAATTAGTCAGGCATGGTGGTACATGCCTATAATCCCAGCTACTCAGGATACTGAGGTGAGAGGATCACTTATGTCCAGGAGTTCTAGGCTGCAGTAAGCTATGAGCGGGACTCTGCACTTCAGCCTGGGTGAAAAAGCAAGATTCGTCTCAAAAAACCAAGGGGCAGGGGCAGGGGGCAGGGCATGGTGTTGCACACCTGTGGTCCCAGCTACTGAGGAGGTAAGGCAGGAGGATCACTAAGCTCAGGAGGTGGAGGCTACAGTGAGCCATGAGCCCACCACTGCACTCCAGCCTGGGTGACAGAGCAAGACCCTGTCTCAAAAAAAAAAAAAGGCAGTTAATTCTCTAAGCCCCACTTACCACTAATTATGAATGTCACATAATAGTTACTATCTCGCCTGGCATTTTTCCAATTTAAAAGGCATTTTCACATTCATTATCTCATTTGATCTTCACAACAATGGGAAGGTCAGCTATTATTATCTCTATCCCAAGTTTCAAACAGAGAAAGTCAGTTGTCCCATGAAACGTAGCTAGTAAACAGCAATGCTGGAGCTCCCACCAAGTTTGTATGATCACAAATCCAATGCCCTTTCCACATATGCACTCACTATCTTGACCCAGAGAGTGTAAAAAAATACATCATTTGTCTAACTGTCCCTTAAACGAATTACCCAGATGGAACACCTAGAGAAAAATAAGTTCTATTAGTTTAACAGTATCACATGAAAATATAACATAATGTTACTTGAAGTTGGCCATCTTTTTTTCTGAGATGGAGTTTTGCTCTTGTTGCCCAAGCTGGAGTGCGATGGCATGATCTTGGCTCACTGCAACCTCTGCCTTCTGGGTTCAAGCGATTCTCCTGCCTCAGCCTCCCAAGCAGCTGGGACTACAGGCGTGTGCCCCTACGCCTGGCTAATTTTTTTTTTTTTTTTTTTTTTTTTTGTACTTTCAGTAGAGACAAGGTTTCACCATTTTGGCCAGGCTAGTCTGGAACTCCTGACCTTCAGTGACCTGCTCATCTCAGCCTCCCAAAGTGCTGGGATTACAGGTGTGGGCCACCGTGCCCAGCCAATGTTAGCCATCTTTCAATAAATCTTGAGGCTAATGATGAAAGCACCAAATTATCCCCTGATACTCTACTAGTAGTAGCATTAGTCAAAAAAGGAAACCAACATATTACTGAGTCCCTACCATGTTACAGGCATATACTAGACCCCACCATATACATTAACCCTAACATCCCTGTAAAGTGTATATCATATCCCTATTTTGCAGATGAGCAACACAAGGCTCATACAAGAGTAAGGCTTATCCAATAATGGTCAAGAGGTTTATCCAAGATAACCCAATAAATGGCACTGCCAAGATTTTGAAACCCAAGTCTGAGGCTATTTCCAGTGACTATGCCATGCTTTGGAGCCTTTTAAAGAATTCTTAAAACAGGATTATGCCTAGAAGTCCTTTAATTTTGGTAAGATAATCAAAATACTCCATGGATGTTACTGCTGTAAAACAAGAGTAAATGACAGGAAGAATAATCAGATATATATATCTGATGATAGGTACTAATTCATGTATAATATATTTTTGAGCCAAATGGTGTCATATCTAATAGTCTAATAGAAACTTGAATGTATCTTCAGAATGTCTTACCCTATAATTGAAAACCTAGTATAAGCTTTGAATCTGGTAAACTGTCTTCCACTAATTAGCTGTCCCTTAATTTAGTTACTAAACTTGTCTTAACTTTTTACATAGGTAAAATGGGAACAATACCTACCTATGAGAATAATATCAGAGTTCTCATTAAGATTTAGAAATGGCTGGGTGTGGTGGCTCAAGCCTGTAATCCCAGCACTTTGGGAGGCTGAGGCAAGTGTATCACTTGAGGTCAGGAGTCTGAGACCAGCCTGGTCAATGTGGTGAAACCCCGTCTCCACTAAAATATAAAAATTAGCTGGGCGTGGTGGCAGGAACCTATAATCCCAGCTACTTGGGAGGCTGAGGTAGGAGAATCGCTTGAACCTGGGAGGCGAAGGTTGCAGTGAACCGAAATCGTGCCACTGCACTCCAGCCTAATCGACAAGAGTCAAGCTGTGTCCCAAAAAAAAATTTAGACATAATGTAAGTAAAACACCTATGGCAATGTCTAGCATGTGTAGCTATTATCAGCCTCTGCCCTCTGTGGATATTCCCTGCCAAAACATGCACATGAAAATTTAAAACTCAAACATAGGATATTCCAAATATAAAGGGTTGTTTGGTATCATGGAAAATAAACATTCAGATGAATTAAATTTTCAATTTTCATCAAATATTTTGGTATTAGATAATTCTTTTAATCCCAGATAATCCAAACAAACCTGGATATTTGCCTTGAATCCCTAAGCAGAGTTTCTTCCCCGTTCAGAAGATCTTCCAGTTACCTAGTAACCACCTGCCAGCCCCAAACTAAAAAAAAACTCTCTCTGCTCTGGGCTAATTACCCAACCAGTATGAACAATCTAAATCGAAGTGTAGAATAAAAGGAATTGTCAGCCAGAATGTTAGTGAAATTATCCACAACAGGAGACCTGAGAATCCAAATACCACTGGGCAGTTATTTCCGTGAGAATGAAATCACAATTTATGAACCCTGCAAATTATACCATTATTAAAACAAACATCCCATTGAGGCTACAGCCATCAGATAAATGGTTTTATTGTCCCCATTGTTTCATCTACTGCAGCAAAGAGGTGAAAACTGAATGAGCAGTTACCAGAAGCAGTAATTTCTAGGAAATTACAATGCAGACCTCCATCTTAAAGCTCCCTTTGTGTTGGAGTGTACAGGATTTGGAAGGGAAGAGGGAAATGGGGAATCAACTGTTTCCTACATGCCCCCCAACTCAAAGATCCTAACAACTTTACAAGCAGAACTCACCAGTTTTCTCCACATTTTCCTATTTCTTTTCTTGCCCAGTAGTTCGATCCTGGGCTCACCCAGGAGGGAAGAATCTGAACTCAGCAAATCTGCTTTATTCACTAGGGAACTTTTAGACAATACTCCAACCCAAATAAACACAGAGAGACAAGAAAATGGCCCCTGGTTTCCCTGGCTCTCACAATACAAAGTATCTCTAGCTAGACAGAGCGATGAGAATTGATGAGAAAGTACAAAAGCAAAGCACAGGTTCCTCCCATTATTTAAAAAAAAAAAAAAGACAAAAAAATTCCTTTGCAATAACTGCTAGCAACACAAACCTCAAACGACATTTACAGACTAGAATGGGAAACCTGAGACACTACCTAAGAGCTAACCTGTGCTGAACTGCATCACGGAATAGATAAGGCAAAAGTAATCCCTTCAGGAATAGTTCAACGAATCCACAAATCTACTAATTTTGGAAATGGAAAGAACGAAGCTAGCATCACTGGGCATCTGCTATATGCAAACTACTGTACACATATTATTTCTAATCCTCCCAACAACCCTCTGAGGTAGAACAGATATGCCTTATTAACAGGTGAGAATTTAAGGCTCAGAGAAATTAAATAACTTGCCCATGGTCACACAGCTACTTAACTAAGATCTGAATTAAAGTTTCTCTGACTTTAAAATTGAAGCACTTTTAACCTTGGGTTTTTGCCATTTTTTTCTATTAGTAGAGCCTAATTTAAAATACTTATATTAAAAACATGTAAGATATCAGATTTAAATGCTACCTGATCCTTTTACAAAGTTCTAACACTGTGAGGCAGTCATAGGAGGATGCAAATGAACTATAACCTCATCATACAATTCACTTTCAGAATTCTCCTTTGATCCTCTCAACAAACTTCTGAGGTATGACTCCACCACCACCACTTTACACTGAGAAAACTGAGGCTCAGAAAGATTTTATGATTTGCCCAAGGCAGAACAGGAACTAAAACCCAGAACTCTGACTACAAACTCACTGCTTATGCAGCTTGATCACAATGCCAGACTTAAACATAACGCATAAAGAGCTCAAAAATCTGCTGTGGAGATCTTTGCTTATTTTTGAAGAACATCTGTTCAAAATTAATAGCATGTGGAACACTGGGCATGAGGGAGGGAAGGTAGGAGCAACAGAAAGTCCCTTAGGGTCTTAAGCTGCCTAAATGTAAATTTTCCTGTTTCAAAAACACTGGAAGCCCATTCAGTGGAAGAGAACAGGAGCTCTAAGTGACAGAAATGCATTTCGGCACTCTGAACTCCTAAATGTACTCTAGACCACCAAGTGAAAGCTTGCTGGTAATACTGGCTTCCAGGGACTGAGGGCCTACTATGCATCAGACATTATGGTAGGCTCTTTATATACATTGTTCCTAATCTTCTCTGATGGTCCTTTGGGAAGATGGTAGAATCCCTGTTTCACAGATGATCAAACTACAGCTGAGAGGTGAACTGACTGAATCCTGATTGATCTGACCATTGTTCAATTTATAGTGATAGAAAAGCCGATAGGAGTTGCTTAAATGGGAGGATATAAGGAGAACAAGGAGGGAAAGATTTCAAAGGGGCACCAAGAAACTTTTGAGAGGTGACGGGTATGTTCACCATCTGCTTTGTGGTGATGGTGTCATGGGTGTATGTGTATGTCAAAACTTAGCAAACTGTACATAAAATTTGTATCACTTATTGTACGTCAATTTTACTTCAATGAAGCTGTTTAGGAGAAAATACACTCACACACACACACACACACACACAATTTTCTTTTGACTAACCACTGACTACCACCCCAGAATATCTGCCCTAAAACCATCTGATCACAGAGAGGCCAGGCCAAAGAGTTCTTTCTCTAACCAATTTAGCTTCAAGTTTATGTAAACAGTTAGTAAAACATCACTGAAAGTTTTAAATACCCCAAAATAACAAATTATTTCCAAGCACTCTACAGCATTTCAGAATACGTTTCCATACAAATGAAATGCTAATTATAAAATGTAGCCTAGTAAAAGAATAAACAGTAAAGTCTCTGGCATCACACAAACCTGGATTGAATCCCATCCTTGCCTCTTACTATGAATCTAATCAAGTTTCTAAATCTGTATTCACCTTCTCATTTATAAAATGAAAGTGATAATAACAATGCTATCCATCTTAGTTCAGGCTGCTGTGTATGTAACAGAATACCACAAACATTTATTTTTCACAGGTCTGGAGGCTGGGAAGTCTAAGATCAAGGTTCTGGTAGATCTGCTATCTGGTGACAGACAGCTTCCTGGTTTGCAGATGGCCCTCTTCTCACTGTATCCTCACATCGTGGAAAGCAGAGAGAGAGGAAATAAGCTCTCTGGTGTCTCTTGTTGTAAGGACACTTATAGAGCTCCATCCTAATGGCCTAATTACTTCCCAAAAATCCCACCCCAAACATCACACTGAGGATTAGGGTTTCAACATATGAATTTTGGTGGGATACACTCAGTCCACAGCACTACCATTTTCTGAAATCATACTACGTGCCAAACACTGAACTAAGCACTTCAGTTGCTTCCTAATAATTATGTAATATAAATACCATTATGTCTCCATCTAATGGATAGAGAGAAAATAAGTTACAGAAAGATTAAGTAACTATATAATATAAATGCCATTATTTCTCCACCTAATAGATGGAGAAAATAAGTTATAGAAAGATTAAGTAACTTTGAAGGTCACACAGCAAGTAAGTACAACAGCTGGGATTTAAACTTACCTTGCAAAATTATTGAGGAATAACTGGAAGAAGGTGGTAAAATATCATCAGTGTCAGTAAAGCATAAATAACAGAATTCCCCCTGCCCACCATTTAGAGCAAGTTTCTCTAAAGAAATCTAGTGTAATTAAACAGAAATTTGTTTAATATTCCATAAATTAAACATTTAACTGATGAAAGCTAGTGGTAAGCAATTTATCCAGTTTATTTCTAATTCACAGTCTATAAAGTAACTATTATTTTTCTCTTTTACTGATGGAGAAAATGAAACTCTGAAATGTTAAATAACCTTCAATGGTGGCACAGATATAAGCTGCATCACTTGGATGCAAGCATAAGTCTTCTGACAGGAAATGTGGCTCTTTCTAGTTCAGCTTGTTGCTATCCAAGCCCCTCAGAAGCAAACTCAATAATTTTTCAGATACCGTTCATTAGGTACCTTAAGCAGTATCTTGCATAATAGCACAGAATCAAAGTGTCATGGATCTGAACTTTAAAATATTTGCCCTGATACATGTTTACAGTGCTAGCACTTCATAAATGACATCTACACACTAATAAACTTAATCTTTTCCTCACTTATTTCTGCTTTAGGTCAGAAAATTGATGCTACAATCTGTCAAAATATAATTGTCAATGAATAAGTAAAAAACAAAAACCAGAAGAAGAGGTGAGAACGACCCCCAGACCAACTAAAGCCTGTGCTCTGCTGCATCCCACACCCAGTGCCTACGTCCCACCACCGTCGCTGTCACCGCCACCATGCCCGAGAGAAAGGCTGAAGGGGATGCTAAAGGATATAAAGCCAACGTGAAGGAAGAACCACAGAGAAGATGAATGAGGTTGTCTGCTAAACCTGCTCCTCCAAAGCTAGAGCCCAGGCCTAAGAAGGCCCCTGCAAAGAAGGGAGAGAAGGTACCCAAAGGGAAAAAGGGAAAAGCTGAGGCTGGCCAGGAGGGGGATAACCCTGCAGAAAATGGAGATGCCAAAACAGACCAGGCACAGAAAGCTGAAGGTGCTGGAGATGCCAACCGAAGTGTGTGCATTTTTACTAACTGTGTACTTCTGGTGCCTGTACAGTTTGAAATACTATTTTTAATCAAGTTTTATAAAAATGCAGAATTTTGTTTTACTTTTTTAAGCTATGCTGTTAACACACAGAATATGTCATTGTTGTTTTGAGAGGAAGGGGCATATGTCACTAATAGAATGTCTCCGAAGCTGGATTGATGTGGGGAAAACACCTTTCCCTTCTAGTTTTGAGAGACTTCCTCTTGGCTCCCAGGAGCAGGGATTCCCTGACTTTGACACACATGGCCACCTTGGCACAAAAGCCTGTGGTATGGAAAAACAAATTTGTTTTTATGTCCTCTTCTCCCTTTCCACCTTTCAGCTAGACTTAACTCCCTTAAACCCAGACATCTGTTGGGACCTGACCCCTAATCATTGGTTACCAGTGTGTCAGGCAATCTGGACTTTCCAGTGATGCCACTGAGATGGCACCTGTCAAAAGAGCAGTGGTGGCCGGGCGCGGTGGCTCAAGCCTGTAATCCCAGCACTTTGGGAGGCTGAGATGGGCGGATCACGAGGTCAGGAGATCAAGACCATGCTGGCTAACACGGTGAAACCCCATCTCTACTAAAAAATACAAAAAAAAAAAATTAGCCGGGCGAGGTGGCGGGCGCCTGTAGTCCCAGCTACTCGGGAGGCTGAGGCAGGAGAATGGCGTGAACCCAGGAGGCGGAGCTTGCAGTGAGCTGAGATCCGGCCACTGCACTCCAGCCTGGGCGACAGAGCGAAACTCCGTCTCAAAAAAAAAAAAAAAAAAAAAACTAGATTGTGGATCTTCAGGTAAATTCTGTCACTTTCACTTCACTTCCTGAAAGTCAGGGTCGGCTCGTGAAAAGTTGTTAAACAACATGCTAAATGTGAAATGTCAACCGTCACTCTAAACTTTCCCTGTTCAGAGCACCAGATGAAGACTTCATTGGGATTTATAGTGGCTTTATGATTTTTGGTAGTCCATTGAAGAAGGGAGTTTGAAAGTTGTTGTACACTGTTAACAATTGTCTGCCCATGTCCTGCCTGAAATGCTATGATTGTTTATGAAAAGTATCTTTAATACAGCTGGATACAGTTTGGCTTGGGGAAAAAAAACAGAATATAATACTTGTATACCATATTTAGGAGCTAAAAAACTGAATATTTGTATACCACATTTATGAGCTTCTTTCAAATGTATTAAATTTCAAAGGTGGATATAGATATGACTGTCCCCACTTTACATGGGAAAAAACTGAGATTTGCAGAGTACTTAAACAACCTGTCCAAGTCAGACAGCTTAGTAAGTAGCTGAGCTGGGGTTCAAATTCAGTTCTTCCAACTCCATGTACAGAATTGTCCACACATAAGACCTAGTCTTCTTTCAAAAATAAGCTCAGGTTACTCTTCCCCCAAGAACTCTTCCCTAAAAAAAGGTTTGCATACCCTCTCTCTCCTACTTATTTTATAACATCTATAACATTGAACTGTAACTTGGTTTTTCTTTTTCTTTTTTTTTTTTTTAGATGGAGTCTCCCTCTATTGCCCAGGATGGAGTGCAGTGGCACAATCTCGGCTCACTGCACCCTCTGCCTCCTGGGTTCAAGCGATTATCCTGCCTCAGCCTCCCGAGTAGCTGGGACTACAGGCATGTGCCACTATGCCCAGCTAATTTTTGTATTTTTAGTAGAGACAAGGTTTCACCATGTTGGCCAGGATGGTCTCAAACTCCTGACCTTGTGATCCACCCGCCTCGGCCTCCCAAAGTGCTGGGATCACAGGCATAAGCCACCGCACCCAGTCAACTTATTTGTTTATATCTTATCTCTGTTGCACCTGAGAGCTCCTTGAAGACAGCAACTACACCTAACTCATCTCCGTGTATCATCAAAACCAACCTAACACAGAGGCTGATATCCATGTTGACTAAAACAATGCATAGAGGCATAAGTGATTATTTTTGCTTGCTACAAAGACTTTAATCAGCAAAATATTTTGGGGAATCATAATTAAAATTGCCTGCCAGACTCATGCCTGTAATTCCAGCACTTTGGGAGGCCAAGGTGGGTGGATCACGAGGTCAGGAGATCAAGACCATCCTGGCTAATACAGTGAAACCCCATCTCTACTAAAAATACAAAAAAAAATTAGCCAGGCATGGTGGCACATGCCTGTAGTCCCAGCTACTCGGGAGGCTGAGGCAGAAGAATGGCATGAACCTGGGAAGCGGAGCTTGCAGTGAGTCAAGATTGCATCACTGCACTACAGCCTGGGCAACAGAGCGAAACTCTGTCTCAAAAAAAAAAAAAAAAAAAAAAAAAAAATTGCCTGCCAGAAACTACTGATGGCTTAATAAGGCAGTTATTAAAAACCCACATTTCCTAAAGTCTCAATCTTTCCACCATCAAACAGTTAAGTCTTATATTTCAGTTGTAAAAATCAAATGCACAAGCATTTGATACAATTTGGTTTTATAGCATTCGTTTTACATTATCTATAAATTAAAACTGACCAAAGGTTAATAAAGAGGAAACTTGCAAGCAGAAAAAAGAACTCTAGACTAAGAGTCAGAAAAGCAATCATAAGGTCCCAGTTTCTCCATTTACCAATGCGATCTTCATTCATTCCAGGTGAAATTCCAGGGACCTGTCATAAATCAAGTTCTTTCTGAGTCTCTTTGTGTCTACTCTGTACACAGCTCCACTGACCCAGCCATGGGCAAAGAGTAAAGGAAAGCTACATGAGAGTGGGCTGAAGTAGAGTAGAGATAACACAAGGGGCAGGGAGCAAGGGGCAACAACAATGATAGAAGACACTCTAACTCAGCCCAGGCCAGGTGTAATGGCTCATGCTATAGTCCCAGCACCTTGGGAGGCAAAGGAGGACGGATCACGAGGTCAGGAGATCAAGACCATCCTGGCTAAAACAATGGAACCCCGTCTCTAGTAAAAATACAAAAATTAGCTGGGCATGGTGGCGCACGCCTATAATCCCAGCTACTCAGGAGGTTGAGGCAGGAGAATTGCTTGAACCCGGGAGGCGGAGGATGCAGTGAGCCAAGATCACACCACTGCATTCAAGCCTGGGCGACAGAGCAAGACTCTGTCTCAAAAAAAACAAAACTCAGGCCAGAGCAACATGGAGTAACTGACTCATCGGGAAATTACAGCTGTTAATAGGCCAGTTTGAAATGATGAATTCACCTGACATGTCTTTACTGATGCCTATTCTGTACAAGGTCCCAAGATGGGCTCTGAGAATAAAAGGATGATCAGATACAACTCCTGTCCACTGCAAGTGGAAGAGACCAACAAATAAATGGATAACCACAGTCAGAGTAACCCAATTCCAACCTAGGAAATCATGGAAAACCTTCTGGAAAAGGTTATCTCCTAGGCTGAGTCTTAAAGGCTAAATCAGAGTAGACCAATTAACAGTAACAAAGAGATATCTAGGCCAAGAGAATAGCACGTCCAAAGACAGTGAGAAAAGAGGCACTGCACATCTGAAGAACTACAGGCACAGTACAATGCAAACTTCACGAGTACTGGAGGTAAAATGTGCAAGCCAGGAGGAGAAACAATAAATGACAATGGTCAGGAAGTTGGGGAGAGGATCCTGAACTACCTCAGATACCATACTGGGAAACCTGGACCTCAACTCAAGGGTTTTAAGTCAAGAGTTTCATACTAACTCCTACCTAGGAGACAGTGTCCCTACAGTGACACTTGGTTGAAGGGCAGGCTTTCAGACGTGCTCATTTTAAAGGGTGTTGGTTTTTCCCTTCATAATTATACAGCCTGATCAAAATGTAAATAAACACAGAAAAATATTTTTAAAAACACTCTTTTGCTTCTGGGGTAGGGTATTTATGGAGAAACACTGTACCTCCTCAATGATGATTGATCTAGTTAGAAAAAATTTAGAAAGGGGTGTTTTTACATTCACTGACTTCTTTATTGAGACACTGTCTTACTCTGTCACCCAGGCTGGAGTGCAATGGTGTGATCAGTGCTCCCTGAGGTCTCAACCTCCTGAGCCCAAGCGATCCTCCCACCTCAGCCTCCCAAGTAGCTGGGACCACAGGCATGTGCCATCACTCCCAGCTAATTTATTTTTATTTTATTGTAGAGATGGAGTCTCCCTATGTTGCCCAGGCTGGTATCAAACTCCTAGGCCCAAGTGATCCTCCTGCCTTGGCTTCCAGAAGTGCTGGTATCACAGGTGTGAGCCACCATGGCTGGCCCACTGACTTTTTTTTCTTTTTTTTTTTTTTTTGAGACGGAGTCTCGCTCTGTCACCCAGGCTGGAGTGCAGTGGTGAGATCTCAGCTCACTGCAAGCTTCACCTCCCGGGTTCACACCATTCTCCCGCCTCAGCCTCTGGAATAGCTGGGACTACAGGCACCCGCCACCACACCCAGCTAATTTTGCTTTTGTATTGTTAGTAGAGACGGGATTTCACCGTGTTAGCCAGGATGGTCTCGATCTCCTGACCTCATGATCCAACAGCCTCAGCCTCCCAAAGTGCTGGGATTACAGGCGTGAGCCACTGTGCCTGGTCCACTGACATTTTTCATTGAGAAAGAACTATCAACCTCAGTGAACTCTCCAGAACAATCCAATCTGTTTCAACCAAACACCACAAAGTTTAAAAAGATGATAGAGTCAGAGCACTTTGGGAGACCAAGACAGCAGAGGATTGCTTGAGGCCAGGAGTTCAAGACCAGCCTGGGCAACATAACAAGACTCCATCTCTACAAAAAAAAAGAAAAGAACGATGGAGAGTCAAAGGTCATACCATACCTCCATTGGTTCACCAAGAAATCCAAGCAAATAGCCAGTTTGGTCTCTGTTGCCAAGAAGAGACCAAGTAGGCTACAACCAGAAAATCGGTCCCAAAATACAAAAACCAATAAAGTCAGCACTTAATTTCTCTAATAAAGGTGTTTTAACAGACAAAACATTATTCCTTCTTCATATACTGAAAGTCACAGTAAATTCTATACTTCCACTCTAGAAAGATAACATTAATAACAGCTACCATTTATTGAGTAATTATTTGCCAAGCACTGTAGTAAGTTCTCTATGAATTATCTCATTCAATCCTCACAACTACATAGGAATTATGTACTATTATTACTACACTTCCCTTTTAAAGGTTACAAAAATGAAACACAGAAAAGTGCAGTAACATACCCAAGGTCTCATAGCTATTAATGGGATGATCTCTTTAGAAATACATACTGCATCTACTTTGTTCTGGCTTACTCTCTTAATAGCTATGGGAAAATTCATCCCATTAAATTTCTTAGACTACTAAATATCCAAATTATTTAAATAGTTTTACATTTATCATCAAGATTATGTAGATTATGTATCATCAAGATTATCAAGATTGACCCTGGCCAGGCGTAGTGGCTCACGCCTATAACTCCAGCACTTTAGGAGGCCAAGGCAGGTAGATCACCTGAGATCAGGAGTTTAAGACCAGCCTGACCAACATGGTGAAACCCCATCACTACTAAAAATACAAAAATTACCTGAGCATGGTGGTGCGTGCCTGTAATCCCAGCTACTAGTGAGGCTGAGTCAGGAGAATCACTGGAACCCAGGAGGCAGAGGCTGCAGTGAGCCAAGATCATGCCACTGCACTCCAGCCTGGGTGACAAAGTGAGACTCTGTCTCAAAAGAAAACAAAAAAACAAAAAAAGGAGATTGACCCTTTCCCTATAGCAACAAACCATGACCAGATACTAGTGTACAAAATCACTGCATAACTCTATACTTTGTAGTACCAACATGCACATTAGCTCAGAGTGGGTGAGTTACACCCTGCTCTGTGAAAACTGGTTCACTCACTTAGCACTGTTCTCAATTACTCCACAGAAATGTACTAAGCCCCTGCTAGGTTCCAAGTATCAAGGATATACAAATAATCAGTGAGACACTGTCTCTGGAAGGCAGTATGTCACACAGGAAAAAGCACTCATAGGTTTTGGAGGCAGAAAAGTCTGGGGATTAAATCCCACCCTAGTCACTGATGGGCCTGCATAGGCTCAACATCTCTGAGCCTCTGTTTTCTTACACATAAAATAATTATGACCACCACAGCAGGGCGCAATGACATACACCTGTAGTCCCAGCCATGCAGGAAGCTGAGGCAGGACGATCACTTGAGTCCAGGAGTTCAAGACCAGCCTGGGCAATAGCAAGACTCCATCTCAAAAAAAATAAAAAATCATCATCATCATTTTTTTAAATGTCTAAAACTAAAAAATATGGCCACATACACACAGAAAAATTGTCAGGTTTAAGTAAGATAACAAGGCCTAGCACAATGTCGGTACACAATGAATGTTATTTCCTACCCCCAGAACAAAGGTTCCAGGCTATACAGGGGGTGTTAACTGGAAGATAAAACAATGTTTAGCACTATGACTTATCTAGACTACTTCTTTCTCCATTCTCCTCTGTCCAATCATAGTGAAAAACCGAAGTCATTATACAAGATTATTTGCCTACGACTTCATCTGTACCTTTGTCTTTTTCTATTGTAAATGTACCAGGCTAAGGGTAGGGAGATCTAATATACCTCAAAAATCACTCTTATGCATAGCTATGGATAGTTCTCTAAAAGCCACTTCACACCCTTCCTTAACCACAACGTGGAGAAAAGTAAGCACCAAGTCCAATTAATTTTCTAACATCCTGACAAAGTTGTGAAACTGTTCAATTCTAAAGGTTTTTTATTATACTAAGGCAAAGAAAAAATTGCATTCACATTGGCTTTCAAAACAGTATTTTTAGTAAAGGTTTGACAACATCAGCTATTCCCCCAATAAGAAATAAGTAAAGCCTAGAAACATAATCATATCAACAAATAAAAATATATCATCCTATACTGAATCAAGGCAGTGACACCAAACTGTAATAGTGTCATTGCATTCTTTTTTTTTTTTTTTTTTTTTTTTTTGAGACGGAGTCTCGCTCTGTCGCCCAGGCTGGAGTGCAGTGGCGCGATCTCGGCTCACTGCAAGCTCCGCCTCCCGGGTTCACGCCATTCTCCTGCCTCAGCCTCCCGAGTAGCTGGGACTACAGGCGCCCACAACCGCGCCCGGTTAATTTTTTTGTATTTTTAGTAGAGACGGGGTTTCACCGTGGTCTCGATCTCCTGACCTTGTGATCCGCCCGCCTCGGCCTCCCAAAGTGCTGGGATTACAGGCGTGAGCCACCGCGCCCGGCCGTGTCATTGCATTCTTCACGGACATGTTAAAAAAAAAAAAAACTTAAGTTTCAGTTTCATTAAAGAATGCTCTTGCTGGACGCAATGGCTCACACCTATAATCCCAGCATTTTGGGAGGCCGTGGGTGAATCACCTGAAGTCAGGAGTTCGAGACCAGCCTGGCCAACGTGGCAAAAACCCCATTTCTACTAAAAATACAAAAATTAGCCAGGCATGGTTTCAGGCGCCTGTAATCCCAGCTACTTGGGTGGCTGAGGCAGGAGAATAGCTTGAACTCAGGAGGCAGAGGTTGCAGTGAGCCCAGATTGCACCATTGCACTCCAGCTGGGGTGACAAAGTGAGATTCCGTCTTAAAAAAAAAAAAAAAAGTCCTTGAAGTCGTAAAAACTATTAATTATAGCCAGGCACAGTGGTGCAGAGCTGTAGTCCCAGCTACTGGAGAAGCTGAGGCAGGAGGAGCACTTGATGCCAGGAGTTCAAGACCAGCCTGGGCAACACAGCAAAACTCCATCTCAAAAAAAAAGTATTAATTTTACTAAATCTTAATCCTAATTATACATCTGTTTCATATTGTGTGAAGAAATGGAAAAATGGAATGTACACATAAAGCGTTCCTTTTTTATTTATTTATTTATTTATTTATTTTTTGAGATGGAGTCTAGCTCTGTCGCCCAGGCTGGAGGACAGTGGCGCAATCTCGGATCACTGCAACCTCTGCCTCCCCAGTTCAAGAGATTCTGCTGCCTCAGCCTCCTGAGTAGCTGGGATTACAGGTGTAAGCCACCACGCCCAGCTAATTTTTGTATTTTTAGTAGAGAAGGGGTTTCACCATGTTAGCCAGGCTAGTCTCAAACTCTTGACCTCAGGAGATCCAACTGCCTTGGCCTCCCAAAGTGCTGGGATTACAACGTGAGCCACCGCACCCAGCCTCACACAGAGCATTTCTGCTGCATATTAAGGTACAAGAATTGTCTCAAAGAAAAGCACTAAAGCACTTGTGCAATTGAGCTGCAAGCTGTACTAGCTGCTTCTTTTCATAAACACCATTTTTACTTGAAAAAAACGACTGGCAGAAAAATTATGATTATTCAGACTTGGATGTCTGGCAGACAATTTTTTGAAAATGAACAATGTGAGACTGTCACTTCAACGAAAACAACTATCAGTATTGGTTGCCAATGATAAAATTTGAGCTTTCAAGTGAAAATTAGAAAAGACTTGTCTGATGAGATGAGTGGTGATATTAATAAATGTGGGTTCTTAAACATTATACAATTCAGATCTGCACATGGCCAGGCGCGGTGGCCCACATGTGTAATTCCAGCACTTTGGGAGGCTGAGGCAGGGGGACCACTTGCGCCCAGGAGTTGGGGACCAGCCTGGGCAACACAGTGAAATCCCATCTCTACGAAAAAATACAAAAATTAGCAGGACACGGTGGCCTGCACCAGAAGTCTCAGCTACTCGGGAAGCTGAGGTGGCAGGATTACATGATCACGTGAGCCCAGGAAGTTGAGGCCAAAGTGAGTCGTGAATGCACCACTGCACTCCAGTGTGAAACCTGGTCTCAAAAAAGAAGCTCCACATAACTCAGTAATATAGATTGAATTGCCTCCCCCCAAAATTCATAAATTGAAGCCCTTTTCCTCAATGTGATAGTATCTGGAAATGGATCCTTTGGGAGATAATTAGGTTTAGATGATTTATAATTAGGTTTAGATGAGGTCATGAGGGTGGGGCTGCCATGATGGGATTAGTGCCTTTAAAAAGAGACACCAGAGAGCTTGCCTGTTCACTCGCACTTATTGTTCACTCGCACTTATTCTCTCTCTCTCTCCTCCCTCTCCAATCCACCATGTGAGGAAACATCGAGAAGGTGGCCATCTAGATGCCAGTAAGAGAGCCCTAACTAAAAACTGACCATGCTGGAACAATGATCTTGGACTTCTTTCTAGCCTGCAGCACTGAGAGAAAATAAATTTTTGTTGTTTAAACCACCCAGTCTATGGCATTTTGTTATGGCAGCCTGAGCAGACTAAGATACTCAATGAACCAATATTTTCCAACTGACCAATGCATAATGCTACAAAAATTATGCATGGATAAAAGATCTATTTAAAGTACATAACAGACCAATGGTTTTTCTTGGAGAAATAAGCAAATTAAAAAATAATAAAGAAAAAAACAGACCAATGGATTTTAATGTAACAGAGCATGAAAGCTCAGTGATATGGTTCAGACTGTACACGGCAATGAACCTTAACAAACTACCAATTGTCAAGTTTTGGTGTAACACGGGTGTCCAACCTTTTGGCTTCCCTGGGTTACACTGGAAGAAAAATTGACTTGGGCCTCACATAAAACACACCAACACTAACAATAGCTGATAAGCTTAAAAAAAAAAAAAAAAAGAAAAGGAAAGGAAAAAAAGTGTGTATAGGCCGGGCGCGGTGGCTCAAGCCTGTAATCCCAGCACTTTGGGAGGCCGAGACGGGCGGATCACGAGGTCAGGAGATCGAGACCATCCTGGCTAACACGGTGAAACCCCGTCTCTACGAAAAAATACAAAAAACTAGCCGGGCGAGGTGGCGGGCGCCTGTAGTCCCAGCTACTCAGGAGGCTGAGACAGGAGAATGGCCCGAACCCGGGAGGCGGAGCTTGCAGTGAGCTGAGATCCGGCCACTGCACTCCAGCCTGGGCGACAGAGCGAGACTCCGTCTCAAAAAAAAAAAAAAAAAAAAAAAGTGTGTATAATTTTCATGATATCCACCACAGATAAGCAAAAAAGTTCTCACATTCAAAGGGCTGGACATGACTGGTGTAGTATCAAAGAGGAATATCCACAATTACATAAAAACATTCCTCCTTCTGGCTGGGTGCGGTGGCTCACAGCTGTAATCCCAGCACTTTGGGAGGCCTAGATGGGTGGATCATGAGGTCACAAGTTCGAGACCAGCCTGGGCAAGATGGTGAAACCCCCCCCCTACTATAAATACAAAAATTAGCCGGGCGTGGTGGTGCATGCCTATAGTCCCAGCTACTTGGGAGGTTCAGGCAGGAGAATCGCTTGAACTCAGCAGGCGGAGGCTGCGGTGAGCTGAGATCGTGCCATTGCACTCCAGCCTAGGCAACAAGAGCAAAACTCTCTTAAAAGAAAAAAAAAAAAAAATCCCTCCTTTTTCCAATTACCTATCTATGCAGGACTGAATTTTCTTTATATTCCATGCAAAACAACAAACTGCAACAGATTGAATGCAGAGGCAGATTCAATAAGATACCAGAGATTTTTAAAAATGTAAAATATTATTCTAATTTTTTTCATTTAGAATAATATACTTATTTTCATTAGAATATGCTAACGCAGCTGAGGGCAGTAGCTCACACCTGTAATCCCAGTACTTTGGGAGGCTGAGGCAGAAAAATTGCTTGAGCCTAGGAGTTCGAGACTAGCCAGGGCAACAGAGCAAGATCCTGTCTCTACAAAAAAATTTTAAAATAACCAGGCATAGTGGCACATGCCTGTAGTCCCAGCTACTTAGGAGGCTGAGGTTGAAGGGTCGCTTCAGCCTAGTAGGTCAAGACTGCAGTGAGCCATGACTGCGCTACTGCAAGCAAAAGTTCTTTGGAGTCGTCAATAAATATGAATATGAAGACACCAAAATGTTTGAGAACTGTTGTTACATAGCAATAAGCAAGAACACACTATACCTACATACGAGAACATAAATGAATCTCACAAGTATGTTATATAGGAAAAGCCAGTCATACCTATGAAATGTCATAAACAGGTGAAAATAATCTACAGTACTGGAAGTTGTTGGTTTCCTTGGAGGAGGGGATAATGTCCCTTTCTTGATCTGAATGCTGGTTATACATTTTGTGCATTTTTTTCTATGTACCTAAATATAATTTATTTTTAATTTATATTTTCTATATAAATATACACACATCTACCTTATGTTCACCTACAGAAGTTTTGTTCACACTGGTCCAGAGTAGAAATGACACATGTCTTTTTTTTAAAACAGATCCTCAGGTGATTCTAAAGAGTAGCCAGATACTACCCTAAGAAGGTTGAAGACTACTGATTTAGGCTGGGCGCAGGCTCATGCCTGTAATCCCAGCACTTTGGGAAGCCGAGGCAGGCAGATCATCTGAGGTCAGGGGTTCGAGACCAGCCTGGCCAACATGGTGAAATCCCATCTCTACCAAAAATACAAACAATTAGCCAGGCATGGTGGCACGCGCCTGTGGTCCTAGCTACTCAAGAGGATAAGGCAGGAGAATCGCTTGAACCTGGGAGGAAGAGGGGTTGCAGTGAGCGGAGATCGCATCACTGCACTCCAGGCTGGGAGACAAAGCGAGACTCTGTCTCAAAAAAAAAAAAAAAGGAAGAAGACTACTGATTTAACAGCTTAAAACCAGGAAGATTTATATGCAGTACAACAAAAAGAACAATGGCTCTGGAGCCAGGCAGATCAGGTTTTTAAATATGAGTTTTTCTTCTCTTACTAGCTATGTAAATAAATGCAAACTAGTTGAATCATTATATGCCTCAGTTGCTTCCATTTCTTCTTCTGTGAAATGGTCACAATTCCTTATACAGTAGAAATGTGAGGATTAAATTCTATCTATAAGGAAAAGAAAGCACCCAGAATACTGCCTGCCATAGACACTCAAATGTTAGGTACCTTTTGTCTTTCCCTACTAATTCCCTACTTGTCTTAAGGCCTAAGACAAATTACCCTTTTGAATCTTTTTATTCATTTATTTATTGAAACATAGTCTTGCCCATGCTAGAGAGCAGTGGTGTGACCATAGCTCACTGTAGCCTCAAATTCCTGGGCTCAAGTGATCCTCCCACCTCAGCCTCCAAAATAGCTAGGAACACAGGTGCATGCCACCACATCCAGCTAGAGACTGGATCTCACTATGTTGGTCAGATTGGTCTTGAACTCCTGGGCTCAAGCGATCCTTCCACCTTGGCCTCCCAACGTGCTGGGATTACAGGTGTGAGCCACTGAACCCAGCTACCCTCTTAGAGTCTTAATTTCTTCATCCTTAAAATGAAAACAATGCCACATGACCAACCTAAGAACTATATATCAAATAAAATAGTACCATTATACTTGCATAAGTATAAGTAGCATAGCTATTATTTACTGATAGAGACATTTGCTATCAACACAAAAGAAAAGATAGAGGAAGACATATTAGAAAACTAAAATACTTAGAAAAATTATAAAACAGAGGCTAGAAAAGAAATACAAGTTAGCAGAAATCATCAAGCTTGAGGGACATGATCAGAAGGCAAATCAAGATCATAATCTCAAGTCAGCCAGGGATTGAAGTTTACTGTGAAAAATATATCATCTCAGGGTTCCTTCAAAACGTCTATATCTAAGAAAAAGCACAACCTGTATCATCATAAAATAGGCATACTCTGAAAGGACCCAGACACCTGCCTAAACGGCAGGAGGAGGAGTTGTGCTGGAACTTTATAAACTGAGGTTTCCTCAGTGTCTTCATACAGAAAATAATGGCTCATTTAATAAAATGTTAAACTTTCAGATAAACATAATTTGACAAAAAAATTCTATACCATTGTTTTCAACACTAAAGATATGCATAACTGTCCAAGGAACTAAATTTAACAAAATAAAGCAAGAAATATGAACTTGGTTTAGTCTCTTTGCTCTTCAATATTTTACAACTTTGAGTTGATTTCTGTTAACATACCAGGGGTCAGCAAGCTATGGCCCGCCCATGGCCTATTTTTGTATGGCCTGTGAGTTTTTACTTTCTTAAAACCACGTAAAAGGAGGAGAAAGAGAAGGGGAGGGAGAAGAAAGACTGGGGAGAAGCAAGAGGAGGGGCTTGAGGAAGGAGAAGAACAGGGAGGGAGACGGGGAGACAAAAGGGAAGGGGAGTGGAAGGGAGGAGAAAGAACAACAAGAGGCCATATGTGGCACAAAATATTTTCTACAAAAAGCATTTGTCAGCCAGGCATGGTGCCACATGCCTGCATTTGTAAGCACTTTGGGAGGCCAAGGCAGGAGGATCACTTGACCAGGACAACATAATGAGACCTTGTCTCTACAAAAAAACAAACAAAAAAAAAGTGTTACTGGGTAATGGGACTAAAAACAATACTTTTGCTTCTTTTTACTTTTTGTAATTTTTAGTTTCTATCATGAGCATACATTATTTAATGGTGGAAGAAATAAAGCTTTTTTAAAAGTTAAAAAATAAGAATAAATAAGAATAAAGCAAGTCAATATTTATCCTATAATTCTATTTATAAAAAGTTGCAAAGGTAAAAAATATATGGTTTAGGGATATGCACATATTTGGTAAAAGTATGAAGAAAAGCAAAGAAATGATTCACATAAAATTTAGCAAACTGTTTACCTCTGAGGGAGAGAGAAGGTAGGAGACTCAATCAAGGAGGACCTCACAAGAGGCTTTAAAGGTACTAGAAATCTCCTTTTTGTTAAGCTGGGTAGCAAGTAGAAAAGTCTTCAATTTGTTATTCTTTAAGTTGTGGGTTTATGTTAAATATACTTTTATACATATGACATATTTTACAATTTAAAAAAAGATATAAATGGGGTTGACAAATTAGAATTTGGGGGCTGTAACCCAGACTTTTCCACTGACTTGTGTAACCTTAAACAAGTCATTTAACCTCTCAAAGCATAATTTTTTTTCTTATTTCATTAATGAGGAAGCTAACAGCTAACATCTGTTTAGGACTTTGGTATTTAAAGAACTGTTTAAACTTCCCAGACTGTACACATGCAAAAATGCATGAGATCATAATACAAAATAATACCTCATTAATATATACCACAATACTAAGAACTCATTGGTAGGGCCTACAAGGCTATTCATTCTAGCCTCTGCCAATCTTTCTAACAATAAAGGCAACAACTAATATTTTTTTAATGTGTACTAAAAAACATACTGTGTTAAATGCTTTCCATTGCCGGGCGTGGTGGCTCAAGCCTGTAATCCCAGCACTTTGGGAGGCCGAGACGGGCGGATCACGAGGTCAGGAGATCAAGACCATCCGGGCTAACACGGTGAAACCCCGTCTCAACTAAAAATACAAAAAATTAGCCGGGCATGGTGGCGGGCGCCTGTAGTCCCAGCTACTCGGGAGGCTGAGGCAGGAGAATGGCGTAAACCCGGGAGGCAGAGCTTGCAGTGAGCTGAGATCCGGCCACTGTACTCCAGCCTGGGTGACAGAGCGAGACTCCGTCTCAAAAAAAAAAAAAAAAAAAAATGCTTTCCATTGATTATCTTATTTAATCCTCAAAACAATCCTATGATATTAATTCTATTATCCCCACTTTACAGATGAGCCCATTGTGCCCAATGTCACACAGCTAATAGTTAAGTGGTAGGCAGACTTCAAAACTCACATTTAACCATAGCATTCATTTTGCCTCATTTTTCTCACCATATTTAATTTGTCTGTCTTTCCCATGACACTAAAAGCTCCTTGACAACTACTTTCTGTTCATTTTTATTTCCCCGGCACTTAGCAGACATTCATTAAATAAATAGTGAACAGATATTTCATATATGTACAGTGTTTTCAGGACATGAACTGGTTTGTTCTCCTTGACAGCCTTGTAAAGTACGAAAGTTTGATTGTGTGACAGGGTCTCACTCTGTAACCCAGACTGGAGTGCAGAGAAGCATGATCATGGCTCACTGCAGCCTTGACCTCCCTGGCTCAAGCAATCTTCCCACCTCCCCCCTGAGTATCTGGGATTACAGGTGTAGGCTACCACACCCAGCTAATTTTTTTTTTTTTTTTTTTTTGTAGAGACGGGTCTCCCTATGTTGCCCTCACCAGTCTCGAACTCCTAGGCTCAAGCAATCCGCCCAGCTCAGCCTCCCAAAGTCTGGGATCATGGGCGTGAACCACTGTGCCTCGCCAGTTTTTTTGGTTTCTGAGGTTTTTTTGTGTATTTTTACCTTTTTAACCAAATTTAAGTGTACAATTCAGTGGTATTAATTATGTTCACAATGTTTTGTGGCCATTACCACTAAATATGAAAGGGTTTTTTTTTTTTTTTTTTTTTTTTTTTTGAGACGGAGTCTCGCTCTCCCGCCCAGGCTGGAGTGCAGTGGCCGGATCTCAGCTCACTGCAGGCTCCGCCTCCCGGGTTCACGCAATTCTCCTGCCTCAGCCTCCCCAGTAGCTGGGACTACAGGCGCCCGCCACCTCGCCCGGCTAGTTTTTTTTGTATTTTTTAGTAGAGACAGGGTTTCACCGTGTCAGCCAGGATGGTCTCGATCTCCTGACCTCGTGATCCGCCCACCTCGGCCTCCCAAAGTGCTGGGATTACAGGCTTGAGCCACCGCGCCCGGCCAAAAGGGTTTTTTTTTTGTTTTGTTTTTTTCAAGACAGAGTTTCACTCTTGTTGCCCAGGCTGGAGTACAATGGCGTGATCATGGCTCACTGCCCACCTCCCCAGTTCTAGCAATTCTCCTGCCTCAGCCTCCCGAGTAGCTGGGATTACAGGCACCTACTATGCCTGGCTAATTTTTGTATTTTCAGTAGAGATGGGGTTTCACCATGTTGGCCAGGCTGGTCTCGAACTCCTGACCTCAAGTGATCTGCCCACCTCAGCCTCCCAAAGTGCTGGCAGCCAGCACTTTGGTCAGCACTTTGGTGATAAAAATCAAGGTTTTTAATGACTTGATTGAAATCACTCAGCTTTCAAGTAGTAGAACTGGGATTTGAATCCAGGACTCAACTCCTAAACTCACAGGCTATTCATTCCACCAAGGCTTCTGTCTACCAATACCTCCATCTGCTCTCTTCTCACCAAGATATCTGGAGGATCAAATGAGGTAAAGATACAAAAACACATTACTACTACACAAGTGACCATGGCTGTGGAAAAAAAAATCCACCAACACATTTCTTCCAGGCAATTACTTTTCATGTTGGGCTCTCAAAAGCTAGGGCTTTAATATAAACATCCAGCCTCTAGACCAAGCCCACAGATCTGCAAAAACAATGTCTAGACCCCAGAGTAAAGTTATGAGGGAAATGCTTGCATTAGATTACAGTCTCATTGAATTACAGGTAACTGCTCAAACCTGATTTCTATTATAATACAGAAAGTTTCCTCATTACAAAACACTTTCAATTCAAAGGATAAGTCCAACTTTCCATCATTCTGCCCATTTTGGAGCTAAAAAAAAAAAAGATTCTAAATGGTATTTTTATATGCTCAATTGTGAAAGCCAAGGAAAATGGTTTGTTTGCGAGTTAAACTCTGCAGCTTAAACAAAAATAAAAAGAATTATTTCAATCCCAATGGTGCCAATTTTATCTACTTTACATCCCTCCTCATTTTTTTTCAGTCTGAGCTCTAATCAACAGCCACTTTATGTTTAACATATTATAACAGTTAATGCAATTAGGTCCAGAAAACTGTTTCTCTAATGATGTTCCCTCCATTTACACTCCTGCGTACCTTCCATTATCACCATTCTGCCCTAAGAATGAGCATATCACTAAGGTTTAAATCAAATTTCTGATGAATAGATGGAGATATTGTTTCTGTAGTTAATACAATGTACCTACATCAACATCATTCCCTAAAAAATAAAATAAAAATGACTCAATATGCTTTATTTATTCACATCTGACAGAATTCTGATCACCTGAATTCCTTTGGAAGAAAATTCAATCTTTAGAAATAGAGTCCAATTATTTTCAATCTTATAAATGTCAAAAGACAATCATATGAAAAACTCCATCAGTACCAAACCATCTCACCAATGAATATTTATGACATTTCCATATTTCCTGTCTTCTCTCTGTTTACATAAAGCAGTGGTGCCAAGACTCATCTCAGGATTATTAGCCTGCAATACAATGATGGGCCTAATTGCCTTGCAAACCAGGACACTAACAAATGGCGTCTTCAAGCAATCAATTTAAAAAGGGGATAAAAAAGACCCAAGCTCTTTTTGCCTATGTGCATGTTGCCTACCTACAAAATAAATTCAGTCTCATATTTTTCAGGCTTACTCATTAGTTCTCAAGCAAGAAATGCACCCTTAACTATCTCAAGCTCATCAAATCTATTTAAATTTCAAATTCCAGGTATAGTTTTTAAATGCACCAGGAGGAGAGGGGAAAGGAAAAGGCAGAAATATTATATAGAAAGATATCTATTACATTCCAGTTTATCTTCTCCCACCTTTAGTTTGGAAGTATGCTCCTTTTCCCCCAACTTACTTTTTATGATATACAAATAACAGAAGACACCCTCCCCTCCTTAATTCTACCTTAACTAAATCCCCTTTCAACTTTACCCTTTGGGCTGACTTGACTTCCAAATGATACTAATATAAATAAAACAAACAAAAAGATCAACCGAACAGATTAAAATGGCCCCTAAGAATGAGATGCTCTCTTCTGTGTCCCCTGCAAAGTCCCCTCTAACAGGCTTACTGCCTCTCCCCCAACCACAGCCACCAAGGCTGTCCATTTAAGTATTCCAACCCTTAACCCTCATGTGTCTCTTGGAGGCCATCCCAATTCTTCATCTCCAAAATAATCCAACCCATTTCCACCCCCTTCTCCGGCACAGCTCACTGTCCCTCTCCATCCTCTCTGCCCCATCCATACCAACAACTCCAGGTCTCCCATTCCTTAAATTTCCCCTGTGCCACCTCACCATCAGCAACCACCTCCCCAGGCCTACCAGCTCATCTCCGAAAGTCCTTCTCCAAAACTCCCTCTGCCACCTTGGCCAAGGGACATTTTCTTCAAGATACCATCCCCCAACTTTGCTCACCCCTGCCGCTATCCTTTCAATGAATGCAGCCCAGTGATGTTTTATGTGCCCTCTGCCTTGACCCTGGAACCAAGGAGCCACCATGCCCTTTCCAGTGATTGTAAGATCACCCTAAATCCAACCCACTGTGCCCCACACTCTATTTCCATCCCTGTCCTCCCATTTCGGGCCTGACTTCCAATGTGACCCCTTCCTGCCAGCTCACCATCACACTCCCCTCACTGAATGTTTCACCTCCACCAACTCCTATTCCAACCTCCATCAGCCCACCCCAGGAAACCCCCAAATTGCACTCCTCTGCTCTATCCTAACCCATGCTATTCCATAAGTCTCCACAAATTCCACCAGCCCCAGATGACAAACACCCACTTCAAGCTCAGGTCTCAACCCATGCCAAGCCCCTCACCCCCAACTCCTGCCACCTCCATCATCCTGCCCCAGGTCTACCCCAAATTCCACCCTCCTGAATTAACACTCCGCAGGGTCCTGTCCAGCCCTGTACATGCCACTCACTCTCCGTTGAAATCATTCCCCTACCCCTCACCCCAGCTCAGATCCCAAGCTGTCAACTGCTCCAGGCCAAACCCAAATCACCACCCTCATTCAGTCCCCTCCCCCATTAAAAGCCATCCCACCCTAGTCTCATCTTCCACCTCGCCCCAAGACCATCCCGAATTCCAACCTGGCGCCCCCACCCCACTCTCCTGTCCCAGGTTGTGTTACTCTCCATCAAAAGTCCTCCTCCCTGGTCGCCCGCCCCCCAACATGCTTGGGTCCCACCCTCACCCCACCCCCAGCCAGCGCCTGGACAAGTCTCCCCCACCAGCCCGCCGTTCCATCGCGACCTGAACCCCCTCCCCACCACCTGCACGGGGGCTCCGCAGCCCCCACTCTCATTCTCGCCAGCGCCACCGGTCCAGGCTCAGGACCAGCGGACCGGGTGGCGGGGGGAGTCTCCTCACCGGTGAGCAGCTGCAGGCGAAAACGGCGGCGGCGGCGGCTGAGGCGGCGATGCCCTTGTCTTCTCCGGAGGCTACGGCGGCGACGGTCTCGCTCCCTCGCCCGTGTCCAGTAGGGTGGCGGATGGCGCGCGGGGACCGGAGCCTCCTCCTCCTCAGCGACTCGGCTCTGAATCCTCTGCAGTAGCCGCCGAGGAGCCCGACGGGTTGGGGGAGGGGACGCTCGGCTGCGGGCGAGGGAGGAGGAGGCGGAGGGAGGAGGCGGGGGACCGCTGAGAAGGGCAGGGAAGGAGGAGCCGGCGCGGCGCCGCGACACGTCCCACAGCCTCAGAGCGCCTGGACCACAACTCCCGGCATGCCCTGCTTTAGCCCGCGCGCGGCCTGAGCCTCCCGCCGCCAGGCCGGTGCAGAGGGGCCGCGCCCTCTCCGGTCACGCACAATGGAATAAAGCCAACCATCCGCTGGCAGACTCTGTAGACTCAAAGACCACCTGTGAGGAAAGTCAGGTCGCCCGAGGCCCCATCCCCAAGGGGCCGTACTCGCAACGTCTCCATCCTCTTTGCATAGACACACACACACTCTCTCTCTCTCTCTCTCTCTCTCTCGCTCGCTCGCTCGCTCGCTCGCTCGCTCGCTCGCTCGCTCGCGCTTTCTCTCGCTCTTGCTCTCTCTCTCTCTCTTTCTCTCTCTCTCTCGACTACACCTCCCAGCATGCCTCTCAGCTTCCTGTTCTCCTTCCGGACCCTTCTCAGACCCGGCACTACAGTTCCCAGGGAGTGTGGTCCCTGCGAAATGCTGGGAGATGCAGTTCTCGGTTCTTCCTCCATGTTAAGAAAAAGAAGTGAAAGAGAGGCAAAGGGAAGGAATATGCCAGCCCACCGAGGATGGGCCCTGATGGGCTAGATCACCTGTAATTCTGTTCTTCCCTCGCCATCTCTGTTTCAGTTGTCTTTCACCAGAACTAATGCCGGAGCTTCCTCGCTGGTCTCCCTGCAAATTTGAGGACGATTCGGCAACTTGAATCCAAACAACAAAGCGCATACTTCTTGACCCAGCTCCATTACTTTCAAGAATTTACCTTAAAAAATAATCGAACAATTTCGAAAAGATGAATGCACAAAGTTGTTATATGACGTAGTTAATTATGGGGGGAGTAAATGTTCATCAATAGGGTGCTGCTTAAATAAGGCGTGACATATACATACAATGCAATACTAAGGAGCCATTTAAAATGATGATATAAATCTATTGATATGAAAAGCTATTCACAATTTATTCTTCAGGGAAAAAAAACTGATTACAGAACGTCATGTCTACACGGGTACATTTATGTGAAGTTTGACACAATATTCTATAAGCATGGAGAGATTTCAGGAAAGAGGTTCGCCAAAATATTAGCAATGATTATCTTGGGGGAAAGGGTGTCAGATTGCACGTAGGTTTTTTTTGTTTTTTGAGACGGAGTCTGGATCTATAGCCAGGCTGGAGTACAGTGAGGCGATTGCGGCTCACTGCAACCTCCGCCTCTCGGTTTCAAGCGATTCTCCTGCCTCAGTCTCCTGAGTAGCTTGGATTACAGGCACGCGCCACGCCCAGCTAATTTTTGTATTTTTAGTAGAGATGGGGTTTCACTGTGTTGGCCAGGATGGTCTCGATCTCCTGACCTCCTGACCCGCCCGCCTCAGCCTCCCAAAGTGCTGGGATTATAAGTAGGAGCCACTGTGCCCGGCTGTAATTTTTATTTTCATATTGTTTGAATTGTTTAAAAGGAGCACCTAACAACTGTTTTTTGTTTTCTTTTGTTTTGTTTTTTGTTTTGTTTTAATTGTAAGAGACCGTCGTGTCACTATATTGCCCAGGCTGGTCTCAAACTCCTGGCCTCAAGAGACCCTCCTGCCTCAGCTCTCAAAAGTGCTGGGATTACAGGCGTGAGCCACACTACACCTGGACAATTTTTTAAGCTGTACTACTTCCACAAAACATAATTTCCAAATCTAACCTTTCTTTGCTGCCTAGATGCTTTCCATGACTTCCCATTGCCTCATTCACGCTTCAGCACTGTGCCTGCCTGGTTTTAATAGTTACACTATTAAAAAAATAATAGTAGTCACTTCCAATTCATAAAGTTAGAAGGGAGAATTTTCTCAATTTTCAATGCGCCTTCTCAAAATTTTTCCTTTTCTGGTCTTTCCACACCCATTTTCTCCTTTGCTCTTATTCTTCAAACTCAAGCCAAAGTCCTACCTTCCCTAGAACATTTTTAGACCACTGATTTTCCTTGTATCTGAATTCTTTTTTTTTTTTTTTTTTTTTTTTTGAGACAGAGTCTTGCTCTGTCGGCCAGGCTGGAGTACAGCGGCGCAATCTCAGCTAACTGCAACCTCCGTCTCCCGGGCTCAAGCAATTCTCCTGCCTCATCCTCCTGAGTAGCTGGGATTACAGGCATGGGCCACCATCTAATTTTTTTTTTTTTTTTTTTGTATTTTTAGTAGAGATGGGGTTTCACCATGTTGGCCAGGCTGGTCTTGAACTCCTGACCTCAGGTAATCTGCCCGCCTCGGCCTCCCAAAGTGCTGGGGTTACAGGCGTGAGCCACCGCTCCCGGCTTATCTGAATTCTTATAGCAGTGGTTTCTAATCTGTTGGCCAGAGATCACGGTGGGGAGAGGAAGTGAAGAGAGAGATACAGAGTTATTGTAAAGGGCCTATGAAGCTCTGCCTACACAAAACTATATGTCTTTCACTTTTAAAAAGTTTTTCTCTTCTTCTGGCACCTGTGTCCAGCTCTTCTAGAATACAGAACATAGTATCAGATTATTTTTGATTTCACAATTTTTTTTCTTTAAGCCCTGTTTGACTTGATGTTTTCTTTTCTTTTTTCATTTTTTGAGACAGAGTCACTCTGTTGCCCAGGCTGGAGTTCAGTGGCATGATCACGGCTTACTGCAGCAGCGTCTCCCTGGGCTCAAGTGATCCTCCCACCTCAGCCTCCCAAGTAGCGGGGACTACAGGCACCACCATGCCCAGCTAATTTTTCTTTTTTCTTTGTTTTTCTTACAGAGACAGGGTTTCACCATGTTGCTCAAGGTGGTCTCAAACTCCTGGACTCAAGTGATCTGCCCACCTCGGCCTCCCAAAGTACTGAGATTACAGGCATGAGCCACTGCGCCCAGCAGGATTTGATATTTTCAATTTTATATGCCCTTATTCCTTGGTGTTCTGTAAGAACCACCAGGACACTATAGCTCTACTACAGGCCTACAGGAAAAAGCCCAGGTTGCTTAGCTCAGAGGATGACTTATTCCCCATCCTGCTGCAGCCTCTCTAGCTTCACCCCACCTCACTCTAGTCAGACTCCTGTTCCTCAGGACTCACTTTCCCCAAATACATCAGGCACTGTCTTTTTCAAACTGCCTATCTCCTTTTACATCCTATTCTCCCAGCCTTAAAATCTCAGCCTCTCTTCTCCCTTTTCTGAGAATAATGAGAAAGATACCTATCATATGTTGGCTATGTGACAAACAAGTCTCTTCCTTAGTGTTACACTGACCCTGCCCTGTTCTTTTTTTTTTTTTTTTTCCTGAGATGGAGTCTGGCTCTGTCGCCCAGGCTGGAGTGCAGTGGCACCATCTCGGCTCACTGCAAGCTCCGCTTCCCGGGGTCACAACTTTCTCCTGCCTCAGCCTCCCCAGTAGCTGGGACTACAGGCGCTCGCCATCACACCCGGCTAATTTTTTGTATTTTTTTTTTTTAGTAGAGACGGAGTTTCACTGTGTCAGCCAGGATGGTCTCGATCTCCTGACCTCGTGATCCGCCCGCCTCAGCCTCCCAAAGTGCCGGGATTACAGGCATGAGCCACCGCACCTGGCCAGACCTTGCCCTCTTCTAAACCCCGCCTTCTCCTCTTCCATTTCCCCACTTCTTTCTCCTAGTGGCACAAAGTATGGGCTAGTTTGGTCTATCCAGCAAGTAAAGCATTATCTGAGTTAGGTGAATAAATAGATATGAGAAGCTTATTGGACTAGTAATCTGGGAATCAGATCCTAAATTAGAACTTGCCGGGCGGACGCGGTGGCTCACGCCTGTAATCCCAGTACTTTGGGAGGCCGAGGCGGGCGGATCACGAGGTCAGGAGATCGAGACCATCCTGGCTAACACGGTGAAACCCCGTCTCTACTAAAAATACAAAAAATCAGCCAGGCGTGGTGGCGGGCGCCTGTAGTCCCAGCTACTCAGGAGGCTGAGGCAGGAGAATAGCAGGAACCCAGGAGGCAGAGCTTGCAGTGAGCCGAGATGGAGCCACTGCACTCCAGCCTGGGCGACAGAGTGAGACTCCGTATCAAAAAAAAAAAAAAAAAAAAGAACTTGCCATAAACATGATGGGTGACATTTAGTAAGTCCCTTAACTTTTCGAAATCTCAGTTTCTATAATACATCCACCTGCCCTGCCACCTCATAAGGTTATTAGGAGAATCCAATGAAACAATGGGTATGAAAGTGCTTTAAAGACTGTAAAATACCACTTACAGTCCAAACCCTTCATCCAACCATTTGAGAATTCTCTCTCCAAATCACTGCAAAATCACGACATGTAAACTTTCAAGTCTGAATTATATCAATATTAATGAATTTATGAAAGTTTTAAAGAAATTAACTCTATGAAACCAATTCAATTCCTGGATAAGTTTTTGATATAGCACAGTTAAGTGATTTCTAACTTTTTTTTTTTTTTTGAAACGGAGTCTCGCTCTGTCACCCAGGCTGGAGTGCAGTGGCACGGTCTCAGCTCACTGCAAGCTCTGCCTCCCGGATTCATGCCATTCTCCTGCCTCAGCCTCCTGAGTGGCTGGGACTACAGGCACCTGCCACCACGCCCGGCTAATTTTTTTGTATTTTTAGTAGAGATGGGGTTTCACCGTGTTAGCCAGGATGGTCTCGATCTCCTGACCTCGTGATCCGCCTGCCTCGGCCTCCCAAAGTGCTGGGATTACAGGCGTGAGCCACTGCCCCCCGCCTCAAGATATATTATTTAGCAGCTTGTTGCAGTGGCTCATGCCAATAATCCCAGCACTTTGGGAGGCCAAGACCGAAGGATCCGTTGAGGCCAGGAGTTCAAGACCAGCCTGGGCAACATAGTGAGACCCTATCTCTTAAAAAAAATAGAAAAATTGGGCTTGGCATGGTGCCTCACTCCTGTAATTTTAGCATTTTGGCAGGCCGAGATGAGTGGATCGCTTGAGGTCAGAAGTTCGAAACCACCCTGGCCAACATGGTAAAAACCCGTCTCTACTAAAAATACAAAAAAATTAGCCAGGTGTGGTGGTGCGTGCCTGTAGTCCCCGCTACTCAGGAGGCCGAGGCACAAGAATCACTTGAACCCGGGGGTCAGAGGCTGCAGTGAGCAGAGATCGTGCCACTGCACTCCAGCCTGGATGACAGAGCGAGACTTAATCTCAGAAACATAAATAAATAAAATAGAAAAACTGACTGGGTGTGGTGGTACGCACCTGTAAGTTCTAGCTGATCAGGAGGCAGAGGCGAGAGGATCACTTGAGTCCAGGATTTTAAGGCTGCAGCAAGCCATGATCGCACCACAGCACTCAAGCCTGGGTGACAGAGCAAGACTCTGTCTCTAAAAAATAAAAATAAAAAAAGGATATATTCTTCATGAATTTTACAAGAAAAAAATTTGATTCACCCAACAGTTATATTTTATTTTTATCAATTTTTACTTATTATTGGTCTGTTATAATGAAATTTCTTTGTTAGTCATTATTTCTACCAAGTCCACCTTTTCCTGACAGTAATTGGAACCATTGTTGGATTTATCTTGTATTGATTATTTCTTTCTTTTTTTTTTTTTTTTTTTGAGACCGAGTCTGGCTCTGTGGCCCAGGCTGGAGTGCAGTGGCGCGATCTCAGCTCACTGCAAGCTCCAGCTCCCGGGTTCACGCCATTCTCCTGCCTCAGCCTCCCGAGTAGCTGGGACTACAGGCGTCTGCCACCACGCCCGGCTAATTTTTTGTATTTTTAGTAGAGATGGGGTTTCACCTTGTTAGCCAGGATGGTCTCGATCTCCTGACCTCATGATCCGCCCATCTCAGCCTCCCAAAGTGCTGGGATCACAGGCTTGAGCCACCGCGCCCGGCTGTATTGATTATTTCTAAGTAGAATTTTCCCAGGGAATAACTTTGCAGATTGCAGTGTTACCAACAAAGATGGGATCATTCAGTTTGCTTTTTTATCCATAGTAAATTTCACTATGTGTAGCTTTAGCCATTGTCAGTTTTATTTTGTGTTTATTATTTCTACCGTAATTTTTTTCTGCAACCCCATCAAAACAAACTCGGAGTCAAAATGACAGTGTCAAAACACTATCCTTTGCCTGTTACTATCTGATTAACTTGTACTTTGCAATGGTTTTCTCCCAGCTGTGTTAACATGCTTCTTTGCCACCTCTCTTTCAAAGCATCTCTTTGGGAGCTTTGGCACATATGTGTCGGCTTTACTTTAAGAATTGCTCTAGGCCAGGCGCAGTGGCTCATGCCTTCAATCCCAGCCCTTTCGGAGGCTGAGGCAGGTGGATCACTTGAGATCAGGAGTTCGAGATTAGCCTGGCCAACATGGCAAAATCCCATCTCTACTACAAATACAAAAATTAGCTGGTAGCACTTGCCTGTAATCCCAGCTACTTGGGAGGCTGAGACAGGAGAATCCCTTGAACCCGGGAGGCGGAGGTTGAAGTGAGCCGAGATGGTGCCATTGCACTCCAGCCTGGGCGACAAGAGTAAAACTCCATCTGAAAAAAAAAAAAAGAATTGCTCTAGAATCACAGGAAAATGAACATTAGAGATCATGCTAGGAGAACTGATCTTGAATGAAGCAGGTATTATGCTGGCATCTAAGATCCATTATCTCATTAAATCTTTCAGCTTAAACATCCCTCACATGTCCATTTTATAGTAGAAGAAATTGAGACCCGGAGAGAAGAAGGGATTGGCCACACTAGGATTCGAACCAGGTCTTGGTTTAATCCTCAGTGCAATTGGAATGATTATAAATTGCAAAGTTATCTCATTTAATTTAAAAACTTTTGTAATGATCTGATTGGAAAATTAAATATAATTTTTCAGTTTAGCTAAGACAAGAGAAATCACATGAATATAAACAGAGCACTCTCAAAGAGCTTTTTGTCACAGCAAATGAGACGAGAAGTGTGAAAATGTTTTGTAAATGACCCAACGCTGGGCAAATGGAAGTTACTGCCATTTATGCTGAAGGCTGTTATATAAACCTGCTATGCCTGCTTGCCAGAGTGTTAGAAAGCTAACAGCATACCATTAATATCAACAGATGAGTATCAAATGCCCATCCTAATATTTAATTATATTAGCCAATATTAAAGGCATAAAATTGCATCCTGCTTATCCTTCAAGACCTAATTCAGACATCAAGAAGCCTCTGCTGACCTCTGGCTAGATTAGAAGTCCACTCTGGGCTCCCACAGCCCTGCTTACATTCTGTGATCATTGTCTATGTGCTGCCCCCAAGGACAAGGCTTGAGGTAGTCTGATCCACCTCTGTGGCCCAGAGTTCAGTCCAGCTCAGAGCTTCTCACAGAGTAAGGGTTCAATAAATGGTGGTTGAATTAATGAATCAATCAATTAACATGACAAGTATATAGACTATATAGATAATCAATTAGAATGACAAGGGAAAAGTACACATTAAATAAAGTTAAGGGCAAGAGTAAGTCACAAATGAGTCTGCATGAACTGATTACAGCCACTGAAACTCTTGTACAACAGCAACTATACAAGGAAAGAGCCTTGATGTTCTAGGTTCAATTCCTGCCTCAGCCACTTCCTAGCTAGGTGTCCTCTGTCAAATCACTGCCCTGGATGTGCCTGTTTCAACATCTGTAAAATGGCCAACCTGGCCAGGTGCAGTGGCTCACACCTGTAACCCCAGCACTTTGGGAGGCTGAGGCAGGCAGATTGCATAAGCCCCAGGAGTTTGAGACCAACCTCGGCAATGTAGTGAGACTCCATGTCTACAAAAAAATACAAAAATTAGCTGGGTGTGGTGGTACACATCTGCAGTCTCAGCTACTCAGGAGACTGAACTGGAAGGATTGCTTGAGCCTGAAAGGTTGAGGCTGCAGTGAGCCAAGCTCACACCACTGCACTCCAGTCTGGGTGACAGAGCAAGACCCTATCTCAAACAAATGAACAAACAAAAAAAAGCCAACCTTGCAGACCTCCTAGGGCAGATAAAATTGTTAACTAAGGTAACAGATGCTTTGCATGTCATGAAGAGTTGATAGAGTGAGAATTGTTACTGACAAAGACCAGAAGATAATCTGGAGGGAAATGGTTGGAGTTTAAGTCTAACAGGATCCTTTACATAAAATCCCTCAAGTTCATAAAGTTGGGGGGAAAAAAAAGAGTACCAATTGTAGTAAGTTGAATTGTGTCTCCCCAAAAGATATGACAAAGTCTTAACTCCCATATTTGTGAATGCGACCTCATTTGAAAGTAGGGCCCAAGGTGGTCTGATGCATCTCTGTGGCCCAGAGTTGGTCTAGGTAGATGTAATTAAGAAAGGATCTTGAGATGAGATCTTTCTAGATTTAGGTGGTCCCTAATCCAATGACCGATGTCTTCATAAGAGAAAGCTCTGTGCCTGAGACATAGAAGAGAAGGCTATGTGAGAATGGAAGCAAAGATCAGGCCGGGCGCGGTGGCTCAAGCCTGTAATCCCAGCACTTTGGGAGGCCGAGATGGGCGGATCACGAGGTCAGGAGATCGAGACCATCCTGGCTAACACGGTGAAACCCCGTCTCTACTAAAAAGTACAAAAAACTAGCCGGGCGAGGTGGCGGGCGCCTATAGTCCCAGCTAAAAAAAAAAAAGATCAGAGTCAGGAAGCCCCAAGCCAAGGAATGCCAAGAATACTGGCAGCCACCAGAAGCTAAGAGAGAGAGGCATGGAACTGATTCTTCCTCGGCACCTCCAGAAGGAACTAATCCTGCAAGCACCTTGATCTCAGACTTCTGGTCTCCACAGCTGTGAGAGAATACATATCTGTTGTTTTAAGCCACCCAGTTCGTGGTAATTTGTTAAGGTAACTTTAGGAAACTAATACACCAATTAAGTTGGGTTAGGAAACTAATACACCAATTAAGTTGGGTTAGGAAACTAATACACCAATTAAGTTGGGTTAGGAAACTAATACACCAATTAAGTTGGAAACCCATGAAATCAAATAATTAGCAAGTATTTTAAGTCCCAGATTCAGAGGAACCTATTTTGGTAAATGTTCATCAGTTCTGGGCCAGGTGCGGTGGCCCACGCCTGTAATCCCAGCACTTTAGGAGGCCAAGGTGGGCAGATCACCTGAGGTCAGGAGTTCAAGACCAGGCTGACCAACACAGTGAAACCCAGTCTCTACTAAAAATACAAAAAAATTAGCCAGGCATGGTGGCTGGCACCTGTAATCCCAGCTACTCGAGAGACTGAGGCAGGAGAATCGCTTGAACCCAGGAGGCAGAGGTTGCAGTGAGCCGAGATTGTGCCACTGCAGTCCAGCATGGGCGTGGCAGAGCGAAACTCCATTTCAAAAAACAAAAACAAACAAAAAAAATGTTCGTCAGTTCCATTTAATTTGTCATCCCTAACAGCAGCTGTGGAAAATTGATGTTAACATCCATTGTCTTTGAATCTGTGCCTTTTCTCTTTTTAACTCCTATTGTACTCTTAGTTCTTGCCTTGTCTCCTGGGATAGCCAATATTTCTAATTAATGTGTGAATAACTCTGATGTCATACAAAGTGCACAGACACAGGGAGGCCAGACCTGGATTCATACCCCACCTGAGTAACTTACAGGCTGTGACACTGGAAAAATAACTTCTCCTTACTGGACCTCTGTGTCCTAAATTGTAAGATGTGATTAACGTTATCTCCTTCACAGGATGAAATGAGTTAATTTATGGAAAACCCAGTGCCTAATCTAGGACTTTCATAACTTTGCCTTGTCCAGAGAGCAAGAGAGATTTGGGGGCATGGGGCAGGGGGAGGTGGTATTTGCTTATTTGTTTCTGGAGTTATGGATGTTTGAATAATGGGAGATAGGGAATGAGGGAGCCACCAATTTTCACTTTAGCTACAAGGTGGGAAATCTCTCCTGAAAAAGGATCAGAACTGAAGGGCATTTACTCCTAGAAGACTTGAGTTTCCTCCAGCTGGGATCTGTAGACCCATGGAAGGTGATGAACAACACTGAATATTTATTCATTTTTCACTCCGCTTATGGTACTAACCAGGTCTTTTGCTGGTGCCAGGGGCCTAAAGGAGACTCAAGCGTGGCTTTGTCTCCAAGGAACTCTCACTCTGAGGAATACACTGACACAGTTACATCCCAGTGTAATCAATACCATGGCAGAAGACAGCGAGGGGCTGCAGGAACCCAGAAGAAACACCAGGCCAAGCACAGTGTCACCACCTGCACATTCTCCTCCAACTGCTGTAAACTCCACAATGGCAGTGGCTCATGCCTATAATTCCAGCACTTTGCGAGGCCAAGGTGTGAGGATCGCTTGAGTTTAGGAGTTGGAGACCAGTCTGGGCAACAGGGCAAAACACTGTCTCTACAAAAAATAAAAATAAAAAAATTAGCCAGGTGTGGTGTGCACACCTGTGGTCTCAGCTACCCAGAAGGGAGGATCACTTGAGCCTGAGAGGTCCAGGCTACAATGAGCTATGACTGCACCACTGTACTCCAGCCTTAAAAACAGAGTGAGACCCTGTCTCAAAAAAATAATAAATAACAAGATTTCACTGCCAGTTTAAGTTTGACTGCCAAAAGTTTACAGTAATGATGAACACAAATAATAGTTTGAGATATCTGCAACAATTGTAATGTGATATGAAAACACCTGTGATTTCTGTTAGTGACAAAGTCACAAGTACTGTGACACTGCAGTTTGACTGTAGTTTGTTATGTATATTCAGAATTGGAGGAAATACTAAATTTCTGTAAATATAAATGAATGTAAAAATGTAACTTTCCCATCCAAGATCATGGAGCTCCTGAGTTCTCTCTGTGGACTCTCAGATAGGTTCCAGGTAAAAAATCTCTCTCACAATTAGTTGGACAAGAGCAGGGTATCTGGGGAGGAATGACAAAGATTGAGGGTTTGTGCCTGTGACAGTGATTTTTAATCAGGTATTTTGTTGAAGAGGTAGTGGGATAGAGTTGGCAGAGACTAAAGACCCAGACAGAATTGAATTCCAGTCCTCCTCCCAGTCTGTCCTTGTACCAAACCAAGCTATGTGACCTTGAGTATAAGTCATTTCACCTTTCTGAAAAATGCAGATACTGACATATAACCTTGTTTATGAGAGTCCAATGTAAATTTCTCATCAACTCTAAAGCTCTGCACAGAGACAAACAAGACACAAAGATTTTGTGTTTTGTTTTATTTTGTTTACATTTGTATTGTTTTGGTTTTTTATTAAGGAAGTAAGCTCTAGAAATGTTGGCAGGAGGCACTTAAGGATGTCAGGGTGGAGTGTAGCAGAGTGGACAAGATCAGGAGGAGAAGTTGTCTCAGGATGGAACAACCTAGTATTTCTCAGAGAATATACTCTAAGTAAGCAAAACTGTACAGAGAGTGGGGCTGAGGCAGGAAAGCCTCCCAGAGGGAAAAGCTGGGAAGCTGGAGCCCCCACAAAGGCCAAGGCTCTGTCCAAATACCTATGTTGTTTTATGTTCCTGTTCATAAAATCCAATAGATAGGCCAGGCACAGTGGCTTACGCCTGTAATCCCAGCACTATGGGAGGCTGAGGCAGGCAGATCACTTGAGGCCAGGAGTTCAAGACCAACCTGACTAACATGGTGAAACCCCGTCTCTACTAAAAGATACAAAACTTATCCGGGTGTGGTGATGCGCACCTGTAGTCCCAGGTACTCAGGAGGATGAGGCACGAGAATCCCTTGAACCTGGGAGGCAGAGGTTGTAGTGAGTCAAGATTGCACCACTGCAGTCCAGCCTGGGTGACGGAGCAAGACTCTGTCTCAAAAAAGAACAAAAAATAAATAAAATAAAATAAAATCCAATAGATAGAAAAGGTCTATCAATTCCTAATGTTTTGCAAGAGTGCTTCATTAAAAAAATATAAAACATTGCAGGTAGTGTTGAAAATCTCTGTTTCTCTGTACCCTGTACTAGCTGTAAATTGATAATTAGTTCAAGAGACTTGATTATACTCAGATTCTATATTTTGGGAAAAAGATACCCCATATGGTATAGTATACTTTCATCAGAGGCAAATAATGTGAAATTGTTTCTCTTTTGATGATGTTGTCATTCACTGATGATGATTCCTAGATCCAGTAATCTATTAAGTGTTTCAAAATGGTGACATTATAATTCTATCATTTCCTCTTCCTTTACTAGCTGGAATCTTTCTTCTCTTCATCAACTATTTAATTACCCTGAAGTATGTAATTCATTCAGAAAAGACTACAATAAATGCTTGATACTTTCCTTTATTTGCCAATTTTCCAAACAATTAGTTGGTTCATAGCAGTCTCCAAAGGTGACCAGTGAGTTTTTGTTTTTGTAGTATCATTACGAATTCCTGGATTTAAATATGTGTAATGTATTTTCATCCACTGCTGTTAGTATTCTTGGCTCCAGCTATGCTTAGCGGGAGCTTCTTCAACGTGGTTCCTGACACAACCCCAATGGCATTTAACAGATTCCTTGATTCCTGGTTCAACAAGACCTTCCAAGCTCACTTTGCAATTCCTTCCCTGAATATAGAATTAGTTATTTTTCCAAGAAGCCCTGGCTTATTTAATGGCACTTACAGTGTAGGTTAAGTGCTTATTGTTATTGGTTAGTCATTGTTTCTGGGTTTCTCTTTTTAGTGGATGAAGTTGGGAAATAACTTTTTTTTTTTCTAAAAGAAAAATGTATCACAAGTTCATAATGATATTTCCAATTTAATTCTAGGCTCATAGGCTTTTTACTTTTTTTTTTTTTCTTTTTTTTTTTTTGAGACAGGGTCTCACTCTGTCACCCAGGCTGGAGTGCAACGGTGTGATCATAGCTCACTGCAGCCTCAACCTCCTGGGCTCAAGCCATCTTCCCACCTCAGCCTCCTTAGTAGTTAGGATCATGTGTATGCACTACCATGCCCAGCTAATTAAAAAAAAATTTTTTTTTGTAGAAATAGGGTCTCACCATGTTGCCCAGGCTGGTCTCAAACTCCTGGCTTCAAGCAACCCTCCTGCCTTGACCTCCCAAAGTGCTATGATTATAGGTGTGAGCCACTGCGCCCGACAGGATTTTTACTTCTTTATTATATATCTATATATATTTTTTCCAATACACTGAAAACCTTGGTTCCTAGCAATATTAAGATAATTACTAATTTGCTTGGTCCTACTATATATGGGTGTATATATGAATATATATGCATGTTTATACTGAACATATAATATATAGTAGTTTCAGACTATATAGATCATTTACTAACAAAATGATCATTGAACATAGGATTTCTGCAGTACTTTTTTCCTTTGAATCTTACCTCCCTCTGAATGTATAGTCAAATTAATATATTTAAAAGTCAGTTAAAATAATTCATCTCTGGCTTAATATAGAGTTTTGTTTATTTTATATTTGATTTGTGGGAATTTTTGTGTGTGTGGTTTTTTTTTTTTTTTTTTTTTTTTTTGAGACAGAGTCTCACTCTATCACCCAGGCTGGAGTGCAGTGGTGTGATCTTGGCTCACTGAAACCTCCACCTCCCGGATTCAAGTGATTCTTCTGCCTCAGCCTCCAAAGTAGCTGGGATTACAGGCACGTGCCACCACACCTGGCTAACTTTTGTATTTTTAAGTAGAGGTGGGGTTTCACCATGTTGGCCAGGCTGGTCTCGAACTTCTGACCTCGTGATCCACCCGCCTTGGCCTCCCAAAGTCCTGGGATTACAGACGTGAGCCATTGCCCCGGCCAGATTTTTCTTTTTTGTAATTTTATCTTACAACTGTGTAAAACATTGATGTAATTCCAAAACCAAATCTGCAAAACAAGGTATATTCTCCAGAGAAATCAAGTTTCTATTTTTCCTTCCACAATGTTCATCCCTTCCCCTGCAAGTAAACTTTGTTTCCCTTAGTTTTTGGTTTATACTACTACCTTTGAAAATATATACAAATTTACAAGTATATTTTTATTCCACCTCATTTGTTAGCTTAACAGTAGCATACTAGACACAGTTTCTCTTTCTTTTTTCACTTTATAATCAGTCCCTGAGATCATTCCACAGATATGTATAGAGAGAGTGGGCCGAGCGCGGTGGCTCACGCTTGTAATCCCAGCACCTCCGGAGGCTGAGGCAGGCAGATCACTTGAGGCCAGGAGTTCCAGACCAGCCTGGTCACCATGCTTAAACCCTATCTCTAAGAATACCAAAAAAAAAAATTAGCCAGGCATGGTGGCGCACGCTTATAATCCCAGCTACTCAGGAGGCTGAGACAGGAGAATTGCTTGAACCCAGGAGGCGGAGGTTGCAGTGAGCCGAGGTTGCGCCACTGCACTCCAGCCTGGGTGACAGAGTGCGACCCTGTCTCAAAAAAAAAAAAAAAAAGAAATACGTAGAGAGAGTCCATTCTCTGTTCTTTTTTTGCAGCTGCATCATATTGCATACTACAGATGGATTTTTGCTAGTTTTGAGAGTGAGAAATTGTTTTTCAGTGTAGTTTTAATTTGGTTTCTCTTATTATGAGCAAGGTAGGTCATCAGGTCATCTTTTCATAAGCTTAAGGATTATTTGCATTTCTTTCTCGATAAACTCTTTGTTTCTGGTTTTGTTTTGTTTTGTTTTGTTTTGAGACAGAGTCTCGCCCCATCGCCTAGGCTGGAGTGCAGTGGTGCAGTAGCACGATCTTGGCTCACTGCAACCTCTACCTCCAGGGTTCAAGTGATTCTCGTGCCTCAGCCTCCCGAGTAGCTGAGATTATAGGCACCCACCACCACACCCGGCTAATTTTTGTATTTTCAGTAGAGACTGGATTTTGCCAGGTTGACCAGGCTGGTCTCAAACTCCTGGCCTCAAGTGATCCACCCGCCTCAGCCTCCCAAAGTGGTAGAATTACAGGCATGAGCCACCACACCTGGCCACTTGCCCATTTTTTTTTTTCTAAAGGATTGCTGCCATCTTTTTAAAGCATTTTACTTTGAAAAAATAATATACTTGAAGAAAGTTGCAAAAAGAGTACATAGAAAAAAGTAAACGTAAGAATAAATAGTACATAGAGTCCCATGTACCCCTCATCCAGCTTCCACCAATAGCAACATCTTACATAATGGTAGTACAATATCAAAACCAAGAAATTTACATTTGTAATTTTTTTTTTTTTTTTTTTTTTTTGAGGCAGGATCTCATTCTGTTTGCCCAGGATGGAATGCAGTGATGCTACCATGGCTTACCGCAGCCTCAACCTCCTGGGCTCAAGCAATCTTCCCACCTCAGCCTCCTGAGTAGCTGGGACTACAGGCGCACGCCACCACACCTGGCTAATTTTTAAATTTATTGTAGAGACAGGGTCTTGCTATGTTGCCTAGGCTGGTCTAGAATCCCTCGGCTCACGTAATCCTCTCACATTGGCCTCTCAGAATGTTGGGATTATAGGTTTAAGCCATCGTGCCTGGCCGGTAAAATATTTTTAACTAAACTACAGACTTGGTTAAGTTTTCACCATTTTTTACATGCATTCATTTGTGCATGTGTGTGTGTGTGTGTGTGTGTATAATTCTATGAGATTTCTTATGTACAAATTCATGTACCACCACCACAGTCAAGATACAAAACTGATCCATGCACTACAGAGGAACTCTCTTGTGCAGTCCCTCCCGCCTTGTCCCCTGGCAACTACTACTAAGTTCATCTCTCTGGTTTTGTCATTTAGGGAATGTAACCTTTTGAGACTGACTTTTCATTAAGCACAATGCCCTTGAGATCCATCTAAATTATTAGATGCATCGATAGGTCATTATTTTGGATGATTGGATAGTATTCCATCACGTGGATGTACCAGAGTCTGTTTAGCCATTCACTCATTGAAGGATATCTGGATTTTTTCCAGTTTATTTTTTTTTCTATTATGAATAAAATAAAGCTCTATGCCCATTCATGTGTAGGTTTTTTGTTTTGTTTTTTTTTTTTTTTTTTTTTTTGAGGCGGAATCTTCACTCTGTCGCCCAGGCTGGAGTGCAGTGGCACCATCTCGGCTCACTGCAAGCTCCGCCTCCCGGGTTCGCGCCATTCTCCTGCCTCAGCCTCCCGAGTAGCTGGGACTACAGGCGCCTGCCACCGCGCCCGGCTAATTTTTTGTATTTTAGTAGAGACGGGGTTTCACCGTGTTAGCCAGGATGGTCTCGATCTCCTGACCTCGTGATCCACCCGCCTCGGCCTCCCAAAGTGCAGGGATTACAGGCGTGAGCCACCGCGCCCGGCCATGTGTAGGTTTTTGTGTGAACAAAAGTTTTTATTTCTCCGGGATACATGCCCAACAGTATGATTGCTGGGTCATATGATAAGTGCATGTTTAATTTTATAAGAAACTGCTGGCCAGGCGTGGTGGCTCATGCCTATAATCTCAGCACTTTGGGAGGCTGAGGTGGGTGGATCCCCTGAGGTCAAGAGTTCGAGACCAGCCTGGCCAACATAGTGAAAACCCATCTCTACTAAAAATACAAAAATTAGTCGGGAGTAGTGACGCACGCCTGTAGTCCAAGCTACTTGGGAGGCTGAGGCAGAAGAATCGCTTGAACCCAGGAGGCGGAGGTTGCATAGAGCCGAGCTCATGCCACTGCCCTCTAGCCTGGGTGACAGAGCGAGACTCCATATCAAAAGAAAAAAAAAAACTGCCAAACTGTTTTCCACAGTGACTGTATCATGTTATGTTCCCACCAGCAATGTATGATGATTCAATTTCTCTACATCCTCATCGGCATTTGGTGTTACCACTTTTTTTTTTAAGTCTACCTGTTCTAATAGCTATGTCCCAAAACCTCATTGTGGTTTAGAGGGTTGTTCCTTTTTCCTCTATTTTCAGAAAGCCTTTATAGATCGTGAACAATCACCCTTTGTCAGTCAAAACCGATTTCAAAGAGGGTAAGAAATCTGTGTTTCAGGCCGGGCGCATGAGTCACACCTGGAATCTCAGCACTTTGGGAGGCTGAGGCTACTGGATTTCTTGAGCTCAGGAGTTCAAGACCAGCCTGCACAACATAGGGAGATTCATCTCTACAAAAAAAAAAATTTCAATTTGTGGGGAACGGTGGCATGCGCCTATAGTCCCAGCTGCTCAGGAGGCCGAGGTGGGAGAATCACTTGAGCCCAGGAGATCAAGGTTGCAGTGAGTTACGATCTTGCCACTGCATTCCAGCCTGGGTGACAGAGTGAAATCCTGTCTCAAAAAAAAAACCTCATACGCTACATAATCAACAGAAAAAAAAAAAAAAAAAAAAAAAAAAAAAAACTGAAAATGGCTACATCATACTAAATATACAGTGAAATTACTTATTGACTAAAAGTTGATGGGAAAATTTAAAAAATCTTATCTGGGCGCAATGGCTCATGCCTGTAATCCCAGCACTTTGGGAGGCTGAGGTGGGCAGATCATCTGAGGTCAGGAGTTCGAGACTAGACTGACCAACATGGTGAAACCCCCGTCTCCACTAAAAATATAAAAATTAGCCGGGCATAGTGGTGCATGTCTGTAATCCCAGCTACTCAGAAGGCTGAGACAGGAGAATTGCTTAAATCTGGGAGGCAGAGGTTGCAGTGAGCCGAGATTGCGCCATTGCACTCCAGCCTGGACAAGAGTGAAAGTCCGTCTCAAAAAAAAAAAAAAAATCTTGACAAAGTATAGATCTGCAAAATTCATCCCAGAAAAAGTGGACTTGAAAGAAGATAGAAATAACGACCACAGGCCGGACGTGGTAGCTTACACATGTAATCCCAACACTTTGGAAGGCCGAGGTGGGCAGATCACTTGAGCCCAGGAGTTCAAGACTAGCCTTGGCAACATGGTGAAACCCCGTTTCTACAAAAAATACAAAAATTAGCTGGATGTGGTGGCACACACCTGTAGTCCCAGCTACTCGGGAGACTGAGCTGGGAGGATCGCTTGAGCCTGGAAGGTTCAGGCTGCAATAAGCCATGATTGTGTTACTGCACTCCAGCCTGACAGAGAGAGGTGAGACCCTGTGTCAAAAAATAAATAAAAAATAAAAAGGACCACAAAATATAACTTACAATGGCAAGAGCTATAATTATTAAGCTGTGATATAGATTTTTAAGATTGATTGATGACTCAAATAATCATAAACTTTATATTGAAAATCATTTTTCAGATGAAGATAATTGAGTTCAAATTAAATTAAAATGGGTAAGTCAGAAATAGATTTCATAGGCTAAGTAGAAAATCAAAGGTATTGAACTGACCTAATGGCATTTGTTCTGGTAAATATTCTCAGTAAAAAACAGTCAATATGATGTAATTCTATCTAAAAGCCTATATTCACAAACACAAGACAAAAACATCTGTAGGGTCAAAAGAGGAGTTCAAATAGCCTGACACTCTGCTGGAGCTCCTAAAAAGAAAACAGAAATGGAGACAGTGGCCAAGCATTTCCTGATTTATGTTTTGTTTTGTTTTGTTTTGTTTTGTTTTGTTCTGTTCTGTTTTGTTGAGACAGGGCCTCTCTCTGTCACCCAGACTGGCATGATCATGGCTCGTTGCAGCCTCAAGCTGCCTGGGCTCAGGTGATCCTCCCACCTCAGCCTCCTGAGTAGCTGGGACTACAGATGTGCATCACCACACCCAGCTAATGTTTGTATTTTTCGTAGAGATGGGGTTCCACCATATTGCCAAGGCTGGTCTGGAACTCCTGGGCTCAAGTGATCTTTCCACCTTGGCCTCCCAAAATGCTGAGGTTACAGGTGTGAGTCACTGTGCCTGTTGATTAGTGTTTTGTCAATGATATTTATTTTATTGTTTCATCAATAAAAACTTTCATCGTGTGCAGTTTTACTGTTGTAAGTTTCATTTTCTTCTGTTGATTATGTAGTGGTTACTGCTTACCTCTTAAAGGCCCCTACCTTGGGGTCCCGTGGTTTAATACCTCCCTTGTCTATTCATCTCTCTGTCCATTCAGCAGATATTTAGCAAGTGCCTACTCTTTGCCAGGCCCTGGCAGAAGAATCAATCCAAGTCCGTGCCCTCAACTAATAACAGTTTTACTTACTTATTGATTAACTGATTGATTGATTGATACGGGGTCTCCTCCTGTTGTCCAGGCTGGAGTGCAGTGGCACAATCACAGTTAACTACAACCTTGAGGTCCTGAAGGCATCTTCCTGCCTCAGCCTCCTCGGTAGCTGGGACTACAGGCATGTGAGACACCATGCCCAACTAATTTTTGTATTCTTTGTAGAGACAGTCTCACTATGTTGCTTAGGTGGTCTCAAACTTCTGGGCTCCAGCGATCCTCCTACCTCGGCTTCCCAAAATGCTGAGATTACAGGCATGTGCCATCATGCTGGCCTATTTGTTTTCTTTCTAATTCTACACCTTTTTTTGTCTCATTGAGGAGAACCTCAGGTACAATGTTGAATAGAAGTGGTGATAGTGGGAACCCTTTTTCATTCTTTTCTTAGGGGAAAGATGTTTATATCTCACCAGTATGATGTTTGATATAGGTGTTTTGTGCAAGCTCTATCAGATAAAAGAAGTTTCCTTCTATTCTTAACTTGAAAAGAATCTTATAATAAATAGGTGGTGGCTGGGCATGGTGGCTCATGCCTGTTGGGAGGCCAAGGTGGAAGGATCACTTGAGCTCAGGAGTTCGAGACGAACCTAGGCAACATAGCAAGACCTCCTCTCTACTAAAAATCAAAATAAATAAATAGGTGGTGACTTTTGTGTGTGTGTGTGTGAGATGGAGTCTTGCTCTGTTGCGAGGCTGGAGTGCAGTGGCGCAATCTCGGCTCACTGCAAGTTCTGCCTTCTGGGTTCAAGTGATTCTCCTACTCAGCCTCCCAAGTAGCTGGGACTACAGGTACGTGCCACCATGCCCAGCTAATTTTTGTATTTTTAGTAGAGATGGGGTTTTATCATGTTGGCCAGGATGGTCTCGTTCTCTTGAACTTGTGATCCACCTGCCTCGGCCTCCCAAAATGCTGGGATTACAGGCGTGAGCCACTGCACCCAGCCAGTGGTGACTTTAATCAAATGCTTTTTCTGCATCTCTTGAGATGATTCTATGATTATTTTTAAGTTTATTCTGTTAATTTGGTAGACTATATTGATTGGTTTTCAAATGTTAAACCAACCTTGTATTCCTAGAATAACCACAACTTGGTTGTGTAATATTATCCTATTTATAGATCTTTGGATTTGGTTTGCTGACATCTTGTTTAGAATTTTTGCATCTTTGTTTGGCCAGTTATTTTTCTTCCTTATAATGTTCTTGTCAGGTTTTCGTATCAAGGTAATGCTGGACAGATAAAATGAGTTAAGAAGTATTCCCAGTTTTTCTGTTTGCTGGAAAACTTTGTATAAAGTTATTATTATTTCTTCCTTAAATGTCAGAAAGAATTCACCATTAAAACATCTGGACCTGGAGTTTTCTTTGTGGGAAGATTTTTATAAGTAACAGAACCAATTTCTTAAAATAGGACAACTAGGCTGTTGTTCTAGAATATGTTTGTTTTCTAGAACATAGTTGTTCATAATATCCTCTCACTATAGTTTAATACATGCAGGTTCTGTAGTGATGGCCCTATTTCCATTCCGAAGGGATAGTTTTTTATGTCTCCTCTTTTTTTCCTTCATCACTCTTGCCAGGAGTTTATCAATTTTGTTTTATTTTTTATTTTTATTTATTTCTTGAGACAGAGTCTCACTCTGTTGTCCAGGAGTGCAGAGGCGCAATCTCGGCTCACTGCAACCTCTTCCTTCCAGGTTCAAAAGAGTCTCCTGCCTCAGCCACCCCAGTGTGCCACCACGCCTAGCTAATTTTTATATTTTTAGTAGAGAGGGTGTGTCTCCATGTTGGCCAGGCTGATCTCGAACTCCTGACCTCAGGTGATCTGCCCACCTTGGCCTCCCAAAGTGCTGGGATGATAGGCATGAGCCACCACACCCCGCCAACTTTATCAATTTTAGTAGTTTTATCAGCCAATTACCTTTTGGTTCTGTTGATTCTCTCTTTCATGTCTTGGTTTTCTATGTTATTAAATTCCTCTGTCATTTTTACTACTTTCATCCTTCTACTTTATTTGGACTTAATTTCTGTATGTTTTCCCTAACTACTTGAGGTAGACAGTTCCATAGTTGATTTTCAAACATTTTTTATTTCCAATATATGCATTTGAAGCCATAACTTTTACTCTAAGCATGGCTTTAGCTGCTTCTCACAAGTTTTGACATATTGTATTTTCATTATTATTTGATACAACTAGTTTTAAATGTTCACTGGGGCTTATTTTTTGGCCTATGGGTTATTTAGTAGTACACTGCTCAATTTCCAAACATTTTGGGATATTCTAGTTTTCTTTTTTTTTTTCCGAGACGGAGTCTTGTCACCCAGGCTGGAGTGCAGTGGTGCGATCTCAGCTCACTGCAACCCCTGCCTCCCGGATTCAAGCGACTCTCCTACCTCAGCCTCCTGAGTAGCTGGGACTACAGGTGCCCGCCACCACACCTGGCTAATTTTTGTATTTTTGTATTTTTAGTAGAGACAGGGTTTCACCATATTGGCCAGGCTGGTTTCAAACTCCTGACCTCGTGATCCGCCTGCCTCGGCCTCCCAAAGTGCTGGGATTACAGGCGTGAGCCATCACGCCCAGCCGATAGTCTAGTTTTATTTTTGTTTTTTATTACTAGCATAATCCATTTGTGGTCATTGAGTATACGCTATATTATATATTTCACGTCTTTGAAATTTAGTGCTATTTACGTTGTGGTCTAGCATATCAATAAGTATTCCAAGTGCACTTGAATATATTTTCTATAGTTGTTGGTTTCAATGTTCCATATATGTCAATAATAAGGTCAAGTATGTTAAATGTGTTATTCAAATATTCTTTGTCCTTATTGATTTTTAAAATTTGCATATTCTATCAGTTACAGAAAGAGGTGTGTTAAAATCTCCCACATGTAATCATGGATATGTCTGTTTTTCCGTGAGAAATAGGTCCTGCCCTAGAACCTTGCACAGCTGTGTGAGGGGCTGACACATAATGAGACAGTAACTGTGAGAATATGTTTAGACACTCTGGCAGAGAACAATCCAGTAAACACTCAAAGTTTTGTTCCTACTGAACTTCTGGAAGTTCCCTGAATGCAGGTTTTGTTTTTCCCTATAAGACTATGGTGGTCGCTGGGTGCAGTGGCTCATGCCTCTAATCCCAGTACTTTGGGAGGCCAAGGTGGGCAGATCACTTGAGGTCAGGCGTTTGGGACCAGCCTGGCCAATAAGGTGAAACCCTGTCTCTACTAAAAACACAAAAATTAGCTGGGCATGGTGGCATACACCTGTCGTCCCAGCTACTTAAGAGGCTGAGGCAGGAGAATTGTTTGCACCCAGGAGGTGGAGGCTGCAGTGACCCGAGGTTGCACCACTGCACTCCAGCCTGGGTGACAGAGTGACACTCCATCTCAGGAAAAAAAAGAAAAAGGACTATGGTGGTTAATTTTGTGTTAACTTGACTGAAATACAGGATGCCCAGACATTTGGCTAACCATTGTCTTGATGTATCTGTGAGGGTTTCTGGACGAGATTAGCATTTGAATCCGAAAACTGAGTAAAGCCCTAATGTTGTTGGGCCTCGTACAATCAGTTGAAGACCTGAATAGAACGAAAAGGCTAATTAAGAGGAAACTCTGCCTGCCTGACTACTTCAGCTGGATGGATATCAGGTCTTTTCCTACCTCTGGAGACAGCTGAAACTTCAGCTTTTCTTGAGTCTCAAACCTGCTGGCTTTCAGGCCATATTGGTGCTCCAGGTACTCCTGGGTCTTCAGGTTGCTGACTGCAGATTTTGGGACTTCTAAGCCTCCATAAGAGCATGAGCCAGTTCCCTTGTGTGTGTGTGTGTGCATGTGTGTGTGTGTATGTGTGTGTGTGTGTGTGGTGGGAGTGGTTATCAAAATGGACAGCAGGGTCAAAGCAGCAATCAGAATAGTCTGATGTGTGCAGATCTCTGGCGTTGGCTAGCTGAGCATGGTGTTCCTAGAAGTGAAATAGATAGGAAGCCTACTAAATTCTCACTTGATCTGTAGAAAGCAGAAAAGTTCTAGGTTAAGTGGACAAAAGTCTAACTCAAATCATAAAAACAGAGAGCTGCAGAAGCTCAGTTGATTCCCAGGCTCAAGCCAGTTTACAAGCCCAGAACCCCTTAAATGGAGGGCGAGACCAGGTCCCCTTCTGGAAGAAGCCTGGTACACAGTCCCAAATTTATACTGTCAATCTTTTATTTTCTTTTTCCCAATACACAGTGACCCTGGTGAAAGGTGAAAGTGACCCTTTCCCCAGGATCACTGTGTGTTGGGAAAAAGAAAATAATCAGACCTTTTGGGGACTCCTGGACACTGACTGAACTGGCACTAATTCCAGGTGGCCTAAAATGTCATGGTGGTCCATCAGTCAAAGTAGGGGCTCATGGATATCAGGTGGAATTTTAGCTCAGGTCCATCTCACAGTGGGCCCAGTGGGTCCCCAAACCCATCTTCTGATTATTTCCCCAGTTCTGTGCCTAATTGGAATAGACTTACTCAGCAGCTGGCAGAATCCCCACATTGGTTCCCTAACCTATAAAGTGAGGGCTATAGTGATGGGAGAGGTCAAATGGAAGCCACTAGAACTGCCTCTACCCAGGAAGATAGTAAAACAAAAGCAATACCACATTCCTGGAAGGATTGCAGAGATCAATATCTCAATCAAGAACTTGAAAGATTAAGGGGTAATGATCTTCAGGGGTGGAGGTACCCACCAAATCCCCCTTCAACTTGCCCATTTGGCCTGTGAGGAAGCCAGATAAATCTTAGAGAATGATGATGGATTACTGTAAACTTAACCAGGAGGTGACTCCAATTGAAACTGCTATACCAGATGTGGTTTCATTGTTTGAGTAAATTAATATATCCTATATGTGGTACCTGGTATGCAGCTGTTGATCTGGCAGATGTGTTTTTCTCTATCCCTGTGAATAAGGACCACCAGAAGTAGTTTGCTATCAGCTGGCAAAGCCAGCAATACACCTTCACTATCATACCTCAGGGGTATATCAATTCTTCAGCTTTATTTCATAATTTAATTTGCAGGGATCTTGATCGTCTTTCCCTTCCACAAGGTATCATACTAGTCCAATACATTCATGACAATATCTTGATTGGATCTAGTAAGCAAGAAGTAGCAACTACTCTAGACTTATTAGTAAGACATTTGCATGTCAGAGGATGAGAAATAAATCCAACAAAAATTCAGAGGTCTTCTTTTTCAGTGAAATTTCTAGGGGCCCAATAGTGTGGGGCATGTCAAGATATTCCTTCTGAGGTTAAAGTTGTTGCATCTGACCCCTCTTACAACAAAAAGCAAGCACAATGTCTAGTGGGCCACTTTGGATTTTACAGGCAACGTATTCCTCATTTGGGTGTATTTGGCCCAAATGAGGGCCATTTACCAAGAGACCTGAAACACTGCTAATTGTGAGTGGATCCCACAATGAGAGAAGGCTCTGCGACAGGCTCAAGCTGCTGTGCAAGCTGCTCTGCTGCTTGGGCCATATGATCCAGTGGAACTTGGAGTGTCAGTGGCAGATAGGGATGCAGTTTAGAGACTTTGGCAGGGCCCTATAGCTGAACCACAGTGCAAGCCCTTATGATTTTGGAGCAAAGTGCTTTCATCCTCTGTGGATAACTACTCTGCTTTTGAGAAACAGCTTTTGGCCTGCTGTGGGACCTTAGTAGACACTGAACACTTAACCATGGGTCACCAAGGTATCATCCAACCTGGGCTGCCCGTTATGAATTGGGTGTTATCTGGCCCCCAAACCATAAAGCTAGGCATGTGCAGCACACTCCATCATCAAATGCAAATGGTATATATAAGATTGGCCCCAAGTAGGCCTTGAAGGCACAAATAAGTTATACAAGGAAGTGGCCCAGGCAGGGGCGCAGTGGTTCACACCTATAATCCCAGCACATTGGGAGGCCACAGCTGGCAGATTACTTGAGGCCAGTAGTTTGAGACCAGGCTGGCCAACAAAGTGAAGCCCCATCTCTACTAAAAGTACAAAAATAGGCCGGGCACGGTGGCTCAAGCCTGTAATCCCAGCACTTTGGGAGGCCGAGACGGGCGGATCGCGAGGTCAGGAGATCGAGACCATCCAGGCTAACACGGTGAAACCCCGTCTCTACTAAAAAATACAAAAAACTAGCCGGGCGAGGTGGCGGGCGCCTGTAGTCCCAGCTACTCAGGAGGCTGAGGCAGGAGAATGGCGTAAACCCGGGAGGCGGAGCTTGCAGTGAGCTGAGATCCGGCCACTGCACTCCAGCCTGGGCGACATAGCGAGACTCCGTCTCAAAAAAAAAAAAAAAAAAAAAGTACAAAAATTAGCTGGGCGTGATGGCACATGCCTATAGTCCCAGCTGCTCAGGAGGCTGAGGCAGGAGAATTGCTTGAACCCAGGAGGAAGAGGTTGCAGTGAGCCAAGATCGTGCCACTGCACTCCAGTCTGGGCAATAAGAGCGAAACTCCGTCTCAAAAAAAAAAAATAAAATAAAGTGGGGGGGCTCAATGCCCAAGGTCCCTAGTATAGCACCTTCTCTCTCCCAGCCTTCACCTATGGCTTAATGGGGCATTACCTCCAATCAGTTGACAGAGAAAGGAAAAACTCAGATCTGCTTAAGAGTGCCAGGGTTGGTGTCCATGTTCGTAACCAAACATTCTGACTGATGCAATAGAGAGACGAGGCTGGGTGCGGTGGCTCACTCCTGTAATCCTAACACTTTGGGAGACCAAGGTGGGTGTATCACCTGGGGTCAGGAGTTTGAGACCAGCCTGGCCAACATGGTGAAACCCCATCTGTACTAAAAATACAAAAAATTAACCGAGCATGGTGGCAGATGCCTATAATCTCAGCCCCTCAACAAAAGCAAAACTCCGTCTCAAAAAAAAAGAAAAGAAAAAAAGAAAGACAGTAAGGAGAAGGGAAGAGAAAGTAACTCAGAGAAAACAAGTCCACTCTGAAGCCATTCTGAGAGTGAGGTAAATGCTCATTGAGTTTTTTTGTTTTTGTGTTTTGGAGACAGTCTCACTCTGTCACCCAGGCTGGAGTGCAGTGGCGCAATCTCGACTCACTGCAACCTCCACCTCCTTATAAGCAATCCTCCCACCTCAGCCTCCCGAGTAGATGGAATTACAGACACACACCACCATGCCCAGCTAATTTTTGAATTTTTTTTTTTTTTTTTTTTTGTAGAGATGGGGGCTTCACCATGTTGGCCAGGCTGGTCTCGAACTCCTGACCTCAAGTGATCTGCCCACCTCGGCCTCTCAAAGTGCTAGGATTACAGGCATGAGCCACCATACCCACACCCAGCCCTCACTGAGTTTTGAGGCAACACATGGCATTTTGTGGCAATTGACTAATATAATCAGCAACGGGAAATTCAGGAAAAGAAAAGAAAGGATGTCACTGGGGAGGGCGCACAGGGCTTCAGAGTATTAGTAATTCTCCATTTTTCAAGCTCAGTGATGAGTTCATAAGTGTTCATTACACCATTATTCTTTAAACTTCACACATCTATTATACATACACTGTAATTTTTTATTTTTTTAGAAATGAGGTCTTGCTTTATCACCCAGGTTGGAGCGCAGTGGCACAATCACAGCTCACTGCAGCTTCAAACTCCTGGGCTCACGCTGTCTTCTTGCCTCAGCCTCCCGATTATACATACTCTGTTATTTATTAATTTTTTCATAATAATAAAAAAAGAGTGAGGGAGAAGGCCAGTAGCGGTGGCTCATGCCTGTAATCCCAGCACTTTGGGAGGCTGAGGTGGGCAGTTCTCTTGAGGCCAGGAGTCTGAGACCAGCTGGCCAACATAGCGAAACCCCATCTCTACTAAAAACACAAAAATTAGCTGGGCATGGTGGCTTATGCCTATAATCCCAACTACTCGGGAGGCTGAGGCAGGATAATCACTTGAACCTGGGAGGCAGAGATTGCAGTGAGCCGAGATTGCATCACTGCACTCCAGCCTGGGCAACAAAGTGAGACTCTATCTTAAAAAAAAAAAAAAAAAAAAAAAGAATGAAGTTTGGGACCATGTGCTGAATGGAAGGTGGTTTGAGAGAGATGGGCAGATTTCAAGGGCTGGTACAGAACAAGGATGGAAGGACTAGAGTACAAAGATGGATAAAACCAGTGCAAAGTAGGTAAGACAGTAGTTGGATCTGGGTGGTGGAATCTGAGGGGATTTTATTTTCTTCTTCACCTTTTTCTGGGTTTCCCAAATATTCTATAATGAACATACATGACTTCTGTCATCAGAGAAAAGAACAAAAACTATTATGATGGACACTATTGGTCACTTCCCAACAGGCATTTTCTTTCTTCCCCGTTGACAGCATGAGTCATGATTAGTCTAATCCAGCCCCGGTAGTACTGTCTCCTTCCTCTGTGGTTCGTTAAGTGGTGTCTTTGGGCCCCAGTTCTGACCAATGAAATGAAAGGGCAAGTCTGCTGAGGGGCAGGATTTTAAGAAAGATTTTCTTACTTGAGAAAAAAAAGAAAAAGAAAAAAAACAGGAGAGACAGGGCAGGAAGCTCTTCTGATATTCCCATCTAGGTTTTGGGTGTTGTCAGGTCATGTTGTGATATTTGGATCTGCAGCAGCCATCTCGCAACCTTCAGGGAAGATGTTGCCACAGAGAGTGGCAGAGGGGAGAGATGGCCAGGCCCTCGATGACAGGTTGAGCCACTGAGGCAATCCAAGGACTATTCTGCTAACTTCTTGTTAAGCAAGGTACAAAAACTTCGATGGCTCAAGTCACTTTTGGTTAGAAAGAGTCAGTTACAGCCAAAAATGTTCTATTTGATACATTTTTTTTTTTTACATGTGAGAAGAGATACATCTGGATGTCCTTAGAAGTCAGTTTCATCTCCGCAGACTTCTAGTTCAGCAAGTTTGAATTAGACAAATGGAAGAACTGGCTGCTGTTATCAGCCACTGGGTTCCAGGGGCTCCCCCATTCTAATAAGGTCACTCTTCTACATGGGAGCTTCTAATGTGACATAGTCACACAGCTGTTCCCTCCCCTCTGTGGATCCTATTTATAAGTTCCTTTTTCTATCATTCATGTCAGCAAAATATGTTCCTTCCCCATTTCAGTATTACGGAAAGTGGGGTAATGAGCGTTCCAGGGATTGCTTGTGCCCTACTTCTCTGCTTGCTCATTTCTCCCTATTAGATCCTATTTTATATCTGCACCACTGAGCAGAGCTAGTAGTTAGCATCCCATAACCTCTTTGCATGACAAAGTGCTATACAAAGAAGAAACCTAGAGATAGAGACAGCAGAATAGACACAAACTTGAACTGACCAGTGTCAATATCTGCTGATTGCAATTGGCTCTGTCCTCTTAACCAGATATGCTCCTCAGGATGCATCCAGTGTGAGAGGCAGGGGAGGGGCAGGGTCTGTAGCTCCAGCAGTGCCATCTACTCAGGAGTCCTCCCCAGGGGCCACTTTCTGTGGCCCTTCATCCACCATGGTTCATCTTAATAAATCAGCAGTCCCTCCCACCTCCCCAAAGAACGAGCTTTTAAAAACATGATTCAGGCTAGGCATGGTGGCTCACACCTTTAATCCCAGCACTTTGGGAGGCTGAGGAGAAAGATCACTTGAGCCCAGGAGTTCAAGATTGCAGTGAGCTGTGATTGCACCACTGTACTCCAGCCTGGGTGACAGAGTAAGATCCTGAAAAAAAAAAAAAAAGAAAAGAGAAAGGAAATAAAGAAAGGAAGAAAGGAAGAAAGGAAGGAAGGAAGGAAGGGAGGGAGGGAGGGAGAGAGAGAGAGAGAGAGAGAGAGAAAGAAAGAAAGAAAGAAAGAAAGAAAGAAAGAAAGAAAGAAAGAAAGAAAGAAAGAAAGAAAGAAGGAAGCAAGCAAGCAGAGGAGAGGAGAGGAGAGAACATGAGTCACATTATGTCAAACTCTCCAAGGCTTTCCATTGCAGTCGATATGTGTTTGCTCCTGTCTTCCTCTCTGTGCTTCTTCACACTGGTGGGTCACAGCCTGTGACCTCCAGGGTACCCGTAGCCATGTCCCCTCCTTTTCGTTTTTTGTTTTTTGTGTTTTTTTTGAGATGGAGTCTCACTCTGTTGCCAGGCAGGAGTGCAGTGGCGCGATCTCGGCTCACTGCAACCTCCACCTCCCGAGTTCAAGCAATTCCCCTGTCTCAGCCTTCCGAGTAGAATAGCTGGGACTACAGGCACGTGCCACCATGCCTGGCTAATTTTTTTTTTTTTTTTTTTTTTTGTATTTTAGTAGAGACAGGGTTTCACCATGATGGCCTGAATGGTCTCGATCTCCTGACCTTATGATCTGCCCACCTTGGCCTCCCAAAGCACTGGGATTACAGGCGTGAGCCATCACGCCCAACCTTGTCCCCTAGTTTTTATTGAAAACCCACATATGACACCTTCTCCAACAGGACCTGAGAGGAAGGAGAGGCTCTGAAGAGTCTAGACTTCAAGACTTCAGCCATATTGGCAGGCCCAAGGTCCTCCCAAACAATCTGTAATAGCTGGTTGTTGGAGGGAACCTTCAGCTGCTCCTCCCCACTCCCCATCCAAACCCATCTCCTCTACATGAAGCACAGGCTGCTAGTAGAAATCATCTACCAGGCACAGGGGTGACTTTATAAGTTCTAGCCAGGCTAAGGACTGTCAGATTACTTTGGTCTGAAGAGTTGCTCTAAAATGCCAGCCCAGGGTCGGGCACGGTGGCTCACGCCTGTAATCCCAGCACTTTGGGAAGCCGAGGCAGGCGGATCTTGAGGTCAGGCGTTTGAGACCAGCCTGGCCAACATAGTGAAACCCTGTCTCTACTAAAAATACAAAAATTAGCCGGGAGTGGTGGCAGACGCCTGTAGTCCCAGCTGCTTGGGGGGCTGAGGCAGGAGAATCGCTTGTACCTGGGAGGCGGAGGTTGCAGTGAGCTGAGACCGTGCCATTGCACTCCAGCTTGGGCGACACAGCCGAGACTCCATCTCAAAAAATAATAATAAAATAAAATAAAATAAAATAAAATAAAATAAAATAAAATAAAATAAAATAAAATAAAATAAAATAAAATAAAATAAAATAATAAAATAAAATTCCAGCGCAAAAGGAGCCCAGTTTATCCAGTTCTTCACCTTGGCTAATGCATTGTAAAGTCCTACGTGCTGGGTATCTGACTTGGGTGCAGCAACCAAATATGGCCACAAGGGGGAAGTAATGCCTTTCGTCTGCGGCAGGGGTTTGGCTTCAACCAGGAACAGCTTGATATTTTTATCCTATTAAAGCGGAAGAGCCAGATGGAGATCTCGGGGTGCCCTGGTGAAGACAAATAACTTGATGGGCCATTAAAATAATATTCTTGGCCAGGCGTGGTGGCTCACGTCTGTCATCCCAGCACTTTGGGAGGCCGAAGTAGGGGGATAGCTTGAGTTCTGGAGTTTGAACCTGGGCAATAGTGAGACCAAAAAAAAACTAAAAATTAGCTGGGCTCGTGGCGTGCGCCGGCGGTCCCAGCTACTCGGGAAGCTGAGGCGGGAGGATTCCTTGAGCCCAGGAGTTCGAGGCTGCAGTGAGCCGTGATAGCGCCACTGCACTCCAGCCTGGGTAACAGAGTGAGTCCCCGTCTCAAAGAAATAAATAAGTAAAATAATATAACATTCCTTAAATACTCGTTCAAATGTATTTAGTGGGGACGAAATGAATAATTTTCTGTTAATACAACAGTACATTTAAATAAAAAAACAACTGCAAATACATTTACTGTATGTAAATATATACAGTGGAGTTAGCGGTGGGTTCCAGGACCCCAATGGATACCAAAATCTACAGATGCTCAAATCCCTTATATAAAATGGCATTGGCCAGGCACGGTGGCTCACGCATGTAATCCTGGCACTTTGGGAGGCTGATCACCTGAGATCAGGAGTTCGAGACCAGCCTGGCCAAGATGGCAAAACCCCATTTCTACTAAAAGTACAAAAATTAGCTGAGAGTGGTGGAGGCATATCCCTATAATCCCAGCTACTGGTGAGGCTGAGGCAGGAGAATCACTTGAATCCGGGAGCAGAGGTTGCAGTGAGCCAGATGGTGCCACTGCACTACAGTCTGGGCAGCAGAGTGAGACTCCATCTCAAAAAAAAAAAAAAAAAATCTATGGTAATGATGGATCACTTAAAAATTACACTCTTTATGTTCAAAATAGAGATGTATTTTATGCATTGAATGTAGTATACATTTTTTGAGGAGAATAAATTGTTAATACATTCACAAGTTTTAAAATTCAAACGATACAAAAGGGTGAATTAAAATCTCTCTCCTGGTCAGGCACAGTGACTCATGCCTATAATCTCAGCACTTTGGGAGGCGAGGCTAAGGTGGGAGAATCACTAGAGCTCAGGAGTTTGAGACCACCCTGGACAACATAGCAAGACCTCATTTCTACTAAAATAAACAAAATTAGCCAGGCATAGTGGACACACCTGTAGTCCCAGCTCCTCAGGAGACTGAGGTGGCAGGATCGCGTGAGCCTGGGATATCGTGGCTGCAGTGAGCTATGATCCCACCACTCCACTCCAGGCTAGGTGACAGAGGGAGATCCCGTCTTCACACACACACAAAAAAACCCTCCTCTTTCCCATTCATATTCTCCAACCATTGAAATCATTAAGTTCCCTCCCATAATAGGTATCTATTACTGTGTATTCAACCAACCCAAAACATAAAAACATAGTGGCCTAAAACAACAACCTTTAACAAAAAAAATTTTTTTTTTTTGAGATGGAGTCTCACTCTGTCGCCCAGGCTGGAGTGCAGTGGTGCGATCTCGGCTCACTGCAACCTCTGCCTCCCGGGTTCAATCAATTCTCCTGCCTCAGCCTCCCAAGTAGGTAGGATTACAGGCATCCACCACCACGCCCAGCTAATTTTTATATATTTAGTAGAGATGGGGTTTCACCATGTTGGACAGGCTGGTCTCAAACTCCTGACCTCAATGATATTCCTGCCTTGGCCTCCCAAAGTGCTGGGATTACAGGTGTGAGCCACCATGCCCAGGTAAGAAAAATTTTTTTAACATCCTTTTTTTTTTTTGCTCAGGATTCTGTGGGTCAGTAATTTGTGCTGGGCTCAGCAGAGCAGTGCTTCTGCTGGGCTTGCCTGGAATGAATCATGCTGCTTCAGTCCTCTGATAGACTGGTGGGGATACAACTACAATGGCCTCACTCACTAGTGTGACTGTTCACACTGTTCACACTGGCTGGCTGCTGGGCCCCTCTCCCTGAGGTCTCTCATCCTAAGGAGGGTAGCCTGGACTTCTGTATGTGGCAGTCTCAAGGCAGCAAGAGAAAAAGGGTGGAAGTTGCAGGGCCTCTTCAGACGTAGGCCCAGAACTCTGACAGCACTTCACTTGCATTCTATTGGTCAAAGTAAGTCACCTGGTCAGCCAAATTTGAGGATGAGGAATAATATAGACTCCACTCCTGAAGAGAAAAGCAGCAAAGTCACATTACAAAGCTCTGTGCATACAGGGAATGCGAGGAATTTTGTGTCTATTGCAATCTGCTATGCCTCCCATGGAGTTTCTTAGGTGTCCTTCTATAAATATTTTGCATATATTTAAATATTCACAGACAAATGACTCCACTTCAAGCCAGAAACCTGAGTGTCTTTCCTAAATTCTCCTTTTCCCTTAAGATCTACACCCAATCCATCAACAAGTTACCAAAATCTCCAAAATGCATGCAAAATCCATCTATTTCTCACCATCTCTGTTGCCACCACCCCCCTTCCAAGTCACATCCATCTCCTGCCTGCCTCCTAACTAGTCTCCCTGCTTCCACTGTGGTTGCACTTAAAGCCATTCTCACCCAGCAGGTAGCAGGAGCTTAAAAACAGAAATCACATCATGTTATTTCTTTGCTGAAAACCCTCCAAGGCCTTCCACGCATTCAATATGTGTTTGCTCATGTTTTCTTCTCTGAACAATTTCATTCCACTCTCCTGCTTTTTTTTTTTTTTTGAGACAGAGTCTCACGCTGTTGCCCAGGCTGGAGTGCAGTGGCGCGATCTCGGCTCACTGCAAGCTCCGCCTCCCGGGTTTACGCCATTCTCCTGCCTCAGCCTCCTGAGTAGCTGGGACTACAGGCGCCCGCCACCGCACCCGGCTAATTTTTTGTATTTTTAGTAGAGACGGGGTTTCACTGTGGTCTCGATCTCCTGACCTTGTGATCCGCCCGCCTCAGCCTCCCAAAGTGCTGGGATTACAGGCTTGAGCCACCGCGCCCGGCCTTCTCCTGCTTTTTTTTTTGAGACGGAATCTCACTCTGTTGCCAGGCTGGAATACAGTGGTGTGATCTCAGGTCACTGCAACCTCCGCCTCCTGGGTTCAAGCGATTCTCCTGCCTCTCAGCCTACTACGTAGCTGGAACTACAGGCACACGCCACCAGACCCAGCTAATTTTTGTATTTTTGGTAGAGAAGGGGTTTCACCATGTTGGCCAGGATGGTCTCGATCTCTTGACCTTGTTGTGTTCAGCCCACCTCGGCCTTCCAATGTAGGGATTCAGTCAGGATGGTGGGAAAAATTGTAAAATAAACACAAACCTTCTTGGAAGGCCAGAAGGATTTTGTGAAAACCTCAGGATAGAGTTATGGCTGAAGGCAGCCTAATCCTCTTTGAGCTATAACAAGGGTAATTAACAAAGGAATGTAGAGGAGTCTATCTAAATAACTTGTTTATTCATGTGGTCCTAAGACTAACCTTTGACCATCCATGGGTCCATGATTGCTCTCTACTCTGGGGATCAGCAACGGTAATTACCTTCTAGTGGTGTTTATGTGAGACTTTTGTCATTTAATATGTGCTGAATAAATGCTGGGAGGGCCAGTGAGTAGGGGCTGCAGTTGCAACTCTTTACAGCACTCTCCTGGGAGTCTGCAAGTGGCCCAGACTCTCAGCTGGACTGACAAGCATAATATCTGTGTCAGGGTACGTTATTCATCCATCACTGGGTTAGGGTCTGCGGGACGGACCCCCACATCCCAAAGTGCTGGGATTACAGGTGTGAGCCACCATGAGCGGACATTCTCCACTTTTTTATTCCCAAAGGTACAGCCTCTTTGTTCTCATTTGAGAGCAGGCTCTTCTCTGCCCCAGGGCCTTTGGAACAGCTGTTTCTTCAGACTAGGCTGCTCTTCCTCTTGGGGTTTCACTCCTTTTTTTCCCTTTTGTGCAATTGCTTAGATAATTATTCCTCAAGAAAGGCTTCCCTGACCATAATTTCCCCTGCCCACTGTACCATCATTTCTATTACAACATGTTGTTTATTTCCTTTGGTATTCATCATATTATCTTGCTCAGGTATTGGTTGTCTTCTATTTTTCCTCTCTCCTCTTTTCAGAACTTAAGGACTTTGTCTTTTCACTGATCAATACTCTGTACCTAGTATAATGTCTGGTATACAATAGGAGTTCAATAAATACATGTGGATGGAATGAAGATTAAAGAGGACATGTACGGCTGGGCGTGGTGGTTCATGCCTGTAATCCCAACACTTTCAGAGGCCAACGTGGGTGGATCACCTGAGGTCAGGAGTTCAAGACCAGCCTGGACAACATGGTGAAACTCTGTCTTTCCTAATAAGACAAAACTTAGCTGGGCGTGGTGGCATGCACTTGTAGCCCCAGCTACTCAGGAGGCTGAGGCATGAGAATCGCTTGAATCTGGGAGGCGGAGGTTGCAGTGAGCCGAGATTGTGCCATTGTACTCCAGCCTGAGTGACAGAGAGAAACTGTAAAAAAAAAAAAAAAAAAAAGGAGGACATGAACAGTAACATTACCTTGTGGTATAATAAAGGGAAGCCCTTGACTATGGGAACCTGGAGGAAGCTCACAGCACAGGCAGAGAACGCTGGGTATTCTGGCAGGACTTCCTGGGGCTATGGTGTTTGAGCTGTTCTCTATGTTCAAAGAGATGCATCTGATATGTTGGGCCGCAGGCTGTTGGGATGCCAGGCAACCGCCAGAAAACAGGGTCACTTTAATAAATGGAGCAGATATCATAATGCTTATGAGCACCAACCCTAGAAAAAGATATTTTAGGCCAGGTACAGTGGCTCACATCTGTAATCCCAGTGCTTTGGGAGGCTGAGGAAGGAGGATCACTTGAGCCCAGGAGGTCAAAACTACAGAGAGCTATGATCATGCCACTGCACTCCAGCCTGGGGGACAGAGCAAGACCCTGTCTCTAAAAATAAAAGGGGGGGGGCATTTTAATGTGGAATCCACTGATTTGTGTAATTATGAGGTCTGGGAACTTGGATGGAGAAAGAATTACATTTAATATTCTCTAACACTTGTCAACTTAAAAAAGAAGCTGAGGCAAAATGAGTAGAGAAATGGGCCAAGCTTGGAACTCGGGAGCATAGATTAAAGTTGCCGAGAATACACACTCCAATTAGCAGCAGTTACAAGTGGATTTTTTAAGGCAAAAAAGGGCATTTTTTTGTGTGCAGATGCAAAGTTGTTTGTCAGGAATTCTCATTGGATTATAGAAAGAACATTGATTAGCAATTGACTATACATTGTTAAGCTATAGAGTGTGGGTTACAGGGTCCAGTGTGGCATTATTAGGTTAACTTCTAGCTACTTGTGGCAATAGCAAGCAGTTGTAAGAGATGAATACATATCTCAAGGGGAAAGTAGGATGAGATTGCTGTCTCTTTCTTTTTTTAATTTTTGTGGGTACATGGTATGCTGTCTTTTTTTTTCTTTCTGAAATGGAGTCTTGCTCTGTCGCCCGGGCTGGAGTGCAGTGGCGTGATCTCAGCTCACTGCAACCTCCACCTCCTGGGTTCAAGCAATTCTCCAGCCTCAGTCTCCCGACTAGCTGGGATTACAGGTGAGCGCCACCATGCGCAGCTAAGTTTTGTATTTTTAGTAGAGACGGAGTTTCACCATATTGTCCAGGCTGGTCTCGAAATCCTGACCTCAAGTGATCAGCCTGCCTCGGCCTCCCAAAGTGCTGGGATTATAGGCGTGAGCCACTGCACCAGGCCTGCTGTCTCATTTTAATGTCTCTCTGGAAGTTTTTTTATTTTATTTTATTTTATTTTATTATTTTATTTTATTTTATTTTTATTTTATTATTTTTGAGATGGAGTCTTGCTCTGTTGCCCAGGCTGGAGTGCCCGATCTTGGCTCACTGCAAGCTCCGCCTCCCAGGTTCACACCATTCTCCTGCCTCAGCCTCCTGAATAGTTGGGACTACAGGCGCCAGCCACCACGCTCGGCTAATTTTTTCACTGTGTTAGCCAGGATAGTCTGGATCTCCTGACCTTGTGATCTGCCCGCCTCGACCTCCCAAAGTGCTGGGATTACAGGCGTGAGCCTCCGTGCCCAGCCTGGATCTGATAATTTAAAAGGACTCACATTCCTCAGATAAAAGTTATTTTCTTTTCTCACCTATAATGAAAATCAGCATTTCCTTCAATTACGAATGTAGACAACCAACTGCAGTGGTATCAGTAGTAACTGTGACTATGTCATTAACAGAAGTCACAGCTATTTTCTTTTTCTTTTTTTTTTTTTTTTGAGACGGAGTCTTGCTCTGCCGCCTAGGCTGGAGTGCAGTGGCCGGATCTCAGCTCACTGCAAGCTCCGCCTCCCGGGTTCACGCCATTCTCCTGCCTCCGCCTCCCGAGTAGCTGGGACTACAGGCGCCCGCCACCGCGCCCAGCTAGTTTTTTGTATTTTTTAGTAGAGACGGGGTTTCACCGTGTTAGCCAGGATGGTCTCGATCTCCTGACCTCGTGATCCGCCCGTCTCGGCCTCCCAAAGTGCTGGGATTACAGGCTTGAGCCACCGCGCCCGGCCGTCACAGCTATTTTCACACTACATTACAGTTGTTCCAGGTATCTTTAAATATCCTTCATACTCATTATTCCTTCAAAATTAGGATTTATTAGACATGCTGCTAGGCCTGGTTATTGAATGTGTGAAGAAAGAAGCACATCTGTTTCTATATCTTAAGTATGCTTTTAAAAACATCTTGATAATTAAATTTCAGTCATATTAGTTTTCTTTTGTTGAAGTCAAAATAAAAATGTCGAGACAGATCAGGCTTGGTAGTTTATGCCTGTAATCCGAATACTTTGGGAGGTGACCAGAGGATTGCTTGAGCCTAGGGGTTTGAGACCAGCCTGGGCAACATAGGGAGATCTTGTCTCTACAAAATAATAATAGTAATAACAATAATAATTAATAAATAAGTAGAGATAAATCTCTAAATTTAAAATTTTATTTGAGAAAAAAGAATTGCAATTTGGGGCATGCATGCAGACTGGGTGCTCTTTAGTATGACCAAAGAGCAAAGAGAAGGTTGGAGGTTTTATAAAACAAGAAAAATGTTACATATTGCTCTCTGAGAAAGTTCCTTGGCACTAAGAAGGTTCTGGGGAGTTGGCAAGTTCTGATTGGTAAGCGATGGCGGTGGGCAAAATGAGTCCTAGAGTTTCAGGAAGTTATCTCAGCAGTTATAGATCAAACTGGTCTCAGGTTATATACAGCAGGCAGTTTCAGCAGCCAGGCTTGCAGGGAATTATACTCTAGTGCAATGTAATGTGTCCTAAGTGTTTTCTCCCCCTGGCTTCTTGACTCTGTTTTAGTTGGGTATTATGAGAATGACCCAGTTTGCATGATCAACTTTCAAACTTTTTAATCTTATGTGTTTTTCATACTTAAAGACATGCTTCTGGATCAGGCATGGTGGCTGACTCCCATAATCCCAGCACTTTGGGAGGCCAAAGTAGGAGGATCCCTTGGGCTCTGGAGTCTGAGACCAGCCTGGGCAACATAGTGAGACCCATGTCTCTACTAAAAAAAAAAAAAAAAAAAAAAAATTAACCAGGCGTGGTGGTGCATGCCTGTAGTCCCAGCTACCCAGGAGGCTGAGGCAGGAGGATCACTTGAGCCTGGGAGATCAAGGCTGCAGTGAAGCTATGATAGTGCCACTGCCATTGCACTCCAGTCTGGGTGATAGCCTGAGACCCTGTCTCAAAAACAAAACAAAACAAAGCATTATTCTGAAGAGGGGTCCATTGATAGACACTTGGGTTGCTCCCACCTACTGGCTATTGTGAATAATGCTGCTATGAACATGGGTGTACAAATATCTGTTCAAGTCCCTGCTTTCAAGTCGCGTGTGTGTACATCCCCAGAAGTGGATTGCTGGATCACACAGTCAATTGATTCATCTCTGTTTTATAGCACGGGTTTTAGCATATCTCTCTTGGTCACCAGACCTAGAATTGTCCAAGAACTCTGGAGGCATATTTCACTCGAAGAGGATAGTCCTGCTCCCAAATTCCACCCAGTGCAAGGATCCCTGGACCATGGTCGATTCACAGCCCTAAACAGACCACAGGGGCTCTTCCAACTCAGGCCCTGCTGCTGAGTGCTGCCCCCAGCCAGATGAGCAGGCTGGGTTTTCTGAGTTCCTTTCTCCTGTTCAGTCACTGCATGTATTCTCAAAACATAGAAATTCATTCTCTCTGGAGGGAGGAGAGTGAGGCGTGGAGCTCCAGCTCCAGCCATGAGCTGAGCAGAAGAGAGGCATATGTTTCCAGTATTCCTTACAGCAAGAGACTTCAAGGCCCTTCACGTCTTTTCCTGCAGGTTCAGCTAATATCAGATCAACCAAGAATGTTATAGCAATATGACCTTAATGCTTCTGGAAGGTTCATTGTCTGGAATGTAAAGTTTTCCACTTCCTTCCCAGCGACCAGATCAATGGGCAAGAGGAGAGGTCTTCTAAAGACACCAGAGGCCTGTATCACCCTTCTCTCAGAACACTGGTATCAATTTATGCTATATTTACATAACCAAAGTAGCCATTCAAGTAACTCCTTCTCAGTAAAGTTCCGCTCCCTGGAGCCTTGCTGTCTCTGCTCAAATGTGTAGGCTATTGTTTAAGTCCTCCCAGCAGCCCTTCCTCCCCTCCTATCCTTTTGTAGGAAAACAGAACCTGCCCATTGGCTAGAAGATAAGCACATGACAGACTGTGCACGGTTGCTCATGCCTATAATCCCAGCACTTTGGGAGACCAAGGTGGGTGGATCACTTGAGGTCAGGAGTTTGAGACCAGCCTGGCCAATGTGGTGAAACCTCATCTCTACTAAAAATACAAAAATTAGCAGAGCGTGTTGGCACACACCTGTCATCCCAGATACTCAGAAGGCTGAGGCAGGAGAATTGCTTGAACCCAGAAGGCCAGGTTGCAGTGAGCTGGGATTACGCTATTGTACTCCAGCCAGGGTGACAGAGCAAGACTCCATCTCAAAAACAACAACAACAAACAAACAGAAGATAAGCCCATGACAGAAGCTGGGCCAATCAGTATCCTTCTCTGGGATTTTTTTCTCCTAGGGCTGGTAGGTAGGAGAGAATGAAGCAGACACAGGAAGACCAGGGGCAGAGAGACAGAACATACTTATTGCCTAAGCAAGACCCAACTTCCTGTGTGTACAACCAAAAGCCCTGCCTGATACAGGCTGTTTCTTAGAGTTCCTCCTGATCAGGCATGTTTATCTATAAAGAGTTGGGATTTATGCCATGTTATGACTAGATGACTAGAGTTCATGTCTAAACTATTCATACCCCTACTTTTTTTTTTTTTTTTTTTTTTTTTTTTTTGAGACGGAGTCTCGCTGTGTGGCCCAGGCTAGAGTGCAGTGGCCTGATCTCGGCTCACTGCAAGCTCCACCTCCCGGGTTCGCCATTCTCCCGCCTCAGCCTCCGAGTAGCTGGGACTACAGGCGCCCGCCACCACGCCCGGCTAGTTTTTTGTATTTTTTTAGTAGAGACGGGGTTTCACCATGTTAGCCAGGATGGTCTCGATCTCCTGACCTCGTGATCCACCCGCCTCGGCCTCCCAAAGTGCTGGGATTACAGGCTTGAGCCACCGCGCCCGGCCCTCATACCCCTACTTTTAAAGCATAAAACTAAAAACATAATCTCAAACATGCTTGCTGTTGTCACCGGTCATTGAATGTAGAATGGGTTGCCTGGGTGGCATGTGGAGTTTTTTGCACTGTGTAAAAGGGCCATTCATTGGGCACAGTGGCTCATGCCTGTAATCCTAGCATTTTGGGAGGCCAAGGCAGGAGGACTGCTTAAGCCTAGGAGTTTGAGACCAACCTGGGCAAAATAGTAAAACTTCATCTCTACAGAAAAAAAAAAAAAAAGTTTAAATAAAACATTAGCCAGGCATGGTGGCACATGCTTATATTCCCAGCTACTTGGGAGGCAGAGGTGGGAGGATCGCTTGAGTCTGGGAGGTGAAGGCTGTAGTGAGCCATGATTGTACCACTGCACTCCAACCTGGGTGACAGAGTAAGACCTTGTCTCAGAAAAAAAAGTAAAATAAAATAAAATAAAAGGGCCATGGCTTAATAGATTGCAAGCAACTGCCTTGCACAGTCCAATCTTGGGGATAATCTGTCTGAGGGCACCAGGGCCATGAGTCCCTCCAACCCATGCAACCTATTTAACCAGTGTATTAGCAAATGTCAATGGCAGACCCAAATACAGGGATGAGCTGGGAAATCCAACAAAGCTGACATATCTAGGATGTAGAAGGAAGCTGGTGCAGCCAGGATACCCAGAAGTGAGATCAGCAACAGCGGGAGAGGTGGGGCCTTTGGATCCCTTCAAAAGGGCCTCCCCAAGGAGACATAGCTGTGGATGATGAGTCTGAGTGGGTAGGGGTCCGAGCACCCCCCACCCCAAACCCTCAGCTGCTGCTCCTCCCTTTACAACTGCAACCCCAGTACTAACCCCATGCCTGGTACATGGAAGCATTTGGTTAAACTAATGAGTAAGTCAACAGTCCTCACTTAATTCCTAGATGGGTCACATTGCTGAGAAGCAGCACACAAGCCATCCATGAAGAATGTTCTCTTCTTGGGCAATTCACAGGCACCCAAGTTCACTTCCTGCTGGGGCAGGTTTGAGAGCCCAAGGAGTGTTTTGAGGGTTGAGCAGTCACAGGCTCTTGCAGACAGTTTGGGGTTTCATTGATAGCACTATTCTTTCAAAAATGTCATAGGCGTTTAATCCATTTTGTTCTGGTCAGTTCCAACATGAGTAACTGTAGGCAAAAATCTTATCTAGACGTAGCTTCCAAGCCTGAAAACTCTGATCTTTTACTTACCAGCTATTCCCCAAACTTAATGATGGTTTTCTTCAAGCCATCTGAAACAACTGGGTTGAGTGGGAAAGCACCATCTTTAATTCCTTCTTTGCCAACAGGCTCACAGCTTTTCTAAAGAGGGCACCAGTCTTAATTCCTGCTAAGGCTACCACTTTGCAGTTACCACTTATAACTGCTTCAGTGTGGAAGCAATGGCTTTTTCAAGTCTGCAGAACTCAAAATTACAGGATTCTCAATCAACCCAGATTATAGGTTATAGCAAAGAGTTCCTCCCTTAGCAAAGCTGTGCAAAGAAGCCAACTCTAGCTTGATTTTCTCTCTCACAGGACTTGCTAAAAGTAGCAAGAAGAAGCCAGACAACAGAAACGTTCTGAATTTCTGTATCTTTTTTTTTTTTTTTTTGAGGTGGAGTCTCACTCTTGTTGCCCAGGTTGGAGTGTAGTGGCGCAATCTTGGCTCACTGCAACCTCTGCCTCCCAGGTTCAAGCAATTCCTCAGCCTCTGGAGTAGCTGGGATTACAGGCACGTGCCACCACACTTGGCTAACTTTTGTATTTTTAGTAGAGACAGGGTTTCACCATGTTGGTCAGGCTGGTCTCAAACTCCTGACCTCAGGTGATCCACCCACCTTGGCCTCCCAAAGTGCTGGGATTACAGGTGTGAGCCACTGAGCCCAGCCCTGAATTTCCTTATCATTTATACATGGCTCCATTGCATTGCTATAACCTCAGTCAGTCCATGATCTGCCTTCCAAGGTGAGGTAGCTATTGTCTGAAGATTGTCTCCAGAGAACCATGTTACCAATATTCACAGCCTTGTGTAGTATCCTCCCTTTACATCTGGGCTGAGCCTGTGACTCACTCTAACCAATAGAATGTGGCAGAGTGACACTTGCCAGTTCTAGGCCTAAGCCTTAAGAAGGTCTTCCACTTTTGCATTCTTGGGATCCGGCCGCCATGTTATGATGCCCAGGCTAAGCCACATGGAAGGAGAGGTCACAGCTTTTGGCTACCCTGGTGCCACACACGTGAATGAGGCCAACTTTCATATTCATCCCCAGCGCCAATCTGACTGTAACCTCATGAAATACCCCTGTGAGATGCAGAAGAAACACCCAGCGATCACGGTCAACCCACAGAATGGTGAGAGGTAATAAAACGCTTGTTGTTCTAACCTATTAAGTTTGGAGGTCGTTTGCCACACAGTAATAGCTAACTGAAACACATGGTTTTGATCTAATATTTGACTACTGCATAACAAGGATCACAAGCTTCCCAGTCAGCAATGTCTGAGTCCTTGCCATCTGCCACCCACCTGCATTCATTAATTAAGCATTTAGGTTCTGTCACTTGTATAGTCTTTTTCCAGGTACCAAATTTAATATCAATTAGAATCAGGTTTGCCTGTGATTGACAGAAAAAATTAAGTAATAGTGGCTTAAAGTAAATAAATAAACGTTTATTTCTCTCTCTCATTAATGAAGTCCGGAGATAAGTCCTGGGTCCCTTCCACAGTTTCAGGGACCCAGGCTCCGTCTGTCTTGTTGTTCTTCCACCATCAACGTATAGCTTTTTTCTCCTAGTCCAAGATGGCTGCTCCAGTTCCAGCCAAAATGGCTGCTTTCCAACCAACAGAAGGTGAAAGGGACAAAGAAAGATGTCTCTCTCCCTCTAAGGACATTTTCTGAAGTTGCACAGGACACTTCTACCAGTATTTCATTTGCCAGAACTTACTCACATAGCCACACTAAGTTCAAAGATAGGCTAGGAGATGTGGTCTTTATTCCAAGTGGCTATGTACCCAGATATAGATCTAGGGTTCCAAGGAAGAATGAATACTGAGGGTAGACTAGCAGTCTCTGCTGCCAATTGCTCTGATTACAGTGGTTTTCTGGTCAATCCTGATTTCTGGAGAACAGGTTTCCTCCTCTGTTCTTATTTTTCATACTTTTGACAATTCTTTAAAAAAAAGAAATTTATTAATATTCTAGCTGGAACTACATGAAATTTATACAGTAATTTTAAAGAACTTTTATGAATTTACATCTTTTCATACAAAAACGTGTCTTTTCATTCATTCAAATCTTTATATCTTTTAATTTGTGGTTTTCTTTTTATAGGTTCAATACGCTTCTAAAGAAAATGTATTCTGAAGTATTTCATAGTTTGGGTTGCTATCATAAGTATAATCCCCACAGCCATTTTGTTTCCAGGTATTCATTTTTTTTTTTTTTTTTTTTTTTGAGACGGAGTCTCGCTGTGTCTCCCAGACTGGAGTGCAGTGGCGTGATCTCGGCTCACTGCAAGCTCTGCCTCCCGGGTTCATGCCATTCTCCGGCCTCAGCCTCCCAAGTAGCTGAGACTACAGGCGCCCGCCACCACGCCCAGCTAGTTTTTTGTATTTTTAGTAGAGACGGGGTTTCACCATGTTAGCCAGGATAGTCTCGATCTCCTGACCTCGTGATCCACCTGCCTCGGCCTCCCAAAGTGCTGGGATTACAGGCTTGAGCCACCGCACCCGGCCCAGGTATTCATTTTAAGAGTAAAAAAAGAGATAGACACTTTTGCTTCCAAGTATGATAAAGCAGCCTTTGGCATTGAGTGCTCCTGCTGAGAACGACAAGAAAAGTCAGATAAAATAGCCCCTCACAAGAACCCCACTCCTTGTCCCAAACCAAATATATAAAGGCAATGAAAATCTGCTCAACCAACCAGGCCTAGGGGGCCAGTGTTCCAGGGAAGGGAATGGAGGGAAGGGTAGCTAACAGTCTGCGGCTGTTTTTTATTCCTCATTGTAAAGTTTTCTTTAAAAAAACAAAAATAAAAACAGGTTTTGTGCTTTTTTTTTTTTTTTTTTTTTTGAGACAGAATTTCACTCTTGTTGCCCAGGCTGGAGTGCAATGGCGCGATCTTGGCTAACTGCAACCTCCACCTCCCAGGTTCAAGCAATTCTCCTGCTTCAGCCTCCCAAGTAGCTGGGATTACAGGTGACTGCCACCACGCCCAGTAATTTTTTTTTTTTTTTTTAAGACGATGTCTCACTCTCACCCAGGCTAGAGTGCAATGGCACAATCTCGGCTCACTGCAACCTCCATCTCCTGGGTTCAAGCAATTCTCCTGCCTCAGCCTCCTGGGTAGTTGGGACTACAAGTGCATGCCACCATGTCCCGGCTAAATTTTTGTAGTTTTAGTAGAGATGGGGTTTCACCGTTTTAGCCAGGATGGTCTCGATCTTATGACCTTGTGATCCAACTGCCTCAGCCTCCCAAAGTGCTGGGATTACAGGCGTGAACCACCATGCCCAGCCCTACTTTTTGTATTTTTCGTAGAGATGGGGTTTCACCATGTTGACCAGGCTGGTCTTGAACTCCTGACCTCAGGTGATCCACCCACCTCAGCCACTCAAAGTGCTGGGATTACAACCGTGAATCACTGTGCCTGGCCGGTGTTTTGCTTTTTATATTTATCTTATATGCAGTCACCTTGCCCAATTCTCTTATTAATTCTAGAAGTTTTTACTAGAATCTCTTCTGTTTACTAGACATATTATTTCTGGCAGTAAAAAGAGTTTTCTTTCTTTTTTTTTTTTTAAGTTTATAGCAGCTATTTTGTTTTCTTAATGTTCTAGCTCAACTTGGGTAAAATAACCAAACATTTGTCTAATAGAAGGAGTTACTGATGCCTTGGATAATGGAATAAAGAAGTTCACTAAAAGGTAGTGAAGCCCTTACCTGGAGTGCTGGGCTCTGTGTCATCCTCGTAATCCTCCCAACACTCACATGAGGAGGGCAATGCTCTCTCCACCTACAGAGGAGGAAAGGCGACTTAAAAATGTTCAGCAATTTGTTCAAAGTCTCATAGTGGAGGTGGCAAGAGTGGGTGTGGGGGGTGGGGCAAGAGGGAGAGAGAAACCCAGGCCAAAGTTGCCACCACCTTGTCTTCCCTCCACCGTCCGACACTGAGTTCTGAAAGGAGTTTTAAGTTTTCCTAAAAGAATTATCTGTCAAGTCAACAAAGTATTATATGTGAATCTTCATAGATGACAAATGATGGCTTCATTCACTCCCTCATTCACTTTTTTTTTCCCTGAGATGGAGTCTCACTCTGTTGCCTGGGCTGGAGTGCAGTGGCGGGATCTCGGCTCACTGCAACCTCCACCACGAATCTGTACGGCGGACAAATCTAGGAGATGCTGCAGCAGAGTTCTTTTTTTTTTTTTTCCTAATGAGACAGTCTCACTCTGTTGCCCAGGCTGGAGTGCAATGGCGTGATCGCGGCTCACTGCAACCTCTGCCTCCCAGGCTCAAGCGACTCTCTTGCCTCAGCCTCCTGAGTAGCTGGGATTATAGGCATGCACCACCACAGCCAGCTAATTTTTGTATTTTTAGTAGAGACAAGGTTTCACCATGTTGGCCAGGCTGGTCTCGAACTCCTGACCTCAAGTGATCCACCCGCCTTGGCCTCCCAAAGTGCTAGGATTACAGGCATGAGCCACCACAACTGGCCCACTGCAACAAAATTCTGTGGAGAAGTATCTGACAATGTAAGACTAAGATTTACTCTCCTGGGGAATCAATGGGAGAGAGTTAATGTATGTTGTGATACTAATGTGTTAACAGTAATCTTGGTTTGGGGCAGAATTTTTCCGTTTGTTTGTTTGTTTGTTTGTTTTGAGACAAGATCTCTTTTGCTCAGGTTGGAGTACAGTGGCGCTCTCATAGCTCACTGCTCCCTTGAACTTCTGGACTCAAGCAATCCTCCTGCCTTAGCCTTCCCAGTAGCTAGGACTATAGGTGCATGCCACCATGCCTGGCCTAAAGATAAAAATGTGACAGCTTCCCTTGGAGAAGAGAACATGGGTAGTAACTTAGAATCTGCAGGTGAAGACAGTATTTATGACCAGACAAGAGGAGCCGGGAGGAAATTGATGTTGAAAAGTCAAGTGTACATTTAAACATCCCAGATGGGAGAAAAATCAAGTCTACACCAACATTGCTAAAGAAGAAAACAGAAAAGCCAAGACAGATCAGGTAAAAAATCTTCAGGCTGAGCAAACGTCGATTGAAAGTGCAGATCAAAATCTTCTGCAGAGAGGAAATGAAGTGACTGAACTTTGTCATGACAAAGCAGTGCAGTCTCTTGATAAATGATCTGTCTGAGAAGGTCATTATTGGAGCAAGAGGAGGAAATTTCTGAAGCAAATGCCAAGATAAGCATGTTATAAAGAGCTGACAACCTTCAGAAAGCAAGTCAAAGACTCTGTAGCAAAGCGCAACAGAATCATTTGTTCTTCTCAAAACCAAGTTATTTCCCTTGAACTAAAAGCTCATGATTGTTAGTTGAGAGTACAGGAGGCTGAAAGAAAGCTCCTCATCTCAAAACTAGAGATAGCAAAGATGAGATAAATAATAAAGAGGCTGGGCACAGTGGCTCACACCCGTAATCCCAGCACTTTGGGAGGCCGAGGTGGGTGGATCACCTAAGGTCAGGAGTTCAAGACCAGCCAAGCCAAAATGGCAAAACCCTGTCTCTACTGAAAATACAAAAATTAGCTGGGCATGGTGGTGCACACTTGCAGTCTCAGCTACTCAGGAGGCTGAGGCATGAGACTCGCTTGAACCCAGGAGGCAGAGGTTGCAGTGAGCCAAGATCATGCCGTTGCATTCCAGCCTGGGCAACAGAGCAAGACTCTGTCTCAAAAAAACAAAAACCAAAGAATAAAGAAAACAGTGATTAAACTTGAGCTTCTAGAAGTCCTTATTCATCTGATGATCCAGATGGAGTATTGTTCAGGGAATATTTGCACTGCTCCCCATCTCTAGACATGGGGCACCATTTCCTCTAGACGGGAGGCTCTCAACACCCTCCCCTCAGATCTCCTTGTCTGCCAGGCCTTCCTCCTTCATTCCCAAACCTGATGTTTCCAATTGATTCGAATGGGGAGTTAATGGAAGGAAGACATCCTCTTCTTCCCTGCATTAGTCAGGGCTCTCCGGAGCAACAGAAATAGTAGGAGATATATACATATATGAAGAGATTTATTTTAAGGGATTGGCTTATATGATTGAGGGGTTGGCAAGTCTAAAATCTGCAGAGCAAGCTGGAAACTCTCAGGCTGGGGCTGAGGCTATAGTTCAATCCACAGGCAGAATTTCTTCTTTCTCAGAGAAACCTGTTTTGCTTCTTAGACCCTTCAACTGATTGGTGAGGCCCACCAATTATCAAAGAGAATTTCCTTTACTTAACTTCAACTGATTGTGTAGGTCAACCAAATCTACACAATATTTTTTTACAGTAACACCTAGATTAGTGTGTTAGATTGAGTAACTGGGGACGGTAGCCTAGCCAGGTTAACACATAAAACTAACCATTACACTTCCTGGCTGGAGTGCAGTGGTGCACTCCATTTTCCAAGCTCAAACGATCCTACCACCTCAGCCTCCTTCATAGTTGGGACCACAGGTGCATGCCACCACACCTTAGCCTTAAAAATAAGTTAGAAAATTACTGTATTAGTTTTAAAAACTTTTTACATCTCAACAACAAAAGCCAAATAACCCAATTTAAAAATGGACAAAAGATTAGAATAAACATTTCCCCAAAGAAGGTATACAAATGTCTAATAAGCACATGAAAAGATGATCAACATCATTGGTCATTAGGGCAATGCAAATAAAAACCACAATAAGAGAATACTTAAGACAGACAATAACAAGTGTTGGCTAGGACATGGAAATATCGGAACTCTTAGAGGTTGTTGATGGGAGTGTAAAATGGTGCAATCACTTTGGAAAATAATTTGACAGTTCCTCAAAATGTTAAACGTAGAGTTACCATATGATCCAGAAATTTCACACCCAAGAAAAAATAAAGCATATATATGTCCACAGAAAAATGTGTACACAAATGTTCACAGCAGTATTATAATAGCTAAAGAGTAGAAATCACCCAAATGTCTATCAACAAATGAACAGATAAATAAAACACGATATATCCATAAAATAGAATATTATTCATCAATAAGAAGGAATGGGCCAGGCGCAGTGGGTCACGCCTGTAATCCTAGCACTTTGGGAAGCTAAGGAAGGAGGGCTGCTGGAGCCTAGGAGTTGGAGACAAGCCTGGGCAACACAGCAAGACTCTGTCTCTATCAAAAATACAAAAATTAGCCAGGCATGGTAGCATGTGCCTGTAGTCTGAGCTACTTGGGAGGCTGAGGTGGGAGGATTGCTTGAGCCTGAGCCTGGGAGGTTGAGGCTACAGTAAGCTGAGATCTCACCACTGCACTCCAGCCTGGGTGACAGAGTAAGACTTTGTCTCAAAAAAAAAAACACAAAAAAAACAAGGAATGAAATACTGATAACATGCTACAACCTGGATGAACTTTGAAAACATTATGCTAAGTGAAAGAAGCCAGTCACAAAAGGTCGCATGCTGGATGAGTCCATTTATTTTTTAAAACTATTTATTTAGAAACGGGGTCTCACTCTGTCACCCAGTCTGGAGTACAGCAGTACAGTAACAGCTCACTATAACCTCAAACTCCTGGCCTCAAGAGATCCTCCTGCCTTCACCTCCCAAAGCACTAGGATTATAGGTTTGAGCCAACTGTGCCTGGCCCGTGATTCCATTTATATGAAATGGCCAGAATAGGCAAATCCGTACAGAAAGAAAGCAGATTAGTTTTGCCAGGGGCTGGGGAGAAGGCAGATTGGGAGTGACTGCTAAAGACTATAGGGTTTCTTTTCTTTTCTTTTCTTTTCTTTTCTCTTTTCTTTTCTTTTCTTTTCTTTTCTTTTCTTTTCTTTTCTTTTCTTTTCTTTTCTTTTGAGACGGAGACTCGCTCTGTTGCCAGGCCTGGAATACAATGGTATGATCTTGGCTCACTGTAACCTCCACTTCTTGGGTTCAAGCGATTCTCCTGCCTCAGCCTCCCGAATAGCTAGGATTACAGGCATGCGCCATCATGCATGGCTAATTTTTGCATTTTTAGTAGAGACAGGGTTTCACCATGTTGGCCAGGTTGGTCTCAAACTCCTGACCTCAGGTGATCCACCCCCCACTTGGCCTCCCAAAGTGCTGGAATTACAGGCGTGAGCTACCATGTCTGGCCTAGGGTTTCTTTTTGGGGTGATAAAAATGCTCTGAAGGCCGGCCGCGGTGACTCACGCCTGTAATCCCAGCACTTTGGGAGGCCAAGACAGGTGAATTACGAGATCAAGAGATTGAGACCATCCTGGTCAACATGGTGAAAACCCATCTCTAAAAATATAAAAACTAGCTGGGCGTGGTGGCGCATGCTTGTAGTCCCAGCTACTCAGGAGGCTGAGGCAAGAGAATCACTTGAACCTGGGAGGTGGAGTTTGCAGTGAGCTGAGAACTTGCCACTGCACTCCAGCCTGGTGACAGGGCAAGACTCTGTCTAAAAAAAACCAAAAAACAAAAACCACTGAATTTGATACTTTAAAAGGGTGAATTTTATGGTAGGCGAATTATATCTCACTCAAATTATCATTTTAAAATATTTTCATAAGCACTTTTACTTTTGCTCAAATTGCATCTTGATAAAAACGTGAAGTTTTTTAAAATAAAGATAATATACCTTATTCTCATTATATTATACTCTCTAGAAAATGTAAGTAGTAAATTTGAATTTGATGAGCCAGTCCATTATTTCCTAAACAATGTATAATCTGTGGGCTGTTCTTTCACCAGGGACACTTGAAATGGCAAAATCTTTTCCTCTCTGCCAATGGTTCTGTGCACCACAGCCATAAAGAAATGTAAAAGTTACTTGTTGGCTTATTAGTCTCAATAAGTTTTAGTTGATTAAACAAACAGATAAAGTCTCACAGCCAGGACTGCTGCGGCTGGAATTGCTGACATACTGTCATACCTCTCACTGGTCAATTCACACTCTCCTCCCATCTACACAGCTCTGGAGATTAAAAACAATCCAACCATGACTATCATGGCTTCAGAGGTCTATGAACTCCCAGGAATGATATGCAGACTTTTTCCTGAGGAGAGCCTAAACTTTTTTATTGGTTTCTCAAAGAGGGTCACTGACCAACATTTAGAGACATGGGCCAAGTCCGGCTACATTTAGATTCCGTAGTGGTGTCTGGTTTTAGTTTGCCACGTCCTTTCTCCTTTTTCTTGTCATAGTGCCCGCTCTTTGGGAGGTGGGGGAAGAGTCTTCCCCTGAAGTCTTCACTGCTGCTGGAGAATCTTCCTTTTTCATCTGGTTGCTAAATCCGGAGAATGAAATTTAGGAGATGATTGCACCATCCCCGCCCCCTGACATGAAGGATGCCCCACTGCCCATTGGGGAGGGGAGCAGGGAGAGCTGGAGAGAGGCTGGGTCGGGGCAGGACCCAGGCGCAGATCCTCTGAGGCCAGGGGCAGCCCTGCCTGCCTGCCTTCCCCTTTCCCCTCCCTTCTTTCCTCCTTCTCTGTTTCCTTCCTTCCATATCTCTTTCCTTCCCTCTTTCCCCCTCCCACTCCTTCCTTTCTTCCTTCTCCTGTGGAGGTGGAAAATTTAGCTAGGACAAGCTGGGGCTGGGACGTTCCAGGAGCCAGAGACTGAGTGAAAGGCACAGAGATGAAAACGCGGTTTGGGAGAGCTGGTTCTTGGGTCGGCTAAGATGGGATGAGCTCAGTGGTTAATAGGATTGGCCATGGCGAATCCCTCAGCAGGGCACGCACGGCACAAAGGGCCGAAGCGCGCGGGTAGCTCGAGGTCAGGATTACAGAGACTCAGGAGCAAGAGAGGAAGGCTTAAAGAGCCAGACTGCGCAGCCAGGACTGGGGTGATGGGCGCTGTCCTGCCAGGCCGGAAAATGAAGATGTAGGCCCGCCCCCAACCTAGGGAGTACTACCGGCCCCGTTCGTGTCCTCCCCCGCAACCTCGACCCCATCCCACCCCAGGAACCTCGGCGAAGCTGAGCCAAGACCACTTCTGAACCAGGGATGACCAGTGAACCTAGGGTCAGAGCCATCAGTTGGAAAGGCTGAGAGAAGCCTTGAAAAAGAGGGCGACCTTCCTTGGGATCTGTCTGTGCACTCCCTCCTTGCCTCCCCTCTCCAGCCTCCCACTTGGTAGCACCTTCCTGATCCCCTTATCTCTAAGGCGCTCAGGGAAATGCCCCGCTACGGGAGCCTTCTGGGAAATGCTGCCCTTGCCGCCCAGGAACCATGAGCCCTGCAGCCCCGGTAAGGAAGAGTTCTCTGGGACAGGAGGAAGGGCCCAGGTCAGGGTGGGCACGCTTGCCACACAGGGAACGGGACAGAAGTCTTTTAGGCCCTGACAGCCTCTGGTCTCTGAATGACATCCTGTGGCTCCTGGTAGGTGAGGGTTTGCGGGGCTGAGCTATTGAAGGAAATGATCACAGTCCGAGGTGAGATACAGAAAGTCTTCCTTCTCCAGGTGGGCCCCCTCCAATCCATTCTTTACTGTGCCCTAGAGGGGACTTTACGACCCCCTAATCACACACCTCCCTCCTCATCTTGAAACTCCCACCCCCAGCTCCAGTCACTGCGTCCTAACATCCAAGCTCTCCGCCTGTCGTGCAAGGCCTCTGTGCTATTTCTTTGCAAACCCTGCAGCTCTATCGCCTGCCACTCCCCATGCCCTCCCCACCCCTGCGCTCTATGTTCTAGACACACGGAAATGCTGGGCTCTCTTCAACATCCTGACAGTATTCATAGGGGACCTTTCGGGTCGCCCTAGGAAACTGCCACTCATCCTCCAATGCCCCTTTCGGCCTCCTCTGGGAAGCCTTCCTGAACCCCTTGGGAAAAGTTAGGCTCATCTTTTCCATTGTTAAATCACACGCTGTGATCCAATTGTGTGTTTCCATGTAATCTCCCTCACTAGACTGGAAGCTGGGGATGGAAAGGGGAAGCATCAAAAAAACATTCAAAACTAGGAGCCTGGCTTCTCCTTGCAACTTTACTTTTTCTTTTTTTCTAGGAACTGAGTTCACTGATTCTTAAGAAAAAGTATTTCATGATAAATGAGTGAACAAATGTCTTAATAGAAAAGTAAAATTGCAGGCGAGGCTGCTCTAGAGGGGTAGACTACAAGTCCCAGCATGCCTCGGGTCAGCATCTCTTCACGTCACGCCCCCTCCCTGGGGGTGGGCAGGTCCGGAGGGCGGGGCCCGGGGGGCAACTGGGCTCCCAGGCGCTGCCGGAGGAGAGAAATGCCCCTGGCTCTCCCGGGCGCACAAAGCGCAGGCGCAGCGGGTTGGGTGGCAGCAGCATCGAGTAGCGGCCGGTTTGGCAGCAACATCCGCAACAGGTGTAGACAAGGTGGGTGCATCAAGGGGAGGGCTGGAAAAGGAGTCTGCACCTGGCCCTCTTGTCTGATCTGTGTCAAGACCGTGGAGACGGGAGGGAGTGGCAAGAGGACAAGGCTGGGCCTTCCAGCCCAGGTGTGCCAGCCCTTGTTACGCAGCAACAGGTGTGAGCAGGTGGGGGAGGGGCGGAGGCACCCGCTGGCAAGTGAGTCGCCCTCAGGAACAGAGGGCATCTACCTGGATTCCAGTGCAAGCTCCATCGCATAAATGGATGAGTCATTTGCGGACCCTCAGTTTGTCCATCTGTAATATAGGAGTAAAGATTCCCTTCCTAACAGGGTTATAATGGGGACAAGGGGAGGGAGTAGTATGTTTGGTGACGTCCAAACTTAGCTGTACATTGGAATCATCTGAGGATCTTTGAAGAGTACCAGGGCTTGCCTCCTGCCCTCAGACATTCTGATTTAATTGTTACGGAGTGTGGCCTGGCATCGGAAGTTCTCAAAGCTCCTGCTGGCATAACAGTTTGAAGCCAGGACTGCTGGGTGTGAGTCTGGGCTCCATTGCTTACTGATCAAGTGGCCCCGTGCAACTGACTGGACCTCTCCAGCCCCCGTTTCCCCATCTCTGAAATAGGAATAATAAGGACTGCAGGGAGGCTTAAATGAGATAATGGATGAAAGCACTGAGAGGGGGTACCCAGACAGAGTGCTCGGTCCATCACACCTGCTGTTGAACTCCTCTGTTAAGCACTTTGTAAACAGCTCTAGTGGGGTCCAAATGGGAGGGAGCCTTTCCATTGCCGTGATTCTAATATTCTGCACTTCCACATTACAGAATCCCAAGGTTTCTAATACTTTAAGAGTCTCATGCTCCACTGACTGAGCTAGCCAGCTCCTCCCTCCAGCTTCTGCCTGCCTCGCAGACGCACTTCTACAGATTTAGAAACAGACCAGGACAGAGGGCCGGGGAGGAGGGATGTGGCCAAAGTTATGAAGCTGAGGCTGGAATCCAGGCTCCTGGTCCCCACCCCCAACCCCACACCAACGGCTGCCCTGCTGACCCCACAGTGACAGTGCTCCCATTCTCTTCCTAAGCAGAGAATGGGGAGGAGGCCGAGGCTGCCTGGCCCTTGTTTGTTTACTAACCCTCCCTCAAACATTTCCTGGGTGGCTCCCCGGGGACGGCAGGGCTGGGGGCTTCTCTCCAGGGAGCTGCTGCTGAGGCCTGTGTCTCCTGTGGCTCCTCTGACAGATCCCGCCTGACTCCGCCCTGGAAAGTCCTTTTGAAGAAATGGCCCTGGTGAGGGGCGGCTGGCTGTGGAGACAGAGTGAGTGATCCTGGGCCCCTGGTCCTGGGGCAGGGTAAGGGAAGTGGCTTACTGGGCTTGCCACAGGGAACCCTTCTCCCAAGGAGCCAGGACCTTTTCATCCTTCCCTTGTTTGTCCACGCTCTTCCCTCTGCCTGAAGGTCCTTCCCATTCCCGACTACGTGGTTTAAACTTCTACTTGTTCCTCACGACCCATCTCAGATGGGCCTCTGTCTGAGGAGACTTCTCTGGCTTTTCCTCTGGCCCCCACCCCTGCCCCTGCGATAGCGTCAAGCTGGATTAGAGGCTCCTTCCTTGGTTTTCACGGCGTCTTACAGTGATCTCCTTAGAACAGAACTGTCTTTATCTGTGGGTCCCCCCACTCCCTGACCCCAGACTGGTCCCAGTCTGTGAGCTCCTCAAGGACAGGGGGCTGGGTTTGACCCTCTGTGTATCCACAGTCCCCTAACTCCAGGGGGGCTGGGTTTGACCCTCTGTGTGTCCACAGTCCCCCAGCCCTGGGCTGGACACAGAATGAGGTACAGAACAAAGTGAAAAATGAGAGAGAGAGAGAGAAGATAGAGGCTCAAGGTAGGGAGAGGTCTTTGCCCTTGAAGAGACCTGGGACGTGGCCTTAGCAGCTTCCAAGTAAATGGGCCCAGTCACTCATTTCCCTGTTCAGCACATGTATGACTCGAGCTTCTACTGTGCGTCAGACCCAATGGGAGGCAGGAGGTGAACAAGACAGAGAGAAGACAGAAAGAGGTCCTGCCCTCATTTCAGGGGGTAGATAGACAAGAAAAAGGTGGTTATAACACTAGGGACTGAGGCTGAGGGGACTTGGGAGTCTGTCTGGGGCTCCTATCCCCAGCAGGCTCTGGGATCGGCCTGCCTAGTGCATCTGGAATATTGTACAGGCTCCATCCTCCGCCGCTGGAAGCGGAACTGGTTTGCCCTGTGGCTGGACGGGACCCTGGGATACTACCACGATGAGACAGCTCAGGACGAGGAGGACCGTGTGCTCATCCACTTCAATGTCCGTGACATAAAGATCGGCCAAGAGTGCCATGGTGAGCAGAAGCCCCTTCCTCTGTGGCACCGTGACTGTGGGCAGAGCCCTCCCGCTGTCTCTGAGAACACCTGCTGTTGGAAGCCTCTTTGCAGCTTTCAGAGGCATTTCACAGACATTGCTTCTGAGCCTCTGTGAACTCCAATTCAGTTTGGTGTGAGTTAAGAAATAGGTCCTTGGCTGTGTGTGGTGGCTCATGCCTATAATTTCAGCACTTTGGGTGGCTGAAGTGGGAGGATCACTTGAGGCCAGGAGTTCTAGACCAGCCCGGGCAACATAGTGAGACCCTGTCTCTAAAAAAAAAAAAAAAAAATTGGTGAGATGTGGTCGCATATGGCTACTGGGGAGGCCGAGGCAGGAGAATTTCTTGAGCCCAGGAATTCAAGGCTGCAGTAAGCTATGATCCCAGTACTTTGAGAGGCCGAGGCATGTAGATTACTTGAGTCTAGAGTTCAAGACCAGCCTGGGCAACATGGCAAAACCCCGTCTCTACCAAAACAAAAACAAACAAAAATTAGCCAGGTGTGATAGTGTGTGCCTGTAGTCCCAGCTACTTAAGAGGCTCACGTGGGAGGATTGCTTGAGCCTAGGAGGCAGAGGTTGCAGAGTGTTTATGGCACTGTACTACAGCCTGGGGGACAGAGCTAGACCCTGTCTCAAAAAAAAAAAAAAGAAAAGAAAAAGAAAGAAAAGGAAATCAGTCCTTTAGTGCCTTTCTCCTCTGTGCTGTGTCTCAGAGGTGAGCCAGGCACAGTTCCTGCCCTCCAGGCGCTCGGTACTGGATGAAGATGAAATGAAATTAGGAGGCCCAGAGAAGCGAAGTGGCCCAGGGTCACAGCAAATCTCCACATTCCTCCACCAAGGCCCAGGCCACAGTTCTAACTGGGTAACTGGGAGGCGTGCTGAGGGAAGCGTCAGCATGGAAAGGTTGGAAAGGTTAGAAGCGTAGAGTAGAATCCCTCAGAGGGTATATGGGATCAGAGGAGGTTGGCAGTGGCCAGTAAACAGAGCCCAAAGAAGTCAATTCCTGGCCGGGCGCGGTGGCTCAAGCCTGTAATCCCAGCACTTTGGGAGGCCGAGACGGGCGGATCACGAGGTCAGGAGATCGAGACCATGCTGGCTAATACGGTGAAACCCCGTCTCTACTAAAAAATACAAAAAACTAGCCGGGCGAGGTGGCGGGCGCCTGTAGTCCCAGCTACTCGGGAGGCTGAGGCAGGAGAATGGCGTGAACCCGGGAGGCGGAGCTTGCAGTGAGCTGAGATCCGGCCACTGCACTCCAGCCTGGGTGACAGAGCAAGACTCCGTCTCAAAAAAAAAAAAAAAAAAAAAAAAAAAGAAGTCAATTCCTATTCCTATTCCTGGTTTACTGGGGGGACCCGGGGCTTGAGCCTGTGGAAACCCATATTTGTCTGCTTCCAGATGTGCAGCCCCCAGAGGGCCGGAGCCGAGATGGCCTGCTAACTGTGAACCTACGGGAAGGCGGCCGCCTGCACCTCTGTGCGGAGACCAGGGATGATGCCCTGTGAGTCACTCCCAGGAGAGGATGGGGTGGAATCTTGGGGAAAGTTACCACGTGCCCCCTTCTCATTGGGCCTTCTGGTTCTCTGACCATAGGAAGAGGGCACTAAGGCCAGTCAGCAAGGGTATCTCATTGGAGGTGGGTAGAGTGGATTTGAAGGGCCCATGGTGACTGGCCTGGCACACAGTGAACTCCTCATGTGGTCTACGGTGAACTCAGGATTGCTGAGGGGGAGGTGTGCACACCTGCCTCGGGTGTCTGGTTCCTGGTCTTTAGCAGCCTCTGAGGTGAGCCCTCACCTGAGGGTGATGCAAAGCAGCAGAGCAGCCTAGTGGCACCCTTGCTGTCTTCTTAGAAGATGCCCTGGTGGGGGACTCTGGTCTGAGGGGTAGCCCCCGACCTGCCTACAAAGGCAGTCAGCTGCGTCCCAGGCAGGGGCACCCCAATGTCAGATGCATATCCATGCGGCCAGCCTGGGTGTGTCCTCCGCAGGCGCCATCCGCTCGCTCACATTCCGTCCCTTCCTACCCTCTGGCTGAGGGGTGCATAGCCTTTGCGCTGGAGGAGAGTGAAAGAGATGGGTGTGTGGGAGTGGGGGAAGCTGAGCTCCAGGCAGACAGCACAGAGCCGCCTTGTCCAACCCAGCCAGGTGCCATGGCAACCAACAAAGGCCCAATTGTCCCGTGTCTGCTAGGCCTTCCTGGAGCTCTGGGGTCAGAGCTTTGGGGAACTGTTTTGTTTGTAGATTTGGGATGTGGAGGGGGGCTGTGGCTAGAGCACCCACCCAGGAGTGTCAGATTCTGACATCCCCTGAGAGACCACCCAAGCCCAACCATCCACTGTATAGATGAGGAAACTGGAACTTCTAGAGGGGATGAGAAGAATGAATTAGCCTAACTTAGTGCTCCATCCATGTGACTGGGCAGGGGAGGGGTCACTTTTGTCTTCCTGAGGGAGACAAGAGATCTCTCCTTTCATGAGAGACTGGGGCTGGGTTGGACAGGAGAGTCTAAAATGTGGGAGCCCAATTCACCTACCCCCAAACTCCCTCCTCATGGTCTGGTGGGATTTGCTTTGCAGAGCATGGAAGACAGCGCTGCTGGAGGCGAACTCCACCCCGGTGAGTTCCCTGTTCTCTCCCCCTTTCCCCACCACCTCCGTGTGCCATGGAATCATGAGTGATTCAGACTCGGTCTCCACCTACCAGAAGTTCTCAGTCTCATGTGGATAGGTTTGTGCAAACTCTGATGCCTGAGTCCCAAGTGGGAAAGGATAAGGACAGCCAACTGGTGCTCAGAGGAGAGAGAGAAGCCTCCATGGAGACTTGCTGGAGGGAGTGGCACGTGAGCTGGGGAAAAGGAACTGTCTTTTATCGAGCAACTATTATGTGTCAGGTGTGGTGCAGGTATCATTCCACCTGCTCCTCACAACAGTCCTGTGAGGTTGGGGTTATTGTTCTATCTCTGTAGATGATAAGACTGAAGCTCATTCATCCACACAACAAATATTTACTGAGCTGCTACTATGGGCCAGGCGCTGTGTCAAGTGCCAGGGATCAGAGGTGAACCAAGGAGATGTGGGCTCTGCCCACCTGGACTCAGCCTAGTGAGGAGCCAGACATGGAACAACTAATTAATTATGCCATTTCAACAGTATAACGGCTCTGACAGAGATTTGCAGTGTCTGGCCCTTTCATCCAGGTGGTAGTTCAGGCAAGGCTTAAACCGAGAACTGAAGGATAAACAGAAATTGACTGGGTGAAAGGCGTGGGGAAGGGGTAAAGGGAACAGTATTCCAGGCAAAGGGATCAGCATGTGCAAATGCTCTGAGAGAGGTTAGGACGTTGGCAAGTTGAGTAGGAGGACAGCTGGGGTGGCTGGTGCTTAGGGAGTGAGTAGGTAAGGGGGGAAGGAGGGTTGGCACGACCAGGCTTGTGGGCTGTATGAAGGATTGGTTTCTGCTAAGAGCACCAGGGAGCCATGACAAGTGTTTGAACAGAGGGATGGCATGATCAGATCAGGCTCGATTTATATTTTTAAAAAGATAATTGTTGTAACGTTGGGGCATTAAAAACAAAACAAAACAAAACAAAAAGGTAGTCTGTCAGTTACTGAAATTTTATTATAGAGAAAAGGAAAAAAAAGATAATCTGGCTGGTAGGTACGGAATGGATTGTAGAGGGTAACTGTAGACACCCAGAGGCCACTTAGGAGGCTGGGACAGTGTCCCAGCAACAGACTGGAGATCTGGACTAAGGCCTTGCTGGCCGAGACAGGCTGATGAGTACAGGATGTATTTAGGATTTGGAGTCAACAGAGCTTGTGACTGATGGAAGTGGCGGTTTGAAGAGCCGCCCAAGGCCCAGCTTGGCCTCCACCCCCATCTGCCTGACTCCAGAATCTGTGCTTGCTCTTTCTCTGTGTGGCACAATGGAGCCCCCTCTCACCTACAGAGAAAGTCCATTGGGAAGTAGCAGGGGAGACCTGGATGCATTTAGAAACCTCCTCAGGCATCCACCTGCTGAGCGCCAGGCATTATGCTAAGCCCCTGGCACCAGTGACATCATTTCATCTTCCAATAACCCTGGCAGGGCAGCTGGGTAGGGATTGGCATTATCAGTCCCATTTTACAGATAAGGAAGCCAAGGTTCAGAGACGGGAGGTGACTTGTCCAAAGCTTATAGTCTTAAGTCAGTGGAAAAGCCTATCATGGAAGGAGGACATTATCTGCAGAAGTAACTGCATGAGCAGAGACAGAGAAGTGGTGTGTGCATGTGTGAGTGCACAAGTGCGTGTGCACATACGTGTGCATCTAAGGGCCCAGAGTCTGCCTGGCTGGAGAGCAATTCATGAGGGGAATGAAACAGGAGAGATGATTTCTGAGGTCACCAGGGCCAGCTCATGATGGCCCTCAAAGTCCAGTTGGAGGAAATGGACTTTCCCTGAGGCCTGTAGGGGAGCAATAAAGGGCATTCAACAGGGAGGGCTGTGGTCAGATTTTTGGGGGCAGACTCAGGCTCCCAAGTGGCAGGTGAATTGGAGGAAGCTGGGAGTAAGGAAGCTACCGCAGTAGTCTGCAGGGTGGAGGGACCCAGGTCGGGCTCCCCTGGCTTGGAGCTCCGAAGCCTCTTTATGTAGGGCGAATCAGTTCCACCACAGAGAGGCAAAGGGAAGGAAGCAAAGGCGACCGTCTGCACTCTGTGACTCTATGAAGCAGCCTCGCTCTTCTCTGCCTGTCCATCTCCTGTGGCTCTGCTGTCCCTTCTCTCTGCCCTGGCCTCTATTCTACCTCCCACTACTGCACATATACACATCCCTCTGGGCCCGGGCTAATTTGAGTCGGGTGTGTTTGTGCCTGTGTCTGCCTGTTTCTGTGTGTTCACCTCTGTGTTTATGGGTTTCTCTCTGTAGCCTGTGTGGGAATGACCTGCCCTTTGTCCTCCGACATGCTGGAGTTCATACCTCACTCCAGGTGGAGGTTCCAGGAGCCCCTAACACCAGCTTTACTGGGAACACAGGGCCTGGGGGCACAGCTAGGGACGAGGCTGGGGTAAAGCGAACCAGGTAGGCTACAGGATAGATGGGAGTTGCCCTGTCCTCCCTGGAGACTGGGAGCCCCAGCAGCATGAAATAGGGGAAGGTGGGCTAATTCTGGAAAGAGACTACTTGTCCTTCTTTTCTGCGTAACTTTGGCAGTCGTCAGCCTTCTCTGAGCCTCCCCTGTTACCATGAGCTGAGGAGAAAGAGGACGCTCCCTGCCACAACCCAGCTGGCGGAGGGCTCTGGTAGGGTCTGGAAAGAGCTCTGAGTGTCTTTAGGCGTAGAGGGCCTCTGACACCCCCTTCCTCCCTCCCCCTTCTTGGGTTTCTGTGGCTTGAGCAGGCCCCAGCTGGAGCAACCGTCCCTCCCAGGAGCCGCCGGGTTTGCTCCAAGGTCAGGTGTGTGACCCGCTTGTGGAGCCCCTGTAAGGTTGAGAGGCGGATCTGGGTAAGTGCTGGCTCAGCCCTCCCTGCCTCCATACTGGCCACCAGGATGAGCCTCCAAAACCAGGCCCAGTCCATCCCTTCCCTGTGACAAACATTCCATGGCTCCCTATCACCCACGGGACAAAAACCAACGGCTCTGCTGTACCCTCTGCCCCCAGCCACATCAGACCTTTCCCCTCTGCCAGCCTTCGCACATGCTGTTCCCGCTGCTGGCGAGACTGCAGTTTCCTCGTTCACTGGACAGACTGACACCCGTCCTGTAAGGCTCACCTCAGAGGCTGCCTGCCACCTGCTCGGTGGGGACCTCCTAGACCACCAGCCATCGTCATTCCCTCCCACAGCCTAGTGGCACTAAGGCTTAGTGCTTTCTTCATTCTGCCTGGTTTCAGAACTGGTTTATTCTGGTCTGTGTCGTCTTCCATGAGGCCTAGAACTTCCTCCAAGGCAAGGACAAGGCCTGACTGCGCTGCCTCTATGGAGCTTGGCACAAGGCTAGGCAAATGGCACATGCTCACTTAGTGCTCAGTGATGGGGAGTCTGTGCTGACCCTTCTCACACAGTGGGGCTCAGGGAATGTTCACTGAGTGAGCAAAGGAAGGAAGGAGGGAGTGAAAAACCTCTGTTATAGCAATACTACTACATAGTCAAATAATTTAGTCTAGATCTGTCTCCCCTCAACCTGAATGTTTCTTGAAGGCAGGATCTGAGCCTGAATCTTTTCTCTGTCCCCAGTGCTCAGCACAGGGCCTGGCATGGGGTGGGTGGCGGGAGGGGTCTTGAGTGAGAGTACCTGTGATCTTACAGTCAACTCTGAGCTCTTCTTACACAGTGGTGCTCAGTGTGGCTATGTGTCAGGATTGCTTAGGAACTTACAAGCACTAACAACAAGTTCTACCTCTGGATGTTCTAATCTGGCATGGGGCCTAGGCCTAGGAAACCTGTAGTTTAAACCTGTCTCCAGGCCGGGCCTGGTGGCTGACGCCTGTGATCCCAGCATTTTGAGGCTAAGGTGGGCGGATCTCTTGAGGTCAGGAGTTCGAGACCAGCCTAGCCAACATGGTGAAATTCTGTCTCTACTAAAAGTACAAAAATTAGCAAGATGTGGTGGTGGGTGCCTGTAATCCCAGATACTCGGGAGGCTGAGGCAGGAGAATGGCTTGAACTCAAGAGGTGGAGGTGGTTGCAGTGAGCCAAGATTGCCCCACTGCACCACTGCACTCCAGCCTGGGCAACAAAGCAAGACTCCATTTCAAAAAAAAAAAAAAAAAAAAGTCTCCTGATGACTCTGATATGCAGAATCACTAAGCCTAGAAGTGCTTGGGCCACCAAGTTGTATAGATGTGGCACTGTTAGATCCTCAGAGGCTTGGAGAGGTTACCTAACTTGATCAAGATCACTCAACTCATCAGTGGCAGGTCTGGGACTCCCAGCCCATCGTTCTGAGGTATTCACCATGCCCAAACTAGAATACAAGTTTGTTTAAAGTGGGGAAGCCAAAAACTAGGATTTAACAGACTGTAAACCTAATAACACAACAGCTCGGCTAAGGGGAGTCATTTGCATGCGACCCCCTGATTGGTCAACACTGGTTGTACCCACGAAGTAGCTGGGCCTCTGGAGAGGGAGAGGCAGGTTCAAACCCTCAGGTTCTGCCCATGGGTCTCTGGGCTGTCCCTACTTGTTGCCAGGTAACTTACAGGAGTTTACTTCTGGGCCTCCCAGACCTGGAGAGTAAAAACAGGTGCCCTAGAGGGACATGGGGTGCTCCACCCTCTCCAGGGCCTCCCAAGGCCACTGGCTTACTGCGTAGCAGCAGGGCAAGGTGGAGGCTCTGGATCTCAACTTCCCCACCAATAAAATTGGACCTGAGTGCTTAAATCCCTCTAGCCCCTTTTGGGCCTGGAGCCCGGATTCTGGCACTGCCTACCAGAAATCTGTATTGGATCACTGATGGGGAGGGAGCACCGGAGAGTTCACTGACCTACAGCATTGCTCGTCTGAGCCTCTTGCATTTTCTTGGGACTATTTGTTTTCCCTGACTTGAAACTGAACTCAGAGTTGGGCAACCTTAGTTCCAATCTGGCCCTGTATTTGATTCACTGGAATGAGTTCAATAAACATTAGGTACCTGCCACATTCTAGTCAGATCTGATTAGACCCAGTCTCTGCCCTCACAGGCATCTCCAGATCTGATGGGAGAGACACAGGGACACAACGGGAAGACAGCATGATCGGTGCTGTAATGCAGGGACATCCAAGGGCTGTGGGTATCCAGATGGGGCCCCAACAGAACCTGAGGTTCAGGGAGAGTGATGATTGAGTTGAATCTGGAAGACAGCTTGGGTAGTTGAATGAGGTGAGAAGCTCATCCTTATCAAAGGAAAATGGCATGGAGACTTGAAATCACAAGGTGTGCTTGGAGACCTTCCCCTTACCACCAAACTTCTTCAAAGAGATGTCATGACATGGGGATTGCATCCTTCACCTCTCAGCCTTTCTTCAACCCTCCATAACTTGGCTTTTCCTACTCAGCAACTCCTCTGAAAAGTTTTTTCAAGGTCACTCACAACTTCCAAGTTGCTAAAACCAGTGGCCTATTCTCTTGGAATTGACCAAAAGAATGGACAGAAGAACGTATTTAGAAGATAAAATCACGAGAACTGTTGGCTGTTGTGTGGAAAGTGAATGTGTGAAGACAAGACAAGGGCAACAACCTGCTTTCTTTCCTTCTTTCTCCTTTTTTTTTTTTTTTTTTTTTTTGAGACGGAGTCTCGCTCTGCTGCCCAGGCTGGAGTGCAGTGGCCGGATCTCGGCTCACTGCAAGCTCCGCCTCCCGGGGTTCACGCCATTCTCCTGCCTCAGCCTCCCGAGTAGCTGGGACTACAGGCGCCCGCCACCTCGCCCGGCTAGTTTTTTGTATTTTTTTTAGTAGAGACGGGGTTTCACCGTGTTAGCCAGGATGGTCTCGATCTCCTGACTTCGTGATCCGCCCGCCTCGGCCTCCCAAAGTGCTGGGATTACAGGCTTGAACCACCGCGCCCGGCCAGTTGTTTTTTTTTTTTTTTTGAGACAGGATCTCCCTCTGTTGCCGAGGCTGGAGTGCAGTTGTGCAAACACTGCTCACTGCAGCCTCTATCTCCTGGGCTCAAAGGAGCCTTCTGCCTCAGTTTCCCGAATAGCTGGGTCCACGGGCATGCATCACCACACTCAGCTAATTTTTTAATTTTTTGTAGAGCCATGTGTTTGCAATGTTGCCCAGACTGGTCTTGAACTCCTGCATTCAAGCAATCCTCCCGCCTCGGCCTCCCAAAGTGCTGGGATTACAGGCGTAAGCCACTGTGCCTAGCCTTTCTTGATTTGAGTGCATGGTGATGGCATGTATTGAGAGAAGCATTTATGGGGCTGGGTACTTTGGGAGGCTGAGGCAGGCAGATCACCTGAGGTCAGGAGTTCAAGACCAGCCTGGCCAACATGGTGAAACCCTGTCTCTACTAAAAATACAAAAAAATTAGCCAGTCGTGGTGGCAGGAACTTGTAATCTCAGTTACCTGGGAGGCTGAGGCAGGAGAATTGCTTGAATCCAGGAGGTAGAGGTTGCAGTGAGCTGATACAGTGTCATTGCACTCCAGCCTAGACAACAAAAATGAAACTCTGTCTCAGAAAAAAAAAAAAAGAAAGAAAAATGGATTTATGGGAAGAACAACAGTTTTAGCAGATGGAGAAATGCTGCAATCACCTTGAGATGAGTGGTGTCTGAGACACCTGGACTTCTAAGGGGAGCTGGACTGTTCAGGTGTGAATCCCAGTTAGAGAGAGACACAGGGTGGAGGGAGGCTAAGTGGAAAGATCCAGAAAAGAAGGGGATCCTGACCCCTCTCCAGGTCTGCTCCCCCATGGGTAAAATGAGGGGTTTGGAGCTTCCATTTAATTCAGCACATAGTTCTTGGTTCCTGATATGCACTAGGCCCTGCTGGTGACACAAACAAATCAGAGTCCTTGCCTATAAGCAGCTCACATTTGGGCTGCAAGAAAGGCCAGGAGAAAGGATAGCAACAAGAGGCACAAGCAAGTTCCAGAGATTTCAGGGGAAAAAAAAATCATTCTTCCTGAGACCAGGAGAGTTTCCTGGAGTGGAGTGGGTGACCGTTAAGCTAGGCTTTGAAGGGTTGGCAGAAATCTAATGGGAGAGAGGGGAGGGCAGGGAGTGCATTCCAGAGAGAACACTGACCATTCTCTGAGCCTCAGTCCCCTACCCTACGGTCATGTGGAGCTAATAACTGCTTTAAGGATTAGAGGCGGTAACACATTTGATTACTTCCTTCAGGACCTGGTACATAGTAGGTGCTCAATAATCGTTACAGTCTAGTGCAGCCTAACAATTTTGGGTCAGTGATGGACCACATATACGATGGTGGTTCCATAAGATTGTAATGGAGCTGAAAATTTCCTATCACCTAGTGATGTTGTAGCCATCATAATGTCATAGGGCAATGCATTACATTTTCTACGTTTATATATGATTAGTTAGATAACAAATACTTACCAATGTGTTACACTTGCCTACAGTATTCAGGGCAGTAGCCTGCTGAACAGGTTTGTAGGCTAGGAGCAATAGGATATACCACATACTCTAGGTGTGTGCCATCTAGGTTTGTGTAAGTACACTCTATGATATTCACATACTAAAATTGCCTAAGGACACATTTCTTAGACTGTATCCCTGTTGTTTAAAAGATGCTTAACTGTATTTTAGTTACTTGCCATCCCTATCCTTCCTTTCCCTTCTTCCTCTCCAACCCCTGTTTATTTCCTGGGTTGGGGCTTAGCCATGTTCCCCTCCTTGTGACTAGTAGAACTGGATCTTTCCAAGTGGCATCATTGTAGAGCTGCTAGCGAATATTAGACTATCTATGAGGAGAAGTTGGGAGCCACAGAGAATTTTTTGAGCTAGATGGGAGGCCAGAGTAGGAGAATGGGCGTCACTGGGAGCTGGATGTAGGGCGGAAGTTTTAGAGGACAAGGACCGTGGACCTTGTGGGGAAGGCAGGGCCTTTCTCCAATAGCTTCCTAGTGGCTGGAGGCCCATTTCTAAACTTGGGGAGGCGGCTCCATGCATCCCAGAGAGGCCTGAGCCCGGCGTGTGGGTAGGGGACCAAACCCAGGCCAGGGAGTTCCTGGGCACCTGACGTGGCTGGATTCCCCAGGTGCGTGTCTACAGCCCGTACCAAGACTACTACGAGGTGGTGCCCCCCAACGCACACGAAGCCACGTATGTCCGCAGCTACTACGGACCGCCCTACGCAGGTAAGTCTCCAGCGTGCCCCGAGGCTTGCCTTGATCCCGCGCCGATTCAGCGCTGGGCCCAGCCCACGGTCCGTCAGTTTTGGACCAGGCTTCATCCTTTTAGCGTGCACGGATTTTCCCAGGTAGAACCCTCTGCAAGCCCCTCTCCATCCTGAGACTGGGAGAGCCCTGGGACCAGTGTTCGCCCCGAGCTGACCTCACCCCTCCAGACTGGCTTCTCAGCCCTACGGTCGGCAGTACCCATTCCTGAGCCGGTAGCGGCCCCTGGTGGCTACTGCGGGAACGGCTGCCTCCTCCCAGCTCTGGGGCCTGGCGGTTGGGAACGCCTGGCGGTTGGGAACCGTTAGGTGCCTGGTGGTTGTGTTTAGCGATCTCAGGGTTTCTTCGCTGCTCCGCCCTAGCGTGCCATAGTGGACCCGTAGGTTCCGGGACATCCGCAGCAGATCCAAGGCCTGGGAGCCATGAAGTGGAGCTCTTCCTGCGTCTAGATCTGTTCCTTTGACTGGGGAGCAGAAGAGTGGGCTCGGCGCCTTACACTGGGTTGGGCTGGAGTGATGCAGGAAGGGTGCGAAGATCACTCTACTCCCTCCTTAGTCGCTGACCCTCATGGGCTGTCTCACTCTGCAGGCCCCGGCGTGACGCACGTGATAGTGCGGGAGGATCCCTGCTACAGCACCGGCGCCCCTCTGGCCATGGGCATGCTTGCGGGAGCCGCCACTGGGGCGGCGCTTGGCTCGCTCATGTGGTCGCCCTGCTGGTTCTGAGCCCTGGGACCTGCAGCACTGGCCCCTGCGCTTGGACTGCTAGACTTTTCTTCCTCCTGGACCCCGCTCTCTACCATCCAAGCCCTGTCCCACTTTGGCCCTCTCCTCTCCATTAGCTCCTTCCGGGTTTGGACCATTCCCCCCACTCCCTACCCTCACTCCCCACATGGGAAGAAGCTGTCATCCCAGGTACAAATGTCGCTTGAAGTCTTCACATCTACTGCCAGACACCCCCAAATCTGTTATAGGCATTTATGGATACATTTCCTCTAAACACACCAGGGCACAGCAAATACGACTTCATTTGGCTTCGAGTTCCGTAGACACGACATGAATCGGGCTCTCTGCTCTCTCGTCAGGGAGCTCGAGGCCTGGTGGGGAGAACAGGAGTAAACAAGAACTTGACAAAGCTGCAGAGTTATCAGTCCTTTGACAGGGACAGGTGGGGCAGAGAGCAAGGCAGGTAGGCTGGAAGAACAGTTATTGGCAAGTGTGCAGAGCCATGAACGTCATGGCATGTCCAAGGAATTAAATGGGAGTTCATCTGGCCTGGGGTGGAGGCCAGGATCAGACCATGGTGGGCCTTCTAGATAAGGAGCTTCCTGGGTGAAAGGGGAGATGTGAACGTTCCCTGGAGGGAAGTTTCATGATTGCATCTATAATATATTGCCTGTTTTGTGAATATTGACATATGTCCATACCCAAAACACCCCTGCCCACAACCAGCTTCCTGGCTGGTACCCATGATAATAATTGAGCTGAACCTTGGGGCCCCTCGTTGGGGAACAGGTGAGTTCTATTTGAGACTTCTAGCCCCAGAAAACTGCCTCAGTCCGGAAATGGCTCTCATACCAGGAGCTCGGCCCCCTTTTTGTAGCTGTGACTGTCACCCTCTCAGGCTTTGTCTCATCCTTCATTCTGAGGGAGATGGCAGTGTTCTTCTCTGGGGCCTGATCCACCTTTACACCAGCCCAGGAAGCCCCATGTGTGCCTGCCCTGAGGTGGTCCAGCAGTCTCCCCCTTTGGTCCCCTTCCAGTCTCTTCCCCCTTTCTATCCCAATCACCAACAGAAATGCTAACATCCCTGCCTGGTAGCCAGACTAGCCCACTAAAGCTCCCTGTAAATGGGGGCTCCATTAGTTCTGCTGCAGAGACTAATAAAGATTTGGTTGGCTTTAGCAGTGACTGTGGCTTGCTTTGTTCCCCTAGAAGGCCCCGTTTCCCTCTCCGTGACCCAGCAGCTACTAGTGCCTTATCCGGTCTAGTGAAAAGAGTGCGGATTCTGAGATCAGGTGGAACTGATGACAGCATGTTAGCTGAGTCATTTGGGGCAAGTCACTTAACCTTTCTGGATTTTGTTTCCCCTACACTTAAGGTAGCTGGTTGCAGTTGACCATTCCTGAGGGCTCAAGAGGAGGGACTGCCTTGGAGTCTCTGTTGTCTGAGCTGATGGATGATCCAAGCCAGGTCCTGCCTGCTTTCTGAGAATCCTGTTCATGTTGGGGTCTTTTCCAGTAGGTTCCCATCCTTCTAGAGCTGAATCAATGAATTGTTCTCATAGAAAACCAGGTGGCCAGGGAAGGAAACACCACCATCCTGCATCAGGCCTCTTGGGGCTGTAAGATAGAAACTCCCTGCTCAAACTGATTTAAGCCAAAGGGAAAAGGTTGAGCCACATAACTGAGAAGTCCAAAAGCTGTGTGATCCAGGGGCTTAAACAGTGTCACTTAGACTTTGCTTCATTTCCATCTTTACACCTGCGGGGCTGGCTCATTTGGAAGTTGCAGTGATGGTCAGCAGCTCCAGGCTAATGCCCTCCTGAGTTCAAGTCCAGCCAAGAGAATTTCTCTTCTTCTAACAGTATGACTGAAAGTCCTGAGCCTGGTGGACATCAGTCTAAATTGGGTCCTGTGGCCATCCCTGCATCAACCCCAGTGGTCTGGAAACGGATGGTCTAAAATAACAGGGCTTACAGCAGGGGTGGGATGGTGTTCCAGAGGAAATTTAGGGCACTGTTCCCAGAAGTAGGATGAATAGATGAAAGCTGGTTGGCAAAAATATCAGGAATTCACCTCAGCCACAGTTCCAGAGACACCAACTTAGAGGTAAGACATATATAAAACCAGCAATGATTGAATGAGGTTACAGAGGAACGTGGTGCAGTTGGAGTTCTGAAGAGCAGGCATGCAACTCTGCCAAGGGAACTAGGGAAAGATTTGGGACAGGAAGTGCAAATTTAGTCTGAACCTTGAAAAATGAGTAGGAGTTTGCCAATCTGAAAAAGGTGGGTGAGCTTTCCACACAGAACAAATGGAAGAAATGGTATGAGCAAAGGCGTTAGAGGCTTGAGAACACCATGAAGTTCAGGAACCAGTCTCATGCTATAGCAGGTTGCATGGTGAGAGGTGGTGAATGAGGTCAAACTATAAAGAACCTCTTGGGCCAGGCTACTGAACACAGGGCATAGTCCAATATGTGGCACCAGCTTAAGGACAAGCATAGATGCAAGAAGGAGCCTCTTGAGAAGACCAAGTCTGTTAGCATTTGTGCAGTCAGAGGTTACATACCCTGGGTGTCCTAAGGCCTGTACTGTGTTCAGGGGACCCAGCAGTGCATCAGACCCAGTGCATGCTTTGGAACCTCAGCCTTAATTTTTTCTTTTCTTTTGTTTTGCTCCCCTCCCCTCCCCTCCCCACAGCCTTAATGTTTTCTGTTTTTGTCTTTCCTCCCCTCCCCCTTCCTCCCTCCCTCCCTCCCTCCCTCCCTCCCTCTCTCCCTCCCTTCCTTCCTTCCTTCCTTGGCAGCACTGGCAATTGGGGAGAGAGAACAGAGTTTGATCTGTAACTGACTGAACAGTCAATTGAGATAACTCACTACCTTCAGCCCAGCCTCAGCCTTAATTTTCTCCCAGATAGACCCAGTTATGCTGTCAGTCCTTTAGTGGCATCCCCATTATGCCATCTCATTAGAGGGTGTCTTGCATGCCCCTGCAGGGACATCTCTGAGTTTGGCTCTGGGAATGACCTCTCCGGCACAGCCTCAGGACTTTTAGAGATCAATATGTAGGAAGAGCCCAAGCTGTCCAGAGTCCTTTCCCAAGAATGTGGGTTAAACAATGATCAGGGAGCTGGCTGGGCAGAGCATTTGAGATCAGACAGAGCTGGGGGCATTGCCATTCATTGCCCAAAGCTTCCCTGTTTTATCTTATAGGTCTTTGCAACAACCCCATGGGCCTGGCGTTACTATCCCTATTTTACCTACAAAGAAACACATGCAGAAAAGGAAAGTAGACTGTCCAAGTCATGCATGCTGTGTCAGAATCTGGATTCAAATGCAGGTCACTTAACCTTGTCTACCATAGCACACTGCTTCTGCACTATAAATCCTGTGTGGCTCATTACCTGACAGGAAAATAATTCCCAGAGAGGAGGTCAACTGTATAACACAAACATCTCTTCTCTTTTCCTTTAGCAAATGCTTTTCTGAGAGGTTTTGTGGGCAGACAGGGCTGAGAGCTGGGTACTGGGAGAGGAATGAGATTTGGGCCCTATTCAAGGAGTTTGTGCATGTGCCTTTGTGTGTGTGTGTGTGTGTGTGTGTGTGTGTATGTGTGTGTGTGTGTGTGTGTCTGTCTGTCTGTCTACCCTAGACATGGACACAGACTATGATAACATGGGCTGTGGGAACTGGTAGTCCTGAGGTTGTAGGGGCACAGAGAAAGGAGCCCTTAGCCCAGGTATGGGTGGAAGTGTCTTAAGCTGACTGAAAAGACAAATGCTCTTCCAACTATGGTCTTGTGGGAGTTGCTAACTTAGATGAAGAGGAAACAAGAACTAAAGCAGCACTCAGTCAGTGCCAAGAGGTTTCTGGGTGAGGCTGGATCTGCAGTGTGATGGGTGGAAATGGGGGTCAGCAGAGTCAAACTATCAGAGGCCTTGGATGCCAGGGAAGGAGCTTGAACTATATACTAACTCTCAGGCCATGGAATGCCTCCAAAAATGTGAAGCAAAGGAAGGACATGGTTGAACCTGGAAGTTCGATCTCACACACACAAAGATATTCATTCTCATAGACAACACAGTCTTAACCCAGACAAAACCATCTCTGCAAACTGTCTGGGCAGCCCAGGTACTACCTGGCTGCTCATAGCCAGCTCACTGGGGGTGCTCAACTCCACATCCATTCCTGAGACCACCTGCCTCCATCAGCCCCTACTAGAGGAGATTCTATAGACAGCGAGGGTCTGTGGCACTCTGAGCATCCCGGCAGTGAGCGCTTCTCCAAAATCAGGTATATGACTCAGTCTCAGAACTAGAGCCCTACATTCAGAATACCTGGTTGGAAATTACCCTAGATGCCCTCTAAAACAGATTTGTCTCCCCTTTGCCCCACCTGATAGGGACCATTCTACTGCCTTCTGCCACCCATAGGGACTGGGAGAACTCTTACCTTTTCCCTTTCCTGCCCTTGTGGGATAGCTCAGTCTGTGAGACCTCCTTCATCAGGAGTTGAGATCTGCCTCCTGAGACCTCCCAGGATTGGGTCCCAGATTTACTTCTGACCTCATATCACAGTGTTCCCCAACCTTAGAACTTCCCACAGAGGTCTGGAGACATCTTAAGTGGTCATGAGGAGACTTCATTGTCAGAATCATGGTCCAATCAGTCTATCACCCTTAAACCTGAAGCACAGAACCTTGAGGTTTGACCCTTTCTAAGTTGGTCACCAGCCTTGGGGATGAAAAGAGGACAAGCTAAGGCCAGAATATGCTTAGGCAGGAACGTGTGCTGAATATAGAAAGTTCCAACTGCAGGCCGGGTGCGGTGGCTCACGCCTGTAATCCCAGCACTTTGGGAGGCCGAGGCGGGCGGATCACAAGGTCAGGAGATCGAGACCACGGTGAAACCCCGTCTCTACTAAAAATACAAAAAATTAGCCGGGCGCGGTTGTGGGCGCCTGTAGTCCCAGCTACTCGGGAGGCTGAGGCAGGAGAATGGCGTGAACCCGGGAGGCGGAGCTTGCAGTGAGCCGAGATCGCGCCACTGCACTCCAGCCGGGGCGACAGAGCGAGACTCCGTCTCAAAAAAAAAAAAAAAAAAAAAAAAAAAAAAAAAAAAAAAGAAAGTTCCAACTGCAAAGCAGATGTCAGCCTCTGTCTTCTCAGATTGTCACCTTCTGGCGGGGCGTGGTGGCTCATGTCTGTAATCCCAGCACTTTGGGAGGCTGAGGCAGGTGGATCACTTGAGGTCAGGAGTAGAAGACCAGCCTGGCCAACCTGGTGAAACCCCGTCTCTCCTAAAAATACAAAAATTAGCCAGGTGTGGTGGTGGGCACCTGTAATCCCAGCTACTCAGGAGGCTGAGGCAGGAGAATTGCTGGGACTCGGGAGGCGGAGGTTGCAGTGAGCTGAGATGGTGCCACTGCACTCCAGCCTCGGCAACAGAGCGAGACTCCTTCTCAAAACAAACTGAAACAAACAAACAAACAAACAAAACACACATCACCTTCTTCTAGTATATCAGGGGAGGAAGGAGGCCTTCTCCACTGGCCAGCTGCTCTCCCCCACACCCTACTGGTTACCATTTGGACATCTTAGCAAGATTCTCTTAAATGGATGCCTGTTCTCTCTAACTGGACACCAAGTATGGGATCAATGTGGGGTGATTTTCCTTTATTGTCCTAGTTTTCATTCTCCATGTCTTCACCAGCCCCATCAAAGCATGTGCATCAGACTTCATAGAAATGGTGGAGTAACAAAGGAAAAAGAAGGAAATGAAAAAATAAAACAAAATTACTCTTTATCCCCTCAGTAAGGGCACAGGTTTTTAGTTCACTTGCAGAAGTTCCCACTTCCTCACCTCAAACCCCTGTCCTCTGTTCTTGCTTTCTCCAAAAACCTCTCCACATTTCTGCCAGTGTGCTTTCCAGTCAGCTCACTGAAAAAAGCAATGAGTGCAAATAGATGTTCCCAATGCAGTTTGCTTCAAAATCTCTCGACTAGTAGGACTGTAACATGAATTTTTAATCCTTCCAGCTGTCCAGCAGACAATTTTTAAATTATTCACACACACATTAAGACAGACATTAATCCTCATAGACAAAACAGTCTAATCTGGAGGTGGCCAATGGACGACATCTGGCCCAAACATTGTTTTGTCTAGTCAACACATGGTTTTTAAAAAGTTTTGAATTAAAATGGGCAAAGATGAAAAAGACAGACGACACTAAGTACTGATATGGAGTCTCATACACTGCTGGAAGAACTGTAAAGTTAAACTGGTACAATTGCTTTGGAAACTGATTGGTAAGGCCAAGCATATGCATACATTATAACCAATCAACTCTTCTCCTAGGGTGCACCCAACAGAATTGTGTACTTACCTTCACCAAAAGGTAGGTAGAAAAGTGTTTATAATAGCAATGGAAAAAACTTAAATTCTACAGGATAAATCTACTGGTAATATTCACAAAATGGAATGACAGTCAATCACAAAATGGAATGATAGTCAATAGAATTAATTATTTACAAGTATATGCAAAATTATGAATGTAATAAAAAATACATCAAAAAAGCAGAGAGGACAGGGAGTGGGGGTGGGACAATAGAATGATACTCTGGCAAGTTTCCTGTACCTTATGTGAAGTAGTACAATATTAAGTATACGCTAATAAGTCAAACATGCACATTGGAGTCCCTAGATCAACTGGAAGCCAGGTTTCTCAGTGGTGAAGTAGAAATTTACAGATAAGCAAAGGGAGGAAGCTAGAATGATTCATGTGGTAATGGATTAGAGTTGGAGACATCAGTATGAACTCATGTCTAGCTTGACATAGAGATGGGATTATATACAGAAATATTTACAGATATGTGTCTATACACATGTCAGTACATACATATATTTCCTTCATCTGCCAGCTGAGAGAGCCTCAAAGAAAACACCTCAGTGGAAATGAACACACCTAGGCTGGGCGCGGTGGCTCACGCCTGTTATCTCAGCAATTTGGAAGTCCAAGGCAAGTGGATAACCTGAGGTCGAGACCAGCCTGGCCAACATGGCAAAACTCCATCTCTACTAAAAATACAAAAATTAGCTGGGCGACGTGGCGTGCACCTGTAATACCATCTACTGGGGAGGCTGAGGCAGGAGAATAATTTGATCCCAGGAGGCAGAGGTTGCAGTGAGCTGTGATCGTGCCACTGCATTCCAGCCTGGGTGACAGAGAGACTCTGTCTCAAAAAAAAAAAAAACAAAAAAAAAAACAAGCCATGTGTGGTGGCACCCACCTTTAGTCCTAGCTACTTGGGAGGCTGAGGCAGGAGAATCACTTGAACCTGGGAGGCAGGGGCTGCAGTGAGCCAAGATCACACCATTGCACTCCAGCCTGGGCGACAGAGCGAGACTCTGTGTCAAAAACAAAAACAAAAAAAGAAAAAATAAAAGAAAAGAAAACAAAAAGAAATGAACACACCTAGCCCCACATCTTTTGTGTGTGTTTGTTTGTTTTTTGAGACGGAGTCTCGCTCTGTCGCCAGGCTGGAATGCAGTGGCGCGATCTCTACTCACGACTCACTGCAACCTCTGCCTCCTAGGTTCAAGCAATTCTCCTGCCTCACCCTCCCAAGTAGCTGGGACTACAGGCGCCCGCCACCATGCCCAGCTAATTTTCGTTTTGTTTTTTTGTTTTTTTTTTTTTTTGAGACGGAGTCTCACTCTGTTGCCCAGGCTGGAGTGCAGTGGCGAGATCTCAGCTCACTGCAAGTTCTGCCTCCCAGGTTCACGCCATTCTCCTGCCTCAGCCTCCCGAGTAGCTGGGACTACAGGCGCCCGCCACCAAGCCTGGCTAATTTTTTGTGTTTTTTAGTAGAGACGGGGTTTCACCGTATTAGCCAGGATAGTCTCGATCTCCTGACCTTGTGATCCGCCTGCCTCCCAAAGTGCTGGGATTACAGGCGTGAGCCACTGAGCCCGGCTAATTTTTGTATTTGGGCACGATTGGCGTTTCACCATGTCAGACAGAGATGGTCTCAACTCTTGACCTCGTGATCCGCCCGCCTCAGTCTCCCAAAGTGCTGGGATTATAGACATGAGCCGCCACACCTGGCCCCACATCTTCATTTCTAATACCAGTTCTCCAGTCAAAGAAATCAGAGATCCTTAGAGAAATGGCTGATTACAGGACTGGATAAAGAGGTATCCATGATGAGTCTGGAGCATCATGTACTGCCATAAAGAAGTACTCAAAAGACCAAAACAAATGCACATCAATGGGGGGTACATCGAAGGGGCAAAATAACTGAAAGAGCTGGAACAATTTGGGCAACCAAATAAAGTAGCATTAGATTATAACCCAAAGTATAAAATAAGAATCCATGAGTCCATGGATACTTTTGAGTCCATACTGATATAAATTATTGAACAGATAAATAAATGGGGGAGAAGAGACAAATCTCCCTTGCAGAATTCCAAACAATCTACATAGCTATTCCCCCCTAAAGAAGAACAAATCCCAACTCCTGAAATATGGGCTGCACATACAGATATCCTTCAAAGAATAGAGACAGAAAGGCAGTAGGTGAGAAAAGTAACTTTTTTTTTTTTTGGAGATGGAGTCTCACTCTGTCATCCAGGCTGGAGTGCAGTGGTGTGATCCTGGCTCACTGCAACCTCTGACTCCCTGGTTCAAGCGATCCTCCTGCCTCAGCCTCCGGAGTAGCTGGGATTATAGGCACACGCCACCACGCCCACCTAATTTTTGTATTTTTAGGAGAGAAGGAGTTTCACCATGTTGGCCAGGATGGTCTCGATTTCCTGACTTTGTGATCTGCCTGCCTCAGTCTCCCAAAGTGCTGATTACAGGCGTGAACCACTGCGCCCGGCCTATACATTCATCTTTTAACAGGCATTTGGGTTGTTTCTAGTTCTTGGCTAATACTAGCTACTATTAATTTTGTCCACAAGTTTTGTTTTCTTTTTTTTGAGACAGGCTGGAATGCAGAGGCAAAATCACAGCTTACTGTAGCCTCGACCTCCCAGGCTCAAGCAATCCTCCCACCTCAGTCTCTCAAGTAACTGGGATCACAGGCATGTGCCACCACACCTGGCTACTATTTTTATTTTTGTAGAGATGGGGTTTCCCTGTATTGCTCAGGCTGGTTTCAAATTCCTGGGCTCACGTGATCCTCCCGCCTCAGTCTCCCAAAGTACTGGGATTACAAGCATGAGCCACCACACTCAGCCTGTGTACAAGTCTTTGTATGGACACATGCTTTCATGTCTTGTGGGTAAATATTGAGGAATGGAATAGATGGGTTATATGACAAACACATATTTAACTTTATTTTTTTTTTTTTTTTTTTTTTTTTTTTTTTTTTTTTTTTTGAGACGGAGTCTCGCTCTGCCGCCCAGGCTGGAGTGCAATGGCCGGATCTCAGCTCACTGCAAGCTCCGCCTCCCGGGTTCACGCCATTCTCCTGCCTCAGCCTCCCGAGTAGTTGGGACTACAGGCGCCCGCCACCTCGCCCGGCTAATTTTTTGTATTTTTAGTAGAGACGGGGTTTCACCGTGTTAGCCAGGATGGTCTCGATCTCCTGACCTCGTGATCCGCCCGTCTCGGCCTCCCAAAGTGCTGGGATTACAGGCTTGAGCCACCGCGCCCGGCCTCTTAACTTTAAATGATACCAAGCAACTTTGTTTTTTGTTTTTGTTTGTTTTTTTTTGTTTGTTTTTTTGTTTTTTTTTTTTTTTTTTTGAGTCTTGCCCAGGCTGGGGTGCAGTGGCCAGATCTCAGCTCACTGCAAGCTCCACCTCCCGGGTTTACGCCATTCTCCTGCCTCAGCCTCCTGAGTAGCTGGGACTACAGGCGCCCGCCACCTCGCCTGGCTAGTTTTTTGTATTTTTTAGTAGAGATGGGGTTTCACCGTGTTAGCCAGGATGGTCTCGATCTCCTGACCTCGTGATCCACCCGTCTCGGCCTCCCAAAGTGCTGGGATTACAGGCTTGAGCCACCGCGCCCGGCCGCAACTTTGTTTTTTGTTTTTGAGACATGGTCTTGCTCTGTCACCCAGGCTGGAGTGCAGTGGCATGATCTTGGCTCACTGAAACCACCTCCCAGGTTCAAGCGATTCTCCTGCCTCAGCCTCCTGAGTAGCTGGGACTACAGGTGTGCGCCACCACACCTGGCTAATTTTTTTATTTTTAGTAGAGACAGGGTTTCACCATGTTGGCCAGGCTGGTCTCAAACTTCTGACCTCAACATGATTGAGCTCCACTGCACTCCAGCCTGGGCAACAGAGCAAGACTCTGTCTAAAAAAAAAAAAAGAAAAAAAAAATCATCCCCTAAAGGCTTAACTCTTCTAGCATCAACTCAATCAAAAGTCCAAAGTCCATAGTCTCATCTGAGACTGAAGGCAAGTTCCTTCCTCATATGATTTTCTGTAAGATCAAAAACAAGTTATTGGCTCAAACCTGTAATCCCAGCACTTTGGGAGGCTAAAGCAGGTGTACTGCTCGAGCCCAGGAGTTCAAGACCAGCCTGAGCAACATAGTGAGACCCCATCTCTACCCAAACTACAAAAATTAGCCAGGCATGGTGGCACGTGCCTGTGGTCGCAGCTACTTGAGAGGCTGAGGTGGTAAGATTGCTTGAGCCTGGGAGGGAAGAGGTTGCAGTGAGCTGAGATCATGCCACTGCACTTTACCCTGGGTGACAGAGTAAGACCCTGTCTAAACCACCACCACCACCAACCACCCCCCGACCAAAAACACAAGTTATTTACTTTGAGGATACAAGGGTTATATAGGCACTGAGTAAATATTCCCATTCCAAAAGGGAAAAATCAGCCAAAAGAACAAGGCAATAGGCCCGAAGCAAGTCTGAAACCCAGAAGGGCAGACATTAAACCTTAAAGCTCCAAAATAATCTCCTTTGACTCCAAATCCCACATTCAAGGCACACTGATGCAAAGGTTGGCCTCCCAAGTCCTTAGGCAGCTCCACCTCTGTGGCTGCTGTCACAGGTTAGAGTTGAGTGTCTGCAGCTTTTCTAAACTCAGGGTGCAAGCTGCTCGTGGCTGTAGCATTCTGCAGTCTGGAGGGCAGTGGCCCCTCTTCCCACAGTTCCACTTGGCATCGCCCTGGTAGTGACTCTTTGTGGGGGCTCCCATACCACATTTTCCCTCTGCATTGCCCTAGTAAAGGCTCTCTGTGGCGGTTCTGCCCTGTGGCAGGCTTCTGCCTGGGCACCCAGGCTTTCCCACACATCCTCTGAAATCTCATTGGAAGCTGCCAAGTCTCCCTCACTCTTGCATTCTTCACAGCTGCAGGGTTAACATCACATGAAAGCCACCAAGGCTTATGGTTTGTGCCCCCTGGAATAGCAGCTCGAGCTATATCTGGGGCCCTTTGAGCAGTATCCTGAGGCTGTGCAGGGCAGCAGGGCCCTGAGCCTGGGCCCTGAAACCATTCTTTCCTCCTAGGCCTCTGATGGGAGGGACTTGACCAAAGACTTCTGAAATGGCCTTGAGGCCTTTTCCCACTGTCTTGACTATTAGCACTTGGCTCCCTTTTAGTCATACAAATTTCCCTAGCAAGCTGTTGCTTGTATTCCTCTTCTGAAAATGTTTTTTCCTTCTCTACCACAAGGCTAGGATATACATTTTCCAAATTTTAATGCTCCTCTTCCCATTTAAATATATCTTCCAACTTTAAGATATTCCTTTGCTCTCATATCTGATTGCAGGCTGTGAGGCAGGAATGCCACCCCTTGAATGCTTTGCTGCTTGGAAATTTCTTCAGCTAGACACCCTAGCTGAAGGTCATCACTGTTTTTTTATTCTTTTGAGATGGAGTCTCACTCTGTCGTCCAGGCTGGAGTGCAGTGGCACGATCTCGGCTCACTGCAACCTCTGTCTCCTGGATTCAAGCGATTCTCCTGCCTCAGCCTCCCCAATAGGAGTAGCTGGGATTACAGGTGTGCGCCACCACACCCAGCAAATTTTTGTAGTTTTAGTTGAGATGGGGTTTCACCATGTTTGCCAGGCTGGTCTCGAACTCCTGACCTCAAGTGACCCACCTGCCGTGGCCTCCCAAAGCTCTGGGATTACAGGTGTGAGCCACTATCCCTGGCCAGAAGGTCATCACTCTTAAGTTCAACCCTCTGCAAAGCCCTAGGACATGAACACAATGCTAATGTTCTTTGCTAAGGTGTTAACAAGGGTGATCTTCATTCCAGTTCCCAATAAATTCCTCATTTTCATTTGAGACCTCATCAGCCTGGTCTTCACCGTCTATATTTCTATTAGCATTTTGGTCATAACCATTTAACCAGTCTCTAAGAAATTTCAAAATTTCCCTCATCTTCCCATCTTCTGTGAGCCCTCTAAATTCTTTCCCAACTTCTGCCCATTACCCAGTTCCAAAGTCTCTTCCACATCTTCAGGTATCTTTATAGCAATGCCCCACTTTTCAGTACCAATTTTCTGTTAGTACATTTTGCATTGCTATAAAGGAATATCTAAGGCTGGGTAATTTATAAAGAAGAGGTTTAAGCTGGGCGCGGTAGCTCACGTCTGTAATCCCAGCACTTTGGGAGGCTGGGGCGGGCGGATCATTTGAGGTCAGGAGTTCGAGACCAGCCTGGCAAACATGGTGAAACCCTGTCTCTACTAAAAATACAAAAACTAGCCAGACGTGATGGTGTGCACCTGTAATCCCAGCGACTCGGGAGGCTGAAGCAGGAGACTTGCTTGAACCTGGAAGGCAAGGGCTGCAGTGAGCTGAAATCTCACCACTGCGCTCTAGCCTGGATGACAAGGCAAGACACCATTTCAAAAAATAAAAAATAAAAAATGAAAGAAAAAAAGGCCAGGCGTTGTGGCTCACGCCTGTAATCCCAACACTTTGGGAGGCCGAGGCAGGCGGATCATGAGGTCAGGAGATCGAGACCATCCTGGCTAACATGGTAAAACTCTGTCTCTACTAAACATACAAAAATTAGCCGGCCGTGGTGGCAGGCACCTGTAGTCCCAGCTACTTGGGAGGCTCAGGCAGGAGAATAGCGTGAACCCAGGAGGCAGAGCTTGCAGTGAGCTGAGATCGGGCCACTGCACTCCAGCCTGGGTGACAGAGCAAAACTCTGTCTCAAAAAAAAAAAAAAAAAAAAATGTTTAATTGGCTCACAGTTCTGTGGGCTGTACAAGAAGTACAGTGCCAGCATTTGCTTCTGGTAGGCTTCAAAAAGCTTACAATCATGGCAGAAGGCAAAGGGGAGCTTTGCCCTGCTTTTTATCGCATTGCAAAAGGAACAAGAATGCTACTTCTGTTTTCCTTTTTTTTTTTTTTTTTTTTTTTTTTTTTGAGACGGAGTCTCGCACTGTTGCACTGTTGCCAGGCTGGAATGCAGTGGCACAATCTTGGCTCACTGCAACCCCCGCCTCCCGGGTTCAAGCGATTCTCCTGCCTTAGCCTCCCAAGTAGTTGGGACTACAGGCATGCACCACCATGTCTGGCTAAGTTTTTGTATTTTTAGTAGAGACGGGGTTTCACCGTCTTAACCAGGATGGTCTCGATCTCCTGACCTTGTGATCTGCCCCCCTCAGCCTCCCAAAGTGCTAGGATTATAGGTGTGAGCCACTGTGCCAGGCCAGCTAATTCTGTTTTCTAATGAATGAGTTCCTCAATTTAATGTTCCAGCTTACTAACTCCATTCTAACTAACGGAATCCATTCTACCATTTATCCCATCTATGTGTTCCTTATCTTTCCTTTTAGAAACAGAGTCTTGCTTTGTTGCCCAGGCTGGAGGGCAGTGGTGCAATCAGAACTCACTGTAGCCTTGAACTCCTGGGTTCAAGAGATCCTCTCACCTCAGTCTTCTGAGTAGCTGAGACTGCAGGTGTGTGCCACCATGCCTAATTTTTTAATTTTTTTGCAGAGATGGGGTCTCACCATATTGCCCAAGCTGGTCTTGAACTCCTAGGCTCAAGCTATCCTCCCACCTCGGCCTCCCAAAGTGCTAGGATTACAGGCATGAAACACTGCACCTGGCTGTGTTCACTTCAACAATTAAAAACTTTTCACACTTATGATTCTAAATTCTTGTTTCATATCTTATCTCCTTAATATTTATCATGTCATCCTTAAATTATTGGTTTTCTTTCCCAAAGTATTTCTGCTTCAGATATTTACTTTTACTTTTGAGGCAGTTTTTAGGTATTCAACTATATTGCTGTGTGAGTTCAAATTCTCCTCAGAGTATACGCTACTAATCTGGAAGGCATAGGGAACAAGACTGTCAAGGAGAGGAGGGGACAAACTTTGGGGCAAAGAGCTCTAGGAACTCTAAGACCACATATAATCACTCCCACTCAGTATCAGTATCATCCCCCCAAGCCATAACTTATTTCAGGGCCTTGCCTTTATTTCCATCGGCTTATTAGGGCTTTTGTACTGCCCTAATATTACTCTCGTGGACACCTGCACTAGTATTCTGGCCTGTGGCCTTCATTTTACGGTAAGGTGTTCAGCTATGGTTATCCCAAGGCAGGGATTGCCCTTTTCTCTGTAAAGGGCCAGATAGTAAATGGCTTTTTTGGCTTTTAGGGCCATAAGGTCTGTGGCAGCTATTAAATTCTGCCGTTACAGTGAGAAAGTATGGCTGAGTTCCAATAAAACTTAATTTTAAAAACTGGTTCCAGGCTGGATTTGGTGGGAGGGCCACAGTTTGCTGGCTCCAGTCCCAAGGCAAAGGTATAGTTAGGAGTAAGGAGGCAAAAGCAGATTTTTTTTTTTTTTTTGAGACGGAGTCTTGCTCTGTTGCCCAGGCTGGAGTGCAGTGGCCGGATCTCGGCTCACTGCAAGCTCCGCCTCCCAGGTTCACGCCATTCTCCTGCCTCAGCCTCCCGAGTAGCTGGGACTACAGGCGCCCGCCACCTCGCCCGGCTAGTTTTTTTGTACTTTTTAGTAGAGACGGGGTTTCACCGTGTTCGCCAGGATGGTCTCGATATCCTGACCTCGTGATCCGCCCGTCTCGGCCTCCCAAAGTGCTGGGATTACAGGCTTGAGCCACCGCGCCTGGACGCAAAAGCAGATCTTAAGATGCTTTTCTTAATATGTCCTATTACTGCCTCCACCAGGGGCTATACCTTTCAAGTTGCCCCCTTCTCCTCCACCCCGCAACAATACCCCCATCAAAAAAAAGATTCTTTGACTCCCCAGGAGTTGCTCACATTTGCTATTGTTATTTTTCTGGATTCTGTCCATGTCCGCTTTATAGGTCTAGGGAGGGAGAAGCATATGCTAATTCACCATCTTGGCAGGAATGGGAAACCAAGTCAATAATTGTTTTCTTTTGTGTTTTATTTATATATTTTTGGCAGCAAAATTGTGTTTATTAAAAAAAAAATCTGGACTATGAACACACTTCACTGCTTTGAAGAACTCCAAGCCAAATAAAAAGACCAATCAATATTAAAAGCAGTATAACTGGTTACTTTCTTAAAAATACATAAAAAGAATCAAATCCAACAGTGTAGGAAGACAATCACCCCCATGTCAGAAGTCACAACTTCTTCCAAATAAAGAATATGACCCATCTGCCATATTGAATCAATATTTATTTCAGGACATGCCATGTCAAAATAAAACGAAGAGTCAACCCTTGCTTTTAACAATTATATTGTATTATAAAAGCACTTTACAACTCCATCCCATCTTTTAAGTATAAGTTACTGGTATGTGGGCTAATGATTATCTGTAAGCATTTCTCTATTCAGATCCATAATCCAAGTGCTCTCTGAATATTACAAGGTGACAATAAGTGGGAAGTGGAGGAGGAAGAGGAAAGAGAGGGTACTAAGGTTCTCCCAGTTTAAGGTTTTGTTGCAATGAGAGGATGAGGAAGTATGAAGATAGTTTTGTTGTCTTTTCATCTGTATACTGTGTTAAGTAATGCTTACAACATAAATTCAGCAGGTTTTTCCTGAGCTGTAACTCAGAAGTTTTCTTCCTGCAAACAATGTATTTACAAATGTGTTTATTAGCTTACACAGCAATCTCACAATAACTAGTAAAGATTAAAAGGGCACACTCCTAGTATATTTGTTTGCAGTGTTTTAAGGGAAATACATATTGCCATGGTGAAGCTCTAAATAGATTCAACGAAACATCTAAAAATTGAAAGTTGTTAAAAAAAAAAAAAGGCAAAGAAATAAATATCACCAAAGAAAAAAGATTAATTGTAGTTTAAATATAAAACTAAATCACTAGTTAATTAAACTATACAGATCTAATACAAACCAAAACCAGCCTGAAAGACCCAACCTTAAAAAATGCTAACAAATAAGGCATAAATCTGCATAATATTGAGTTTTATTTCCATTCTCTCCTTTCTCTCTACTATGTATGCTTTACCTGATCTGCCTCTAGGGGCTTACAAGAAAACAGTTTCTGGTTTCCGTCTTCAATTTGACCTCAAATGTTCTGAGCAAAGTTTTTGCTATTCTGCTGAGGGTTCTTTTGTTGGTAAGCTTTAGATATCGTAGTTTCTACTAATTCAGTAGTTTTGATTGTAGTGCCAAATTTAAATTCTTCCAGTGGTTCTTCTAGAAGGAATTAAACTTTTATAGTGCCTTGCCTGCATAGTATTATTTTTTTAAAAAAGAAAACTCAAGCAAAATCTATTGCTTAAAGAGGTTTCTTATTTTTTAAACAAACAGAATAACTCTTGACAATTTTAAAACCATGGGAGAAATAGTTCATTAGAACTTCATTATCTTACCATGAAGAATACTAAAAACCTATTCTGAAGCACTTGGTTACTATTCTCTCCCAGAGTCTAATAAAGCACATGTGAAAGAGCCATTTGTTTTAGTCAGAAATACATTTTTTGCTCTTCTACTTATTGTAAGTACTCAGTATGTTCTTTAGGACTCATTTTGAAGATGCACCAGGAGCCTTTTCTCATTCAAGCACTGCCTACCATGATGGCTGAATTTTGACCTCAAAGAAGATCTAAGTAACTTATATCAGTGCTCAAGAATAATTTTGGACATCTTGGTCCATAGTCTACAGCAAGTGGTATCTGTAAAATTAAAGGATAATTCCAGTGGGCTTGGTTGAACTGCTGCTTTGCCATCTCTTGTTTGAGGAAGTGGGGGGAGGCTAGGTAAGAATAGGTAATAGGGAATGGGGGTAAGGGAGAGGTGAGAAAAGCAAGGAGAGATAAAGTAGGCTATGAACACACTGCTCAATAACCAAGCCATACTCATACTGTTGAGATTTCCATCATTTTGAAGTACATTATCATAACATTAAAAAAGAAAAAAATGTTAAGAAAATGTATCTAATTTTTAAAGTTATCACTGGAATATGCTGAAATATTTTGGCTTTTTGTAAAATATAAATAATGAAGACACTGACTTTTTTTGTGCTTATGAAGCTAATAGATCATCTCCACGAGACAGGCAGCAATGATGAATTGCAATACGTTATTACTGAAGGGAAAAGGTTCAAGCCAATATTCACACTGCAGTCAATGAAAGAGTAAGGGGGCCAAAGCAGTGAGCTTCTAAAGAAGGGTTGAAGATGACATGAGAGATTAGCAGGAACAGCCTCCTTCGCTGACTGGTTGCTCCTGAGGCTTTTCCAGTTTTATGTCAATCACTGAAACAAAAGTTAAGGAGCCATAAATGGGAAAGTACAATTTCAATTCTTACAAACACTAGCATTTCTGGGATGGCCCTTATATTCCTATTTGTCTTCAGAGCCTATACAGTCACTATTTTCCACATAGCCACCTCACCATATAGGGTGCTCAAATGGAATAAACTTGCTTATATCTACTGTATGCAACAAGGGTCAGAATGAGGTACAAGCTCTATTTATGGGTATCTATCCTAAGGAACTTATTCTATAGCAGCAAGAAGTGATATGAAGATGATGTTCCTCATAGAATCATCCTAATATAAATCTGAAAATAGCCTTCAAGACAGTTCCAACAGCAGGAGAAGCATTTAATAAATAATGGGACTTCAGGCCAGGCGCAGTGGCTCATGCCTGTAATCCCAACACTTTGGGAGGCTGAGGTGGGCAGATCACCTGAGATCAGGAGTTCAAGACTAGCCTGGCCAACATGGTGAAACCCCCTCTCTACTAAAAATACAAAAATTAGCTGGGCGTGGTGGCTTGTGCCTATAGTCCCAGCTACTTGGGAGGCTGAGGCAGGAGAATCACTTGAATTCAGGAGGCAGAGGTTGCGGTGAGCTGAGATTGCGCTGCTGTACTCCAGCCTGGGCAACAGAGTAAGACTCCATCTCAAAAAAAAAAAAAAAAAGTGGGGAGGGGGCAGATTTCAACTCAACAGAACTTTTTTTTTTTTTTTTGGAAACATATTTTATGTTTTTTGTTTTTGTTGTTTTTTTTGGAAATGGGAGTTTCGCTCTTGCTGCCCAGGCTGGAGTACAATGGCACGATCTTGGCTCACTGCAACCTCTGCCTCCTGGGTTCAAGCGATTCTCCTGACTCAACCTCCTAGTAGCTGGGATTACAGGCGTGTGCTACCACGTCCAGCTAATTTTTTGTATTTTTAGTAGAGATGGGGTTTTTCCATGTTGGTCAGGCTGGTCTCGAACTCCCAACCTCAGGTGATCCACCTGTCTTGGCCTCCCAAAATGCTGGGATTACAGGCATAAGCCACTGCACCCGGCCTGTTTTATGTTTTTTATGAAAACATACAACATTTACAAGTGGGAAGGGCTGAATACCAAGTGCTATAAACTATATTGCTTAATAAAAATGTCTGCATATGGAAAAACACTAGAAGGTAAATATGAAACACTGAAAACATCAAATTAAAAATCTTTAGTATTAACTAATATTAGATGTTCCAATCCTTGGAAATAAACTAATATTATGTCCTGCTTCTGAAAGCAGAGGCTACAATAAGGCTCCACTCTATTTCTTGCCTGTGTCAAGCAGACAGCTCAAGTGTTAGAAAAAGAAATGAAAATCTGATATTCTATGAGGAAAAAGCCTAGAGTCAATGGGACTCAAAATGAAGAGGCAAGGAGACAGAGATTCTGAGAGTTTCCTGCTCATTTAAAAGCAAGCAAGCAAACACAAACCCTCTCACTGATCAACAATGAGAAGCAGGCTGCAAAGGGTACACTTCGATAACTATACAGAAACTATATATAACTTGCTATAGAAAACCTCTGAATTTCTATGCCTCTAAGTCATCAGTTCCTGGTTGTAAAAGGCAATGGCACAATATTCTTTAGCCAAGCAAGCAGGGCTCTAAAGACTAGTGTTAATAATGAAAAATTTCCGATGAAACAAAAAGGATACTGTCTTCTCTGCTTCTGTCCTGTGTGCTTTCCATTCCCGGCAAAGCTGCTGCTACACGTCGAAAGAGCTGTGGGAAAGAAAAGTGGTAACTGAGAGGGAACATTTAGCAAAAGGTATTGAGGTTTATGATTACTGTACAGTGAGCTGTCTAAAGGTAGGCACAGAAGGGTATTGAGGTTTATGATCACTGTACAGTGAGCTGTCTAATGCTGGGTACAGTGGTTCACACCTGTAATCCCAGCACTTTGGGATCCACCCGAGGTGGGCAGATCACTTGAGGTCAGGAGTTTGAGACCAGCCTGGGCAACATGGTAAAACCCTGTCTCTACAAAAAACACAAAAATTAGCCAGGTGTGGTGGGACACACCTGTAGTCCTAGGTACTGGAGAGGCTGAGCCTGGAGGACTGCTTCAGCCCAGGAAGTGGAGGCTGCAGTGAACTGAGATCATGCCACTGCACTCCAGCCTGGGCAACAGGGCGAGACGCTGTCTCTAAATAAATAATAAAATAGAATAAAATGTCTATTCATTCTATAAACGAGTATTATATAAAAAGCAGTATGCCAAATATAAAGAGATATAAAGACACGATTTCTGTTTTTTTAACTGGTGAGATAAGACATGAACAAATAGCTATAAGCAGCAAAAATGTCATTTGAATAATAAAGTATTACAGAAACCCAGAAAAAGGGCAGATCATTCATTTAACAAAACTGTATAGAATTCCTGTCTTTCATATAAAGAGTTAGGTTCTGGGCTGGGCGCAGTAGCTCACGCCTGTACTCCCAACACTTTGGGAGGCCAAGGGGTGTGGATCTCGAGGTCAGGAGTTCAAGACCAGCCTGGACAACATGGTGAAACCCTGTCTCTACTAAAAATACAAAAATTAGCTGGGTGTGGTGGCACATGCCTGTAATCCCAGCTACTCAGGAGACTGAGGCAGGAGAATCACTTGAACTTGGTAGGTAGAGGCTGCAGTGAGCCAAGATCACGCCACCGCATTCCAGGCTGGGCAACAGAGCAAGTCTTTGTCTCGGTGGGGGTGTGGGGGGGAAAGAGTTAGGTTCTGAAGTCAGTGTATAATATATTGTGAAAGTCAGTCCAGTCAAAATTATCCTTTATCATTTGTTAGAAAAGCACTATGTTAGAGATTAATACACCACCCCTCAAGTCCAACACAGCTGGCTTTTTCTTCCATCATTGGAATGAGTGCCAGTGGGAGTGGCTGACTTGTGTTTGAGGTATGAAGCTATGAAAAATATCTTCAACAGGAGAAACGCATTCAAGCCTGGTGAGACGTTTATTTTTGAGAGGCATATAAGAACAGATACTGGAACAACAGTTTATACTTCTTATATTGTTCCAATCTTAGTCATACACATACTGGGTACAAAACCAAGTGAAACTGCCTGATTGTTTCAATTATTTATCTTTTAATTAAGCACACAGTGTAAACTCATAAATTAAATTCATGTGTGCTGTAACTCCTTTGTACCAAGTACTTGCTTACTTGAGGCAGTGTTTCAGGCTGCCTCATTCTGTGTCTTTGAGACACAGAAATTAACAAGAAAAAACAGTTTTTTAATTCAAGGAGCTCAAAATCTGGTAAAGGAGATACTCAAACAATTCCTTATGTTACAATGTGATGCTACAAAGTAGTGTAAAATGCTATGAGAATACAGATGTAACAAGGTCCAACTCAGGAGGCTGAAAAAAATCTTTTTTTTTTTTTTTTGAGACGGAGTCTTGCTCTGTCACCCAAGCTAGAGTGCAGTGGTGCAATCCTGGCTCACTGCAAGTTCCGCCTCCCGGGTTCACGCCATTCTCCTGCCCCAGCCTCCCGAGTAGCTGGGACCACAGGCGCCCACCACCTCGCCTGGCTCATTTTTTGTATTTTTAGTAGAGACAGGGTTTCACCGTGGTCTCGATCTCCTGACCTTGTGATTCGCCCGCCTCGGCCTCCCAAAGTGCTGGGATTACAGGCGTGAGCCACCGCGCCCGGCCTGAAAAAAATCTTTCAGGAGGTAATATCTGAGTTGAGCGTTAAAGGCAGTCTTAAAACCTCACTTGGCTGACATACATACATAAAATGCTCAGGGTTTAAGTGCTCTATAAGTATCACTAAATTAAAGAAAGAACAGAATGCCTAGAAGGGCAGAGATAAGAGACTGGAACTATAAATAATATGTTTAAAAATGTATCGGGCCAGGCGCAGTCGCTCACGCCTATAATCCCAGCACTTTGGGAAGCCAAGGCAGGTGGATCACGAGGTTCAGGAGTTCGCGACCAGCCTGGCCAACATGGTGAAACTCCATCTCTACTAAGAATACAAAAATACGCTTGTAATCCCAGCACTTTGGGAGGCCAAGACGGGCGGATCACAAGGTCAGGAGATCGAGACCATTCTGGCTAACATGGCAAAACCCCGTCTCTACTAAAACTACAAAAAAATTAGCCGGGCATGTTGGCAGGTGCCTGTAGTCCCAGCTATTCAGGAGGCTGAGGCAGGAGAATGGCATGAACCTGGGAGGCGGAGCTTGCAGTGAGCCGAGATTGCGCCACTGCACTCCAGCCTGGGCAACGGAGTGAGTCTCTGCCTCAAAAAACAAAACAAAACAAAACAAAACAAAAATTAGCCAGGTGTGGTAGTGCGTGCCTGTAATCCCCAGCTACTCCGGTAGGCTGAGGCAGGAGAATTGCTTGAACCCAGGAGCTGGAGGTTGCAGTGAGCCAAGATCGTGCCACTGCACTGCAGCCTGGGCGACAGAGCAAAACTCTGTCTGGAAAAACAACAACAAAAAATGTATAAAGGAGCAAACTGCAAAATTTTGATCTGGTAGACAAAAGCCTGATAGGGTAGGTGCAGGGAGTATGAAGATTGGGGAAAACTCTAATTGTCTTGGTTCTATAAGGTTTAGTAGCTTTTTTAAAGATGTACCAAAATCAGGCTTTACCCCAATATTCAATCCAAATCAGCTATAAGACTTTGAATTGCAGAACATTTACCTTACCATTTCTGGTACACCATGAAAGATCATGTAGACGTACAAATTACCATCATGTCAAATCAATATAACATTAACTGTATACGGTGGGTCCATTTGGATTAATATGTGAACATTAGGTTTGAAACACAGATAAATATTCTAGCTAAGTGTGCCGACACAAGCTAGTAATCCCAGCTACTTGGGAGGCTGGAATGGGAGAATCAAGCAATTGAGCCCATAAGTTTGAGACCACTGGCAACACAGAGAGACCTCGTTTTAAAAAACAAACAAAAGCCATTCTAAATGCAACAATTAATGACTGTGAAAGCTGTTAATTTTATGAACAAAAATAAGTAGGCCAGGCACGGTGGTTCACGCCTGTACTCCCAGTACTTTGGGAGGCCGAGGCGGGCAGATCACGAGGTCAGGAGATTGAGACCACCTTGGCTAACACGGTGAAACCCAGTCTCTACTAAAAAAATACAAAAAAATTAGCTGGGCATGGTGGCAGGTGCCTGTAGTCCCAGCTACTCGGGAGGCTGAGGCAGGAGAATGGCGTGAACCCAGGAGGCAGAGCTTGCAGTGAGCCGAGACCGTGCCCCTGCACTCCAGCCTGAGCAACAGAGCCAGACTCTATAAAAAAAAAAAAAAAAAACTGATACAAGTTAAATGAATAGAGAAATACAGTGCATTAGTCAGACAACTTTTTAACTTTCAGATAACCCTTTAACTTTCAGATAGAGTATTATACCCTTTTTATTTTTTTTTTTATTTTTTTTGTGAGACAGTCTCACTCTGTCGCCTAGGCTGGAGTGCAGTGGTGCCATCTTGGCTCACTGCAAACACCGTCTCCCGGGTTCAAGTGATACTCCTGCCTCAGCCTCCCGAATAGCTGGAAATACAGGTGCCTACCACCAAGCCTGGCTAATTTTTTTATTTTTAGTAGAGATGGGGTTTCACCATGTTGGCTAGGCTGGTCTCGAACTCCTGACCTCAAGTGATCTGCCCGCCTCAGCCCCTAAAGTGCTGGGATTACAGGCAAGAGCCAGGGTGCCCGGCCCTATACCCTTTTTTTTTTTTTTTTTGAGACGGAGTCTCACTCTGTCACCCAGGCTGAAGTGCAGTGGCGCAATCTCAGCTCACTGCAAGCTCCGCCTCCCAGGTTCATACCATTCTCCTGCCTCAGCCTCCCGAGTAGCTGGGACTACAGGCGCTAGCCACTATGCCTGGCTAATTTCTTTTTTGTATTTTTAGTACAGACGGGGTTTCACCGTGTTAGCCAGGATAGTCTCAATCTCCTGACCTCATGATCCGTCTGCCTCGGCCTCCCAAAGTGCTGGGACTACAGGCATGAGCCACCCTGCCCGGCCTCCTATACCCTTTTTAAATTAAAAAAATATATATATATATAGGCCAGGCGCAGTGCCTCACACCAGTAATCCCAGCACTTTGGGAGGCTGAGGCGGGTGGATCACAAGGTCAGATCAAGACCATCCTGGTTAACACAGTGAAACCCCATCTCTACTAAAAATACACAAAATTAGCTGGGCATGGTGCCACATGCCTATAGTCCCAGCGACCAGGGAAGCTGAGGCAGGAGAACTGCTTGAACCCGGGAGGCGGAGGCTGCAGTGAGCCTCCATCCTGGGCAACAGAGCGAGACTTCGTCTCAAAAAAAAAAAAAAAAAAAAAATCTTCATTTTAAAAGGGTCTTGCTCTGTCACCCAGGCTGGAGTACGGTAGCATGATCATAGCTCACTGCAGCCTTGACCTCCTGGGCTCAAGTGATCCTCACACCTTGGCATCCCAAAGTGCTGGGATTACAGATGTGAACTATTATACCTTGTTTAAACCAGCAAGGGTTTCTAAAAGTTTAATACAAGGCTAGGCAATTCTGATCTTTTTAATGAGCATTCAACAATGAATTAAAAGCAGAATACAAACTTTGTCAGCTCAAAATTTCATGCATCAGGAAAAACTCCAATGTCCATTAATAAATCACCTTTCATCAAGACATAAAGAATACAGGGTATGAAGGAAAACATATTTTATAGAAATTGAGTCAAAAAAAGTGTTCTCTCACCAGTATCAGCTGAAAACTTGAAAATAACCATCTACTTATTATCACGAATAGGCAGTAAGTATAGTGACTACAGAAACAATCTAGTAGCTGACAATGTGACACTATATCAAACTTTAACAGTGTTTTGGGGATTTTTTAATTTTTGCATATAGAAATTTACTCTATAATAGTGATATAGGCCTTTTTTTTTTTTTTTTTTTTTTTGAGATGTGGTCTTGCTCTGTCACCCAAGCAGGAGTGCCAGTGGCACAATCATGGTTCACTGAGGTCTCGACCTCACGGGCTCAAGTAATCCTCCCACCTCAGCCTCCCAAGTACCTGGGACTACGGGGGCATGCCACCACACCTGGCTAATATTTGTAAATTTTTGTAGAGAAGAGGTTTTGCCATGTTACCCAGGGTGGTCTCTAACTCGTGAGCCAAGGGATCCACCCACCTCGGCCTCCCAAAGTGCTGGGATTACAGCCACGTGCCACCACACCTGGTGGCACTTTTTTTCTTTTTTGAAATGGAGTCTCGTTCTGTCACCTAGGCTGGAGTGCAATGGCACAATCTCAGCTCACCACAACCTCCGCCTCCTGGGTTCAAGTGATTCTCCTGCCTCATCCTTCCGAGTAGCTGGTACCACAGGTGTGCACTAACACACCAGGCTAATTCTTGTATTTTTAGTAGAGATGGGGTTTCGCCATGTTGGCCAGGCTAGTCTCAAACTGCTGACCTCAGGTGATCTGCCTGCCTCGGCCTCCCAAAGTGCTGAGATTAAAAGCATGCGCCACTTCGCCTGGCCTGAAACACCAATTTTGAAAGAAGTTCTACTATGAGTAAAATACTATGAAACAGCATTGCATGCTACAGAGAAATCATTTGTGATAGAATCAATCAATGCAGAAAACTACATTGTATTAATAGTATTATTATAAGAAATTGTCACAGCTACTCCAGCCTTCAGCAACTACTACCCTGATCAGTCAGCAGGCATCAACATCAAGGCAAGACCCTCTGACAGCAAAAAGATTATGATTTGCAGAAGGCTATGATCAGATGATCATTAGCATTTTTTTAGCAATAAAGTATTTTTTAATTAAGATATGTATATTGCGGTTTTTTTTTTAAATTTTTTGAGACAGAGTTTTGCTCTGTCCCCCATGTTGGAGTGCAGTGGTGCTATCTCAGCTTACTGTAACCACCTCTGCCTCCCGGGTTCAAGCGATTCTCCCACCTCAGCCTCCTGAGTAGCTGGGATTACAGGCATTGCCACCACACCTGGCTAAATTTTGTATTTTTAGTGGAGACAGGGTTTCATTGTATTGGCCAGCCTGGTCTCGAATCCCTGACCTCAAGTGATCACACCTCAGCCTCCCAAAGTGCTGTGACTACAGGCATGAGCCACCACATCTGGCCAGATTTGTACATTGTTTTTACAGACATAATGCTATTAATAGAGTACAGTATAGTGTAAACATAACTCACACACACTGGAAACCAGAAAATTCATGTGACTCATTTTATTGATATATTCACTTTATTGCAATGATCTAGAGCCAGAATGCAGTATCTCTGAGGTATACCTGTATGCAGTTTTGGCCTCAATGATTTTAACACCTGGCCGTCTAGTCAGAATGTATATTTAGCACATTTCTCTTTCAGTAGAGATGAGGACAAAGGAAAAGTGGGAAAGATTTCACAGGGAAGATTTTCCTGAACACATGTTCAGAGATTGAAAAGTACAAGGTATACTTAAGAATGCTTTTGTAGTCCAGACTGGTTGGAGCATAGAATATGTAAAAGAATTAGGATAAGGATATATATACTGGAGGCCAGACTAAGAAAGGCCTTCTCTCACATTCTTTTAGTGGCAAAGGAAGCCACTAAAAATAGTAGTTTGCTCTCAGACTTCCATCAATAATTCCATTGTCTTAAATATGGCTAAAGAGACATACAAATCACATAGTGAAATTGAAAGGTATTAAGTGGAATGGCAAAAAGCAAAAAACTAAAAGGTAACGTGTGGATAGCAGTACAGCATAGTAGTTAACAATCTGGGCTTAGGCCCTAGGTTGTCACTTATGTGACAGATCGTGTAATCTTCGTTCCTCTGTTCCCTGATCTGTAAAATGGGCTTAAAATAATAGTATACTTGCCTGATTAGATTATTGTGAAAGTTCAGGGAAATAATTATGCAAAGTGTTTAGTACTGACCTGCTATATATAAAGTTTTTTTTTTTTTTTGAGATGGAGTCTCGCTTTGTAGAGTGCAGTGGCGCGATTTTGGCTCACTGCAACCTCTGCCTCCTGGGTTCAAGCTATTCTCCTGCCTCAGCCTCCTGAGTAGCTGGGACTACAGGCACCGGCCACCATGCCCAGCAAATTTTTTGCATTTTTAGTAGAGGCGGGGTTTCACTGTGTTAGCTAGTATGGTCTCGATCTCCTGACCTCATGATCTGCCTGCCTCAGCCTCCCAAAGTGCTGGGATTACAGCTGTGAGCCACTGCACCCGGCCTGAAAGTCTTTAAAAAAAAAAAAAAAAAGCAGCATCCAGGTGCGGTGCCTCATGCCTGTAATCCCAGGACTTTGGGAGGCCAAGACGGGTGGATCACCTGAGGTCAGGAGTTTGAGACCAGCCTGGTCAACATGGTGAAACCCCGTCTCTATTAAAAATAAAAATAAAAAAAATTAGCCAGGTGTGGTGGCAGATGCCTGTAATCCTAGCTATTTGGAAGGGTAAGGCAGGAGAATCGCTTGAACTGGGGAGGTGGAGGTTGCAGTGAGTCAAGACTGTGTCACTGCATTCTAGCCCAGGCAACAAGAGTGAAAGTCCGTCTCAAAACAACAACAACAACAACAAAAAAAACGCAGCTTTATTTCTACCAGAGACAATAACTCTATTAGAGATAAATGAACTCATGGGCCTGCAGGCTTGCGAAACAAAGAATTTTGCCAAATGTTATACAATTCTACAGTGAATTCTAGGACTAGAGCAAAACACCCACAGGCTCAATTCTGCTTTAAAAAGGAACTATAAAAAACTGGTGGGAAAGGTGTGGGGGTTGGGGGAGACCTTTTAAAAATATTACAGCAGAGGCCGGGCGCGGTGGCTCAAGCCTGTAATCCCAGCACTTTGGGAGGCCGAGACGGGTGGATCACGAGGTCAGGAGATCAAGACCACCCTGGCGAACACCGTGAAACCCCGTCTCTACTAAAAAATACAAAAAACTAGCCGGGCGAGGTGGCGGGCGCCTGTAGTCCCAGCTACTCGGGAGGCTGAGGCAGGAGAATGGCGTAAACCTGGGAGGCGGAGCTTGCAGTGAGCTGAGATCCGGCCACTGCACTCCAGCCTGGGCCACAGAGCGAGACTCCGTCTCAAAAAAAAAAAAAAAAAAAAAAAAAATTACAGCAGAACTGAAACTTTCTTACTTAGGAATATCTAGAAATTGTCCCCATAATATTACAACTTACTTCTGACATGAAATATTTATTAAACTGCTTGCCTATTCAAAATGCATAATCTTTTCGGCTCTTAAGAATACCAGGTTTTGGCCGGGCGCGGTGGCTCAAGTCTGTAATCCTAGCACTTTGGGAGGCCGAGACGGGCGGATCACGAGGTCAGGAGATTGAGACCATCCTGGCTAACACAGTGAAACCCCGTCTCTACTAAAAAAAATACAAAAAACTAGCCGGGCGAGGTGGCGGGTGCCTGTAGTCCCAGCTACTCCGGAGGCTGAGGCAGGAGAATGGTGTAAACCCGGGAGGCAGAGCTTGCAGTGAGCTGAGATCCGGCCACTGCACTCCAGCCTGGGTGACAGAGCGAGACTCCGTCTCAAAAAAAAAAAAAAAAAAAGAATACCAGGTTTAGGCTGGGTGCGGTGGCTCACTCCTGTAATCCCAGGACTTTGGGAGGCCAAGGTAGGGGGATCATTTGAGGTCAGGAGTTCGACTAGCTTGGCCAACATGGTGAAACTCCATCTTCAAATACAAAAATTGGCCGGGTGTGGTGGCGGATGCCTGTAATCCCAGTTACTCAGGAGGCTGAGGTAGGAGAATCCCTTGCAGCCGGGAGGCAGAGGTTGCAGTGAGCCGAGATTGTGCCACTGCACTCCAGCCTAGGTGACAGAGTGAGACTCTGTCTCAAAACAAAACAAAACAAAAACCAGGTTTATTATCAGCTAGCTTGAAAACTGAAAATCTTTTCAAGAGGGAGGCATAGGAAAGGTGTGGCTACTTTGTGTGGAGCTTGTGAAAACAGAATAAAATTAGGTTTACAAGTTTTCAGACTTTTAAATAATTAAAATAGGTTCTCTTTAGTGAAAAGTATATAACTAACAAAGTATTCCACAGCATGTACTGTTATATTCACATATACCTACCTATTTTCATTATATATACACATATACTGCTTCATAACATCTATTTTAACATTCCTTGACATATGGTCCAGCAATTCTACTTGGGGGTATATATTCGAAAGAATTGAAAGCAATGGTTACACAAATATTTGCATACCAATGTTCATGGCAGCATTACTGACAATAGCCAAAAGGTGGAAACAACCCACGTGCTATATAATATATAAGTATATACTATATATTATACACAGTATATCCATAAAATGCAGTACTATTCTGCCTTAATAAGGAAAGAAATTCTGACACCTACTACAATATGGATGAACCTTGAGGACATTATGCAAGTGAAACAAGCCACACACAAAGGAAAAAATATTATATGAGTTCACTTATATGAGGTACCTAGAGTAATCAAATTCACAAAGTAGAATGGCTGGCTGTCAAAGGCTGGGAAAGGGGGAAATGGGGAGTTATTATTTAATGGGTACACAATGTCAATTTTACAAGAATGAAAAGGGTTCTGGATACTGATTTTTGCACAATAGTGTGAACATACTTTAAAAATAATCCTATTTTGTCTAAGGAAAATGGATACAATCTTAGGATAATGAACACAATCTCAGGCACAAACTCCTGGCCTCAAGCAATCCTCTCATCTTGGCCTCCCAAAATGCTGGGATTTTAGGTGTGAGCCACTATGCCTAGCCCAAGAGTGGCACTTGCTAAATATTTTCCGGACTAGTCTATTTTTTCTCCATTCCTATTGTCATTATTCATTGTTGAAAAGTACATGGGGCCAGGCATGGTGGCTCATGCCTGTAATCCCAGCACTTTGGGAGGCTGAGGTAGGCGGATCACCTAAGGTCAGGAGTTCCAGGCCAGCCTAGCAAACATGATGAAACCCCGTTTCTACTAAAAATACAAAAAATTAGCCAGATGTGGTGACCGATGCCTATAATCCCAGCTACTTGGGAGGCTGAGGCAGAAGAATTGCTTGAACCCAGGAGACAGAGGTTGCAGTGAGCCGAGACTGCACCACTGCATTCCAGCTTGGGCAACAAGAGTGAAAAACTCCGTCTCAAAAAAAAAGAAAGAAAAGAAAAGTCATGAATGTTACCTGGTAGACTGTCACTTAATTTGGATTTGCTTGTTGCTTCCTAACGTTTAGTTTTGTCTTACTTTTTGTCAGTAATACTACAGAAGAGATAGTGCCCAGATTCTTAGTGTATCATATCAGGAGGCACCTTATGCTGGCTTGTGCCCTTACTGGTGAAGTGAATTTTAGCCATTTGGTAAAATTAAGGTAGAGCTGGTCAAGTTTCTTCACTGCCAAATAACCAACTTTCCTTTTGTAAGTAATAAGTATGAGAGGAGATTCTTTGTGATTGTGTATATATCTTACTATTCTTTGTTAAATTTTCACTTAAGGTTTTAATATCAATTGGTGATTTTTGCCCAAATAAATCATTACTGTGACATCTGAAAAAAGATTACTAAATTTCCTTTCATTGTCTCATGGTCTGCTGAACTCCGGAGCTAGGCTGGGTCAGTAGGGCTATGCAGTGCCTCTTGTGCCTGTCTCTGTCTCTTGAAGTCCTATTTATTGTCTCTGGAAGGCTTAGCTTGCAGTCTCAGCAGAGGGGTTGACTCCCAAGAAGAGTGAGAGATTTGAGCCTAGCTGATGATATATAAAATACAATGAATTTGTCTCTGTGTCCATCATGTTCTGGCTCCAGAGCAATAAGAGAATTGCTAATGAGTTGGTGCCATTTTGCATACTTTCTGTATCTTGAACTCTAAGAGATCTTGTCCCTGGGTCTTCTGCTAAGGATTTGCCACCTGACTCTACTATAGCATCACATTACAGATAAAGAAGGAAATCAAAATATCTTACCCCAAAATAACATTATTTTTGCCATAAATAGCCCTGCAAAGGGCCATTTTGTGAAGAGAAAACTTGCATCTGTAAAACATTTCTATTTACATAAGTAGATATTTCCCCTTCCAGGTCCTCCTAATCCTGAAGAGAATAACTCAGAGTCTAGCACCTTTTAAAGGTCTAAATAAGAAACACTTGCCACCAGGCAGTGTCTCACTCTTGTAATCCTAACTAACACTTTGGGAGGCCGAGGTGGTTGGATCATTTGAGTCCAGGAGTTCCAGACTGGCCTGGGCAACACAGGGAGACCTTGTCTCTATAAAAAATTAGCCCAGTTGTGGTGGTAGGCTCCTGTAGTCCAAGCTATTCAGGAGACTGAGGTGGGAAGAGCATTTGAGCCCAGGAAGTTGAGGCTGTAGTGAGCTGTGATTATGCCACTGCACTCCAGTCTGAAAGACAGAGGGAGACCCTGTCTCAAGAAGAAAAAAAAAAAAAAATTGCTTCTAAGGGCAGCCAACTATGAGACTTCATTGACATTAGCGATCTCCAACCTTTTTGGCACCAGGGACTGGTTTCCTGTAAGACAATTTTTCCATGGACTGGGGTGCAGATAGTTTTGGGATGAAACCATTCCACATGTGATTATCAGGCATTACTTAGATTCTTGTAAGGAATGTGCAACCTAGATCCCTCCTGTGCAGTTCACAATAGTGTTCGTGCTCCTAGGAGAATATAATGTTGCCATTGATCTGATAGGAGGCAGAGCTCATGCTGTAATGCTGGCTCACCCGCTGCTCATCTCCTGCTGTGTGGTCCAGTTCCTGACAGGCCACGGACCAGTACTGGTCTGTGGCCCTGGGGCTGGGGACCCCGATCTACGTCGTAAGAACTTTGGTCTCCACAACCTTTTATCTTAGCCCAGACACTCCTATCTATTGATTCCAGGTCTTTAGATAACTCTTTCAATCAACTGACACTCAGAAAATCTCTGAATCCACCTATGACCTACAA